>NC_081827.1:71840000-73090000 GCF_030867095.1 Alligator mississippiensis
AGCTTCTTGAGTATTATTGGTACATTTTCCCCAACTCTTAGTGGCTCTTCAGTTGAATTCAGATGGAAAGAAAATATCAGACTTCCGTAAAAATCACCAAACACAAGTGGAAAATAGAGTTTCACCAGTTTAATTTGAGGCATAATTTGGCTCTCAGAACTTTTACTATGGATAATATTCAAGGAAAAATTTAATGTTTTCCAGATTTCAGGTTGAGCTTATAGGGTTGGTTAATTAGAGATGTTAATACAGTATAACCTCAAAAATCTAGATATCAAAAATCCAAAATTTTCGAAAATCCAGCACTTCTTAAGCTTCCCCCTTTGCTCCCCTGGATGCAGAGAGGGAAGCTTGTACTCAACGCCTATTGCCACCATCCACCACTCCGTGTCTATTATCTGTGTGCTGCCGCTGCTCCGGAACTGGCTGCCACTCCTCCCTGCCCCTCCGGATGTGGAGGGGGAAACTTGCATGTGGCGGCTGCCGCTGCCATCCACCACCGCACTCTATTACTTGTAATATGATTGGAGTGTTGTTGTAGCTATGATAGTCAAAGAAATACATGAGAGGCAAGGTGGTTTTTGGGTTGGGGTTGGTAATATATATATTTAGATCAGCTGTATAGTTGGGAGAGATTAGGGCTGCGCAAAGTTTCAGTCACTGATTTGATTCGACAACCGAATCTCCAATTCCATATCGAATCAGAAGACCCTTTAATCACTCTGAATTGAATTGGAACTCTCTGAATCAATTTGGAGAGATTCGGAAAGATTTGATGATTCGGACATAGATGCAGCTTTAAATGTCTTTTCTACATATACCTCAAGGTACCAGGTGGCTCGTGAATGCTGAGATGCTGGGGTGGATGGAGTGTTCCATGGCAGCACAGGGAGGGTACCCCGTGCACTCAGCAGTGGACCTGGAAGTGCACCAGAAGCACTTCCAGGCCACTTCCAGGTCCGCTGAGGAGTATGTGGGGACCCCCCTCCCCACCCACCCCAGCTCGGCGACTGGTGTCTCCTGGGTCTGATTCTCCAAATCGGCATTGAATATTCAGATTCGGCCGAATCAAATCAGAACGGTGATCCAAATCAACAAATGGAACCACTGTCCCTGATTCAGGCTGAATCTGAATTGAATACAGTCCGTTTCACACACCCCTAGGAGAGATGTTGGATGAGGCCATATCAAATCGGAACGGTGATCCAAATCAACAAATGGAACCACTGTCCCTGATTCAGGCTGAATCTGAATTGAATACAGTCCGTTTCACACACCCCTAGGCGAGATGTTGGATGAGGTTTTGGGCACAAATGAGCTTCTTCAGGCTTCTTACTTGCTACTAAATAATTGTAAAACAAAAAAAAAAGATATTCAGTCTAGCATCTTAAGAAACAAAGAAGCAGCATCAGTTATCACAAGAGTGTTTTTCCCACAGAAATTCACTATTGCCTATCTTGTAAGTTAACAAACCAGTTAAACTAAGTCAAATTCCTTTTTTAGGTTATGTTCAGGGAATGAGTGACTTGCTTTCGCCTGTCTTGTATGTCATGGAAAATGAAGTGGATGCCTTTTGGTGCTTTGTATCATACATGGATCAAATGGTAAAAAAAACAAAGCAAAGATTTTGTTTATTTTGAATTGTTCTTGCAGTGTTTATTTTGGCACATTCTAAAGTTAGAAGTAAAATATGTTATTTTATCTCTAATGCCTTAAATGCCTATATTTCCACTTGACATATACCCTGACTATAGGTTTTGAGCCATTTCCTCTCTAGTCTTCAGTAGAAAAAATGTTTCATATTTGCAAAGCAGAAAGAATCAGTTTTTATGTCAGTTTTTGATATCTGCCTGTAGAATAGCTCAGGACCACACGTCATATTTTGAACCCAGTATATAGAGTATGCCCATCTAAGTAAGTGGCACTTGTTCTTTTCTGTTGTTCTTAAACAAGAGATGGTCAAGTGTCAATTGCTAATAGCTGTACAATATATATGGCCTACAAGAAGTGCATTAATCCTATAACTGTTAAACTTCCCAGTCCTTTTTTCACCAGAAATGCTGCATATGTTAATTTACCTGTGCTCTGACAACAGACAAATCAGATTTTTGATTCTTCCTGTTTTCTCCTTTATTTTTCTGCCTATTAATTTGTTCTTCACACAGCCTCTGGTTACTTTGGGCTGTTTTCATGGCACAAAGCAAGCAAAGGGTTGCTATAACAAGCTGCCTAGAGATTTTCCTAACCTAAGAACAACTGTCAAGTAATGCAGAGCCAGCACAGCTCCCCATCAGCAGCTCTGCCTGCCTAAATTGCAGTTATGCTTAGGTGATGCCCATGTATCAGAATAGTCTTTTGAGATGACTTGAAGCTTAAAGCAGCTCTGAAGCTGATCTAACTTGGGCCCGTGGTCCAAACAAACCACCTGGCACTAGGATATAAACCAACTTTTTTTCAAATCTTTTTCCCCAGCTGGATTGAGCCCAGTGATACCACTGAATGTTTGGTCTGTAAAGCACAATTAAATGCAAATATCCTAGAACTTAAGAAATTAAGTGACCAGTTTTTACTTTAAGTTTCTAATTGAAGGTGTAAAATTTACCAATATGTTCTTAGTCCTTTCACTGTTTAGCATGTGGAACAGTTAAATGATCAGGTCTCCTTTTATCAGGGCAATGATTTTAAGATTTAAGTTCATCATAGTCTTGCAATTTTTATAGCTGTCTCTGACCTAGTGAAATATTTACCATTATCAATATTTTTTTTCTATTTAGCATCAGAATTTTGAGGAACAAATGCAGGGCATGAAGACACAGCTAATTCACCTGAGTACTTTGCTTCGCTTGCTAGACAGTGGGTTTTGCAATTACTTAGGTATGTGGATTAATTCAGACCATTTGTTAGTTTTTATAGATACATACATTGATACCCCAAAGAGCCCTAAAACACCATTCAAACATACTGTTGTTTATGCAGAACAGTGTTAGCCTATTCATTTGAAGTGGGTGTAGTCTTTTTGAAAGAAGCAAAATAGAAGTTTTTTAAGTCCCAGGCTGAAGAGCCCTTAGTGAGCTGTTTCGCATGCTGTTTTCCTGAACAGGCATTATTCATTCAAAACAAGCATAGTTGTTTTAAACATTGATGCTGTGATGATTTCCCTATAAGAGTCATAAGTTTTTCCTAATATTCTACCCAAGTTTGATTTTTCATAGAAGTTATTTTCTTTTTCCCTTTCTAGAATCTCAAGACTCAGGATACCTTTATTTTTGCTTCCGGTGGCTTCTGATCAGATTTAAAAGGGAATTTAGCTTTCAAGATATTCTTCGATTATGGGAGGTAAGAAACGTGGTACTGTCTTTCAGAAGAGAAGTTCTAGTTCTAGGGAGTTGATTGAAAGTCTAATCAAGGGCAGAGTAATAAAACAATTGGACAAATCTATTGTGATAAGGAAAAAGTAGCCCAGCTTCTATAAATATATATTATGTCTTTCTAACCTATTAGAAGACTGAAAGTTACAGTGTGTTCCTGGATAAAGGGGCTTTGATGGATATAATTTACTTGTTTTTTCAAAACTTTGGACAAGGTCCTTCAAAAAGACTCTTAAGAAATGTAAATAACCAGAGATGAAGAGGTAGTATTCTGTCAGGGATGAAAAACTGGTTAGTCCATAGGAAATGGAGCTAGAATAAATGTTTGTTTCTCAGAGTGGTGAGACGTGGATAGTAGGATGTTCTTGGGATTGGTATTGGGTTTACTACTTTCATAAATGATATGTAGCTTAAGTGGGCAGTTAGACAAGGACATTTTCTTTCAACAGAAAGCTCTCTGTCACAAGCCAATGATTTTGGTGCCTCGGCACAATGGAATTTTCCCGCCACATGAGAGCCTCTTGCACAGCAAAGGGTTTTTGATGCAACAGAATAACCCCGGTGTAAGAGAGTTCCCGCCATTTGAATGCAAATTTGTGTCCCGCTATTGGCCAGTTCTAAATTATTCCTATGTGGCGGCTAGTAATTGGCTTGCTAGCCGTTTAAAATTTCATGCGACTTCCGCCCAAGTCGGAGAACTTTGAGCACGCTGCAGAGTGCCTCTAAAGAGATCTGACTTGCGGCTGAGCTGATCGATAGACTGATCACCTATCGATTCTTCTCCCCGTCGCCGAGCGCAATCCTCGACATATCCTTTCCCCGCCGGCTTAATTTGTGGACGGATTAGCTGGCCTGAGCCTTGCCAGGTGGAGCAACTCACATAGTTGTTCAAACGACTGGACCATCTGCGTCGCGGCTACAAGCGGCGTAAGTAAAGTTTTTGCAGCCATTAAGCTTTGTCTGCCTCTCCATTCACCAGCCCGCCCAGCAAACGAGTAATTTCTAAAATCACCTCAAGTCGGCTCCGGCCGTCTGAGACATGGCGATGAGGATGGGATCTAAGGGCACGGTGATGGAGATGAACCTAATTGGGTGCTGCCCCTGGCGCACTGGGACCCGCTGTGTAGAGAATGCAAACAACCTATGGGCGCATATCGCTTACCACCAGGCGGTAGAAGGGGATGAAAGAAATATTGATGGCTACTTCTCTGTAAAGAGAGAAGAAGCAGTCGTAAAAGAATGGAGAACTAAGCTATCCCTTGGGGAGTTCGGATGCATAATGGGGAGCGACCGGGTCTATTATCGACCCCCGCAGGAAACATCAGCCATATCCCTAGCTGGGGTGAAGGCGCGGAAGGCAGAAAAGCTGACCCCCGCTCAGGAGTTCAGTCAATGTACTCGATACTTAAGGGAAGGAGGGGAACCTACCCCCGCGACTGGTTCAATTGTCTGGATTTGGTGCCTGGGTCGCGGGGCCATGAGCTCCTCGTTCAGCTTCGGGAGGATCTGGAAACTAAGGGCCGTCATGTGCCGAAATGGGGTCTAACTAAATGGAAGAAGGGAAAGATGATGAATGTGCTGTTCCGTACAGTAACAGGTCTACTAAGGGAGTACGCAAATTTGGAGGCTCAGATGCATACGGCGGGTAAGGAGTCACTGGAGCAGACAGCAAAAGGCTCCAGACCAATGCTTATCAATAGCGCCGGCCGTATGATGCCGCTAGCAGAAAACGGCGCTGAAAGAAGCGCGAGCCATCCGGGGAACCCGGAAAAGAGGGGCGGAGTTTCAGAAGACCCGGCAGGGATCCACTAATGACTCTGCCCCCTGAGGTGACGTCGTTCCCAACGGCCCCGCCTCTTTGCCACGGGGAGGGGGCAATGGAAGGAGGGATGTATCCAATACTCCCGCATGGGGAATTTAACTCTCTCTCTGCCGCAGCTCACCCGATAGCTGTGATGAAGCATATTGCGGATGAAGAAGGTACTACGCATACCACTGTTATCTCTCGCACACGCACCCGACCAGAAATTCAGGAACTTTGTAGAGTATCTAAAATAAAACCAGAAGAAACCATGGCCATGTGGTTAGGACAATTAATAGTGGAATTTGGATCTGACGCTTTAGACAAGGAAGAAGCGAGTGCCCTGACCCGACAAGCGGCATGGAGTGGAGGGCGTGCTACCGACTTGAATGTGGTCACGGACAGTGCCCACTGGCCCATCCTGCTCCCGGCGCTTGTAGTGGGACAGGTAACCCACAAATTTCACACCTGGCATGAGGGTCGCCCGCAGAAGGCCACCGCAGAGCAACTCCTCCTGGCCATAGTCGGGGTGTCATATCTTTCATGGAGTCTGAGAGCGAATCCAATGGTACTAACAGCAGTCCAACGCAAAGAGAGATGGGCTCATCGCCACCTATCGAACCCCGGGGCAATTCCAACGCCCCTGGAAGCTATAGATGCCTGCGTGGAGGTATACGGAGGAGCAAATGCTGTTACACTCCGACTCTTTTTGAACCCGATGGCGGGTCAACCAGTGGGAAATCTCTTAGGCCATCTCCCACGACTGCAGGCGCTCATGAAACAGAGTGAAGAAACTTCTGATGATATAAGAGACCGATCCTCAGCATACCCAGCCAAAACACTGAGACCCAGACATCAAGAGTTTACCCCCCGGCGAGAGCTATGGTGGTCACCTCCAAGAACCTCGAAGGAAAGAACCCTGAAGGAAAGGAATATGTTTGGTTTTCTTCTCGCCCGCTCCGGACTTACAAAGACTCAGTTGCGAGTTTTGGGAGAAAGGGCTCAGTGTTGTCTGGCCGAAGTATTAGGATTCAAATTCGAAGACCCACCAAAAAACGAATAATGGCCGTCGGCTCTGCCGGCGGCCTTCTCCAACTCAAACCTGACCCCACTGATCCTTGTCCATATGCCGAACTCACTGTTTACAACCCTACTGATCCGGATGACCAACAACAAGTATTCTTCCTTCTCGATACTGGAGCTCAAACCAATGTGATTACCTCAATGATACCTCACCAAAAGACCACCAAAACGATTAAGGTACAAGGGTTTAACGCTATTGCAGTCACCACAAAGGTCAAATTCTCAGTCCAAGGCCACCGATACCCCCTAGAGGCTGTCCTAGGGGGCATCAATATTTTAGGAATCCCGGGGATAAAAGCGCTTGACCTTAAAGAACAAGTGGTACAAGCATTACCCATTACTATCCCAGAACAGGATTGGCATCAACCAACGCTTCGTAACACCTCCATCTGGCGATATCGACCAATCCCAACCAAGGGTCCTTTAAAAAAGTCCCTTACTGACCTCCTGCGGCAACTCGAGCAACGAGGCTGTATTAAGACCGTAACTGCCAGCACCTACCTGTCATCAGGTTGGGAAGTTGTGAAACCTGGAAAGCCTAACGAAGCCCGGCTAGTCGTAGACTATAGAGAGGTTAACAAAAGATGTCAAGTATTTCAACAACCTAATCCTTCTACTCTGCCACAGTGTATGTTCGAGATGGCTCAATTCCAACAAAGTGAGTGGGTCGGAGTCACACTGGATCTAAAAAACATGTTCTTTTCCATCCCGATAACTGACCTGGAAGGAATACTAAATATGTGTATTGATGGCAGTATGTACAGGTGGACGGTTTGTCCACAAGGATATCGCAACGCTCCATCACTACCCACTGGTGCCATGAATAATACCCTAAAGAATTTTCAAGCCTCACACTCTCTTCCCCCAGAGGAGGAATTGAGAATCTGGAGTTATGTTGATGATATTGCCATCATGGGTCGTGATAGTTCCGTAGTTACTAGTATAGTCAACCAACTAGTCGCTCACCTTCAAAGTGAGGGATGGACGATCAACGAGGAAAAGTTATGCCTACATCCTGTAGATGACATCACGTTCCTTGGCACTCGATACATCGGTTCCATCCGCCACGGAATCTCGCATGATGGTCCTAACATCGATCCATTAAAAACATTCCTCCCTGTTAGTAAGAGGCACTTTCAACAGCTTTTGGGTCACTTGAACTGGTATCGGCATTATGTTGGACCCAGTGATTTGGCACTCCTCACCAAGTTGCAGCGACAGATCCGTAACAAATCCCAAAAGTCCACGCCCTGGACCAAAGGAGATCAGCGGAACCTGCTTCACCTGCTAGCCACAGTTAAAGATACACAGCTCCATGCCATCGATCTGGGTGAGTCACTAACCGTAACCCTTGGGTTCACCACAAGCCACGTGTGGGCTGTCGTGCATAACCCTCGCAATGAGCTAGTATACACGGCCCATAAGATGCTTCAAGCGGCATAACATCGATATGGAGCTGTAGGAAAAATCCTCCTAGCTGAACAGCTGGTGGAGCCATTAGCAAGGGGGCATGGGACGTTACGTGCTCCCGGTGCCACTTTGTTACCCTTGCTGGATGCGGAAAAAGTCGACCCACATTTTCAGGGGGAATCTAAGACCTGGAATATGCTAGTGCTTACTCACCATTACAACTGGCATTGCTGGAGGTTGGAAGACACGGCACCTGATCCAAGCCCAGAAGATGAGGAGAAGGCCCTACACTGTATGGAACTTCTGCCCTGGCATGGATGGCCTCAGATGGAACCTCCTGACATGGCGGAGCCTATGGGTACTATTGCAAGGCTTGTCATGACAAGAAAATATTCCAACCTGACCCAGATGATAATTCGTCCCAAAAATGTGAATTGTTAGGATTCCTCAAGGTACTGGAACATTGTCTGACCCATCATAATGACTCGCTCCCCGTTCCAATCATTGCAATTGATTCGCAATACATTTATAAAATTCTTACTGGTACAGCCTTTCCCTCTGAAAATTTGAATGATTGGCAAGACATCTGGAAAACGTTAACTAAATTTGCACGCCTCCCGTTGGTTAGGCACACTAAGTCCCACCGTCCGGATACTGATCCAGTACATGAGGTCATTGATAAGCTCTTAGAAGATCCACTCCGGACCGGCATAGTCTTGCCTATCACATCTACCTCCGGTCCTGAAGTAAATCCATTCCTCGCGTGGCTTCACGAAAATTGGGGTCACCCAGGACCACGGGCTTGCCATCAACGTTGGTGCTGAACCCTTATGGAGCCGGCCCCATACGGGTTTCGGCGCAATTGGGAAAAGGTAGCTCAGGCCTGTGAGAGATGTGCTAAAGAGAAGTGCCACAGAACCAAGCGTCAACTCGGAGCTTTCGATTCTTCACAGTTTCAGGCAGGAAAAGTTTGGCAGGTAGATCTGCTAGGACCCCTCCCAGGGTCTAAACCGCCAAATAAAGGATTAGTTGTTGTTGACTTGGGAACAAGACAGTTACAAGTTATTCCCTTACGAAAAAGCAATGCCACTGCTGTTATTTCTGCCTTAACTGCTGTATTTGCCACCTGGCAACCTCCTCATGAGATTCAGTCTGATGGGGGACTCCCTTTTAACTCTAACGCTCTAGACAAATTTGCTCGTCTTCACAATGTACCCTGGCATCTCCACCTGCCGTACCACCCACAGTCCAACGGCGTTGTGGAAAGACACATAGGCCTGTACAAAGAACAACTTCGCCTCAGAGGAGGAGGGACGTTTAAAAACTGGACTAAATTCAATCATGATGTTCTCATCTCACTGAACACTGCTAGACCGTTATGGGACGAAGCTAATGTCCAGAAACCCCCACCTTGGGAACCCAAGTTCCAGCCATATGAGTTAGTGTGGATCTCAATACCGCACCCCCATCAGTCTCATCCGCAAGTTCACAAGGAAACAGTTCAACAGTCGGGACAGTATCCTAATACCTATTCTGTCCAATTAGAAGAAAAGCCCGATCGTCCTCCTATTATCGTTCATCACAACTGGATGATTCGCCGCTTCGACATTCATCCAGTGTCCTTACAGTGAATCCAATTATGAGTCTCTTTTGTTTTGTTTTGTTGTTCTCTTTTCTTTACAGGTGTAACCTCAGCAAAGCGGTAATCTACAGCCGCTCGATTGTGAGATCCGTCGCGCACCAAACTACAGTTCACTCGAGTCAATAGAGTGATGGTTGTGAAGGAGACACTGAGACAGCGAATGTCCATCTGCTCAGGACTTGCTATGACACTGTTTTCTCTCATTTTATTAAGTATTTTAATTGACATTGTCTGTTATAGGAGAAGACGGACTGACTAATAAACGAGGGGAGTCCCAAGCAGATGTTCTCCAATCAGACGATGATCAATAGTTGTTGTTACATGTTCAAGTTATTATATTTTATAGTTTGTTAAGAAGACCGCTCTATAAAATTGTTTAAGTATAGATATATATATATTGGTTGTTAAAGCTTTGCCAGGTCAGTAAATCCTGAAACAAAGATGCCTTATGATGTGCTCATGTGTCTAAAATTCCAGCTGTGCCGTCGGCAAGGGGGCATGTCACAACCCAGTGATTTTGGTGCCTCGGCACGATGGAATTTTCCTGCCACATGAGAGCCTCTTGCACAGCAAAGGTTTTTTGTTGCAACAGAAAAACCCCGGTGCAAGAGAGTTCCCGCCATTTGAATGCAAATTTGTGTCCCACTATTGGCCAGTTCTAAATTATTCCTACGTGGCGGCTAGTAATTGGCTTGCTAGCCGTTTAAAATTTCATGCGACTTCCGCCCAAGTCGGAGAACTTTGAGCACGCTGCAGAGTGCCTCTAAAGAGATCTGACTTGTGGCTGAGCTGATCGATAGACTGATCACCTATTGATTCTTCTCCCCGTCGCCGAGCGCAATCCTCGACGTACCCTTTCCCTACCGGCTTAATTTGTGGACGGATTAGCTGGCCTGAGCCTTGCCAGGTGGAGCAACTCACATAGTTGTTCAAACGACCGGACCATCTGCGTCGCGGCTACAAGCGGCGTAAGTAAAGTTTTTGCAGCCATTAAGCTTTGTCTGCCTCTCCATTCACCAGCCCGCCCAGCAAACGAGTAATTTCTAAAATCACCTCGAGTCGGCTCCGGCCGTCCGAGACACTCTTCAAATTTAGTAAAAACTATCAAGAAGAGTATAGAATCTTTTGGAGGATCTTATCAGCTTAGGTTATTTGGCTGTACAATTCCAGAAGAT
The DNA here is from genome assembly GCF_030867095.1 of Alligator mississippiensis. NCBI lineage: Eukaryota > Metazoa > Chordata > Crocodylia > Alligatoridae > Alligator > Alligator mississippiensis. The sequence continues at coordinate 71,850,480 of NC_081827.1, forward strand.
CGCAACTAATAAAATGTAATACTTATTGAAAAGATGGAAATGCTTATGGAATCTGAATTAGTGGTATCTTGTTGGTTGAAGTGGCCTAGAAATCGGCCTGAAAAACAAGCACAAGTCTAAAAGCTTTAACACTGATCAAAGTAAATGAAAATCTTGGGTACATTATTTAAAAAGTGATAAATAATACAACAGCATTAAATGACAGGATGGATTTCCCTGCAAGGCTTTGTTCAACTCATTTTAAAAACTAGTAGGATATCTCCAGGGAAAATAAAATGGGAGATGAAAGAAAGGAGACTGGCATATAGCAGGACACTGCCTGTATCACGGTTAATTAGCCTGGAAAGGAAGGAAAGGTAGCTAGAGGTGTATACTGCTGCTATTAGAATGAAAAATGGCCTGACACTTGTACTTTGCCCTGTAAATGAAGAAAACAGTTACTCTCAAGCTGCCAAAAAGAAATCATTTTTAGCTATTGTGTAGTCAGCCTCTGGAATTTAGTGCCATAGGAGGTTATTGAAACAAAGAGTTTAAGAGGATTAGATAACTTTATGAACAACATTTATTAAACGTCTGAACCAGAACTCTCAAATACAAAAGAATTTAGCCCGTTCCATGGTGTAAATTGACCAGGATTTTTTCACACCTTCCTCCTTCTTTACAAGCAACTGCTTAGGTTAGGGGTCAGCAACCTACAGCCCAGGGGTCAGATCTGGCTCTCAGAGCTATTGGATTCAGCCTGCGGACATGGGGCTTTGGTGACTTGCGGTGGTGGTGGGCTTTGGCTGTAGGCACTCTCTACATCACCGTGGGGAGAAACACCAGCTGTGGCCATCTGGTTCTGACCTAAGGTGAGTCATTCCATCCTGTAGTCAGAAAAGATTGTTGACTGCTTGCCTAAACTGTTTGGCAGGTGAGGTGTACCAGCAACTGATTGTGAGGTAGTGGTGCCTATGTTTCTCTTGTATTTGCTTTCTCAGTAAGTTGTTCAGTGTTAGCACAATCCTTCAGCTGCTTGTTGTGTAGAACCCTCCACTTCCTTCAGTGTTAGCACTTTATACAAAAAGGCTGCAAAATCAGCCCCTCTCTTTAATAGGAGGAAAATTTGTTCCTGTATCATGCCATTTTTGCAGTACTGTTGCAGTCAGAGTTCATAAATTGTACAATTAAAATAAGCTCTCAAGGAATCTGAAATGTATAGAGTTCATATTAATGAGGTTTGAGATCTTGTGTTAGAGATTTTATAGCACTCCTGCCAGAGTACCTTAAATGTAGAGCATCTGTTCATGCACATTTCCTGTCTCTGCATTCTACTTTTTTAAAACCCTTTAGGTATCTTTTATTCATTATTTAAACACAGTAGTATGGAGTCCTAAAATAATATGATGGATCTGTTTGGATCCTCTAATTGCATCTTAATAAATGAACACTCAAAGTACTCAGTTTCAGTTTCTTTGCTGTAAGGAGCTGGAAAAAAACCACATTTTTCATTTTTAAAAACACTGTGGCAGTTCTTCTGTTTGACAGCACATTCTTTGTCAGGCTTGTGTTGCTCCAGTTTTATACTTGTGCAGCTTCATTGATGCTAATGGAGTGCTGTCAAATGCCTGTGCTAAAAAACAAGCAAAACACTCCCCCTTCCCACCCCCAAGAAATAAAGAGTGGGTTTCCCCCCCACCCCTTTTGATCTTTTTAATTGTCAATGATTATAGAGGTTACTTGTATCTTCCATGAAGTGTAACATTTTCAGCAGAGGCATGCTTACACCATAGGATATATGGGTATTTGTAGAATCTTGTAATACATAGTTACAGAACTGATTTACCACTTTGCTATTCTAGTGTTACAGGGTTACACCTTGGATACCATAACATTGGAAAGGCAGTGTATTGTGTCCTTGCTTATATACTAGAAGCTGTTACAGATTCTCACAGATGCACGGGTGGGACACAATTAACCTGCTAAATGTTAACTGGTATCTGAACAAAGTTAGAAGCAAAAGAAAGTATATCTGGTTTCTCTGTAGCATTTGTTTTAGTTTTTTTAAAGTATGATTTTGGACCTAATGAAATAACGTTGTTGGTCCCTTTTGATAATTCCTGTGTAGAGCCTGGATGTTTTTTCACAAAGCTTACCATTGCACCCAAGTAAGACCTGTTTGGCTATATGGTAGTCGAATTAAATGCAGCAGATCTTTGGAATAGAGGGGAACAGCATGCTTATAATTTCATATTGTCCAACTGAATGTGGCTGCTTCTTGGGGAATGGGCAAATGTCTATTTAAAGGCGCTCAGAGTTGTGCAGGTTCCTCGGGACTGCAGAGCACAGAAGAGAATACTCATTACTCTTTCCCACTTGTCTGGTGTGTTGGGAGGGATGAAGTACAGTGTGGTATGCTGGGACCACTAGAGAGTGCAGATATTTCAGGATGTGCATCAAAGGTGGTTTTATTTTTCCCTTAGGATTTTTCAAAGCATTTCTTTGGGTGTGACCATCTGTTCCTTTGCTGTTTGGGTGCTTCAAATAGCATGTCTGTGCATGGCCTTACTTCATATGTTGCAATAATGACTTATGGCTAGGGAATGCACCTGTTCCTCTGCTTCTCTAAGGAGAACCTATCGATACTTGAATGAAGGATACCATTTGTATTGACTTAGTCCTCATCATGGAATAGTACTGTGCAAAAAATGTTTTAGCTTGGAAAGAGTCTAATATTAGATTAATGTGAAAGGCATTCAAAATAAATTTTGCTGTATAATTGTCATAAATAAACAACTTCCTCAGATGGAGCTAGAAGTAAGTTCTCATATTTCATTAGAACATTTGGAAGTTGGATGGGCCTAATGTTACTTTTTCATGTTGACTCATGTCTGTTGTATAGTAACATTGTTTGCATAATTGTGCATATGTTAGGTTATCCTTGAATATATAATCTCAGTATTTGCCAATACAGTATAGGAATATTCACTTTTCATAGCCATACTGTATGGAAATGTTCTAACAAGTTCTGGATACATTATATGTCTCAGCCTTTGCAAGTGGTGTTTGTTTGATAAAAATGTGGTCTGTTTACCTTTTTTTTCAGTTTTGTATGCTACTTTCAAAATGTTAGGTATATCATGTTATATAATGCTGGGTGTAGGGCTTGGGCTCGGAATAGTTAGTAATTCAGACATTTTCTGCCCCTTTGATTCTCCATTTCCCATGACTAACTACTTTATTGGTATAGTGCCACCTGCATTAATTTAGATAGAATACATGGTGACATGATGAGGTGTAAATTTTTATGAAAATTAGTTTGGAGCAACTTTCTTATCAGTTGGGATGTTCTGAGTCATTAAACAAGTCATTCTAGTGAGTGAAAGTTAAATATTTTGTGTTAAACCACATAAGGGTATAAACTGAACATTTTCCAGGAAAAAAACCTCAGAAATATTTGAGAACTTGACAAAAATAGTGCCAAAATATGTGCTTTCCTTTATTTATGAAGCATAGTGTATCGTGGTACTTTGTCCTATCAGTTCTGGTCTTGAAAGACAAGGAAAAATATAGTTAATATATTAATAGGGCTACTAATGATCAATGATTATTTTAATCAAAACATTTGTTTTGATATCTTTCTCTCAGAGCAAAGGGGAAAAATAATTTAGAAAAAATTATAAAAATGAAGAGCTAGATTCTACTCCAAGGAATTATCTAGTCCAGTGGTTCTCAGTGTTTTTAAGACTCAAACCACTTCTCTAACTTCTGTGAATTGAGTGGCACCCCATTTAAAAAAAATGGTTTAGTACAGTGCTTACCCTCTTGCAGTGGGGATGGGGGGGAGTGGCCAGGCAGGGACTAGTCTGAGTCAGTGCTTATCTTCTCACACCTTATGGCACCCTCCAAAGGATCTTGCAGCACCCTGGGTGAGAATCACCAATCTAGTCCAAACCTGCACTAAGGCATGGTCGACAACCTAAACCGTTCCTAACAGATGTTTGTCTAACATGTTCCTAAACCCTCCAATGTAAGTTATTCCACAGGTTCAGGGATCCATTTGACTGTCTCATTACTGTAACAGTTACATTTGCCTAATATCCAACTTAAATTTTGTCACTGCATCTGATTTATTTTTGTCCTTCTCCCAGTGTCCACATAGGCAATTGATTACTGCCCCTTTTATAATAAAGAACATAGGACTGGAAGGGATCATATGGGTGAAAGTCTAGTCCCTCACAATTACAGGTAACCATGTAGTAAGCACTAGGTCTAAAAGAGTTCGCAAGACATCCACTCAACTCGCTTCTGTAAGTCACAAACCTCAAAGCACCCCCTAATATTCTGTAACAAACTTAGAATTTTAGCAGGATCTTGTATTCTGTTGTAAACAGGAAATTCCCAGTGCTCCAGTGCTATATATAAATTATCCACTTCCAGCACTGGTAGGTGACTAAATATGAAACTGTAAACTTTTGATGCTGTGGAAGTGTCTTGGTATTTGGTTTAGTATAATGCAGTGGGGAAATTCCACTTTTGCAGGAAAAAGTGAAACTGTGCTCTTAGCAGTCTTTTTAAAGTTAGTTGTGTTAAGTTGCTTAGGAACTTGGGACCTAATGAGCAGTTTCAGCAAAGATGGATTATTGGACAGAAAATTGTTGGCAGACTAACATATTGCATGATAAATTACATGGTTCTGATACTTATCACATGGCTTGTGATATTGTATAATTATTTTATGTAGTTTAAATGAGCATATTATTAAATAGTTGAAGTATTTGAAACCTTGGGACGTTAGTAACTTGTCATCTGCTGAGTTTTTTACCACCACTTCCTGGCGATTTATCAGAGTGGCAAGGCTGGTAGCAGTAAGATGTTCTGGTCCCTTTATGGGTAAACACAGCTGTAAATCATCAGGACATTCCAAAGGTTATAGATTGCTTATATTCTTGGTCTCTTCTGTTGCGTTACTTGATGTAATCTTCCATGTAGGAGAAACCTGAAGAGGGGTGTAAAGCAGCTGCTTTGTTGCAGATAAGAGCAATTGTGACTTGGAAATAAGCAGGACTAACTGACACAAGCTATGTATGAGCCTCTTTCCTGAGATGTGGACATAATACTTATGCTCCAATGCAAACTGTGTAGTCCAGACCTGGCACTGTGGTAGGCAGAGAAGCTATGGTTCCCAGTGAGCTGCATGTATAACTTTATCCTTCAGGTAAACAACTTCTGTGATAGCAGAACTTTGGAATAGGTTTTATGATGGTTTTTTTTCCCCTTTGGATATAAAAACCACCAGAACTAAAACCTAACATTTGAAATCCTTAAACATTAAACACACTTAAACATTAAACCCACTTTAATCTTTCTAACTGTAGAAATGCGATGGCTTTCTCCACCTAATTGCTTGTGAGAGGATTTCTGAAAAACAGAAGCTGTCTGTTTTCAAACTGAATTTGCCCCTTTCTCTAATTCCTGCATCCCACTGGGCTCTAAGTTTTTGTGTGAAGAAAGAAAAGGGGATATTGGGTTTCTAAAGGTGGGGGAGAGGAATGGAATCTAAATGGATCAGAAGAGTTCTTCTGTGAGAGGTCAGAATTACTGCTCTCCAAAGAATGAAGAAGTTTCTGGGATGAGAAGTTGGTCACAGTGTGAAATTCAGTGCAAGAAGAACGATGAAAACTACAAGATGGGTGACAACTGGCTGGATGGCAGTACTGTGGAGAAGGATCTGGGAGTTTTGGTGGACCACAGTCTCATACTGAGACTGCAGTGTGATGCAGCCACTCAAAAGGGGAATGAGCTTTTGAGCTGCATCAGTAGGAGCATTAGGTACAAGACATCGAGGGCGATAGTGTCGCTTGCCCGGGGGGAGGATGTGGGCGTGGCAGAAGGCGCTGGTAGCAGGGGCTATGCCCTGCTGCCACTTGCCCAGCTGGGGTGGGCAGAGGAGGTGCGATGCAGGCACAGCTCGCTTGGGGTGGAAGGGGACAAGTAGCAGTAAGGCATAGCCCCCGCTCCCAGCGCTGCCGCATCCACATCCCACCCCCCCGGCTGGGCAAGTGGCAGCAGTGCCTGTATCCCATGCCCTGCCAGCTAGGCAGGCAGTGAGCTGTGCCCTGCTGCCGCTTGCCCTCTTCCTCCCAGAGCGAGCTGCACCTGAATCGCATCCTCCCTCCCCCCCCCAACTGGACAAGCAGCAGCAAGGTATAACCTCCACTCCGAGTGCTGCCACGTCCACATCCCTCACCCGCCGCCCCAAATCTCGCACCCCTGCCCCGGCTGGGCAGCTTGTCTAAGCCCCAGACCCAATCCTTCCCTCTCCCCTCTGCCCATCACAACAGACTTACCAGTTGGAGGCAGCTGTGTCCAGTGTGGTGAGGACTGCTGCCTGTTTAATCCATGGCCGAATCTCCGAAGTGGTGCCAAATCTTTTCTGACTCAATTCAGAGGCTTCCGATTCAATTCAGACCTTTAATTGGTCTCCTGATTTGATTTGGATTCGGAGATTCAGTCACTGAATCAGGCTGAATCTCCCCCGAATCTAATTGGCTACCGAAGCATCACACAGCCCTACCAGGGATGGAAGTGGAACTCACTGGTCTCAGTTTTGGAGCCTTTCTGAAGATGGGTGTTGTGCTGGCAGCCTGCCAGTCCTCTGGCATAGAGGCTGTTTGGTTGCATACTATTGCCATCAGTTCTGCAATTTCACTTTTGAGTTCATGAATACTATCAGGTCCTGGCAACTTACTAATATTTAATTTTATAATTTGTTCTAAAACTTCTTCTGTTGTCACTTCATTGTGGTCCAACTCTTCAGACTTATCCTCTAGGAAGGATTAATCTGGTGCGGGAATTCGCCTGGTATCTTCTTCAGTAAAAAAGATGCAAAGAATTGATTTAGCTTCTGTGCTGTGGCCTTATCATCCTAGAGTGCAAGCCATACTCCTCAGTCACTAATGGACTCATCGATTCTCTCACTGACTTCCTGATTCTGATGTATTTAAAGATTTTATTTTTAACTGTAGCATCTTTTGCTAGTTGCTCCTCAATTTTTTTTTGGCTCGCCTTATTTTGCTTTTACACCTGACCTGCCAGAGTTTGTGAGCTTTCCTGTTTTTCTCATTTGGGCATGCCTTCCATTTGTGAAGGATGTCTTTTTGCCTTGAATGGCTGCTTTAAGTTAGCTATTAGGCTATGCAAGGGTTTTATTGGACTGCTTGGCACCCCTTTTGATTTATATGGTATACACTTTTCCTGAGCCTCTAATATAGTATTTTTAAACAGCTTCCAGGCTGTCTGCAGGCCTGTTACATTTTTGACTGCTCCTTTTAACTACTTTCTAATTTCCTCATTTCTGTGTAATTTCCCTTCCTAGATTTGTATATCAGCATAGTGTTTTTTTGTGGCTTTTTCCTATTAGGATGTTGAATGTAATTGTTGTGGCTGCTATTTCAGAGCAGCTCACCTGCAGGTGCCTTTTAAACCAAGTCCTGTACATTAATCAGGATTAGGTCTAGAATTGCTTCTCCTTTTGTGGGTTCTCAGATGAGTTGTTCTGGAAAAGTCATTTCTTACATCCAGAAATGTTAGCTCTTTGTCTTGCCCTGATGAGATGTTTACCCAGTCTATGGGAAGACAATTTGAGGCTGCCTTTGTTTTGAGTTATACTGAATTTGGCTCTTGACTGTTGCTGAGAATATTGCTTTTTATATCAAAATCAGGGTGGCAAGGATATGTCCTATGGGCCACAGCTGACCTGTGGAGCTACTGAAAAGGCTGGGAATTTGGGGGAAGGGTAGGTGGAGTCATGGCCCACCACCAAGTTCCAGAGTATGGAGCCTCACTGGGGACATCCATTGGTGTCATAGGGGTGAATGATGGGTGTGTTAATCCCTGAAGCTCCCCGATACTGCTTGCTCAGCTGCTGGAGATGGATCTGGACATGACCTGACAGGAGTCCCATAGTCTGGTTTTAAGGGTTGGGGGGGAAAAGCAGGGGGAGGGGAACCAGGAAGTTTTGACACCACCGATTCAAATAAAAAAAAAAAATCTACTTCCTGAAGGAAGATCTCAAATGCCAAAGGACAGTACTTTTTTGAGTTTTTTAGCTATTCAAAGTAACATAGTAAAGAAACAAAATCACTCGTTTTTCTTTAATGCAACATAAATCTACCTTTTAAGTATGTGGTTCTTTTTATATGAGATACCTAATGGAATATATAGGACACCAGAGTAGTGTAAAGATACAAATGCCAGATACTTGCTAGAGTCTGGGCAGAGCAACAACAGGAAACTGATATTTCAGTAATTTACTGTGACATTGCTCCAAGATGAAAATATCTTAATGGGAAATATGAAAAAGTTGAACACGAGTTTGAAACTGATGTTTGTTGGGTTCTCTAAAGGGTTCGATTGATGGAGACTTTATAAAACGAGTCATCTTTTCTAGAAAATGTAGACATGTTCTAGCTCTTGACAGTTTTCTTGACCGTCCTATTAAATCAGTTAATGATTTGAAAGAAACAGGGTTGGGACTTCTATAACATCTGTACACAACTGTGAATCTAGGTTTGCTGCTTGACTTTGGGCTAGTCACTTAATCTCACTGTAATTATTTAAAATGGAGAGGATGATTTTCCAGTTGTCTTGTTTATTTAATCTGTAAACTCTTATGATCAGGTACTATATCTTAATATGGATGTAAAGTGCCTAGGGTAATGGCACCATGATCCCAGGTGGAGTCATGAGGCACTACATTAATGGAGGTAGCTAGTCAGGGAGGAGCCGAAGGTATCTGATAAACCATTGCAGTAGAATATTTCTGAAAAATATTCAGTTAAAAGTATGCAAGTTGGAAAATGTCCTTACAGTAAATATTCAGTTAAGAATGCAACATGGCATATATAAGAGAATGTATTTAATATTGAATTTGATACTCTAGGAGAGGGATGGCCAACCTGCAGCATACATGCCTTAAGTGGAATGAATAGCCTCTGTGTGTGGCATGTGGTAGATTGGGCACAGGCAGCACAATGGCAGATAGGGCAGAGAGCAGAAAGCTGAGCAGCAGATTGGGAAGGGGATCAAAGTGGAAGGGTACTAGTCTAATTTTGTGGCATGCTTGCCAAAACAGTGGCTCCCATTGCTTTAGAACAGGGCTGCCCAACTTTCAGCAGCTGGTGTCACTGGCCTTCCAGGTTGTGTTATCTTGTCCACCAGGGCAGGAAATGTACACTCCCTTCTCCAGCTTGTGTGCGCCTGAGTATCGCAGGAGCAGGAAGAGCAATGGGGGGAGGGTATGTAAATGGCATCTGGGCAGGGACAGCAGGCCTCAAATGGTTAAAAGAGAATTTTACTCTTTCAGCATAAGAAAGAAAGTTTGATAAGTGTTTGGCTCACAGGCTGCCAGTTGGACAGTCCTGCTCTAGAAAATACCCACAAAGCTGGCTTATGTGTGTTTAAAAAAATGCTATTCAGTTTCCTCTCTCAAATACAGCTCCATTTTATTTCCCCATGGTAACCCACACTTTCCCTGTCAGTGTTAGAAAATGAAATACTATTTTTCATAAATATGTACCTTCTAGACCAGAACCACTTTTATTTTGTGTATAACTGCCTTACCCTTTTCTTGATGTCCTCTTTCATTTCAACATATCTTAATATATCCAATCAAAACCAGATTCTCCAGGACCTTATTCTTGTTAGTAGTCTTTGCTTATTGGAGTAATTCTATTGAATTCTTTGCTGCAGTTAATATGCATGAAGATTATTTATGCAAATAGCATTTTTCAGTATTGGTCCTTTATTTTTTCTCTCTCCTTCCCCACCTCTCCTTCAAGCATTTGTTATACTCTTCTCTTTGCATAAATCAAACTTTCATCCCTAATACTAGCACTGAATTTCAGCTTACATTTGCAATTTAACATGTTCATGAGTGCTAAGTCTTGAACTCACTGAGCTTTTTCTGTTGAATTTAGCTGCATCAAGAATTGGTCCAAAGCCATTATTATGCATATAAATACATACTTTGATGCCAGGTATATGATAGTGAGGGTGGGGATGGGGGCAATTTTTGGCAGCTGAGAGCCTTTGGGATGGATTTGAGAGCACAACAGCTGAATCTAATAGACCCTCTAAGCTTTGTACTGTGTAAAACCTTTAAAATTCACAAGTGTGTGTGACAGTCACTTACCTAACCTTCTTATGCTGAAAGAGTAAAATTTGAATCCAAGACAAATAGACTGTGACAGTATATCATATAGAATCTATATCTATATCGTATAGAATCAAAGGATGCAAAAGTCTTGAGGAACTGTACATGTAACCAATTTGGTTTTATTTATCACTAATTATTTAACAGATTTTGGTCAATAATAGAAATTGGTGGTATCAATGGCAGCTTATTGTTAATTAAGCAATTAGGTTTAGAGGATTATTGAAGCTGCGTTACATTATTATTCTTCAAAATCTATCTTGTTCTTTAAAAAAAGATATATAAGGTCTTATTTCCAGTTTCAAAAAGTGTTTTAATGTTTTAACAGGTAATGTGGACAGAATTGCCATGCCAGAATTTTCATCTCCTCATCTGTTGCGCTATCTTGGAATCTGAAAAGCAGCAAATAATGGACAAGCATTATGGCTTTAATGAAATACTAAAGGTATCTTACTGTTACGTAGTCTTGAGTTAGCTTAAGTTAGCACTTTGTGGGCGCATCTACATGAGACATTTACTGCAGTTGCCTAATTAGCTCTGCAGTAAATGTCTCATGTCTACATGTGCAGTGCTGTTAGGATGGAGGAAACTAACTGCATCAGGTTAGTACTTGTAAATACAAATACTATCCTGCTGCAGGGTTTTTTTTAGTTCACAGCAGCACACGTGTAGATGCTGGAGGGGCTGGCTGGGGTATGAGAGTGCTTTAGTGTGGGGGCTGCCAGTTGGCTAGCCCTGCATTGTAGCACCCTTATGCCTTAGCCAGTCCTGTCACAGCACATTTGAGCTGGGTCAGAGCAGCCCTGGGTTGGCAGGCTGACCCCTGGCCCCCCTGCCAGCTGGGGCTGCTCTGACCTGTTACAACATGCTGTGGTCCTGGGCACATATGCAAACGGTGTGCCCAGGAGCAATAAAATCTTGCACATAATGTGCCGGAGTTTATTGCTTGCATTAATTGCATGTGTAGACATGCCCTGCGTAAGCTTTTGGAGTTCTATATTGAATAAAGGGCATAGATACATGGCATGTCTTCTGGAGGGTTAAATTTAGTTTACTTTTTGCCAATCCTGTTTAATTCCAGAGCTGTTTAAACAATAGGGCAGCTGGATAGATGAGTAATTATTGATCATGTACTCGCGCTAATAAGTTAAAACCTATTGATGAGCTAATAATATTTTCAACACAGTAATAAGTAGAAAAATAGCATTGTATGTTTTTATCCATCTTAAGTGTTTTCATTTTAATTCTGTTAATGCACCCTCTCTAAATTAATTTATCAGTACCGCTTTGAAAATGGCAGTTGAATTTGCCTGGTATACACTAAAATGTTGCATTAAATTTGATTAAGGAATACTGCTACGGACTTTTAAAGGGCTGGGCACCTGCTATGAATGGTTGAGCACTTTTAGTGTTCATTAATTGATAAAAGTGGAGTGCATTCAGTGCATTGCAGTTTGGTTCCCTTAATCTCCAGTGTGATACTTACAGAAATATAGTAGAGGAAAATTATTTTTTAATGCAATAGTATTTTTCTAGCAGACCATTTGTCACTTCTATATTGTTTGTGAATATATTTTTAGCATGTCAATGAACTGTCTATGAAAATTGATGTGGAAGATATACTCTGCAAAGCAGAAGCAATTTCTATGCAGATGATGAGTTGCAAGGTAAAATTATTTTAACTATGTCTGCTATGAGCATTCCAGACAGTAAAAAGAAAAATATATGGTTGGCTGTAGTCATATAAATGTATAACTGTTGAAATGGTTCAGTTTTTAGATAAGATGTTATGCTTTCATTCTTTGATTGGATGTTGACAAAGCCTCATGCACCTGCATAGGTTTGAATTCTATGTTTCATATCAAAAGTATGCTGCTGATGGGGAAAAAATTAAGTTTTGCTCTGTTTGATCATTGTTATTTAGTTTTTAGATTAGCTGTGTGTAGATGACCTTTGGTATGTGTTGAAGGGTCATAGTGAGGATCTGAGTTAGTCACCTATAGAACTGCAAGCAACGTAAGACCATAGTTTGTTGTGGGTTTAACAGTTGAATATTGATTTTTTTTCCTGAGCATTTGAAAAAAAATCTGAAAAAACTTCGTAATGTTTGATTCAGATTTTATTCTGATCAGGGCAAAGATACCATTGTTAATCAGATGCAGATTACATGAATCTGAATCATCTTTCAAGTCTTTTCTGAAAACAGATAGTTTTAGAACATATTTAAGAATCTTAAGTACAAATCAGAGTTTGTTCTTTTAACACTTACATTCAAGAAATAATTGTTCTTAAATGTTTTTTCAATTTTAATCTGTAACTTTTATAACACAAGTACTTTGGTGGTTTTTTGCTCCTCATAGGAATTACCTCAGGCAGTTTGTGAGATCCTGGGGATGGAGAACAGCTCTGCAACAACACCAGATTCAGACACTGGAGAGGAGGAGGGTGATGTGATGAGTCATTCTAAATCAACATATCAGAATATCTCAATGCCTCAAACTGCTGCCAATGGAAAAAAAGATAATGCTCAACAGATGGCTGAAGTGCATAGATTGACACCTGCATAATTATACTTAGCTAAATTGAAGAGAGACTTTATTGAGCTAATTTTTCAAGCACTTGAGAGGTCACTATTTAAAATTTGGCATTGATTAAGCTTTAAGGTTTTGGAAGGAAATTCTGTACTGTAATGCTGTTGCATTAAAGCTTTACAACATGACCTGACTTAATTATTTTTGTAGTTACTTCTACCAAAATAGCCTTTTGTTTTCAATAACATTCCTTAATATTTTTGTAGCCAAGTGCATTTTCTTTTTTGTTGATGAACTGGACATGGATTATGCTTCAGAAGTGACTGACTTGGAAATGATGCATCTGCTGAGCTTTTGGTTGTATTATTCTGAGCTTGGGTGGTTCTTCTGTTTGGTTAAATCAAAATGGGCAAACTAGAGCTCGTGTACACCATTTCCAAGCTGAAAAAATTCTGATTTTCCTAAAGAAGGAATACTTTGTAAATGAATGGGGGTTCTCATTCTTAAGTGTTTACAAAAATACTTCTAAGTATTTGCTGGTTGAATGTAGATTTGAAATGGACTTTTTCACCTATTGCAGTTTAATGTCCAAGTACTAAATTTTGTGTAACCAGGAGTGGATGAACAGTATATTTTTTGCATTTAACATTCCTTCACGTATACATACACACCCATGCACACCCACACATACTTATTTGTGAATACTAAAAAAGATAGGCATATTTTCAATATTTGAGTCAACTTGACTGTTCATTCATATGCAAGTCAGTTTGACCAGATTAATATACAACTTGGACTGTTTTTGAAACTATTTTCTAAAAATAAAGGTAACTATTTCATGTGGATATATTAAGTTCTACATTTGGTGTAATTTTACATATAGTTTCTTGCAAACTTTAACTTTACTAATAATGTTTATCTTTGCTAATCTTATATAAACTGATCAGTAAACTCCTACTTACACTATTTTTTATGTCAGACTATTTGGAGAATTTAAAAACAGGTGAAAAATGCAAAATGGTAATCGGAGATCTTAATAATTAATTATTTTGTATATGCAAAAGGCAGTGTGAGTTTATTCTATGCCATGCTCTGACCTTTATAAGTTATGTGAAATTTAACATAACTGATTCAGTGTATTCATTGTTATTTGGTAACTGTTGTACATATAAAATAAAATTCAAAGCTTATTTAGTGCTTTTAATTAAATTGTATTTAGAGAAAATCCTTAATTGTCCAGTGGCTCGTATATGAAGGAAGGAAAAAGAGGGAACATAGCTAATGCCAGTTTTCAAGACATAAATCATATTTTGAGTGGGTAATGGAGAGCAATGGGAGATTCTGTCTTCGCTCAGTGGAACATTTCATTCATCATCTAAAGGCAAGTTTAGGTATTAAGTATGAAGTATGTATTTTCCTCTCTTTTTTGGAGCAGTTTACTATTGGAAATGGTACTTTTACTGTCCAAAACAAATAAATGTGACATAAAAGTCTTCAGTAGATAAATTAAATCGTCGCAATAACTTGAGACCTGATTAAACATCTTACATCAGTAGTGAACAAACACAGCAAAGGGTTAGTTGAATCAATACAGATTTTGTTTTTAATATTGTCAACATGTTATCTCCCATCAGTTAATAAGTGAGAAACCCGGTGAACAAAAATCGGTGATAATTCAGCATCTCCTTAGTCTTTCATTTCCTTTCTTGCAGGAAATTACTTTGAAGCATTATGATGCTTTTGTTCCTTTTTGAACATTGGGCTAATAGGTGATTCATTTTACATGAAATAAAACATGTTGCTTGTATTTATGTTATATTTGAGCTCAGTGTGTCAGTTACTTGAATGAGTTTTGCTTTAGTATGTTCTAGGACAGAATGTCTTGTTTCATTGAGAGCTTGAAAGTATTTCTAAAATATTTGCATGCGTGACAAAAAAGGTTAAGTGGGCTGATTTCTAGCCTTAATTTCTAATGTGGAGCATTTTGGGGGCTCAGTGTGAGCGTGCTTTACTTTAAAGTTCCTGTAAAAAGCTTCATAATCAGGATACTTGTATGTATTTTCCACCCTGGGAACATGTGGTAGTTTAGACCTGATAGGCCTTGGGGACTTCTGATTGGTTCCCCATGACTTTGTTCATTGGGTGAGTGGTATACGCAGGTTAAAACTAGAATTTTGTAACAATTTTGTGGGGAGTGCAGCTGACTGCCTGAGGAGAAAGAGGGATGTTTTGACAGAACTGGAGAGAGAAAAGAGTAGTCCTAAAGATGCCAGAGTAGGGAGAGAAAAGGGGAGTCCCAGGAAGAGCAGAGGGAACTGCAGTGCCATAGAAAGACTGTCTGGACCTGAGCAGTCTGATGTGCTGTTTGGGACATTGGCATTCTGACTCTTTGCCCCCTAAAAGAAAATACCCACTCTTCTCAGGTGCTGATCAGAAAAACCCAAACTCTCCAGGGTGGGGATGTTACAGATCACCTAGGGAGCCAGGGACAGAGGAGAACCAGTCTTGAGCCAGTGGCTTTCCTCTTCTGAAATCATGGCAAGCGGTCCTTCACGAGCAGGAGACTAAATGAGGCTGCTTTTTGGGGAGTCCTAGGGCCGAGCTTTCTCTGAAAGGGTTGTAATCTGTTACAGCATGAAAAAAACAGGTTAAAAGATTACAGAGAATCTGGCTAAATGGGTAAAAAATGGGAAATTTTAGAAAAACTCATGCCAAGTTTTGCAGTTCTAATGTATCATCTCATGCATTCTGCATCATCAGAATCCCCCCAGAATGTACAAACATAGTATGTACTGTTACTTTTCTTTTAAATTCTGCCAAATCTTTCTTAAAAGAGTAAAGAAAGCCCAGTTGGTCAACTAACTCCTGACCCCACCCCCATCCCGGCCCCCAGGCTGGTAAAAACTTTTATTAAAAAGGAGGTTGTGCGGTTTATCTTGTAGGCATGATTATTTTTCAACACTAAAGAAGCAGCTGTTTTTCAGTGTTATAAAATTTACCATTCTGTTAATTAAAATCCCCAGCCTGATAATTTGGTAGTACCTTCACTTTTGTTTGCCTTCAAATTACCTACACGTTTTGCCAATTCAGTCTCCTTTTAATGCCTATTTTAAGTACAAGAGTTGAGCCCAAAGCAATCTGAATGAGCTAAAACATGTCCCATTGATGCTGAACTGGAACTGTAGAGCTGTTAATGTGTTAAAGTTTTGTGTTCAGCTTTTCCTTTCTTGGACGTTGATTGCAAAGAATCGTTGACAATGTCCTTTAGGACTCCATTAGGTGTTTAATATTTGTTCAAGAAGTTTAGAATAATGTGCCCACCATAAGTATGTTGGAAGTCTAAATAGAGTTACATCCAGTTTGAATTCCTTATTTCTATGAAACATGAAGATGCTATTTTTTATAAACAAATCCATAATTTTCTTACCCAGTTCAACTCACTGGCCTTTCAGTTTTTATAGTGATATAGTCAGTGATTTTTTTTCTTTGCTCTTTTTGGGTGTTGAGGTTAGAAAGACCTACCAAATGAATGACAAAATACTGCTTGACAGCTGGGAATCAGATAGATAAGACAATATATCTTCCTTGCAAGTTCACTCATTAGTAGGTCCCTCTTTCTCTTCTGTAGACAGTTTCATTTTGTGGTACAGGTGAGGAGGAAAAAAAACACTTGTTTTTCTTTTTTAAAGGATGCATTGATCTAATGTGAGACTAAAAACTCTATAAAAGGCTGTCACTATCCTCACTCATGGCAGTTAAATGCCACTGGTTTAGGAAAAGTTAGTGTTGGAACATGCTTTTAGTACAAGGCAGCTGAATTCTGAATATCTACATTTTGTAATGCCTTCCTATTTGGGGGGTAAGCAAATCATCTCTTCCCTGCCCCCCTTAAAGCTTTTGTTACTTGCACCACTCCAAAGGCTTTTTAAAATAGATCTTGAGAATAAATATATTTTTCTCTAAGATAAAATCTTGTGTATCTGATTCTATGTGTTTCTGATTCTATCCATATTATGCAGTATTTTCATTGCGTCTGCCCAGATGAAAAAATGTTATATATATATAAATTTATATATACAACAAAACATTAAGAGAATAAACATTATACATAGATATATCTCTCTCTATAGATATAGCTAGATAGCTAGATAGATGTCTATTCTTTAAATGTTTTTGTTGTTTGTATTGTTTTACTTTGCCTTGGACAAGAGGGGAGCTGCAGGGAGTACAAGAAAAAAAAGCTTTTTGAAAATTTGGACATATTCAAGTGTTCTTAAAATACACGTGGTGGTTGACAGCAAAGCAAAGTTTGATTATTAGGAAGGGTACCATGCCATATTTATTTGCCCATAGTAAAAATTATTAAGTTCGTTAAATGCAACCAGAATGAAGATGATTTGTGTCTGTCATAGACATTTTAAAGAGATTGTATTCAAATCCATAGGGGTGTTGGAGTTGTGGAGTAAATATAATGAAATATGTTGTTGCACAAGCTCATGCCTCTCTGAACCAATTAGGCAGCACTGTAGAAACTACCTTCTGCCCATCTGTTAACAGAATGCTACATCTTTGCTATTACAAAAATGTTATGGTTGCTTTAGGAACAATAATATGGAATATCTGATTTATCTACTATTAGCATTATTTCCACTGAACTCTTAATTAGAATGACGAGTATAGGAAGAAGGTTAAAGAAAGTGCCTCTTGTTTTTGACTTTGCCTATGGATAAAAAGGTCTTCCTTATCTACAACTGACATTTTTCAGTCAACAAATGTAATCACTAATATTGTATCATTGGTTCTGATCTAATTCTATTTGTATTGTACTCTTGCATTTCTTTTCGTACCTTGTCTTGGACCCCAAGTAAGTAAAGTACTTGAGTATCCCTTTTGTTGAGGCCTAGATATGTGTTCTTAATTGCTGAGTTAGGGCTCTAGTGCTGGAGTCTCACTCTAAAAGCAGTCACTCATATAATTCTAACTAAAAGGTTTAATTTCAATTAAGTTTGGGCAAAGATTTTTTCCTCCTCCTTTTTCGAACCAGTTTAACTTTAGCAAAGTGTCTCTTCCCAGCTGCTTTTATTGTAAAGTGCCTTGCCATTCTCAACTAGAGAAACAAAGAGCTTTGGCTCAACTAACTGAAAAAGTTCTGCAGATTTAGAGCAACTTTTGCTTCTTCCAGCATGATGCAAGTGAGACTCCATCAAGTTAGTGAGTGAACTTTTCTTTCAGAGAAAGAAATACTATTTTACAGGTAAGAGAATTTCTCCCCATCCCTCTTCCCCCCTCCCCCCAACCACCACACTGCTCCTTGTCAGCTTGCAAAATTTCACTTTTAAAATGGAAAACAGCATCAATGCAAAAATACGTAAGAGCTTGTCTGCAAAAAGAAATTGACTGGAAAAACTAATCTGCAGTAGCTCTCTGTGTGGACAGATTAAAAATGGCTCTGTTACAATATTATTGCACCATTCTAGAAGTGCACTCTGTTATTCCAAAACAAAATGACTCTTATCCTGGAACAGCATCTAATAGGGTGCCATTCAGGGCTAACTATTCTGCTCCATTTCCCTGAGTAGATGAGACATAGGTAACACTGACATTCCCCAGGTGTGGGCTGTGGTACATGGTGTTTGATTCATCTGCTCATTTGCATTAAATAACCTTAAATACATTTAAGTATTTTCCTTATTGTGTCTCATGTAAACCATGATTGTATTGGTCTCTTAGCTCTATCCATGGATGGCAGAGAAGTTCAGTGCAGTTAAAATGGGAGAGGCTGTACTATCATGAATGGGATGGGAGATAGGTTCTACCAGACCATCTATGCTTTAAAATAGGAAGTCCTGATTGACCATGAAGTCATATTTTGTTAAAGAGGAGACTGACTTTATGTATATATAATTATGTAGTTGCTTTTTGATAAATACTATGATTTCACATGCAAACTGAGTGATAGGCTGTACAGATAGCCTAATTGAGTATATAAAGACAGTTGTAGGCACAATCACTTATTCCTTTGGTTAAGACCTCAAGATCCTGGTAAATATGTATTTCACGTGAGTTTAAAAAAAAAGGAGTTATTATTCAGAACATGTTTTCTATGATTGACTCTGTAATAATGTGTCTAATGTCCTCAGGCACACTGTATTATGCTAGTACTGGCCACGTTTCAGTGTTAAGAGTGAGACGCACCTTGGAATGAAAGCAAGGATTCATCATCTTTGTTTTGGGAAATACAGCACATACCCTCCAAAACTATACATACCATTTGTTCTTTTGTACAAACTTTTTTGAGAATTTATGAGCAAATCTGTTAATTGGTTGAGTTAAAGTTAATTGAAAACTGAATCGCAAGAAATTTAGCATCTGTGTCGCTCTTTTTGTCTCAAATGACCTTTACAATGGAACAAAACAGACTCTTCAAACCTTCCATATAGTGGAAGTTAATTGAAATCTTTTACATGGACTATGTTTGAAGGAAGTGGGTGGTAATTAAATTCATTGTTATATCTAATTGCTCTGTTTGCATGGGCTACAGACAGTCTCAAATTAACAGATCAGGTAACTCAGGCTGTGCTTTCATTAGGAAAACAGGTTTGTTCTCAGCTAACTAAAGTCCTATATAAAGCAGCATAGTTTTCACACCAGTGAGCAGGATAAGGGAATGACTGTTTTTTTGCTTGACTTCCTAATGTGTGAAAACTAAGAACTGGCATCTTCACTAGCGAGCTCTCTCAAAGTAATAATTTTTCCTTGTGGAGGGAATGCCTGCAGGGGTCTGCTGAGAAATCCAAAGTAAACATATTCCATCCTCTGCAGCCAACTTGCACGCGACTGTTCTGTTGTTTGTAATGTTTTTTCTTAACAAGTGTTCTCCTTGGTAAATGAATTGGCCCACCTGTTCTTTAATGAATCGACAACTACGTGCCAGCTTGAGAATCAGTCTTGAAAGATTTCACATGGCACACGGAGACAGAGGGTGCAAGGAAATCCTTAAATCACTTAAACAGGGATTTAGACTAGGTTTACCCTGCCTCTACTTTAAGGAGCCACTGGTCTTCTTGACACACCTCTCTAAGCCTATGTGTCAGTTGCAGCTGAAAGGTCATGTTCCAGGGTATGCTTCAGTGATCTGAAAGCTGTAAACTCATGTTAAATTTTCTGATGCTTTCTAGCTGTGGTGACTTACCAATGAAATTTGTCCTTGCATATTGTTATCAAATGTAAAGGATCTAAGGTTCATACTGCACCACAATCAAAACTTTAGAAATGTACAATGATGGTAGGCTATCATATCTGAGTTTCTAAGATAAAATATGTTAGGGTATAGTTAAGGTAGTGTTAACAATTTTTTCTTATGTGCAAGCTCAGGATAAGAACTTCAGAGTTGAAGAATCTGCAACATGAACACTACCTTATGATGTAACAATGGGGAAAATTATATGAAAAAAATAAAATACATTCCTTTTTATTTTAGGAACATTAAAAATAACAATCATTATACTCAGTGTCAAGACTTTCTTATTCTGAGCACAAACAACATCTTCCAGATTGTGAAAAGTATATCCAAAAGTGGCTAATGCAAAAATACTATTCTAGAATAATTACTCCTGAATACTTTTCCAGTACATTTCCAATTAGTAAACTATCCCTTTTGCATAATTTTTGGTCTGAGAATTTATATTAAGAATATTTACTCAAAGATTTTCATTTTTGCCTGTAATACTATAAACTGAAGGTAAGCAGTTTTGTCCGAGCTTTGAATTACTTCTATAACATAAGCAGCGGTGTTCCTAGAACACTAGGTACACTGAGAAATGAAATAAGCTTTTCTTATTCCAGTAAATGTTATGGAAGAGTCCAACTGTTAAAATGAAACGCACAACAGAACTATTTGCTTTACAGCATGAGGTATTCTCTATGATTTTTAGGGATAGAATTATTAAAGCAGTTGAATAATCTGATAGCCTCATCATTCCTAAATGTTTTATTGGATGTACTTGCACAGTACATCTTTATGCACTGCACTTTCATCAGTTGTGCTAAAAAGGGGTGACAAGCCTGAAGGGAAAATGCTTTCTGGTACATGCCAATTACTAAGCTGAGCTGTGATACATTAGGAGTGCTATTGCACTGGGATAATAAGGCCATCTTAGACGTGTGCTGTCCTGCCTGGAAAACTAGAATCTAACAGCAGACATAGCTCTCCCCTGTCATTCCAAGAAAAGAAAAGGCTGTACAGCAGAGGTGGTTTTAGTCACCAGAACATTTCGGACAGTGTCAGGCAATCTTACTCGCATAAATCATGCATCCTCAGGAAATTTATCAAGATGTCTCAGATATAGCAGTGTGGTATATCAAAGCCTGGAGAAATTGACTCATGTTCCTTCCATGAGCAATAATGAATAATGTCCAAGTGAATATCTTTGAGTAATCCTGAAGCAAAAACGTATTTGTAAATGCAGACAGGCTCCCCTGCCCAGAATGAGAAGGTAGGAGCAATACAATAAAAAATAATAGCAAAATCTATCTTAATATTGTTTTTTAACCTGAAATGATGCAGTTATATGCCAAATTATATTAGGACCCAATTGTGCTAGAGCCTCTGTGTACAGCAAGTGATTGTTCCCAGATATTTATCTAAATAAACTAGCAGATGATGGATAGGAGGAAGGTATTGTCCTACTCTACAGGTATGGAACTGAGGCACATGGAGGTTAAATTACTTGTTCAAGGTCACAGAAAAAGTCTATGGCAGACTTGAAAATTAAACCCCAATATTCCAAATCACAGTCCATATCCTTAAGTTCATCATTTCTCTTTTGAACCCAGCTGCCAAAGGAGTGTCCTAACCACTAGGCTGTAGGGCATTCAGATGTAGGATTTCCCATTCCCCTTTGTTTAAACAAATAATATTAATTTGGAAGAGAGATGGACATATAGATCTCATTAATTGCACACAAGTGTTCCAAGCACTAGGATACAGAATTATTTTTGATCCCCCTGGTCCAATAATTAATTATTTTTTGCTTTGGAGGAGGAACCAGGTCATTCCACACCACAGGTGGAAATATTTTGGTGTCCAATCCTGGAATATATGTACAGAAAAGACCCCTTGCATTGTTACAGAAGAGTTTGCTCTTCACAGAAGCAAATAAGATGATAAAATGGTTCATAGGTGTTTTTTTTAAGACTGGAAGAGAACACTATGCTTATTTACTGACTTCTTCCTTTTACTGGAAAACCAAAACTTGTACCCAATAATCAAGTACTTGTGGTTGAGCTGTAGTGAATTTATTAGAAAGTTATCTACTTGTGGTTTAAAGGTTTGAACATTCACTTTACACACTGATAAATTGTTCCACTGATTTTGAATGCCTTCACTGTTGGGGAGTGGGAGGGGGAAACAAAAACGCCTTTTCTAGTCTGATTTGCTCTAATTTAAACTTTTAACCACTGGATCTTATTGTATTTTTGTCAGGTAGATTAAGGAGTCCAGTACAATTAGGTATTCGCTTTTTCAGCGGGGGTAATTATTGAGTATGATCAACTCCTTTGAAAGAGTAAATTAAGCCTTTCATGGGGGGTGGAAATGGTTTTGCCCTTTTGTCTCTCCTTCAAACCCTCTTAATAATTTTTCACACAAGAGTAAACTATGTAAACTGCTAGTTGTGCCTCCCCCCTTCCCCAACCTGCATCTAGATTCCTGGCATAGAAATGGTCTCTGTAGAAAATCATTTTTATTCACAAAAGCTCCATGTGTAAGAATTTTTCTACATGAGTCTTGTCTTAAAAGTTGTTTTCCATGTGAGGGGCTTGATTGTATTGTTTTGTTTTTCACTGTGTTGGGGAGCATTCTCAGATGGTTTAATAACTCCAGGATTATTCCTTGTGGAATTCAGAAACTACATTGGCGTTGCAAGTTATTTTAATTGGAATTATTTAGCTTTCATGGAATCTACTCATTTTTCTGGATATATTTGCACAGTTTGTAGTCATTGAAATGTAGTTTTTGACATGTAGACTTCGTAAGAATCATCAAGGGTGTTAACTATGTATTCATAAGGTAGGATTCAAATTGCTTTAGTATGTGTTTTAACTTAAGCAAGGAAACCTAACTTTTTGAGTAAATGCCCCAGGAGGGAGATTGAGTGATTCAGTGAGGCAATTCCTACAGAATCAATGGTTAAACACCTAAGAGTAGTCATGTTTGTTGCCTGTGTCCTATACCGAAAATGGGAGTGACATGCACCTCCAAAGGGCAGTTCAAAAAACCCATAGATGCTGTGGTAGCCAATAGAAAATACTACAGTATGGATTTATTTCTGAACTCCTACTCTTCACAAGTTATTCCTTATGCTTCTCCCCTCAATTGTCAGTCAGTAACTTGCCACATTGAAACTATGAGTTTCTGAAGATGGATAATTCAGAAGATGGCAGAGCTTCCTAGAACTGTTTATGCACTTTGCATTTGATAGTCATTAGTTAAATAAATGTAACAAAGACTAGTAAAAGATATTCTATCCCAAGCATCTCCTCTCCCTGAAAGTGTCTTAACCTAACTTCTGAATGCCAACCACCAGCATAAAGTCAGATTCCTTCTTTCGTTTTTTCTTTTTGGCCCAATGACTTCTATCCTTGCCTGTCTAGTGGCCCAGCTCAGTATGAAAACAAATAACTGTCCTCATGTATATTATTTAACAGTCTAGTAGTTGGAGTATTTTTCTGGGAAATGGGAGATCTGAGTTTAAATTTCAGGGTGACAAGGCAGAGCACCCAACCTTTTGGGTGAATGCTGTAACCTTCATGCTATAAGTGGGCACAGTTTTGAGATGACTTTTGTGAGTTTTCTTGGCTTACCCTCGTCACTGTCTCCAGGGAGTTTATCAAAACTTGGTTGTCTCCTCTGGCCAACTTGAGCTGCTTCAGAGCTTGGGGGGACAGTTATCTGCTGAAATACATGCTTCACATCAGGTCAGCACAAGTGCACATAAAATCTCCTCCTGTCCCAAATGGAAATGTTTAATGAGTTTTTAGAGTGCTGACACCACTACCACCAATTTGAATTGCTCCTTAGGAGATAGGTATCTAACTCTCAGCAAAGTCCTAGTTAAACAGCTACTGAAGCAATTTGACTCAATAGCTTATAAGTGCCTTAGGATGATCTCATAAACTTTGAATATATCCGGTGTTGTTTATAAGACCATTTTACCTCCCTACTCAGGCCTGTGGATCTTGAAGGATCTCTAGTAGTAAATGTTGTTGTAGAGAGTAAGACTGACATCATTGTATGGGATGGGCTGCATCCAAGGATCTTTTAAGTTCTACAAGGAACAGCCCAGGGATTTTGAAAATACTTTTATAGATGGTGAGGGGCTGTCAGGATGAGCTTTTGGTCTGGTTGTGTGAAAGCTCCCTAACATTAATTAATTGGAATAAATAACTCCGCATTGGCTGTGGAATGTACCAGTATTAGACTGTCTGACAGAACACTCTCTCTCTCTCTCTCTAAAGGGTCTGACAACTTTCCGAGCCCTAACCTTCATGATTATTATTAGATAATTTTATAATTCATCTAATTTCCTATTTGATATATATATATATATATCTTTGTATAGATATATATAGATACAGATATCTCTTCAGGTTATAAAGAAATAGAATGAGTTAATATATTATCTTATATCTTGGATGTTAAAATTGGGAAAGTTCTGTCAGACCCTCCAGTACCTGTATCTGTCTGTCTATTGTGAGTAGGAAATAAGATGACTACCCCTTTTGTCTGCAGGTAATGCAGAAATGCCAATGCTGGCATGAGCAGAAGGGAAAACAAAATAAATGATGAGCATAGGAAATCCTTTCCCAAACTCAGATGTGTTGCTGTTTTCTTTAAAAGATCCTCCCTACCACTCTGAATGCAAGATGAACTATCAGACTGAATAGCTAATAGTCTGGTTTCTTTTCACTTTGGTTCCAAACAAACATGATGTGTTTTGGCATGATAGATACTGGCATAACTCAGTGAATAGGAAAAAGTAGTGTTTTGTGGGTGTCTGTGAAGTGCAAAGAACACAAGCAGAAAGAGTATTGGGGAAATGGTGCCCGTGAGCATCTTGCTTTGCACTATCAGCTTTGGAAAGAGTGAAGAGACGCTTGCCTCTACTTGACAGGCTGCCTGCGAGCATCTTGCTCTCAGAAAGCTTGTCAAGTAGAGTCAGGGATCTCTGCTCTTTCTAAAGTTATAAGGCGCACAGCTCCTGTCTGGATGTCCCTATATCACATGGGAAATAACACAGCCTGGTAAGCTCGCCAGCTCTAAAGGTCGAGGCTTTACCATAAAAAGCCAAGGATTTAATCTGCGATACAAGGCCCTGGAGTAAGTGTAGGCTCGTTTCTGTCTTGAGGCTGGAGCTTGCACTAGCCTTTTTTTATCCCTCGGGGGAAGACCTCCTCTCTGCCCTCCCCCAAAAGTATTCCCCAACTAGGTCTGAAAACCCAGCTCTTTGTCTCAGGCTGCTTCCTTCCGTGGGCAGCGGGCTCAGGGCGAGCTCTCTCCTCTGCTGCAACCCAGGGGCTGACTCTTCCTGGGTTGGCTGATTTTTCTTTTCTTTTTTCTTTCTTTCTTCCTCCCCCCCCCGCTTTTCCTTTCCACTGGAACAACTCCCGACAGAGATAACCTGTGCATGCAGGGCTTCAATCTGCCTGTGCCCATGGTGAGGCAGAAATGAGTGTCCCCTAATCAGCCTTTCATCTGTCTCCAGACGCGTATAAAAGGAGCCCCCGAGAGGGGACGAGCCTGTCAGGGCTCTGTCTTCAGCACTCGCGCCGTGGACAGCGCCCCGGGCAGGCTGTCTCGCCGCCGCTTCCCCCTGTCGTAGAGGAAGGACATTGCACGGCCCGGCATGCAGCCCGCGATGATGATGTTCTCCAGTAAGTACTGGGCAAGAAGAGGGCTCTCCCTGGACTCGGCAGTGCCTGATGAGCACCTAGTCAGCAATGTTACTGTAAGTACCCAGGACTCTCCATAAATGTTCATAAACAGAACATTTATGTGCGTAGGGAGGAATGATCTGGTCAGGAACTTCTCATTAGCAAATCTCCTTTTGCAGGCGCAAACATTGCAGTCTCTTTTTATTTGGACTGTGTATCCGAGCACCCTCTCCTCGGAGAGGAGCTGTGTCACAGCATAACACCCTGTCAAAGAAGGATCTTTTGACACCACTTCGGCTGCAAGGTCCCAGTCTGTCCTGCAGTTTGTGCGTGCAACTGTTTTGATGTTTGTGGGTAAAAGTGAATATTTATTTTCCATTTTAAAATGCTTAGGTTTCCAGACTGACAACACGATGTGTCTGTTCTTGAAGCGCGCACACATTTTATTAAAAGATGCGATAGAAATGTACAGGAACAATATTGCATGACTCTTGGAACGTGTACTGTGTGCAGCTGCTAGCATCCTTACAGCTCCATTGAATTTGTTTCTGTGTTTATGGCTTTCTGAGCTCTACTACTTAAATGCAAAATGTGGGGTCAAATACTGTACCTGCTTCTATTATGCCATTTCCAAAGCAAGCAACAGAAGTTAATGACAACTCCATTAAAGCAGAATTGCTGCTTTTTCTTTTTGTTGTTCTTTCCATGTTTCACTTCAGGAATGATAACGGCTAAAATCCTACACAGCAATAGCAGCACAAGTAATAAAGAAAGCAAACATGGAAAGAAATAGTACCACCCTATCACAAGCAGATCATATTTTTCTTTGAATATTATCTAAACAAAATGATTTTGTTTTCATAGGTGTAATGCTATGAATAGTTTACCAACCCATGGAATCCAGTGCAGGCTACTTTTCCACTGTTTTGTTCTAATAATTTCAGAATAATTTATTTCTTTTTCAATATTATTTTAAAGAAATCAAATACAAGTAATTTGCTTTGGTACCAGGTTTGAAAACTCCCTTTTAGTTCTAAATGCACTAGCACTTTCTTCTCTTTTTATAACATACAACTACCCCGTTACACTGACATGCAAGGTTCACCATAAATACTTTTCTAATTAACATTAAATTAGTTTGGCCTCAATTCACTTAGTTTGTTAAGTGTGCACCTACTTTTGACCTTGTTAATACTTCTGTTAAAGGTAGCTGGACAACTCACAGGTTCAGTTTTAGGTATTTGATTAAGTGTCTGGCTGAATCAGATTGAAAAAGACAGTTATTGATATCAGTGGATGATCTTAGAAGAGACTTTGCTGGGCCAAATGGGATAAATTTGCTTTATTATCCATGTGTAACTTTCTTCATTGGTGGTCTACTTTAGCTCTTCCTGATTTCTTGAGTGTTTTCCCTTGCTCCAGACAATTAGTCATTATTATCATTAGGAAAGTGGCCATTATTTAATCATATACTCTGGTAGCCTGCCTGACTAGTAAGTCTCACAACATCCTCAGACATTTGGTTATTGCCCTAGGTGATTTAGTTTTCATATGCAGTATAGTAGCTTTCAGATATCTCTTATGATATTATCTACTTGACACAATTAGAGACCCCCACAGGACTTGTTCCTGGAGGGTGTGAAGAGTGCCTCTTCACACTGAAGCCAATGGATGCTGAGCATTTTGTACACATAATTAAAATGCTTCTCTGGACTTGGCTACGAAAACTATGCATGTTCTGACAAGTGCAGAGGATATGCTATAAGGTTAAAAATAGCACTGTTGTTCTTTTGTAGATCCTTGATGTGTATGAAAGCTAGAAAGGGCTATCCCAAATAGTATTTCTTAAAAAAAAAAAGAAAAAATTTCTAAATATTATAAAAAATACACCCTCCCTCCCCCCAAAGTCTTAATTCAGTAAAACATGTTGAGTTAGGCATGTGCTTAAATGGTTTCCAGTTAGGAATCATCCAATATGGCACCAAACTAATGGGGTGATTTACTGTGTAAGTGCAGACCCACCTAGACACTGACTATACAAGGATTTTAACCATGATCGAAAAATTAATCTGAACTTAGGATATACTTGGTTCCAGATACCACTGAATTTAAGCATATGAAGATCAGCCAGGATGGGGGCAAGCAGGTCTAAGATCGTTAGAACATACCACTGGCAACTCAAAGACATGGTCTTTGAACCATTTGTCCCATTCTATGCAGTTTGGGATAAACTGGATTCAAACAAGGTATTACCAGTCTACACCTGCTTTCTTACTAAGCCATGCATAGTATTCGTACACCTGTTCTTATTGGCCCTCAGGCAAGGTGTCACCAGTGAAATTAAAATGGTTGCTCCCTTAGGATGCTGTCCACATATACAAACCCAGCCAGTTGGCTTAGCAAAGGTTAGAACAGACTGCAGAGTTGATAGATGAAGTTAACTTTTGTGTCAATTTACTTAGAAAGCTGAAAATGCTTCAACTAGTTGTCTTTTTATTTTCTTACCATGTACTGGAGCCATAAAAACACACCAGAATGAAAAGGTTCCAAGAGTTGAGCTGAGGCCTATGAGCTATTTGCACAGGGATAAAATGCAAACCAGTTTGACATATTTAGTGTGGATCCACTGAAAACACTCATTGCTTTTAGCAAAGGAATTTTGTTTAAGAAAAGGACTATTTAAGCTGATCCATTTTAAAGGTATCAGCTTCATTCCTTGCCTTGTCAGCACTGACAACTTGTTATTAAGTCTGGTTAGAAATGGTATAGATACTTAGCTAGTAAAAATTGTCACAGGGGCAGTTGGAAATTATGTAATCTGCCCAAAGGTCCCTGCCTATTCTCAAGAAATAACTCCCTAGGACAATTTTAATGTGGGTTTTTGTCTGGCAATAACCAGGCAAACATTTTAAACTTTGTTAAACTTTTTTTTTTGTTAAAGTTTTTAAAACTGTTACATCGGTTGCTTGCCCATTTTCACCTTCTTTTTTGTCAGTGAACAATGAGACCAAGTGGTTTAGACTATTGAACTGAGACAAGCATATATAAGCCCGATTCTTAGAATGTGCAGCTCTCTGAGAATCCTACTGCTTTTTTGCATTGGTTACTGAAATATGCTAGCCATTTTGGGAAATCTTGACCTGCATTACTAAAACTACTTGTATGTGTGGACAGCTTACTGACAGCTCAAAAATGCTTCCACTGATAATACTGTACTCCTTGAAAAGATCAAATGAACTTTAGCACAAATGAAAACTTGCTTAAAAGTTTAGGGAAACTCAGAAGTATCGACAATTTAACAGTAAAAATAGATAAGGAAATGCTCATTTGGAATATGTGGGCAGCTTTCAGACTCTAAAACTTATTTGGAAAAAAAATCAGATTCCTTTTATGGTAGATGGAAACTAGATATGCTTCTTATTGTCTAATCAATAAATAAACTTTAATTCATTATAAGCAATGAAATCTATGTGGTTACATTAAATCTCCTGCACTGAAGCTGATGAGTGTTCTGCTCGTGATTTTATGGACAATTAAAAAATACTGGCCGGATTGTTGGCTCATTGTAATCAGCATAGGTCCATTGCAATTCACGGAACCACAGTGATTTATATCAGATGAGGATATGTTTCAACCAGCTTATAATAACATTGCTTTAATGTGTCAGGAAATGTATGTCATACTTCTTCATGGTATCCTTGTGTTCTTCTCTTAATAATCTTTGACACTTAGCTTTTAACCTGTGATTCTGATTTGTAATGTATGTTGCTTACCTTTTGGAGAAAAATCAGGATCAGTTTCCTTCAGGGATTTTTTGATGTAAGCTATCTGTGAGAAATGTATGTTTTATATTTTTAAAAAATGCACAGTCACATCTGAAATTGTTTTACCCTATATCCACTTGAAGCTAAACAGATCCACTTCTGGGAAAAATGATGAAAGGAAAGGAAATAAAGGAAATGGCAAAAGTGAATCAATTTCTGAGAGTGGAAAGACAGCTGTAGTGTTTTCCTTGAAAAATGAAGTTGGCGGATTGATAAAAGCTCTCAGACTTTTCCAGGTAAATATTACAAATCATGACAATAAAGAGTGGGGACCTTTGGATTAGATTCTCAGCTGGTGTAAACTGGTATGACCACTGAAGGCAAAGGCACTGCCCTTGTGGGAAGCCTCAACAGCTATGATTGCAGTGGAGGCTGCTTGCACCACTGAAATTGGCCCTGCAGCAACCGGTGCTGCCTTGGATGTTGCACAGCTGCCAGAGTATGGAACTGCCTAGCTAGACCTCTGGTGGCTAGGCTTCCCAGACAAGACTAGACAAGGCTAGATAGGCACCTTTGAATGGTCATTAAACCTGCATACTGAAGAAGTTCTGCTTAGAAGCAGCCAATAGAAAATTCTGAGCACAGTGGTATATCTGAAATCCCACCCCCCTCTAGAGGTTAGATACTTGAACCAGGGCTTATATCAGTGTGTCCATTCATTCATGAATGAGCCAGAGCATGGCAGTTACCCAAGCAGTTTGCTTAAGGCGTAGTCAGGGTTGAGACATAAAAGGAGAGGCAAGAGTTCCACACTGTAAAGCATGTTTATTAAGGGAAAACACAATATATTAACAAGCTGTTTTATATAAAATACTGTTTTATATAATACAAGCTGTTTTATATAAGAAACAGTGCTGGGAGTGACCCGAACCCAGGGCTCCCCCATCTTATGTGAGAATCTGAACCAATATACTACAGAACCATGTTTCCTCCTCTCTTTCTGCCCCTCCTTCCCTCTGCCCCATGAATCTTGGGTTCCTTTTTTGTACCATGGCAAGCTGCCATAGAAAGGTTTTCCACAAAAGTGCCCACAGCTGGAATAGCCTATATGCAGGAGTGCAGGAACTTTCTGGGAGCTGGGAGAAGTAGGTTTTCATCCTGTTGACTAAGGAAGGAATTAAACCTAGGTCTCCCACTTGCTGTATGAGTGCTGTAGCCACCAGGCTATATATAATAATTCTAATGCTACCATCTATGTTCTAAAAAGAAAATAGCTACAACTGCATTTTGTCCCATGTAGTATTGCATGCAATATTATAATTGTATCCAGTCCCATGTAGAAAGTATGCTCTGAGCAAATCTAGTACAGGCAGGCCTTCAGATGATTTAAGGATGGCTTTGCCTGGTTTCTGCATCCCAAAAAAACCCTCTACATGTTACACTTAAGGTGTGATTAACCAGTTAATCATGCCTTAAGTTGTGATCCAGCCACACATTCAACCAACTAATGGCATGCTAAAACAAGCAATCAGCTACAAAGTTATTTCACAAATAATGTGGAATAACTTTGTAGCTTGTTCTGATGGTCACAATTTGAATGTATGGTCAAGTGGTCTCCTGGGCTGGGAGCCTCATCAACTGAGGAGCTCCCAGCTACAGGGGTGCACCATCCACCATCAGGCCTGCAGCTGACAAGACTTGCAGTGGCAGTGGCATTCCCAGTGCTGTACCGATTGTGGGCCTTATCATCTTGGGGGGCTTGCAGTGGGGAGAATGCTGCTTCCCACTGCAAACCTTGTAAGGTGGGAGTTCACAGTGAAATGCCAGAAGTGCTGCTGCCACTGCAAACCTCGTTGGCTGTGGGGCCAACACTCCTTCAGGGCTTGCACAGGGGAAATGGGGAGAATGCTGGTGCAGCTGCAGGGCTCATTAGGCTCATATGGGGCTCACAGCAGCAGCAGCAGTGTGCCTGGCACATATGGCATGGCAGGTTGCATGATTGTGTGAATCATACATTAGATCCCATTGAGCCTTTACATGCACATGTAGAGGAGCCCTAAGGGACTTAGGCAGGGGATAGGTGACCTATTGCTCATGCTGGTCCATTTCTGCACGGTCATGGACGAAGACCTGCAGATGCATAAAGAACTTTCAGATCAAAACAGTATGTTTAAAATACTAGCAAGTGTAGGCACCTGAAGAGTTAGGTGGCCATAGACCATGGACTTCTTAGGATCTGTTTTGGACTTCGGTGCCAAAGTTCATCCAAGTTCTGCTCTAGGTGCTGAAGTTCTGTTTTTGACTGCATCCCCCAGTGTCAAAGGTGAATACAAGAGTTGTCATCATTCATAAACTTCAGTATCTTACAGAGTTGGTAATTCAGAGAGGATTCGGAATAAACTTATGAGAATGATGAAAGGACTGGAAAACATACACTGTAGTGAAAGATATAAACTGCTCAATATCTGTTTAACTTAAAGAAAAAAAGCTAAGAGGCAACTTAACCACAGTCTTTAAGTACCTGCCTGGGGAATGGAAATTTGCCAAGAGAGGTGTCTTCTGTGTAGCACACAAGTACAACAAGATCCAATGGCTGGAAACTAACTAGAGAATACTTATTAGGTGTGTAAAGCACACATTTTTAACCAGGGGGAAAGTTATTAATTAGAACAATTTAGCAGGAACTCTGATTGATTCTCCATCATTGGAGATTTTAAAATCAAGATAGCATGTTTTTTCTAAAACATAAATTCTGTTTCATCTGCAATTAATACAGGGAAGGTCTATGGCCTATATTATATAGGAAGTCAAATGAGATGAGCATCCTGTTCCCTTCAGGTTTCACAACTGGTGAATGACTGAAGAAACAAATATTCAGAATGGAAATGTGCTAACTCTTTAGTCTAAGTAAAACAAATAGGTTAACTAATGGTGAAAATACTTCTCTGAAATGACAGCTAGGGGCAGGACTACGGTCAATATGGGACTCGCCAGGTACAGCATCAGAATCTCATGCTGGCTGTCTGCCCTGGGTTGAATTTTGCCAATATGAAAATACATATGAGACTTCATGACCAAACAGACATGAGCATAGATCACTCCCCATTTGGAAAATCAATATTTTTTTCCCTTGACCTCTTAATAGGTAGAGAAGCAGGGATGTCAAGGGTAAGGCATTTCTTGACAGGTTGTTCTTAGTACAAAAGTTGAAATCATCATTGATGCTTTACAGCTGCTGTCTTGCATGTACTAACTGATTACAGGTTGTGTTGGAAGAGAAGGCAGCATTGGTGTCAGGGCCATTTGCACACCCCTTTTCATTGTAGGGTTTAGATGTTTATTATGGCGGGGGAGGGAGGTCAGTGGGTCTGGCCTTCACTTTGTCAAACTTATCGCTGCAGGTCATTTATAATTACTGCAAGAAAGACAGGTGAGGAATGGAATATAATTATCTTCACAAATGAATGTTTTCTCTGTCAGCTTGTCAAGAGAGATTGAATAAGTGCAGCTTCTTGTAGTAACTTTGTTATTAGGTGAGAATACTAAAAGGCTCTGCAATTAACACTATTGATATGGGCAGTAAATATTTTATATCTACTTTTGCTATATAGTTAACATGGCATTATCATCATTTAAATTACTAAAATAATATCCTTTCTAAGTTATTGTCTTTGTAAATCACATTTAAATCCCCTGAAAATATTATGATTTTTTTGGTCATATTATAAAAAGGATAAAGTGTGCGTTGTTTGAAGCCTTTCTTTTTAATACACAATATAAATCACTAATCATGTACTTAGCCACAGGCTGAATGTTTCTATGACTTTTAAAATATATTCTACTGGAGCAGATGCCAACAATTGTGTTATTTTACATGTTTACATATGGAGACCAATATTTCATTTTCCACAGGAGAAGCATGTGAGTATGGTTCACATTGAATCAAGAAAATCCAAGAGGAGGAACTCGGAGGTAGAGATTTTTGTGGACTGTGACTGCAGTAAGAAAGAATTTAATGAACTCATCCAGTTGCTAAAATTTCAGACTAACATCGTATCTCTTAATCCACCAGAAAGTATCTGGACTGATGAGGAAGGCAAGATTACATTTTTCATTTGTCACTTCATTTAGCTATTGGCAAGCTGCTCATTTAGAAAGCACAACGTGCTGAAACTCCAGTCGTTTCAACTCATGCCATTCTCCCCCACAGAACTTGACAGCGTCCCTTGGTTCCCTAGGAAGATCTCTGAATTAGACAAATGCTCGCAGAGAGTTCTGATGTATGGCTCTGAGCTAGATGCAGATCACCCTGTAAGTATGAAATACAGCAACTATCGATCATGCTTGTATTTTAATTCTGAATTGCAGGGCTGCAACACAACTTAAAATAACTCTGTAAATAGTCATTTGTATGATTTAGCCGCACAAATAATGAGCTTTATGGCAAAGATTTTAAGTCAACTTTTGGCACCCTTAAGGACCATGATTTTTAGAAAATGTGTGTCCAGCACTTTTATGACATTCTCATCTCTCTAATAGTCTTATTGAATAGAATTGCCCATTTCTCTAGTTCAACCACTAAAAATTGAAGCATTCCATACTTGCTAGTCATTTAAAAAAATCTTAGTCCTCTTAATGAAGCCAGGGTGGCCCAGGATTAGGGGAGCACACCCAAAACCTTTATTTCTGCTCTGCACTTTTTGGCCATAGCTTGTAGTTTCATAAAATCCAAAATCTATTGAATCAACTTCAGCTACAAACAATAACTTCAGTTCAAATAGAGGAATTTCACTTGTAATGAGGCTGAAGCTGATGATTGTGATGGGGCATTTAATATTGTTTTGAGCTGGGTACTTTCATTAAATACTTGAATGATCTGGAGAAAACCTGCCTTTAGTTTTATAGACAATGAAAAAAGACATTTGCATTACATGAATATATATTTTACACTTGGGGGAGCCCTTGTAAGCATAATTTATACCACATTTGTGATCATTCAAAGCTCAGAATAAGAGATGGAAAAAACTGACTGCTGATTATTTTTTAGAGAGATTCTGGTCTCTGCTCCATCCCCTGTATGTATGTGGGGCTGTGTTGAGACAGCATAGGGGTACTGCCAGCTCTTAGATCATTCCAGTATAAAGCCCACTGCATAATGGTCAATACTTTCATCCTGAAGTTTGCCACATGTGATGAACTGTTTAGTTATGACAAACAGTTATTCTGTTTTCTTTTCTGCCTTGGTGTGTAAAAATCATTTGTCTCTGTCATAAGAAGAGTAAGACTACTCCAGTCCACTTACCCACCCATTAATACAATGTTGGCAACTTTTTAATTCAATGTCTGTGCCACAAAGGTATTTAAACAATCAAGATAGCTGCACCAAGGATCAACAGCTTTATAAGAAACCTTTTCCAGTTAAGCACCGCACATTATCTGACATTGTCATCCTAAACTATTATTTTTCATGAGTGATTCAATCAAAGCCATATAAAGCCATATAAACAGAAGAACAAAAGGGAGGTGAGGGAGCTACTGTTTGGGGAATCTGTGACCTGTAAGGACCTAAAGAGATTCCAGCACTAGTTTTCCTGCTGGAGAAGTAGCTGGAGTCATGCTAACAAAACAAAATGAGGATGTGTTCTCCAAGTATCTGAATAGTGTTGTAAGGCCCCTGCTGCCCTGAATACTGCTTGAGAGTGGGACGTTTGAAGGTTTTCTAAAATACTTTTGTATTCTCCTCCACTCTACCCTCAACAGTTCAACACATACTTTTACATTTTTGCTGCTGCATGACACTCAGGCTTTTCTGGAAACCTATGCAAGTCTCATGGGCTAATAGTAATTTTCCATCTTTTTTTTTATTGTGCCTTTCAGTTGTGTTTGTTTCTGCACATGCACAGTGAAAGCTATTTTTTCTATCTATTCTACTGCGTAGTGGAGTGATAGGAGCTGCAATACCCTTTCTGGGATGCTATGAAATTAAATTAAGTTCACCTCAATGATTTCCTATTCTCTGTCTCCCAAGTGATGGCAATCTTGCCTTGATATTGAGTTTGCCTTCTAAATCTGAAAAGTAAAGTATATCAAAACGTTTTGTGTTTTGTTACAGTGTTTTGAGTAACTGAAAGTAGGGTAACTCCCTGTAGAGTATGTGTTAGAGGGCTCCGGTGTGCTTGACCTAGAAAGGGCAAGATTCTTTCACATCCTCAGTATAGCCTTCCCTCTCTAACTCATGTTGCAGCCATTCATGGGTTTAGCTCTGGAGGTGCTGGTGTAGTTCCCCAGTGTGTTGGCCAAGATGCCAATTGTCATAGTACCATCTTTGTAACAGGCTTTTTATGAATTGTGAGGCACTTTGATCTTCAAACCACAAAACAGGTGCTGACCATGAGTCAAGGTTTCTTATTTCTTACCTGCATGTGCCATTCCAGGCAAGTCAGGAAGATGGTGACTGGGTTGAAGTGGCAAGGGCACAGTTTCCTCTCATTAAGGTTTTAATTGCACAATAGTGTTTTTGACTTTTTCCTTAGAATAATGATAGGGATCCACCCCCCTTATTGGCTCTAAATGCATATGCCAAACCTGGAAATAGGTTGTGGAGATGTTGCAGCGTCACCCTGGGGGCCACACTCAATCTTGGCAGACACTAAGTTTTTGAGAACTGCTGCTGGTGATGACCTTTGGAGCATCTTTGCTGGTCTGGCTTTTCTGCATCTGCTATATGAAAAGGGACAGAGAGATGGGGCATGCTTGTAGCCATCCAGTTGGAGCACACTGCTGCTGTGATGCCCTTGGTGAGAAACTGACACTAGATTATTTTTCCCCACAATGAAAAACATGATGGTAATGATAGTATGATATAATTAAGCCCTAAATAAAAACTTTATTGATTTTTTTAAAATGTCTTAAACTAATTTTCTTTCCCCTTTTTCTAAATGAATGTCTCCTTCCTTTCTTAAGGGATTTAAGGACAATGTCTATCGACAGAGAAGAAAGTATTTTGTGGATGTTGCCATGAGTTATAAATAGTAAGTACTGGTATAATTATTTCCTGTGCCGCTGACTAGTTAGAATTCATGTTCCACTTAATTCTGTTAGGATGAAGTTTTGCAGTAGACAAAAGTGAGCCATTAAACTTTGACCATTTTAGTGTAGGCTATAAACGACAAACCTGAAGCAGAAGCTTGAAATCATATCATAATTGCAGTGTAATAACAGGCAAGTGTGGATTTTTGCAGCTAAGTGCTACACTTTCGCTGTGATGTTCATACTTTACACAAAGTAAGAAGCTATTTTTCAAAGTATTTACATACTGTATAATGTATTTCTGTGTTGCAGACATCCTTGGGTTAGAAACCTGGCCTTTTAACACCAAAACTTGTCTTTACTGCTTGAGCCAAAGAAGATTATCTTTTATAAGCAGAATGTTTATACATGTTCTGGAACATGCTGCATCACTAATGGTGAATGTATTATATGCTTTCTCTGCCCATTTCTGACAAAGCTCATTCCTATTACAAGAGTTCAAATCCTCTAATTCATTCAGCTTATGGGCTGCAAAAAACATGCAAATTATTGAGTGATAATTTAACTACACTGTAGTTCTAGGGAGACTCGTTGCTCAAAATGCTCCTTACAATGAGCAAGAGTCAACAGAGGTATCTTTTGGTGGTAGAAGTAGCTGATTCTATAACAGTGGCACGCAGTTGTTGGAGGAAAAAGTAAGAACTGAAGGAAAACCTGACATTGCACTTGTAACCAGTTAATGAGTCCTATATAGTCTGCTATAATTGGAGGAATCGGGCCTTGTGGGTGAACAGAGGAAATGAGAACATAAACCAAAGGTTGGGTGGGGCGGGGGGGAGTGTATGGGTATGAAACAGTATCCACAAATTCCTTTAAAAAACAGTAAGGTAAGATTCCAGAAACTCAATTGATCTGGTAATGAACTTAGAGAAAACTAATATGCAAATCAGTGAGGGCCACCTTTTCTGACAGATGTGCCACAACTAAGCCCTACACATTTCTGGAGTGCCCCATGGTTCCACTTTCCCTGTCTAATCTGCTGCTCTGCTTTCTGCTTCCTGCCCTTTTTGCTGCTGTTCTCCCTGCTCCCTCCTAGATCTGCTGCATGCCACGCACACAGGCTGCCCGTGCCATTTGTGGCACATGTGCTGTGAGGTTGCCACTCCTGATGTAAAAGTTATACTGCATTTTTACAGGTTAAAGTCCTAATAATCTGGGCAAAGGAAAAGTACCTCATGCTACTGTGAGCAGCCACATACATCAGAAGTATTTATAGTGCATATGAAAACTATACAACTGTGCATCTGAGACAGTCAGGCCCTTTATGACTTTTCCCTAGTAGGTGATAAGTAATAGGAGCATCTGTCGCTTAAAAAAATAAATAAATTATAGAACCACAGAATTTTGGTTCATGAAGAAATGTTTTTGTTGGCTTAGTCCTGCTCCTAATGGAGTTGATGAATGTCTGTCATGAACCTCAATGGAAAGAAGAATTGGGCTTAGCTGTATACATATACCTTTCATTCTGCATTGTAATAGATCACTGGATGTATTTAAATCAGCTGGTCCTGACGATCTCCACCCCAGAGTGCTGAGGGAATTAGCAGAGGTCATTGTGGGACCCCTGGCATGGCTTTATGAGCACTCGTGGTGCTCTGATGTGGTGCCAGAGGACTGGAAAAGGGCCAATGTGGTTCCCATTTTCAAAAAAGGGAGGAAGGAGGACCCAGGAAACTATAGGTCTTACCTCGATCCTGGGTATGCTTTTGAGAGAATTATCCTGGCACATGTCCACAAAGGGCCAGCAGGGGAGGTTATGCTTAGGGGTAACCAACCTGGGTTCATTAGAGGCAGGTCCTGTCAGACCAACCTGGTGGCCTTCTTTGACCAGGTCACAAAATCCTTAGATGCAGGGGTAGTAGTGGACATAGTCTTTCTAGACTTTAGGAAGGCCTTTGACACTGTCTCCCACCCCATTCTCATTAAAAAACTAGGGGACTGTGGTGTTGACACCTACGCAGTCAAATGGGTCACTTATTGGCTGGAGGGCCGCACACAGAGAGTGGTGGTGGACGAGTCATTTTGCACCTGGAGGGATGTGGGCAGTGGGGTCCCCCAGGACTCAGTCCTTGGACCCGCACTGTTCAACATCTTTACCAGTGACTTGGATGAGGAGGTAAAAAGCACCCTGTTCAAATTTGCTGATGACACTAAGATGTGGGGGGATGTGGGCATGCTAGAAGGGAGGAATAGGCTGCAATTGGACCTAGACAGGTTACAGAGGTGGGCGGATGAGAACAGGACAGCACTGACAAGTGCAAGGTGCTGCACCTAGGGAGGAAGAACCAGCAGCATACCTACAGGCTGGGGAACTCCCTTCTTGTCAGTGCAGAGACAGAAAAGGATCTTGGAGTCATTATTGATGCCAAAATGAACACGGGCCGGCAGTGTGGGGACGCGGTCAGGAAGGCCAACCACAGATGCATCTCAAGCAGGTCCAAGGAGGTGATCCTCCCACTCTATGCGGCACTGGTCAGGCTGCAGTTGGAGTACTGCATCCAGTTCTGGGTGCCACACTTCAGGAGGGATGTGGACAGCATTGAGAGGGTCCAGAGGAGGGCCACCCTCATGATCCGGGGGCAGCAGGGCAGGGCCTACGAGGAGAGGCTAAGGGACCTGAACCTGTTCAGCCTCCACAAGAGAAGGCTGAGGGGGGGATCTAGTGTCCTGTTACAAACTAGTCAGGGGGGACCAGCAGGCATTGGGAGAGTCCCTGTTCCCCCGAGCACTACCAGGAGTGACAAGAAATAATGGTAACAAGCTGGCAGCAGGTAGATTCAGACTAGACATCAGGAGTTGCTACTTCACAGTCAGGGCGGCTAGGATCTGGAACCAACTTCCAAGAGAAGTGGTGCTGGCTCCTACCCTGGGGTCTTTAAGAGGAGGCTAGATGAACACCTTGCTGGGGTTGTTTGACCCCAGTACTTTTTCCTGCTATGGCAGGGGGTCCGACTTGATGACCTGCTCAGGTCCCTTCCGACCCTACCTACTATGAAACTATTTTAAAATGTCGCATTTTCCTTTTCACTTGCTGTTTTTCCCTTTGTACATTTTGGTGGTGTTTCTACTCCTCATTCTCTAGTACTGAAGCTAATGAGACAATACTAGGCATAACCATAGATGTTTTTAGATCCTCAGACACTCAACATGTATCTTTTCTGTTCTGGATGTTGCTCAGTTAGCTTTTTGCAAATACTTTATTGTTGTGTCAACTTTGGGTAGGTGATATATTCAATAAGCAATTCCTCACCAACATGACATTTCTGAACAAATAAAATGCTTTGGATCTGTTAGAATTAAGTGTCTGTGATTAATATTTAGGTCACTAGCTAAGTTCCTGCTGGGATTCCCAAACTATGGTTCGGGATGGCTAGTCACATG
Organism: Alligator mississippiensis; assembly: GCF_030867095.1. Classification (NCBI taxonomy): domain Eukaryota; kingdom Metazoa; phylum Chordata; order Crocodylia; family Alligatoridae; genus Alligator; species Alligator mississippiensis. The sequence goes on from NC_081827.1 coordinate 71,890,373, forward strand.
ATGCTGATGCTCTTTCTTATTTGTGGTGGTCACATCCAATTAAAAGAAGTCAATAATCCATGACCTGCTTTCATAATGTTTCTTTTCCATGGGGATATTGCCATAAGGGGAGAGTAGGCTGATCTATGCAGTCCTGAGTTGACTGGGTCAACAGAGCCAGTCTTTCAATTATTAGGATGTGTTGTGCACTATACGGGACTTTGAGCCCATGATCACCTGTGTAACACAGCTATTTTTATAATTGTCCTTGGCTCTGAGTCGGAGCACATTTGTGGATTAAGGATAAGATATTCAAAGGGGCTGAACAGTTGTTAGTACCCAAATCTCTTTGATTTTTTTTTTTTACTGGTTATTAATTCTAAGAGCATGTCAACACATGTAGGGGTGTGACTGTACACGTGCAGCAGCAAGTTTGTGCTGCTACTTTTTGCCACTGTGCAAACCCCTATTCATGTGCTTTGGTGCGGGGCAAAATGCCCCATTTCGGGGAAACTGCTGTTTCCCCATTCCTTCAGGTTCCTGGTAAGCTGAAGGAGCCAGGGAAGAACTAGAGGAGGAGAAACACTTGCACTGGCAGCCAGAGTGTCTCCTGGGAGGACCAAGCCTCTGTGTCTGCTGGTGCATGCTCCTGTGCCGTGTGCCGCACCGTTTTGGTTTTTGCTGGATTTTTTTTTTTTTTTGCAGTGTTTTTATTTTGCTACCAGGATTTCCTGATAGCAAATTTTGCCCCCATGCTGCAAATTTACAGCACAGGGCACATTTTAATGTGCCAGGTGTGCAGTTTGTAGTGCTACAAAGAGGTCTGTAATGCCACAAACTGCACGTGGCTGCATGTCTGGATCCAGCCTAAAGTGCTAATAGTTTTCCAGATTTACCGCTCAGTTTTCTAAAGGCTGAAGTGCTAACCTTTTTATTTTCTTTGGGAATAGGTAAGTTGGCTAGCAAGGTTCACCTTTACTATCAATATTCCTTTCTTGGATGTTGCTCAGCTTTTTCCTGCTTTTTCTACCCTGAAGATTGCAAAGTGCCTTTATCAGTCTTACTAACACACCTCTGAGTTAGTGGCTTTCTCAGGAGTTAATGGGATCTGTTCCTTCACATACAAATACTCTTTCTTAATTTTGTCTTTCCAGATCCAGGCAGTGTCTTGAATTCATTATCATCCCCAGGAGTTAGTAAATTTTCTGCACTATCTACAAATACCTGCTGGGTTGTAATTTTCTTGTCACACAGGTTTCTAAGTCAAACTAATTTCAATTACATTCAGATTTTATTAGTAATAGGCCTAAGTCCTGGCACTTATGGGAAGGCACATACTAATTCCAAATTCTTTATAATTTTATGCATCCTTTTATGGATTTTCATTTTTCTTGTTTGTGGTTTATATTTACTTTTGTTTAAAAAAATAACAGACCGACATGTTTCTTTTTTTTTCTGCATAGAAAGACCAACTTGGCAGAAAAAGAAAACACTTTAAAACAATCAATATATTTTTTATAGAAAATAATAACTGGACAGTAAGAAGGTGAGAGAGAAATTATATATTATGAATATAGAATTGATTTCTCTCCTCCTTGCTCTCTTTCATTATTGCTTATTCACATTTTTACATGACCTACTGAATGATCTAAAACTGTGGTCTGAACTAATTGTCTGGGCCTTCTTTCTGTGCTCAGTTCTTGGAGTTGTTATTGGTTGGAGTGTATTTGAAGTCAATGTTTGTGGGAAACAGATTATAATATTTCTCACCTATCTAGGTAGATTTCCAGGCCTTTGCAAGAGTGTGTTGCTGGGTAGTTCCCTGGCTTTGGAACAAACTCCTACTCCCAATTCTGTTCTTGGACATTTTCAGGATGCAGTGTACAGCATACCTTTTTCATTTATCCTTCTACTGATTGTGGTTGCAGGTTACTTGATACTGAATTAGTTTATCTTTATTAGTGTCTGTTTTAATTCTATAATGTTATCCATGGACCAAATGGATGAGGACAGGATAAATGTTGTAGTAATTCTCCCTTAATATTTCAGCAAGCCTATGGCCAAGCCCATTTGGCCATGACCTCATAATATCCTTGGCGCAGGCCTCAGCCACATATTTGCCAGCTGCTATATTGTTGCAAACGTATTTCTTTTTGGTTTTTTCCAGCTGTTGAATTTCTGGAGAAAACTAAGCAGTTTGTTTTTCTGGTTCTTTGGTCTTTTGTCACAACAATTTGAATACCAACAAAAACTCATCTTCAAGGAAGCACTCAGTGTGATCCTATGGGTTCAGGTGGCAAAGAGAATAAAGGAGGGCAGATTTTTGCCTAATGAGATCTTTGGAGGCTGAATAACCAAAATTCCTCAGGCACACTCACTCCAATCAATATAAGGTATCCTTGGAGCTCTGCCCAGTATCAGATCTTGCATCTCGTTACAGCTGTGTGGGAAAAGCTTTCCTGTCTCTCAAATATTTTGAACACCTCAAATTTCTTGCACTTTGCTTCAAAAGGAAGCTGACATCTTTCCAAACTTTTCACATGGAGAGACTCATAAAATAACTAATAGTCCTGTGGTTACTCACTTGGGATGTTGGAGAGCCACACTGAATTCTCTACATAACCTGAATCAGAATAATGACTTGAGTCTGATCTCCCATGTTCCTGGTGAGTACCATAGGCACCAGGCTCTCGTGATCTTGCACTACATTAATATTTAATCATTTATACCTGGTAGAACAACTTCAAAAGGAGAGATTCAGGGAGCCCTCTGAAGGCCACACCATAACTTGGTGTTTAAGACACTCACCTGGAAGTGAATCAAGCAATACAAAAATCAGGTAATGCAGGTACTTGTAACCAAGTACCTATATCCCAGGTGAATGCCCTAATCACTGAGGCAGTGGCTTTTCTTTCTTGGGTCTCTCCTTGTTTTTGACCAGATATTCCATCCTTTCTCTTTTCATTGAAACTGATGCTAAAAGCTTTTGGCTTCTAGTAACTGGTATTTTTCTGACAAGAAATATTATGTTGAAAAAAATTCCACCCTGTTCCACATCTAGGAAATCCTGTTCTCCTGCACATGTAGTCTTTGAGCAGCTCTCAACAAGAATGAGATCAAGGTACTGAAAAATGATTCCAGGACAGTTCAGACTTAGCTTCTCAATTTAAGATAGATAAATCTAAAAAAAAAATAAAATCTTAGCAATCAGTCAGAGGAGAGATCCTACTCTGAGAAGGGAAGTGAAAATTCAGCAGTATGACATTCAGGTTAGGTCTATGCTGTTTACAGCACAGCTTGTTGATTCATACTACATCTCCACACATGGGTGACTGGTGCCACCTTAGTCGGGGGGGGGGGGGGCACATGCCCCACCCCAGCGACCAGTCAGACACTGGGGGAGGCATCTCCACAAGGACAATCTCGCCAACCGGGGGGTGGGGGGGTGTCCTCTCATGGCTGATCACACTGACTGGAAAGCAACCACAGTGCTCCCAGAAGCAGCCATGACACTACATCCAGTGCTCCCACTCCCCAGCTGGTGCTCACAGGGATGGCACCGCTGCTCCCACCTGCCCCCTTGCCCATACCTAAGCGGGGAGCGTGGCCTGTCAGGGGGTGCACCAGTGCTCTCAAGGGGTGCACGTGCACCCCTGTGCACCACCTACGCACCACCGCTGTCTCCACATATCTGTTGCAAGCAGCATATGGACCTCAAAAGTCTGAGGTGAGAGTTGCTGGAGTGGATGAGTTCAGTGAGATGGAACTATTCCTAGCTATGGAATATGGAAATGGGGTGGAATAGGCCTTCTCAGACCGGGCTGCACAGACCTTCCAGGTGAAGAAGTTGGTTTCATGATGGTGTGGAAAGAGGATGAACAGCTTGCTTGGACAGGAGGTCCCCTCTGGTAAGGAATTCTAGGACAGTGGGTGCATCTATAGGCATGGCTAATCATAGAATTGAAGGACCAGAAGGGACCTGAAGATCATTGAGTTCAGTCCTCTGCCATGGGCAAGAAGTTATTGAGCTTAAACAAGGTCAACAAGGTGCTTATCTAGCCTCATCTTGAACACCTCCAAGGATGATGACTGCACCAGCTCTGCTGGAAGTGTGTTCCAGATTCTGGTAATCCTTATGGAAAAAAAAGGTTTTTTTTCTTATGTCCAGCCTAAATTTTCCCTCTATTAGCTTATACCCATTGGTCCCCATCCTCTCTTGGGGTGCCTTCCTGAAGAGTTGCTCCCCTAGATCTTGATGCTGACTGCTAATATACTTGTAGATGACTTTGGAGTTTATTGCTCTAGAATTTATTGCTCCCGGGCACACTGTTTGAATATGTTCCCAGGACCACAGCACATGGAGCAGGGTCAGAGTAGCCCTGGCTGGCATGAGGCCCTGGGGGTCAGCCTGCCAGCCCAGGGCTGCTCCCGCACCCCAGCTCAATGTGCTATGGAGGGGCTGGTTGGGGCATGAGAGTGCTTCAGTGTAGGGCTAGCCGGCAGGCAGCCTGTACACTGAAGCATCCTCATTCCCCAGCCAGCTGGGGCAGCATCTACTTGTGCTCTGCTGCTGAGTAAAAAAACTCCACAGCAGGATGGTACTTATATTTAAATGGATAATTAATTTATTACACAGTAAACATCTCATGTAGGCGTGCCCAGTGAGACTTAATTCAGAACCAACTCGATTATTCAGAACAGTAATTATTTTATAAAATACCCAGATGAACATATCTCTTATTTTTGGCCCTCTGTGCACCTTTTTAGAGATACAAAAAAGTTCACTTTAGAAAAACCCTGGATATCAAAGATATAATAAAAGACTGTAAGAAGCCCTTATATGATCTGGTTTGGTAGCATTTGGTCTTCTCTGTAATGGGGAAGGTGCGGGTGATGCGGATCAAAAAAAATAGACTGAGTTCTAATGCTTTGGGAATGAGCTTCATTCCTTCTACAGGATATTCCTGATAGCATGCTTATGAACCTGAGGACTTAAAATATGTCTGCATGTTAAGGTGGGAATAATGAGCACTAAACTAAAGAGATTTTTAGCTGGGGGGGGGGGTGTCTGTACTTCTAGATATCACATCTGTTTTGTAAAATGAATGATTCAACAATGTTATATAAATAAATAATATTTTATATATACAAGAATATATAGATAGCCGGGTTACTTTATTAATAATGCAGACATGTTATTATTCACACAACCAAGTGGAAAGTGATAAATGCTCTTACATTCTGAAATACACAGCTTATATAGTCTTGATGCCATAAAATAATTATCATTAATACTCTTGAAGAAAAAATAGTTCTGGAAGCATACCAGTAAAAGTTGTATTGCACTTTGATAGAAGGTTTATTATCAGTTTTTATTATAGATTTAGATAGGAATATAAATGCACATAGTGATTTGTAAATAAATCCAATGACAAATGGAAATGTCTGCTCTGAAGAATTTACTAGATAAAATTTATCCAGAAACTGTCTTTAAGAATATTTCTTTTTTTGTTTTGTTTTTGTAGTGGTCAGCCTATTCCCAGGGTGGAGTACACATCTGAAGAAATTAAAACTTGGGGAGTTGTGTTCAGGGAACTCACTAAACTCTATCCCACTCATGCTTGCCGTGAATATTTAAAAAATTTCCCTTTACTCACCAAGTACTGTGGTTATAGAGAAGATAATGTGCCTCAGCTGGAAGATGTTTCTATTTTTCTTAAAGGTAAGGTTCCTGTTTGGTTCTTTTACAGCTATGGTATTATGAGAACATTGTTTCCTCTTAACACCTGAATGAAAGCACATTGAATGGAACAATACCCATTAATGTCGATAGCATTTAGATCAGGCAAATCAAATTAACCTCTCCTGGAAATGTTTTCCATGGGAGAAAAATTGCTGGAGTTAATTAGTTGTTTGAATCCTCACGTATAAAGTTAAGAGGAATGATTTGGTACCACACCTGAATGAGTCTGCCATCCACATGCTGAAGGAAAGGTATCCTGGAATGGAGTGAGGTTTTGTAGTATGATAGGGAGTGGCGAGCACAGCCAGCCACTCCACTGTAATGATCTCAGTATGGGAACACCGTGCTTTTCCTGTAGCTCCTCTAAGAGCGGGAGAAGAAGAAAATGTTGAGACAATATTGTTTAAAGACAGCTTCAGGCTTAGTGATCTCTGATCTTTATGTTCAGTTTTTGCCTCTATTAAGCATGAGGCCTTCTTAAAAACCTTATGAAGAATCAAGCATGTATTTACAAAGGCTGAACACAAGACGGCTGTAAGCGCACTTTGTCAAAGTGAAATAGTAACCGGAGAGAGAAATATGCAAACCAACCACCTACCTCGGTTTTATTTGGAGCATGACCCCTGGCTCGTCGTTCATCATGTTGCTTCTGTCCATGCAAAAGGTTACTAATAGTTGAAATGCACGTAACCAGGTTTGTTTGCATATTCTCAAATGATCTTTTGCAGTATTTCCATACAATTTTGACGTTCCTGTTTTGGAGTTTCAGACCCATCTTATGTACACTTCCCAAGACCCCAGTCATCCAGTGAGCTCCAGGTGGATGGAACTCAATAGGACTCTACAGGTGTAAAGGGGATCTCCCTGATGTTCAGCAAAGGATCAGTGCCTATATGATTATCTGATTTTGAAAAAGCCCATCACAATACTTCGCATGTCCTTGTCTGTTGGGTTAGGAGCAGCCAGTCATTGCATTTTCTCTTAATGTTCGTTCTCCTCAAAAGTCCCTTGAGATTTTCTGGTACATTAGCTTCTTGTGCTCTCTTGTCAAATCCTAGGAGCCCAAATTAGAATGTCACAAGAACATTAAGAAAAGGAATTTTTTTTGGTGCTTCAATTCCCAACAGGGGAAAACATTAAGAAAGTTGTCCTCAGTGTATAATGGAGAGTTTTAACTACAAGAAATGTGTTTGGTATGAAAGATTAACTTATCTTATTCCCTTTTGCTCTGCTTCATCCTCACTTCTAGGTTATGATCACCTGCATTCAGCAATCATTAGCTTATTCTGAATTGGTCATACCTTTCTAAGTTGCTCATATATTGTAGTCTTGGTCTCTGAGGAATGATGCAAAGGTATTGGGATTCTTTTCTAACTAGAAGTTTAAAAAGGACGATAACAACAAAGAAGTCTGAATGGCTTCATAAATATGTCTTCAGACCAAAGAATGGAAGCTAAACGTGGAACTTTTTCCTGTAAACACCTTGGAAACAGCAACTAATAAGGAAAGAGAAAATGTAGTAAAGAACTGTCCTTTTCAAAGTTACTGCGCGTTTGAAATGACTCCCCACTGGGACTGATCTGACAAGGGGATGCTTTGTTAAATGCATAAACGAGCCTCTGTATTTTAATCCCACTGCATGTATATTAAAAAATTCACAGGATAGCTTTTTTATATGTGAAAATAATCACACATTTATTTTAGGTCCAGTAAAGGTGATGTGCATCATCTTTCATAGAACTCAGCTTGTGTGTCGGACTCTTTTATCTTGTCCTTGTTTGGTATTGTAGATAAAAACAGATACTTCATGATGTTTTCGCACACTGTAACCTTGACTACTTTTCTAGTAGATTTTTAATTGAACTGTGAATTATTTCAAGCTGCTTTTATTAAGAGTATTTTAGCAGGGCAAAATACTTATCTATGCCCAGTGGACACAAATAGCATGCAGTGATCCTCAGTCCATATTTTTAGTACTTGTTTTTGGTAGAATCAACAACTATAAAGCCGTACATGCCCTAAAGGACTGACAGTGAAATACAATGTGGCCTTTTCATTATCTTCTCTACTACAGAAAGGTCTGGCTTTGCAGTGAGACCAGTTGCTGGATACCTGTCTCCCCGAGATTTTTTAGCAGGATTAGCCTACAGAGTTTTTCACTGTACTCAGTATATACGACATGGCTCAGATCCTCTCTACACACCTGAACCGTAAGTTCCCCACTCGTTCTATTCCTTCAATATACACAACAATTGCAACTTTAAAAATGAAGGCAATTATGATGTTTGGGTCCTTTTAAGAATCAGTTTCGTTACCCAGGATCCATTGGCGTATCCTTGCACAAAGGGTTAAATCCTGACTCCACTACTGTTAATTGGTAAAACTGTTATTGATTTAAGTGGGGCTAGAATTTCACCCGGTAGCCTTTATTATAGATTTGTGTAGAATCCAAAAATTTGACACGCATCATTTTTTAACACTGCTAAGAAAAAGCATTGTCCAAACTTTTTGTCAATGGAAGATCCAGTTTTCAATTGTACAGTTCTTTTCATAATAAGTGTTTTTGGGGGCAAAATATTTTCTTTGGTTAGCATTTGGAATATTTAGGGGGTAAACACTGATATATGAAATATTTTAATTGGAGTATGTCACTATGGCACCTCTCAGGAGTCATATCCCCATTATTTTCATTGAGTTAGGCCCCACAACCACATTTCTTTTTTACCATACAATACAGCCATGAGAAGCCCAGGAGGAACTGTCCCCTCAGTGAGAGAGGAGATTGCATTATGGGATACATAGTCTGACGAGAGGCTTGGACCATGGAGGAGAGTGGGAACATGACGAGCTGAAAATGTGATCGACATGAGGCAGCATGTCAGCATTTCCAAACTGAAATATTCTGGGATTAAACATTTCTAGTTTTGATTCCTTGATGAAAAGTCAACAGTTTTGGGGGAAGGAGTGGGGTGGGAACCAACACTCCAGCTGGTTCTAGGTATTCTGTGTTGTGCTCTGTGCAGTTTGCAATATAACAGGGCCTGCCAGGCATTTTTCACACTGGATAGTCTATTAAGGGTTCTACTGATTTCATAAACCACAAAAGCTTCAACAGCAGACTAGTCAAGAGATGACTAGAATGAACTGCTAGATTTGGTCTTATTTCTGCTATTTTGGTATAATTTTTTAAATCAAAACTTGCAGAGATGGTTTTATATATCTGTCTGTGATCTTTGAAACCATGCAGGACAGAACCACCGATGGCATAAGAAAACCTTTTAGGATGTTAATCTAATAACTGACCAACATCATTTTCATTTTGGTTAGATGCTATATATAAAAATATATTGTTATGGCAGATTTCTAGAAGGACTTTTTCTTCATATGCAAGCAGTGTGAACTGTTGGAAGAAATGCTGCAGTATTAGTCTGGCAATATATTTTCTTTTTGAGAAAGCTGTGTCAGACATCAAAGTCGCTTATTCTCTGCTTTCAGCTCAGTAGTTGGAGTCAGTTCTTGAGCCAGCATTGCTGCAAATGCTTTGTTTGAGGCTCTTGAAAGATGATTTTGCCTGACCATAGTTTGACCACTTCTCTTCCAAAACAAGTATATATGGTGTAAATATGAGCAATATTAGAAAAAATACAGACTGATTTCCCCCTTTGTGAGAAGCCAGGCTGCTGGGTTCCAGCATCTGCTAACAGTCAGCAGAGAAGTAATAATGGCTATGAAGTTAATAATGGTAACAAAATATAGGAGCATTATGTTATATAAAACAAGAAAATGTATGTTGTGTGCAATCCCAGTAAGTGCAAAGGTCCCGATCTATCATGCCCTTCAGTCAGCCACATAACTAAGGAGGTGGGGGGTGGAGAGGGAGTGAGCAGGGCACCAGTTTAGGGAGGAGTGCAAAATTGCACAGCTATGCCTCTGCCTTCAGCATGTACGTACCTTGGATTATCAGTTGTCCCTTTGGCATCTATGTTTCTAGTCTCTTTGTCTTTAGTTTGATACTGTTGATACTCAGAACTGTGCACTAGATCACCAGAATTATGTCATAGTATGCAATAACTTAAATTCTACTGATAAACTATGCATTCATGGTGTCATGAGAGTCACTATGATAACTCTAGGGAAATTAGAATTACTACTTTTGTTTCTATACTGGGCTGAACTTAATTGGAAATCCTGGTTATTGTCTTTACAGCTCCCAGAGTTAGAGTTATATGAATTATATAGATAGCCATGTGGAAAAAAACCCCTGCTGGGTTAATTTTAAAAAAGAACCTTATTCTTTTTGTGCAGACCTAGCTTTTCTCAAATCATGCATAAGAAACAATGTGGGGGCTAATTACAGAGAATATGTAGCAAACATTTTGATTTTCATAAGATTTTGCATGTAGTGGATATTATCAACGACATCATTAAAACCAGTGGTGGAACTCCTATTGACTTCATTGGGGGCAGGACTTCCCCCTTAATATTTGCCTCATTGCAGTGCTCCCGTAACTACAGTAGTCTGGTATCTCCTATATGATATATGAAAGCATAATAAGGTTTGCTGCAGCTGCCTTGTGCTGTGAATGTTGTATTTCAGTGCTATAAACCTGATGAAAAGGCTTCCATTGACTTCAATGGGCTTTGGATCAGACTTTACAACCGTACTATAGAGCTAGATATAAATTAGAGAATTCACATGACTTGATGTCTATCACCACTGTATGCATTTTAAAGTATGCTCATTCCGTTTCATTCTGTTTCTACTACATTCAGAGAATTACATGTATTTCCTCTCCTGACTAATTTACTCCTAGAAAAATCCTTTACTGTGAAAATTGTATTACTAAAATCTTATTTTCTCTGAGTGGTGCCTGTGAATAAATTAAAGCCACTTAATTATTTTCTGAATACAAGAAAACAAAAGAATCAAGCTGGTCATTAGGGAGAGTTATACTATTTCGACTATCTATAAAGGACCAGACTTCTGGGAGGGCTATGAGACTAATATGACAATTCCAAATACTGGGACATGATTCTGATAGCAAGGTATTTTTCTTTCAAGTGATCTTCCTATTCCCGCATGTACAAAAATTGGTGTTTGTAGGCTGGAGATCATGGAACAATACGAAAAACAGACAGATAAAAGCTACCTTTTTCCCTACCTCTCGCTGCTAATTTAGTAATATTAATATAATTAGATTGTGTCTGCCCTTGGAAAGGGGTGGAAGATCTGTAAACTGACTCTGCCTTGACCTGTAGCCCTACTAGGGTTGGTAACCATCTATCCTTGCATTCTCTGAGGCTGCCTATCCTCTGCCATAAGGATGTGTGACTGCAGCACGAGTAGAAGGCAAGGTAGAGATGCACCTTATAGACTAACTAAATTAGAGCTGTATAAGCTTGTATGAGCCTGAGCTCCCTTCATCAGATACTGTGAAAGGACAAGCACAGAGCAGTCTACCAATAGGAAGAGTGATTTGAATTCAAAAGAGAAGGGTAGTTGGCCATATCATGAAGGAGACAGCTTTGTTTTCTACCTTATAGACCAGGGACAGGCAATTATTTGGGCTGGAAGGTCACTTAAGGAGTTTTGGTGAGCTCTTTAGGGCTGGGGGGTGGGAGGCATGAAAGGTGTGCTGACACAGCTTTGGCACCCTGCCACAGTTGTTTACGCAGGGGAGGGAGGGGGCAGCAGGGAGATGCCAAGTTAACCTATTCAGCCCCAGGCCCATCTGCCCCACACCCCCTGGAACCGCTGCCCACAGAACCAGTGCTCATCACTGGGACGTGCAGGGAGCAGATCGCAGTTCTGCCTTGGGTCCTGGTACTATCTTGTGGTCTTTCTTTTTGCCATACTATACAACTCAACAGTGTGCAGCTATATGGAGACCTTGATGCTTTTTTCTACTGTGTAAAAGAAAGGACATATATCCAAGACAAGGAGCCTTGCAATTATCAACCCACCACAGACCATGCCCATACACAGCACAAGAAGAACAGCTTTTGGACTCCACCTGAGGACTGCAGCCCCACTTTGGACATATATATACATTATTTTTGCCTTTGTCCCCACTCTGTGATTACTCAAGAAAACCAACAAGGCTTACATCACAACCTCAGTCCTGAGAAATGGAGAATCAGTCTCAGCCTTAATAACAACTCTGATATTATCATACAACAGCGCCACTGTTCTCATGCACAGAACAATGGACTTACAGGAAGACAAGAGACAACTTTCCAAACAGGAGTTTTACAAACTCCTGACAGAATCCCATGGCACAATACCAGGAGGAATTAAACAATGTCTTAATGACACCGCTTCTGGAAATACAGGAGAAAATTAATGCTTCCACCTCCCAGGAACCAAGACCAAGCAACCCAGCATGCCCATCTGGCATTGGCACCACCATGGGGGAAGTTTCTGACTAGGGTGACTCTGTCCTGTTCCCATATGCCTCTGAAGCTGCAGGCTATTTAAAAGACACCACAGATTTCTTAAAGAAATGGCTTCATTGACAAGCTTCCAGCAAACACCGTATTAGCTACCATGAATTTCCCATCTCCATACACCCCACATCCCCCATGAGGGTGTACTGCAAGCCATCCAAATATTATCCCCAATGAAGACACTACTTCTTTTTCCATCACATTTTCCTTCTGTGTCCTCACACACAAGTATTTTGGATTTGGGGACTTCCAAATATCATTGCCATGGACACACACATGGCTCCACAATATGGCAATATATTTATGACAGATCTTGCAGTCCATCTCTGAGTGGCCTTCAGTTCATTCAGACCTTGAGACATTACACACTCGGCATGTCATTGCCATGGATTGGTGCTCTGTGTACAGTACGACACTGCACACCCTTTGAATCTTGGCACTTCAGGGGCAGGACAGTACAGAATAGCCCTAGCACTTCATTAAGCCTCATTGTGTTTACACTGGGGGTTATTACAGATGTTTACGCTGCTGTGCTGCAGCTCAATTAATCTATTGTAGTTTAGCAAAATGTCAGCTTGGCCCCAGGACACCAGTGACAGGCTGGTGTATCACATCTTCAGCATGACTTGGAAGTTCCTTGGAGCCTCAGTGGGGTGGCACCTCAGGAAGATTATAGAGACTTGATGCCTTCATGAAGACATGGTTCTTTGGCATCTTGTGATGGACTTAGCTCAGCCTAGACTCTGGGACATGATGCTTCAGCGGATGGCTGTATCAAGTATATGGATTTGAATCTACGCATCCTTAAAAATCAGGTTTCTCAGCTGCTGAGGGGTGGCTAGGAGATTAACCTATTAATCTTTTTCTTGGAGAAGGGTTGTGGTGGGATATTGTCTGCCTTGATTGCTCAGTGCTGTCTCTTGGACATTGTGCTTTGGAGATTCTTGTTGGGCATTAGCCCCTCTGGCTGCTTATCACCCCCATCAGGTTTTCTTCTGGGTCTAAATGAAGTAAGGGCAGACATTACATACCCATGCCCCCCCTACTGTTAGCTTGTACATACTGCAGCTATTATCTGGAAAATGCATTGGTCAGACTTTGTTGCTTTTGCTATGCTGGTCTGAAGTACTCAAATGCTATGTATGCTGGACAGACTTACTATTTCAGGCAGTAACGCCCTCAAACATTCTGTGCTGCTGTGCATGAACTGTCTCATAAACCAGAAAATTCATAGAATCAGGGGGCTGGAAGGGACCTCAAAGGCCATTTAGCCCCCACTTTGCACAGATGCACAATCTGCTGTTGCTAAACCATGGAAGATAGATGCCTATCCAGGCTCTTATTGAAAACTTCCCTAAGCAGCTTGTTAGTGTGCTCTAGTTGTAACAATTAGGAAACTTTCCTGAGATTTGATCTATATCTGCTTTGCTGTAAATTAAACCTAATGCTCCTCATCTTGCCTTTTGTGCCAAGGGAGAACAATTTTTCTCTTCCTTTGTATCTGAAAACCACAATCCTAGTCTCTCTTTTTTTCAAGTCAGCCTCCTAAGTACTTATAATAGATGACAGGAGACTTTCTTGCACCTGATACTGGGTTAATAAAGAAGGATTATTCAATTTGGATAGTTATTCATTCAAACAAAGCAATTATCTCTTAGGTTTGAACTTAGGGGAAGGAAGGGGTGGAAATGAAGCTATGGCTTACTTTTGCAAGGCTGGTCAGAATATTGACTGACAAAGGAGGTTGGAGGTCATACTCATAACAAATTTGTCTCTTTGTCTATTAGGTGCAGTAGGGGAGGGGGCGCAAGGGGTTAAGAAAGAGACTCCACATTCCAGAGAAGCCACTTGGAAGAGGAGAGAGAGGAACAGTAGGTCATGGTTTTTTAATAGAGGGCCCCTTTTTAATTGAGGGAGAAACGGTAGAAGAAGAAAACTAGCCACAGAAAAAAGAAACCTAATGATTCAGAGGAGAAGCTATGTAAAGGAGGGGGCTAAGGGAGAACCTGGAGTCCTTGGAAGTCTCTGATTTGAGCCTAAAGTACACTTTGAGGTTACTGAAGCAGGAATATGCATACAGTTATTCTTTGTCTTCTTTAGTCTGCAGCTTTGTGTTTAATGTACTCACTGATGTGAACAACAGTTGTCTTTCACTATTGAGCACCCCAGGGCACACAGTCCTACGGGACAAGGCCTGCTTAGAATTCTGAGTTGTTTTAAGGTCTTTGGTCCTCCCAGGAGGGAGGCCTGGGCCAGCTGGGCTGCAAAGGTATCACTTCCATAAAAGCATAACTGTCATAGAATCCTAGAGTCATAGAAAATTAGGGTTAGAAGGGACGTCAGGAGGTCATCCAACTCTGCCCCCTCTCAAAGCAGGACCATCCTCAACTATATCATCCCAGCCAAGACTTTGTCTACCCGGGTCTTAAAAACCTCCAAGGATGGAGATTCCGCAGCTCCTTTGGGTAACCTGTTTCAGTGCTTTACTATCCTCCTCATGAGAAAGTTTGTCCTAATATCAAACTTCCCTTGCTGTAAGTTGAGGCCATTGCTTCTTGTTCTGTCATCTGCCACCACTGAGAACAGTCTAGCTCCATCCTCTTTGGAGCCCCCATTCAGGTAGCTGAAAATTGCTATTAAATCCATTTTTTTTCTCCAGACTAAACAAGCCCAGTTCCCTCAACCTCTCCTCATAAATCATGTTCTCCAGCCCCCTAACTATTTTTGTTGCTCTCTACTGGACTCTTTCCAACTTGTCCACATTCTTTCTGTGGGGGGGGGGGGGGCAAAATGGGACACAGTGCTCCAGATGTGGCCTCACCAGTGCCAAATAAAGGGGAAGAATCATTTCCCTCCATTTGCTGGCAGGCAGCACTTCTAGTAATCTGATACCAGGCAGCACTTCTAGTAATGCAGCTCAGTATGCTGTTAGCCTTCTTTACAACACAGGCACCTCTTGGCACATATTCAGCTTATTGTCCACTGTAACCTCCAGGGCCTTTTCTGCAGAGTAACTGCTTAGTCCCCAGCCTGTATGGGTGCACTGGATTGTTCTATCCCTAATCCATGCCCACAAACCATGATAGAGAGGCCAAAGAAAAAGGATATTGCTGTAGAAGGGAATTTATGGATGTAGCTTAGTGGGACTAAAACTCAACTTACTGAATGGGCAGTTTGATCAGGGCCTTGACAACCTCATTTTAAATTAGGATACTGATCTAATATTTCACTGGTTTTGGCCAGTTGTAGCTATTAAGTTACTATCTGGTTGCTGAGTATAGACCAAGTGTGTCCAAGTTCTCTACACAGTTGACCTCCAGACATGCTAAAGGATGGAAATCAACTTGCGTCACAATCAGGGTGCTGGGACATTGAGTTCATACTCATTTCCCCAGTGTCTGGTTTGTTCTATAGAAATCACTGTATTGCTAAGAGGAAAGGAATATTTTAAAGCAACATCCCCTACACAACTTTCCTGCAGAAGAAGAATTTGGATATCATTCCCTTGGCAGGGAGATCTCGCTGGTCTGTGGACAGGTTTTGGAAGAAGCAATAAGTGATGGCTCAGACTATGGAAGTTGTTTGATGTTAAGGGTACAAAAAGATTCATAATACCCACGGTGCATAGCCATATTGTTATTGCAAAACGTATGCAAATAAAATGTGAGAAAAATCAATATATTCTTTTGTATAAATATTTTACCATATATATTTGTAGTATTATATACAACAGCCTGCGATGATTGATTGTCATATTATGAAAGAACAGTAGTGAGTGAGCCAAAGTCAATGTAACTTCACCAACTAAGATTATGGTGTTGTATCTGAGGATGTCAGGGATAATAATAGGGATATGTTTCTAACCCCCTGAAAATACAGCTGGGTTTCATGAGCTTTTGAGGGGAGAGTGACAAAAATTTCAACAATTTTCATGAAAACTGGGAGTATGATTTACCGAAGGGCAGTTGACACACATTTCTTTGTGAAGAGTAGTAAGAATAAGAGACTTTAAATTATATGAAGGGTTTTTTGTGATTTAGCTGAGTTCTGTCATTTAGAACAAAAATATTTTATACAAGACAAATGGGATGATTTCTGATGGAAATAAAAAAAACTTGATGTTTTCTCACTTCCTTTAAAACATTTCTTTACAGCTCAAATAAAAAAGAAATGTCTTTGAAGGAGACAAAAGCAAAGGAAATGTCAGATTAGATTTTAAGATGAATTTTACTATCAAGTCCATTATTTTTTTGAAGAAAATATAATAAACATTTTCAGAATTGTTCAAGAGCTTTTTTAGATGCTGTATGTGCACTCTCTATAACTTATATTTGCACTTTGTGATAACTAATAATGCATTTCCAGTTGTGGACTGAAAAAAAATCATGATCAGTAAGTGACCAGGCCCTTTTGAAACAGATCAGAATCTCCCCTTGGCTAAACTCTGCCTGATGCATGATCAGACTGGGGTAGAAAAGTAACCATAAACTCTATCGCTGTACTTCACAAGGTAGACCAGCCTGGAGCCATTTCAGCAGTTGGAACAAAATTCCTTCCCTCTTTTTGGAAGGTGGAATAGGAAGAACTGATATGGAATTTCTAGACTTTGCTGTCGATTCTCTAGGATGGGGGAGTTCTCAAGAACCAATAAACATAGGGTTGTCAGCTTTGTATCACTTTGGTCCCACAGCACCCTGGGGTACCACAAGATCCTCTTAAGGGTGTTGTGGTGTCCAGCCTCTATGTAAGGAGGTTAGTTCTCCCTCACTGTCTGGCACCTCATACCCATCCCAGCTACTCTAGCAGTGCCTGTGACTGCTTTGCTGGGGACTGCCACTACTGCTGCCATCCCCTGCCATACAGCCTCTGTGCTGGCTTCTCCTAACCCCTGCTCTGAGCAATACATTGTATTCTACTGCAGAAGGACAGGTAGACATCATCAGGGTTGGCAGAGGGGGTGGTGAAGACAGATGGCTCTAGTTCCTGGCATATGAGACCTAGAGCTTTGACAGTGGGGACTGCCCTTTCCCTTTTGGCTACTAGCTGGAGGCAGGGAGAAGGTAACTGGTGTGGAGAGAACAGATCATGTGGAGAAAGGTCCTGTCTCCACTGCCTTCACCTGACAGTAGTTAGTTCAGTGGTTCTCAAACATTTGCCTCAAAACACCCCTCCATAACTTTTCTGAATTTAGACTCAAATGCTAAGATTCTCAACTGGGGTAATGCTAAATTCAGAAAAGTTATGGAGGGGTACCTCAAAGATAAAAAAGTTGAGAATGCTCTAGTGGCATAAAGCAGTCAGTAAGTTTGGCCCCTTATCAGTGATATCCTGCATTTTAGCGTAGCTTCTTTATTCTTGTACATGTAATCATTTGGGCCCATCAAGATGACTTATACTGAAACTGGGCAACTTTACCGCTGTGTACTTCAACCCTAAACAACAGCATGCAAGGCTGTAGTGCTGAATCCGAGGGAGTTGAGGGGTTTTATTTTTGTAGAACCTGATTCACCTGGTGAGGTGTGTGCAAACGAGTTTGATTTCTTTTCCTTGGGACGTTCCTTTGTACTCTTTCAAAAGGACAGCAAGGCTCTGACCTACAGAGTCAACTTGGTAGCAGTGATCAAGTTGAGGGGCAGACAGGGATATTTAAGACAATCTATTTAAAATGCATGCATTTAGTCTTGATCAAATATATATATTTATATGGGTTGACACATTTGAATGTATGTATATTGTTAATTAGTAAGAATATTAATTCAGTAGCATTGTATAAAATGACTTTTATTAGAGTTTTTAAATGATGTAATAGCTAGTGCTATTTCTAGGTATGTAACGTTCACTTCTCATTTCTATTCCTGTCAGAGATACGTGCCATGAACTCCTGGGGCATGTGCCTTTACTTGCTGATCCCAAGTTTGCCCAGTTTTCACAAGAGATAGGACTAGCCTCACTTGGAGCATCTGATGACGATGTTCAGAAACTAGCAACTGTGAGTCAATAATCTTTTCAATGCACATTTTCTCTGACTCTAGAGTTCCTCCTTTGTTAAAACCTTGCAGGATATTGTATAAACACTTCTAAAATGCATTCTTCAGTTTGCAGATGACTGTGCTGTAACAGTTGCATGACCTTATTCTGGTCTTATTGAAGCATCTTTGGAGGCTTTTCTACTGTGTTTAAAGGGAACAGAATCAAGCATTACACACTTAACCCTTGGATACTCTGTAAGACGCTCACAACTCTGTGTTGTACCATCCTATCTCAAAGTTTGGTTATGGTTGATTATTCAGTTTAAGGATGCAGGAAACAAAACAATTGAGAATTACTTCCTTTGTGTGTGTTTTCAGTTCCAAGTTCTTTTAAACATGAGCTGTGTATATATGTAGAGGCTGGCATGGCTCATAGCATCACCACTGTCTGTTTATTTCTGTTCTGTTTTGAAGGTGCTCAGTGTGGTATACTGTATGATAGACCAATTAATTTTTTATATCATAGCTGACACTCCCAGTTGGGTAGGAACAGATACAGCATCTGAAGTAGTTCAGATTACAGTTCCACTTTAAAAAATGCAGTGTTTCAGCTGTGGACTAACTTATAGTCTTTGCAATGCGTCCTCCAGCTGGGGTGCTTCAAAATCACCTCCAGTGTATGCAGTGGTGAACTGTACAGCATGGAGGTGGGGGGTAGGGGAAACTCAGTGCAGGTCTATACCCTCTGATCTCCCAGGGGCTGCTCCCTCACTTCTAAGCTGGGGGGAAGGGGGGAACTAATGCCCGTGGGTGCTCTCCTGTCTGCCTCCACTGTCTTGAAGTGCCCCCAGCTCTCCCTGATGGAACCAGAAGACCACATGCCTTTTATCCCCCTGCTGGAGAGCAGAGTCAGAGAGGATAGGAGACAATGCCACTTCCCAGTTGGGAGCAGAGGGAAGAGAGGAACACTGTGGGATACTGGAGGTCCCAGAGCTCCCCTATCACACTCCAAAGAGCAAACATGTAAGAGGAAGTGCTATATTCTGAAGCATTTCTTAATAGTACCTGCTTCCTTCAGGGTTAGTTTTAGAGCACTTCAAAAGGTGTGTACATCTATTCAGCTCGCCCTTTGAAGCGCTTCAAAGGCATTTGAAATGCTTCAAATATTATGTCTGTCTCCAACTTTAGAATGTGTAATAGCTAGATGATTTGATACGTTTAAAAAACCTCAATGTTAAAGACAATATCATAGAAAATTAGGCCTGGAAAAAACCTCAGGAGGCTGTCTAGTTCAACTGCTTGCTGTACACCAGCCCTGAACCTGCCAGACAAATGTTTGTCTAATCTGCACTTAAAAACTTCTGAGAGTGGAGATTTCACAACCTTATTTCAATGTTTAACCACTCTCAGAGTTTATAATTTAAAAATCCTGGCATGATTGGACTAGGGTTATCATACATCCAGGCTTTCCCATATGTGTCCTCTTTTTTGGATACCTGTGCTGTGTCCAGGCGGGTTTTTAAAATAACAGCAAATGTCCAGATTTTCTGCTCTCCCTGGCTGGCTGCTTCAAGCTGGGAGCAGTGGGCAAGGTGATTGGCTGCTGGGGGTCACGTGCTCCCCACACAGGCTCCGACAAGCCAGGTACAGAGAGAGAGAGAGAGAGAGAAGGCTCACTTGGGCAGCAGTGCTGGGGGGGCAGGGGTATGGGGGACAGGAGGTGTGACTGTGATGGTCTGCAGGGCACTGGCAGTGCTAGGGGTCTGGGGGTTGGGAGTGAGGGGCACGGGCAGGGCTGGGAGGGGGGGGCAGAGACTGCAGGTTGGGAGTGAGGGGCAGCACCAGCACTGGGAGAGGGGCAGGGGGCTGTGGATCAGGAGTGGGGGCACGGAGGACAGGACAGGTGATTGTGGGTTGGGTGTGCACAGCACTGGCAGTGCCAGGGGGCTGTGGGTTGGGAGTGAGGGGCACCAGCAATGGGTGGGAGGCAGGGTACTTCTGTTTGGGAGTCAGGGCCCCTAGGAGGGTTAGGGTCGGTGGGTCTGGAGTGAGGGGCAGCAGCAGGGCTTGGGGGTGTGTAGCTTGTCTGTGAGGGGCAACAGAATGGGCAGGGGCAGGGCACTGGCATGTCACTGCTCCCCTGCCACCATCATATTCCCTCTGCCCTCTCCCCCCACCCCAGTGATAGGTATCCTCTTTGTTGGACCTAGAAATAAGGTAAACCTATTGGACCTGTAGGAGGAGTTAAGCAAAATATAGTTGCCCACATTAGAATTTAGTCAGGACATTGGGGTTACCACACTCACTTATCATTTTAAGGGTCACACATGATCAACATTACCAAGTTTAATTCTTTTTCAAAATGTGACTCACTGAACAGCAAAGTATGTCTTGACAATTGAGTCAGTACTGGTGCTACTGAATAACAAGTTCCACATTCTCATTACTTTCATTTTTTTCCTGGTAGCCTCCCATCAAAGGAAACACCTCTCTTGTACCCTTTTCCCCGCAATCTCTACAGACACACTCCAAATAAAGGTAGAATCAGCAGGGTGGTAGAAAGTGTGGGCAAATTTTATTCTGGGACAGAAACGTTCCTCTGAGTTTCCCGATGTGTGTTACCTTCTCCACCTGATGAGATTGTTTCTGTTTTGAGCAGCCTATTGTCCTGTTCTGTACATATACAGCCCTTGCAATGTCCACGCCCCAGTAGGGAGTGCTTTAAAATTACCACACTCTATAGCAATTAAAAAAAATAACTCAGAGTACAGACAGAAGTGCAGCCCCCCGCTGTAACGGAGAATGATTTGCAGGAAGCGTTCCGAGTCACAAGGACACCCCCTGACCAAATAGAGGTTCACTGTTGGTTCCAGGGGAGAGGGGAACCTAGCTGCTGGATGCCAGACTGCAGCTGGTTTCCCTTGGCAATGGCCCCTTCTTCCTCCCAGCCTGTCCCTGTTTTCAGAATGGGAGGGGGGAAAGGAGCAGAGGGAGCTCATTGTAGGGGTTCCCAAGCCAGTGCTGGAGGGTGGGGTTGGTGAACTGGAGTCCCCCCACCCCCACCTTGGAGGGGCTCCAGTACACCCTCCCCACTCTCCAGCGGGGGCTGAAAAAACCCCAGACTGAACTCCTTCCACTCCCTTTCTCCCCTCGTATTCTGAAACCAGAGGCTGGCAGCAGGGAGCCACAAATTACAGAAGATGCTCTGCTTGAAACATCTTCATTTGAACCTGAGCAGCCACCTTTGAAGCAGTCTACTGCCATGCACTCATCCTGGGTCGCAGTTATTAGACCACTATCTGTGACCAGATCAGGTGAAAATTGTCACATTTGTCTGTCTCCTCATTGTTTTATTTTTTAAACATACTTATGGCGATAAGTTGGCTGCACTTATACCAACTTAACATGCTACTGGCATTTATCAGACAAACAAACTATCATCTGGAAGCAGGGCATGAATCTATTTGGCATGCAAGAGGATCTAAAATGCTAAAAACCAAGCTGATTTTCATGCATTCTGAATATTCCTACTGACTCCTTGTTAGACACTAACTTCCATACCAATAGTACTTATACTATAGGAAGTACCAAACCCATGTGGGCTTTGCCAGTGATATCCTGGAACTCTTCCCCTGATCTTGCAGGAACTGGAGGACAAAGCGTCAGCCCAGATGGAAAGAGATTGAATAGCAATTCCTGACAGCTGAGTATATCAATCTTTTCTCCTGGCTTCAGCAGTGAAGGGGAGAAAATATCTTAGATCTGGCACAATTCGTTCTGAAGTTAATCACATCATAATATTTTTGTAAGAGGTCTCTGAAAAGGGAGTGAATTATTCCTGTTTGAACTGAGGCTATTGACAGATAAAACTGCAAACCGCTTTAAACGGGTAGAAGCTGGCACTGAAGAGCATGGGTCAGCTGTAAGTATTAGGTCCCTGTAGTCTTATAGCAATACAAATGAGCTAAACTGCTGTAATTTTAACCCTGCAACAGGATTAAGGCAGGGGTGCAGGATTAAGGCTGCACTGGTTTTGTTAGACTTGTATATGGCTAAGGCATCAAACTTATCACAGAAGTTGCAACACTTTATATCAATACCATTTGGTACTGATACTTTGTTAAGTCTGTTTATGCCAGGGGTGGACAATTGTTTGGGTCTGTGGGCCACATAGGGAGCTTTGAGTTGTTGTGGGCTGGGTCAGCACCCCACCCTGCGACAGCTCACCAAAACACCCTATGTGGTCCCTCTGCATGGCCAGGTGGCTGGGATGGGGCTGTAGGGAGTAGTGTTTGGGAGAAGGATGGCTGTATCCCATTTGCCATGATCCTGGGTGCCAGCGAGCTCAGAGCTATTTGAGGTCACAAGCTGCTTCTCATGGGGTCTGTCCTGCCTTGATGTGGCTCTGGAGCCCATGTGGCGAGCACTGCTGCCATTCCTCCTTCCACTCCCCCACCCCTTCCAGCAGCTGAATTCAGCAGCAAGGGAAAGGAGGGGATGAGCAATGAAGGGGACAAGCAGTGGCAGCATTCAGTTCCTGCTTTGACACAGGTCCAGGGCTCAGGGGCTAAGTGTCACAATTGCTCATCCCCTCTTCTTCCCTGCTTATGAATTCAGGGAGGGGGAGGGATGAGGAAGAAAGGAAAATAGCAGGAGCACTTTTTCCCACACCCCCCCTCCCTTCTACCCCCAGGCTCTGGAGCTGTGTGAAAGCAAGGGCTCTGCTAGAGTCCATGTTGACCAGCTGGTGAGCTAAGACAGCTCACAGCACATGCTGGTGAGCTCTGAGCTTGCTGCATGTGCAGAGCACAGTGAAAGGGTGGGGGCTGGAGGGATGACCATACCGCTACACACGCTGGATGCAGATGAAAGAAACGGATACTATCTACAACATTATCTACATTTTACTGTTGCAATTAGCAACACCAGTTTTGGACCAGCACCTTATTGCTCTGAGGGTTTTATAACACTGGACAAAGAGGGTCCCTACTCTAAAGGGTTTATAAACTAGAGAGCCAACAGGAGAGCGGATGAAAAGAACAGGGCCTTCAGCCACTTCTCAGCAATCAGCCTGGGGAGCCATAGGCGAGTGAATTTTCTCCATGAAATGCCATCCAAGTTGCTCATAATTGACTTTTACAACCATGTTCTGTCCCGTTTTCATCCTTGATTAACATGACGGAAACAAAATGAGCTGAAAAATGTCAGCCAAAAAGTCGAAGATTGAAAACAAACTGGGATTCCAACTAGGAGACTTCAAAGTAAATATTGAAACAAATGAACTGCCGAAGAGCATGTATTTTAATGCGCCCAGAACAAAATACCCAAGCAAGCGACCCATTAATGTAACCTGTTTAAAAAAAGATAGTGAGATTAACTCTGAGCCACCACTGAAAGGGTTTAAGAAAAGAGGGAAAATCCCTTAGGAATTTCAAGTACAAGTGGAGGGGTGGTTATTTCCCATTCTTTTTACTTCCATTAAATGAACTTAAATTGTAACTCTGTTCTGAGAAGCAGTTGTAAATCATGCAGAAGATCTGCTCTTTCTGCGTATTCAAACCTCTGGTGGCAAAAATACGTTAGCTGATGTTTTATTCCTACTAGGCCTGCAGAGCTCTCACAGCTGAACAAGAGCGCACCTGAGTCTATTCTCTGTCTCAGGAGAATTGTTTATTAGTTATACCTGTGAAAACCCAGTAAAGGCTCATGTGTGTGACTGGGGGAATATTTTAAAGATGATGATATTGTACAGGTGTACATGAGAAAGCGCTTTTGTATTGAGCCTTCATTATGGATGGTGGTGATATAAGAAGGGAAGGACCCCTTTTACCACTCAGATATCTATTTGAATTTGAAGCTATGATGCTAGGGGGAAAAAAGCATCTCTTTAATATATATAAGATGATCATATTAGTATTAGGAATCCTTGAGAGAAACTAAATACTGAAAGAGTCCCAAAGGCCATTTTTTACAGTCATTTTTTCAGAGTAGAGGTTCTCTTTAAGTGGTTCCAGGGAGGAGGGAGACTCATAATTTTCCAAAATTAGAGCAAAAAATATAGGAAGCAAGTGGCTAAGATGTAAACCACTGTAAAAAGGCAAAACAATAAACTTGCCAATTTGACTGTTTTCATGTTAGAGTAAGCGTGTGTGTGTATGTGTGTGTGTGGGAGAGAGAGAACTGCTAGTGCTTTGGGAAGGAGAAGGTAGGAAGATGCACACAGGTGTAGCTTCCCTCCTCTTTTTGCCAGGCTCAATTTGCAACAAACCTGTCTTGTCAAGACTGTGGCCATTACTGACTGAAGCTAATTATAGATATTATGGGCGCCTGTACACATGCAGCGAGGCTGCTCCGACATTCTGTAATTACAAAGCGTCAGAGCAGACTCGATTAATCAAGTCTGCTGGAGTGTGGTAATTACTGTGCTCCAGCAGACTCCAGTGTTGCATGTATCAGTGTCCCTGCTCTGAAAAATGGCAACAGGGGTACTCATTCGATGAGCTTTAGATAAAGCTCCTCTGCTGCCATTTTTCAGCACAGAGACACTGATGCATGTGATGCTCCGGATGCTTTAATTAAAGCAGTCCAAGAGCCACTCTAATTAAAGTGCCTCCCCCCCACCCCTCCCCTATGGAGCACCTTTATAAATGCCCTAAAAAAGCCCCCAGCAGAAGTACTCTACGTATTGCACTTCAGCTAAAGTGCTGTAAGTTAGAGCTGGAATTAACTGAACAGACATTCGCTGTTTGGGTGGGGGGGAGCTCAGTGCTCAGGGGGGTCACTCCCACATGCCTCCCAGTAGGCTGCCAGAGCAGCTCCTCCCCCCCCCACCAGCTGGTGATGGTCAGCAGCGGCTGGGGAAGAAAGGGGGAATGAACAGAGCCCTCCTGCCACAAGGCAGCCCCTCCCCCCAGCTTGCTAGCTGAGATCTGGGTCTGGGCCAGGTCTGTGTGGCAGAGGAAGTCCTTCTCCCCTTCCCCCTGACCCAGTCTCTTCACAGCTGCAGCCAGGAGCTGCAGTGCAGAGCTGCTTAGCCGGGCTTTTCACCAAGCCAGGATCTGGGGCCAGGCGGAAAGAAGGCCCCATGCCACAAAGGGCTCCCCTCACAGCTTGCTGGCTGGGCTCTCAGGGGTGGGGGAGGAGGTCCGGGCCAGGTCTGTGCAGCATGAGGGCTCCCTTCCCCCCAACCTTCCCTGGGCCGAGTTCCCAGTCCAGCAAAACCTCCTGGCTGTAGCTGTCAAGAGGTTGGGGCCGGGGGAAGGGAGCCCCCACCCCACCACGCAGACCAGGCTTTGTAGTGGGGGGCTTCCTTCCCCCACCTCAACCCCTGCCCAAGTCTCCTGACAATGGCAGCCACAAGCTGCAGCATGGGGCTGTCTAGTCCCAGCTTTTTGTCATGTCAAGAACTGGGCTGGGTGTGGGGGTGTGTGTGGAACAGCATGAAAACTCTGCCATGTGGACCCCAGCCGGCCCCCACCAAGACCTGAGCCCACAGGGTTGGGGGACATCTGTGCAGCAGACAGACTCTGTTTCCTCACCTCCCTGCCCCAACCCTGGCAGTACAGGAAGGAGACTGATCCTTTCCTCTCTTCTCTGTGACAGCCCAGGGGCAGGGCTGGGCTGATGCTCACTTGGAGCAGACAAGCACTTGGCGAAGCTAGCAGTCATTCAGTGAGGGGCCCCCAGGATGGCAGCAGAATGCAACCTACATTGAAGCACAATGGATATGGTACAGACATTCAAAAAAGCACTCTAACCTGAAGTGTTTTAGTCTATACTACATCCATCGAGTGTTAACTTAGAGCAGGAACCACCATCTTTAAAATGCTTTAATTGTACTGAACATCTGTTCTATTATGGCTTTAAAGTGCTTTCTGCATGCTTAAGGCATGTTAACTGTAATGTCTGTTCCTAGCCTGATTGGCCCTATTAAATGCTTTCCAACTATTTCTTACTTGAAGTGGCTTTTAAACCTTAAGGTCTTTAGAGATGGAAAACTGTGTCACCTTTCCCTCTGTCTTTGTAATATTTATTTTGACATTTTAATAGGGTAGGATAGGGGAAACCAAACAATTTATCCTGTTTTTGCTGGAACAGAAAACTGCTACAATAAATTATTCTGGAAATTGGAGGAATTGAATATAATGAGGTTTTGTAAATTAATTTCAAGCTTTATTTCAATAAATGTAAATAATTATGCTGCAGTGGGAAATAAATGAAACCCATGAAGCATTTTTGAAGCTGACCATTATTTGTCTATATATGTGTTATACATGTATATAAGCTAAATTTTGTACCTATGCACATTGAGAGATAACTAAATGGTCCTTTGCATTAGTCCTCACTGGAGGTATGTGTTATCTGAATCTGTTGGCATTATCTTAATTCTCCTCTTTACTCCAAAGAGCTAGAACAATTCAGGACAATTATCTGCTGAGGGGATAGAAAACAGGAGAAACTGGGGTATCACAGGCAAGGACTGAGCAGAATTGTCTGCACTCTGGTAGCAGGCTTACAAAGTATCTGCCTCAAGTAGATGTAGGCAAAGCTCGCATTGTACCTCAAGTGTGTGTGCAGCAGATTAAAATTGTCAGAGGCTCTCCAGTGGTTCTGGTGTATAAACAGGAGTCAGAAGCTGGACAGGTCCTTTTTTTATTTTGTAAGTCAATGAACAAGGCTAAGTGAAAAAAGTTTTTCCTATCACATGAAACTTTTTGACATTACAAAAAAAAATCCATTTGGTACCTAGATTAAACTAAGACTTTTTGGAAGATTCATCTTAAAAAAAACACCACAACCCACCCCCCTGCCCAGGTTAAGATCAGGACTTGCTCTAGAATAGCCATTAACTTAGTGATTAGGACACTGCCTGCTTAAGATCATGAGTTTTGACCTCGCATTTACAATCCATGTGAGTGAATTTACCAGCTATTCCCTCATTACAGTGGTCTTACTTGCAAAGCTGGTAATCAATGCTACAGTCCAGTGGTTATAGCCTTCACCAGGGAAAGAGAAGACAATGTTTCAAGTCCCTGTTCTTCCATTTCCCACATTCCATGTAAGTACTTTAACCACTAGAGTATTGCCAAGGAAGAGCACAGTGAGTATGTAGGAGTAAATGACTGAATAAAGAGACTTTTTGCAGATGACTGCCTTCCAACTGCACTTATAATTAGTGAGTCAAGGAGCTGCAGCAAGAAGTCTGAATTGAATTTGACTCAGACAATACAGGTGGTATATATCTAGTGTGAGAGAGACTGCTGTCCTGCTAGAAAATGGGAGCATGCAGGCATTTGTGCAGTTTCTCCCTCAGGAAACATGTGGAGTGAGGAGAAAAATCTTCCGTTTACAACAAGGGAGATCTCTCTTGTGTACGAGTTTCTTGCACAGGAAACAACACCCGTATGCTTCCTATGACTCCTCTCGGGGGCCAGGAAAAGTGGCGCAATGGGGAAATGCTCCCTGTGCCTCCTCCAGACTGGGGTCACCCTGGCCTGGGGGAGGCAGGGGAGAGGGGGCAGCTGCAAGCTAGAACGTCGGTATATGCCCCCTCTTGGGAACTTTTCTAGAGCTGCAAATTTCCTAGATATTTACAATGCTCAAAATGAACACCTGTCCATACTTTAGGTCTTACCACACTATATGAGGAAAGAAGTTGCAACCATGATCCCATCTGGCTATTGGAAAGTGCAAGCCTACAGCATTCATTACCTAATGTCTTCCAAGCAGGCAGTCCTCTATCTGGATTTAGTTAAAAATGTAAAATCTAACAGCCGATGCAGGAAACCGTGAAAAAGAATGAGTGAAAGCACGTAAGAGTGCTGGTGACAACAAGGCTGGCACAGATCTATTGGATTTAAAAGAGACGGATTATCCCTTATTAGTTGATTACTATTATTTTTTGAAGTGAGTTGCTGCACTGCATGTTGAACAGCATTCTAATAACACATTGTAACTTGCAGTTTGCTCACCATAGTATTCCAAATGAGTTAATAACAGATAACAGTCCTCAATTGGCAAATAGCTCATTTCAGCAATTCTTGGATAAATCAGTTGAAGCACATCATGGCAAGTCCTTCCTACAGTATGCCCAATCAAATAGATTCAGAAAAGACTACCACCTGTATTGTCTGAGTCAATATTGAAAAAATGCTGATAGATTCAAAGGATCACCAGCGATCTTAGAATACAGTGTGCCTTGCAATGCTCTGTCAGGATCATCAGGTCAGACACTCGCATGCAGAAGAACAAAATCTTAGTGGAGATACCTAACCAACTTTGTGAGTCAAAAATAATTACGTTTGAATTAAGTACAAAACTAAAACATGTGGGGACAGCAGAAGAAATATTTTAGCAAGTATTTGAAAAGTACTCTCAGTACATGTTAGGTAGGATGTTATACTTCAAATAGAAAACTGCCCAGAACATTCTAAATTCCAGAGTTTGGATATTTCTGTATAATTATGGGCTCAGATAAAGGCATGTTGTAGGTTCAGAACTTAATAATGAAAGGGGAGCAAGAGAGAATTTAAGCTAACAAGGCAAGGGAATAGGTTATTTTGACCAAGCCAATCCCAGCCCTAAAATACAACTTTGGAATGGATCAAAATGTTGTTCAGGTGTCGGTTTTCATTGCATTCTGACTGATATTTAGTTTAGACTTGGCGTACCTCCATAATCTCTGGGCCAAATTCTGTTCTATCCTCTATGGTCATAGAGGGTCTCAAATGCAGTGGAGCAGGTGTGGTGTCACTACATGGGGAGGTGAGAAAAGTATTTCACATCCTGCGCACAATTGAAAGCAGACAGTCGGTCTTGTGGATCCATTTCTAAGTGGTTCTGCTCATCGCTGCTCCCAGTGGAGTGGGTTCCAGCAACTTTGGGGCAGTTGTAGAGCCACAGGGAGACATGGCTGCCCTGTACCTTGTTGCAGGAAGGGAGAAATGATTCCACTCTTGGGAAAATCACATGTGCCAAGCCTGACACCTGAGGTAGGAAACAGGGCTGTTGCTGCAGCTGCTGTTATTTTTAGAGCTGAGTGGTTGTTTTGCAAAACACTTAAGACAAGGTTTCTGCTTTAACTAGTTTATAAGCTAAGTAGGTCAGTTCTATTAGGACATGCTCTGCATCTGGAAATAAAACATTCATGCTTTTTAATGTATCATTCAAACCCTACTCATGCTCTTACCTTTTATCTGTTATTATAAAGATGCACTGTCAAGATATGGCTCAGCACTCCTGCAGTTGTTCAGCCTAATAGCCTGATTGTTGAAGGGACCTCAGGTTGCCCTCCAGGTTTCAGGCACAGTTACTGCACCCACAAGACTTAGAGATGAGATAAAGCAAGGTACCATTTGTACCTTCAGCATCTTGAGCTCCAGCCATGCAATCAGTTCTATGGAGGTGTTGCAAAGGCAAAATTGTAAAATGAAAACATCCATAAGAAATCCGTCAGGTAATTAGATGCAGAAGAAGATGTATTTAAATTAAGTTGTGGGTCACACCTGAAGGTTTCATTGCTTATGATTGTTAAGTGGCTGCTGCAAAATGGGCTATTGTCTATGAAAATCAAGGCCTTAAGTGAAAAACACAGAAGAAAAAAAATAAGCCCTCTAAAAGCATTGAAAATCTACCAAACTATGCAGTAGCTCCTCAGTGCTTAATAATCATACATCACACTTGTTTTATACCTGTGTTATAGTGCTACATTTCCAAAAGTGGTCAAATAATAAACATTGTCCACCCACTTATTGAACAGCAGATGCAAATTTGCATACACTAAATTAATATTTTTTGACACACAATGTAATAAGAAAATGGTACAAATCTGACAAAGCATTTGCATGCTCATTGTATTTACTTATTTTCTGGAGAAACATCATTATCATTAAGAAATTGCAGATTCTGCAATCACGGTTTTTGCTGGCAGTTCAATAGCTCACTGTGTTACTGTGTGCTCTACCGGAGTGGTAATAAAAATAATACTTTCAAAAAATAGCTTAGTATGGAATTTAGGCACATACACAAATAGCAAATGTCTACCACTTTCGCATTGGTTTTAGCTGACATAGGTTGAAGTTCAGATTATGTAGAAGAGGGTTATGAATTTTGATAGGTATTCTTTGTTTGGTTTTCAGCTATAAAGAATAGAAGGCATGCTAGCAAAGTAGAATAAACAGTGTCTTTTGTAGACCCATATAATTGTGCTGAAAAAGGTCACAGTAAGAGCCTATGGTGAAGAATAGTATCTATAGACATTTCAGACATTAGCCACAAAAATCATATAAGTTAAAGGGATAATGATTTAAATTAAGAGGAAAAAAGTGCAGAACCCTTTTTCTAGTTGAAAGGTTCTGAATCTGTTGCTCTTTCCAAAGCTGCCCTGGAAATCTGCTTTTTATAAATCTGAATCTGTTGTTCTGTATAAATTTATTGACTGCAGGGTTGAAATGAAAAGCCCAAGGAAAGAGAGATTTAGAAAATTAAACTTTTTGTGCACATCATAATTAAATCCTCTCCTCGTAGCTACATAAGCAGCAGTATGCATTGGACTGAAGTTAGTGGGAGCTACAAGAGTATGCAACAGTGTAGAATTGATCCTTAATGTGAAGAACGGTATTTGACCAAGATCTTTTCCACTCGCATTGTCATCAAAATCATGGTAATTGTCATCAATCACAGAAGCACTCTGAGGCCCCAGCTGAAACTGAGATCCCATTCTGATAGGCTCTATACTGTCAAAAAATAAGGCCCCTGGCAGGTGTTATATTTAAGATGCAATTAGTTTGTTAATTGCATCTTAAATAGTAACCTGGCCACACTTGAGGGAATTAATGTCCCCATAAAAAGGGAAATGAGCCACAAAAATAATACACAGAAGGGATCATGATCCTGGGCTTCCCCTGCACTAGCATATACCATGCAACTGGGTTCTAATCCCCCATCCCAAAATCCTTCATCCTTCCATGGACATGTGACACGGTAGGAGGTGTGATTGTTGGGTTTGGGGATCAGATCCCATCATGCCTTTAAATGAACATCTATCAGGAGGATCAAACATAAGGCTGGGCTACTGGGGGGGCATGGTATTCGGGGATGAGGCTGGTGGCAGGCAGGGAATGCCACAGAATTTAGGGCCCTGCAAAGGACATGGCTTAGCAGCAGGGGCTTGCCCCACTGTTATTGCCACCACCCCACTGACTCACCCCTCTAAGAAGCACCATAGTTCTGATCCGGTCCACAGCATGGTGTGAGTTTGACATCTCTGGTCTAAAGAATCAGAAACATCAACCTGGGGGAAGGGAGAGCAGCTGGAGAAGAGGGACTTGCTCAAGGTTACACAAAGTTAGTGGCAGAGCTGAAGTCAGAATTCATGGAAGACCAGGATGCTTCTTCCTGCCTACTGTACTACTTCTGTGCAGCTTTTACAATATTGCTATGTACATCACCACTGTACAATATATGAATTAGATCAGCAGTGTAGGAGTCACAAAAGCTGGGAGCACATACTCCACATCTGCAAAAATCAGTCCAGTTAATTATGATGAGGGAAATAAAAGCCAGAAGATTATTTGCTGAGGGGAATATTAAACCTAACTGTCATTGATGGATGACTGGAACAAATAGGCTCATTTTACCCTGCTGTCTGAATATGGCAAAGTTCAGGGGAAAATAGATTTCTGGCTAAAACAGTTTTTGGAAGCTGGAGCCCCTGGCTTACATTGGGCTTGACAATTTCTGATAAATTTGTGTACCATGCCCTGGTATACTAGGCTTTTGAGAAGACCATGACCATTACAGTGCTTTATATGCTGCAGTGAATTTCTCGAGGGTGACCTTTATGGAAATTTGGAGCCAGTGAAGCATATGACTTCTCCTATTCAAGTTAGGTAGTGGGATGCATTTCCTTTGCTGAAGCTTCCCTCCTTTGCTGGAGCTAACCTGGAGCTCACAAAGACGTTGCTTGTACCTAAAAGAAGAGTCTGTAGAAAATTGACTATCTTGCATTACTGATCTTGAAGTAAAGATAAGCAATGTGTATTTTGTGATATGCTTTTTTTTTTTTTTACTTCTTCATTCTACAAGATGGAGTAATTCACAATGACCATTAGCCTGAGTTATTCAGATGTACAAGATGCTGCAGATGATGACCATGCATGAATAAGATGTATAAGGTGAAGTGGGAGAGTTAAGGAGATAGCACCTTGCAATCCTGTTATCAAGTCAGTAGATGTTGTAGTCATTCTTAACCCACCTTCTCTATTTTTTAAAAAACCACAAAGATTATCTAACTGCAAATGTACCTTTGGATGCTTCACTCAAGCCAATTCATAGAAAATTGAGCCATGATTTAGGAGATTATTTAGTTTAGGACTCACTCCTGTTTCCTGGGCCTCATCTGTTCATCTGTAGAATGATGTCAGGAATTTCTGTTAAAAAGCATCCGTCAAACCAGTACAGTACTGTGCAAAGGAAAGGTCTGGCAACTATTCATTGCTATCTTTAATACCTGGAATCTTTCTGTAAATAATTGCTTCCAAAAGAATCATCATTGTTGTGTCTACTAAGCTAATAGCAAATATATATTTAGTGGGAAAAGTTTAAACACCCATATTCTTACACAGCCAAATGGAAAATGTGCTCATTTCATTATTCATTATGGTTGCACATTTAACTGGATTATTTTAATTACTGTCTAGTGGGACTGGACAAGTCAAAATGTGCTCAGCTTCTCACCAAGCTTATTGCTGGGCATCTCCTTTGTTTGTGTAGATAAAAGAAAATCAGTTAGTCAAAATATAGCTGATACCCTTAAAGAGCTAACTATGCCTAGGGCTTAATTACTTAGTGCGATACCTTTTGAAGTGGTTCTAATGTCTGTTGTCCTTAGTATCAAATGGCACCAAAGTGCTGGATGGAATGTGCTCTTATAAATTTTTAATTGAGACGTTTTTGGTTGATCTGCCATAATGGTTTTGTAAGAAGAGCTTAATTAAACATTTATGGGCCGCATCCTGCCATCATGGTAATGAACTATGGTTTTCAACTGGCTTCAGTAGATGTGTGCCTCTGCTTACCTAAAAGTCAGTGTTACATGCACATAAACAAGGATGGAATTTGGCATTGTAAAATTAATGTTAATTCATTATCTACCAAAGACTGTTGCATAGGAGTATGGGTTCCTTCAGTGAATGAATGAACTGTACAGAAAGGGCAATGATATGCATTCATTTCTTTTTTAGCCAATACATGAGCCATCCTCCTTCACTTCTTACCTGTCTTCTGTTGCATTTGCCTTTCCCTCAACCAGTATTATTCTTGTTGATTTTACTTTACTAGCCAATTAGCTAGTATTGAATCAGTAGAGACTGAAAGAGGAAAACCAAATCTACACGATTATTGGATGTGACAGTGTGAGAAATCCATTATCCATTGATTAAACCAATATGACTTACAAGCCCTTAGAAATGGATAATAGCTTTATTTTTTGTTCATTAATAATTGGGAAAATGTAGTTGAAGGTTGGACTGAAAACAAACATTTCTTGTATTCCTTCTGCATTTGTAAATTGAACAAGATTTTGGTTTGGGATAAATAAACCATTACAATTTAACAAAATACTTTTTCAACCATTTAAAAAAAATAAAAAATTAAAAAAATTAAAGGAAACTTCAAAATGAAAAGTTACTTTTAACTGAAAAAACAACATGCTTGGCCTCAAAAATATAAAACAAAAAGGTTTGCAGGGTTTTATTTTTTGTAGGGAATTTTTTGGTAAATAAACATTCAAATAAACTCATTTTGGTAAAGCAAACTCGTTTAGAAAAAAGTTGGAAGTTGCAGAGTTGGACAGCAGATGTGCTTATGTAGCCCCTGGAAAAAGTTCTATGAAAAAAAAAATTGCCTCACCTGGCTTTATTTCTCTGAAGGCATTACAACTGCGTATAATGCATCATTGTAGCATTCAAAAAGTGGTCTTTATTAATAACTATAACTAAAATTGACATAATTTTATACAAAGGCATTTTAAACTTTTAGCACTTTAGTACTGTCCAACAATTGTATTTTCAATTTTGCATCAATATTTGTAATCTAGAAATAGATTCATGATCTATCTATTGATCAATCGATAGATAGGTCATGAATCTATTAAGATATATATTCAGTTATTTTGAACAAATTACAAAAAAGCATTTTCATCTACCCATTTGTCTCCATGTTAAATAATAACTTCAGCATGGCTTTCATAAGAATAACTCTGCACACCACTGTTATCAGATCCCTTTTGTTCTAAATTTCTTTGGCTGCATGATGAATTGCTATGGCCTAAATGTTCAGAGGTACTCTCTTAATAAAACTTTTTTTCACCTTGCTGAATATATTCAGATAATCTGTGAGATGTTTACAAACTTCTAGCAGGTAAGCCACTGGTGACTTGCCCAACTATTCTTTATTTATGACAGATTCTTCTTCCAAGCCCTCTTTGCTTAAAAACATACTGAGAAATGCCCAATTTTACTTGAAAAAGATTTTTCTTTAGGGGCCATGAAAAACATTTGTTTGGAGATACATATATATATATATCCCTAAACAACTGTAAGATGGTGTGTGTGTGTGTGTGTGTGTACATACCTATTATATATAGACATATTGATTATATATCGTGTGTGTATATACACACATATAAAATCTATTTATAATAGATAGTCAAATCTATTAGTAGATTTTATATGTGTATGTACATATGTATATATATGTATATGTATAATTTACATAATTTTAGTAGCATAATTAATAGATACTCAAAATTCCCCAAGGTACTTTTCTCTCTTGATCAGTCCTTCAGCTTGTAATAATTAAAATATGTACCTTCACACTGATGCTTTCCATTTCCTTTTCAAAGCAGGTTAGATACATGCATCAAGAGCAACAAAAGGTCTTTGGAGTCCATTTACATTTACACAAAAATAGTAAAAAAAAAAAAAAAGTCCCCACCAAAATACCAAAAAAGCCCCATTGAGTTTCCAGGTTTAACTACAGTAGCAAAGCCTCTTGGAACATGTGATTTTTTTGAAAACAGAGATGTGTCTGCCTTTCAGTAGAGCCTGGTTCTTAGTAAATAGATACAGTTGGTTAATATGAATTTTTAATAAGATGTAGATTATTGCAGATGGTATTTTTTGTTATTTTATTAATTTAATTTTATTAGGAAATTAATAGTCTCTTACTGAACTTGTATTTGATTTTAGATAAGGAAAGCCCAGAAATATTAAAAGCTTTTCCCTGAGCTGGAACATAAGACCTAGAGAGCTGAAATGTATTGTTATTAATTACATGGGGCTGTCTGTAGCCTGATTTTTTTGGGGGGGCTTCTACAATCTTCGAAGTATGCAAAATTCCATGATCCTCCTGTTCCCTAGAGACTGGTTGCAATTATGAGGAGGTGGTTTTTCCTCATTATCAGACAATTTAAGCCTTTTAGTCCTGACCACGTGCTCAAGAACATGATCACCCCCCACTAAAATGTCAGGGGAGGCACTCAGCGAGCTCGGTTACTCTCCTGACATCATTCCCTGGAGTGCAGTTGCCATACGTGGTAATTGGCCTAGCACTTAGGTCACAGTTACTAGGGAATGACCTCAGGAGAGCCAGTGGATGTGCTGAGTGCATCCCCTGAAATAGCAGTGGGGCACGTGGAAGGTTTTGGTTCTGGCTGTCAGTTAGCCAAAGATCGTTTTTAAAGGGGCCAGGCAGCCAGAAGCAATACTCTCACTGAGGATTGATGCGGGTCAGTGGTCCAGGAAGGTATTTGTGTAATAAATGAGGTTATCCTGCATTTTGGTTTGTTCCCTGTGGCTTTACCCTTTGTGAATTTGCAGAATGGCCTTACTACAGATTAGACTGTGGAAGATTTTATGTGGGAAATAGTGGAAACTATCCATCAGTTATTTCCTGCTGTGGTTTCTTTTTTGACAGTCCTAATGGGGCCAATATAGGACTTTCTTAGTAATGTAAGAAGTAAGGGTCTGCTCTGTGCTACCTCCTTTTAGTCCCATCTTAAAGGGCCAGGAGAGGGAGTGTCCAGAGTACACTTTGTTCTAGCTATACTGGCTACAGGGAACCATGGGAAGCAGCTCCTGGGGCTTCTATATATTGCACTGAACAGTTAGGCTCACAATCCAGGAGCAACAAAAATAACTTAAAGTCACTTTGGCCTCTTCTCTACTTACGCCTC
The DNA here is from genome assembly GCF_030867095.1 of Alligator mississippiensis. Lineage (NCBI taxonomy): Eukaryota > Metazoa > Chordata > Crocodylia > Alligatoridae > Alligator > Alligator mississippiensis. The sequence continues at coordinate 71,926,746 of NC_081827.1, forward strand.
TGTAGCAGCACACATACTGAGATATGCAACTAAGAATTGGGGCAGTTAAGTCCTGAGACACTGGCTAGGTAAATGTGCGGGCCGGGTCAGACCCCGGGCCCTTTTCGTCGCTCTGCACGCGGGCTGTGGCCGGCAGCCTGGGCAGGCCGGGTTGGAGAGGGCGGGCGCTGAGTTAGAATTAGGCACAGACACGTAACGGTTGATTTTAAGATTGTTTACTTACACCGAGATGGTCGCGGTGCAGGCTGAGAACTTGCTTGAGTTGCGGTTACAACAGAAAACACGAATACACGTGGAGTTTGCTAGGCTCCACGCAGACAAAACACGAACAATCACATGGAGTTTGCTAGGCTCCACGCAGACAGAACTCCAGATGTCCAGGACAAGCGCGCATAAAACTCGTCGATACGTCTTATAGTAGGCTCCGTTCGAAGAGGGGAAGAGGTGGGCAGTGGATCAGGCCGCCAAACTCCTTTGGGCAACACACAGGGTTTCTATTACCCTGCCGCGCTCACCCAGAGTCCCCACGAGATGGATGCGGAGTCCTCTTCGGCTTGGGCGGAAACTGCTCAAGCCTCTTATACGGCTAGCAGGCCAATCGCTAGCCGCCACGTGTGAATAATTTAGCACTAGCCAATTTCAGGGCACGAATTTGCATACGACGAGTGGGAACTCTTTGCACCGTGCATTTCTGTGTTGCAAAGAAAATGCACCCTGCAAAGATAGCTGCAAAGTGGCGGGAACACTCCTTTGCACGTGGGTTCTCTGCGCAGCAGAACTCCACCGTGCAACGAAGCTGTATACCCACGGGGATAATTCAAGTGCCGAAGCACACACAAAAAAATCAGACCTTTGGGTCATGACAGTAAATAGCTGGGCTAGATAAACCACTGGCAGGCAAGGGTCTGCAGAGTGACTCCCAATCTTTTTTTGTCCATTGCTGATGTTACTTCAGCCAGCGCAATCCCATTGACATGTGACCCAACAATTGTTTTCACTGCCTATGCTGCACCATGTATTAGAACTATAAAAGGGTACTCAGTCTCAGCCTATACCATGTTAAATTAGGAAAGCTTTTGCTATGAAAGTTTTTTGTTGTCATGTCAAATCACCATTAGAAACAGTGGCAGCTTAGAGCCCTTGAAGACAGGGATGGCAGAGCCGTTAAGACATTCACTGATTCTTGCTTCTGCACTGTATAGGATCATGCTAGATCAAGTCTGTCATCCAAAGCACCATAGAATGAAGTGTGTGGGAGGACAGTGATGACATGTTTACCCTGCTTACTTTTTTTTAGCTTGGCATCCAGAGGATGCTGCCTCTTGGAGTCCCAGAAAGCATGTCAAAAGGCCTGACTCTGCTTCTCGAGCTATCTGTGAACTGTTCTAGGCAGCTGAAGTTTGAAGCAACAGCTGGAAAAAGCAAAGGAGAAACTGTTCATTCCAGCTACTGTAGGGTTCACTGAATATGAATTCATGTGATGCATTGTATAGTAAATTGGAAGAGGAACCGTTCATCAGTGCATATTGTTCATTCTTAATAACTCCATACAAAATTAATAAACCTTAAATCCCAGGTCCTGGAATTGTTATAGATGACTCGAATGACAGAAGTGAAGCCATGAAGTGCAAAGCATTTTGGCTTCAAAGCTTCACTTTTAACAAGTGATCTAAGCAGCAGCTCACAGGATGCTTTCAATACTCTCATAATAATTGGCCTAGTTTATGCTGCAACCAGGCAGTTAATTATGATAAAAAAGTGTTCTTTTTCTTACTATAACATGACACTACAACTACAGCTTGAGGTGCTGCAGCCTCTTCATATCATTGTGGCACTGCAAATAATATAGAGTCCCAGCCTGAATTAGTTTATTGAATGGCACTTCCTGTTTGTGTGGTTATATTCATAATCTAAACTAGATGAATGTCAAAAGCCTTTATTACTCATGGCAATCAGGACTCGTAGTAGAGGTGGTATCTTTTATTAGACCGACAAGATTTGAAAAAAAAATTCTTTAATTGCAAGCTTTTGGGCACAAACATCCTTCATCAGGCATAGGAGAAAAGATTGTAAAAGTTCCCCTGGGTAGAAATGAAAGTTCATACTTTATAGGATTTCACAGAGGTGTCAATAGTTCATAGGATGTCACAGGATCGTGAAACATAGGATTTATTAACCATGGACATTTTTTAGTTGTGGGTGTAGTAACTGTTGGGTTAGTAGAAAATACCTAACATTTAAGTGTTGAAGGTCTCGATTCTGCATTTTTGTACATTCTGCATGGGGATATTCAAAGCTTTTGAGCTCCAGTGAGGTCAGAGTAATGGTGAGACCAACCCTATCCTGCTCAGCAGAGAGAGCTAAGCCATCTTGAGCTCCAGGCACACCACAGTATGTTACATGTTATAAATACTCCTATGACTTTTCTTTGGTTTGCAGTTTCCTGCCTTGAGCGGTGGTGGTGGCAGGGAAAAGGGAGGAGCTCTCTTTTTTTCCCAGAGAGACCAGAACAGAAACTTGAGACTCCCCACTCACCTATAGACCTCAGGCCCCCCTCTCAATCAGCATGGGGAAAACAAGGATTCTCTCTCGGATGACAAAGGTGGCAATAGTAGTCTTCCAACAGCATGGCTGCCATATGCACAGATCTTACGCTGGTGGGGCTCCCAAGGGGTATGAATGGTTAACACCCTGTTGAGATGCATGGTTCAGTTTATGCCACTCAGCTACCACTTTTGGCTGTCTGCAGACTTCAGCAGATACTACAGTATCACTTTTGATTTGTTCATCTTTGCACAGTGTGTATTCACAGCTAGTACAGGTTATAAACCATTTTAAAATGAAAGTTGAGATTCTTACATTGTCACGTGATCAGGAGCTGGGGGCTTAAGCATGGGGCTATAGCTTCTAGGCTTTCATCTATCCCTGGTGATGAGCAGACCTCCTCCTGTCAGCACATTCCTCCAAATGATTATTTTGTCTCATTCAGACTTCTGCATCAAGGGAATTTTCTTGAAGTGATAAGTTTTATCACAGTGCAGATGGCTGTAAAAAGAAATGTGGAAACTATAGTAAATTTTGAGTTTTGCAGTTCACTAATGTGCAGCACCATACTTGTTCAAAATTCTGTTTATAAAAAGGACTCTTCCAAATACTCCTCTTAACAAGAGACAAGAATGCAAAAGAGTGGGATATTTTAGAATGATATTATGCAGATATATCTTGGAATCCATGAATCCTAGAAAATTAGGGTTGGGAGGGACCTTAGGAGGTCATCTAGTCCAACCCCCTGCTCAAAGCAGGACCATCCTCAACTAGATCCTCACAGCCAAAGCTTTGTCAAGCCAGGTCTTAAAAACCTCTAAGGATGGAGATTCCACCACCTCTCTGTTTTCAGTGTTTTATTACTCTCCTAGTAAAAAAAATTCTTCCTAATATCTAACCTAAACTTCCCTTGCTGCAACTTGAGACCAATGCTTCTTGTTCTGTCATCTGTCACCACAGAGAAGACTCTAGCTCCATCCTCTTTTGAGCCCTGTTTCAGGTAGTTGAAGACTGCTATCAGATTCTCCCTCAGTCTTCTCTTCTCTAGACTAAATGAGCACAGTTCCCTTAGCTTGTCGTATGTCAGGTGCCCCAGCCCCCTCGCCATTTTTGTTGCCCTCCATTGGACTCTCCAATTTGTCCACATCCTTTCTGTAGTGGGGGATCCAAAACTGAATACAGTTCTCCAGATGTGGCCTCAACAGTGCAGAATAGAGGAGAATAATCACTTTCCTGGACCTACTGGAAACACACCTACTAATGCAGCCCAGTATGCTGTTAGCTTTCTTTGCAACAAGGGCACACTGTTGGCTCATATTCAGCTATTGTCCCCTGTAGCCCCCAGGTCTTTTTCTGTAGAACTGCTGCCTAGCCAGTCAGCCCCTAGCCTGGGGAAGGGGTGCAAAATGCGGCCTGGGGGCCAGATGTGGCCCACCAGGCCATTCTATCCGGCCCATGGGGCCCCTAAAAAATTTGGAAAATTAATATTAATCTGCCCTAGGCTGCCTGTCATGTGACCCTTGATGGCTTGTCAAAACTCAGTAAGCAGCCCTCTGCCAAAATAATTGCCCACCTCTGCCCTATCCTGTACCAATGCATGGGATTGTTCCGTCCTAAGTGTAGGACTTTGCACTTGTCTTTACTGAATCTCATGAGATTCCTTTTGGCCCAATCCTTCAATTTGTCTAGGTCACTCTGAATCCTAACCCTACCCTCCAGTGTATCTACTACTCCCTCCAGCTTGGTGTCATCTGCAAACTTGCTGAGGGTGCACTCTATGCCATCTTCCAGGTTGTTGGTGAAGGCAGTGAACAAAACCCACCCCAGGACTGACCCCTGGGGCACTCCTTGATATTGGTTGCCAACTGGACATTGAGCCACTGCTTACTGCTCTCTGAGCCTGAAGCTCCAGCCAGTTTTCTGTTCACCTTACAGTTCATTCATCCAGCCTGTATTTCTTTAGCTTGCCTGGGAGAATGCTGTGGGAGACCATATCAAAAGGCTTGCTAAAATCAAGGTACACTACATCCACCGGTCTCCCTGCATCCACAGAGCTACTTTGTCATAGAAGCCAATCAGATTGGTCAGGCATGACTTGCCCCTGGTGAATCCATGTAGACTGTTCCTAATCACCTTTTTCTCCTCCAAGTGCTTAGAAATAGATTCCTTGAGGGTGTTCATGGTTTTTCCAGGGACTGAGGTGAGGCTGACTGGTCTGTAGTTCCCTGGATCTTCCTTTTTCTCTTTCTTAAATATGGGCACTATGTTTGCCCTTTTCCAACCCCCTGGGACCTCTCCTGATTCCCATGAGGTTTCAACGATGATGGCCAGTGGCTCTGCAATCACATTAGGCCATTACACTAGCTGCCTCAGCATACCTGGGTGCATCCCATCTAGCCCCATGGACTTGTATATGTCCAGCTTTTCTAAATAGTCTCTAACCTGTTCTTTTGCCACTGTTGGCTGCTCACCTCCTTCCCAAACTCCATCCTTCCTTTCCTCATGGTCACTGCTGCCCAAGTTGCCATCCACTACTACATTCCTCACCAATTCTTCCCTGTTTATGAGCAGCTGGTCAGAAGAACATGGCCTCTAGTTGGCTGCTCCAGCACTTGCACCAGGACATTGTCCTCAACACTCTCCAAAAACTTCCTGGATTGCCTGCACACTGCTGTATTGCCCTCCTAGCAGATGTTGGGGTGATTGAAGTCCCCCAGGAGAACCAGGGCCTGTGATCACTAAACTTCCTCTAGTTCTTTGAAGAAAGCCTCATCCACCACTTCCTCTGGTCTGGTGGGCAGACCCATACCATGACAACGTCCTTGTTGCTCTCTCCTCTGACCCTAACCCAGAGACATTCAACAGGGTTATCTTTTGAAAAGAAACTTCAACCAAGTGAGCCTAAATGCACTTCAAAGTAGTCAGCTATACAATACACTTCAGTGAAGGTGATCCTAAAAAATTACAGTAAACTTAATTTTCTTATTTAGAAATGCTGTAGGCTGTAAATAGGGTCACACTTTTAGTGGAGCTAAGCAAATAATCCATAATGAATAATTTATTCATTGAATTTTGCCTTTTTCTGTTTGTGGAACAATTTCTGTAGCTCATTGTGAAATACTCTGATTTATTTGTTATATTATTCATGAATTTCTAAGCAAAAATCCCCCCCCCATATAAGTAGCTGTCAAGAAGATGTGATTGTTTAATATTAAAATTCCATTTTTTATTAGTTAGGTAAGTCGCATGATATTATATCTATTTCCTATCTATTTCCTGGTATATCTATTTCCTATACCAGTCAATACCAGTAACTTCTGGTATAACATAATATTAATTTAATATGAATTTCAGATATTGATTGCATCAGTCAAATATGCAAACCAAATTTCACTTTTGGTGAATTTTGACAATCAGTAGAAGTCAACGGGACTTGGGCTCCCAACTTCCTTTTTCTGTCTTTTGGGAAATGTCCATTTAAAATACAATGGAATTATATTTTTATTCATTTGTTGACAAACTATTTATGTGGCAAAATGTTGCCTGAGCAGAGAGAATAAATTGCCCTTTTAGGAGAAGGAGGGATGTGCAGAACGAGCTTGCAGATGGATGAGTTTGAAGGTCTGATGGAGTTTGTGCCACTGTTTTACCTGCCCAGCTGAGAAGCTGAGGACAGGGATATCAATCTGAGTTCTTTCATGGGTGCAACTATACATTTTTTTTTTTAATTTGCTTAAACTAGTAAGCCTAAAACAAACTAAAAATATACTTCATGCTGATCACTAAATCCGCTAGAACTATTGCTGCAGCCTTGAGCATGGCCTCTGACTTTGTGTTTACTGCTTTCTATTGAACCCTCTGCTTCCTTTTTCTGTTTTGCTGATTTTGGTCAAGACTGTAATTGAAAGCAATGTAAGAAAATACACTTTCGGCTCTTTTGCTGTTTGCTTCTCTACCAGAAGCCCTACTCTTGATTGAATAAGCTCCCTGAATGCTTATTTTGTACTCTAGACTTTACTCCATCTCCCACTACAGTGAAAGGGCAGTGCTTCTGCAGATGTCAATGGAAGTTAGATTAGTTTCATTAGCTAGCTAGCTACCAGTCATTGGCCAGGTTATCTAGCTAGTAAGTCATCTCAATAATAGAGCCCTTTCACTGCACTAGCTAAATGCTGCTGTGTACCATTATTTAATATTAATACTACTTTTTGATATAGTACGTACATAGTGAGGCTCTTGAATGAAGACATTTGGCTACTACTTCTATTATATTGTATTAATCTTTTTTTAGAAGAGAAGGAGAAAGAACAATTGCAAAAGGTGGGAGAAGGGATATTCATTCTTGAAAGAGGACCTGATGAGCTTTATTTTGCTTAGTGTTATCTTATGTTTTAATATTTGAATATCCAACATCTGTTTTATTTACATTTCTTTGCATTGTAAATTGGGAACAGAAGGTGTGGAGGTTTGTTGGTTGAAGGAAGAGTGAACTCATTGGGCATGTGAAAAGGGGGAAAGGTGGTGATTGTTGTGGAGAAGAATTTTGTGGTCTTCAAGATTCAGGCTGAAGTAGACTAGGGTAGCATCTCAGAGATGAGGTAAAGCTTTGATGGAGAGGCAGTCAGTGAAGGAGAGGGAAGTGAATTGGCTGGGTATCAGAGCAAGAGAGTGACTGTAGCTTCAGTGCTTTGGACAGACTGGACAATATAGGCCATTTTTAAAAAAAACAAAGCATCCAAGCCTGCATGCTCATGTTTGTAGCTTCAGTTACCATTCCTGCATGTGCTAATCAGGTGGGTGTGCACCGAAAAAGAATTGATCTAATTGGCCATTTGTTCATTCAGTCACAATTGCATTTGCAATTGTCCCATCTGTGTAAGAAGTACCAGAAGCTAAGCATGAAAATATAGACATGCAGTTGTGCCTCTGGTTTTTAAAATGACTAATGTTTAACTTCCTTATCAATGTATTCTATAACTATAGAGCGATACAATAGTTTTCCAAAGGCAGCATGAAAACAAATTAGAATAATACACTGTATCTTCAGTGGTTATAAATGATGTACTACTAACTAATGAGCTGAAGATGGCAGCATTGGGTGAGCCATCTCTTTTTCTTACTTAACCAAGTAGAGGCCTGTTAAAGCATAGATATTGTAACTGTTGCATATGGCAAATGTATCTAAATATTCTTTTCATTTAAAGGGTTTTTCTTAATGTGTAACATTGCTATAAATTAGGAGTAGGCAGACGCATTATATTTTACCATCTGGTCATTTTTTGTATATTTTATTTAAATGAGTTGCACTGAGAATACAAGCCTTCTAAAGAATGAAGATAGGTTCTTTCAGCATGTGCCTGCTCATAAAAGTTTCTCATTTTATAGCAATAATAATTCTTGCAGTTCTGTAGCAACTTTGGTTCAAGGATCTCTTTTATGCAATGACTGCCTAACAAATGTCCCTAGAGCAGGGGTTGGAAGCCAAGTGCTCTCCTCTCCTAGGCTAATGCCTTGATACTTTGGCTAAGGAAACTTGCTCACATATGCTTGTTCTTTCTGTCTCCCTCTGGTGCGAGGAATTTTAAGAGTCTTTTCTGTACAGTAGCACAGTTGCAACAGAGAGGGAAGGAAAAGTGTGTCCCAAATCCAGAACATCCTACAGCTTAGTTGTTAGGCCCCTTTTCTAGAAAGCGAATAAAGTAGTTTTGAGCTCTAACTGAAGGGTCTAGAACCCCATTTCCTCCACATCCAGGAGACACTAGCCATAGTCACTGAGCTATTCAATTAGGAGGAGGTACAAGTCTCCCTCCTGCTCAGGCCATGTTTTTGAATGCAAAAGGCTGTCTGTGTCCACTGTGTTTTACGGGGAGCTTGAGTCTGTTGGTGTTTTTAGCACGTTTGGCACGCACCTGCTGGGTTGGTCTTCTAAAGGCACTACAGCTAGTTGAGGTGGTTCTTGATAAGTCTTACACTTATGAACTAGAGACCAAGCTGTTCAGACCTGACAAGATAGCAGCCATTGTGAGCATGTGCAAGAACAGAACTTCACATGACTGTGGAAATTTCTTAGAAAAAATGAGTCACTTGAGGGATTTAGTGAGGATTTTAAAATCATGCTCATGAATGACATGTGCCTCCGGAGGCTGGGGGTGCATGGTGACCACTCACAAGCAGTGGTGGTGGGGACGTGGCAGCGGTGAGCAGGGAGCTCCCACAGGTGGCTGCAGCAGTGTCACCAGTGGGGGGTGGCGAGTGCCAACCAGACATCAGTGACCACCACAGACATCACTGCCAGTGTCAGTGGCAACTAGCAGTGATCTGCGACTGCCTGCAGGTGCCACCGGCAGTGTTGGTGGTGGCCAATCACAGGGGGTGCACTGCCAATCTCAGGGGGTGCACATGCACCTGCATGCACCCCCTACACATTGCCAGTGATAATGCTCTTAGAGCGTCTTTGCTATGCCTAGAAGTGCTGCTTGGAAATACACCCCCACACTTTGTTCTCTACCTGTTCCTGGAAATGTGCCCAACAGTACTCTTAGATTCTGTGGGTCCATCTACATGAGATATTTACTGAGGGTTGCCTAATTAGCTTCACAGTAAAGCAGCTCTGTTTATACATGCAGAGCTATTAGGCCAGAGTAAAACTGATTAACTCTGCCATAGTTTAGTGCTTCTTAATACAAATACTATCCTATGGGTGAGTTATTTACTCCAATACATTGCACATATAGATGCTGGCTGGGGCATGAGGCTGCTACAGTGTGGGGCTGCCTTCTGGTTAGCCCTGGATTGAAGCACACTCATGCCCCAGCCAGCTCCTTTGCAGCATGCTGAGCCAGGTCAGAGCAGTCCTGGACTGGCAGGCTGACCCCCTAGGGTCCGCTGACAGTCCAGACTGTGTCACCCCAACTCTGTGCACTGCAGTCCTATGCGCATGCATACACACTGCACCCAGGAGCAATAAACTCCAGCATGAACTGTGCTGGAGTTTATTCAGCTGGACTAATTTCATGTGTAGATGTGCTCTGTGTCTTGGGAGTACATTTTGGTGTATGCTCAGCACCACTCTAAACCTTGCTTCATTTTTGGATTTGGTGCATCTGAAGCAGGAGTGAGTGGGCAGGGCATGCTTAATGGTAGTATTCCCAGGTATGGCACAGATGTGGTATAGGTATGTCCTTGGAAGTCAGCAGCTACATTTTGCCTCAATCCCAGTTGAGGTGCCTGGGTCCTTTTGTAGTTCTGGCCCTGATAGACTAGCATTCAGGATTTTTGTAGACATCTCTGGTTAGGAATAGAGATTCAAAAAAGCCAGAGCCTGAATTGATTCAATCTTTGCAAGTTAGTCTAACCTGGCTAGGCTGAACTGGTTTGAAACCGGGCAGGCATTGTCTGGACTGAGGAAATTCAGGCACATGCCTGCAGTGGCTCAGGCTAGAAGCCAGAGGGTGCTAGAAAAGCCCCCCCCCTTTCCTTCTGCAGGAGCTGAGCTGAAGCGGGTGTGGCCAGGCCCTGGCAGGACTCTCTTATTAGGGATGTCAGCCTGCACGGTCTCAGGTTTTTCCCCACTGGCTGCTCAAGTGGTGGGAGTGTTGCTGGCCCCAGGGCTAGTACTCTGGGGCAGGGGGTGCAGTGCATGCATCTGTTGATAATATGGAGCTTTTCAATCTCCCTCCCTGCTTCGTCATGCAGCAAACTGACAAGTGAGCAAGCCAGCGGGGGGGGGGGGGGGGGGGGAGGGGGGCGCTGATAACAGTCTTTATCACCCAATTAGCAAAACAATAGCCTCTTTCTACATTACTTCAAACTTCTTAAACAGCTTACCGACTGACCTGTTGATTAGCTCCAAAAGCCCTAAGCTGTCCCTGTTCTGTCTGCCTATCCCAGTGAAATTGGAGAGAGAGACATACACACACTTCTCTTGGCATTAGCTAGTGTACCACATGCTGGCTACAGTCCCTGCTGTGGCAGAGAGGAGGAAGGGATCTCTGCTTGAGCAGTAAGTGGTGAGTGGGGAGGAGAGGGGGACACAGGGAAGCCAGCAGATCCTGCTGTGCCTGCAGAGGAAATGATGCACTTCTGAAATGTTTTGTGATCTCATCATTTTCTTTTTTATTTCTGCACTTCTGAGTTCTATCTGGTAACAAAACTGGAAGAGCAGAAGTTCCATGAGAAGAAGAAAGTGCTTTCCTTAGTGATCCAAACTCAGATGATTTAGATGAGCTTCCTATAAATATCAGAGCTTAAGCTTATCCATTGGCGATTTTGGCGTTCAGGTACCTCCAAGCCTCATCAATTGCTAGCTGCTATTGGTTTCAGATATTGTACAAAAGGTTCACTTTTGTTAACTTCCACAGAGTTTCTTTCATGTATGCTGAGTCAGGTAATTAAATAAAGAACAATTACAAATGTGTATGAGCTATATTTGTGGGTGATGGAAACTAGATTTCTGAAAACTTTGTGAAGAACTAATGTGTGTCATCTGTTGTGGACATTTAGGAGCAAATTCTAATTCACTTTCAGGCTTTTTAACAGAACATAGCCATCTAAAAGTAGGTACAAAGTAGGAGATTTTAGATATTACCCCCACCTGTGTGACTAGACTTATCCCTTACAGCATGCCTAGAATGCATTCATTTATGATGTGTTACAAATCTCCTATTCCTGTGCAAAACACTCACTCCTCCTGGTTTTCTCCAGTTAAAGTTTTAATGACTTATGAAGATTCCTGAGCATGGAATCTATTTTGTGCACCTGGGAGTAGGGCGTAAAATCCACATAAGTGGCAGTAATTAATTAACCTAGCTGTGTTGTGCTGAGATATATATAGTGCTGATATAGCTATAACTAGTTGTCTTTGCATTATAACATTATTGCTTTTTAAAACCTTGATAGATGATCAAGCAAATTCTGATGGATAATATCAAAATCAAAATAAACAACTTAGGATCTGTAGTGCTTTTCTTCCCTTTCCATTGTAGGGCTGCTGAAATACCTTTGCTTCACACACTTCCCAATATAATGGAGCGTATAATACAGATTAGACACAGTACTGGTTTTATACTAATATTTTTTTTCCAATATCTTACTAGTATGGGTCAGATGGTACTTACTACCTTTCTAGTTATATGGGTAAAACCTCAATGAACACTTACAATGGACTGGTCCATTGAGCTTACTAGACTGTCTGTAATTGCCTAATTTAGGAAGCAAGTGACATTTTTGTTCAGTTATGGCAGATGACTTTAAAATCTTATGAGGACTAAGGTCCCAAAGCAGGAAAGCCCTTAAGCATGTCTTTAAGTCTATATCTGATACAGTATATAAGTACATACTCAACTTTAAGTCCTACTGCTGCCTTAAGGGGACTACATAAACATGTACCTAATGTGCAGGCCTAAATTGAGGACTAAGACCCAGATTATTGAAATTCACTTACAGATGCATTTACTTACTGGTGCCTAACCTGAAACTGTGCTGATACTGTGCCCAAGTCTCCAGATAAACCTGATACTTAGCACCATTGAGCGCAGTACTGCAGTGCTGCAGCCACAGTCATTTCTACTCAAAAGTTGGAGCTGGGGGTGATGGTGTCCTACATAATAGCCAATGCAGTGGTCCCCAACCTTACCTTGCTCTTGGGTAAGAACAGTAACATACTGTAGACAACATTTAACTCTGCTTTTCTTGCCAGCTGCAGTTTTGACTTTTTATTTGGCTGTGACTGCAAATGACATTGGAGGATCTCATGGGCAATGTGTTGCCCATAAACCATGGGTCAAAGACCACAGTTGTGCCAATGCAGTGTTTCCAGCAATCATGCCAACAAACCACCACCCCATCACTAGAGAGGAGTTATCTGATCTGCAAGGAATCTCACAGGCTAGAGCTGGCCTGTGGAGCCAGAAAAGTTGTCCTGCCCTGCACCAAACTATAAAATGGTCTGGGATGGAAGCAACCTCCACCATCCTGTTGAAACAGGGTCACTGTATAGGAGTGAGGGATCAGAAGGAGAGCAAACAAAAGACAGCATGAATCTACAGCCCAGTGTTTGGGGCACTAATTTGAGCAGGAGAGACCTAGATTCTGGTTCCTGATTTTAGGATTGTTTTTGTTCTTCATTCAATATTTAATATAATATATATGTTAGGATAGGCACCTACATTTTTAAATACCCCAAAGCCTGTTGGAGGTGCCAATCAGGATTTTGCCTTGGGTCCCTTTCACTATCTTTAGGCACACTACATTTGGAAAATTTGTCCCAGGTGACTCTTCTTGTGGTCTGTTTGGAAAACCAGATAAAAAGCAGAATTCTCCATGCCAATTTTGGGCAGAGCTACTTTACTAATAAGCATGACATTTAAAATACTTAGCAGTAAGAGTCCTTGATCTGAACTTATTTAAAAAACATGAAATTCTGAAGGAATGGGGCAATCAAGTGAATATGGTGCCAATTGGTGCTGTGGAAGTGCTTATTTACAACACCAGTATATATCTACATATCTATGTATCTATATATTTTTGCAGTGCTATTTTTTTACCATTGAATTTGGCCTCTGCAAGCAAGAAGGACAACTGCGTGCTTATGGAGCTGGACTTCTGTCTTCTATTGGGGAATTAAAGGTATGTGAGTGGCTACACACTTTTGTCTGAAACAAGTTACTTGAAACAGGAAAAATGATGAAGTGTGAATATTTTTACTTTCAAGTAACCTTAAATATATAAGAATAAATATTCACATCCCAGAATGATGACACTGACCCAAAAACTATGTTTGAAAAGTTAGCTGGTATGTGGAATGTGAAATAAGTTGACAAGGACCAATGTGCAAAGACTAATACAAATTGCAGTGTTTATTGTCTCCTTGATCTCCTTTGGTAGTCAATAAGACATTTAAATTTGTTGCAAGGTGAAGCCTATACTTTCTAGTTCTGTTTACTGCATTGGAAAAGTTTGAAGTAAAAAAAGCTCCTGAAATCCTTATGTAATAAAAGATGCACTTATTTTGAATATGTGGGAAAATCTCTTCATAACATGGAAATAAGGATGGATTTTGCATTATTTGAGGACTCCTGTGGGCTGTAATGGAATTACACGTCTGAGTAAGATGAGCAGAATTCAGCGCACAATCTAGAAATAAAGCCTTGATTTAGAATATTTCCCTCCATTGCACATGTTTAACTTTTTAAGTATCTGTTTTCAAGGGCCCCAGTCTTTTAGTGACAGAGGTGCTTAACTCGACTCAGTGAGAACAGTTACATTGGACAAACTCCTTGGCTACAGATAGATGTTGTATTTGTCCTGGGATAAACCATTATAACTGGTTTATTTGGGGACAAAGAGCATTCATTCATATGTCAGTGTCCCATTGTTCTGGCATAAATCCTAAAAAAGATTCACGGGATAAGAAGAACCAACAGTTTAGACCGGGGTATCACAAAGTGCATGTGAATGGTAATCCTGAGATTGCATCATTGAATGAATGGTAGACAAATGGCAGCATGTTTAGCCATTCACTAAACTCTAATTAGAACGGCAGAGTGTGCACATGCCAGTTCCAGGACATTTCTATTCCAGGACAAATGCAGGTACAACTTGTAACATCTGTTCATAGCCTCAGTGCATAAACTGAAGCATGTGGGTTCAGTATGATTTGACAGGTATACAGCTACAACTGGTTAAATTTTTTTATATGAGAAAGATTTGGTTGAAATTTTTAAAGAATTATGAAATTAAAAAAAAAAGAATTTACAAAAAGATTTACAATATTTTTACTGCTTTTTTCAATTAGTTCTGATCAGGCCCAGTCCTGCTTTGGTCTGATCTGCATCTCAAAACATTTTGGTTGGAATGAGGTAGTCTTTTTCCTAGCCTTATATGAATATACTTTTTGAAAGCAGTAAAGCTAGTACGAATAAAGGAAACAACCTCTTGATTTTTTTTTCTGTTTCCTTATGTTGTATTATCAGTGTTCTGAATACAATGCAGGCTTTCAGTACAATGGCCATTTTACTTTTCACTGAATCAGAATTTAAATATTTGACATTCACTGACTAGTGGATTAAGGTGTCACATCAGCCAGGTGCTAAACACCTCTGGCCCCTAAATCTCTGGTCCAATGTCTTTTGGGTTTGAGCCTCAAGGTCTACACCAGTGATACTCAACAAGGGTGCCAGGGCACCCAAGGGTGCCATGAAATCCTTTGAAGGGTGCAGTGAGGTGTGAGGAGATAAACCAGGTGTGAGGCGATAAGCAGATAAACACAGGCTCAAACTCAATCCCTGCCTGGCTGTTCCCTTGGCCACTCTGCAAAGAGGCAAGCACTGAAATAAAGGAGTCAGGTTTTGAAATGAGGTGCCATTCAGTTCACAAGTTATGGAGAGGGACTTTGAATCTAAAAAAGGTTGAAAATGGGCTTCTTGCAGAATCAGACTCTTGGTTTCACCTAACAGTTAAGTATTGTCAAGTGACAGTGAAAGTGCCTACCCCATTATTTACAAATTCTGAAGACATAAATGCATGGAAAAGAAGAGGCAAGAACTTTGTATGTTTTATAGCATTCATGTAATAAACAAATACATTTTTCATATTGTATTTCATCACAATACAACAATCCTGAACAAATATTATTTACTCAGCAGTTTTCTCAAAATAGAAGCAAACACACAACCCTTTTGAAAAGAACATAAAAAGTATATAATGTGCACATTAATGACATATATTGATCAGTTTCAAAAGTAAGTTCACATATCATCATCATTTTGCCATAAATCAATATTATACACTTTTCCTATTATGTTACATATATATTTCATAGAGTTCAAGGCCACAAGGGGCCATTAGATCATCTAGTCTGCCTCCTGTATATCACAGACTATTACATTTCACTCTGATATCCCACATTCTGAGCCCAATGGCTTATATTAGACTAAAACATTTCAGGGTTTCAAGAGACTCTAGACAGTTGTGTGCTGTAGGCAGAGGACAGGAGAGACTGAGGACCCATAGTCCTCATACTGGCAAGCAATTGACTGGGGAAAAGATGCTCAGAGGATTTTAGCAGACCATCTATGGTCATTGCCAATCTGATGTGGGATACAATTCCTTCCTTACTCCAATTCTGGAGGTCAGTTAGGCCATGAACACATGAACAAAACATGCTAGTCGGACATCTATTTACCATCTCCATTTTGGGCAATCTCTGAAGCTTTAGAGGAAAGCGACCCATAGCCTCACTCTCCCTTTCACCCTGAATACATTTGACTAGCTGTGAACTGGGAGGGGAAATCCCTTACTGATCCCTGCAGGTGACTGGTTGAGGCTATTTGATAATAGGCAAATGCAGAGCTGCAAGTGTTATGAAAACATTGAGGTTAATTCAGACAATCATCCTATGAACTATAAAAGAAAGGGAGGGAGGTCCAGAAAAGACTGTGATGGATAATTTTTTGAGTATACAGTCCACAGATGTTCTCTCAAAAACTGGACTGAAGGACATCTTTTTGAAAAATGTTAAAATTCATTTTAAAGAATGAAAATTATTGATGAGTCCAGTCCCTCCTCTAGTTAGTAGTTTGAATTTTTATTTACTGCTATGAAATATATATCTTATTTCCAGGTTTAATATGTTTAACTTCACCTTGCAATGACTGAATATCGTTGTGCCTTTGTCAGCAAGACTGACAAGGCCTTACACTATCAGATAGCTTTCAGTGCAACAGTATTCACATTAAAAAAATTGTTAGTCACATGACTGGCAATAGCAGAGTAGGAATATTTGCAGCATGAATGTGACCAGCAGAACTCAGCCCTTTTAAGTGACTTGGTGACACTTGTTCAGTTGTCATTGTCTGTCTGTTTTTTCCTGAATTATGTTGCTTCATTACATAAAATCAGCCAACAATTTCAGCACTGATAAACTGAAAAATCAAAGGAATGTAAGTACAAAATAACCTTTGAACAGATTACTTTTGTGAACTTTTAAAATATTTAGAGTTTGACTTTAAGGCATTAAAAATGCAATACCTAATGTTTGTGCTACATATGTAAAAAATCATTATGTGGAAAATACAGAAAGCACCAACATGAGGAGAAACTAAAAAATATAAGGTGGGGAAAGGAACATTAAAAAATAAAGTAGTTTAAAAATATTCTGCTCCAGTACAGTCAGATTAATTCTAGACAAAGAATGTATTTGGTGTTGAGAAATAAGAGAAAAAGTGTACATTTCATTTCAATTAATAAAATGGGGTTATGAAACAGTTATGACTAAAAGACATACTAAACTTAAAAAAAATCCATCTGTTCACTTTATCTGTTGTTCTCATAAGTCCTTTTATTAAAAAGGTCCTTCCACTGACTTTGCTGAGCTGTGAATCAGGTCCTGGGACTTCAGGACCATTTTGTTGTTAAATGCAGAGGCAGATTTTCAGTCCTGTTGCACATCTCTTTTAGTCAAAGTTACTCACAATAACTCCCATTGTTAAAAAGAGGTAAAGTTAACATGTCCCTCTTCATAAGATATATATAAAAAATCAGTGTATTTTAGTACAGGTTGTTGTGTTGTTTTCTGAAGAAGGTGAAGGGGATGGTTAAAAGAAAAACTGTATGCCTGGTGCACATTTTTTACTAGTACTCTTAACTAGAGAGTCTTTTTCTATTTGTCTAAAATATATATATAAAATTCTATTGATATCATAAAAAAGTTCTGGTAACGTCGGCACACAATGTGGAAATGGCTCCTGTTGTAGATCAGCAGAAAAACATTTAAGAGCATATTTTTCGCAAGACTTTTTATATTCTCCTGCAGAATAACAAGACAATAAAATCACTACAGAGACACCGGCTACCTCTTCTCACCCATGTTCTTATTCTGGCCCATGGATAGAACAGCATTTATAACTCATCTCACATTTTCCCTCATATTTACTGGAAGGTTATTAGGCATGGGGTTGGAAAGCCTTAATAACAGTGTTTTAAATTATTCCATTCCAGTCTTTATACTCTGAGGACACAACAGAGCTGTTTTTAATATATCACTGAATGAGTATTTCTCATGCCCTGTGTAAGCAGAGCTGGAAGTACTCTAGGGGTACCCCACCAGGAGAGAACAGATCATATTACTCTTGAGCAGCCCCATTGTCAAATACAGTTACTCTTCATGGATATCAGCAAGGATTGAACTCAGAAACTCACTCCAAACTCTCACTGCTTGATCTAAAGGTGAATTATAATGTCTGCACCAGTAGAACAGCTTATTTCCTGTGAAAATGAGCCACTAAAGTCAACTGGTATCACAAGACCTTGAGATGGTGGGATTTCCAGTTAACTGAAGGATGTAGTACACGTACCCCATAGGTTTTACATTCCATGGGGATGTAAGTGAAGAAGATAAAGTTGAAGAAATATACAGTAAATCTTTACATGTCCCAGTTGACTTAAGACAACTGGTGAAATAACATATGCAAGACAAGTGGGTGGGTGGCCAACATAACTGCATATGATTTATTATTATTGTATAAAATATTACATAAATTATTAATGTTATTAAAATACATTAAATATAACCAAATCTTTAGGATCCTCCCAATTTCATACTTTTCTCTACTGAGATTCTGTACCTTGTAATGTTTGTCATAGCGCACTGAATTTGTTTCACAGCATTGGGGACTATTTGTTAATTGCAACAAATATGTACCATGACTGCTCAAATGGTCTCATTATCCTTATTTGCTTTAAGACAGCATTAGGAAGGGCCCAGCAGGTCTGACTGAAGTTTCTTTTGGGCCCTGGTGCTGCCTGCTTCAGAACGTACAGTTTACATACTGCATTTTGTATGTTCATGGTTGCAGAATTTCAACAGGTCTGGATTTTTAAAGATATTGATATGTTGTTTCCTTCTGCCTGAGGCTATCCAATCCCGCATTCCTCACTTCTCTGTGCATTAAACACAAGGCTACAGGGTTGGGGGGGGGGAACTGTATCCAGTCCCTGCTTCAAGGACTCTTTCCTGTAAAATGCATCAACAGTTCTCAGAGCAGGTGAACTAGCTGTCTAAATCTGCTTTAAAAAAAGGCTTTTAAAAATCTGGCCCTCAGCTGAAGTTGATTTGATGCCAAATACAGGACTTTGCTTCTAATCCAGTTAAGGATTCCAACAATTAAAATCGTGGGCCTAATATCTCTGTAGCACCAGGATCTAACTGAAAAGGATGATAGATCTGCTAACACCACTTTGAAGGTAGAGATATTCAAGGGAATCTGAAAGGCAGGGATGGCTTACCATAGTGTGGCAAAGGTCCAGCATATTCAAGGGTTGTCCCATTGTTTTGGAATGTGGTTATTCATTTTGAAATGCAAAAGGGATGTGGGCTAAGGCAGATCAGTTGAGTCCACAGGTGGGATTTGTGTTATTCTTTACTAGTTTACACCCCATTTTAATTTGTGCTTATGCATGAAAGAGCATGCACGTGCAGTGCCTGCATAAATTACTCAGTAGGCATGGGCAGTGTTGCACTGCTCTGAAGAAGACCCATGTTGCAAATGAAAAAAGAAAAGGAAAAAGCAGCACTTTCATACTCACGAGATATATTCCCTGCATGTAATTTACCCATGTAGTATGTTCAAGTTTTTATACAACACCTTTTACTATAGATAGATGGAGAAAGGATTTGAGGTACTGGAGATAAATCTGCTTGCTTTCAATACTTGTACCTCAGTACAAAACACTGAGAGTGAATACACTTATCCTCAGTGCTCTAAGGTCTATGGCAGGTACAGAAGCAAGAACAGCTGCTATAAATAAAAATGAAGGTGAGGAGAGGGAGCTGCAATTGCTAGTTCTCTACACTGAATCCTAGGGTGTCTGCTCTTAGTGTCCTTCTGCCAATCATACAAAGGGAAAAAAAGATCTAAAAGCTATTCTCCACCTAATCACAGTTGCCTCCTCATCTTTCTAATGTGTACTTTGTACATAAATATGCCTATTTATATAGTTCTTGTTTCCCTGCAGTATTTATTTGGAGCATTATTGCTCAAGTGTACTTGGTAGAGGGGTAATGCATTTCATCAGTACACAATAAATGAACATTATGTGCCAGTCTTCAAATATATAGTTTCAATCCTAAACTCATTGTCAGGAAAATGGCAGGAGCGTTTGGCTTAAGAAGGGATGACATAGATTATGGGGATGGTTTGGTCAGACTGTATTTGCCTACACAGGTGATTACCAATGCTGTCATTCAAGTGATATTTTTGGGGCATTACTTTTTGTAGTTGTACAGATAAATTTCCCGGAATATTTATTTTATGACTTTCTCCTTTCCAGCTGGAAATGTAGGTTTATATTTCTACATGGACACCCAAATACATTTGTGAACTGCTCTTAATTATTTAAGTAATAACTTTGGGGGGGGAATGATAGTAGCTAATAGATTTTTAAGTAAAATTTTATTTATCCTATTTATGGTGGAAGATCCACTGTGAGTAAAATATGTGAGACTAGCAAGTGACTGTAATCATAGAATAACAGTGATATAAAAGCTGGGTGCATAAAAAACTACAGCCTAGACACTCAGGAGTCTCATAATACATTTTAACAGATTCTGTGGTGTATTTTGCAGCATGCTCTGTCTGACAAGGCCAGTGTGAAAGCATTTGATCCAAAGACAACTTGCTTGCAAGAATGCCTTATCACCACTTTTCAGGAAGCTTACTTTGTCTCAGAAAGTTTTGAAGAAGCCAAAGAAAAGATTAGGTAAATTGTTTCTCTTGACTTTTATAAAACACAATCTAATTTTCTTTTCCTTAGATGTGGCTGAAATAGGTGTTAATTTTCTTTTTCTTCCAGGGACTTTGCCAAATCAATCAATCGTCCCTTTTCTGTGTATTTCAATCCCTACACACAAAGCATTGAGATCCTGAAAGACACCAGGAGTATAGAAAATGTTGTCCAAGATCTTCGGAGTGATCTGAACACAGTATGTGATGCTTTAAGCAAAATGAACAGATATTTAGGGATTTGATATCTGTGGCACCGTGGTGTACTGCCAGCTGTTTCTTCTGTGGCTATTCTAGCAACATCTTGTGATATTGTTAACGTTTTAGAGCCATCAATTTTCCCTCTACAGCTTGGCCAGTGACTTTGCATCAGTGTGTAGCTCTGTCTATTTGTAACTTGCAGACAAAACAAGACAACGCTAATTTGCGAACTCAGCAGGAAATGCGATGGCCTATAACCAGCTATTCTGTGACATGCCATAAAGAAATACACCATTAAAAACTTGCCTGGCAATGCTTTTGTTTCCTTAAAGAAGTATTTCATTTTAAAAGTGTTTAATTTAAAATATATATATATTCAAAAGGTCTCCTCTGATTTCATTAGAGCTCTGGACTTAGGTCTGGACAGTCTGTTTTCCCTCTAAGATGCTGTGGAAAAATATTTGCAAAATTTTCCTTGCAAGTGAATGTATATTTCTTTCTGTACTAGTGAAGACCATTTTTTTGTTCTTTGTGTCTTCCTGTATTTGAACGTCTCCAGTGACTGAACGATAGAATTTATGTAAGACTGTGAAGGTCAGAAAGGATATATATCATCGTTAAAGGGTTTGTGAGGGTTGCAAATTATAAGGCAAAGAATGGACAAATATTTCAGAATAGCTGAGTAATTTCAAAACAATATAAAATGTTTGGTAATTCATACAAGAAGGAACTTTAGTTGGTACCTGCAACTATTAAAGAATGCCACAAGAATATCCACCAGCCTTTGACAATTTAGAAAGTACTTCGTCTTAGAAGTGGCACATTCAGTGATATTTATGGGAATCCTTATGTTGTTACATATGACTGTAAGACCCTCTATAGCCATTATTTGTCAACTTCATTCCATTATTCAGAGAGATGCTTGCAGGGATTTTCCTAATGAGTCTTAGGCATAATTGGGCATTGTTTATTGGGTCAAAATAAACCTTGCCTGGTGCAGGGAATCTAACACGAAGTATCACCACTGCTTGTTTAAAGAATATAAAGTTCTGATGAGAAACCCACTTACTTCAATGACTAGTGGGCCCATGTACACCAGGAATCAATTTGGACCACTGTGAAAGTCATAATTTATTATTTCAACAAGCTCTTTATTCATCAAAATCAGGTGGACTATGAAGATCATGTCAAATATGGACCATGATGCCACGACACATCTATATGCATTGCAAATAGCCTCTGTTGAGACTTTTCTATGTCTTGTTGAGAAAGCTATGCAGATGGTCTAAAGGTTGCATAAAATGCCAGCTACTTGATAACATCAGTACATCTTTAAATAAGAGGCAATTTGTAGGGATAATGATTTTCATAGAGAAGTATCCTTCAAGATAACTGTAAGATAACAAAGAGAATGCTATTTCCTTTGAACTGTCCCTGCTGCATTCTCATACTGCTGTATTAATAGGGTGTGGAAAAATCTAGTGTTAGATTTAACTGTGACTACCATTGGTACCAAGGAAGAGCTGTTGAATTATCCCAAAGGAATCAGAAGGCTGAAGGGAGTTCTTTACTTCCTGACATCAGTAGTGACTGTTAGGTGTTACCTACATTTAGCAATCCCAACACGGAAGTTTTCTGACTTGCTTCTTTCTTTTTCAAATGGAGCCTGATAACCCTCTCCAAGTTCTTTGGGAAAATGCACTGTGCCTGGATTCCCTTCAATGACTCTGAATGTCACTGCAGCAGGAATCACAGACTTGTCAAGGAGTCAGGGTTGGAGTGCTGTTATAGATGTGATGGTCCAGGAGTCAGAGAATCTAACATGAAGGTACTACCAAAGCTTATTTACATAATATTTAACTCCGATGAGAAACCTAGATGCAACACTTACTTACCAGGCAATCTCAAAAACTTTCTATTAGAATCATGTAGGTATTTTACAACATTAACATTGTCTGGATTTATTCTCTGGTATTTTGAATAGCCTGTACCAAGGCTTCTACAGCAGTAAAACAATAGAGGCATATCTTTGTTTTGTTTTGTACAGTTAACAAGTAAATCTTATTATGGATTAGGGAGAAACCCTTGAAATCCAATAGTCATCTGAGGACTAATGATGGCAAGGAAACTGTCTACAATGAAGATATAATATCACTGAAACAGAACATTGTCAAAGGATAATGGGTTCCTGCTGCTAGATATATGCCTAATCCAGTGATTTTATTTTTATTGTACAATATGATTAAAAATAAATTAAATATAATAGACTGGGAGATAATAGTGATGTAGAGTGACAATTGCTCACTGTTCTTGTGTTATAAAGCTCTGTTTTGATAGGGTTAGAGAAAAAAACTTTTGTTGTACTTCCACCAGTAAGATTGCAGGGTTCAGAAAGGATGCTTTAAAAGGTAATGGCACTGTGCTTTTAATGAATCAAATAGTTTCATCTTAGCTTGAAATTTCTCTTTGCAGTTTTTATTAGCAAATTAAGATCAGTCATCCAGCAAACTCCCTGGCTGACAAACTCATTTGGCATAATGAGGGAATTATTGACAGTTATCAAATTATAGTAACTTTTCATTTAAAACAGACCATATTTATCTAAGGTGTTTGTTTAGCTTTAGTGAACTGGACCCTGGAAATTGGACTTCTGGCTTAGACTCATTTAATTACTGTGTGATTCTGAACTGATGCTTTATGGATCTGAGATGTATGCATTTGCTTTGCCTGTGCAAAGTAAATGGGCTTTAGCTTAATGAATGTAAAGCATTTCTATGTTTACCACCATGCAAAGTCTAAAATGAAAAACAGCATCCTGAGACATTGCAGCAAATACAAATACAAAGTTTCATTTGTAAATAGAGACATGATTCACACATTTCATTTCCTCCATTCAGGAGGAAGGGAAGCACGCAAAGTATTAGCAACATACGTTGTGTTCTCTCTTTCATTTGGGTTCTGATATAAGGTCCATTGAAGATTAGACTTTTGATCTGCTTTGAAACAACCAGGTGTCTTATTTGCCTGCTGTTAAGAAACTTGTTTTCCGAACTATAGAGCGAGCCAATGTCCAGAGATTCCAGTTGGAATGGGTCCTGTTTGGGATCCTTTTCTATAACGGATTTTAAAAAGTTTCCTATCCCAGTGCACTGTCACTGTCAAAGAACTAAGAATAAAGACAGACACTCTAACTTTTGGCATCTGGTTCAATTTCAGCCCAGATCAGTGGTCACTTAAAGTTGTCACTATCTGAGGGCAGCTGGGCTTCTATGCAAGGTGGGTTCCACGCATCTCAGAACACATATCTTCTCAGTTACATATGCCACATAAATTCAGCTGTACCTCCATCCTTTCCTTTGCTTTCTGGGGCATGCAGGTGAGTGGTTCTCTGCCCTGCCACCTTCTCGTGCTGGTGGTAGGAAAGCACCTTTATACATAGATTAGAGGGCATTTCCTAATCTTCCCAGACCATTTAGACATGGCAGAAACCCATGTGTAGGATACTGTGCTGGTTATTTATTCTGAGAGGCAGAAGATGGCACAAATGAGAACAAACTGTTTTATTTCTATGAATATGGTTTATATTCAAGGTGAAAAGACATAGAGAAAGGCATTATTAACACACTTGAAAGGCATAGTTTATCCTATCAGAATCTGTTCTTCACTATACTTCAATTATGCTGTTTTCCCAAGTGTCATGCAGGAACTAAATCAACTTTCAGGCTCTTAAAACTGAGTTCCTCCTCTATCCTGGCCACAGCTGACAGCTTTTCCTTATACATCCTTAGCTTGTTTCTGAGCTGGAGTCCATGTTTTTTTTAAACATCTAGCAGATTCCCTGCTGTCTTAGTAGGAATCTATTACCATAGTTATTAATATATATATTTTTAATTTCAGAAATATCTCCAGGGGGAAATACTTCCACTCTCCATTTCAACCTATTTTTTTAGCTCATGCTTAACAGATTAGATCTGGACCATCAAGAGGAATTGTCCTAGTATTGTTTCATTGTAGTTATTTTCCAGGGTGCTAGTTGCTCCTTTCTTACAGGTTTAAAAGCTTTATTAAGAAAATGTTAAAATAAAAACATGTAGAAGAGTGCATTAGAGGAGCAGGATTCTATCCATGGTAACCACATTGGTACATAGTAGTGGGATAATAGAACGAGCTTAGGCATTTTGTTAAGTGTGCTGTTCATGTTTGTCTGGGTAGAGTACTGTTAACATTAACATTTTTTCATGACGGTGATAGGTATGAGACAGGACCCCATACATAATGATCACATGAATATGAAACTGTAGAATGGTAAAGCATTCTTAGTTATTGTCTTAGCATACAGTCTAGATTTGCCCAGGGTGAGTATTGTCCATCAGTCTTTATCAGAGTTTATAGTAGAAGGGGAAGGGGCAGGGGATCCAACAGAATACAGTGGTGCAGTCACACCCTGCTTCAACTGGTGAGATCAAAGAGCTTTCTGGGCATGTGCAGCACAGCTGATCAGCATGGAGCTCCACACGCAATGAGCTCTGAGCTCACCAGCTGATCAGTGCAGGTTCTTTGCAAGCACAGTGAGCTCTTAAGGTGCTCATACCCCAGTCAAAATCCCTGGAACTATGTCTGTGAGCTCACCGTGCTTGCAGAGTTCTGTCAGCAGGCATGCCAACAGCCCATGAGCTGAGGGAACTCATTGCACGTGTGCTGCACAGCCAGGGGTGACACGTAGTGGGTGCACGCAGCTGCACATGCACCCCCTGAGCGTGGCAGTGCACCCCCTACAAAAAGGTGCCACTGACACTGCCGGCAGCGCCTGCGGGTGGTTGCCGCTCACCACCCCACCCTCCCTGCTACTGATACTGCCGGCAATGTCTGCGGGTGGACAGCGATCCGCACTGGCCGCCACTGGCCTGAAGGTGATCGCCGACTCCTGGTTGGCACTCGCCACCCCCTCCCCACACACCAGAAGTGGCGTCTGTGGGAGCTTTCTGCTTACTGCTGTGGCCTTCCTGCCACTGCCATGCCTCCCCAGCTGCTGGGGGCACACGTCGTTCATGTGCACAGCTAAAGGATGGGGGCCATGGAAGTAGATTCCTCATGACAGTTTTAAAATACGTTTGGGTTCTGGAACACAGAAACAGTATTTTGGATACACTTTCATAGTATCATAGAGAAGTAGGGCTGGAAGGGCCCTGCAGATGTCATTTAGTTCAACCCCCTACCTGAGGCAGGTTCATCCGGATCCAAACCATCCTATACAAATCCATTGTCTAACCTATTAACAAAACTACACAATCAATCCTGACACAATCACAAGGCATAGCACCCTATCCTGCCACAGGTGAAGAAGGGGGACCATGGTGGCCAACATCCTGCTGCTGTAAAGGTTCTTAAAATATGCTTGAGAGATCTAAGGAAGAGGGCTACAGCCCCTCCTATAGAGGAAGTCAAACCCACAGTCCATACCAGTCTGCCCATATGGTAACATTCTTTCCTGATCCTAAATACAGCAATCAGTCTGACACTGGGTGGAGGGGCAACACCCTCTATTCAGGAATCTCTAAGGTTAAATCCTAGCAGGAGCACTGGCACACCCTAGATAAAATCTCTAGCTTTGGCTGTGGCCAACACCCAATGCTTCTGAGGAAGGCAAACAAAAAAAATCCCCTGATAGCTGTAGCAGCAGAAGGGGGAAAAGTTCCTTCCCAGACCCATTGGGGCAACCTGCAAAGCCAAGAAGCATGGGAAATACCCATAAAAAACCACAGGAATAGCTGTGCCTAGATCACCCCTGACCAATGTTTATCCAAATTCTTCTTGAATGATGGAGATTGCACAGCGTCCTAGGCATCCTATTCCATTGCCTCCCTGATCTAAGAGTGAAGTTTTTTCTGATATCCAATCTCAACCTACTTTGCTGCAACTTCAAGCCATTGGTTCATGTCCAATGCTGTAGCAAGACAGCAAAGGGTCCCTCTTCTTTATGGCAACCCTTAAGACATTGAAACCATATGGCCTCTCTTAATGATCTTTTCCGCAAGCTGCCTATTTCCTTCAACCTCTCCTCATATAGCTTGCCTTCCAAGTCCTTTATCATTTTTGTCACCTGCCTCTGAACCTTCTCTAACTTCTTCATGTCCTTTTTAAAATGTGGTTCCCAAATCTGCACACAGTACTCTAGATGAGGTCTACCTGATCCTGAGTAAAGAGGCACTATCACCTTCTATGTCTTGCACTTAATACTTCTGTTGATGCATCCCAAAAGCACATTAGCCTTTCATACAGTTACATCAAACTGTAAACTCATAGCAAATCTATGATCTGCCAAGATTCCCAGGTCCTTCCTCTTCCATGTCACTCATTTTGTATTTTTGATGATCTTTCTCAAGGTGTAGCACCTTGCATTTGTCAGCACTGAACTTCATCCTGCTAGGTCCAGCCCAGCTTTCTAATGTCAAGATTCTTCTGAATTGTTCTCTTGTTCTCTGAGTTCACAGTCTTTCTCAGAGTCATGCCATCTGCAAATTTGCTCAAAAAGCTCTTAATTCCAGCATCTGAATCATTAAAAACACATTGAACAGTACTAGGCCCAGGACAGGCCCCCATGGGACTCTCTACTTAAAACCTCCTGCTATTCTGACATGGATCCATGACATAGTGAGCCAGTTGTCTATCCACCTTCCAGTACTTTTGTCTAGCCTACATTTCTCCAATTTGTTTATGAGAAGGGCCATGTGGGACTTCATC
The DNA here is from genome assembly GCF_030867095.1 of Alligator mississippiensis. Taxonomy (NCBI): domain Eukaryota; kingdom Metazoa; phylum Chordata; order Crocodylia; family Alligatoridae; genus Alligator; species Alligator mississippiensis. The sequence continues at coordinate 71,954,012 of NC_081827.1, forward strand.
AAAAGCCTTGCTGAAGTCCAGATAGATTATATCCACTTCATTACCTTCATCCACCCAAGTACAGGCAGTCCTCAGACTTACAACACAATAGGTTTCTGAAAACCGTGTCTTCAGTCAGAATGTTCTAACTTGGAACCAATTTTCTCATAAGAAACGATGTTATAAGGGGGGATTGGTTCCTGAACCAAGGTCCAGTACCCTATTTTCACTAAAAATACCTCAGAATTTTGTACTTGATCAATTATAGATGAGTAATATAGCTACATTAATGTATTTATATTGTAAATAGCAATCATATTGATTTGGAAGGACTTCTTTGAGGTGACTTTGCTGGACTTTTGGAAGGGCCCTTGGTTGGACTTTTTGAAGGGTTCTTGGCTGGAGTCTTCTCAGGAGTCTTGGCTGCAGGTTTTTGTGGAGTCTTGTCTGCTTTCATAAAGAAAGTGTCCAAGGAAGTTTGCACAGATGCTCTCCAGGGAGATGAGCGACTCAGTGAACTTGTTCGCTGGCATGGTGTTGCATCAGATCAAGCATTGTAAAGTTGAAACTGATGTCATAAAGTTGAAACAGGGTGTCAATTCATAAGTTGTAAGTGCAAAGCATTGTAACTCAAAACATCTTAAGTTGAGGACTGCCTGTAGTTACTTTGTCGAAAGAGGAAATCAAGTTTGTTTGTCACATTTTATTCTTAGTAAATCCATGCTGGCTGCTTGTGGTCAGCCTTTCCTTCCCCAGTTGCTTGCAAATGGATTTCCTTATGATATACTCCAGGAACTTCCCAGGTACTGAGGTGAGGCTAACCAGTTTGTAGTTCCCAGGGTCCTTCTTTTTGCCTTTCTAAAAGAGGATGCTATGTTGGCCCTTTCAGACATTGCTATATAAGCCCTCTTCCCTCTGCTTGTTGCAAACAGAGAGGTTTCCTAGATTCAATGTGATAAAAATGGAATCCTTGTTGGCAGTCTTCTGTACACTAGTGTGAACCCTAAGGAAGGACCATCCAGGTTGAAATACAGTGGGATATTTGCCCTGCCTGACTCAATATCTAATGTGTGGAGGAACAAACATGAAATAGGAAACAATCCCAAATTATGTGCTGCCAACCCATAACTTTCACATCAACTGAATTTGGTTTAAAAAAGCCAACAACAGTTTAGATTTTCTGATGAAATGGAATACAAGAAGTGACAGCTTCTTGGGCAGGGGTAGGCAAAATATGGCCTGCGGGCTGGATCCAGCCCGTGAGTCCATTTTATCCAGCTCGTGGGGCCCCTAAAAAAAGTTGGAAAATTAATATTTCTCTGCCCTTGGTTCCTGTAAAAAATGACAGGAACCAAGGGCAGTTGGACCCAAGGGAAGCCCAGGGGGCTCCAACAACAGCAAGGCCTGCCAGGCCCCACCCCCCAGTGGAAGCTCCAGCCACGGTTTCTGGGCTGGGAGCACATGGCTGCCCTGGTGCGGGAAGCTCAGGTAAGGTTGGGGGGACCCTGGGTAGGGAAGGAGCACACAGGGGGGGAAGGGTGAAGCGGCCCCTTCTCACCTCACGCCTAGTGCCTGCACTGCAGCTGCTTGCAGCCCGCATGGGGCTGCCTGTGCCCGCTTCAGACAGCCCCGTGTGGGCTGCAAGTGCCTGCAGCGCGGGGCACTGGGCATGGGGCAGGGGAGGGGCCACTTCCCCCCTGCACTCAGCTTTTCCCCCCTGCACTCAGCTTTCCTGTGTGGAGAAAAGCAGCCCCTTGCCTGTCCCATGCCCAGGACCCCGCGCTGCAGGCGCTCGCAGCCCATGCGGGGCTGTCCGGAGCAGGCACAGGCAGCCCCAGGCCAGCTGCGAGTGGCTGCAGTGTAAGGGCACCAGCCACATGGTGAGCGAGGGGCTGCTTCCCCCCGCCACATGCCCAGCACCACCTTGTAACCCGGCCCCACTAACAGGCTGGCAGTGGGGCAGGTTACAAGCTAGTGCTGAGCACAGGGAAAAGTGGCCCCTCGCCCCTCCCATGGCCAGCGCCCCGTGCTGCAGCTGCTCGCAGCCCGCCTAGGGCTGCCTGTGCCTGCTCCGGACAGCCCCACATGGGCTGCGAGTGCCTGCAACGTGGGGCTCCGGCCATGGGGCAGGCAAGGGGCCACTTTTCCCCATGCTCAGCACCAGCTTCTTCCCTGCTGATGAGCAGGGGGTTGGGGCTGAGCGCTGCCCCCCACCTGTACCATGGGGCTGGGGGGCACTAGGTGTGAGCGGGTGGGGAGCCAGTGGGAGCAGTGGCTGTGGCATTGATACCTACACAGTCAGATGGATTGCAAATTGGCTGAAGGGTCATACTCAGAGGGTAGTGGTGGATGGGTCATTTTCGACTTGGAGGGAAGTGGGCAGTGGAGTCCCCCAGGGCTTGGTCCTTGGGCCCACACTGTTCAATTTCTTTATTAGTGACTTGGATGACAGGGTAAAAAGCAGCCTGTTTAAATTTGCTGATGATACCAAGATTTGGGGTGAGGTGGGCACACTAGTAGGGAAGGACAGATTACAGCAGGACCTGGACAGGTTATAGGGGTGGGCTAATGCAAATAGGATGGGTTTCAATACTGACAAGTGCAGGGTGCTGCACTTGGGCAGTAGGAACCAGCAGCACACTTATTAGATGGGAAACTCCCTTCTTGAGAGTACAGTGACAGAAAAAGATCTCGGAGACATTATTGACTCCAAGATGAACATGGGCCAACAATGCGAGGTCACGGTCAGTAGGGCTAACTGTATGTTGTCATGCATCCACAGATGCATCTCAAGCAGGGCCAAGGAGGTGATCGTCCCCCTCTATGTGACCTGATCAGACCACAGCTGGAGTATCATGTTCAGTTCTGGGCACCGCACTTCAGGAGGGATGTGGGCAGCATTGAGAGCATCCAGAGGGGGGCCACCCACATGATCCGGGGACAGCAGGACAGACCCTACGAAGAGAGGCTACGGGACTTTAACCTGTTTAGCCTTCACAATAGAAGGCTGAGGGGGGGACCTGGTGGCCATCTATAAACTCACCTGGGAGACCAGCAGGGTTTGGGAGAGACCCTATTCCCCCTATTCCCCCCCGGGGTAACAAGGAATAACGGTCACAAATTGTTGGAGAGTAGGCTTAGACTAGACATCCGAAGGCACTACTTCACAGTCAGGGCAGCTAGGATCTGGAACCAACTTCCAAGGGAAGTGGTGATGGCTCCTACCCTGGGGGTCTTTAAGAGGAGGCTTGACGTCTACCTGGCTTGTGTGTTTTCTCTCCTGCCCAGGGCAGGGGGTCGGACTTGATGATCTACAAGGTCCCTTCTGATCCTGCTTCTATGAATCTATAAGCACGGGGCCCGCACTGGTGTTCTGGGGCCAGCGCTGGTGGGGCCCAGAGCAGGGTGGCAGGAGTGCATAGTCCCAGCTGGCAGGGGCTCTATGGAGCTGGGCCAGATCCACCCTCCCTGCTGGTGCAGCCTAGCCTAGCTCCACGGACCCCTGCCAGCCTGCGCCCTGCTTTGGGCCCCACCGGTGCTGGCCCTGGGACATTGGTCCCAAGACATTTGGACATTGGTCCCAAGATGGTGACGAGGGGGTGGGGCACCTGTCAGGTCCTCGACAGCCTGCCAAAACTGTTTAAGTAGCCCTCCGCTCAAAATAATTGCCCGCCCCTGTTCTTGGGATTTGGCCTCAAGTGGGTGGTTCAAGTAAAAGAAAAGCACATGTAGTAACACATACTTCACAATGTGAGCAGACAATGGAGAGTCAGATATTTATTTTATATTTGATACATTTCAAATTGCAGAAAAGTCATAGGGGAAGAGCTGCTGCTGCCACTCACTGTCTTCAGAGGAAAATGGTTTCGTTTGCATAGCAGCAGGAGATGAATTTCAGTTCTTATTAAGCTAGCTAATGGCTGAAAATGCAAACCAAACACATTTACATCCGTTGCTTCTGTCTACAGGACTATAAGATCCAGTGTGAATAACGTTCTGATAACAGAACAACAACAAAGCATTGCAAGACCAAAGAGCCCTACCTACCACCAGAGGCAAAGTAGGTGATTTGATTTGAGTCATACTACTCTCAAATCACTTTCATTTTCTATTAAAACAATACTTTAGAAAGAAAAAAGAATTTGAATTTTATTTTTAAGTAAGGGTTAAGAAAAGGAAATATTAATTATAGAAAGATAGATGTTCTTAGCAGTTCTCTGCCTCAAGCCATTCATGTTGCCACCAAACACTACTCACTCCTGCTAATTTACATTGAACTAAAGAAATGCTGAATCAGTGGCATTATCATTCCCCAGGGCTTGTGAGCTCATGAGTACATCTAATATGCACTTCCCCCCATTTCAGTGAATAGCTAACCTCGTGGATATTAATGAGGCCAATTATTGGTGAGAGAGTTTAAGGTTAAGAACACATTAGATTTGCCACTCCAGCTGAATTTGTTCTCAAGGATCAATTTGGATGAATTCCTATCTGATTATACCTGATTGATCATTATCTATGGCACTCTGAAAGAGCAAGGTTCTCAAATCAGACATGTGCTTAGGACTAAAAATCTCACCCATGCGAAAAAAAAATCAGCACATATTGTAGAAGGCATTTTATTGCCAGTGTTCTTCAATTAAATTAGAATTCACTCAAAATAGTATCATTAGAATTCCATAGCTGCAGCTAAGTCTGGATTCAGAAGGTCATTTTTTTTTAAATGGTCTGCAAAGTAGCCTCTCTTTTGTGGTACAGATTTGTGCCAGCAAGGCCAGAGGCTGGTTCTGAAAATCTGACCCACAACATATAATGTTTTTCTTTGAAAACTTCAAAAAAGCCCTGTTACAATTTTATCTTGTATTACCCAAACTCAGCGCAAACATCATCCCGAATAAGAAGTGGCTGCTGAAAAATGTGACATAATTCAAAGAGCCAGTTGTTCTCTCCCAGTGTTGATCAGCAGAGTTAAAACAGCAAAGGGAAGAAGCTCCCAAGCACATGTGACCTAATGATCTTTTGCCATTCTGACTCACTGGCTAGGGACAGAAATTTCACACAGACCTGTATAAGTGACTGGAAACTGGTACAAATCTGTAACACAACAGATGTTCAGTGCACATAAATCACTTTCAAAATAGCCAAAATTGGTTTATGATAAACCTGCATGGATGTAGTATCAGACTTAACTGATTTAAGTTAAATCAGTTTATTGAAATTCTGTCCCAGATCCTCTCCAGATTCAAGTTAACTTACAGTCCCCCAGCATCCTAGGATGCTTTGCATCTCCTGCCTTGCAGGGTGGGCCTGCTAACCTTGGCCCAAGATGTCTGCTCCAGCTGAGCAGGGAGGTATGCTTAAGCACCCCCCAGCTTCTGGCCTAGGCCACTGCATGCATGTGGCTGCATTTTCTGAATCAAAAGTGAATGTCTGTTCACTTGCTAATTGGTTCAATCTACAAAGCTTAGACCTAACCTGTGAAGATTGAATCGATTCATCCTTGGTCTTTTTGACTCTCTGTACTTAGCCATTGTGCTGCACAGTAAGGCAGAAATTAAGAACTCACATTGCAGAAGAAGATACCCACTCTCATCTGCTTTGTGGCTTCTGCAGCCTCAGATAACTGCTATTTGGCTTATTTCTGTGTCTGGTTTTCACAGCAGCAGTCTTCCTGTCATCATGATTGTTTGGGGTGTAAGCTTGGGTAGCTCCGGGGTATACAAATGTATGTCAGGGAAGTAGTAAAGTCAGCTGGAAAGGATCCAAGGCACTTAACTCTCAGTTCCCTAACAAGCCAAATTGTTCTAGTTGAAATGCTTCCTGCTTACCAAGAATGGCTTCTGTTTGAAGTAGCACAGCACTGGGCCTCCTTCAGCATCCCCTGATGTATCAGGCTGGAGGACAGACAGACCTTCCAGTAAGGACTGGAATCCTGTTCTCTGCACAGCTGTTGACATCATCCACTACTGCCACAATTTCATAAGTTTTCTATCATCCAGTAAGTAGCATCAGAGTAGCTCTGCCCCTGGAGCAACATTGGTGCATGGGGCTGCCAGGGCTATTGCTAATGGTAATAGCAGGGTCAGCTGTAGTGGCAGCTATTTTTGTACCCCTCTGTCCCTCCCCCAAAAGGCAGTGACCAGGCCTGATGCCCCAGTTGCACTTCTTCCCTGCCTTATGCTTCTAAGTGGTATATCAGTCTTTTTTTGTTCAGGACAACTGCCATCACTTTCCCAGTGCTCTGCCAGTTCCAAATAGCAGCAGATCTAAACTGAAATTTGGATTCTGACCCACCTTATGGCAGTTCTTTGCACTATACCTGAATATAGATGCTTCACAGTGCATTGCTGTATAGAGATGCCTGAACTAGCACTAAACAAGCTGGCTTGGCTAGAAAAGCCATTTTAGCATGGGACTCTGACTTACCTAATCTACCTTGCTTGTCAGCAGGGTGAATTAGTTCAGGGATCTATGGGAATGTGCACAGTGCAGTGTAGATGTACCTTAGGGCTGTCTGTTGTACCACAAAGATATTTTTAGCTCATATGGCAAAGACTAAATGTTTTAAATAACTCACTTTAGGAAAAACTAGTGTTAAAAGCTATTGAAAAGGTCAGTCATTCCCACTGGTATCTTTTAAGTATGAGGGAAAAGTGTGGCATTCTCAGGTATAGTAATTATTGGCAAATATTGCCCCTTTTCATCATGACCACTAGTACATGAGCACCTCCATGGGACCATTAATGAGGGGTGGTCACCGTGTTTACAGTCTTGGTATGTCATCCACTGTTAAACTCAAGGAAATCAGGATAGGCAATATTTTCAGTTGAATAGGCACATAAGGTACTGTACAATATTGTGTGCTTTCCCTGGCACTTACAGAAGGAGAGGGAGCCCTGTTATCACAAACATTATGTAGAAGCTGTTACACTCTTAGTGCTCCATTTTCACAGAGCAATAGCTCAGGTTTGTCTGAGCTGAAATGAAAACCCAGTTAGGAGGAGTGAATTAAGTCTAGAATTTAAATGCCCATGATTTGCAGAAGGGAAAGGGGAAGTGCTAAGTGAATATAGGAAATTGGAATATTATGTGTTGGGGGAGCAATTCTTTCCATCCTTCCATAGCTAATGGACTGAACAAAAAGTGAACAATTTGTTTCATATGATGATTCACTAACACTCTAACTGACAAGGTTTCCATTTCTGAGTCCTGTTTCATATTCAGCTCCTTGTTTTGTAGTGCAATAGTACAATTATCTGTCTACCTCTTACATTTCATAAACAGGCATGGCTGAGGTGTATGAGAAGAATAAAAATAGCTGTATAAATCCTAGCTGTTAAAGGCAGGAGGGAGGGGAAATGAAGGGAATTTTCATCCCTCAAGTGTTTTATTATAGCATCTCTGTAAATTAAACCAGATTGCCAGAGAAAGTGCAGGGAACAGAGAACTGGCCTGCCCTGGCAAAATAGATCCAAAAGGAAACTGAGTGGGAGGTGGGGCTCAGTGGGCTAAAGGAAATCACAAATTTCTTCCTGTCCAAGTTCCCTCATTGAACTGAAAATAGTGAGGTATCTGGGCCCAGTACAGATGAGTTGGCACCACAGAGCTCAAAGGGAAACTGGATGCTTCTCTGAAAGGCAACTGGTATACAGTGTTCAGGCTGCCTTGAAAGGCAGAATGGCCTTCTGATTCTGCATTAATGCCAGTCTTACTGCATCCTGAAAACATTCAGTTCTAATGCAGCAATGTTTGTGAGCCTGTTCCAATGACTAACGTATCCGGCTAATGGGATCAATGTGACCCATTGCTTAAATGAGCAGAAAAATAAGACTTTACCCCCCAGAGAACACAATTAATCAGTTATGAATATTTAATATTTGTATTAAGTAGTGCCTATGGAGCCACATTTAACTAGGTCCCATACAGATAAAAGGATGGTAAAAGGATAGTCCCTGTCTCAAAGACATTGGAGTTAAATTTGAGACACGACAGTGGATCTAAATACCCGTAGGAAGGATAAGGAAGGGTGAAGGAGGAAATGTCAATAAGAACAAGCAGTTAGTGTTAGCTTTGTGTGCAGTTAGTGGCTTTAGAGTCTTATGTTAAATATATACCTGCATGTGTGTGTAACCATACGTCGGACACATAAAGGATAAATATAAATATAGGAAGTCACTACTCTCTATTATTGATCAAGTCTTTTCTTCTGTTTGCAAAATGGCTGCTCTTGGCAGACCTGAATCTACCCATTAGGCTCTTCATTAACAATGGGTAAGAAGATGATGCTAAAATTGCTTTTAGTCTGAGAGCAATTTAAAATGACATCAGCAGGAAAGTGACCTGAGCTGTTGAAATAAAGGCCTTACTCAGAATGTAACTTTGAGGAGTGAAGGAGCTCTGCTGATGTGGACACTGCATAGTTTCATAGTTGGTAGGATTGGAAGGGACCTGAGCAGATCATCAAGTCTGGCCCCCTGCCGTGGGCAGGAATGTATGCTGGGATCATATGACCCTGGCTAGGCGATTATCTAGCCTACTTTTGAAGACCCTCAGGGTAGGAGCGAGCACCACTTCCCTTGGAAGTGTGCCTCCTGATATCTAGCCTGCATCTACTCTCAATCAACTTGTGGCCTTTATTCCTAGTTACTCCGGGTACTGCTTGGGGGAACAGGGCTTCACTCATTCCCCGCTAGTCCCCTCTGATAAGTTTATAGACAGCTACCAAATCATCTCTCAGCCTTCTCTTGTGGAAACTGAACAGGTTCAGGTCCCATAGCCTCTCTTTGTAGGCCCTGCCTTGCTGCCCCATGACCATGCAATTGGCCCTCCTCTGGACCCTCTCAATGCTGTCCACATCCCTCCTGAAGTGCGGCTCCCAGAACTGGATGCAGTACTCCAACTGCAACCTGACCAATGTCACATAGAGGGGGAGGATCACCTCCTTGAGCCTGCTCGTGACGCATCTGTGGATGCACGACAAGGTGTGGTTAGCTTTACTGACCACGTCCCCACACTGTTGGCCTATGTTCATCTTGGAATCAATAATGACTCCATGATCCTTTTCTGCCTCTGTGCTGAGGAGAAGGATGTTCCCCAGCCTATAGGTATGCTGCTGGTTCTTCCTCCCTAGGTGCAGTACCTTGCACTTGTCAGTATTGAATCCCATCCTATTCTCATCCTCCCACCCCTGTAACCTGTCCAGATCTATTTGTAGCCTGTCCCTCCCTTCTAGCATGCCCACCTCTCCCCATCCGCAAATTTGAACAAGGTGCTTTTCACACCTTCGTCCAAGTTGCTGATAAAGATGTTGAACAGTACGGGCCCAAGGTCTGAGCCCTGGGGGACTCCACTGCCCACATCCCTCCAGGTCAAAAATGACCCATCCACCACCACTCTGTGGGTGCAGCCCTCCAGCCAATTTGCAACCCATCTGACTGAGCAGGCATCAATGCCACAGTTACCTAACTTTTTAATGAGAATGGGGTGAGAGACGGTGTTGAATGCCTTCCTAAAGTCCAGAAAGACTACGTCCACTGCGATACGTGTGTCCAAGGATTTTGTGACCTGATCGTAAAGGGCAACCAGGTTGGTCTGACAGGACCTGCCCCTAATGAACCCATGGTGGTTGCTCCTGAGCATAATTTCCCCTGCTGGTCCCTCGCAGATGTGCTCCTGGATAATTTTCTCAAAGAGCTTCCCCAGGACCGAGGTAAGACTAACGGGCCTATAGTTACCTGGTTCCTCCTTCCTCCCTTTTTTGAAAATGGGGACCACATTGGCCTTTTTTCAGTCCTCTGACACCTGGCCAGAGCACATGCACATAGGTAGCAACTTTAGAAGAAAGAAAAGTTATGGGCCTATACAATAAGCAACAAAAGAATTTTACAGAGCTTTTTCAGAAGCCCAAATTCTGCCCTTTGATGAACATATGTAGCTTCCATGGGCCTGAGTGGGAGCTGACCAGGCACATTCCAGGGGAGAATTTATTAAGTGCTTTATTTCAACAGAACATAGAAAAAAGAAGAACCTCTAAACACTTTCTGCCTTTAGAACCATTGGAAACTAACAGAAAAGATGGAGAAACCCAAAGTAGCATTTAAAACCACCAACCTATTTTTGCTGGTTGTCAACAATCAGGAAAAGCATCTTTTCACACAGCATAGGGGAACTCTCAGCTGGAGAGGAATAAAAATAGCCATCTCCACTGTCCCACTCAAAGGCTGGAAACAGATGGCAGCTTTGTGCCATCATAGACATTTTTATGGCAGCGCAAAGTGAAAGCGAACAGACATCCATACCTTCTGCCACACCACAAAGGCTCAAATCTGTGGCCATGGCAGAAGGTAATAATAAATTGGACTGCTTTATTGTGGCCCAAGTCTGCTTTTTTATGGTGGGAGAACATGGGCAATGCAAAGCTGCCTGTGGGCTCCATCTGCCCCAAGGTGATACAAGGAGGTGATACTTCCCCTCTATCGGGCGCTGGTCAGTCCGCAGTTGGAATAGTGTGTGCAGTTTTGGGGGCCACACTTCAAGAGGGATGTGGATAACCTGGAGAGGGTCCAGAGAAGGGCCACTCGTATGGTTAAGGGCTTGCAGGCCAAGCCCTATGAGGAGAGACTGGGGCACCTGGACCTCTTCAGCCTCCGCAAGAGAAGGTTGAGAGGAGACCTTGTGGCTGTGTACTGTAAGTTCATCACGGGGGCACAGAAGGGAATTGGTGAGGTTTTATTCACCAAGGCGCCCCCGGGGGTTACAAGAAATAATGGCCACAAGCTAGCAGAGAGCAGATTTAGACTAGACATTAGGAAGAACTTCTTCACAGTTCAAGTGGCCAAGGTCTGGAATGGGCTCCCAAGGGAGGTGGTGCTCTCCCCTACCCTGGGGGTCTTCAAGAGGAGGTTAGATAAGCATCTAGCTGGGGTCATCTGAACCTAGCACTCTTTCCTGCCAGGGCAGGGGATCGGACTTGATGATCTATTGAGGTCCCTTCCGACCCTAGCATCTATGAATCTAAGGCTGGGGCTCCACGGGCTTGAGGGGCCTGGTCCTGCACACCCCAGGAATTCCCAGGCAGGATGGGCCCATGAAGCCTTAGGAGCACTTGCCTTGTTTTCCCCGCTTACCCAGACGTATCCCACTAGGGACCCAGAATGCATTTCTGGCAGCAGTGTGGGGCATGGGCTGTAAAAGCAGAGGAGGATTCCCCATTCCTCGCCTTGGAGAAATCCCTCTGCAGAAGGATTTCTCCACTTGTGCTTGCAAACATGGAGGGGGACCCCCTGTGGGAGTTTATCCCCCTGTGCTTTCAGGGATGTGTGGGTAAATCCCCTGCAGAGGGATTTCCCCATGTCTACCTGCAAGCATGGAGTGGGGACCCCTGTGAGGGAGTCTCACACTCCCCAACGTGGGGGCTGCATCTGTAAGAGGAAGTTTACCCTGCTTGCAGACATGCCTTAAGTTGGGGACACAGCAACTGGGGACATCTGTAGACATCCTTGAAGTGTGATCAACTGTGCTGCAACATATCAGCACACTTTCACTTCGTGTGACATATTGCTGCACAGCTCATCAGCTCCACTTAAGACCAGCAGAGGCAGCACTGACCAGGGAATACCTGTTTTGTATAGCTCCCAGTTTTTAGATGGCCATATGGGTTCCTAGCCAGCTAGTGTAGATTATAGTGACCCCAAGGTTGCACTAAAATATGTTTAGGCAAGGGCTTTCATTAGACTGCCACTAGAGCTATAATTGACTCCTTTCTGGCTTACTCGCTTCTGTTGTGCCTTGCTGGGTTCAGCGGAGAATTTGGCCCTGGCAATCTTCAGTATGAGGGAAATTAAAAGGGGAAAAATAGTTTTATTTTTTGCCTTGTTAGTGCCTCTTCTGCACTTTGCTAGTACAGGAGGATGTTTCCTTCACTTCCCTCTTTAGCAGCAGTAAGTTCAAGAGGGTGAGCACTCCTGTTCCAGTTTCCTTGGGCACAATAATTCACCCCCACAAGTTGTTGTCTTAGACAGCACTTACGTTGCTATTCCCTATTGCATCTTTATTTCTGTTGCCTAGGGCACTACAGCACAGAGTGAATGATAACTCATGTTTTTTCTTTTAGAAGTTGGCTTCATCTTTGCTACTGCAAGGAGGACCTTTGTTTCTCTTGCATGGTTGAAAAATGTTTTGTGATAGGACAACAGACAACACATCTACTTTTATACGCTTCTCTTACTACATACAGTTCCCACATCTCGCTCACAGTCTGACAGTAACACATCTCAGCTCTAGGAACCATAATGCTTGAAACAGGGCCTTACTTCTCTGCTTTTTAGCAGAGCTGCTCCCGTCCTGTAACAGGGAGCCAAAGGCTCCTGTTACTAAAAAGGGGAAAATATAGCAGGCTAGCTTGCTGTGTAAGCAAACCAGTAACTAAGGCAAAGGCTGTCTAAAGCAGACCTAAGCTGCAAAGGGGAAGAGAAAGCTGGCCATTAGACCTCTGTGTGGGTTAGTGAGTCAGCTGACTCAGACAGGGCAGTGCTCCAGGGTAGATAAGCCAGTGAAGGACTGGTGCCTGGGAGGGAGAAAGCTCTCTGGAGACAGCGGCTGCATAAGAACCCCTTGGCAAGTGCCGAAGCAGTCCAAAGGCAGAGAAGCCCCAGGGGATGAAGGCTGCTCAAATGTTTGTTTACCCAGAGTTTTTAGGGAGGTTTTTGTTAAATGGTGGCTTGCCTTTTTTTTTTTAGTTTGTACCAGAGGACTGGATGTGTCTATAAGAGGTGAAGAGGAAGCCATGATGGGGTACCCCAGGGGCACACTGAGGTTTAGAGCCAGGTGTGAGATGTCAGCCCCCAGAGACCAAGAGGGGCAACAGCAGCAGACTGAAGCCAGGAGGGCTGGAATTGGAGCCTGCAAGGAACAAAGAGGTCTGAAGGGGACCAGAGCCTGAGAAAAGCAAGACTAGGGCTAGAGGGGGCCCAGAGCTTGGGAGGGGCAAGAACAGACCAGGGGCCCAGAAACAGGTGAGACATGCTGAAGCCCAGAAGCCAATGTCTGGTTGCAGTGGGCCTAGGCTAAGAGGGGCCCAGGTAGAGAAAAAGAGCCAAAGGTGGGGGGGGCCAAAGCCCCTACAAAGTGTTTGAGGTCTGGGAAGGCCAACTGTTGTGATGGAACTGGACAACCTCTCTGAAGAAGTACTGTGTACCATCTGAGAGACATGGGCATGGGTATAGGGGTGGACAGAGGCCACAAACACAGATATTAAGGCACCTGGTGTCCTAGGGGCACCAATATAACTGAAAGGGCCAGGATGGATCAAATAAAGGCAGATTAGCAAAGTATTGAACTCCCTCTGGGCCTCCAGGGTCGCCTTCCAAACTTTTTTTGTTTTTTTTAACTACATCTAGTCGTGGCAGATGAGTAGTAGAGAAGGGCACCACAGGGGATCGGAGGAGGCAGAAGTCTTGCATCTACCAGAGTGCACCACAATGCCACTGGATGCAGGTCCTATGACACCTCCCCTGCAACCTCCCCCCAAGATACTTCTCATAACCTTTATTCTTCTTTTTGTTTAAATTACCTGTTTACCCTAGTTATGCTTGCCTTGGCTCCCAGGTATACTAAGGCTGCTGAGCTTTTATTTATAGATGTTGATATATACATTTAAATGAGAAAAAGAGGCCAGCTTGTTTTCCAGGCCGAGTTTTCCATGGTCTCCTAACTCTAATTGCTGCTCAAGGTTCTATAAAGTTTCATGTGCGGTTCTCAAACAGAAAGCAGAGTTAACATTACAGAACAGACCCATATTGACTACCATATGCCCCGAAGTGTTTGAGCCATGTAGTAAATTACTAAATAAAGTGTTTTCTTAGCTCCTTATACCATCTCTGGCTTTTTGATGTTTTCCCTTTGCTACACCATGACCTTGCTGCCAGCGCAATACATTCCACTCAGCGCTTACACGGACAGATGGACAATGGCTTTAGCAAGGGATCCTTATATTCAGTCCATTAGATTCTTTCACTCATCATTCCTCAGAAGAATGATAACTGATCAGCCAGAGCTAATGGCCTCAGACAAACTCTAACTGGACTTAAAAAAATATGGTCTCTGTGTAACAACAGCCTTTTTACAGATATTTAAAACTTAGCTTCCTTGCCAGATGCATAGATTAATAATAGTATTTCACTGGCTGCTCACATCTCATAATTACAGTTACTTGTCCTAGTGCAAGGAGAAGCTCAGTTCATTTGTCCAAGTATTGATTAACTGGTATAGTTAAGATTACTTTACTTAACATTAATAACACTATAATTACAGCACAGAAACTATGGTGATGAAGGTTAGCTAGCCACTTAGATAGGCTGGTAGGTAGACAGACATTATTATTTATATCATCTAGAAAAAATTACATCTATTGCATTAAAGGTGAAGTTATTGACCCAAGAAAACCTTTGACAATAATGAGCAGTGCTAACCCTCTTGATGCATGCACACAACTCTGGGAAGAGTCCAAGGCTACAGTTCACACTCTCAGTGCAAAGATACGGGGACACTAAAATATTTGTCTGTTGTACTATGTTGTGCTAGGACTGAAAACACTTTGCGTGTAAGTCAATGAATCTGTGGCATTCATACCACAGGCTGATTGCAGGGTTTTCCTTTGTCAGACAGTTCTCCAACGCTAGGTACAGATGTTACTCTTATAGTGTGTTAAGCATGCGGAAAACACTCCATAGCGATAACTAAACAGACGTTCACAGCACATAGAGCACAATTTAAAAATGGTGGGTCCTGCTCCAAGTTAACTCTGGATGGATGTGATATCAGACTAAAGCACTTTAGATTACAGCACTTCATTGAAAGTCTGTACCATATCCCATCACAAGTCAAGGTAGGTTGCATTCTGCTCACATCCCAGGAGCACTTCACAGGGAGGTGTGCTAGCCTTGGCCAGTGCTCATTGGCTGTGGGAAAACACCAGTCTAGCCCCACCCAGGAGCTATCACAGAGCGGAGACAGGAAAGACTCTGTCTCCTCTTTCCCCGTGCATGGCCAGGTGGAGGAGTGGGGGAACAGGGCCCCTGTTGCACAGCCCTCCTCCCCCCCACTGCTTGCTGGCTCAGATCTTAGGGTTGGGGGGGCTGGGCCAGGTCCACTGGCAGAGGGGCTCTGTTCCCCTAGCTGCAGCTATGAGCTGTGGGTCAAGGCTGTGTCACTTCTTGCTGCTCTGGGAACTGGAGGTGGGGGGGGGGGGAACAGAGCCCCCCTGCTGTGTGGACTTGACTCGCCCCCTGCCAAGGGTGAACACCAGTTTTGTTCACTACCTCACTGATCTAGAGTGCTTTGAGTAAACCACAATACTTAGAGCACGTCCGGCTCGGGCTTCTTGAACATCTGTACTTAGCCCCAGAGACGTTATATGTAGTAATGACAGCAACAGTGTTGTCATGTCCTTTTAAAATGGACATGGGTGATGTTGCAGCTATGGAATTTGTGTGGGTAGAACTAGCAACAGGTTCTGGTTGGTATTCTCGTTTATGAGCCACTTTTCTTTTTACTTAATTAGTATATGAGTCTTAAATCACTGAGGCCAGACTCAAAGTAACATTCCTCTCAGCCCTTTAAGGGGACTCAAATAATCTAGAACAAGTGTGGTACAAGTATGGTACAAATAATCTAGAATAAGCATGGTACAAGTATGGTACACATTGGTCCAATCCTCCACAAACAAAACAGAATCTCTCTGTTCTCTGAGGGCGATCAGACCTTGGAGGCACATTCCATGGCTAACCTGAAACACGTATGCTCTGCATCTTTAAGTTAGTATCTAAGGACCAGTGAATTAGAGGGAAAGAGAGAGGTGGTAATTGGTGCTAGTTTGAAGTCAGGCAGAAGGCAGGGTAGATTTGCACCAGATGTTGTCACAGATGAAGAGAGAAAAGACAAAATATCAAAAGGACTTATTTAACTTATTAGCTAAGGGTCCAGGTTTGTAAAACTCACTTGGAATTTGGGTGTATGTGGGGTAAATGCTGTCTTTGTATTGATGGAGTGGGTAAGAAATACATCTAGGATACATCTAGGATTCTTGAATAGCCTGAGTGCTCTGAAGGGCTTTCATTTGGGGTTGGGAAAGTCCTAGGTAGCAGGAAGATGATTTTACACTACTGTGATGTAACAGCAGCTTTGGAAAGGGGGCATATCCTGAATACTGGGAGTTCTTTACCAGTCTGAAGACTCATCTAGTCTAATCTGGTTGTCGTAACCTCTGGTGGCAGATAAAATGACTCCTTGCAGCTTTGTGGCTCACTGGCATACAATCACTTTTGCATGCATCTCCCAAACTTGGCTGAACTCAAGGATCTGGCCTAGATTCTGTCTTAAAAAGGTGAAAAAAAAGTTTGGTTAAATTCATCTAATTACAAATTCAGTTACACAGAAACTGTCACTCCTGTTTCATAAAATTTGCTTTCGATGTTTCGTGTGTGTGTGTGTATGAATGTATTTTTTAAAACATGAGGGTACATACCTATATCAGAGCATAATACCCTCATGTTTTATCCTATTTATGCATGTAGTTCACACATGTTTTTCTCAATCCCTGTACTCTTGGGTATATTTTGCCTATCTTTCCATGTTAAATATAATAACAGACAGCTATGACTCATTCTTTCTCACTGCATGCATATGCTGTTTATAAGTCTAAGTAACAATAATGCAGGAGAGAAGAAAGATTTCTACCATGAACTGTACTTCAAACATTCAACCCAGAGGGACTGAGATGATACGTCCTAGCCATGGGTCTTATATTTAAAAAAAAAAAGGGTTAATTTGATAGCAAAAGAATAGCTTTTAATTTTTCTTTTAGAGGAATTAAGCTACCAGAATTCATTTGCTGTACTCAGCCCTTGGAGTCTACAAGGAAATGGCTGTGACAAACTCTGATGGCAGATGTGCTGGGATATGAATTTAGATCAGGTAAAGTGTTCTTAGCCAAAAGGGACCAGAGGCTAAAATGGTGTGCTATCTACAGAAAAATGAACCAAATTAAAACTGTTGCTTATATGGCTTTTTTATTTGGGTGTTTGCACTGAACGCGGTGGGCAGGTTGTTTTGGAAATAGCAGGTCATTAGTTATTCCATTAATACTATTCTGTAAGGCCCATATGTTCGATTGAGGAAAACAGATCAGCTTGCCAGTAAGGGTATTTGCATTACCTTTATTTAGTTCTGTTGATGACACAAGTGTCCATTTCCTCTCTGCACTCTTACACAACATGACTATTCAATCTTTTTGCTGACGTTGGTACATTATCAACACTATGGCAATGAAACGGCACAACTAGCAGTGTCCTCTTTCCCTACATGCAAAAAATGCTTATTAAATTGGAACAAAAATGAAGGCAGACATTAATCAACCTTGTCTACTAGCCCTGAGAGCCCCTTACTCCTCAAAAGTCTGGAAGAAGCTTTGTGCAATGGTCAAAGAGGCTATTTTGGCCTTTCTTTTAAAATCACTGAGAAACTGTTGAACCTAAGAGCATCTCACAACAAACTTATTATGAGCATCTTCCTTTCTTGGATTGGCAAGGTACAGCTGTTGCACTACGATCACCCAGGGAGGCAGGGAATCTCTCAAACAGGCAGGTCCCTAACCATTTAGGTAATTATAGGTGAAAACTAATACCATGCCACTGCAGATCCCTGAGTACTGGAGGCATATGCTCACAACAGGAGACACCACAGAACAAATGACTGCTGCATTTTGAATTAGCTCCTCAGGTGAATTGAAGGTGAAGCGCTATGTAGAATGCAAGGTAAGTAGAATAATCTTAAAGTAACAAAGGTAGTGCAAACTCCTGGCCAGATATAGATGGAAAAAGTCATTCTGGTTAATGAATTTATATGATTATCAGACACTGACTAGAAATAAAATCAGATATCAGTAGCCACATACTGATGTTCCTGGGATCCAATCTACAAACGTGCCACTTGCTTTAAGCCACATGACTGTAGATCATGTACCAATTGTGCCGATGTTCACTGGTGTTGGGAGTTCAACCTAAGAGAGTCAGGACAAGGGAAGGGGCAGGCAGGATTGGGGGAGCTAGTGGGTCCCTAAGTGGGGTAGGACTTAATGGGTTGGGGTGTGTGTATGTGTGTGTGGGGGGGGGAGGTTGGCAGGATCAGGAGGGCTATAATGTCTATGGTGAGGGTGGGGATGGAGGGCCAAAGATAGCTCAATCAGAGTTGGGGGAGTAGGTTATGTTGATCTAAGAGTAAGGTCTGCATGTGGGTGAATTAAGTTAGATTGGGCAAACATTTTGTGCCAGATCTACCCCCCCCCCTCCAATCATATGTACAGTTTGACACTTGAGTCAATCTAACCCTAGCTAAGTTGATCTAAGTGTAATGTTTGTGTATACTGGATGTTGCAAATTTGAGGGCACTTAATGTGCAGAAGACTTATTCTACTGCGCATTAGTGCAGCTGGCAAAAACTGTGCTAATGCGCTAATGTGCAGTAGATTTAGTCTAATACACATTAACATCACCATATGCCAATTACGGTGCATTAAGGTTAGTGCATGTCAGTACAGGTACTAAATTTAATGCACTGTAATTACAGCACATTAATAAGTGTGTAGACACACCCTGAATAATGCACCCTCTATCCACAAATTCTTCATAATCCTTATTGTATCTTTTGGCTTCTTATCCCTAACTGAGCTAGATGTTAGTAGAACCTCAACATGTTAAACCTTACTCATTTTTCAGTCTCCATCAAACCATGGGCAAGGTTTTAACCTCCATTTTGGTGGGTTGCCTCTCTTTTAATTATCAGTCTTGTACACAAACTCAAGAGATGGACATTAGTATCCTAATATGCCATCCTCATGAAAGCTAATTAGAGAAGGCAAACAGGAATGAGAATGAATATGCCTTGCAACAGGTCTCTCTCTGGCCACTACCACAGGGAACAAGAGACAGATCCAGAAAGGAGTTAGATGTCGAAAATGGGACTTAACAGAATGTGGGAACCTAGGTCCAAAACTGACGCTGAAAAACCCTTCTTAGCTACCAGCTGCTTCAGGAAGCATCTAGGCTTTGTTGGCACATCAGTTCTGTGACTTTTAAATTCATCTTGTCCCTAGAATTCTGCTTCTGTACATACTGGGCACATCTTCCCAAGATGCTAACTGCACAGTAACTGAATAATATTGCACGGTAGTGTGACACAGCATGGACAGTGCTAATATGCTACTGTGCAGTATTATTAGCATCACTTCAAAGGTGTTCGCTGGTGCTACTGCACAGTAACTGGTTACTGAGCATTTATTTAGTACAGCCTAAGTGAGCAATAATGGTGTACAAGTACTAAAGAAATGCTCAGTAACCAGTTACAGTGCAGTAGCACCAGCGAACACCTTTGAAGTGATGATTATACAAGTACTAAATAAATACTCAGTAACTGCTGCACAGTAGTGCCTCATGTAGACACTCCCACTGAGAAGCACCTCAGCCTTGACAGGAATTAATAGTTTGGCTCAAGGCTTGTACTTGAGCTTCTGGTGCAGAATCCAGGACTTTCTCCACCTAAATCCTTTTAAGGGCTTGATGGAATAGGTGTTTTTCCTAGCGTATCTCACAAACATTCATGACTGGGCTCTGCACAATATGCAGTGGGAGTCAACACTTGGTAAGAAGAGGAGCCCACTCTAACATACAGTATCCCGAGTGTGGGGTGCACTTTCCCTGCCTGGTACAGTGTCCTTTGGGATACTTCATGTTATATGCTAGTTCCATGTCTTGAATTCGTCTTTCCTTTCAAATGTATTCAATAGCTTTCCATGCTATGAGGTTAGCCTTTTTTCCCTTCATCTTTTCTCCCTCTTAAATATGTGAACAGTGTTAATAACTATGATAATACAAACCTCTTGCACACAGGCTTCTGTTAGGGTTTGATACATAATTAAAATGTTGAGATAAAGTGGTTATACTCAGCCCTATTCATAGGTGGATGCTGCTGCAACTCTATCTTTCTATCTAGAATTAATGTCACCCCATTTGATCTGAAGTCACCTCACCATTATTGCTCACTCAGGCTGTATTTTCCTAAATCTGCTTTATTCTTTTACATTTTCTTGAATGCTTTGGAGAATAAATATATTTAATAGAATTATAGAACACTAAAGTATAAATGTCATAAATAACATTCATCATCTACTTTATCCCTCTACAAAGCTACACTAGGAGTCCAAGTCCTGTTCTGTATCCCCAGTTCCATTATTAAGTTTTACAGGGTTGGCATCTTGCTCTTAGCTTGATTTGCTGCTCTCTTCAGCCACTTACTGCTCTGTCTCCCTCACAGCTGCTCCTTTCCCAAGCAGGTGCTTTTGCAGATGACTTCATCTGCTCTTCTCTCCTTGCTCTTTCCCTCATCTTTTTCCATCGGGCCTTCCAGATGCTGTGTTCAGCTGCTCTCCACCACATTGGCTGGATGGCCTCTCCCTTTTGATAACAGCTTCCATGAGGCGCTCTCATCATGTGTCCAGGAAAAAGCGTGGGGATTTTTTAGTAGTTTTAGCTATTGCTCTTTAAACGTCCTTCTCACTGCAAATAATTTAGCTTTTTTACTTTCCCTTAGCTAAACTTTCCACAACCCAGAAGGAACCAGTCTCTCATAGCAGGCATTTCTTCTTTGCTTTGTGCAAGATAGTGAAAAACTTCAGGCACAACTGCAAAATTTTCTAACAAAACTTGCCAAATATGTGACTTCCCACCTCCCTCCCAGTGGTGTAGTTTTTTTTCCCCCTTTACACTTCTCTACTTAAGGCCCACTTTATATTAAATAAATGTCGTCAACATCCTTTGGAAAAGAAGCAATTAAATAGCATAGATATTTCTAAAAGAATTCCAGGGTATGTGTGACAGCTTTGAAATAGCTGTTTAAGCTGGCGCTGAGCCCAAGAAAAAAGGGGGCATCAAGTTAGGGTAAGGGTCTGAAGGAATTGAGGTGGGGTTTCTTTGCAGAGTGTAGCTATATTGCAGAATAAACACCAGAGCATAGCAACACACCAAGTCCAATAAATAATTTTATGAGGTGTTAGGGAAGTGTTTAGAGAGAGAAATTGTGGGTGGGGAGGGGTAACTGCAAATTGAACTGGAGAGAAACCTAGATGGGCTCCCTTACTGCCTTCTGTTCCCTATTTAGCTGAAGCTTGTTTGTGAAAGAAGCAATCAACACTATTTTATGATACTAAGACATTTCTATGACTTGCACTCAATGAAAATCATTGATGTTTCTACCTTAACTAGATTTTTTTCTACTTGTATTTAAAAGCATTGCCCTGTCTGGAATCCTATTTTATTAAATCTGGCAGTGAGTAAAATCATAGGTTCCTTATAGAAAAAAATCTATCTCAGAGTTAAAGGGAGACTATTCATTATAGCTGCAATTAGCAGTAAAGCTCTACCTTAAAGAAACAGTAGTTCCCCCTTGATTCTGCATGACACAACTAGTCTTTGTACCTAATCCCAAGGTACTACTCAGAATGCACCATGTAGACAGTGAGCATTTAATGCACGTTGTGGGAAACTGTGATTGTGTCACTGCAAAACACTCTGAGAGCCGAGCCATAAATATTTTAGTCAGCTTTTCTCTCGGTCCCCAGGATTCCACTTCCTAAAACACAGCTAATCCCTCAAAACACAGTTTGGGTTTTATTTTGGTGGAGCTGGCCCTTATGCAAAGAAAATGTTACCTTGGGAACAGAGATAAATGATAGGCGCTTGGACTGTAAAGATTCCCTTTTTAAAAAAATGTATGATGAAAATATAATATGTTGTGAATGGTTCATCATAACATATGCCAACAGAAGCATGCCAAAAATAACAATCTGAAGCAACACACGGCATGTAACGCTTGCATACTTCTCGGAGAGTTAAAGAGATCATTGAAACAACACATGTCAGATGCTATTACTGTCATATTGTTGAGGCCATCTGTTATAACCTAAGATCAAGACCTGCTGCTTTTTTTGGAAAAGCAACTCCACAAAGGACAGTGGGAAATAAAAAACTAAGTAGACTTTGATACAAAGAGTTTATTTGGAGGGTTTTCATTGTTTAGTTTTTTCAAGTTCTCTATGGGGATAAAAACTAACAGTATATGGGATTATACCTAAGTATTTTATACACATATTTTTGGAGAAAGTCCAACAGGTATAAACTCAGGGCTAGTTTCTCAAGGTGAAGAATATACAGTTAGTTGACTGTCTGGGCATATACAGACAGGTCTGGGCAGATATACCTGATTTGTGCATGCATCTGGGGGATACACTAATGAATGAGGATCATGCAAATGTAGGCATACAACCACATGCATCCAATTTTGACAATTTGATCCCAAATTGCTGCTGTGTAGAACAATTTGGTAATGCAGTTATAGCTACACACATACAAGCTAAGATTGTGCTCCTCGCTTGGCATGCTGCCTGTTTTGGAGCATCTTCTCAGATACCTTTTCCATGCACAGCCTAGGGAAGAGTTGAAGCCCTTCAGTCATGGCTCTTGATTTTGCTTCAGTGGCCAGGTGCCCCACTGTGTAACTTCTAGAAATCTCAGCTCTTCTAAAATTTGGCTGTAAATGAACCTTAGAGGAAGCATTTGCCAGAGCCAGGAACTGAACAGTGGATCCTGCCAAGTCCCACTGTAGACCTCTACTCACTGGGTCATTTTTTTGTCCCTGCTTCTATGTTATACAAGGTACAGTTGGTTTCTGCAGTTATTCTACTTTGCCTGCAGATCTGCGTGTGTGATTGGAAGGTCTATGCCCTTGTGTAATGCCAGATACAAGTAACAGCAGGAGTAGTGATGGCTTCCTTTCTCTTCTTCCCTGGGGACCTAGAGGCCAGACAAGACAAGCACTGCCACATCTTGTGCTCCAAGAGGGAGGCACCTCATTTCATCTTTTAGTGCCTTGAATAAGGCTTTGATCTTTTAGTAACTGTGGCATTTGGCCCATGGGGAGCACTGAAGCCAAAGTTAGAGCTAACTGGTACTGCAGTTTGAGCCCAATTAAGAAGAGTAAGAGTAAGAAGAGTTAAGGGCTTTCTTTTTCCCTAGTCTTAAGATTCCCTCTTCTAAGAAGGCCAATAAGAGCTATATCCAAAGACAGCAGTTAGTTCCCTGTGGGCAACTTCCTTTAAATAATTATTTCCCGCCCCACATGTAGCACTAGCCCCCCAGTAGCATTTATACAGCCTCAGGTGCAGCAAATTCATGTTGGATTGCAAGGGCAGGCTAATATTTTGTTTTGCATTACTTGATGGAAGGAAGGGAATGTGCCAGTGACACTGTAACATAATGTAGTGGGTACATGTAGCTCTGAGTTCATGGTGATTTTGAAATCTATTAATGTTGATCTCTCTGGACCTGTCTATGTCACTTACCTGGTACTCCAAGAAACACAGCCTCCCACTCTTTCCAACTCTGTATGTGCCATGCCCCAAAATGGGGCCTGCTTCTTAATGAAGCTCTCGGGATTAGAGGGAAGTGACATAGACATATTCTCTGTCTCATCTGTTTTCTGGTAGATGCTGCTCCAGCAGGCTGCTGGAAGGTGACACAGACAGTTCACCACTGAATCTATACAATTGTGTAAGGCTGTGACAGAGTTTACTGTTTAGAGACATGGACTTGTTTAACAGCCCTTTCCCTTCTATCTCACAGGGGATATAGGCCAATCGGCTTTCTATCACCCTCCTGTTCCCCGGCCATTTATACTTGTTGCAGTGTTTGATGAGAATGTTTAAAATGCATTATTAAAGCCTCGTTTAGTTGAAATGCATTATGTCCAAACTAATCCAAAAGAGCCAAGAGTGACTAAGTGATGTATCAGGTGCTCTCCAGTCTGCAGAGAGGTACTTGGCTGTGTTTGTCCGGAGTCAAGCAGAAGATAGGATAGATTTGTACCTTGTAGGCTAAGTAAATAAGATACATATAGAGCACAAGATTCTTTGAACTCAAATGCTGTTGTTTGGCTGAACATAGTGCCATCCAGGAGCAGAGCGAGGTGTCAGTCTGATGTCAGACAGAAGGCAAGGTAGGAGATGCCCTTGAATGAACTCAAGGTACATGTCTCCCCTGCCTTCTACTTCCTAGTTTGCCAGACCCTAGGAGAAAAATATTCACACTGAGTGAAGAGATGCTGGTCTGGAGGTTGCTGGTGTCAAGGAGAAGGAAGGGCATGGATCTAGCAGGTGCTAATGTAGGGTGGCTGGCTAGAACCCAGGTTTTCTAGTATGCAGGAAATTTGTTTTTCTTTTTTGTTTTATATTTGGTTTCAAAATTTCTGGTGAACTGGAAGCTCCCAAGACCTTGCAGTTCACCAGTGAAACTTACCTGCTTGTTAGTTTCACTGCCAAAGTTAACAGAAATTGACAAGACCATCTATTTCACGGAGCAGCAGCAGAAGGCTCCCAGCATCCCAGCTTTGGGACAGACCTACTAGTGGATTGTCCCAGGGTATGTACCCCACATGTTTCCAGCATCCTTGACCCATTAGGTTTGCCAGACTGGGACCCTACTGCTTACAGAGTCGCTGGCCCCAGGAACCCAAGCAGAATTTCCTCAGAATTCTGCCTTCTATTCAGTGAAAGTTCATGGAACTGAGATGTTTCAAGTTAAATATTTCAAGCTTGACAAAATGGAATTTTTTCAGTGAAACTTTACTGGAAAATTTCCAGCAGCTCTACTTTGAATTTTCTTTGCAAAATTCTCATGCTGTAGATGTACAAATTCAGTGCATGCTCACACCTTAGATCTACTCAACCAGGTTCATTTAATAGCCTGTCTGCATGTGCCCACTCAGGCTTTTCAAAACAGACATCCTCTTGGAGGCATAAAAAAGAACAATTGATTCTTAATGATCTGGTAGCTCTACAGTTTTCTTAGCAAGTGGTTTCATACCTGGCAGCACAGTTTGGGAAGGAGGTGAGGAGTCACCTGTGGCAAAGAACAGGTTAGGGACTATTTAGAAAAGCTGGACGTATACAAGTCCATGTGACTGGATGGGATGCACCCAAAGGTGCTGAGGGAGTTGGCTGATGTGATTGCAGAGCTGGTGGCCATTATCTTTGAAAACTCATGGTGATTGGGAGAGGTCCTGGACAATTGGAAAAAGGAAAACATAGTGCTCATCTTTAAGAAAGGGAAGAAGGAGGATTCAGGAAACTACAGACCATTCAGCTTCACCTCAGTCCCTGGAAAAATCCTGGAGCAGGTCCCCAAGGAATCCATTTCTAAGCACATGCAGGAGAAGAACGTGATTGGGAACAGTCAGCATAGATTTGCCAAAGGAAAGTCATGTCTGACCAACCTGATTATTGCCTTGTATGATGAGATGACTAGCTCTGTGGATGCAGGGAGAGCAGTGGACCTGATATACCTTGACTTTAGCAAGGCTTTTGATGGAGTCTCCCTCAACAATCTCTCAGGCAAGCTAAGGAAGTATTGTTGGGTGAATAGACTTTAAGGTGGATAGAAAACTGGCTGGATCATAGGACTCAGAGGGTAATAGTCAATAGCTTGATGACTGGTTGGCAGCTGGTATCAAGTGGAGTGCTCCAGGGGATGGTCTTGGGGCCAGTTTTGTTCAATATCTTTATCAATGACCTGGGAGATGGCATAGAGTGCACACTCAGCAAGTTTGCAGATGACACTAAGGAGGTTTTTAAGACCTGGCTACACAAAGCCTTGGCTGGGATGATCTAGTTGGGGATGGTGCTACTTTGAGGAGGCGGTTGGATTAGATGACCTCCTAAAGTCCCTTCCAACCCTAATTATCTATGATTCTATAATTCAAGCCCTGAGCTAGCTCCAACTTTGTAAGTTTCATGTGTTAAATCAAAGACAAAAACTCCTTACCTGAAGTTTACAAGGGTTCAAATGTAGGAAGCATCAGAAAACCTACACCCCTGGAAGCATCATAAGTACCTCATCTGATGTCAGCTGTCATGATGAAGCACAGAGAGAATTTTACCTGTCCTGCTTCCTACCAGACTCATAGCATTAGTGTGGTAGACCTGCAGGGGTAGATGTGAGAATATTTACAGGTACTGGCATTAAGTGATTCCTTGCTGGAAGAGGGTTGTGCTGTCCCAGCAAGAAGATACACAGTCCCACCACAGGAATTGTCTAATTATTT
Organism: Alligator mississippiensis; assembly: GCF_030867095.1. NCBI lineage: Eukaryota > Metazoa > Chordata > Crocodylia > Alligatoridae > Alligator > Alligator mississippiensis. Next base: position 71,980,193 of record NC_081827.1, read on the forward strand.
TCAGAAAATGATGGAATATGTATTTTTTCGCTTTATGACTTTCCCTAGTTATGCACAGGCTTCTTTCTGCATTGCTTCCTTGTGGTGTTTAATGATTTGCCTGATTTTTTAAGATCTGCAGTAAGGAACAAAAATCCAGTTTAAAAGATGATAGAGGCCTTTTTGTTTTTTGGATTGTTTAGTTTGTTCTTATGTTGAATCCACCCCCAGATGGAGGATTAAGCTCAATCCTTCTGCAAGACAAAAACCAAACAGTGATTCTTAGTGTAGAGGATATGTGTTGGTCCTTGTTTAAATGTTTTCTATTTTTACCAGAGACTAATTCTTAAGGTAGTATGTCTGGGCTACTGGAATTAGAGGTGTTTTTCTCCCAAGGAAATGTACTGAAGAGTATTTGTCTTCTTTTCCATAAACTTTAACGGAAGAAATATTCCTCCTACAGAATTCTCTGGGATTGTTTAGAAACATTGTAGAAAGTTTATTATTCTCTCTTATACTGTCCAAGGATTTAAAAGCTGTGGTGAGAGTACATAAGCCGAGCAGGCTGTCATTTTGATTAAACATTTTGATTAAGGCAAGTTTTTTTCTATCTTAATGGATCTCAGAGACAGCTTTCAAAAAGACTTTCTCTAGCTGCTTTTCTGGTGTTGCACAGTCTGTCCTGGGCAGTAATGCAACTAGGGTGGGCTGAGCATGGCACCAAATTAGAAGGGGCACTAGAAGCATCCTGCAACTTTCCAAACCCCTGCTCTCCAGTGCTTGTCATTCCCTTTACTTCCTCTCTCCTCTCCCCAATCTCTTCTCAGTGTACCAAAATTGCCAGTTATGCCTCTGGTCCCAGGGCTTTGAGATACACAGGGAGAGTGCTTGTGCTACAGCCCTTTAGGAGCTAGAATGTATTCCCTTCAGTGGCTGGTTAGCTCTGCTAGCTGGGCTATGCATGACTTTGAGCCTGTCCTTTCCCCCATTACCTTCCTGCCCTTTTTGGCATAACTGGTGAAGCTGGCAATCCTATCTAAGAACAGTCCTTGCATCCAGAAGAGTGAAAATGTAATAAGGCCCTGACAGAGGCACCAGGGAAGGAGGTAGCTGCAGACTGCATATAACAAACTTATTTTAATACAGGAAATGTATTTGCCTTCTACTCCGTCAAAAGCCTGGCCTAGTCATAGAGAAATGGAGTTACTCAGCTACTCAGAGTATGTACTCCATGGCAATCCTGTGACAGCTACCAAGAAATAAGCCCTGCTCACTTGCTCCCACTCTAAATGCACCACAAGTTGGAAAGGATTGATGGGCGCAAGGCTTAGCAGTTTCAATGCAGCTTTCAGGAACATATTTGGGGCAATGATCCAACTAACATCCCTGGGCACACCCCAACAAGCAGCTGCACAACATTTTTCTGCAAACAGCGCATGTAACCCAGGAGCTAAAAGAGGGCTTGCTTTGGCAAGTGGTCTCAGGATCACTACAGAGGTGGTGTAGATGCTACTTTCAAGATGTACCTCCTTAAGTTTAAGTTTCATGTGCTTCCTGTCTGCTGCAGCTAGTCCAAAACAGGAGACATGACTTCAGAAAAAAAACCTTAGAAATTTCAAGACAGTTTGTGTTATGCTGATTTCCTGGCTGACCTATTTTCTGTACATTGTTCCATTGTGTTTTTCTAAATTTTTTTTTTATCAAAACAATAATTGAACTTTCTGGGGAGGTACGGGGGGACACACAAATAGTTTGCTGTGAGAAATATCTGTTTTAAGTAATACCATCAATACATATATTTTTAAATGATTGTGGAAAAATTTTGATAGAATGTGCAGTGGAAAATTTAACTATATTTTAGTAAAAAAAAAAAATCCAATTTTGAGCAGTTTTCCGTTTTGGCAAACAAGGCATTTTTACATAAAAACACTTTGTGTAAAAGCACCTTGATGGGGTGGAATGGCATCATACATGCCTGTTTTTATGCCAGCAAGTAAGTCAGCTTGTCATGTTACCCATCCAGGTTAGTGGATGCTCTGAACTTAGCGTAGATACTAATACTAGCCAAAAGCATGACCTCACCCAATAAATAATTAAATAATGCTTTCCATGAAATAATCAAGCAATTCTTTTGATCTGTGGAGTAGTTTTGTTCCTTGGGAACAGTTTTCTATTTATATGCAGTACAGAGTGTTTTGGGCCTTTAAATTCTTGACTAAACTCTAGACCTATTCCTTTAGAGGTATCTGTTTCCAGAATTAAAGGTTACTTTAAATCTTCAAGGCTTATTTACATTCTACAGCTCACTTGGTCCTTTTTTACTGCTCTTTAGTGAGGTCTACTCCTGGGTCAACAATTATAAAATATAGGTAAACAACTATGAGCATCTACCATAAACATCTTGCTAAAATGAGCCCATTTCTCTTTTGGTGGTAGAAACCTCTCTAGTAATATCTTGGCCTAATACTCTACACATTTCACACATTATACATATCAGTTTCCCCAAATGAATTCAAAATATTTTGTTTCTCTATCACCTAAAAGAATATTTCTTTAGAATAAAAGTGAATATGTGGTCCACAGCTTTCTAACTTCTGGTTGTAGGTGTTTGAGATATCTCTTCCAAGTCTAGCTAACCTTCCTATATGGCAGGTGTGGGCGATAAATGGCCCACGGGTCGGATGCAGCCTGCCAGGTGATTGGATGCAGCCTACAGGCAGGCACCCACCAATTAATTGTATCTGGCCCACTGGTGGCTGCCCCTGCTATGCTCTGCATGGGGCTGAGTCCCGCCTGCTCCTGCCTGGGGCAGTGCATGCTGTGCTTCCGGCCTTCTCCACCAGAGGTTGCCAGCCCTGGCCAGCAGTAGGCACAACTTCTGGGCAGAGCTGCTGCTGCCATATAGGGAACTGTTGGGCTCCCCCAGGCTCCAGCAGCTCCTCCTCCTATCCCTGCTACAGTGCTTCTGGCAGCAGGTAGGAAGGGGAAGCTGCATCATTGAGGGGAGCGAGGCGGGCACTGCTTGCAGCTCGCTTTGGTCCTGCTCATGCATGGCTGGGAGAGGGAGTGTGTGGAGGTGGGGGGGGCATGAAGGAGCTTGGTTGCTCCTAAAGTTCCATCGGGCAGGCATGGGACAGGCAGGTGGGGTGGGAGGAGCAGCAGGAGCCAGTATGCATTTGGTGCAGCCCTGGGGTAGATGAAGCAGCAGCAGGAGCCAGCTCAGGCTTGGCTGCAGCCCCGCTGGGCAGGTGTGGGACCGAGACCAACAGTGCCAGGCTTCGCTCCCTGTTCCCTCCTCCCCTCTCTCAGGGGCTTCTCTTGCTGCCCGCCATGGCAGCTGCTTTCCCACCCTTTACAGTGCGCTGTGAGCCAGGCAGGCAGCGGTGATCCCTCTTCTACCCCCCCCCCGACCTGCAGAGGGGCTGGGCTCAGCCTCATCACAAAGAACGAGCAGGGGGAAAGCTGCTGGGGGAGAAAGCCCCCCACGTACGCACACCCAACCCACCCACACTCCACACGTGTACCCACAGCCCCTCACAGACCCCAGACCCACACAGACACTCAAAACAGTCCCACACACCCCACACCCCAACATATACCCCACCATACCCACACACACTACCTTCACCCCCACACAAATCTCACACACATCCACACATGCACCCCTGCACCCCACTGTATTCACACCCCACACACCGCACCCCCACCATACCCACACACCCAACACCTCAACCACACATATACCCCACCCCCCACCAAACCCACACACATGCCCCACACCCTTCACACACATCCCATACCCCATATACACAGCTACACCTTCTCACATCTCCCCACCCCCACCATACCCACATACATCCAACAGTCCCACATACCCCACACCCCAACTACACATCCCACACCCCCCACACCTCCTCACCCTCACCATACCCACACATATGCCCAAGTCACATGCACCCCACACCCCCACACATCCCACACCCATGGCCACACCCCCCACCCACACCATACCCACACCCAACACCCCCCCTTCCCCTTCACACACTAAACAAGCAACCCTGTCCCCCAAGGAGTACTTTTGGCAAGGGGAGAGTCTTCCGGTGGCAAAGGTCAGGGGTGAGGGGGTGGGATGTCAGGTCACAAGATGGTGGCCAGGGGGTGGGGCACCTGTGAAGGGATGGGGCTACCCTTGTGGCCCTCCATCCACACCAAAACTTTTAATCAGCCCTCCAGCCAGAATAATTGCCCACCCCTGCTATATGGTCTTTTAGCAGAGAGTCTACAAGCACAGAAGAGTGTCATATATAATCAATGGGGTTCTGTTCCTGAGTAAATCATGGTTCCCAGTTTTCCCTAATAATTTCCAAAGATCTATAAAAAATTGTCAGGCTGCTCACATTATTTCTTGACTGCTTATAGCAAGGTATGGAATAAGTTAATTCCAGTGTTTCACATCCTCCTGAGCAAACTTTTGAACATGCTTCTCAGCTTCTAATACATATAAACAGTCAGTTATTTCTAAGCAAATCACTTCTAAGCTGTCATCCCTACTACCTCATGTAGCTTCTTTAATAATGCTTAGACAATGTTGGTTCCATAATTGGTTTTCACTTGTTTTGGAGTATACCCTCTGTGAAATCTTGCTCGAGCTCTTCATACACTTTCTGAATTGCTATTCAGAAGGATAGCTAGTACCATAAGCATTGATCAACAATACAAGCTGGAAGCTATGCTGTATATTTCTAAGAGGCCAGTGATTTCCACTGGGACATATTCAAATGTTGTTTCCACCAACGACAATCAAATCATAGGTGGCTTAACATGCACAAAGGCTGTTGTCTGACAGGAAGCACAATTTAGAATATCTAGTCTTTTTTGTGCAAATACTTGGCCAACAGGATCTTGTCATTCATCTGGACAGTATTTTCCTATTATCTGTATACTCTGAATTTCCCCAGTACTTTATCACTAACACTGTAATAATAGCCTATCTAATGAAAGCAGTAACTATTTTGTCTCACTATTCATTTGGTCTGAAGATCATATACTCTCAGGATACTTAAAGAATATAGTAAATAATTCTTTACCACAAAATACAGTTGATCAGAATTTATGCTGTCTTCACCCTTGGTTTTGTAAAATTCAAAATATTACAAATATGAGGGTTTGAAATATACACCTTTGCTGTTCCACAAAGATATCACTGAATCCCCCTAAAGCCTTGCATATCAAAATGTCAGCAGTAGCTCCTGTTTGCTTTCAGTAAGCATTCTGCCTCTGCTTCCTTGGCAGGCTTAGCTTCTTACTGGATAGATGGATCTGTTTCTCCTCCTAAGGGAAAGGATTCTTCTTTCAATTTTATTCTGCCTCATCTCTCTGGGCTGCAGCTGCTCAAAATTTTGTTTGAAAAAGTCCATTTTTTCTTTGGAAATGTAATATTTTGTGAAAAGCTGATGACTTTCATTTTTCACAATTTTTGTGACAATTTTAATAACATTAATTTCGTTCAAATGTCATTCCTTTTTTATTGCACACATTATTAGAGCCTTTATTGAAATGGTTATTGACATTCCCCATTTGTCTTCTTCAGCAGACCCTTCTGATAACTGTTTCATCCAATTTGGTGATGACCAGCTGCTACAGCTCTAGTGTCCATTCAGCAGGAGGTTGCAATATGTTTTATCCTCCTTCCGTTGCTGTTGCCCCCCTTACCTTTCTCATATGCAATAAAAGAAATTACAGCCTAAATGCAAGATGGATGTATAACTGGCTGGTAGGTATTGTGTGTGGTAGCCACCAATAGCTTGATTTGTAACTAGGAAGAACTATCAAGTGGGATTTCCCAGTGGATGGTTGTGGATCTATTACTGAACAATGGAATTGAATGCACATTTGTAGATGGGTGAGGTAGTGGACACCTTGGAGAATAGTTTTAGGACTCAATAGATTTGAAGTGCTCTGAAATAAATTAGATGAAATTCAACGACAAGTGCAAGGTAGTCTACTTTGGCCAGAACAATCAAATGCACAAACACAAACTCAGGAATAACTAGCTAGCCTGCAGTACTCCAGAAAAGGACCTTAATTTACAGGGGACTGCAAGCTCTGATCAGCAGTGTCACACTCATGCAAAAAAAAAAAAAAAAGGATCAACAGCATGCTTTGAGGTACTGAGAGGAGTGTCACATGTAGGTCATAGGAAATGATTCTTCCACTCTATTCAGCATTTAAGCTTTACCTGAAGAACTATATTCAGTCTTGCACACAGCACTTTATAAAAGATATGGATAAGTTGGAAAGAGTCTAGGGGAGAGCAACAGAAATGATTTGGAATTTAGAAACCATGACATAAGAAATAAATTTGGAGGAACTGGGATTATTTAATCTGTGAAAAAGAAGACAAAGACTGAGAGGACATTTTTATAACAGTGTTCAAATACAAAAAGGGTTGCTATAAAGAGGATGGCAATCAATTGTTTTCTGTGTCCACAGATGACTGGATGAGAATTAATTGGAACAAGGGAGATTTAGTTCCAATGTTAAGACTAATTTTCTAACTGCAAGGGTAATTAAACATGAGAACAGATTTCCTAGAGAGGTTGTGAAATATCCATTCTTGAAAGTTTTTAAGTATGGGGAAGATGGCTGCGATGGCTTACAGAGAAATGTTCTTGCTTGAGGGGGTTGGACCAGATAATCTCAGGTCCCTATTTTTCTGTTTTTTAGGATTGATCTATAATAATTTCCGTGCTTTCCTGTAGTACCTATCAGTTTTTTATTGGACTGGTCAGTGCTTCTGCCAATGAATCTAAGCATGTGTTAATCTTTGAGAAATCATTATCATGTTTTACAGGTAAAAATATTTCTTGAAGCCATCAGTCTAAACTGGTAGCATGCCCATCTATGCCAGTGAAATTGTGCTTTTAGGGACAGCTGAGATATCTTTTTTCAAAGTTACTTCTTTTGCCAGCGCATATAATGAGCTTGATCCAGAATCCCTTCCTCGTGTAAGTTGTCCAGTTGACATCACTTACCCCCACATCAGTAAGAAGGGAATACAGGTAAGAAAAATGCCATGTTCCATACAAATGGCCCCAGGTATCTTTAAATCAGAATATAGAAATATTGTATAAAGGAAAAAACATGAACACAAAAAGAAGAGCAGGACATGCTCATAATTGATTTGTGCATAAGGAAATTGATGGAAGATAATTTAGTGCTGGGAGCTCATGGTTTCCTGTTTTTCTCTTTTGTTAAACAAAACAATGTAATAAAAACAGAAACAAGAAAGAACTAAAGTGGGCATGTGAATTACAGTACATGCTCAATCACATTACTGCTAATACAAATTCAGCTCTTAAATAAGAGACTGGGGGGAATATATGCTAGTTTCTTGGGTTAAGGCCAGTAAATATACAGACCCTCTGTGACAAATCTTGTTTTTCAATATATTATTCCCAAGATCACAACTGAAAGTAAAGATAAAAAGGTAAGAAATGCAGAAGAGAAGCAGTATGTGTACCCCTGAGACCAGTGTGCAATCCAAACCAAATGTGACTCTAAGGAAGTTCAGAAATTATTTTTGCACTGATGAGAGTGAGGTAGCTTTATATCAGAGGGAGGTAACAGATATATCCTTTCTTCTGGGTTTAGTTCCTGTGGCATGGAGTTTAGATTTGACTGTGTGAGGTACTAAGTCAATGCAAGTTTATGGTTTCAGTGGGATGCTTACTGGAGCAGGGACATCATAACTACATCACAAGTCACCTTGTCAGCTATGATGTAATGGCAACAGAAAGAAAAAAGAATTAGCTGAGATAAGGTGGCTCAAACATTGCCCCACAGTAACACAAACACTCAAATCCAAATGAATACTAAGTTAAAGCAATGTCTCTGTTCAATATAGTAACAAGCATCAGATCCATTGTTGTTATACTGCTCAGCCAAACTAATACATTGATGCTAGTTCTAACATAGGCAGACAAGGTTCTTTTGGTAAATCTGCTATTGTTTATTAGACCAACTCAAATAGTTGGAAAAATTGTTCTTTGCAAGCTTTTGGGTACAAACACACTTTGTCAGGCTGAGGAAGCATCTGTAGTTGGCATGTGCTCTTCCTGGATGGAATTAATAGTAAAGAAGCCAGAGGCTGGTCTGCATGCAAGAAAGCCAGTTAGTGAAGATGTAAATTGAGGAGTCAGTGGGTGAGAAACAGGTTGGGGGGTGGGGGGAGGGAAAGGGGGATGAATGTAGCTGGTAAATAGTGGAGAGGTACCTAGGGACCCAGATGTTAGGCAGGTTATAACGTGTCATAAATCCAATGTCTATATTTAGTCCATGATTTTTTGTATCCAGCAGGTTGATTAAGTGAAGTTTGTAGGCTTGTCTGTGTAAGTGTTTTGTAAATTCCCTTTGAGGATTAGAACAGAGATTGGAGAGAAAGTGGTTTTCTTGTGAGATATGTGCCCCCACAGGTAATTGGATATTCTTGTCTTTGATAAATTTTGGTGTGTGTTCATTCTGGTGCGCAGTTGTTGTTTGGTCTCTCCTACATATTTTCCATCAGGGCATTTGGTGCATAAGATGAGATAAATTACATTTCTGGAGGTGCAGCTGTAAGATCCAGGAATGCTGATGGCTCTCTTATTCTAACATATATACTTTCAGTTCAACAATAGTCTCTTACTCAGTGTACCCACTCCTGAATGGTAAAACACATTGCGGTGCAGAATTTTAAATCTTGTAGTATTTAATTACAAACTGACAAATAGAATTTTAAAATTGCTAGTTTACCATAGCATAGCACAGACAGAAAAGAACAGAAGTAATCACATACTCAGAATTTCTTACTTTATTTAAGACACAAACTTCTACTCTGTTCTTACTTTATGACTTTTGAAACTGGATAAAAAATAAGAAGATAAACAAAACCATGCACAATATTGCATTAATTAATGTAATCAAACTCCTTGCTGGGAGGAGTCCTAATAATTAAAGAGGGTGGCTGCTGCACAACTGGCTGTAGCCCAGCAAGGGTAGGAGAGAGGACTGACTTACCTACAGGTGCAGAGGAGCCAGAGCCAGAGCTGGAGCAGCATGTGGTGCTGACACAGTGTTTTGTTAGCGTGTGTTCCCTGAGGCTCAGGAGATGCACCAGTGATGACGTCAAGTTGCTGCACCATGGCAGCAGTATAAAACCAGAAGCAGAGCTGGCAGAGAAGGAGGAGACACTGGGCAGTGTAGTACAGAGAGCAGAGGACTCCCTGGAGTGCAAGGTTACCTCCGCAGCATGGAGACCCAGAGGGGCTTCTGTCTTCCTCCCAGTGCAGGACTCCACAGGTAGCAGAGACCTGTGTAGAGGGAGATGCCTTCCCAGGAGGGAGAGTATTTGAAGGTCTAATTATGAGAACCCAAGAGAGTCTGGGTCCTGTTTCAGGACTATGGTAGGCATTTTCCTTTTTTTTGTTTCACTTTCTAGTAATTCATTTTTGTCCCTTGAATTGTCCATCCTACCGGGCCACTTTCTTTTCCTTTATTGACTGAGACATAGACAGGTGCCATAGAAAAAGGGGGCCACCCTGATCAAGAGGAAGAATATTGACCCAGAGGAACCATAGAATAACTTAAATGTGTTATTCAGGAGGAAGAGGAAAACCCGAACCCATAAGGGTATATTTCTCATTAGCCCCTGAAATGGAGATTTCCTTTTCTTTTGTTGTTTCTTGAAATGGGGAAGTCTTGGTGGCAGCTGAAGTTCTTTCAACAACATGACAGGGTATGGGTGGCTGGATGTGATCAACTTATTTCCAGTCCAGCACCTTCGAATAGCTCATTGGCATCAGCTAGGTAACAGATTCCACACTGGCAAAGTCTATGGTTGGCATGCAGATGGGGTGTAGGGGAGGCAGAGCCCCAAGTCAGCCACTTGTCACTCCATGAGTACACATGTGAGACCCTCAGTATTACCATTGAACCCCTCACCCTTTTTTCGTAAGACCAAAGGCATGGCAAGTGAATTGAGGGTGGTCCCCAGCGGAATTCCTTCTGGTCTATAATAACCCTGAGAGGAGGGGACATGATAGTCAGTTTAGAATGTGCTATATTGCATTTCATGGTATGTTCCTTCATTCTTATGATACAGAAATGGGCATAACTGGGAATGGTAATAAGTCAAACATTAATATAGTAAAAATTGAAAAACTACCACATGCATTTGATTTAGACACAAATTAGATGTGACTCTATTTTTAAAATTAAAATATCTGGAATCAATTCACTAGTCTGCATTGGAACTAAGGTTTAAACACTACAAGAGCACTTTTAAGGGTCACTCCCCTCCCCATCATATAAACTAATTTAACAGTTGGCCATTCAAAAAAAATATTCAAAAAAGCAATCTGTGTACTGTGTATGTTAGGGAAGGATGCATTATTAATAAAAAACACGGAGGCTTAGTCCCATCTTTTAGTGTAAATTTCAATGTAACCTTAATTATGGAGCTGCTGTGGTACATGAAAAATTCAGTGTTATTTACTGCTTTGTCTAAGGACCAATTCATAGTCCTTATGCATTCTAGCAGTTTAACTAATGATCTTTTCCCCTTATTGATGCCTTAAATGCCTTCCAGACTGTGCCGAATGGGAATATACTTGTTTCATTTAATTAAATGATAGTCTTTCTCATCTCTTCATAGACTGATCATTGTGTTGGGGAAGAATATGTCAGCATCTTACATGTTACCACGTTTTTCAAATCTGTAAAGCATACTCAGAAGAAAATGTGTTGTATAGTCCAGGAGTAAAAAACAACTGTTTGATGAAACATTATATTCTGTTCAGTAATTAGCTTATTCATTTGTTTTCAAAAGCAAGTTTTTATAGTCTCCAGTCAATGTTTTCTCTTCCTTTTTTGTTTTTTTTTTTGCTTTGTTTTTGCCCTACTTTCTGTCTAATATCAGATTAACTAATGACCTCTGTGCTTTCTTGGTTTTTGTGAGTGATGCTAGAATATTGGCATGATGAGTTCAGATCTTTAGTGTTACCGCAAAAAATGTATGTTACAGGTGATTGCAATAAAATTGTACTGAAGCAAACAAGTCCTGTCAGTCTGAATCTCTGCCTGGTTGCATATTAGCGTGAGCTACCAGTAGAGTCAGACGAAGAAGTCATTTGTTTGTGTCCGTTAAATTTTCAGCCTCTATAAAGAAATTTTTAGTTGATGTCTAATGTCTACACAAAGCTGAAGTGAGATCAGCCCCTTGGCTAGGTAGATTCAAAGAAGATCTGGTAGTAATTTGGATAAGGTTCTAATTAGTTACCTAAAAATGAAGTATTCTGTAGTCTTTTACCAATATTTTGTTTGTTTCACAGAGTGAACATGAACCTTTGTTTCAGGTATAAATTGGTTCTCTAAAGCCCCCCTTTCCTCTTACTGGGTGTGTCTATGCATTCATTAATGCGCTTTTGCTACTGCATATTAAATTTTAGTATCTCTAATGTAAGGTACTAAATAAATGCACATTAGTTTGCCCTAATGCGCAGTAGTGAAAGCGCACTTCTTTTTAGTGATGCTTAATGTGCAGTAGCTTATTTCTACTGCGTATTAGCATAATAGCACCGTCTTGATGTGACACTTTAATGTGCAGTAAAATAGGCTACTGCACATTAAAGCACACATGTAGATGTGCCCACTATGCTGCATTGGTAGTTCTTATTGGATTAACTTTTCTTTCTGTTTCATCACTTTTATGCAGCACCCAAAGTTCAGCGAGATATCATTATATATTACATATCTAATATTATAAAGCTATGTTAGTACAGCAGTAAGACTACATAATCACTGAAAAAAATCAAGGCAGGAAACTCTGTTGTGTATTTTGGTGTGCATGCATCACTGTAATCTTCAACAGCCTGAACACTTAAATAACACAATATAATTTTTCAGTAAACTTAGTACACATTTGTGGTAGCTAGTTAAAAGAATATTATGTACTTATACCAGTCTCACTGAATAATAATTCAGGATACCTCTATAGACTTAGGCTGGGATTTTCAAAAGCCCCTTAGTGAATTTGAAGAGCACAGTCCCTGGAAAGACACAACTTTCAGTGGGACTTCCAGTATCTTTCAAAGTGCCTAATTCACATAGACATCTTGACATGTGTCACATAGACACATCTGCCCATCGGCCCAGATCTTCAGCATAAATCAGCATAACTCAAGTGAAAATAATGGCGTTCCTGATTTACACCACTTGGGGTTTTGGCTATCAGATTCATTTATTCTGGAGAGGAGTGAGTTTGAAGGGAGCTTAGATATTGAAAGCCACGGAGGCTCAGAAGAAAGGGAGGGGTGGGGAGAAATCATGATTAAAGTTCTGTTTGTTGATGCTCCTCACCAATTTATGTCCAAGTGCTGGCCTGCTAATTAATGACTGCTCATGAAATGCCATGTGTCAGCAATGAATCACTTACTTTTGTTGCACTTCAATAGTATATGGCTAATGGGCAAGGACAACTCGTATAATTAAAACCTAAAATAGCCCTGGCTGTAGGACACAATCAAATGTTTATACCTTGTTGCTGTGGGTGGACCATATTAAAACATATTTCTCTGTGAATTTAGCACATGAAAAAGGAAAAAGGTCTTACTAAACAGTTTTTTCAGCTTTTCTGTTGCAAAATTAGGTGTATTTAAACAAAATTACCACAGATTTCTGAGATGGACTTAAATAGTGCCTGTATGAATTGTTGCCTCATGGATCTAAAAATAACTAAACAGGGAAAGAAGTTTGGGAAAGGTAGTGAAAAGGCATTGTTAAATCAGCTGTTTTGTATTCCTCACTCAGCCACAACATGGTAAGTTTAGTGGTACGTTAAAAAGAGAAGCAAGCTTATTGTGATTCTATGTTGGCAGATGTACATATTTTGATTTATCAGCAATTTGGAGGATTCGCAATTTAAACAGCAAATGAGCTATTTATGACAGTAGTTTTCTTCACTGACCTGGTCAGAGCTTGCATATGGACACACATGGGATCTTTTATTATCATTTTTAATAATCCATCTGATTTTTAAACCTGGTAATGAAGTGTAATATTAGATATAAGATGACCAAGTCTCTTGAAAATATTAGATCTACTCCTTGCACCCTGTGTCAGCTTTTTCTTTGCATCATCAAACATCACAGACTGAACTACTGCCAGATGCCACTTATTTTCCTCTCAGAGACAAAAAAATAAATAAATAAATCTGTGTATTCCTAAGAGTCTATAGCAGATATTAGCCAATTCACTCCTAGGCTGATTGTGACATCCATTAGTGTCATGACTCATGAGATAAAACATTGTGCTTCCCAAATTCAGTCATAAAAGAATTAAATTAGATCTGCTCTTATTGGGTGTGCCCTTGTATCTAATGAGAATTATGATTATGGATTTTTGGGGGGGGAGAGGGGGGGAAATCCAGATAGTGTGCAGTGAAAAGACACCAGGGAATAGAGCCGATTTTAGAAAACAAAATACTTCCATTTTTAGGCATTTGTTTTTAAATGGAAAATCAAAATTTTCCATGGCAAGTAGACACTTCTTACAAAAAATGTAATTTACCTGAAAATCTAATTTTCTGTTGAGAAAACATTTTGACAGAAGATTCAAGCCGCCCTAATGGAGAAGTCGGGATGCTTTATTGGCAAGCAAAATGCATTAATTCACTTTTATTGGGACAGTCACTTTTCTCTTCTCTTCCATACAAGTTTAAATAAGGCTACTGCAATCTGGCCCAGCATCATTACCACAACAGATTAATTTTCAGTCTTTTATATGCTCTTTGTATTTGCCTGAACCTGAACTCGATATTTAGAAAATTCCTTGTAATACACATTTCTTGGAGTGACTTCTCTGAACTTTTCTAAAAGATTCAGCTATCATAATAATGTAGTAGCAGTCCAGACTGGAATGAGATTGTTGAAAATATATTTTTATATCCATGTTTATGGAAATTACTCAACTCTGTGGGAGGGTTTCTCTTGAAAAAACTGCAGTGTTCCCCACCTACTCCCATCATGATGTTAGGCTGCAAAGACAGATGTGCTGCCTGTAATTTAACCCTTTTACAATCCTTTTGTGATCTCTAATAGCACTGTAACACTGGACAGTTCAATAATGACAAACCAGGGGAATAATTCCTCTTGTAGACATCTGCTTCTCTGCATTTGGCTATTGTGTGTTGTTTAGCTGTGAGCATGCTATTAGTTTGCTTTGACAGGACTACAGATCCCCATCTCTCATCTGAGCCATGAGACCATGACAGACAACCCTGGACTCAATTAACTTAGATTTTTCAGTCTCTCTCAGTCCCTTTTGGATAAGAGAAGTCAAGGTTCAGAACTACAGTAGGATAGTGGTAGGAATAAGACTATGAGACTGCAAGAGCATCTGCAAAATGGGCACTTTATGTATTTAAAAAAACATGCACTGTAGTGGAACAGAAGCATAATATACGCCGTTAACATCAGTGTCATTGAACAACCTCTAAATTGCAGATTGGTGTGAAAATATTGATATAAAAATGTAAACAAGAGAAAATGAAAACCATAATAAAGCTCTATTCATTAGAAGGTTAATCTACAATTAAATAGAAAGGCTAAATGGAAACAATGCTAAAGTTGAGGCACGTGTTTCCTAATTCAAAGTTAAGGCTGATGCTCTGTCTTTTACCCCACAACTGCGACAAGACGCATAATGGTGTGAAGTAAAGACACCATGTCAGACTTCACTCTGCATTTCAGGCTTAGGGCACTTTGTCACTCACATCCTTCCTTGCTAATTAATTAGAGAGGCTTATTTAGTTATTTATTTAGTAAGTCAGGTTAGTTGTGCAGCATCCCCATTGAACTTAATTAAAACTAGAAACAAAGGCCTTTGCTGGAGAAGTTGCAAACTATGCTTTGATATTTATTCTTTTGATTCATAAATTCACTCAACAGAAGGCAGCCTCTTTTCTCTTCTATATACAGTTATGCCAGCTGACTATTGGTGCCTCTTAACAAATAATGAACACCTATATTAACTCAGCTATAAACAAGTATATGACCTATATGATATTCCAAGTGCCCTCCCTGTCTCTCACTGTCAGAGGCCTTGCAGTCTACCCTGGAAATAGAAAAATTAGGACAATTTCAGAATGAAGGTAAGAAAGAAAATTCCAAAGCTGAGGGGACCTCACGGAGAATACCTGCATGAAAAAAAAAATGCTCAGTGATCACATATTTTCTAGAACTGGACCTGACAGGCTATCTCTATCTCTAACTATGACTATGTGCCACTGGAACATCAGTACTGTCAACCAAAACTGCAAGGTTTGTAAGCATGGAAGATGGGGCAGAGTTCAATTATCTTTGTGGCCTAAATGCTAGTTTTCCAGCCATGTAAGTGGCCTTTTGACATACACAGGCTGCGATTCTGTTACACATGCAGTGTGGAAATATAAACTGCACACTGACTGGGCATCATGTTATGAATGCATACAAGCAATACCTTGGCAAGGAAGTTTGGTGCCCAGGGCAAAGCCCAGTGGCAGCCCATCCTCACCCTGCACACAGATCCAGGGGGCACATGTCATGTTCCTCCCTCCCCATGCTTGCCTGGGAGTGCACTCAATGGTGGGAGCTGCCCTCCCCCCCATCCCCATGCTCCCCCCAAATGAGCCTCTCATGGCTCCATCCCACGCCCCACCCCAGCTGTGCAGAACCCCTTGGCTTTGGCACCCAGGGCAGTTGCCTCACTCACTCCCCCCACCCCCTTTACTATGGCACTGCACACAGGCCAAAAAGAGTGCATGAGTAGCAGTTGTTAGATGTGGAGGAGAAGGGATCTCCCAAGTTTTAACCCCAATAACTGAGTGGTTAGGGCACTCACAAACAATGGACTCTTACTTTACCCTCACAGGAGTGTTTGAAACTCTCCAACTTCCTGGCACAGTGCTTTAACCGCCATGTCACAGATTTGGCAGTATCCAGACCATCTTTTGAAGCTGGACCCCTCGCCGGCCAGCCAAGAGAGGGGGGGGTATGTGGGGCCAGGAGGAAGAGTTCAAGCAAGAGGGCATGAGGCTCAGTGAGAAGGAGGAAACTTTGGGTTCTAGTCTGGACCCTTGCTCCCAATATGGAAGAAACTTCCTTACTGCTCTCCATCTATTTTATACAATGAGTATTAAATACAAAGGGCAGTGGATCAGGCTCTCAAGGGGCATGGGAAAAGGGCTGGGGTAATGCCTTCATGGTGTGGTGATTAGAGTACAGTGCTGGCAAGTCAGAGAGACAAGGTTCAAACACTCTGGGGCACGGAAGGGGGATAGAATCCAAGCCTCCCACTTTCTGGCTGAATGCAATATCCACTTGACAACTGGGGCTAAAACATAGGCATGTCTTCATCCTCAGGACTTAGATGTATACATAGGTATGTTGTTGCCCATCCAGTTCATAGGCTACTGAACATACTCAGTGGGCATAGCTGCACATGCAATTAATTTGACTAAATGAACTCTGGTGCAAGACTGAGGTCATAATTGGAGAAGGCCAGTATAGATTTATGCCAGAGAAAAGTACCATGGATCTGTTTTTTGCAATAAGACAGATGATGGAGAAATACAGGGAGGGTTGTAAAGATACCCATTTAGTTTTTATTGACCTGGAGAAAGCCTATAATCATGTACACAGGGAGGAAATATGAGAGTGTCTAAGAATTAAGCAGGTGCCAGACAAATATATCAGAACCATCAAAGACGTGTATTGGAAATGTATAATAGAGAGGAGCAGTTTAGGAGAGACGAAGAGTTTTGAGGTGAAGGTGGATGTACACCAAGGGCCAGCTTTGAGCCCGTTCCTATTTGCAGTCCTGATTAATGTGTTTACTGAATAAATAAGAAGACTGTCCTGGAATATGATGTTTTCAGATGATGTAGTCATTTGTGCTGAGAGTCTAGAAGAAGTACAAGCTGGATTGGACCAATGGAGAGAAGTGCTAGAAGAAAGAGGAATGAAGATTAATCAGTCCAAAATTGAATATATGCACTGTGATTTCTCTGAGCTACCTGATTTTGGTAATGTGATAATTGATGGGAAATAGGTTAAAAAAAAGTTGACAAGTTCAAGTATCTGGAGTCAACTGTTCAGTGGAATGCAGAGTTAGATGAAGGGTGGAACCATCGAATAACAGCAGGTTGGATGAACTGGAAATTGGCAACAGGAATATTATCGGACAGGAGAGTATCAGTGAAGCTAAACAGGAAAGTCTACAAGACATGTGTCCAGCACTATTGTACAGAGTGGAGACATGGCCCCTGAAAAAAACTCAAGGAAGGAGACTGAATACAACAGAGATGAGAATGTTCTGATTGATGTGTGTTGTGATGAAGATGGACAAAGTGAGGAATACTTACATCAGAGGATTGGTGAAGGTAGTAGAGGCATCTAAGAAAGTACAAGAGAGAAGAGTGGCATGGTATGGGCATGTTCAAAGGAGTCTGGAAGAATATGTGGGACAAAATGTATCAGAATGGCAGTATCAGGGAGAAGAGGAAAAGGAAGACTGCAGATGAGGTGGAGAGGGACATGAGGGGGATGGAGTTGGAAGAAGATTTCATAGATTTTATAGACATAGAAGGCTGGAAGGGATGTCATGAGATCATCGAATCCAGCCCCCCTGCCATAAGCAGGAAGTCAGCTGGGATCAAGTGACCCCAGCAAGAAAAACATCCACATGTTTTTTGAAAGAGTCCAGAGTAGGTGCTTGCACCAGCTCTGGGGGGAGTCTGTTCCAGACCCTGGATACTCACACCATAAAGAACTTTTTTCTTATGTCTAGTCTAAATCAGTCTTGCACCTGTCTGGCCTCATGGAGGCACTCTCTTGCCACTGTGGAGCATGCACCTGGTGCTGCCCGCAGGGTATGTTCCAGTGGCCTTGGTGTTGGGACCCGTTCATCCTGAAGGAAGCCCCGGTTGGGGCTGGGGTTTCTTCTCATCGCTCCTTGTGGGCTGGGCACTGCCCTCAATGGGTGTTCATGGGACTCCACCTCCCCTACACCTTGGCCATGCACCAACCCTCAGGATGACCTGATGTTGGATTGTCAGCTCACTCTTCACCTGTCTCCATCTGCCTCTTCTCCTCCTTGCTTGTCACCTGGCCTCCTCCCATGCAAGATGCCCCCCTGGGACATTGGACCGACCCTGGTTGAAGCACCGGGTCTTCCTTCCCTAAACTGCTGCCTGTTGTGCTGCTCAGGCTCTTCCTGGCCTGAGGAAGCTTCCCTCGACCCCTCTTCCTGCTCTGGGGCTCTGCAAAACCTAAAAGACTTTAAGAGAAAAAAAAAGGGAACAATAGGGGTGCGGGGTCGCAGCCTGCCCCCATTCACAGGTCTGGTGTCTGTGGCTCCCAAAGTCCCTCGACACTGTCCTCCTTGCCCAGCTGCCCTGCTGGGCCAGCGTGCTGCCTCCTTCAGTGGATCTGGGTCTCCTCTGTCGGGTCCCTCCTTGTCTCCTACCTGGGCTGCCAACACAGCCTGTGTGCAGCACGGGGAGGAACCTCCACTCCAGGTCCCGGTGGTGCTGCACATTTCATTTCCCCCTTTACCAGCTTTGAAATCAACCGGGCAGTGATTTTTGCTGACATCATCAACCAGCATCATTTCTGGCTGGCAATAAAAGCAGCTGATGACCCTCACGGGCAGTTCATCTAGCTGTAGCTCGTCTGGCTCCATTTTTCCTAAAAAAGGTACATATGCCCTGCCTTCAAGGCTTTTCTCTTCCTTTTCTGTGTGGGTCAGCCCTGCCTTGGGTCCTGCTGCAGGAGGGTGTTCCAGGGCCTCCGCTCATCTTTCCCTGGGATAGGCCTTCCTGGAGTTTATGGCCATTAGACCTTGTTATCCCTATGTATGATATGTATGACCAAAGCTGGTGGAGAGCCAGGATCTGCAACAACAACCCAGTTTAGATGGGACAAGTGAGGGGGAAGGAAAGAGAAACTCCAGTTCAGTTTGTGCTAGAGTTTATTGTTCCTGGGCACTGTGTTTACAGTATCCTCATTCTCTCTCATAGGTTAATTCATGTATATCTAATGTCCATCTCACTAGGCTCATTGTAACAGGGGGCCTTCTCGGGACTGATTTGCCTTCAGCTTGCCCACCTGTTTCTGGGCCAAGCGCCCGCCTTCTTTCCTGCCATGCCTTGTTAATTAATTAATGATCTTAATTGGGGAGGAGGCTGCCCATTTCTTGCCCCGATGCCAGGGGGCACTATCTGCTCACCCCCAATTACTGCACCCTCTCTGGTGCTGGGCTCTGCTCGCCCCTGAATACTGCACCTTCTCTTGCGCTGGGGTCCCCACACTGCAGTGGGCCCCCCCAATGAGGCCTCCTCCTTCCCCAAATAGCCTCATCCCGATCCTCCAGTTATTAACATCCAACACAGAATGGAAAAAATGATAATAAAGAAATAAGAGAGGCAACATGCCTGCTTACTTTAGATGGTCATGCTTCTGGCTTACAGCATGTTGTATTCTTCTGCAAGAGACTGCAGCCCTGGCACCATGGTCGTTGGGATTCCCCCTCTCTGCTGCCCCTCTGGCCTTCTTCACTCACCATTTGTAGGATCCTGGCCTTCCTTTTCCTGTCACCTGATTGGCTGACAGGACTTGAGCCTTAACCCCTACTTGACTGGCTGGCCGTGACTGGGAGGTTCTGGATTTAAAGGGATCACCCTGTCTCTTAGTAACAGGGCTAGGGTTCCCTGTTACACTCCTAAATATGCATCTTCATGGAAGTTAGGAAGAGAGAAGGAACATTATCATAATGTTTAATGCATGGGAACATTCAGAATCAACTGTAAGGGAGGGTATATAAGTATCTTTCCAGGCTATGCCCAAATACAAAATTTTATAATAAGAAACTATTTTTTTCACTCAACTGATTAGAAGATAGACATTCCCTTATTGTACCTGTACAGCCACGATGAATGAAATTAGAGATGTTTTTAATATTAAAGAGAACTAGGAGTTGCTTATGTAATTGTTGTAATGAAATTAGAGGTATTAATGGGGGAAATTGCACCTTTTGTGGCTTAGATGCTTGCCTTTGGGCTTCAGGGAGACACCCATGTCAGACTGAGTTACATATCCCAGAACCTTCTCTGGGAATTATATACCTAAGTCAATCCTTTCAAAAGCAGATCTCTCTCTCTCTCTCTCTCTCAAACTACCTGTGATCATTTTATAACAGCTCCGTTGTAAGAACATTCACTCAGACTATGGGAGAGAGCATAAATGACGCATGCCCTCGGAGGCTGAGATGGAACAGCAACTGCCCACAGGTGGTGGCAATGGTAATGGAGGTGGGGGCATGGTGGCAGTGAGTGGGGAGCTTCCATAGGTGGCCACAGCAGTGTCAGCTGCAGGAGGGAGAGGGGGTGGCAAGCGGCAACCTCCTACATGCACCACAGACAGCATCGGTAGTGCTTCTCTCAGCAGGTGCACTGCCAATCTCAGGGGGTGCATGTGTGCCCACATGCACCCCCTAGGCTTTCCCAAAGGGAGAGAGTCAAAGCTCTCTTTAGTCAGGAAAATGCAAGGTACTCCGCCTCAGGACAAAAAACCTGTATCACACTTATAGGCTCAGCAATGCTACACTTGCTAGCACCATGGCTGAAAGGGACTTGGGGGTCATAATTGACCTCAAGATGAACATAAGCCACCAACGCAATGTCATAGCTGGTAAAGTGAACAAAACTCTGGCTTGCATCCATAGATACTTCTCAAACAAATCTCAGAATGTCATCCTCCCGCTGTACTTGGCCTTGGTGAGGCCACAGCTGGAGTACTGCATCCAATTCTGGGCTCCACAATTTAAAAAGGATGTGGAAAAGCTTGAGAGAGTCCAGAGGAGAGCCACGCACATGATCAGAGGGCAAGAAAACAGGCTTTATGACAAGAGGCTGAGTGACATGGGACTCTTCAGCCTGGAAAAGCACAGGCTCAGGGGTGACCTAGTGGCTGCTTTTAAGTATATAAGGGGTATACATCAAGATCTGGGGGAACACCTGTTCACGAGAGCACCCCAAGGGATGACAAGGTAAAATGGTCACAAACTCCTCCAAGACCATTTTAGGCTGGACAGAAGGAAAAACTTGTTCACTGTCTGATCCCCCAAGTCCTGAAATACACTTCCTCCAAAGGTGCTGCAAGCACCTACTCTGGACTATTTTAAGAAATATTTGGACACCTATCTTTCTGGGATCCTTTGACCCCAGCTGACTTCCTGCCCCTGGGGCAGGGGGATGGACTCAATGATCTTCTGAGGTACCTTCCAGCCCTAATGTCTATGAATTTATGAATCTGGTCTAGAGAAAATTTGAACCAATATCTCTCACTTTCTAGGTAACTGCTCTACCAGGCTATAGGGAGTGTTAGAGTAAATGAAAGGGTGTTTTCTATCTCTTCTCATGAACCTTGCAAAAGAACTTGGACCTGAAGGAAGTAGGAAGAAGTATGACTTTGTAGTACAGTGATTATCTTGCCTACAGAAAATGCCTACAGACATTGTAGAGACGTTCAGTTTCTCCCAGAACATTTGCTGTTCTCCGAGAAGAAGCCATGAATGTACAGATGTTCAGGCTTTTTCTCCCATTGTAAAAATGGCCACTCAAGGAGAAAAATAATCTAGGAACAACCAGGGTTAAATTCTCCTGGGAGAGTAAATGTCTGTACATGCTGTGGCTTGTCTCAGAAGAGAACATAGTCCTCCAGTATCTGTCCTCCCTCCCAGGGAGACAGTGTCCCCCTCACTGAATTCTGCTGCTCTGGCAGAGAGCAGAACATATCCCCTTTACTGGGGTGCTCAACCTCTGGCCCTTGGGCCAAATGTGGCCTGCTAACCCATTGGATATGGTCTGCGGGGCTCCACATGGGTCAGAAAATTTGGCAGCAGGAGAGCAGTGGCCATTAATTTGGCCACCCTCCCCCTGCCAAGTTCCTAAACTCCAAGCACCACACACCTGGTTGGAGCCAGGCTAGACTCCCTTCCCTCCTGTGAAGCTGGGCCATGCCCCATGTCCCCTATGGGGGCAGGCTGGTGCTGGGCCATGCCCCTTCCCCTATAGGTCCAGGCCACAACCCCTGCCCCCTGTGGGAGTGGGCTGTCCCCCCTTCCACTCCACGGACTGGGGTCGGGCCAAACTATGCCCCTCCAACCCTGCAGGGCTGAGTCATGTTCCCTTCACCCATCTGGCTGGGTTATGTTTCCCACACAGGGCCAGGTGAAGCCCTTTTCCCCACCTGTGGGGCCAGGATTGGGCCAGGCTGCCTTTGCCCCCCCTCCACATGACTGGATGGTGCCCACCATGTTGGCTCTGGGAACTGGATTGTAACCACCATCTAGCCCATGGTTAGACCAGGTATTACCCTCCCACCCTGCTCCCCCCCCATTTGCACAGTGTCTGCACTGCAAGCTCTTCACTCTTCAGAGCTTCAGCATTTGAATGTCTGTACACAAGGCTTTGGGTAAGATTCTCTACCAGGAGAGCAAGCCTGGGCAAATTCTCCCAAATTATTTGAGTGTGTGTATGTAGCCTAAGGGAGGGGACTCCAGTTTTCCAAGGACTGGTTATATGCTTTATATTATCAATCATTGGTTTAAATGTGGGTTATTACTTCCCATTCTGTGTCAATAGGTGGGAAATAGTCCTTGCTAAGCCCTTCTAACCAAGTGAGATGGGCATTCTTCAGAGATAGGACAGAGAGAAAAGTAATCTGTCAAAGCAGGGGAGCAAGGAAAATGCAGGTACCAGACTGTGACTAAAGAAAAGCCATGACCAAGACAATGACGGTTAGTACATTTTAATGCCACAAAATATTAGGCAAAATTCAGTGCAAGTTTGGGATGAGTGAAGAATGGGCAGGAATGGGGCCACAGAAATTAGAGAACTATTGAGAGTAAATGAGCACACAAATGTGAGGAAAGCAAGACCAGGTATGATGAGCCAAGGGTAATATGGCCAGTTTTTCCTTAGTTCTAAGATAATTTTCTTTGTTCTATAAAGCAGTAGGGCTATGTGAAGCTTCGATCGTCGATTGGATTCGGAGGAGATTTGGCCCATTCGGTGGCTGAATCTCTGAATCCAAAGCAAATCAGGAAACCAATAAAAAGGTCTGAATCAATTCAAAGCCTCTGAATCAATTTGAAAAAACTTCAGAGGAGATTCGGAGATTGGGCCAGTCCCCACTTGCCACCACAGGGAGCTGGACTCGGACTCTGTGCTGGTAAGTAGGGGGGTGGTCTGGAGTAATGGGGAGGAAACCATAGGAGGACACTACCAGACCCCATCCCCAGCCTGCTCCCCCAGCCCCCCTGAGTGCCCCTGATCCCCATCTGCCTGCCCAGCCCCAGTGTCCCAGCACTTAAAAAAAAAAAAAAAAAAAAGCCCCTGCACTCACCGGATGCTGCAGTGGCCATTGGGGCCTCTGGGGGCTCATGGCAGAACCCCACCACACAGTGCGGGCCAGTGGGGGGCAGCAGGGATCTCCCCCACCCCCTCCGTCTGGCAGGAGCTGGTGAATGCGGGGGGGAGGTTGTTTTTTTTTAAGTGCGGGGATGCTGGGGCTGGACGGGGCAGCCATTGACGGGGCTGTGAATGCGGGTGGGGGATGGGGCTTGTTTGATTTGGAGATTCAGCCAATTCAGTGGCGGCTGAATTTCCGAATCAGATTCAGCCGAATTGATTTGGGACAGAGATTCCAATCACCGAATCAAATCACTGTCCCCTGAATCGGCCAAATCCGAAGCAAATACTAGCCACTTTGCTCAGGCCTATATAGCAGATGACATTTTTTTCTCAGGCTAATATATGATAATGTTTATAACAATTGCTACACTTGCTTCTTGTTGCTCCACCTGGATTCTCAAAGCTTTTATTTCAGTGTTGCCCCCACTCCTACCTCCCCTCCCCAGCATATATTCTTTATCTGTTTTGCTCTTGTTACTATTCAAGCCAATTGGTTTTATTCTGATTTGGGGATTTCCTATCTTAAGTTCCTTTCATCAACTAATATAGCTCTACTACTGCTAAAAACAGTACTGCTACAAACATGCACTCTAGTGATGAGATTATTATAAAACTGTATTTAAAGTCAAGAAGGAATCTTTTAAATGCAGTTTTTCCCCCTCTGACACACGTTATCCATTCAGCCCTGCTCAGTATAGTAACATCAGGTTCAGGACAACAAATGTTTTTATTTAACTTTGTAAACTATACAAACAACATTAACATTTGACTGTGTTAATTACAGTTTTAACTGTCACTGATTAGACATAGGTAATTTTTTTTTAGTACCTGATTGTTATTTTGGTGTTTTTAAGTCAAGGTAACCCAGCCACTGTCTTAACTGCAGTGAAAGGGAGGATAACTCAAATTAAAACACTGGAGAATATGTGAAAGGTCCACTCAGCAGTGGGAAATTGATGTGAAATACCATCTGACATGTTTATAGCAGCATTTAATTATTTAATCAATTTAATAACAGAATATTTAAACCAGCACCAAAAAAATCACTGGGCATAACCAATTCAGTCTATAAATCAGACATTTTGCTTTTCTATTTTCATTCTTCAATTACATTCTGTGAACTAATTGGCAACACTTGATGAGAATTTAAGATGTAGACAGACTCTAACAGGTGGAGCAATCAGATCTTCACAAGTAAATTAATTTATACACTTTCTGTCTCTCTTTCAAACACATACATTTAAACTCAAATACAACCAAGCAAGCAGCCCTAACAGTATGGCTAATTATGATTAAGGCCAAGTATCATAAAACATATGTGGTATTTCACAAAACTCCAGGGGAAAGTATATATTCACTCTTTTATCATATTTTGATTTCTTTTGACTTAACCTGGTAAGATCCCAGAAAGATATTCATTTTATTTTTGTGTTTGCTTTTGATTTGTGAACAAAATAATTGTTTCACATCCAGGTATTCATAATTAGGGGTTTTTTGAACTTCATGAAAACTGCTGCGTTAATCTTTGAATTGCATATGAAGTGTGTCAGGGTGATTTATGGTGACTCTCCTGAGGCACACTGAGATGATTCAGTGCAAAGAAAATAATGATAAAAGGCTTAAAGAATATTCTGTCAGGGTCAAATTTATTTTATCACACACCTTCACTTGATCAGGCTTAAACTTTTACTTTTTAAAAAAGGTGAGTAGTTCTCAGTCTGGGTCTACTGGCGGGTGTACCAAACGTTACAGTCCCCATTTAAAAAAAACAACAAACCCCAAACCCCCCAAACCTCCAGATGCTTCTTTAATCTCATTGTGCATCCTCCTTCTGGCTTATTCTGGCACTCACTGGACTTGATTATCCTTGTGCATGGATTGAAATTCTTGGAGCAGAAATTAAAGTCTGGCAGATATTGGCCTGTAACTGGGGTTGGGAGAGTTCAGGCAGCTAAGAAGAAGCCTTTTCCAAATAAGGAAACATTAATTTAAGTTCTCTTCCAGACAGCAGTTGAAATCAGTATATGAAAGCCCATGTTACATATAAGAAGCCCCCTACAGCACATTAGCACTCATGGGGACCCACATTTCTTAATTAGTTGAGTGGGGAGTGGAATTAAAAGCTGTGTTTGGTTTACTTACACTTGAAGGAAAATTTCAGTAACAGAGTAATTAGTGAAAGTACCTTGAGTAAGGATCTGTAACTGCTTTGTACCTGGGTCTCCTAGGCTTTCAACATGTACTCCCACTGCAGAGTTCCCCTATTGCTAGGCAGAGATACTTAAATCTGTGTGAACTCAATAAGAGCTAGAGCCCCCCTGTAGTGCACTGGTACATAGAAGCAGATGGGGTAGAGATATCAGTAGGGCAAACTGTCTCTCAGGTTCTCGAGCCAATTCAAGTAGGTGGTGTCTGGATTGCGGTGTTCATCTGCACCCCTGAGTCCTAGAGTCTGTGATCCGCAGGTAGGGATTGAGTCCTGCTCTCCAGTTAGCTTGATTGTTAGAAAGTGCCATTTGTATTCATAAGCCAGGCATGCCGTGCTTCTGATGGAAAGGGAAGTAAACTGAACCTGGAAGCATGTGGTGCCAGACTGCTCTGTTCTACTTTGCAGTTGCAGGCTGTCTGGCATTGCTTTGCAACGTGTTTCCTTGCCCTCACAAGAAGGCAGGATTTTCCCTTCAGCATACATTTCACATAGCTGATACGCATAATGAGAAGGAGCAAGGACAAGGCAATGCAAAGGAGTGCCAAGGGGTGATGCAGCAAAGCATGGTGCACCCATTCAGCATACGCCAGAACCTGGGAGGCTGTCATATAGCTGCTTTTAGCGCGGCATTGGACATGGGTGAACAGCTCTCTGACTTCAGCACATTTATCTGTGCTTTTCCAGAATGGTTCCAAAGGTGGCCGTTTTACGATCCTTCTGGATTGCGGGGTACATGGAGCCAGTGAGCTGTGCTTCACTGCCATTCTCGCTGGCACTTGTTTTTGACAGTGTAAACGGGCCATCTCTTTCTTATATTAGATTCTATGCAAGCCCTCAGTGCAACATCTGGTCAGCTGGAGGGTGGAGAGCAGGGAGGGGCTCCATAAGCCTTTCAGCTCAGGAAAGCGACATAGAGGGCCTGAGGTTGGTGGTTTCTTGCCTCAGGAGGGAGATGAAGCTGCTACATGGATGGGCCCAGATGAGAATACAGGTGCTGCACCAAGAGATCTGCCAGGGCTTGGTGGCCTCCAAGAACAGGCTGACATGAAGTGAATACTAGCACTGGGAACTGCATCTTTTAAGTTTGAGGAGTCTGCTGGAGGAAGCTGCCAAATTGGATTCAGTTCAAAGGCAGCGTGTTGAGACACATACCGTGTTTCTTCTTGGAAACTGCTCTTCCTTTCTTTTTTTGTTCTTCCTCTTATTTTCCTTGCATTTAAAATAAAATAAATAATTTATCAAATTAATAATAAAATAAATAATTTATAATAAAATTGCTGCAAAGATTTCTGTACGTGGCTGCTCTTTGTGTTTGACAAGAAAAGCAATTTCTAAGTACAAATTTACCTTGCAACAAATGTTAAGTCTCGCATTTTCACTTACATAAATAGAACCTGCATTCCAGGAGTCCTAATGTGTAATAACAAACTATCAAGATGTCTGCTTGCTATTTGCCTTTTACTTATTCTTATTTATTGTATATTGCCAAATCTTTTTTATGCTTAAGAGACTGTAAAGGCTAGACTCTCTTCTCCTGTACTAGCAAACGGCAAGCACAGACACTTAGCTAAATTGCATCATTTTATAAGTGCAAAAATGCGCACATTACAACTAGTCATTAATTGTTAATCTTTGTACTCGTATCTAATGATTAGAATTTGCTTAGTGCATTTTAGTTTCCCTTCAGACAAGTTTTGAGATGAATGAGCACAGTCACCATAATATGAATATATTATAGTGGGGCAAGTTAAAATCCCTTTACCTTTATAACAACAAAGAGATTCATTAAGTACTTACGATTCAATATTGAGAAAGAAACATTGGGACTTGAGTCACTGGGGCAAGAGTAACAAATATTCCAACTGAGCAAATGATAAAGAAGATAAAATTGTCATTGTGATTTTGAGGCCGTGGCTTCTATAGATTTATTTGGAAGAGCAAGCTAAATGATGCCTTGTACAAAAGCAGAGAGTGTATAAAAGGAGAAAGATAAACACTAAAAAATAAAAATATTTTTCAATGATAAAGAAATGAAAGACGACCAATAGATCTTGGTGACAAGTGCCTAGTGAACTATAAAATATACTCTTCAAATGGACATTTCCACAATTCAAGTGACTGGCTTTACTCCAAGTCTTTATTTCTAAATCTTAAAAGTGATGTGTATCTATGCATCACCAATAGTTTTGTGTTTCTTTGTGTGTGCATGTGTGTGTTCATGTGGAAATTGCCGTAACTATGAACAGAAATGATTGGAATCTGGAAGGGAACATCTGTCATTGCTTAAACGAGTTTGCTTGTATTTACAGTTCTTCAAAAAATATCAAACATGGAAGGTTTCAACCGGTAACAAATCTGCTGCAATGTTGTTAGTTCAGAATATATGACTGAGAAGCTCCTAGGAGAAGCTTGCTCTTTCTGCCTTATAAATACATTTTGGCGATTTTATGTAGCGTATGGAAAGCCAGACACAAGTGTCAAAATATCTCTGTTCATTCAGTATTATTTGATCCTGGTACTGTGCTTTGGAGTGCATCATATTAAATGCAAAATTGAGAAACATGAAAAATCTTCTAAACCTCATGTTGGTGAACCACATAGTAGAAGAGCAATGATAAAACTATAATAAATATTTATGCACTTAATGTTAATGCATATTGTAAACTGTGCACATGTATGGAATACCTTGAGACTGAATATGGAAGCATTATACTTTGCACTTGGACTACTTTAGGCTACTGGTTTGCTTGCTTTGAAAGGAAGATTTTTTTTTCTTTTAAAGTGGACATTTTATGAGGTCTGTCTGCACCAGGAAGCAGGGGTTATGATGTCTGACAGGACTACTGTATGTCATATAATATATTGTCTTCAGAATCAGCATGTTCTTACCAGTCTGTAACTGTCACTGCTTTGTAAGTGATGAATAAATTAAACAAAAACTAGGTTCTTTTTGCTGTTTACTGGACTGCCCCTGGCTCTTATTCTGTCAAAATAAGCTTCAAGATACAAACTGTATCACACAGCAGAAAAATAAAAGCTTTACAACCTCCATTTGTGAATGGAAAGTAAAGAAGGTTTGGGGAGATAACTCTGGGGGCCATAATTATAGAAATATATAAATGAAACTGTTGAATAGTTCCTTTGAAGATAGTTTTTAACATGTATTTCTAAAAAGGAGCAGTTCACACTATACCGAGCACCATTAATTGAAATTTCTGTGCCTTTGCTTTGATAAATTTGCTTTAGTTACTTGATCCTTTAACTTCTTTATTAAATGGTCTGTACTTGTTAAGGAAGTGGCACAGGGTATGTGACCTATAAGTGGAATGCTGACTGTAGTGTATCTTCAGTGATGAAAAGAAAAGTATCCATTCATTTCATGGCATAGATGAAGTGCGGTCTCACTGTCTTTTGGGGGGTGTGGGGATGAACGTAGGGAGGGAAAGCTGTCAAGATGGATTTAGATATACATTTTTAGTGAGAGAGAGCTTAATCCTGCAAAGCTCTGAGCTATCTGCCCCCAATTTAGCAAAAGACTGAAGCACTTGAGTGTCTCCCACATGAAAATTTGCAAGGTCAGGAATAGAGTTTAGGGCATCTTGTAGGACTGAGCTCATGATCCTAAAGAAAGTATTTGAGGGGGGCCAGGACACCGCCCGACAATGCAATGAGTTCCCCTTTGATGTACAGTGACACAGTTTCACAGAATATTGCTTTCATAAGCACAGGCACAGATTGATGTTAATATTGAAGTTCTGGTCTATTTTATCTTAACATCTTAGGTTCTTGGACAATATCATAATGACCATGAAGTAAAAATAAATAATATTGATCTTTTTCACCTTTTTATCATCACTGTAATACCCATGCATCATTTTTGCTGTAGACCTAATTATACTAAGTTCAAGAGTCAGTGTGTTACACCAATACAGAGCTGGATCTAATAAAAGACTTATGAAAAATTAAAGTATTTAAATGTTTAAGTTTAAAACTGTGATCCCCAAATTCAGCTCAGCTTCCCTCTAAACTCAGTAGCCACACTCCTACTTGACTTCTACATTCTCTGGTGTTTGGCTTCTGCACAAACGCAGACTTGCCCCAAGTTTGGTACCAATCCCTGCATGGGATCCAGAAACAATGGCACTGAGCTTTTGTACAGTAGTAGTCAGACACCTCGTCAAGGAAATAGGCCTGTGTTAAATATCTGTCTAACCTTGAGGAGAATTTAAACCCACTTCTCCTGCCTCTCATGAGTGTGCACTAGCCACAAGACTATAGCATAGTCTGATAGAATCTGAGCATTTTCACCCCTTTGCTAGAAACTTTGCTAGAAACTTCTAAGCATGCAGTATTAATTGAGAGAGGGGAGAGCACAAGAACGGACAGTAGCCTAAGTGCTTACAATCATAGGTGCTGACTTTTATTTTTGTCAGGGGGGCAGGGCACTAAGATGATGGACACGTTGAAAGTTTTACACATTTCAGGTGACAACCCTCTTCCAGGGGGAACGGGGGTGGGGTGGGTCAGGGCCCTCAAGCCCTCATGTACTTGGCACCTCTGCTTACAACACTTAGCTGGGAAGAAGATGGGGAGGACTTGTGGGTTTTGGTTCCTTGTCCCGGTGCTACTTCCATATTTGACACTAAACAGTTAGCCACCACCATGACGCTGTAAAGGAAGATTGAGACCTGCTCTCTTCCAAGATACATGGAGAGAATACCTAGCGGTGGAGAAAGGTAACTTCCTTCTCCCTGTGCGGTGAATGGGGAAGACTTAGGAGCCTCACTTGTGGTTTTTTATCGACAGGAGTCTAAAAATTATGGTTTGGTGTTTAAGTCCCTTTTTCGATCTAGGCCTTAGGTCCACTTTTATTCACTAACATGCCATTTACATCCTACTGCATCCGATTCTGATCCAATGACTCTATTTGACTATGAGAAAGCTTAAGCATATCTGATTTATTTTCTGAAGATGCATACAGATGTTTAAGCAGCCTGTTGGGGAAGTGCTTTAATTATGGTGCTTTATACAAGTGCCATGAGTTAGAGCGCCATTGAAGCCAACAGGCATTTGCCTGTTGGGTGGGGACCCTGAAGCCTACCTGCAATGGCCCTGGACAGTAGGCTGGGGCACTCCAGCAACCTCCCAGGAAGCTGCCAGACCACCCCTCTCTCCAGCCCCACCCCTCTCCCCCACCATCTGGGAACTGTCAGCAGCAGCTATGGGGGAGGAAGGAGGAAGACAGCTCCCCCCCCCCCGCAATGCAGCTCCCTTTTCCCAACTATCTCAGCAGTGGTAGGTGGGCTGGGCCCACAAGGCAGGGGGAGGCTCCATTTCCCCTCCTCCTCCAGCACCAGCCATGGCAAAACCGAGCTGGCAGTTGTTTGCCACAGCTCTCAAGAGGCTGGGGTGGGGGGGTAGGGAAATGGAGCCCTCCCCCCCACCACACAGGCCCAGCATGGTTCCCCCCAATACCCCAGCCTAGTTAGGGTATCTGGAGGTGGGTCTGCAAGGTAGGGGGATCCCTCCCCCACCCCCCTGCCCAAGCCTTTTGACAACATGCAGCTACCAGCTCAGTTTTGTTATGGCCAGAGTTGGGGTGGGGAGGGAACAGAGCCCCCCCAGCTGTGTGGGCCCAGCCCAGCTCTGCACAGTACCCCAGTGGGGGTAGCTGGGAAGAGCCATGCACCAATGGGGGTTCCCTTTCCCTCTCCTCCCCACCCCCCCACCCGACTACACAGGGAGGAGACAGAGCTTTTTCTGTCTCTTCTCTGTGACAGCCTGGGGGCAGGACTGAGGCAGTGATCGACTGCGAGCACCAGCCTAGCCCCACAAAGGCCCCTGGGATGCGGGTGGAATTGCCCAAAATTAACCTTCAATGTGAACCTGTACAAAAGTTTGCTAAGACGCTGTGCTCTAGAGTGCCTTCATCTGCTAGTACATCAAAGGAGGGTTAATTTTTCACAAGATCTGCCATTTTAAAGTGCTCTGCAACCCTGGATGTTTGTTATGTTATGGCTACAGAGCACTTCTGGCAGCCTCATCATGTGAAAAGTGTAACTTCTGCTCACACCCAGAGGTATTGGGAAAGAGGAAGGTAGAAAAGAGAACATCAAACTGAGGGGAGTTTAACTATATATAAAGTAAAAAAAAAAACCCAACCCACTCCCTATATGTTCCTAAACTCTTTGTCTTCAGACTTACATCAACTTTGATTTGTGAACAAACAAAACTCAACACAATAAAAGGGTATTTGTTCTCTGTGGGTATAATTTAGCAGCTTATACATTATCTCTTAACTTGGCTTTTTGTCTTTGGTTGTAAACAGAGAGTTGAACAAGTATTCATTATATTAGATGTAACACAGTAAAGACAGAAGCTTTTCAAATTCATCAGGGAAACTGTTAGTTATCTAGGACATTTTTGTGCTGTTAGTTTCTGCAAGAAATGACAGGAGAAATGCTGTAGTTCTAGATAACTCTCTAAAAATACTTGTAGTTGTATGAAGTCATTCTTGTTCTTGCCAGTTTAAACATTAGTGCACTTCAAAATTCACAATTTTACTGTGTGACAAAGAGGCTTTTAAATGTAAATGTTCATGTTAGTTTGAAAAGAGTAATGAACCTAAGTAGCATGCATACAGTTATTAGAGGGGTGCAGGAGAAGTAGTCTTTAACAAAAAAGCTGATGGAAATCATTCAGGTTTGCCAGTAATTTTTAGTGCCTACCCATAAAAGTTTGAGGTTAAATTTCACATTTCTCAAGGTGAATGGAAAATGCTCAAAGGTCAATCAAAACACTTTTTTGATTAAAAGTGCCACAGAGTACAAAATTATGCTAAGTTTTGAAGTTTTGGATCAGTGTCATACAAAGACAGAGTTGCCTGCTGGTAAGTGAAAGATGAGGCAAATCCTGATCATCACACAAAATGCAGTTGAGGAGAAACTATGTGCAAATGGTTTTTTATTTTTCCCAGTGTTGAGCGTACTTTTTAAAAGGGTCTCAGTCAAGGTAAAAATTACAGCTGGATGTTTTACATGAACATTTTGAAAGAAACATTAATGCCTTTTTTCAATAAAAAAATATGAAGACATTATTTTCAAAGAGAAACTGACTATTGATTTTGGTTTCCCACACATTTTTTGTTTGAGATTTTTTGTTGAAAAAGTGGAAAATAGTATTTCTTAGTAAAACCATTTTGTTCAAATACTTTTGAATGAAAAGTCATGACTAATTTTTATTGAAATTGTGCATGAAGTTTTATGCTTACAATTCATTCCACTTCAGATGAAAACTCTTCTTTGTCTAAATCCAATTTGTAGTCGCAGCTAGGTACACTACCATCATTAGACAGTTAACTGAACTGGAAGTCAGATTCTAAAGTCAGGCCAAATATCTTTTGGAATGATCTGTGGACAGTCCCTTAATACAGTCAGGCGAACCCTTTTGGCTGGCATGCCACAAGTTAGCCTCGCAGGGCACATCCAGATGAGCATGCATGTGCCTCTTGCAGCATCTCAAACCAGTCTGAGATGCTGCAAGAGGCATGCTGAGAATGAAAAAATGTTCCCTAAGCTGCATAGTTGCAGCACAGGCTCAAAATTTGATACTTGGATTTCCAGGTAAAAAAACCACAAAAAACACTCCGGACAAAAGCAGTGCAGGGCCTGGTTCCCTGTTGTGTCCTGAGGCAAGCTGGGGCTTAGACCTCCAGAGATACTCTGGCATCCAGCCAGAGCATGTCTATGGTGACCCCTGCTGCCCTAGCATGCTGAGTTCACATGCGGGGCAAGCAGGAGCGTGCAAGTTGGCGTGACTAGGGTGCTGTCCCTGGCAAGCAAGGACTGGGGGTGGGGAGATTGTGGGTGAGGGTGGGGCTGTGTATAAGTGAGAGGACTGCAGGGGGGGGTTGTGTGGGTGTGGGGGGACTGGTCAGGGGGTATGGGTCCCCCGCAGGGGCCACAGTCCCTCCCCTGCAGCAGCAGCGGCCATCGGGTGCTCAGGTCCTGTTGCTGTTAGAGCCCCCCATGGCATGGCACAGACCCTGCTGTCTCAGATCTAGTGTCCCCTGTGCCACTTGTCGTGGGTCTGATCCAGCCTGGCATGGGGCTGTGCATCTTTGGGCAGCTCCAGAGCCACTCGGGCTGTCAGCTGGGGCCTGATGCTGTTCACAGGGACTGCATGTCATGCCAGAATGGGTCCTGTGGCCCCTGTGGAGGGAACAATGTCCCCTGTGGGGGGGAGCTGCGGGCTCTGCAGGGGGGCAGTCTGTAAGCAAAGTGGGTAGAGGCAGCACTGATTTTTCTATGACAAAAACCCCAAAAAGTAAATGGCAATGTATAGATATTTAGAACTATCAAATTGCCAGTCAGGAATGATGGGGGGGAGGGGGCTGCGGGGACAGAGCCCCATGCCCCATCTGGGTCTGCTCCCCCTTCACGTCCTGCTGCTTGGGGTCTGGGCCCACTCCCCCCCATCCCCGTTGCAGTGGGGAGGGGAGGAGTGGGCCCAGGCCCGATTCAGGGGAGTATCGGGCCTGAGGGTGGAGAAAAGCTGGCCTGCTGTGGCAGGGAGAGCAGCGGGCCAACCTGGCAGGGGAATGGGACGAGTGGCCTCAAAGCTGACAGGGAGGAGGAGGTGGGTGGGTGAGGACTGGGCCTGGGCCTGAGGGTGGGAGGAGGCCTGAGCCCAAGCCAGGGGAGAAACCAGCCCACCATGGTGGTGCGGGGGTGGGGAGGAGAGGAGCAGTGGGCCTGGCCTGGCATGGCAGCGGCTGGGGAGCAGAGGGGTGGGGCCAGCCCCATTCTCTGGAGCAGATTGCATGGACTAGCCCTGTCCAGCCCAGCCCAGGGCTGCAATGCCTCTGGGATGCTGGAGGACTCTGGTTTAACTTAAACCAGGAAGGGGTCTGGGACAAACATTGCATAAACCAGTTTGACCCAAATCAGTTAAGTCTTAAACTACATTCAACCAGGTTTATCTTAAATCAGTTTCAGCCATTTTGAAAATGTTTATGTGCACTAAACTTATGTTCTGTTACAGGTTTAAACCAGTTTCTGATCACTTAAACCATTTTATGTGTAATGTCTGTCCCTAGCCATGAGGCTCGGTATGAACATGAGATTTTGGTCTCTCATCTTTAGAATTCAATGATGTGTTATTGTTAGAGGTAAAAATAATTTACAATGAATAACTTACTTGATGAATTTCACCTTATTTTGTGTTTATACAATAATTGTGAAGTTGACAGTGTGCATTATACAGAATTAGTCATGAATTTAGGCACCACCTAACTCTTGTTCTGCAGATTCATGAACAGTGCATTGGAAGTGTTCATAATATGTGCCCTGCTGGTTAGTTACATAAAT
This sequence comes from Alligator mississippiensis, assembly GCF_030867095.1. Taxonomy (NCBI): domain Eukaryota; kingdom Metazoa; phylum Chordata; order Crocodylia; family Alligatoridae; genus Alligator; species Alligator mississippiensis. Next base: position 72,015,297 of record NC_081827.1, read on the forward strand.
CATCCAATCTAAGAACAAAAATCGCAACATGTGACTTGCGTAGTTAATCAGCTCAGCATGAACTGCAAATGACACATTTTACAATTAGACTTGTACTGTACTTTGAAATAGACTGTCAGGAAATAGTCAAGCTGTTGAGTTAAATTTTGCTTTTCAAAAGAAAAATTGTGACTAATTGGTGATGCTAGTTCTCAAATTTTGTGATGAGTCTCATGATTATAGTGCAAGTTTCCAATATTTGGTGCTTTCCTTGGATCTCCCTTTCTTGGGATCCTATAATTATGAGCAAATTTCAGCTTCTATTTATTTTTAAAGTAATTTTTCAGCTTTCTTAGTTGCAGAGGGAAAAAAAGCCCCTTTATATTCTTATTTATAAATCACCTAATAAGGCAATAAGCCAAAGGCAAGCAGAAAAAACTCTCAAATATATTTATTTTAGAACTCATGTCTTTTCAATCAGTTTTATGATATTTTGGGATCTGACTCATGATTCTTGAACACCAGGAATTTAACAATGCTGCAATATTCACCTTTGAGTTTGAGCTATACTTTTCATGGAATATTTTCTCTATATTTGTTTAGATCTAATAATCATTATTAGAATGTTAATTTTCTATGGATAACATAGCATGATATCCTCAATGAAAAATGAAGTTATTAAAATGATGCAAGATAAGAGCATAAGATAATATATTTTTTAAATGTATTTAGTTTGAAGAATTTTAGCAGAGCTGTGGCTGCATTGGGAAGTGACAGAGCCTAATTTTCAGCTAGCTCACTCACTCACTCACTCACTCACTCACTCACTCACTCACTCACTCACTCTTTCCTTCTCTGACAAGAGCTACCATATTAACCCTTTCACAGCTGAATTGTCAGCAGCTCTTGGTTGCTCAGTCAAAAGCTGAAACACTAGCTGTTTTTGAAGACTGGACTCCAAAGGCAAATCAAGGATTTTGAAAGAGCTGAAAACAGCCTACAAGGCCAAGAATTAGGAGAAAGGAGATGATGTGTAGCTAACAGACAGCAAAATTGCCAAAGAAAGGGTAGCTTGAGTGGTGGAACATCAAGACCATTAAGAAGGAGAGAGTCATTAACACCTAGAGTGCTAAGTGATCACCAGGAAAATCAAGTGTAATGAGCCCCTGATGGTTAAATAGAAATGCTATCAAGTAGCTAGTTTTAAACTTTAATTGGAGCAGGAATTAAAGAGGACTGTAACTGACCAGGTAACTATAGGTCCGTTAGTCTTACCTTGGTCCTGGGGAAGCTCTTTGAGAAAATTATCCAGGAGCACATCTGCGAGGGACCAGCAGGAGAGATTATGCTTAGGGGCAACCAACCTGGGTTCATTAGGGGCAGGTCCTGTCAGACCAACCTGGTTGCCTTTTACAACCAGGTCACAAAATCCTTGGATGCAAGTGTAACAGTGGACATACTCTTTCTGGACTTTAGGAAGGCCTTCAACACTGTCTATCACCCCGTTCTCATTAAAAATTAGGTGACTGTGGCATTGATGCCTGCTCAGTCAGATGGGTTGCAAATTTGCCAGAGGGCCGCACCCAGAGAGTGGTGGTGAATGCGTCATTTTTGACCTGGAGGGATATAGGCAGTGGGCTCGGTCCTTGGGCCCACACTGTTTAACATCTTCATCAGCGACTTGGACGAGGGAGTGAAAAGCACCTTGTTCAAATTTGCAGAGGACACTAAAATGTGGGGAGAAGTGGGCACACTGGAGGAAAGGGACAGGCTACAACTAGATCTGAACAGGTTACAGAGGTGGGCGGATGAGAACAGGATGGGTTTCAGTACTGACAAGTGCAAGGTGCTGCACCTGGGGAGGAAGAACCAGCAGCATACCTACAGGCTGGGGAACTCCCCTCTCGTCAGCACAGAGGCAGAAAAGGATCTTGGAGTCATTATCGATACACGATGAACATGGGCTGTCAGTGTGAGGACGTGGTAAGTAAGATTAACCGCACTTTGTCATGCATCCACAGATGCATCACGAGCAGGTCCAAGGAAGTGATCCTCCCCCTCTATGCAACATTGGTCAGGCTGCAGTTAGAGTACTGTGTCCAGTTCTGGGCACTGCACTTCAGGAGGGATGTGGCCAGAGGAGGGCCACGCACATGGTTAGGGGGCAGCAGGGCAGGCCCTATGAAGAGAGGCTAAGGGACCTGAACCTTTTCAGCCTCCACAAGAGAAGGCTGAGAGAGGATCTGGTGGCCGTCTATAAATTTACCGGGGGGACCAGTGGGGAATGGGAGAGCCCCTGTTCCTCCAAGCACCACCAGGAGTAACTAGGAATAACGGCCACAAGTTGAGTGAGAGTAGGTTCAGGCTAGACATCAGGAAGCGCTACTTGACAATCAGGGCGGCTAGGATCTGGAACCAACTTCCAAGGGAAGTGGTGCTCGCTCCTACCCTGGGGGTCTTCAAAAAGAGGCTAGATAATCACCTAGCTGGGGTCGTTTGACCCCAGTATTCTTTCCTGCCACAGCAGGGGGTCGGACTTGATGATCGGCTCAGGTCCCTTCTGACCCTACCAACTATGAAACTATGAAACTGTACCACTTCACCCTGACTCTGCTCCTCCCTCCATGCCCTATCTCTGCTCCTCCCTCCATGCCCTCTCTATGTTCCTCCCTCCATGGAAGGAGAAAAAAAGAAGCAGCAGGTATTTTACAGCATCTCCATGCTTCTATTCTGTGTAGAAAAATCATCTTCTTTGCTTAAAACATACACCCAAATTTTGGAAGCCTGATTTTTGGGAAAAGATGTGTATGGTATATGAGTAAATATGCGTATACTCTGAATGTTAGTTTGGGAACTGAGGACAAACCATTGTGTGATTTTTCTTTTCAGATTGCAGATGCTCTGTGCTTCTTAGGATGCTCTGTGAATAGGAACACATGCAGGTAGTCTAACAAGGTGTCTTCCATTTTGTTAAAATCTTTGTCACTATAGCTAAGCAAGGTCTTATAATGATATTTACTATGTAACTCTTAGTTAACGTTGTGTGGGCCGGGAGCGGTCTGAGGCCCTTGGGGGCACGCGGCGGGCTGTGGCCAGCAGCCCTGGCACACGGGTCGGGGAATGCAGGCCGGCGGACTAGAATTAGGCACGGACACTTAGCGGTTGATTAAAGATTATTTTACCTACACCGTAGATGGTCGCGGTGCAGGCAGGAAAACTTGCTTGAGTTGCAGTTACAGACAGGAAAGCAGAAAAGCGGACAAGAGTTCCTTCCACGCGAACTCTAGCCCAATCCGGTTGAAGGCTCTAAAAACGCGAGCCCGTTGTGTCAACCAAAGAAAACAACTCGGAGAAGAGCTCTGGATACACTCACACGAAGTTTGCTAGGCTCCGTGGAACTTGCTCGCAGGGAAGGGGTTCGTTGAGGGATCGTTTGGCGACAGGGAGAGGCCAGAGGTTGATCAGACCCCTATAGCCTTCTTAAGGCACGCGCTGGGTTCGATAGGCTCCGCAGCGCTTAGAGTTCTTCACAAGACGTGAAGCCCTCCTCCTCCAGATGGTTGTGGAGTCCTCCCTTGCGGGGTTCTCCTCGGAGTTCTCCAACTTGGGCGGAAACCGCTCAAGCCTCTTATATGGCTAGCAAGCCAATCGCTAGCCGCCACATGGGAATAATTTAGAACTGGCCAATAGTGGGACACAAATTTGCATGCGGGTGGCGGGAACTCCTTTGCACCGTGCATTTCTCTTTGCAACTGAGAAATGCACCGTGCAAAGAAAGCTCCGAGTGGCGGGAAATAATTTAGCAGTGCTGAAGCACACACAAACAAAATCACACCCTTGGGTTATGACATCCCCCCTTGCTGAAGGCACAACTGAATTATACCACACGCTCGTCACTCGGGTGATTGAGAGCTCTTACCACGGGTCGCTGAACTAAACGGGTAAACACAAAATTTGCTAACATAAGAAGTTCGTCCTCTAGGAATCGAATCAAATAATAACCAGCACAAATACATATACACATAATCAGATTCATAACAAAGAACTGCATGATCAGGGCTTCAGTGGGCGTCATGGTGAAGTCGCGCGTCAAGCCCTCACTTCTTCCGATGATATTATCCTTCTTGGGGCTTCTCTTCACCACGCACTCTGAATTCCGGATCTGTAAACAAAACTCTCAGAAAATAAGTTAACGTATATCAAAATATTTACAAAATTTCCATGGAACTACACTATCATTTCTAAAACATATAATACAGGTGTTTGCTACTTCGAACTACCCTCTCTTGCACATTCAACTAGATGAAATTGTCGAGGAGTCGTCGTCTAGTTCTTCTAGATAATGGAAACCTAACTCATAGGCCAGTTGCCATTGGCCTGCGTCCCCTAAAATTCGAAGTTGCCGCTTATTGAGTCCAGAACGCTGTAGGAGAAATCCAAACATGTATCGCTCCTCTGGTGTTCTCTGTGGCAATGATGGAAGATCGGATTCACGGTGTCTTGCGCCTTGAGCCTCAGTCGGGTGTCGACGTTCCCGATCACTGGATAATCTTGGCTTCATCAGGATACGCAGTCGTGACAACTGACGAAGGAGGTTACTCATGGGTTGGTTCACCATTGGGTTAAGCAGAATCCGGAGGACAGCGATGTTTTTTCGCCCATAAACCTCAAGACAACTATCTATGCTGTGAATGGTTACTGGAACGGTTCCAGGATCTCATAGATGATGGTGAGGCCATGGTCTTATTCACTGGAGTGATGTTAGTTCCAGCGCACATGCTCTGGGGTTCCAGGCACAGTACGAGACTCCAATGATCGCTAGCATGAGTTGCTCTGCGCCGGTATGTTCTGGCCGTCCGTCATGCCATGCGTGGGCTTTCTGACCGATCAGTCCTGCAATAAGCGCTGGCAGTGGAATAGGCCAGTGAACGTTGAACGCCACCATGTCGATGTCAGTGACATGTCCTCTACTCCATGAAGCTTGTCTGACCAAGAAGCTTGCTTCTTCCTGGTTCAGCAGGTCGGATCCAAGTTCCATGACCAAACGTCCCAACCATACAGCTAGAGTTTCTTCGGGTTGGATTCTAGATTCTCTGCACAACTCCTGTAATTCAGTTCTGGTACGAGCATAGTAGGCAGTAGCAACTCGGTTAGTTGTTGTTACAGGCTGAACTACTGCTGTGGGAGTCATTGTTGTTATTGCTTCAGGCAGGAGGGGCGGATGCACTCCTCCGCTCGATTCTCCCTTCCGTCGGCATGAAGGCATGGTCGCCGGAAGCGACGCTGTGTAGGTGGGCGGGGTCGCCGGAAGCGACACTGCATCGGTGGGCGGAGTTGCTGACCGAACTCTCGCGGGTTCCTCCGAAGCTCCACCCTTCTCTTCCGGTTCTTCCACACGGTCTCCCTCTTGCTCGGCGCCATCTTGTCGTGGCGTCTCAAGATTTTCTTTCGCAGCCGCTTCTTTGACCACTTGAATGGCCATGCGCAGCTGGGCTTTTAAACTTAAATTCTTTTGCATTAGATCGGTTACAGTGTGAAAAGTTGCAGTTAACACTCCCCCCTTGTCGTATTGTGGGGCCACCCTCTCATCCGTGGCGCGTTCCTCCGTCTCCAGATCTTCGCGGAGCTCAGATGGAAGCTCGTGACCCCTTAATCTAGACGCCAGCATAAAGGGGGCGAACTGGTCGATCAGCACCGGTTCTTCACTCTCCCGAGCACATCTTAGGCAACGGACACACTCCTGGGTGAGGGTCGGGTTTACTGCGCCCGCCGGGTTGACTCTGGCGAGGGACACAGTGTCGAGGGGCCTGAACAGGACCCGCTCATCACTCATTATACACCCAAATGCTGCGGAGTGAAAATACACTTCCCTCTCTCTCTGGGCTCTGTCTTTGGAAGCTCCCTCTTCTCCCTTCAGCGAAAGGCGTCCGCTGATAAACCTCTCACCCGTTCCGCCTGCCTGGTGGTAAGCGATATGCGCCTCCAGTTCCATGAAGCTTTCTACTTGGCGTTTTCCACTGCGCCAAGGGCAGTTCTTAACTAATTCTAGCTCCAGCGTGCCTTCCCCTGATCCCATCCTCGTCGCCATGTGTGGGCTGGGAGCGGTCCGAGGCCCTCGGGGGCATGCGGCGGGCTGTGGCCAGCAGCCCTGGCACGTGGGTCGGGGAATGCAGGCCGGCGGACTAGAATTAGGCACGGACACTTAGCGGTTGATTAAAGATTATTTTACCTACACCGTAGATGGTCGCGGTGCAGGCAGGAAAACTTGCTTGAGTTGCAGTTACAGACAGGAAAGCAGAAAAGCGGACAAGAGTTCCTTCCACGCGAACTCTAGCCCAATCCAGTTGAAGGCTCTAAAAACGCGAGCCCATCGTGTCAACCAAAGAAAACAACTCGGAGAAGAGCTCTGGATACACTCACACGAAGTTTGCTAGGCTCCGTGGAACTTGCGCGCAGGGAAGGGGTTCGTTGAGGGATCGTTCGGCGACGGGGAGAGGCCAGAGGTTGATCAGACCCCTATAGCCTTCTTAAGGCACGCGCTGGGTTCGATAGGCTCCGCAGCGCTTAGAGTTCTTCACAAGACGTGAAGCCCTCCTCCTCCAGATGGTTGTGGAGTCCTCCCTTGCGGGGTTCTCCTCGGAGTTCTCCAACTTGGGCAGAAACCGCTCAAGCCTCTTATATGGCTAGCAAGCCAATCGCTAGCCGCCACATGGGAATAATTTAGAACTGGCCAATAGTGGGACACAAATTTGCATGCGGGTGGCAGGAACTCCTTTGCACAGTGCATTTCTCTTTGCAACTGAGAAATGCACCGTGCAAAGAAAGCTCCGAGTGGTGGGAAATAATTTAGCAGTGCCGAAGCACACACAAACAAAATCACACCCTTGGGTTGTGACAAACGTATGTTCATATTTTGTTCCCAGTGCTACTGGGAGCATCCACTCTTACATATACCCCTGCTGCTCCTACTGTATATATACCTGCTCATACTTGTATGAAAACACTTCAGGAGCAATCCCTACAGCCACTTTGAATCAAGCTAGGGAGTGGCTGTAGAAGGGTGTCTTTGAAGTGGCTTCACTGTCTCATTCCCAGGTAAGTAATGCTAAAAGGTGACAGCAGTACCAGGAATGCAATGAACTCGCTCACATGAGTAGTCTATTGATTTCAGTAGCTTTGTGCAAGCAAGTGTTCACCTACAAAGGCTATGTGTACCCTATGGGTGTTTTAGTACCTTTTCATTCCAGTAACTGGGGTTTTTCAGGGTCCTTCCTTCAGTGTGTTCCCTGTATGTTACACATGAAAAGAAAAGGTGTTGTTATTCCCTTATAGAATATGACATGTTGTGAATAAGGTATAGTTATCTTAGACTGACAGAGTGCAATGTGGCCTACCTGAGTGAATAGTTAGCAGTTCACCTGTTCTGAAGCTTCCAGATGCCAAGCCCTGCTATATCCAGCTCTGTTTGAAAGAGCTCAAACAAAGGGGAGTCTGACCATCCTTTCCACTCCCTATATCTAGGAATTGACTGTGGGCTAAAGTGTCCACAGGCATAATTTAAAACAACCCATTGCCTGCACTAAATGATGCCAACTGGAATGAAAAATAAAGGTCCAACAGGGAGCATTCCACTAGCTGAAAAGAAAAGTTCCACCTCTGTGTGCATCCTTCCAATATTGGGTGTGCTGGGTCTATACAACCCTTTGACAGTTTTGGATTCAGGAGGATGCAGTGATGCCATCACCCTCCCCCTTCAATGTCTCCTTCCAGTAGCAAGGCAGAGTGGGGCAGGTCATTCCTGTGAGAGGATGTCACTGCTAGGAGGAATTGTAACCCTTCTCTCACTCTGCAGCCACTGCTGAATTAAAGGTTTTTGGTTTTTGCTTGCCATATAAAACTACAGCAGCTGCAAAGCTAGGGAAGGACTAACCTGGGTCTTGGCAGTGACAGGTCCTCTTATAGCAGTGTGCTGTTCCAGTTCTGCTCTGCCCTGCTCCATGTTCCCCTTTCCAAAATCCTAGATCTGCTGATGCCCATAGAGAATCCTCCATGGCTCTCTTAAGATTGTTCCCAAACTGACATGTAGACAATGGAACTGGAAATGTGGTATTTGCACAAAGCCAGTTGTCCTTTGTTTAAGGTGAAACAGAAAATGGTAAATGGCTAGATTCACATCACAATTACAATGAGCACCTTGACTGGGGCCTACTAACAATTGCATGACTGGGCATGGAGGTTGGTTTAAACTGAGCTGGTTAAGCACCTTGTGTCTCCAGCCAGTCAACAGAAACATCTAGGTTCCCACTGATGCCAATCCACTTTTGGAACCTATACACATATACAGTGGTCACACATAGTGTTCCTCCAAAGAATGATTCATAGTCCCCAAACTGATCTTCGGCAGCAGGCCACTGACCCCTTACCTTGGGGGTCTTCAAAAGGAGGCTGGATGAACACCTGGCCGGGGTCGTTTGACCCCAGCGTTCTTTCCTGCCAAGGCAGGGGGTCGGACTTGATGATCTGCTCAGGTCCCTTCCGACCCTACCAACTATGAAACCATGAAACTGTGACACTACGCTGATAGTGTCACGGAGCATCAAGCACAGCATTCTTGAGCCTCAAACATATGGCAGATCCCCATACAGCACAAGATTGGTGTGGTTGGCTTGGTTTAATTTTTTTTAGCTAGTCCAGCATAAAAGGCTATCAGTGGCCTATTCACTATCTAGTTCTTAGTAGTTATTGTGACAAAGGAATTTTGAGGAGGGGTTTGAAAGAGGATAATGAGATTTCCTACTCTGGACCTGATACACAGACCTTTGCTTTGTCCCTACCTCAAAGAACTTGCTAAATACGATAGTGAATATTTCCCTGGTTGATAGACAGACTAATGGATTCAACATCTTCAAGGTTCAGGAGTATTTAAATTTGATGTTTTATCTTAGATTTAACTCTAAATGAAAGAGACCATAAAATTCTGGGCTATACCTCTAGGAAATGCCTTACAAGTTCTTGACTGCCACTCTGGTACAATTCTTCCCTCATCACCCGCAAGCTGCTTTAGCTCCTGCAGCCATGTATCAGGTCCACAGTAGGAAATCTCATGGTAAGGCATTTTTACCACATTCATCTTTTAAAGCCTATAGGATTACACCAGGAATTGCTTTGGCCCTTTGTGTTTAGCATACTAAAGCCTATAATATGGCTTTACCACTTCTAGTACTAGCTGGTTAAGGTTCTACAGTAAATTACTCCATTTTTCTTGCAGTGTTATTTCATCTTTCTTGAAGACAGTATGGTTGAACTTCTTCACCCCTTTCAAAATCCAAAATGAAAAACAACTTTTTAGCTTGTTTAGTTGTGCATGCTCTGCACCACACCCGAAATAATATAAAGGAACATCAAGATAGAAGACACAGGAAAACAAAAATATTATTGGAGCTGCTGCATCACCAAGGTCCTCCCCTATTCATGTCACATATGGATTTAACCTAAGGCAAAACATTCAATGTACAGGTTCAGGGTAGAAAAATGTACAAGTGCATTCAAATCATTCAGGCCAGCAATTTAACACCGCTTTATAAGGTATAGTTGGGGAGTAAGCTGTGTTGCTTTAGAGCGAGTGTTGGCAACCTTTTGGAATGGCGGGCTACTTCCTTGGAGCTAGCTCTGAAGGTAGGCAACTGCTTTCTAACCTAACTGGAACTGCTGCTGCAAATTCCCCTGCTGCCGTGGAGCTGCCACTACTTACCTCTCCCCCCATGATCCTCCCTACCATAGTGCTCATCTCCTGAAGAACTGCAGCTGATATCTCCTGCCACCAAATCACTACATATGTCTGGTCTTCGTGGGCATGATCGTGTGGCAGGCTGGACTGCTGACCTCTTCTTTAAGGAATCCCTGAGTTTCCTGCAAAATAGTCATCAGGGTTGGCACTCCACTAGACTTTAATCTACATTAGCGTTATGGTATCTAGATGCATATTTCTAGAGACCAATCACAGATAGTTAATGCTTGACACTTCTCATAACAAAGATGTCTGTGTGTGTACACACAAAAACATATGCCAGCTGATGGGAACATTTGTATATCAGAAAAAGGTTTAAAAATGAATAAAGACTGTTAGAAAACATTCACAGAAATTGCCTGCACATGAATGTGAGAATATATGCTTAGTGAAGGTTTTAAAATTATATATTTGCATTGATTCATTAAAACAAAGACAAAACAGATGGGACAGTTACTTTAGGTCCTACGTATAAACAACTTATAGAGTTTGGCTGCAAATGAAAGTTATTTGAGATTAAGCTTTGGTATGAATTTAAAGTGCAATAGCTGTTCCAGTTAATTTCCTCACATAAACAAGCTCCTAGGTATTTTATTTACTTTTTTCTGCAGTTACTCAGGAAGATTAAGGACTGTGTTCCCCATCAAAAAGCTTTATTAAGTATTTGGCCCAAATGACTTGATTGTATCAGTTTAATGAAAACAACTAAATTAATCAGCAAAAGAATTATTAATTGTAACAGAATAGAACACTACTGAAACCAAATAGACAACAGTGGGTCTTATCATAGCTTGTAAGCCCTAGCATGCTGTTCTCTTCGCAGACAGTATACATAATTATTCAGACAGAATATTTCAAAGCCATCTTGCAAATCTGGCCACTCCATAATCAACAGATACACTGGGAGTTTATAAAATCCTATCAGTGCTTTTAGCAGGAGAGACAGACCAACACTTTCTTTAGGGAAATGGGGAAGAGTAACCCTACTGAACTCAAATGATATTCTACAAACACTAAAACTGGAATGACTCACTGCAAAAAGTGGAGATTGTATTGCTACTAGGTATAGCTCTTCACAAATATAATTTGATTAAACTTAATATATTAAAATTAAGATATTTTACATATAATGGGCAAAAGACCCTAAATGGGTTGAATGTAAAGCCACATCTGTGCTTGCCAAATGCATTTCTGAGAATTAAGTTATTTAGATATGGAGAAGGGATTTTGCTGGTCTGCAGAATGCAGAGGACGCTTAGTTTAGTTTATTTTTTTGTTTACTTCGACCCTTTCATTTCTTTCAAGAAATCACTACAAGCAATGCCTAAACATAGTCTTTACACCTATGTAATACTTACATTATGAAATTCCTTTCCATGAACTTAAATATTAGATCAACTCAAAATCTTTAATGAAATAAAACATTGAAAGAGAAAATAAAGCTGAACAGCGGAAAAATATACTGCAATGGAGATTTGGAGATCTGTGCATTAGAAGAGAGGAATGGGATGTTTGGATCTTTTAAAACTGGTGGGCAAAACACAACAGCAGTATTGTCAGCCCTAAATGGTCAAAAAGCATGAGTCAAGCTCCCAAACTATGAGAAGTGGTTCAAAAAAATCATATTTAAAAATTAAAGAAGTTGTTTCTTCCCTTGACTTTCTGGCCTCTTTTTTTTTTAACAGTTAGGGTACTCACACAATGTGTTAAGCATTTCTTTGCAATTGGGAGATTTAGAAATGTATTTTCCTCTCCAAATGAAAGTTTGCCTTTATTCACAAGACTCTGAATGAAGGTGCTCTACAGAAAACTTCACGTGAGTGACATTTGTAAATAAATTTGTGAGACCGGCTGCAGCACTGCAGCTGTAGGGAGCACTACTGCTTTGGTGTCTTGTTTAGAAGTTTTAATAAGTCTTTTCCCTCCCTCTCTAATTTCTGGTGGCCAGCTCTTCAGATGGTGTAAACTGGTGTAATGTAACTGAAGTCCAGGTAAATATGCTGGTTCACACCATGTGGGGATTTGGCCAGGTAATTCTTTGGCTATGCTCCAGTGTTAAAAGGCTGTTAGTGTGGCCGCACTATCACTCGGCGTAGGATGATTCTATATTTGCTAAAAGAAAACAGTAATTGATGTACTGATATTTGCTTGACAAATATTATTCATGGTAACTATCTCTAAAGCACTTGTTGTATACACAGTTATTAAAAGCACTGACATTTTCTCTCACTTGATGACATAATAAAATACTATAATTAGTACAAAATGCATTTGGAATTCACAATTTTCTCAGAGATATTCATTGTTATTGTGACTCGCATTTTTAGTGGGGAAAGATGAATCTACTTAGGTGATATTTGCATATGCTGTTAAATTGATGCTGATTGATTTTGAGTAACCAAAAGGAATGGGATTTGCAGATATTTTACCCACTAGGGTCACTTACATTTGTTTTGAGGTTTCTCATTAATGTATGTAATCCATTGAGTAAATTGTTATTTATTTCACCACAGATATGTGTATTTCCTATTATGAATAATGGATGCTTGGTCTTTTGTTCCAGTGGCATGGCATTGAAAGGGAACGGTGATTTGTCTGTGCACGCTTTGCTACATTCAAGATCACAGTGATATGAAGTGAGGTCAGTGTTCTCAGCAGAAAGAAGGAAGGAACTAGGCACAGGGCTTATTCATCTAAAGTGTTTTGCCCTTTTCATCTTTTTTAGCTAGATCAGGGCAGCACATTCTGATCAAATGAAGAACAGGACAAAATGAAATGTTTACTGTGTTTTGAGAAATGATAAAAAGAGCCCCAAAGAATTGCTGAAGATATGATACATAAGTCATATGAACTCTTCCCAGTGCTTGCACACAAGAGTCCTTAATGATTTTTGACTGTGTAATTTAGTATCAGGTACTTGCCATACAGCATCAAATTACTGTGCAACCCTTCTTATAAATATATAGAAATAAATATACATGCAGACTTTATCATTATGAGTGGGGGATGGCTGCTTAATAACAAGGCACAAGGTCTCCCAGATCACATGGGGTGTCCTTACAAGTGCTCTGTGGGTGACGGGGTGGCTCTTGGGAGCCTCTCTGATTCAAGCACCTGCAGAGTCTAGTATTCAGTGTCCTGGGATTCAAAATGGTGGAGGGGGTGCTTTAATTAAAGCTCATTGAACTAGCTTTACTTAAAGCACCCCTGCTCCCATTTTGAAGCATGGGGACACTGAACACATGAGATACCAAGGCTGCTGGTGTGTGTTAATTAGCATGCTCGAGAAGACTTGATTAACTGAGTATGCTCCTACAGCCCACCCCCGCCCCACTTACCAACATGGAGTCCAGGTTCAGCTCTCTGCGGCAGCGAGTGGGGACTGCCCAAATCTCTCAAGCTCTCAACATCTTTTCCAAATTGATTCAGAGAGCTTTGAATTGATTTGGACCTTTTAATTGGCCTCCTGATTCGATTCGGATTCAGAGATTCAGCCACTGAATCAGGGCAAATCTCCTCTGAATCAAATCAGCACCCAAAGTTTTGCACAGCCCTATTATTATCTAATACACAATAATGCCACAATTTTATAGTTTAGTACAAACATATAGGAACATACTGTTTTTCCCCCCCAAAATTACAGGCTAAAAAGCAAGTACCACACAAACTGAGGAGAATAGAGATACAACCTTTAAGCAAAGAGGTCAGGACAATGATGAAGCATATGTTCTGTTCTTGTTCTTTCACACTGTACTGTTTATATACATGGAAGCTGTGGTGGTGTTAAGGAAATGGCATAAGGGGTTGGGTAAATAGGAGCAAAGAAGAACCAGTGAGGAAGCATGGCACATTTTGGCTCCATGTGCCTCTCCTATCATCCAGCACAAGTGGCTTGTCATGGTGAACAGTCATGCAATACTCTTAAGGGAGGTTACAGTAATTTACTCTTGGGTAGCTCCCAGAGCCAACGGTATTTTATATCTATACAATATTGCAATATACATACAGATTGCTTGCTTAACACTCTTATTGGTGTTCACAGAAACTGTTCCAAGGCAGCGTTCCCCGAGAGCTTCTTGCAATCTAAAGAGATCATTTACTTGTAAAAATCCAATGAACATTTGATGGGACATGGCAATTTCTTGCATCTGTCAGTCTGTTATTCAGTTGTCAATGCACAGCATGTTGCAGAAACATTTTCAATAGCAGAAGTAAAGCCTTGTTAATCTCTGTAAAACCCAGAAATAGTTCCTCAATCATTACAATTTAATGGGCAATTCTTCTCCTAGGATAGCAATGCCTACAAATTTAAGGTGGCAAGGTAGCTGTAGATTCAACAGAATATTAACTGATATAGAGGCTCTCATTGCACGATCTAATGAATCATACAGATATGCACATACAAGCAGTTTTTTAAATTTTAGTTTAAAAATCAGAATGCAGTGCAGAATCAACATAACTTTGTCACAATGTTTAGTGGGAAACACTCAGAGCAAAATATTACCCTCTCAGCCAGATGTGTCAGAAAGAAATATTCATTTATTTCTGCCTGGCTGTAGAATAAAACTTAAACCAGAGAGAAGAACTATGATATGCCTTTTAGTTTAGTTTTTAAAAGAAAAGATATGTTTTAATATTTGATGCTTCTGAAGCACAGATAGCTTAAGATGAATTTCGGTAGGATTTATATTCCAGAAGAAAAGAAAGAATCTTTATTTTTACTGTGAAATACAGATAAAGAAAATTAGATAAAATGTGAGCAAATATACAGTTAAAAATATGTGGAGAAACACCTCTTTAAAGTACACCTCTATTATGCTCAGTCTATGCTTTAGAATACAATTATGAACCAAATCCTGGAGCAAGGCCACAATGTACTGGGGATCTCTCTGGTAGTGAGTTGGTAAGGCATGGAAGATAAGAACTTCTCTCCTTGGGACACAGAAAAGCAGCCAAACTGTTTGGTCACAGTTGGATGCTGCTCCAGTTGGAATATAGTAGTCCTTATACCCAACATACCCCTTTCCACTGGAGAAAATGGCTGTTGGTTCCACTTAGTAATGCACTGTCTACTACATCTAAAACTTTCATGTCCATGGGGCAGGCAGGCTTTGGCCCCAAATTACTACTATAAAATTGTGCCAATACATAAGTTGTGTTCAGTCGTGGGATGATGACCTCAGTGGACTTTGACTCCATTGCATTTTGCATCAGGTGAATAAAGAGTTTCAGAGGAGCCTCTGAACAGGGCCTGGGAAAATTCAAAAAGGACTTGGTTCTCCTAACTTGCCTGATGGGTCTTAGCTTCCTAAAAGGGTTTGACTTGGCCCATACGAGGGACCTACCTAAAACATAGCAGAAGTCTGCAGCATAACAGCATCTCTAATCTTGTTCTTTTCACCACTTGCTGAGCTGAGTGGCTGAGAGGCAATGAAAGCTGCGGTTTTTCCTTGTGGCCACTTAGTGGTGGGGGTGGGGATGCGGGGGGACCCTACACCATATCTACTCCCCCAATCCTATATTACCAGATTGCCTAGTGGAAGAAGGACTCCTGATTTGGAATGATCTAGATGATGAAATAGTTGGGAGAAAACTTTTGCTGTAATTCTATGGATGAGTTACTCACTTATGTTCTGAAGTGAGTCACTAAAGGCAACATTTGCTAAATAGAAAAACAGACATCTAAAGTAGGGATAGCAACTAACACCTGTGATTCCCACATGTTTCCCTCCAGAAAAGAGAATCACCTTAAATGCCCTTTTCAAAGTTTTGAAACTGTTCCCAATTTAATTGTGCATATCCCTGGTGTAGCAGTTTCCAGAGGACTTGGGGTGCTCTGCCTTCCCCTAGCAGTCAATTCTTACTTACCTGCACACCTGGTGTCTCAATGACATAGTTTTCCTTGCCCTCCATGCCTTTGATGTTTATCAAGTATAAAGGAGAAGGCTCTGAGTTGAGTCAGAGAGCCACCTTAAATGCGTCATAGGGCTGTCTTGCCCCAGTCAGGCTTACATGTACATTGTCCAAACTTCCTGCCTGCCAGATCGCTCTTTCTGGGCTCCCCCCCTGCCAGAATGCTAAGGCCTCTCTTTCGGTTCCCTGTCCCTGTCCCATATCCCCCAAGCACACTGCCCTGTCCCCCAGGCACAATCCCCAGACCGATCAAACCAATTTTAATTTCTTTTCAGTGAAAAAACTGAAACTGCATAATTCCCTCCCCCAGTCAATTCCTGTTATAATTCTTAGTTTATTTAGAACTTCTATAAATACACTGTGTTTTAATTAATTGGTCTAATGCATTTATTCCTGTCTTCTTCAAGAATACATAAAAACATATTCAAGTTGATTTCTTTTTTTAAATGATACATAACCCAAACATAAAAGTCAATTAATATCTTTGTCAGTTATAAAATAGCTGATTATATGTGTAAAGCTTACTAAAATATATCTGAATAACCATGATGTGTGTGTACACACACACACACACACACACACACACACACACACACACGCATGACATGGTTATTCATGTATATATATATTAGTAGACTGAGGAATCAGGTAATAACTTCTAAGATGAAAATTGCCTGAAACTCATATTTTCAGTTCCAGTTTTCCCAAACCTTCATGTGTTGGGTTGAAAATTTGAAGGTTGGAGGGTCAATTTCTTCCCAGGGTGACTTTTTCTTAATAGGCTGAATAAAAAACATTTCAGCTCTCCTTGAGCATGAATACTTTCCCCATTATAATGAAATTTGCAGAAAGATTTCAGTAACTGTAATAGTAAAACAGCTGGTGAGAAGAAGCTGAAATCTAGTAGGGCAATAGCTTATTTGGGGAGCTTTGATGAAAGCTAATTTTGATTTGACTGAGTTGTGAGCTACTGAAAATTGTATTTCATACAAGTTTGGAGTTTGCTTACTTAGTTCATAAAGTGCATGGTTGTGGAAAGCTGCTCTGCAGATAAATGTATAATTAATTTAACAGTGCAGTGCCCAGAGAATGTAGTGCAGGTAGGGAAAATGGGAAAGACAATGCAAGAATGTCCTTCCTTCATTTGCTGTATTGTTCATAGAAGTATCTCCTGGCTCTGGACTACATAATGTGTGTGGGGTAGGATGCCTCAGGGATGTCTTGCCAAAAGCTTCCACACTAAAGAATATGATCAGTGCTGCAGTACATTATAAAATATTATTTCTTAGATTATGGACCTGATTTGAAGCTTACTGAATTAAAATTTCCCATTGACTTTGGTGGGCTCTGGCTCAAATCCAAAGTGAACAGACAGTGTCAGTGAAATCCTGGCCTAAGTTAAATCAGTGGCAAAACTGCCAAAGTCATGTTTGGTACTTTGGTATTTTATCATGTACTTTTTGATGACCCTAAATGAATGAAAGCTGTGGGTAGCACTCTCCATTTCATCCTGTTATAATTTCAATATGCCTCTTGGGAGAAAAACCCTTCATGTAAGTGGACTCTCCAATGCTCAACTTTCAGCTAAAAAACTGCTATTGCAAAGAAGAATTACATTGGGATAGGGCCTAATCCTGCTCCTGTTCAAGTCAAGGGCATGGATATTTGCCATTTGATACACATAACCTTGTGTCATCTTTCTGCTTGTGCAAACTCTGTATGAAATGGGTTATGCAAGGGGCCAGATTCTCAATTATAGCAAGGTTATTTTACATGACTGGCAGTCTGAATGAATTTTAAAGTGCATGTAAATTCAGCTTGTGCCCTCTTTGGGCCTTTTTGCATTTCCAGAACAGAATAGAGTTGACTTTGTGTAATGGCGCTCAAGCCACAGGTGTGAAGAAGTAGAGAATCAGGCTCATCTGAGTCCCTGGTGCAATCAGAATGCTTCTATATTAACACATGCAATAACTGGAGAATAAACAGCAAAATGTAGAGATGGGATTTCTTTATTCATGATGGAAAAAACTAGTTGTAGTCACATACCAAAGAAAATAGCACATTTTAATATTGGTGAGCACCTTTTATAAGATACATTTTCTGTTATATTTCACTGTAGGTCTTATGCATATCTTTCAATAAGATTAATTAGCTAATGTTTGGGAAGCATTTTGAATCTGTGAAGCACCATATAGATGCTAAATATTATTGTTGTTATCTGTTATAAGTGAGATGAAGGCTGTCTTCAAATGTTGACTAAAGCCTTGCATTTTTTATGGTCACAACTTTGTCAAAAAGATTTTATTTTCCCAGAAGCAATGTGCTACCAAAGATGTTGAGCTTTAAATCAACAGCTGCTATACCTCAAGCAAGTTATGAATTTTCTTTGATTTACAGCAGTTGTTTTTTATTTCTCTTCATGTGGGAGGGAGGAAGGGCATACATATCAGGAGAGAGAGGGAAAGAGCATACATTCATGCAGATAAACAATACACAGGCCTAAACAATGTGAAGGCCAAAGGCTCTGTTATACAAAATACCCCCGTGTAGGGTTTAAAATCCATATTAAGACTCTGCATTTCTATACTGTGGATGAGTCTGCAATTCCCACTGAAGTCAGAGTGAACTGACTTGCTCAGTACCTTTAAAAAAAAATCAGGCCACTCATATAGGTTAGGCATCTCCTTTGGAAAATCTTGCCCCAAAGGCTCAATCCTGTAAGAAACAGGGACCTCAGGGAAATGCATTGACTTTAGTCAGCAGCATAACAGACAGTTTTTGTACTGTGGGCAGCAGCAGCTGGGCTGCTGGTGGCCATCAATTTTGCCCCCCCTCTAAGTCGGTGCTCAAGGTTGGTGGCACACTCACCCATTCCTAGTTCTGCTACTGAATTTAGTAGCTTCCTTGCATGTAGGTGAGATGGCTCACATAGTTCTCATGGAAGGACTGGAGCCTTAGTAAGTAGTGCACATAATATACATTTATTACACCTTTCAAAATGTTTGACAGTTTATCATAGCATGTTATACCTGATTTGTCCTTGGATTGCCCTTGTGAAATTAATGATTCTAGAGCAATGGATGGGCAAACTCCATTGATGCAACTGGTACACTCACACTTTGTGTTAGGAAAGGTAGACCAAGCTCATTCTGTGAGGCAAACAGTTGCTAACAGAATTTTAACCTATTTTCCTTGACCAGTCTGCATAGAGATATTTTGTAAAGAATCATGATAGACAAATCATACTGCAGACTTTGCTCCCAAAAGAAGCCAACATAATTGATAAAGGTTCTGGCATGGTTCTTAAAACAAGAAATTCAGTAGAGAAATAGAGAAACCTCAATAGTGAAAATGTGTTAGGACACTACTAATAAGAAATAAAACTGTGGCTAGGAATGTTTTGCTTGCGGCACGGGCAGTGTTTCTATTAAATAAAATCAGTTAACTTTATGGCTTTCATCACTGGTTGGTGTTTCTCGATTTAAAAGTTAAAGCATGCAAAAATCCCATAATAAATTGATGAAAGATGAAACCTGTTCCTATGCTGCACCAAACTCTGTCTAGCCTTTTGCCAGACACACGTACTAACTGACTCTTCAGTTGAACATATTTTACTTATGGCTTGACTTACTAATTACTGATACAACCATGGTAACATTTGTTATAGCAAGTGGTAATGTAATTGGATAGCTGTGGAATTGTTCCATAGGCTGGAATCTGTGTTTATCTGTTTTCATGCTGGAGGCATTTCAAAAGGCCCCAGCACAGAGGGACAAGCCACCTTAAGTTCATACAGACTCAGTATTAACCTCCATTATTTCCCCCTGACAGGGCTAGGGAGGTGAATCTGGAGAAGCCCAGCAATATCCGCTAGCATGCTTCCTGTTGCCCTTGTCTGATCTTTTCCTGTTTCTTCCAGCTCTATATGCCTGCCTTCCATGCCTCAGATCTGGCTCTTTTTTTGCCTCTGAAGGTATGTACAAATGACATAATCTAACTAAACAGCTCTCTCTCCATGTGGAGTCAGTCATGGCTGATGACTTCTAACTAAAATATACTCTTTTGACTCTTTCTTCTCTTAGCTCTACAGAACTAACACCCCTAGAGGAGAAGGAGCCAGACTCTTCTAATTTGTGCATTGACAGAACCAATTGTTGGTGATGAATTAGGATGAACCCTTGACCCAAGCTGAGTTTGTGGGACTGACCAGTAATAGAAATGGGTTTTCTTTATGAACTGAACATATTTGACTAGAGATAGCTGAACGTGGGACCTAATGATACCTGTTTTAAAAAGTTACTTTTTAGATTGGAACCATAATTTAAACAGTAAACAACAATGTATCTGGGGATAGCTATACTTTACAGAAGGTATTTTACTTATAATAGCATAAGTTACAGTGCAGGAGCTTCCACATTTTGTCACAAATCCTCACATATTACCAAACAAATAGATTGTCCATACTTTCATTCCAGTCTTGAGTACAGTAAATTAATTGTTCAAGACTAGAAATTATTATTAGAATGTAGTTGAAAATCCCCTTTGAGCATGAAGCTTCTCATTTAGGCATTTCAGTCCCTACTTCTTTGTGCAGAAATTATCTTTTGCTCACCAAGAAGCTCAGAGCATCTTGGGGTTGGAAAGTCATGAGTCAGGTAAAGGAAAGCTCTACTGGCATAGAGAAGTCTGCAGCATTCATAAGCCTCTCATTTGTACATGTACCCAGTGCTTTTTTTCAATTTGATTGTTGCTATTAGGTTTTGTGATAAGATAACTGGTAAACATGTAAATGTTGCCTAGCATTTGTAACAAATGCTATAATTCAAAACTTTAACATGGAACAGCTAACTTTTCGATTTCTCCCATGCAAATTTACATCAAAGGCTAAATTCAGAGGGACTTTGATGCTGCAGTACTTAGCACTGAAACATGCAACTGTTAGGGGCCTAGCCCCTGCTCTGGAATCTGTCCTTTTTACCCTGCATGTGGCAGGCATGTGGCTGTGTAACTGTTGTTTCTGGCATATTAGGGGGATTTTTCTCTAGGCATGCTTGCTGGAATAAAATGGAAGAGAGGATCCTCCTATCTAACAGCCTAGTTGTTAGGGTGCTTGCTTAGGGAATAGGAAACCTAGCTTCTAAGATAAATCACCTAGAGGTTTGAATCTGTATCTTCTACTTCCCAGCAAAAATCTCTAACCATCATGCCACAGACTAAGTATTGCTCAGGCTATTCTCTGGCCCTTTCCTTGTAACTGTTTTACTGTACCTTACATTTAATATTCATAGGATAAAGAGAACTTGCTGCCCCGTTAAACGATGGAACCCAGATCAGGACCTATGCCTCTGCTACCCCTTTCAGGACAGTATCCAATTTTGAATGTGCTCTGGGTAATGCTTAGCCCATGGCTTGATGATTAGCATATGTTGCCTATCAGAATTTCAGATCCTGATAGGCAAAAAGGGTCTAGAATATGGAGCTCCCATTCCCTGGCTAGGGTACTGGGTGTAGCTTGGATGCTCGCCTCTTCCTCTCTCCAGTGCTTGCAAGTTGTGGACTTTTTCTCGGACTAGTTTTGGGTCTTACCTAGTGTTATGTGGAGAGGTAGTTAGTCGTGCTTTATGAAGTTAGGCAGATGCAGGGCAGGGTGGCACCTTAGAAACTAACTGGTTTAGAGAGGCATAGACTTTTATCTGACAAAGTAGTCTGTTCTGTATGAAAGTTTATGCCATTCTGAACCAGTTAGTCTCTAAGGTACTACCTTGTTTGGCTTTTTGCCTAGAATTGCCTGGGCAATTCCCCTGAGCAGCTACCCAGCTGCAACACAGCCTATTGATTTTGCATAGTAAGCAAGTGCAGGCTATACTGAATCCCAAACTGGGCATTAGTGTCAACAGCTGCAGTTTGGCAGGCAGGTATCTGTCACTTAGGTAAAATGAAGGATAAATAGGGTCAGAGTCCCTGTCTCTCTAAACAGTAAAGAGGGAGAGAGGTTTAGAATCCACAAAAACTAACTTGATGAGGAGTCACCTAGAGCTAGTCAACAGAGAAATGGGCAGGGGTGTGTCTTACTCCTCTCTGTGATACTCTTATTTTAAAACATGAAGGAACATCTCTCCTGTCTCTCACGTTTTTCACTTCCTTAGTAAATGCCCTAATCATCAGGCTATGTACTATTTTCGGGTATGTCTTCAGGCATCATATGCAGTCACCAGTCTTCCTTTAGAATCTGGTCCATTGTGTATAAAAGAATCAAACATTTATAGTTGAGGCAGGAGAAGAGATTGTGAATGAATGCTTGACTCTGTAAAGTAGTGGTTCCATACTCTCCTAGAGGAGGTGAACCTAGGCTTCAGTCCCTGTTCCCAGAACTATTTATGTATTTTATTTGGATATAAGGCATATATAGTCCTTGGAGTAAGGACTCAAATCTAGGTTTCTCTTTTATCCTGGTGAGTATCCTCACAACTAACCCATATGCAGGTGTGTGCCCTAACATTCAGCATGATTACAGAGTCCTACTTACTTCCACTCTTCCTCTGAATTCTTTTATCTATAGTGGGGCAGCTTCAAAATGATGGGTGGAGAGTGGTTTCTGACTCGAATGGCTTGGTGGTTAGGGTACTCTTCATGGAGGTAAGGGATACAGGTTTGGATCCCATTAGGTTGAGGAGGAACTAAATCTGGATCCCCTTCATCTTGAATGACCACTCTCAGCTCTAAACTACTGTGCAAAAGGGGGACCCATTCCTTCATCCTCCTCTGTCTACTATTGCATTTTATGAGAAGCCTGATCTCTAGACATGTTCTGAGAATGCTTACTTGACAATCTCTCTCCTGGGCTTCATTCCTAGATTTTGGATCTTGAATAAGTGTAAGCTTGAGACAGGCAGTAACTGCTCAGTCTTGGCAAGAATGAAAGCAGAGCTTTAGGTAGCAAGGGAATTTTAATATTGACAATAAATATGCACAGTCATCACACCAAATAAACTATGGAGTATAGGCATCTCCACAGTTGGGTAACAATGGAGTTGGTATTTTCAGTATCATAATTGTGAATGTTGGCACTTCAATTCTGCGTAAGTCCCAGTTTAGGTGCCAAAGTCCTTTTCTGAATTTGGCCCCCTTTTTTTGCCACAGAACAAGTAGAAAGATATTGTCAAATCTGTAACTGTTATGCTTAAATATGCAGTTACTTTACATTCCCTGGACATCAGATCTTCCTCTGAAATACCAGCTTAGGGGAAGATGACTCTGGTCTTGTGATAAAGTAACTTGAAATATAAAACACAACTTTTAACCAGGAACAGGTCTTGGGAAGTAACTGCCACCCCCCTGCTCATCTACATCCTATCCTTTTTCTGTCACAAGCTGAAATTTTTCATCAAAACTTTTTTTTTTCCTAGAAAATGCCCTTGCAACCATTCTGGCTTCAAATTTTGTTAGAAACAACAACAACGAGGAACAATGGAAAATGCTGAACATAGCCCTTCCTCCCTTCCCCCACGCCCAAAGCATGGGCACCAAGTCACTTTTTAAATATTTTTGTGACGTTTCTTTTACTGCCTCTAGTTATTAACAAGGAGAACAATGTTTTAATCTTCCAGTAGCGTAAGTAGAGCATTGTCATAGGGTGAAGCCCTGCTCCGAGAGATATGTAAGATATGGGCCAAGGTACAATACAGCCTTTTACAGATACTTTTTCTTCTCAGATTTTGTACTGTAACTTTGGGGTTTTTTTTAATTTTGAGGCCAAAGTACTTACTTGTCATAAAGTACTGTGCTATGGAGCTAAAACAGCTGGTTCCTCCACACCATTATTTTTCAACTAAAATACCACAGCAAGATCAGTGTGAATAGAGCAGAAAGAAATAAATCAGCTGGTGAACCGTTATCATTCACTTTACATGGTAAAAAACAAATATAACTGTCATTTTCTAACATTTACTATAGATAAATTGAAAATGTATATCATTCTTTAACATAGTAAAGAAACACAGAGATGCCTATTATTCTGTGATACACATTACTTGTGCAATATATATTACCAAGGGGGAAAAATAAACTAGCTAGCTAGATGGCTTGAAGTTGCAAGTGTAGCTTATCATATCCCAGAAACATAAAAAACTCATTTGAAAGAAAAAAAAAACCAAGAGAAAATATTCAATTAAGAATGAACAAAATAAATGGCAGTTGTTCCTATCTTCCTACACTACTCTGCTTTCACTATATCTAGTGGAAAAAGGGGTAGGTGTATGTGGGTGTTATAAAAGTCTTGATAATATTGGAATTGGCTCGAGCCTTGAGCTTCTTGAAATAATTTATAACACTGAACTATATTTCTTAAAGGGTGTCAATATAGTTATGCGAGAGGTTTTTTTTTCTCTGAAAATTCCCCTATGGAATAGGAGAAATTTACTGCAATCTTTGTTTTTAATGTGGTGAATCTGAATCATGAAAGCAAAACAATGAACATGTCCGCTTCCTTTGTCAGTCTACTCATACCAGTGTGAATTTCTTGTGGGTGTCTAGTCTGCACAACAGTGGTGTTATGCTTTGAATGCTTCTATTCCTTCCTCAGTAGACTTGCACTCAGTCTGTTCTGAAGTAGATGGTTTTTTTCTTCGTTCATATTACTGACTATACTGACTGTAACAGGGTCTCTGTCGGGAGCCCTGTTACTTGGACGAACACCTGGGCACCGTTAATGATGACACCCAGTCAGGTGGGGGAAAATTCTCTACCTAACTCAGGATTGGCTGAGGGACTTAGCTCCTGAGAATAAAATCAGAGGCAGGACCCAGGGAGAAAGCCTGAGAAGAACAGCAGGACAGAGTGGGTCAGGCACTCACCCAAAGACGTAGCCACAACAGTGAGTCCAGAGGTGCTGAGGCTCCTTGACACGGTCTGGGGGGAACTCCTGTGATCAAAGGAGGGCCCCAGCTTGGGAGAGACTAGTATCGGCTGCAAGCAATGGCCAGGGATGTTCCCAGCTCCGAGGAGGGAAGCGGGAAGCAGGGCGTGACGAACGCAGCCACAAACCAATCAATTACTGGCAGGGAGTGGTGCTGTTGCCTGCAACTCGGGCCACTATAAAAGAAAAGGAAATTAAAAATCAATGGAGTGACTTGACATGTCTGGGGAAGTTATTCTGCGAATACTGACTAACATTATACCAATCTCCTTCCTCCTCTCATAAGATCAAAGTCGTGGCAGGCGAGTACAAGAGGAAATGGGTGGTATTATGCAATCCTGACAACACTAACTATTCTGGCAAACATTCAGCCAAATCCCTGCTGTCATTCATTTGATTCAATGTAGTTACACCAATGATAACATGAATTTTGGTAATTTGTTAACCCACCATTTGAATTTCAGTGCCAGTGATAGGTAAGAGATTAACAATCCTAGAGACTGAATTACTTATAGAACAGGTACACTGGAGGCAGGGACAGTGTAATAAACCAGCAATCAAGTTTATGTTGTCCTGCTAACCTACCCTACCTTGAGATACAAAGACCACTTCTATAGGTTTATAGTGAATTCAGCCTTGATGTTATTTGCCCTTCTGGTGTAGCTTCCAGCTAGAGTACTGACTGTAATGTCAGTTTTATGCCACTGATGCCTGTTCTCCTGAAATTATACTAGGCTCATGAAACTCATTTCAGATGGAGCACTGACATCTATCTAGTAGTAATGGCTGTCAGTCTTCACCAATCAGGACAGGTTTTGAACCAATCATCTAGAGGTGAAAGTCTCTTATAGTATGTTAACAATCCCCTAAGACATTCAGTCTCTCTCAAGCTATCTTTTGGCATTACATGGTTCATTACTACTGAATTCTGTCTGCATTGTTCAGTGTGCCTTGTTCTGGCTTCCAAATGCAGAGAAGATTTAGTCAATCATTACCTTCAATAAAACTGGTCATGTTAATAGCTGTGAATATCACTCTCCAAAGAATAATCAATATTTGGCTGAAATTCTAGGGTGTCACCAGCTAATTGAACTTCAATTGATGAGAAGCCTGCACATTAGGATAATGTTATCTTTTGGAATTAGGCTGAATATCAAATTACCTTGTCCAGTCTCTGTTTGGATCAGGTATTGGTAGCATCAGCTTCCAACAGTGAATTGATTATTATTTAGAATTTACTATAAACAGTAAGAGGTTTAGACATGTTGGAGGTAAATGCCTTTCCTTTTAAATACCATTCTGTGGTGAAAAATACAACATTTGGCTTCAGAGAAAACTGACAGACAATTTATTTGGGGTTGCAAAACAATCCCATATACTTCAGGAAGATCTCTTCCCTACCAAGTTTGGAAAGGCAAGATATAAAATATGTTCTATTTTGCAAAATCCTAATTGTTTCAATTTAGAGAAAGAAATGAAACTTTCTTCATATAAAATACCTGACAAGCATCTATTACAATAGTCCCCAGAAGCAACTTCCATTCTAGTATGTTGTCTTACAGACCGTCTTATTAAAAAGTTAAGGAAAACTGAGAGCATCTTGGACAGATAAAAATACAAAATTAATGGAACCGGATAGTGCATGCAGAGATATAGACAAATTTACAATGGAGCATAAACAAAGGAAAGGAGTGGGAAAAGATGCACTTAAATTTGTGTAGTGGAGAATGACTGGCAGTATTGGTATGTTTGTTTATTTACTTCCATATTATAATGTAAGAAACCCATTTCAATAAAATGCTCCAAATTTATATTTGTATTTTTCATATTCCTATTACAACATAATATCAATCATTTAGTACTTTGTGAAGAAAGACTGGTTGCTATTTTGTTTTCATTTTAGACTGTGTTACTTTTCAAGACTCTTTTCTGTCATGATCTCAAAATGGTTGAAACAGTTTATATAATTCAAGTTAGTTGCTATTTAGCTAATGTTTAAGTGTATGTGTCTTATATATAACACTTATCCAGAGGAATACATATAGAGAATTTTATGTTCTGATTTTGAAGTCACAAATATAGTTGATTTTGAACAGGATTTGGCTTTTGGTCTATCACAGTGATATACATTACCACATTCCAGAAATTCAAAGCTATACAACTACAAGAAAAATATTTTTGAAAAAACCCCAGCAAATTACATATTATCTAAAACCTGTGAATACAGGTTTATCATTACCTAAATATTATCAAAAGAGGTCTTTGGTTTTTATTTTATTGATTATATTTTGCCTCTAAAGATAGACTTTATATTATTTCATTACTGTTTTTTTATTGAGCAAGAAACCACTTTGCATAATTTACATGGGATAAAAGACTGTCTGGTAGATAATAACTATTAAGGTTATCTGAGGTCTTGGAAAGCAGTTCAAGATAATAGCAATAAAATAAATCACAACCTTTGTGGATTGCATTAAATATGGTGTTGATTATGAGACTGTAACATTCCCACTGTGCCTATATCTTCGACCTTCAGTCAAGGGTCTGACAATAATGATTCAAGTTCCCATTCTTATTGAGCTTCTCCTATCTGTCTAAACGAGCCTTTTGGCTCAGATGGTTTCCAAACAGGTGTACCTCCTTTTTTAATCCCTCATTAGGCACCTAGCCAGCAAGAGTACAGCTGATTCAACATCTGTTCAACATCTTCATTAATGATGTGGACACTGGAGTCAGAAGCGGACTGGCCAAGTTCGCTGATGATACCAAACTTTAGGGAAAAGCATCCACACCAGAAGACAGTCAGGTGATCCAGGCTGACCTGGACAGGCTCAGCAAGTGGGCGGATGAGAATCTGATGGTGTTTAACGCCGATAAATGCAAGGTTCTCCACCTTGGGAAGAAAAACCCGCAGCATCCTTATAGGCTCAGCAGTGCTATGTTGGCTAGCACTATGCAAGAAAGAGACTTGGGGGTCATCATTGACCACAAGATGAACATGAACCTGCAGTGCGATGCTGTGGCTAGTAAAGCGACCAAAACGCTGGCTTGCATCCATAGATGCTTCTCAAGCAAATCCCGGGACGTCATTCTCCCCTTGTACTCGGCCTTAGTGAGGCTGCAGCTGGAGTACTGCGTCGAGTTTTGGGCTCCACAATTCAAAAAGGATATGGAGAAGCTTGAGAGAGTCCAGAGAAGAGCCACGCGCATGATCAGAGGTCAGGGAAGCAGACCCTACGATGACAGGCTGAGAGCCCTGGGGCTCTTTAGCCTGGAAAACCGCAGGCTCAGGGGTGATCTGATGGCCACCTATAAGTTTATCAGGGGTGACCACCAGTATCTGGGGGAACGTTTGTTCACCAGAGCGCCCCAAGGGATGACAACTAGGTCGAATGGTCATAAACTACTACAAGATCGTTTCAGGCTGGACATAAGGAAGAATTTCTTTACTGTCCGAGCCCCCAAGGTCTGGAACAGCCTGCCACCGGAGGTGGTTCAAGCGCCTACATTGAACACCTTCAAAAGCAAAATGGATGCTCATCTTACTGGGATCCTATGAACCCAGCTGACTTCCTGCCCTTTGGGCAGGGGGCTGGACTCGATGATCTTCTGAGGTCCCTTCCAGCCCTAATGTCTATGAAATCTATGAAATCTATGATTCAAGTTGCAGTTTTTAAACAGTATTTTATACAGTGAAGTCCAGAGCTTGGCTTATATGCCTGAGTTCAAGTGAAGAAAAGACAGCATCCTTGGTTACCTCAGAAGCAAAATCATTTATCTTTCTTGATGATCTCAGAATCTAACTCCTTTCCTTTACATCCTACACAGAAAATACTTACAGTAGCTGAGAAGTTATAGCAATGAGTACTGAAATTTTCTGGTTACACAATATAATTTCCCCCCCCCCCCAAACTCAATCTGACAGCTCCTTTCAGGCAAAATTTCCATTTAAGTCAACAGAAATTTAGCCCATATTGGAACTGTAAATCAAGCTATTTATGTCAACAGGTTCATTTGACACATTCAGCTTCTAAGCCTCTTGGACTGAACCCTCCCAAAATTCTGGAGTTCCTCTGCCATGGGACTTGCAGTAGTCTTTTGTCTCTTTGTTTCTATTCTCCTGCCTTTACATACTGTATTGTCATTCACAGTAGCAAATAGCACTTTCTATACCTTACCTTGACTTAGGAAACCTTGCATATCATCTTTGTTTTGATGCTGTTGAAGTGGCTTTTCAGGCCAGAGACTCACAATATTTAAGATTCCACTTTCTGATCAGCGTCTAGGAGATCATCTCACTTTATATTCATGTCCTCCAGGTTACCTTTGATAGAATGGTCTGAGGAGAATTGCTCTCCTGTAGAAACAAGTCTCTGAGTGAAACAAGTCCAGAGTGAACTGGCCACAAGTCAGACTTTGAGATTTTTGCATCTTGATGAGATATAAACAAACATATAAATGAGAGGAATATTGAGGTTGATTTTTTAAAAGCAAGCTAGGAAAGTTAGCCAAACAATCCTGATTGAAATGAATCAATGTTGTACAGCTAAATCCCACAACTGGCTTTGAATGCTTAAAAATGTAGCTCAACTACAGGATGTACTGGATAGTATTAAAAAAATGTACAAAGTCCACAAATTATTCCCTACTTTTCATATTGCGGAGCTTCTAGTGCAGCCTGTATTAGTTTAGTATGAACACTAAAACATTACATTTCATGTAGACAATCACTTCCTAAACTACCTATTTAGGTCTTTATATGGCTTTATTAACATAGTATTGGAGCACCAGTAGACTTCCCTAGACTTTTTACTTTTAAGCCTTAAAAAAAAAAAAAAAAAAAAAAAAAAGCAAATAAAAGGAAACAAAGGAAAAAAAATAATGTCAGGACCTCTTCATATAGCTCCTGTTAATGTGACTATATATCTAAAAGAAGATTATGTATACAGGTTACAGACAGTGTTTGCAAACATTAACGTTAATGTATGCACCTTACCAACATACATTGATTTTAAACACATCCTTTAGTTTAAATAGATTTGATTTTCTGTCTGGAAGACAAAAGAGAACATTAATAGCCATTGCTTACTGAGTTTACAAAGTTGTACACTAGGCTCCTTTAAAATGAACCTTTGTTTGGTACGCCTTAGCTTCTGATAGTCAAAAGACGGCAAAGATGCTACTCATCTCAGGGACAGGAGGACTGAATGTTAATGAATTACATGTTTGATATTAATTAGTTTTACTACCTGTTGTCATCCTTTATAGAACAGTGTATTTCTTACAAAAGTAACAGACAAACAGTCTCTGGGGAGCAGTTTTTTATTTTCTGGGTGAAGGGGAGGGGAGGCTCAGGAGATCAGTGAATGTGATACACCTTGACTTTACAAAGGCTTTTGATATAATCTTCCACAACATTCTCATTAACAAGCTAAGGAAATACAGACTAGAGAAAAGTATTGTAACTGGTTGGATGACTGTGCTCAGTGAGTAGTCTCAGTGGCACAGTATCTAGTTGGGAGGAGGTGTGAAGTAGGGTTCCCCAGGGGTCTGTCCTGGGTCCAGTATTATTCAATATCATTAATGATTTGGATGATGGGATTGAGTGCACACTTAGCCAATTTGCTGATGACACTAAGTAGGGTGGAACTGCAGACCTTTAAGTGCAGGGCTAGGATCCAGAATGACCTGCATAGATTGGAGAAACCGTCTACAGTCAATCAGATGCGATTCAGCACGGACAAGTGGAAAGTCCTGCATGTGGGATAGAATAATTGCATATAAAAATACAGACTGGGGAATGACTGGCTAGGCTGCAGTACTGCAGAGAAGGACCTGAGGGTTACAGAGGATTGTAAGCTGAAAATGAGCCAACGGTATGCTCTTTTTGCAAAAAAAAAGCATACTGGTTGTTGTAACAGGCTGGTTTGGCCCTTTAAGAGGTAGCAGAAATCCTGTAGTAGAGGCCCAACTGCAGGCGATTCACCACTCAAGGAGCACTCACGGGCAGTTAAATACTGTAGGAAGTATTTACAATCTACGCCTCTAGAAAGAGAGCGGGGAGCTGGAGCAGTCCACAAGCAGGAGTGGGACAGATGCCTAGATGAGTTCCATGTTTGGGCTCCTCCTACTACCTGGAGAAGGGTTATCAGTTTGCTTTGTTTGTGTGAGCAACCACTCTTTGCATTTAAAGGACAGAGTGAGGTGTACCCCTTGCGGCAAAACCAACCTAAGAGAGGCAGCAGGCTCACCAGCCCGGTTAAGACTGTATTTTTGGCCCTTGGAAGGGCCAGCTGAAGAGCCCCACCAGGGAAAGCCAGATTGCAAAAGGTAGCAGGCTCACTCATTTGCTTACAGTTGTATTAACAGGAACGTCATTTGCAAACCAAGGGAAGTGACTCATTTGCTTTATTCAGCACTGGTGAAGCCTCACCTGATGTACTGTCTTCTGTTTTGGGCCCCATACTTCAAGAAGGATATGGACAGTTTGAAAAGAGTTCAGTGAAGAGTGAAAAAAATGAGTAGGAGTTTGGGAAACAAGACTTATGAGGAAAAACTGGAAGAACCAGGGTTATTATAGTCTGAAGAAGAAAAGACTGAGGGAGGATTTGATAGTAGTCTTCAAACACCTCGTGTGATTATAGACACTGGAGACATGTAGGGGGTGCATGCGGAGATCGGCTATGAACCCCCTGGAAGTGCCAGCCAAGAAACCGGAAGGGCCGCTGGAAGTGCACTGCCAGTTTCGCTGCTGGCTCAGTGATCGGCTGCTGGGGAGACCCGCCCTGTCAGCGGCTGGCCACTGGGAGACGCCCCCCAGTCGGCAATCGGCTGTGATCTGATGCCCCCCCAGACTTGGGAGGCACCAGTTGCTCACTGTTATAGAGAGGATGGAGATGGGCTTTTCTCTGTGCCTGTAAAAGGCAGGAATAGGAGTTGTGGCCTCAAGCTGCAGTAGAGGAAATTTAGGTTGGAGATTAGGAGGAACTTGCTGAGCGTGAGGGTGGTCAAGCATTGGGATAGGATACCTAGAGAAGTTCTGGAGCTGGAATGGGCTAGTCAGGGATAAGCCTGCCTTGAGCAGGGAGGGGGCTAGACTAGATGGCCTTGTGAGGTCCCATCCAGCCTTACTTTTTCTATAATTACCTGGATAGATATAATTTTTAACTTGCGACAGCAGAGTGGAATTCAAGACATTTTTGATAAGCTAAGCAAAAGTTATTTTCCACTGACATATGACACAATCTTTATTTCTTAAATAAATCCTAGAAAAAATTCTTTGGGAATTCTACAGAAGGGGACCTTGCACATAATTTGTTACCCTTAAAAACATCTTTGAGAAGGTCAATTTTGTGTGGCATTTCTACCCTTTTTAAGCTGGCCACAACAACAATGCATTCTAGTGTCAAATATAAAAAAAAATAGCTGTATGAAAATCATAAGATTCTGGTGGTTCAAGTTCAAAATTGAGACCTTATTATAAACCCTGTAAAAACATTAACTTTTAAATGTCATGCCGTGACCTTCAACATCCCGTTTAAGTACGCCAGTACTGTTTACATATTGAGAGTGGCCTTATAATGTGTTTAATTAGGCAGTTGCTTATAACTTTGCAAAATTTAAATAGTTTGCTCTGAAATTTTTCATGATAGGTGTCTACCTCAGACTGTATTAAAAAAAATAGACAAAATTGTTCAACCAGCTCTCAGAAGGAGATTTGGAAATGGGCATTGTTTTGTCCGTGTTAAAAAAAAGGAAAAGTTTTACAGTGATTTCATTGGGAAGCTGTACTAGTTCTATGCCTTGAGGAACTACCTTAAATATTAGTGTCCAGGAGGTGGTTTTTGCAATTCCTGTGTTTAAAAAATAGACCATATTTGACTAAATGACATGCATGTGAAAAACCTTTATACATATTAAGTAGAGACGGTGAATTTGGAAGCTAAATTCTCTGAGGAATCTGTATGTATTGAATGTTCCTCTGTTCAGCACTGCAATGGTCAAACAGGATTTTCCCCATAATTGGTGCTCCCAGCTGCTGTTGTGCTGGGCAAAAGAACAGAGAGCATTAGGGCTTTCTTTTCCATATTCACAATGCTGTAATTCACAATGCACAATTTGGCTTCTGGTTCCAAAGCTGCATGGAAGATGAAACAGGGAGATGCAAATGTAGAAGGAACCAGAGCTATTCTTGAGATTGGGACAAGAAGCTCGGTGATAGGGACTGGGTGGGCAATGAAACTAGGACTAGGAGCTGGGAAACCATAAAGAAGGTGTGTGGGCCAGGTCAGGCCCTGGGTCCTTTTCGTCGCTCTGTACACGGGCTGTGGCTGGCAGCCCGGGCAGGCCGGGTCGGAGAGGGAGGTCGCCGAGCTAGAATTAGGCACAGACACGTAATGGTTGATTTTAAGATTGTTTATCTATACCGAGATGGTCGCGGTGTAGGCCGAGAACCTGCTTGAGTTGCGGTTATAACAGAAAACACGAACGCACGTGGAGTTTGTTAGGCTCCACACAGACAAAACATGAACAATCACGTGGAGTTTGCTAGGCTCCACGCAGACAGAACTCCGGATGTCCAGGACAAGCGCGCATTAAACTCGTCGTTACGTCCTATAGTAGGCTCCGTTCGAAGACGGGAAGAGGTGGGCGGTGGATCAGGCCGCCAAACTCCTCTGAGCAACACAC
This sequence comes from Alligator mississippiensis, assembly GCF_030867095.1. NCBI lineage: Eukaryota > Metazoa > Chordata > Crocodylia > Alligatoridae > Alligator > Alligator mississippiensis. The sequence continues at coordinate 72,048,578 of NC_081827.1, forward strand.
AGGGTTTCCACTACCCCGCCGCGCACACCCAGAGTCCCCACGAGATGGATGCGGAGTCCTCTTCGGCTTGGGTGGAAACTGCTCAAACCTCTTATACGGCTAGCAGGCCAATCGCTAGCCGCCACGTGTGAATAATTTAGCACTAGCCAATTGCGGGGCACGAATTTGCATACAATGAGCGGGAACTCTTTTCACCATGCATTTCTGTGTTGCAAAGGGAAATGCACCCTGCAAAGATCGCTGCAAAGTGGCGGGAACACTCCTTTGCACGCGGGTTCTCTGCGCAGCAGAACTCCTCTGTGCAATGAAGCTGTAAACCCACGGGGATAATTCTTAGTGCCGAAGCACACACAAAAAAAATCAGACCTTTGGGTCATGACATCCCCCCTTGTTGAAGGCACAATAGAATTATATTTTAAACCTATCGTCTGGGTTGTAAACAGCTCTGTCAATGGTTCGCGAAACTAAACGAGCAAAAAGAAAATCAGTCAATAATAAAAGTTTGTCCTCAAGGGATCGAATCAAATAATAACCGACACACACACATATACATAAAATCACATTCATAACAAAAAACTGAATGATCATGACTTCAGTGGGCGTCATGGTGGAATCGCACGTCAGGCCTTCGTTCCTTTCGGTGATGTTGTCCCTCTCGGGGCCTCTCTCCACCACGCACTCCGAATCCCTGATCTGTAAAAGAACTCTCTTAAAATGGTTATTTACTACTATTTATAAAATCACACAGGACCGCACAATAATGCAGTCGATTAAACTTATCATTACTATTAAATATAAATATGTAAATACGAGTTTATACTGGACAGCTCTCTCTCTCTTTTCACACTCAGCAACTCGACGAAATCGTCGAAGAGTCGTCATTGCCTTCTTCTAGATAGTGAAAACCTAACTCGTAGGCTAGTTGCCATTGTCTCGCGTCTTCCAAAATCCGAAGCTGTCTCTTATTAAGTCCAGAGCACTGTAGGAGGAATCCAAACATGTATCACTCCTCTTGCATTCTCTGGCGTAATAGTGGATGCTCGGATTCGCGGAGTTTCGTGTTTTGAGCCTCAGTCGGGCGTTGACACTCCCGATCACTGGATAGTCTTGGCTCCATTAGGACGCGCAGTCTTGACAACTGATGAAGGAGACTATTCACAGGATGATTGACCAGTGGGTTCAGCACAATCCGCAAAACCACGATGTTTCTTTGCCCGTAAACTTTAAGACAACTATCTATGCTGTCGAGAGTCACTGGAACGGTTTCAGGGTCTCGCAGGTGACGGTGAGGCCATGGTCGCATTCGTTGGAGTGGTGTTAGTCCCAACGTGCATTCTCTTGGGTTTCAGGCGCAATACGAAACTTCGATAATAGCCAGTACAAGCTGTTCTGCACTGGTGTGTTCTGGTCGTCTGTCGTGCCATGCGTGGGCCTTCTGTTCAATCACTCCTGCCACAAGCGCCGGAATCGGAATAGGCCAGTGGACGCTAAACGCCACCATGTCGATGTCGGTGACATGTCCCTTACTCCATGAAGCTTGTCTCACCAAGAAGCTTGCTTCTTCCTGGTCCAGGAGGTCGGACCCAAGCTCCACGACCAGACGTCCCAACCACACAGCCAGAGTTTCTTCGCGTCGGATCCTGGATTCCCTACATAAATTCTGCAGTTCGGCTCTGGAACGAGCGTAATAGGTGGTAGCATGAACTGTACTCTGCGGACCGATGGCTGGGCTGCTTGATACTGCAGGCTGATCAATTTTCTCATGAGTTATCGTTGCTGTTGCTGTTTCTGTCGGAGCTGCAGTCATTGTTACAGCGGGGGTTTTGTTGTTTTAGGCGGGAGGGGCGGATGCACTCCTCTGCTCGACTCCCCCTCCCTTCGGCAGAGGGGCGTGGTCGGCAGAATCGATGCGGCGTTGCTGGGCGGAGTTACCGGCCGAACCCTCGCAGGCTCTCTCGAAGCTCCATCCCTTGCTTCCGGCTTCTCCACGTGGTCTTTCCTCTGCTCGGCGCCATCTTGTTGGGGCTTTTTAAGATCCCCTTTCTCAGCCGCTTCTCCGACCGCCCGAACGGCCATACGCAGCTGGGTCTTCAAGCTTAAAGTTTCACTCATCAGATCAGTCATAGTTTGAAAGGTTGCATTTAGTTTTCCCCCCTTGTCGCACCGTAGGACCACTCTCTCATTTACGGCGCGGTCCTCCGTCTCTGGGTCTTCGCGGAGCTCGGATGGACGCTCACGACTCCTTAGTCTAGGCACCACCATGCAAGGGGAGAACCAGCCGATTGGCATCGTCTCTCCCATCTCTCGGGCACACCGTGAGCAACGGACACACTCCCGGGTGGGGGTCGGGCTTACTGCGCTCGCCCGGTCGACTTTGGCAAGGGTTACAGCATCGAGGGGCCTATATAGGACCCGCTTATCACCCATGATACACCCGAACGCCGCGGGGTGAAGATATACTTCTTTCTCTTCTAGGGCTCCAACTTCTGGAGTTCCCTCTTCTCCCCTTAACGAAAGGTGTCCACGGACACATCTCCTGCCCGTTCCGCCCGCCTGGTGGTACGCGAGGTGCGCCTCCAGTTCTGCGACGCTTGCTACGCTGCGTCTCCCACTTCTCCAAGGGCAGTTCTCAACTAATTCTAACTCTAGCGAACCCTCTCCTGATCCCATCGCCATGTGGTGCGGTGATCCCGATCCCATCCTCGTCGCCGTGTGCGGGCCGGGTCAGGCCCCGGGCCCTTTTTGTCGCTCTGCACGCGGGCTGTGGCCGGCAGCCCGGGCAGGCCGGGTTGGAGAGGGAGGTCGCCGAGCTAGAATTAGGCACAGACACGTAACGGTTGATTTTAAGATTGTTTACCTACACCGAGATGGTCGCGGTGCAGGCCGAGAACCTGCTTGAGTTGCAGTTACAACAGAAAACACGAACACACGTGGAGTTTGCTAGGCTCCACGCAGACAAAACACGAACAATCACGTGGAATTTGCCAGGCTCCACGCAGACAGAACTCCGGATGTCCAGGACAAGCGCGCATTAAACTCGTCGTTATGTCTTATAGTAGGCTCCGTTCGAAGACGGGAAGAGGTGGGCGGTGGATCAGGCCGCCAAACTCCTCCGAGCGACACACAGGGTTTCCACTACCCCGCCGCGCACACCCAGAGTCCCCATGAGATGGATGCGGAGTCCTCTTCGGCTTGGGCGGAAACTGCTCAAGCCTCTTATACGGCTAGCAGGCCAATCGCTAGCCGCCACGTGTGAATAATTTAGCACTAGCCAATTGAGGGGCACAAATTTGCATACGACGAGCGGGAACTCTTTGCACCGTGCATTTCTGTGTTGCAAAGGGAAATGCACCCTGCAAAGATAGCTGCAAAGTGGCGGGAACACTCCTTTGCACGCGGGTTCTCTGCGCAGCAGAACTCCTCTGTGCAATGAAGCTGTAAACCCACGGGGATAATTCTTAGTGCCGAAGCACACACAAAAAAAATCAGACCTTTGGGTCACGACAGAAGGGTGATGGATCGGGATCTAGGAAGTGGAGATGGAGAGTAAAACAGAGAGAATGAGGTGGAAAAGTGGTACTTCAATAAGGAAGCCTGAGAGGGACACTGACTGGCATGAGAAGCTGAGTACTGGAACACATACAGGCTGGAGGGGCTGGGGTAAAAGGATATTTCACGAACAGCATGCTCCTCTCCAGAACCGGGAATTGATTCAACTATCCCTCTGCTGTTGTAAATATTTATCTATTAAACATGCTGGCAATATATATGTCTCATCTGTTTGATGCTGGCCCAAAATAGCCAAATAGAAAATAATAACCTACTACTACTCATTTATACTTCACACAGCAGGAGCCTGGAATGAGTTCATGAAGGGTCCAATTATCCCCCAGCTGTGACCAATTTGCCAATCATAAAGCAGATGCAGCCCAGCCAGAGGGAGGATAGCAGGTAGCAGGTAGGATAGCAGGTAGAGAGGCAGAAGAAGTACAGATTAAAAGGATCTCTGGAATGAGTTAGATAGAAAAGAAGACAATCAAGCAGTGAAGGTACAAATAGGAAGGGCAGGAAACATCCCAGGGGAGCAGTGAGGGATAGAACGGAATATTATCCACTGTTAAACACAAGGGCTCTGGGCTGGAACCCAGAGGAGAGAGCAGAGCTGTGTTACCTTAACCCCCTCAGCCTTGCAGAAGTGACTGCCTTGTAGACAGAGTCCAAAGATTTAAGTCCCAGACTGATAAGAGGCCCAAGTTTGGGCATATGACATTCAGGACTTTAGGGTTTAACTTTAAACTTTCTTTTATCCTGAGGGGGATGAGATCCCAGGTTAGACAGAAGGAATTGTAGGTGACTGGAGGACACTGAGGAATGTTACTTAGTTGCTTCAGGTGGCGAAGATCTGTGGTACCAATCTTAAAACTCTAACTCTGCTGATGACCTGGGTGGGTGTCACCAGCAAGTATCCTGGTTTTCTCTGTTTAAAAACTGCAAATTCTCTAATTAAAAAAATAAAAATCCACGATTAAAATGAAATGCCACTAATACACACACACACACACACACACACACACACATAGAGAGAGAGAGGTATCAATTGAGCACAATGTTTTATTGATATATTTGCAATTTTAAAGCAATTTGGAAGCCTGCTAGTGCCTCAATCATTATAATAAAATAAATTCTAAGTACCTATAAATATTCGTATTTGATTTTGGGTTTCTTATAATGGAAAATAAGAGCTCCCCATGCCCCCTTTGCTCCCCAGGATGCAGGTCCAGCCCCTCACTCCCAAGGTACATTCCCCCAGCACCGCTGGTGCCCCTCACTCCCCAGCCGCAGCCGCCCCTGGCTCTGCTGGTGCCCCTCACTCCTAACCCACAGCCCTCCTTGGCCCTGCTGGTGCCCCTCACTCCCCACCCACAGCTACCCCCCAGCCTTGCCAGAGGGGGCCCCCAGCTGCCGGGGCTATGGGGCCAGGGGGAGGCAGCAGCTGCTGTGCAGAGCTGAGTGCAGAGCCCAGATCCCCCTCCCCCATGGGTGGCACAGCCAAAGTGGAGTCCATGGGGGGTGTGGGGATGCAGGCTGCACTCTGCGTGCTGCAAGTTCAGGCTCCCTGCCCTGCTGCACTCCCCCCCAGGGTCTCTGCAGCCCAGTGGGTGGGACCTGGAGCAGCAGGGCAGACTAGGGAAGTGCAGGGAAGCTCATTGCCGCTGTTGGGAGCTCTACACCACCCTGGTGAAGCGCCCCCGGCCATCCAAAAGCAGTGAGGGGCACAACTCTATGCCACCACCCTCGCTACTGCCGGGCGGGCAGGGGCACTTAGCCAGTGATGTGGGGCTTGCAGCAGCAGGGAGCCCACCCCCACCCTGCATACAGATCTGGGGGTAAATGCCCACCCTGCCTCCACTGGGAATGCGCGCAGTGGTGGGGAGCCAGCCCTACTCCCTTGCCCCCCCGGACGAGCCACCTGCAGCACCATCCTGCTTCCTGCCTGGGCCCTGCGGCTGCGCATTCTGGCCCCAGACCCCAAGCCCCATGCACTGCCCTAGGTGGGTCCTAGTCCCAGACCCAGTCCCAGCCCTGCCCAACTCACTCCTTCACTCCCTGCTTCCCTACGGGGCCTCAATCCGCCTTCCCCCTGCCAGATTTACCTGGTGGCCATGTGCATGTGTGAGCATGCACATGCACATGGTGCCTCCTGCCTGACTGCCCTTCTCCCGCTCCCTACAGCCCTTTTCAGGCTGGAAGTCTGGAAGCTGCAGAGAGTTCTTTGCAAAAATGCAAAGAAAATCCATGTGTTTCTCCATTAAAGTGAAAAATACGCATTTTTCTTGATTAAAAGGGAAAATCTGCATTTCTTTCTGTTTTTCTGCGGGAAACAGAAAACCCAGATTCCTGGTCACCAGGATTCCCTGTAATAGAATTTTTATTTATTTTCAATTTGCTTTAACCTCTTCTAGGGTTAAAGCACCTTGGAAGCACCTTGGAATTCCTGCTAAAATCTATTGTAACAGAAGGTAAAGCTTTCAGACTTATTCATATTCAGTGGGGAAATGCCAGAATGAAGGCTGTCTGTGCAACCTAAATTTGGGTCCCTTGCATGCATTTTGTATTATGACCAGGGCAATGAGAGAAATGGAATTTCCATGCTGCAACATTTTCACATTAAAAAAAAAAATGTTTTCATTCCAAATCAGAACAAAAATTAGAAATGTAAAATTTCCCAGAGAATGGCATTTTTAAATTTTTTAGGGTCTGTTGCCCAGCTCCTTGGAGAGCTGAGAAGCCCTTTCACTATCAGGTGGGCCATTGGAGAGCCATCTGTTATAGGACAGTTGGCTGCCTACAAAGCCAGCCCAGGGAGCTGACTGCCTGGGTTGTTGAGGGATCACAGGGAACTAGCCAGCTCACCCCTACAACTGCCTGGGAGGACAGCCTGGGGAGCCTGTTAGGCAGGCAGCCAGGAAGCTAGGGAGCTGGGTAGGCTGGCAGGAATCCAGGCCAAGCAGAAAAATAGATTTTTGTATGCAATATGAGATTCCAATTGTGGCAGAGACTAAAGACACTAAAGAGAAGTTTGCTCCCACTGTACTGGGTATTGTTCAAACAAATAATGCAAGGGACAGGTGCCAGCAACAAACTGCATGACCTAGTGAACAAAACCTCCTTTTATATGATTGTTTTGTGCCATTAAATTTATTTTCCCAATCTAAACTACAACTACCATTCTTGGAATCAGGACGTTAAAAAAAAAAGCTCAGGGTTTTTTTTTAATGTTATACACATGGGAGGCCAACTTTTGAGAGACACTGCAACACACAAAATGCATGTGCACATGTTTTGATGGTAGTAAATGCACGTTGCAGATAACTACTTACAACCTAAGGCTGCTAAATGCCCTGACCAGAAAAGGAGAGGAAGACACATCATTGTCTCCACTATCGAATATTGAGCAACCCCTTAGAAATTAATGGTGCTTACTGTCACCTGCCTTGTATGCCACATTTCATCCCCACCTTATTCTACCTATTTGTTTCTTACCTATTATTTTTCTTCTGTCTAGATAGCCAGAACAAATTTAACCTTCTAACACTTTGCTGTTATTAGTTTGACAAGCTCAGAGCAATTCTTGATAATGGCAGGTGTAGCTAATTCTGCTCTATCTCTGTATTTATGTGGACCTAAACACAATTGTATCTAACCATTTCACAGTCCTTAATGGATTTTATCCTCCAGTGTTCCTGTGAGAAAGGGAAACTATCCCTGTTGAACACGTAGGCTAAGTACACACATTCAGGAGGTTAAATTGGGTTCAAAATGGCTGCCCAATTTAAACTTAGCTTGTCTTGGTGCTGATTTTACACTTACAGAGCTGGTCTCACTGACTGGCAATCAGTCTAAACCTGTAACTGAATAGAAGTTCCATGTACACAAACTGGTCTAAATAATGAAGAACCCAATTTAAGATGAACCTGGATTTATGTAGTATCAGACTGATTCCATTTAGGTCAAACCGAGGCATGGACTTTCTGCCCACTTCCCCTGCACATCCCTGACAGAGGCAAGCCAAGCAGGGTGCGGGGCCCTGCCCCCAGACGCAAGGAAGCTGGCGGCAGATTCAGTGGGCAGGGGAGCCATGTCAGTGGCTGGATGTGAAGCCGGTGGTGGCATGGAATCACCGTGCTGCTTCGCCCGGCTCCACGGGGCTTCCCAAACCAGGAGGCCTGGGGTGGTCATCCTGATCCCTCCCCTGCCCCCCCCCCAGGGATGGCCCTGAGGTTGGGAAAACCTAGTCACTGCCTGCAGCCCCAGAGCTGCTTTTTTCACTACCCTCTTTCCCCGCACTAGTCTATTTTTGCACCCCCCCCAGACCCTTGCTTCCACCCCACCCCCCCAGCCAGTGCTCTCAACCCCCATCTCACAAGCTGCTCTGGGTGCAGCCACTTATATCAGCATTCACCACTGCCAGAGCTGAAAAAGTAAGTCCCAGTGAGGGAAGGGGCAAAAGGGATGTGGGTTTAGGTGATTAGGGGGACCTCACCCCACCCACAGGTCGTGCCTCCCCCCCTACTGCTAATGCAGAGTGAATGCCCTTCCTACCCCACCTGTGGGTTGTGCCTGCCACCCCACCCCCAGGTCATGCCTGCTCCCCCTACTCCTCATGGGTCACACCTGCTACTTCAACCCTATCTGTGGGTTGCGCCTGCCCTCCCACCCCTCATGGGTCATGCCTGCTCCCCCATTCCCCAGCAGACACCCAATCCCCTCCAGCCTGCTGGACTCCCCAACCCCTGGCTAGCTCCCAGCCCCATCATTACTTGCCTGATATTGGACAGCCATTTTGAATTGATTTTTACCTCCCCCTAACACCTCCGAATGTCTGTACTTTGCCACAGAGACTGAAAGTTCAGAGTAAATTAAGTGATTTTTCCAAGAGCATACAGGAAGGTTGTAGCTGAGCCAGGAATCGAAAATGTCTCTTGTAGCCCAGACCAGTGCCCTCTCCACTAATTTATCCTTCCTAACTTGTAGTGTGTAATGTACTTGTGCTCTCCCAGTTCCAACTAAATGTAAAGATCATAGAAACTGTGTTTTCTTCAATTTGTGTTCTCTCTGTTCCTGTTTGCCTTATATACAAGATCCACATTTAACCACAAAACTGGAGAACTGTTAATTAAAATATATGTTCTCTGTTTCCCCAATCTAAGCCACAAATACCACTCTTGGACTCAGGGTCTGCCTATGCACATGCTTGTTTCTGTTCTAATTAGAATGCGTCAGAGCAGGCTCAATTAATCCAGTTCCAGCATCACCTCGCCGTCATGTGTATTATGTCCCCACATGTTTTAAAATGGCCATGGGGGCACTTTATCTAAACATCTTCAAATTAGTTTTAGATAAAGTGTCCCGTGGCCATTTAAAAATGCACAGGGGCTTAATATACATGACAGTAAGCCATTTTAATTACAGTGGCCATCTGGGAACCGTTCTAAAATGCCTCTCTCCCTCCCTCCCACTGCTGAGCATGTGTATAGGCAGCTGGGATGTTTAAAACAAAACAAAAAAAGCCCAGGGTTTTTTTTAAATGTAATACACATGGTGGGCCAACATTTCAGAGAGACTGCAACACACAAAACGCATTTGCACATGTTCTGATGCACATTCCACATAACTGCTTACAAATGTTTACAATCTGGGCACCACTCTTTCCAGCCTCCACTCACTAGGATTGGGCCCTGGTGCTGTAGCCCCCCATGTTGGGTTTGGACCCTGGGGCCCAGCACCTAGGGTGGCCATTGGTCCTGTTTTATACCAGACTGTCCTGTTTTTAATCACTTTGTCCTCTATCTATTTCTAAATGAGGAATGGACTGCAAAAAATTCTGTTTTTCACTTAATTGGTGGAAATACATGTCAATCATTTGCCCTCGCAATTCTGTTGGCTGTACCTAGATGTAGGGCAGTGCACAGCCAGGAAGAGCAGGGTTCTGAGCCAGCCAGGGAAGGAGGAAGGTGTCTTTTTTGTGGTGGTCAAGGCCCCTTGCTGCTGATTGGCCAAGGAGATGGCAGCCCCACCCCATCTCTGCTGTTTGGCCAAGGGGGCTGGTGGTACTCCACTCACGCACCAAGGGGATGGCCTGTATTCTGGGGATGGGTCAGGGCCACCCTACCAGCACTGCCCCTGTCCAAACCAGTGCATAACACCCAGGACTCCCCATGCATCTGGAAATTTTGCTGTAGGGGAGTGGAGCCATTGCAACCCTGCTGCCAAATTTCCAGACACTTAGGGAGCCTTGCAGGCTGGATAACATGGTGCCATGGGCTGTGTCTGGCTCGCAGGCTGCGGGTTGAACACCCCTGGTTTAAAACAAGAAAAGACAAGTTCCTGGCAACAGAACAATTAATTCCAAACTGCTGGACTTTAAGAAAAGTAACAAAAATGATCATTTCAAAATTAAGAAATGTATGAAACATTCTGTTTGTTCCTTTAGATATGAAGAATGGAACAGTTTTACTTGTCTTAAGCTTTTCACTGTAACATATTGCAGACAGATATATTTAGTACTTTAACAGTTGATGCCAAATGAAATATTAGAGGTATATTATAGAGTAAAGCATTTCAGTAATACTCTAAAGTCTAGATTAGAAGTTTATGCTCAATACATATATGTTCTTTGACTCTCTGAATATTCTGCTTTTAGAAATATGGCTGCAAGATTATCATCAGTTGATTTCAAACACAGCCTATGTAAAGCTAACTTAAATTTTACAAGTTAGTGTCTTTCCACGCTGAATCTGATAATATAGCTTCTCTCTCCCATAATTGGAATTACTGGGCGTTTACCTAGCTTCACTTCTCATGGACAGTTGTTGTTAAACTGATGGAACTAAGGTAGGGGACCATTTTTCTCCTAGTATAAATCGCACAAGTCAAAGCTTACCACTTACGTTTTCCAAGATAAGTTTGATGATTATGCTGTAAATAAGCATTGATTTTTTTGTGGAGATTCCATTACTCTCAATCCTAGAAAAATTGTTCTGTCCTCTTGAATAGCTATTATAAATGTATAAGAAATATTTTCATTTTTTTCTGTAAGAGAAACAAAAAAGGCATTTCTGAACATCTGACAGTTGTGTTCTTGGCTTTATGAAAATGACACAAGAGGTGATATACAAAGAGATCTGCATGCTTTTTTTTTTTTTTACCAGTTGACCCACAAGGTGGCACTAAAGAGAAAAGTGACAATTTTTCTAATATAAATGAAAACCAAAGGCAGAATACTGTATGCTGAATCAATTTTTAATTAGAAGCATGCTTCCTTCATTGTCAGTTATACTTCATTTTGTGAAAAGCCTTAAAGTTAAATAATTACAAAAATGGTTCATTCCTCCTATCCCCATCAAAAGTTAATTTTTGATGAAAAAGAAAATGATCAAGACTTAGGTCATTTACTTATCACAACCCCAGAATCTTGAAGGAGTGTGATTAGGATCAAAATGTAGTTAATTAATTTCTTTTCTTTTCTTTGGAAATGCTTGCATCCTTTTATGAGTAATTAAATTTGTGTTAATAAAAGATACCATACCAGGAATTATTTACTACCTGCTTTTAAGTACTATTTTAACTGAAATATCCGGATTGGTCAGTTTTGCACTTTCAGTGTTCAAGAGCACCTGACTCAGTTTACTCTCATATAATAAAATAATTCATTTATAAACTGTACAGTTATTTAATATAATGTTTTAGGCTCAGTGGGAGTCAGTCAGAGTTCTGTTACTTTCTGCAGTGGAATCAGGATTTCACTTATAGCAGTCCCATGAAGTGCAGCATTAGAAACAAGTGGTCAGATGAACATAGTTCTAACAAGAAGATAGTAGAGCTAGAAAAATTGATTCCTTGATCTACTTGTGATAATCATTTAGACTGACTATTATTGTCTGATGTTGAAGATACCCTAATTACATTTTCATTGCCACAAACATTTAAGAATTTTTTCACCAATTATGGATATTCTATGTAAAAAGACTTCCCGCTTCTGGTTTAATTATTCACTTGATAAGAAAAATGCTTCAGTGATCCCTTCTTTCCAAGATGCTGAATAAGAATCCATACGTCTCATTTCTAATTCATACAAAGCACGTGGTACATGCCCTGGTCCAACCCCATTCAGAAAAGGTCTTGAGCCTAATTTGGAACATATACTTCAAAGGTACCCTGAATAAGATCAAACTTAAATACTTGTTTAAGTCTTTCCTCAATCAGAGCCCTAAACATGAGCTCAACTGTAAACACCTTTTAAAATGCTTTCATTTGGAGTCACAGCCTTTCACAAGGAAAGCTTAAGTTCAATGAGAATTTTGCCTGAGTAAGGTCTGCAATTTAATTGGATTGTTAACTTTTATTTTAATGATTAGTATATAGATCACTTGTCTCTAGCTGCCCTCTGAGGCTGTAAATAAATCATCGTCCTCTATTACAGACTCTGGTTACTAATCTTCTAATAACAGCTATTTTACATATAATGGAGCACATGACAAATCGAGTATTCAAAAGTCACGTACATTAGTAGCGTGATAGTAAAACAAGTGTTAATAGGTACTGGAAGGTAAAGATCAGTTTGTATATAAAGATGTTTTAACAATAATTGTAGGAGTCCATAAACATTTACTAGTAATTCTGGCTGAACTGATTAAATGTAGATAGGCATTTAATTTAATTAATCTGTGGAAACAAAAGAGCTGTATATAATACAGAAAGAGAAAACATTCGAAGACAGGTAGCAAAAATGATTCAAGACTTGGAGATACTTGAATATAGGGAAAGTGAAGAGACTGGGGTAACTCAGTTAAGGGAAACAAACAAGAAGTCATGATGCAAGTATGGTGAATGGCAGAGAAGGTGAGTCAGGAGTTCCTATGTTCTGGGTGCATCTATACATGACACTTTAATGCATATTAGCCTAAATTAATGCATATTACGGGTGCACATCTACATGTGCAAGCCCTTAATGCACATTAAAATGGTGAATTTAGGTTATTATCCCCTACCTGAAAATGCAGGTATCAAATTTAAGTGCAAATAGTTAAAGTGCATTAATGCTGTGTGTGTTGACTTACTTGGGACTAACTTTAGTTCCAAGTCAATCCACACACAGTGTTAATGTGCTTTAATGCCTGTACATGTAGGTGCCTACCTAAACACACTTAATGCACATTAAAATAATATTCATTAAATTTAAATGCATGTGTAGACATGCTCGCTGTCTCCTACAACAAGAAATGGGATATTTAAAGAAACTGAGAATCAACAAATTTAAAACTGATAATAGGAATGCTTTACACAACATTTAATTAACTTATGGAACACATTGCCCTGAGTTATTCAGGCTAAGATTTTAAGAAGTTTGAAAAAAAATCAGAAATGTGTGTGGATGATAAGTTTATGCAGTTATAAACACAGATTAAAAACAAAAAATAAACTATGTTACAAGGGCTATAAGGCCCTAACTTTGTCCACAGCTTGTTTCCTTGTACCTTTCTGAGACAAATCTTTTACTGACCGCTAGCTATGATTAAACGAACCACTAGTTGAACCACTGATCTAATTTTGTATGGAAACCCCTGTTTCTAGTATAGTGTGAAATATCTGGGAATTTTCTCTCCCCTTCCTGAAACTTAACTTGTATGTTCTTACCTGATTCCAAATAACTAGTTTTAAGTATAATTATTTACTAAAAGAAATAAATAGCGATGTTATATTTCTGCTGTGCAGATCACTACTAATAGCATGTCATTATTGTCTTATGGAACTGAAAAATAAAATCGCACTTGTTTTTTTTTTTAAATACTTTTGTTTTATAAAAAGCAGTGAAAAAACCCTTAGAAAAAGAAAATCTTTATTCTGAGTATACAAAAAACATTACTGTAAGGAAACCAAATATGCTTTAAATAAAGCACTCATTTGTTTTCCATTGTAGTTAGCTACTTAAGTGGGAAAATGAACAAATGGAAGAAAGGAGAGAAAAATCAATTTTGAGAGGCTGAATGAACATGGATAGATGTGAAAACACAACATCTGGGGGCAATAACTTATTCATAATCCAATTTGGGTAAGTGAAATAGTATTTTATTCACATTTTAGTGTGGGAGTATGTTTCATCCAAAATCTTCAGGCTAGAAATTTGACTCTTAACAGGAGCACAGTATAATGCATTTTCATTTAATAGGATTGAAATAAGAAAAGGAACTAAGGTTCACTGTACAAGATGATGAGACTTTTGATGAAACAATCCCTACCTGTTCATAGCACAAGAGCAGAGGGAAGTGACCATCTGTGTCACTGTGTAATGACACAAGCAGTCATCCATATATGGCTTCTCAGGAAGGCCTTCAGATATGGCAAGAGAGAACATTTAAAATAGTTCCTTCCCATTCTAGAAGGGAAGAGAAAAGAAGAGGAAAAGAGAATAAAAGCAAAAGGAAAATGCAATACGGGAGGGAAGCACAGCAGTACTGTTCCTACCTTTCTCATTACCAGCTGTTGTAAGATTATGACGATCTTTAGCTAAATCACCCCAATGAAGCGCCCTTTTCACATTTGCTTGTTTGTTATTTCATAAAACAATGAGTAAAGCAAAGCCAAGATGTAGTTGTACACCATTGTCTGGTCATCTCTAATTCAAAATGAAACAAAACAAATACTGCTGATGGCCGAATCCTACTTGCCAAACTCAGTCAGGAAGTTGGTTTACTTCTACAATTAGCATCAGCAAGTTTAGGCCATTACTGTGATGTAATGGAGAAAAGCCAAGAGATGAGGGAGAAAGCCTCTTAAATGTGCCCTGCCACTTGGCACATTTAAAGTGGAAAGCATTTTGGCTTCTTAGACTTCTAATGGGAATACTTCCCCCAATATTTTTTTACCAACGTCTCCTAAAAATAACCAAAAGGTGTATTCATCAGTGCCATCTGTTCATTCTAAAATGCCTTCTGAAAAAATTATAAATGCTTTGGGTAAAAAGTATCTCCACCCCTACTCTGACAGTTCAAAGAAAACTATAAACTTTCCTGTCAGAGATGGCCCTAATTGTAGGAACAAAGCTGTCAGAAAGGGCTGTTATGTTTTTCTCCAGAACTCCAGTGCAGGGATGTGTTGAAGTGTAGAAATGAAGTGACAACAAGGCCCAACTAGTGTACAGTCCCGAGGATTACCATGTCAAGCTGGCACAAGCCATAGCAAGCTGGGGCTGGGGCAGAGTATCCTTCTCAGTATAATATTATGCCTCAGGTGAATCAAATGTCTGAAATATTAGCAGTCTATCTGCCAGTTGAGAACTAACTACATTGCACCATTTAGACATAGGAGATCACAAGTAGCACTGATGCTCAGGTATGTAGGGAGAGTATGGCCATGACTTCAGAAAGTGCACTTTATGTTTGTCTCCGTGTCTGCATAGCTCAGCACAGGGAGGTGGCAGACCATCACTCTCTTCTTTGTGGCCACTTTCTGTTTGCCCTGCAGGCCTTACTCATGAACTCAAGGGGCGCTGTTGCCACTTGTTACTGCTTAGGCTTTAAGTGGGGGAGCCCTACCCCCTTTGCCAATCTGTACCTGAATCAAGCAGGATAACATCTGGTGGCAAATCTTTCATATACCCAGATGAGTAAAATATGGATCAACTAGGCCCAAGGTAGAAAGTTATGCATAGCCTAGAGAAGGTAAATGCCTTTATTCTCTATTTGGATAAATTCATTCTCAAAAATAAATTGTACTCAGCTTCATGATATTCGCTAAAGCTGCTTATTTATAAAATCCTTCTGGTAGGACTATAAAGCACCAGTGTGAAAACTGAATAGTGTTTGGGGAACTGTGACGTGAGAATACAGCTTTATTGGGATCCCTTGTCAAGTCCTTGCTGGTTGCAGTATAAGCTAGTATCTGAATTGAAAACTGCTGGCTGAAGTTTATCAGCGTTTCTTTTAATATTCTTTTGTCTATGAAGAACAGTCCCTAGGTTGATTCAGTAAGGGCCTGAGATGTGTTTTCTTATTTTGCTCAAATGGCTGAAATCTGAAATCTTATCCTATAGCTCATAAAATGTGATTGCGTACAAGATGTTGATGGCCTAAGGGAAGTTTTGAACAACCAAGAGTCATTATCAGGATTTACTGTAGACATGATCCACGCTCTTATGTCTTTCCAGTAGCATTACAGAGAGAACAGAAAAGTTGACTGCAAATTTCAGAGACATTACCTATGAAACCCATTCACGCGCTTAGTACTCTGGATTAGTGAACAGACAAGGACTTTGCAAAATGTGTATAGAGAGGCCCTTGTAAGCTAGAAGTCTACACAAATACATTTGTCAGTCCTTGTCAGGATGGTTCTAATATGCACACTTGCCATTTTAAGTGGTAAAATAGGAGTATCTTATGAATTTGGCTAAAAATCTGACCCATGCCTGGTCAAGCTACATTTTGAAGATCCAACATTACTAGCTTGGAGGATAGTATAATATGGCAGCGTGTGGTTTGAGAATGGTGGAAGAGCTCAGGCACCTTAACTGTGTTGCACAGAATTGGCTAGCAGAATGTTAAAAGCAAAATATAAGTCCTCCTAGATGTGACATCTGTGTGGATCAGAGAGGAAACTGAAACCACTTAGTGTCTCATCTTGCCAAAGTGAGAGGTCTAAACTCTCTTTATTTATAGCTTGTTCTAGTTTACATTAATGTAATCTTTCTTAGAAGGATATTGCCCCAGGTTGCTCACTGACCTGCAGCTTAAATAAACATCACTTCTGATATCAGGCTACTTTTCCTTATGAGTTTATATTTGACAGCTGAGTTGTGTGATTGAACCCCTTATTAGTTGGGCTTTGAAAATCTCAGCCATGGAAATAAAACTTACAAAGATGGCTAGACTATTTGTTAATGTTACTCTCTTGTGCTTGCCTTACATTTCCCTCTGAATTTGGCATAGTTGAGCTGTTTGTCAAGTGGTCCACAAATGTCTGAGATAGCATAACATGCCACTTTTCTGAGAACAACATATTCAGATGTAAAATTGTAACTTCTTTCCTGCTCTCCACTGCATGCATAATATTTTCTCAGCATACACACACAACTTATAAAATAGCATTAAGAAGAATTAAGTTCCACATACCCTTAAGACATTTTCTTGCTTGACTACGTCCCTGAGCTACTGAAGGGACACAAACCTACGTTTAAAAAACAAGACATGAGAGAGAGACAGATTTCTTTCTGATGGCTGCTATTGACAGCCCACATACAGAACACTTAAAAGCACTCAGACATTTCTTTTGTGTCCATATTCAAATAGTTTAATGAAACATATATAAACTGACATTTTTAAACCTAAAGATTTGGGTTTTATTTCCCCAATGTCAGTGTTTCAAATTACAGGGCAAGAGTTTTCCACCATGTGCCTCAAAGTTCAGTCAATGTAAAATGACACCTATTTACAGCCACTGAAAGGATTGTTGTGCTTTTATAACAGGTGGCTGAATAACATCACAGTTAATGTGGGGGAACGCTTTTAGGGAGTAATGTTTTGCCCCACATGACCAAAAGTCACAAGTGACATTATCACACGTCACTGTATATTAAATTTAGTACCTTTGCAGTGTGTAACACTCTCTTACATTGTACTGCAACATAAAACAAGGGCTTGAATCATTCTAGGCAGAGCCTGTATTTTTTTTCCCCTAAATGCTATTTGGTTTGAATGATAGCAAATGACAGCTCCTATTCCACGCTGCAGCATGCCAAGTCAGACGGAGGTAAGCACGCAGTAGGACAAGCTTGAGAGCAGTTCAGCAAGCCATACATCCAGTCCTACACAACCCTTAGAGAAGACTCACTTTGCTTATGTATTTTTTTCGAAGCACAAGGAATCTCTCTGGACTTTCCAGCACTAATTATTGCCCTCATTATGAAAAACAGTGCCCTTCTGCAAAGAATGATACAGGTGCTTAACTTCACTGACTCTGGTATCATTAACAAGCGTATGAAGTTAAGCAGATGTGTAGTTCTTTGCTAAAAGCCCTCCAGTATAAAACACATGGAAATAGCCCAAAACCAGCGGTTGGCATTTGCGGACCCCTAAAAAATTTCAAATGGAGGAGCGGACCCCTTTGGAAATTTTGAATGGAGGTGTGGACCCCTTTCAATTGTTAAGTGTGGGTATTTGCATACTTTTGATTGACTGCAGTCATCTTTTGCAGACCCCTGAGACAGTATGTGGACTCCCATGGGTGCGTGGTTGAAAACCTGAACTATGCAGGGTGACAAAAAAAAAAGCAAAAAGCAAAAGGCCATGTTGTAGTACAAACACCCAGGTGTGGACCTGAGTTTTGAAGTCAGGGCTCTGTGCCTGTACTGCTTAGAGCTGCTTAGCTTCTCTCCCCGTGCGCGCGCACAGGCACATGCATGGCTTTTTTGGAGGGGCAGGGTCTCTTTCATGCAGGTAAGGTCCCAGCTTTAGGTCCCCAAAACGTCTCCTTTCAGAACCACAGCAGGGTCCATGATCTTTTGATCCCTGGGGAATCCCACGCCTTAATAATGCCACTGGGCAAGCAAGTCCTATAAGGCTCCCTAACTGGGGGTGGGGGAAGGAAGACCCCCCTGCGTCTTGCAGGATCTGCCAGGGCCTTTTCAACCTGTAGCCAGCCCCCTTGCCCGGGGGATCAACAGCGGGTGCTGTGCGCTGAAGGGGGTGGGGATGGGAGGAGATCCGGGCCGCACCTCAGCGGCCGCCCGGAGGCTCCTCGCAGCCGCGGACCGGCCCAAGCAGCGCTGAGCCCCGGGCAGCGGGGAGGGGGGACCTGCTGCACGCTCCCCCTCCTCCCGCCCCCAGCCCCGACCTGCATATATAGCCGCCTGCCTAAGCGGGAGAGCGCTGCGGGCAGAGCCGCCTGCCCCGCCGGGCTGCGGGGGCCGCATGGCTGCGGCGCTGGGCACGGACCCAGGCAGCAGCGGGAGGCGGCGGCAGCGGCGGCGGAGGAGGAGGACGGCGGCGGCGGGAGGCTCCGGGCACTGAGTGGGAGGAGAGTTTGCGGAGCGAGCCGGCAGCATGTGCTGAAGTAGCCGCCGCCAGCCCGAGCGGCTCGGGGACGCCGGCGGGGCAGCGCCATGGGGCCGGGCGCGCGCTGAGGCCGGGCGGCGGGTCCCGCGACCGCCCATGCCGGGCCGGCCCCACGGGGGGGCGGCGGCGGCGGCCCCGCGGGAGGAGCCGGGGGAGGCGCTGCCGTGATGGCCCTGGCCGAGAAGCGGGAGAAGCGCTTCGCCTTCGCGCCCATGACGATGGAGGAGGAGGACGGCGCCGCCCTGCGGAACGGCCCCGGCCCCGGCCCCGGCTCCGGCTCCGGCTCCGGGCGGGCGGCGGCGGCGGCAGGGGGGCAGTGGGCGGACGCCGCCCGGCCGCGCACCACGGAGCGGCACATCGCCGTGCACAAGCGCCTGGTGCTGGGCTTCGCCGTGTCCATCGTGGCGCTGCTGCTGCTCACCGTGATCGCCGTGCTGCTCGGCGTGCGCTTCGAGGAGTGCGGTCCCGCGCGCGGCAACGCCAGCCTGCCCGGCCCGGCCCGGCGCCACCACGCCGCGGGGGAGCCCCCCGGCCGGCGGCAAGAGCAGGAGGCGCCGGAGGAGCGGCAGCGGCAGCAGGAGCAGGGCGAGGAGCAGGAGGAGGAGGAGGAGGAGGAGTGGCAGCGGCGGCGCCTGCAGCCGCCCTGGACCCAGGCGCGCCTGCCCCGGCACGTGCGGCCGCTGCACTACAACCTCATGCTGAGCGCCTTCCTGGACAACTTCACCTTCTGCGGGGAGGTGAACGTGCACCTGGAGTGCCTCAACGCCAGCCGCTACATCGTGCTGCACGCCCAGCGCCTGCACGTGCAGGCCGTCCGCGTGGCCGAGGACCGGCTGGCGGGCGGCCTGCGCGTGGCCGGCTTCTTCCTGCACCCGCCCACGCAGGTCTTCGTGGTGGTCCTCAACCGCAGCCTGGAGGCGCGCCGCACCTACAACCTCAAGATCGTCTACAGCGCCCTCATCGAGAACGAGCTGCTCGGCTTCTTCCGCAGCTCCTACGTGCTGCACGGCGAGAGGAGGTACCTGCCCCTCCTCCGCTTAGCCCAGCCGGGAGCCCCCTGCCCTGCCCGAGTGCCGCGTCCCGCCAAACTTCAGCCCAAGTTTCCCCGCAGGAAAGCACAGGGGTAGCCCCCTCCTTCCCTCCCCCCGCAGTTAAGTAGCCTTAGAGCAGCGGGTTCCCAAACTCTGACAGATTGTGCATAGACATTCAGAGCTGGATGGGACCTTGAAAGATCGTCCTCCCTCCCTTGCTGTGGGCAGGAATACCGCTGAGACCAAATGAGCCCAGCCAGGTGTCTGTCCAGTCTCCAGTTTAAAACCATACAACCTTAAGTACTGCCAGTAAATTTTTCATGTATGTAGGTAACCGACTAGGTCTTCAATTTTAAGTCAGTAGTGATTAATAGGTTTGTTAATGTGTACCGCTGGTGGGATGCCTAGGACAGATTGGGACCTGCTGCCCCAGAGGACTGACCGGCCCTCCTGAGAGTATTTAAGAGGCTGAGGTCCTGGAGCACCCCCTTCCCCACCCATCAAAAAGTCCCAGCACAGTTCTGACCAGTTCCCCAAGCCCAGCGTTGCCAGGTGCACGATGATCCTATTTGTACAATCATTTCAACCCTTGTAGGATCAACAATAGTAAAAGTGTTCAAAATGCATGGTCACTTTTGAGGCAGCTCATTGATGCAGCCTGTGCAAAAAGCCCAAGTTGCTCTCGGGGAGTCTTAAGTGATTTTTGGGTTTGCTGTCAGCACTTTTTTACAACTGCTTGCCTTGAAATAAAGAAATGCTTTCCACTTCAGTGGTCCAGTTCTCACTCGCTGGCTAGCAAGTTACAGTGAGCAACATAAAATAAATAAGACTTGCTTACTTATTTGCTTATTGTTTTTCAGTGTAGGCTAGTTTTTGAGCAAATACGGTCATTTTGAGCTTCCAGTGTGATAATGTCATATTTAAGACCTGGCAGCGCTGCCCCAGTCCACACCTCAAGCTGGGACTGGGCACTAGGACCTGCTGGATGGAGCCCATGACTTGCCTGCTGTAGATCTTACTGCTGACACTTCTCCCTTTCCCCTGCTTGGATTGTGAGGGGTAGGGGGGAGAAGGTCTTCTCCAGCCTCACTGGCATATACAGCCCAGGCTTCTTTCATTCCTCTACCTCCTTTCCTCCCCATCCTATTTGGGGTCCCTCACCCTTAAGCTGCTGCTGGGCAGGGCTGAGAAGCGAGAGCCAGCAGTTAACACTTAAGAGCTTCTGCTGGGAAACGGGGCTGCTGCTGTTTGCTAATGCTGCGCTGGACTACAGAGATTCCCATGAAGTCCTTTGGGACTCACTAAGAGTGGGCAATTTGCGTATGTTGACTGTCCCCCTTCCTTTCAGGGCTGGTCCCTCCTCTCTAAGTGTTGGGTAACTCCCAGGGATAAGCTGCACGTAGCCAGGGTTACAGCACCTTTTCTTCCCCCACTGAGGTGCACAGGGGCTGCAAATACTTTAGTATCCCTCATAATCCCTCAGTCTTTACCAGTTTTTAAGACCTGGGTAGACAAAGCTTTGGCTGGGATGATGTAGTTGGGGACAGCCCTGCTTTTGAGCAGGGGATTGGACTAGAATCAGTGGTTCTCAACCTTTTTGGTGCCAGGACCCATTTGTAACCATTGATGGCCAGTCTCAACCCAGTGTCCCTCACTCCCCAGCCCCCCCCCCCCCCCCCCCCCCCCCCCCCAGTGTATGGGGCAGGGAGTGGGTATGCTGGCAGGCTGGAACTCTGCCAGCCTGCAAGGGAAAACCCATAGTTTCCCATGGTTTTCTTCTTTAAAAGAGAATCTACTTTTAAAGTTTGTTTGCAACCCTTTCATGTATTTTTCTTTTGAGTCATAACCCAGGGGTTGTAAAATGCTGGACTAGACCTCCTGAGGTCCCTTCCAACCCTCATTTTCTATGATTCTAAGATTATCAGTGCCCTAATCCTCACATTTATGAAAGGAATAGGTGGGCAAGAGGCAGAAATAGACAGGACAAAAGCTAGGATAAGGCAAACTTATTTCTGAGATTATGGGTTTTTTTTTTCTCTAAATGGAGGCTTCCAAGGGAAGTTATCTCTGAGTAGGCTGGCTGAATCATCGTATATTTCAGGAGAGCCTGCATGTTTTATCATTCAGACAGGGCTCCAAAGCAGTTTTATCCTAATAAGATGCAGGCAACTTACTCAACAGGGCTTGACAAGAGCGAACTACTTACTGGGTATATTTTCATGTTAGTTAATCCATGTTGTAAGGTAAATGGAACGTTCAGTATGCCTGCTGATAGATTATATATATAATATATATATACACACACTCTAGAAGATATAACACAGACCACTGAAATGCATTTTAACCGTATAATGAAAAACCCACCATGCACCGCATTCAGCATAAAAGGAAGAGTCACTAGGCAGCTAGGGAACAGGCAAAATTAAAGAGTAAACTTTCAGTTCTGGCACAAAGTGACATACAGAAAAACAGTGGTTTTCCAACTTTCTGGGTCATGTACCCTATTTTAAGGTTGTTACTCTGCAGTGTATTCCTGTGACTCGGTGTTATGGATAAGGAATCTTATAACATTGCAGTTATGCTCTAATGTGTCTGACAACCTAGGAGAGATTGTAGAGTTAGTTTTCCTTCCCCACCTCCTTTCTAGCTTTCTTTTCCTGTTTATACTTCCTCTTCCCTCTTACTTTCATACTCCTTCCACCTGCCTGTTCTCAAGAAGGTCTCCACATATCCCCGAGGGTTATACTTACCCCCTTTTTGAGAAAAGCTCTGCTAGAAAGGCAGTGCCTAGAAAAATAGGTCTGTTTAATACCCTAGGTATTTCTTTAGTGTATCAAACTTGAGTACATTGTCTTTAACAGGTAGCAAAGGCTCCATTTAAAATGCCATTGAGTACATCAGTGGGGGGCAACCTTTTTGGCAGGTATGCCACAAATTAGCCGTGCTTCCTCCCAGAGTGCCCCACTGATCCCTTTCCCTTACCTTATCTGCTGCTCAGCCTTCTGCTCCCTGCCATGTACTCCCTGACCTCGCTGCTGCTCTGTTTTCTGCTTCCTGCCCTGTTTCCTGCCTGATCTGATACACTTTCCGCCCTATCTGCCACTGTGCTGCCTTTCCTCTCTTTAGTCTACCCGTGCAACTTGTGTCACCCGAGCCAAAAGTTTGTCACCCCTGGTGTACATTATAAAGACATTTTAAGACAACTTGATCTGTAAGGTCCCTTCCAGCTCTTAAAAATGATTAAACCTTTACAGTCTGAAAACACTAACCATGTCTTTGTTCAAAGCTTGAAATAACTTTTAGTATAGGATTCTGCTGCCACTTTCCTACATTCACTTCAATTGCCTTATTGCAGATTTATACTAATAGAAATGGGGTTGCATTAAATTACCTTTTTGAGGTCTCTTAAAACCTAATGAATTATGATTATTTTAAGTCAGAATCACTGCTGTTTTTATGTTGCAGTAGACTCTCTCTCAGTATTACTGAGTCCTAGCCATAGACTAGGAACCTGTTGTGCAAGCGCTACAGAGCAGAAAAAGCCAGTAGCTGTCAATCTAAGTAGTTAAAGTGGGGCTGACTGTTGCTAGTGCCCTGAGAGTGAGTTTATATTTAAGCTGTCTGGAATTGAAACATCCATATAGTTGCACATTATTTTTCTCTGAATCTCATTATTTTTTAATTTTTTTTTTTTTTTTTGGTATTTCCTGCTGAGCAAAGAGTTTGCACTATGGATATTGAGGGAAAAAAAAGTAAGGAAGACAGAAAAAAGAACACCCCCAACTCAATTATATCAACAATTCTTATATTAAAACATATTTTTGTTGCTATGGTTACTAAGAATTTAAGCAGACTGATGCTGGAATCGCAAGCAGGGTTAGGATTAAAATTTGCGATTTGTCGTCACAGCCAAAAAAACCCAGAATTTGTGTGGAACTCGGTTGTAGAAAAGATGCAGCTGTATAGCTTACTTTTCATCTGATTAAGGACCGAGTGCCTGGTGTAAACAGAGCTCTAATGTGTCCACATTTTTCCTGACTGATCTGTGGAATTTAGTTTCTGTAACAAACTTAAATGTTGATAATAGCAATTAGAGTAACTTGGCTTCCTATATAAATTCATGGCAGAGAAAATATTCACACGATTATCATGCTCTTATGCTTTTTAGTTTGTTAAAATAATTTAAGCAAACTGTTAAATACATACTGTGGAGACATTCCAAAGGAGTAAAAGTAGTATGCTTCTGATACTTTTTGCACCAAATTCACTAGAATATTTACAGTTTTAATATTTGTTAAAAGCTCCAACATAGTTTAAGACGCATGGGGGAGGTAATTATCTAATGTATGCTATTCAGTGCTTATGGCACCAGTCTTCAAGTATGGATCATTCTAGTGTAAATAAACTTCATTAACCTTGTTGTTTTGGGCTGGATCCTCAGCTTTTGTATACTGGTGTAGCCTTTGTAGCCAAAGGTTATGGATCTCCCCCCCCCCCCCCCTCCCTTTGTGCTAGTTTAGGATTTATGCTTAAGTTATGGTATATATCTAACATTAGTTATAGTTTCAGATGTTTAATAGAAGTTCTGTTCTTCCCTTTTGAAGTGTCACAAGCTTAATGAGTCATTGTAATATAAAAAATATACATACTCTAAACAGTGAGGCTTCTTTGTTCAAAATGTGTTCCTGCAAAGTAGTAATTTGCATTTTGATTAATAACCTGCTTTTTAAAGAAAATATAAATATGAATGTTTCATAACTCTTAAATGTAGACCATTTTCTGTTATGACAGATGGCATGGCTCCTTTCAAGTTTTGTGGGACCTTGTTCCAGTGGAACTTTAGCTTTTTGACATCTTTATAGTTGATCAAAATATAGCAACATTGTTGGAATAGCAATCCCTGTAAAAGGACTTTAAATGGCACTTTTCACTTGTGCTTGAGATGCGAATAGTTCTGGTTAACTCTGCAGCTTCAGAAGCACTATAAGGCTTCCACTCACTTTTCTTGTATACTTAATATTTGATCCCATTAGTGAAAGCCATAAATCAGTTTGAAATGTTGATAGAGATATGAGAGTCTTTGTTTTACCACTTA
The DNA here is from genome assembly GCF_030867095.1 of Alligator mississippiensis. Lineage (NCBI taxonomy): Eukaryota > Metazoa > Chordata > Crocodylia > Alligatoridae > Alligator > Alligator mississippiensis. Next base: position 72,073,312 of record NC_081827.1, read on the forward strand.
AGTTATTGTAACTTTAGTGAAAAAGATAAAAAAAAAAAAGCGAAAATGAGAGCCAAATTACTTTGCATTGTGCGCTGTAATTTACTGGCAGTAGCCAACTAATAGCAAAATGAACTATTTAAGAATTTTATAATAGCTGGATACAATGTAGGCAAAGATCTAACTCTTGTACAAGTGAAAAGAAACAAATTCCTTGAATCTTTCCAACAAAACAAACTGATTGATTTCTTTTATTACAACTAAGATGTCAAAATAGACAAGTTGTTGAGGAAACACGTCTCTCCTTAATAGATGAGGTGGAATTAAAAGTGCATGCAAATTACTGTTGTAGGTTTGGTAGGTAGGCAAGCTGTGAGGCTTTCATTCCAGGAAGTACAGCTTTGGGTACTGATATTTCTAGGAATTATAAGATAAAAATGTTACTGTCCAAGAAAAGTTTTGTCATCTATCTCCCTACATACCTTCACTGCTCTCTAATCTCAGCATGCTACAGAAGTTTTGCGTGTTTATCCCATTTCTTTGTTCCTTAGGAGAAAATGTATAAATTCTGTTATACATGCTTATAGCTTAATCTTCAGGACTTTCTTTTTCTTTCCTTCCCTGAAATGTAACACAAGACTAGACTCGGTGGTGATACTTACCAGCTAAGGGATAAATATCATTGTTTCTTGGTATTGATGGAGTTTATACTACTATTTGTAGTATAGCATTGAATGTTATCAAATATCCAGTAATGTACAATTTGTGTTTAAAATATGAAGAATTTATCAGTAGTTCTTATTAGGCTGCCTAAGAGATTGTTTCTTAGCCCAACATCTAAAGAATATTAAGACAGTATCAATAAGATCTTCAGGGACTGAAAAACAGTGTTTCCTCATTTACACACTGTCAGGATGTGTTGTGTGCAGAATTCCCTGAACAGGCATTTAAAATACCTGTGTGTTTGAGCTCATTAAAATTGTTAATTGCAAAAGAAAGTTCATCAGTCATAGCTTTACTAATATTGTTCTGAGTCTTACTTTCTGTACTCACTCAATGCTCCTTTTTCAATTCATTTGTGTTTGGGTGTGAATGCAATTCAGAATTAAGCCCATTTTAAGGATCTGGATGAAATAAAGTAAAGCAAAATGCTTTGTTGGACAAATTCTGCTTTGCTATAGTAGCATAAATCTATTGATGTGAAAAGAGGGTTTTTTTGGATTGGTAGAGCTAGAACTGAGCAGTATTTGGCAAGCTTGCACACAGATTTGGATTTACTTATCCCTCGTTAAAAATGAGACAAAAAAGCTATGATATAGTGAACTCTTTCCCACATATTAAATAATTGTCATCCAGTTAAGATTTGGATTTCAGACAAAGAACTGAAACAAAGTCTAACGAGTGTAAAAGGCACTAGGCTTTTAAAAGATTAGTCCATGTGAAATCTACAGGTAATCTCCTTGTGAAATGTATTCTGAAGCACTCTGTATGTATTTACTCAAAAAGTAACATATTAGGCTTAAAGTATCGTAACTTGCCAGTAATTTAGTTTTGTATCACTTTTATAAAAACATGAAAAACCATAAACACACTTTAATTTTGAACAAGTTACATATCTACTTTTGCAACATCAGGATTTCAGAATATCGCACTCTGTTTTATGTGGAATTAGCCCTTTTCACCAATGTTACTGGATCCTTCTTTCTCTCAGTCCACTAAAATATTACCTTACAGGTCAGTAAGGTTGCACAAGGCATTTCTCTTCAACACAGTCATTTAAAATCTAGGAAGTTGTTAGTTTACGAACCATTACCCTTCAAACTCCTTGGGCCCATCGACACGTGCTATTAGTGCATAGCAATAAACTCTGGTGCATATTGCACTGGAGTTTATCGCTCTTTAACAATGCATTTGAACGTGCTCCTGGCACTGCAGCACATTGGGCCAGGTCAGAGCAGCCCTAGCTGGTAGGAGGCTGGTGGGGTGTGGGGAAAGGAGTCAGCCTGCCAGCTCATGGCTGCCCTGAACCAGCTCAGTGTGCTGCGGGGGGGCTGGCTGGGGCATGAGGGTGCTACAGTGTGGGGCTAGCTGGCAGGCAGTCCCTGCACTGAAGCACCCTAGTGCCCTAGCCACCTCTGTCAGCATCTACATGTAAGTTGCTGTGGAGTAAAGAGCTCCACCATAGGATAGTACTTGTGTTTACAAGGAATCTACAGCGGAGCTAATTAGTTTCCTCCATCCTAATAGCACTGCATGTGTAGATGCTGAGACGTTTGCTGCAGAGCTAATTAGGCAACTGCATGTTAAACATCTCATGTAGATACACCCAACTTCACACAACTAATTCCTGTTCATATCCCATTTTGAATACCACCAGAGCATAATTCATTGCTCTCATAATGCACACATGTAAAGTACACTTTGAAAAAGTAAACTAATTCTTGCAAAGTTCCCAGCATATGTGGATTTTCCCAGTGGTTTAAGTGCAAGCATGTGTTCATAAGAGTTCCTTTGCAGAACAAGGATCCAAGTTTGTATAGCTGTAAAGAAAATATTTGTAAGTGTGGTATTATGAAAAAAATAGAATTTTTCCCCCTATACAATAATTTTGTTTTTTCTTTGAGATTTCCAGAAGATCACCTGTTATCTCTTTAATTTTTAGGTTTGTGTGTCATGAAATTTGTAGAAAAAAAGACTGAAAAGCATATTTTTACATAGAGACTTAATTGTGTTCTTGTTTGAAATTCTGCAAAGGCCCTCCCTAGACTCTTCTGATCAGGCTTGTCTACACATTCATTTTAATGCACAATAGCCTATTTTACTGCACATTAAAGCAACATGTAATAAAACCATGTGATTAAGCTAGTGCACAGTAAAATAGGCTACTGTGCATTAAGCATCATTTTAAAATTGTGCATTCGTTACTGAGCATTACAATATGCCTAATGTGCATTTACTTAGTACCTCACATTGGAGGTACTAAATTTAATGTGCATTAGGAAAAGTGCATTAATGGATGTGTAGATGTGCCCACTGGTATTTTGTAGCTATAATGCTACTAGGTTTTAGTGGGACTCAGATCTACGTGCAATTAGTACACAAATTTATCACAGGGAACAGTGATCTTCTGGCTTATGCTAAGTAAACGTAAGATATAATGTCCAAAGAATAAGGAAATATACGCATTTAGTATTTGAGGTCACACTGAGCATCCTGAAATTTGTTAGATCTTAGATTTAAATGAAGATTGTGCTTCTTGTGTTACATTGTGGGACCTCTATTAGTTGACTGTTTTTTACATACTGATGAAGAAAACTATGTCAGGACATGAAGTATGATACAGGGGAGCATGTTTTTTGTAATTTTAATTTTGTGTCTATAAAGTTTGTAGTAATTTTGTGGTGCCGTACTTTGCATGGATTGAATATCAGTATATACAGGATTTATACCAAAAACTATTATTATACCAAAACAGAATTATTAACACAAGTATATAGCATATGAATTGCATTTTATCATTGTTATAGTTGAGTTTATTTTGGTAAACAACAGTATTCTAGTAATAATGTGTCATGCCTGACTCGAACAATATGCATAATCACTAATGTCTTTTTTTTTTTTTTAATTGCAGATTTCTTGCCGTTACGCAGTTTTCTCCTACTCATGCCAGAAAAGCTTTTCCTTGCTTTGATGAACCCATCTACAAAGCCACTTTCAAAATCAGCATCCGGCATCAAGCAACCTATTTGTCTTTGTCCAATATGCCAGTTGAAACTTCTGTTTTTGAAGAAGATGGATGGGTTACGGATCACTTTTCACAGACTCCTCTTATGTCCACATATTATCTAGCTTGGGCTGTTTGCAACTTTACTTACCGAGAGACGATCACCAAGAGTGGAGTTGTTGTAAGTATTTCTAATGCTAGGTCTATGGGCACTTTGTAGTCTTAGAGAATCTTGCTTTTTGTAAGGAAACATGATGCCAGGTGCTTAGAGTAGTTACTCTGGAATCATGTTTTCTTACAAAAAGCAAGACTTTGATTAACATTCATAATGTTTGCTTGTGTACCTCAGGCCTTAAATCTGTTTTTATATTTGTTTTTCTGTGATGTTTTGGTGTATATCCTGCATTTCATAATGTTTTAGTTTACCAGGGCAACCTAGCTTGACATACTTAGAAGTAAAACTTTAAGCATCTAAGTATGTCACTCCACTTTAATTATTATTATTTAATTCCTGTTTCTTATCCCTCTTTTGGTCTTTTCATTTCCCATGTTCCTAGAGCTGTTTGCAGAGAGGGTATAGTAAAACAGCAGTGAAGCTCACTTTTATCCTTAGGGCTCTTGCTTAGAAGTGTGTCTTTATACCAGGGGTGAGCAATTATTTTGGCAGCAGGCCATCGGGGGTGCTCATTGCCTGCGGCAGATGGACCCCCTGCCCCCCATGGTATTGTGGCTCTGGCTGAGTCCTGAGAGTTGCATGTGGTGGCAGGGAGTGGGGCCAGGCCACCAGCTCCATCACATGGGGTGCCTCATGGCTCATGTGCAGATCCTGGGACTCCATCAGAGTAGCACGTCACTGAGAGGAGCCCCGGCGTGGTGGAGCCAGCGGCCTGGCCCTGTTCCCTGCTGCCATGTGCAGCTCCTAGAACCTGGCTTGAATGGCAGGGAGTGGGGCCAGACTCCATTGCACAGGGCTCTCTTCTAGGGCTGTGTGAAACTTTGCCAGGTGTTTTGTTTCACCGATGTTTTGACTCATTTCGAGCTTGAAACAGTGAAATTGAAATGAAATGAAGGGCTTTGAAGCAGCCTCGAAATGAAATGAGGCGAGTTGAAACAATTCGAATTTCAAACCAGCCTGGTGGTGGGAGGCAGGGGAGAGCCAGGGCTCTGCTCCGAGCCGCAGCCCTGGCTCTCTCTGCCTCCTTGGATTGGCTCTAGTGTGGGGAAAATTTTTCCTGCCCAGGAAAAATTCAGCTTGTGTGGGGACGTGTCCCTGCATGAGCTGACTTGCCCCAGGCCTGCCTGCCGCTGGCCCCAGGTGGCAGCACCAGCCTTCTGTGATCTGGGAGGCAGATAGGGGCCCGCACCCTCAGGAGCAGTTCAGCACAGCCCCTGCAGCCCTCCCAGGGGTGTGGGCAAGTCCTTGATTTGCCTGCCAGATGACAGGAGGCTGGTGTTGCTGGCTGGATGCAGCCCATGCCGGGAAGATTGGTGCTGCCGCTGGCCCCAGCTTGCAGCATCAGCCTCCTCCTGTCATCTGGCAGGCAGATTGGGGTCTCCCCTGCACCCCTGGGAGGGCGGCAGGGGCTGTGCCAGACTGCCCCAGGGGTTGCAGACCCCTGATCTGTCTGCTGGATGACAGGAGGCTGGTGCTGCCAGCTGGGGCCAGTGGTAGCACCAATCTTCCCGGTGCTGGCTATGGGCAAAACGGCAAAAGAGTTTTGACGAAATGAAACTCGAAACAAAATACTGTTTCACTGAAACAGAAGTTGAAGCAGAATGATGTTGTTTCGCACAGTCCTATACTCTTCCACTTCCAGCAGAGTCCTGGGAGCTGCACATGGTGGCAGGGATCAGGGCAAGGCTGCCATCCCCATCTCGTGCAGCTCCTAGCCGAGTTTTGGGAGCTGCATGTGAGCCATGGGGAACCTCCCTGTCCTGGGTCCCACACTCCCACTGACGCAGGCATGGTGCAGGCCCTGCTTTCTCACCACTGCTTCACTACCTCCTGCCCTGCAGCAGGGACAGGAGGAGTCTCTGGAGGCTGGGAGATCTCAGCAGTTCCCTGGGCAGCTGCAGCAGCCCTGCCTGGAAGCTATGCCTGGTGGTGGGGCTGTTGCTGTCCTGCAGGGAAGGGTGGGAGCTTAGTGCATTGCCCCAGTGGGAGTGGGCAGAGCTCAGCCCCATGCGGAGCATAGCAGGGGCAGCCATGGGCCAGGCTGGATAAAGTTAATTGGTAGGTGCCTGCCCGTGGGCCAGATGAAATTGCCTGGTGGCCTGGATTTGGCCCACTGGTCATATTTTGCCCGCCCCTACTTCACACCCTCACCTCTTGCATGGAGTCTCAGATCGGAGGAAACCTCTCAGATTTCTGATTTCTGTGTGGCATGGTTCCAAAAGCTGCTAATTTTTTTTTTTTTTAAATGCATGTCAGCTTTGTTTTTGTTTAGAAATATCAAGTACAGAACTGTATAACAAGCCAAAATATACATGAAAAATTCTGCTAGCTAAATAGGTTTTTGAAATACTGTCAGTTTTGTATTTTGTTGAATATACAGAAAAGCTTTGAGATACTTTGCACAACAATATTGTTTCAGTGTTAAAACGGGGTGGGGGGGGGGCGGATTGAAGCTAGATTACATGCCTATGCAAAGAGTAATGGGTGACAAGAATTTGCTGCACTTTTCTGCATGGGCTCTCCTGACTTCGTGTTCCCCCGCTTGCTGACTTAGGGCTTCCCCTTGGAGCAGAAGAGTACAGAGGGAATGGTGGGGTAGGAACCTTGTCCTACCCCAAGTATATATTATGCCAACTAGCAAATGTAGCACTACATTTCTTTTTGTGACTCAAGAACAAGAAGGAAACCTGATTTTAAAAGTGATTTCTCTGTGGAAAAAATGCCCCACTTTTTTAGCCCTAGGATACTTTCAGTTTGGAAACTTACTAGATGTGTGTCCTTTAGTGCCATGGGCACAGAGGCTGGTCTTAAACTTCTGGTCTCAGCCTTGTTAGGCCAGTACCCTCTCCACTAATGAGTAGTGACTCGATGACTGAAATGGATTGCCTATCAGGTATGGAACCTGTCACCTCTGGTTGCCAGTTTTACTCTCTTGCTCCAGCTTCATCATTACTAAAAACTCTAATCATATGAGGTGTATCCATAGGTCTAGGCAAAATAAGCTGGTGGTTTCAGCTGAGCAATTAGTACATGGGTATAAACATGCTAAAGATCTCTAACCATCAAGGACTTTATGATCCCCTTTATACCATAATGCTGCTGGGTCTCATAGAAATTCATATAAAATTGTGATAAAGGACAGGTGCAAGTGCTCCATGTGCTTCTGACATACAAATGTCATAATTTTTAAGACAACTGCACATGTGCAACAAAAGGCACAACATTCAAGACTTTTGGTTTGAAAAATACCACCTTTTCCACTTAAATATGAAGAATCCCCTTTTTCTGTAGCACTGTCTTATGCTCAGGAGGCAGCAGCCAGTTGCAGGTGACAGTCATGTATACCTGAGTAGGGTCTGATACCCCGAGGGAAGGGGAACAGTCATGTGCGGACAGTACTTGGCTGCTTTTTACTCTTTCTCCTGTTAGGTGATGCTAATCCTTGGATGCCTGTGGTTAACAGGAGTTTACGACAAACTGGCATTCAGCTGCTTAAAATGAATCTGACTACCTAAGGCACCAAAGTCATAAACTGAGATAGAGCATAGGTCCTTTTGGTTCAGTAGTGTAAGAGCTTATGATGTGTACTCTTCAGTCAGTTTGACAGCCTTACAAAAACACACCACAATAATTGGCACCCTTGCTGGCAGTCTCGACAGAGGGGCCAAAAGTTGAACAGCCATGGAGACTGAGATACTGTCTAAGTCCTAAAGGTGGTTTCAGTGCGTGTTCTCTTGCTTTTGCCCATCATTTACAGTGGGCCCAACAATGTGGTGTCTTAATGCTTGAATAGTGAGTAGACCTGAGGGAATACTTTGTACTAAATAATTCATTAAATGAATTTAGCTTCTTTTTCAGCTTGACTGTGAGCCGGTCACCATCAGTTTGTGTTGCTCAAACCTTCTGATCAGGTATCTCACTGCATTGTTATAGTGTGGCTTGTTTGCAAATATTTTAGGTTTGAGATAGTTAGTGGTTGCTCAGAAAAATGGCATGGTATCGTTGCTGTACCCCAGTCTGGAGAGTGAGCACACACTTTCAGAATGCATTACCTTTTTTTACCTTGGCACTGGTGCATGCAGCTCTGAAAGATGTCTCTCCCCAGCAATTTTGCAAGTAAAATTAATTGCCCCAGTTGTCCATGGAAGATGAAAACAAAGGCACAGAAAAGTAAATTCATTTACAAATATGAATCAATAGCTGGGAAATTCCCCTGTCTCTAATATTAAAGCACTCTAGTCACATTTTAAACTTGAGGGATTTTGCTTAAAGTAATGCAGTTTGTCACACTTCTTTTCTGAGTAAGTGAAAGACTTTAGTTGCCTCGTACTGTCACTCTGGCATTTTAATTTCAATTCATAAAGCAATTGAAAAAAAATGTGTTTTTTGACATGTTGACAACAAAAATCTCACCTCCATTCTTACTAATCAGAATTTTGCCTGATTTGAGTATTTTTATGGGGGCCCAGGACAATTAAACCCCTAGGAAAACAAAGCAATAGTAACATTACAAAGTGTCTTGATAACTGGAGAGGGTTAATGATCAGCAGTTCTCTTTGTCTCTGGAAAAAAATGACGTTCAGTATTCTAAGAGTCTCAAGCCAGGTCAACCCTTGTGGTTTTTTAATGAATTCTAATCCATGCTCTAAATTCAGGTTAAATTAATTTTGGATTGCCAAAATAGCCAGTTCCTAAATAATAAAAAGAGATGCTTAGTACTTGTAAAATGTCACATATTACACATGCAAAGTTGCTGTATATTATGCAGACTAATATTTGTTTGAAAAGGAGAACTCAAGATAAGCATTGTTTTCAGGAGCACAGTTCAGTGGATGTCAGCTGTTAGCATAAAAGTTCAGTCCCTATGGGGCCTGACAAAAATCCCTACCCGAGTACATTTTTCAGAAACAGTCACCTCTTAAGGGTGGTTTAAGGATGTATGATATGTTGATTCCATTCTCTGTGCAAGTGCAGGGGAAAATACTGTTGTGGAGCCGCTTTTAAATCACATGGACACCCTTTCTCTTCTTCCACTTAAGCATGTATATAACGTAAAAAAATCCACTACAGCAACTTGTAAATTCTCACTTCTCTATAGGTCTCTCTTGCTTTGAGTTATGTTCCTTAATTACACATACTCACTGCCATAAGTCTGTCACTTGTCAGTAGTTATTGAATTCATAATTCTGATTATGCATAATTCTGATTTATAGCATCATCCCCATTGAGCTCTCCCTCCTTCATTATTGTTTTCTCCACCTCTTCAGTTCCTCACACTTTCTTTTGTTGCTTTCAGATTCAAGGATGGGCAAAATATGGCCTGTGGGCTGGATCAGGCTTGCCAACTGGCTGGATCCAGCCCGCAGCTGCCCCTGCAGTATTCCACATGGGGCTGAGTCTCACCTGCTCCCACTGGGGCAGCCTGCGTCTGCACTCCTGCCAGCCTTGGCTTTAGCCAGCATGCAGCTTCTGGCAGGGTTATTCCCAGTGCGGCTGCAGCCAGCCAGATATTTCTCTGCTCCCCTCACCTCCAGTAGGAGCAGCCAGGCTGAAGCTTCCCTGCCTGCCCACCTGGAATGGTGTAGCAGGGCCAGGATTGGGAGGAGTGGCTGTTGGAGATGAGGGGAACACAGAAGCGCCTGACCGGTTGCAGCAGCACCAAGCCCATATTTTTCCTTGTTTCCTTCCTTTGACTAGTCATACTTGTTCTTTCTTCTCATTCTGGGAGCTTCTTTCCTCTTGTACTAAATGGAGGGGGATGGATAAGTAGATGCATAAGCCCAAGGGATATCAGCTGGTGATGGGATTCTTTTCTGTATACAGCAGGGACAGAAAGTTGTTGGCATATTCTTCTTGCTGCTCCTGGGATGGTGATGGCAGTAGGTGGGCAGAAGGAGTACTGTTTGGTGGTTTAAGCAAGACTATTTTACTTGAGTGAATGGTTGCTTACAGGTTGATTGGGTGTAGAGAAGGGGAGGTCTGGGGAGGAATCATCTGAGTCAAATGAAATGGCATTGGGGAAAAAAAATAGGAGCAGGCAGCACTGGGGCATTTGGGAAGACAGTACAGCAGTAGGACGTCAGCAGAGACTACTGGATAAAGAAGAACAGCCTCTTTCTGAAATTCTTTGATTATGTATAACTGGGGCAGCTCTGCTTGAATTTGCCCCATAGCTTGGCTGAATGGGCAGAATGGGATATAAGCACAAGCTTGAGCACGCAATTCTGCACTTGGAGCAGTACTTTACTGCATTAGGTTTTATCTTAAGTTGAACAAAGCATTTTGCTGTCCTCTTGCAAGTGCTAGCCGCAAAGCATCAGTGAAAAGGCATTCCACCTGACACAGCTTTTCTCTATTGGGGATCTTGCTTTCGCAGTCATTTGTTATTAGGAAACAACAATTGATGTCAAATAAATAAAGTATTCAGAATAACTCCTTCTCTTCCATTGGTTATTATTAGTTTTTAGATACTGAGAAAACAGCAATATATTAAACAGTCCCATATCTGTGATGCCATGGTATTCAATCTTTAACTTTTCAAATTGTAGAATCTTTATATTTATTCATACTTGTATATAATACCAATAATGACCTCAAGATCAGGCATTTCCTGTCAGTTAATGACTGCTTGAGTAAGAGGCCTGAGGCAAAGCCCCAGGCCCTCTTCTCTAGCTGGTGATTTTTAACTGCCAGCAAATGCCCTCTCCATCAGTCATTATTTATGAATCATTATCAAAACAATAATACACCAAATAACATTTCATGGGTGAGCTAGCTATTCTGTTACAGCAGGGCAGTATAGTAGGCTATCAAAAGTAGATCTGGGCCAGAAACAAAACATCCCCTGAGATTTGTTCTGCTCCAGATTTAAACTTTACCTTTTAGGCTTCTTCTTTAAACAAAAATTAAGTTTTATTTGGCCATGACTTACTGCTTGAAGGCCATGTACATAACAGGCTTTAAACTATCAGTGAGAGATCAGACTGATTTGTGAAAGCTGGTAATTTTTTGGATTTTAGTCCTCATCTTGTTATCTCCTGGGTCACCTGGTAGATCAGTGATTTAATGGTAATAGATAAGTCACTGGCCTTGATGCCCTCTTCCCATATCAGGGGCTTTCCAGACTAAAAACCAGGAACATACCAAGGTGAAACTTTTACTTTAAGTGTGGGACTTCTGTGGTAATACTAAACTAGAAAATCAAATATATGTGTGTGTGTGTGTGCATGCGCCCACAGATTTTTGTATCTGCTTATATGATACTGATTGTAAAGCATTAGCAGTAAGGGCTTGATGCTGTAAACACTTTCAGGAGTGCTCAGTACCGTAAGTAGTTGTACTGACTTTAATGAGAGAAATCCCTACCATGCTAATAATACAAGAAATTCTAATCTTTTCAGACTTGTCACATCAAAATTTGTTCACGATTCTGTTTCAGGCACTCATTTTGTAACAGACTTAGTGCATTAATTTTTTAACTAATGAATGGGTGTGTAGCTGAAAAGTGACACAAACAGACAAACAAAAACCTCTGTGATTAGCATCCATACTAAACTGAATATGCCAGGGCATCCTGTAAAAAAACATAAATTGCAAACTTGCAATCTATTGTTATTGATTTCTGGTTGAATTTGCAAGTCGAATGCACTAAGAAAATACTGTACATGTATAGTGCTTACTCTTTTAAAAAATCTCTTGGGTCAGCATTTGTGGTACATGCAGCATTTAAATGTGAAATTTATTTTATTAACATAAATTCTCTGCTGTTCTTTGAAATGAATGTCATAGAATTCAAAGACTTAGGATAAGGAGACTAACAAAATTCCTATATTTTTGGCTAGCAAGATGAGCTGTTCTGTAGAATATGTGAGGAATACTGCATTGAAACCTTGTGTAACTTCGTAAGCAGGCACAATATGAGTTTGTAGCAAATGCACAAACCTGTTTCCTTGCTTCATAACTAGACTGTACATTTATGATTTGTTGTTGGCAAAGGGGACATATGGTTGCACTGCCACAAGAATCAAACCAGATAATGGATTTATTCAGTTACACTTCTTTCCCTCTTGTTTTGAAGCGGGTGGAGATCGTTACTGTACCTGGTATTTACAGTGGCTGGTGAGTACTGTGGGGCAGAGCCAGAGCATTTCCTAGGTCCAACCCTTCCTTTATTAAATAAGCAGGAGTTCAAGCTGGGGAGGAATCTTCTCTCTTGCTTCTGTGTAAAGTGAATAATGGCTTGGAAACACAGCCTTTACTAAAGAACAAACATAGTTGTATTTGTATGCCTTTGCTGTGTTGTGTCCTTTTATGCTTCCCTAGTTTTTTTATATTTCGCTGGACTACCAAATTATTTGACTTTGGCAACTTTATTCACTGAGGTCTTGATCCTGCTTCCGTTACATCAGTATGAGATCTGTGACTGACATCAGTAGAGGTAGCATGAGGCTTCTACCTAGGATGCATTAGTAGTAAGTGTTTCTGTAGGACTTAAGCTCTTTGTATAAAAGCAAAATGAAGCACAATGTAATCTTTAGGCGGGATCTCACCTCAGGACAGCATGAAGGTGAGCACATTATTGCACCAGCATGAATGTCTGTCAGTCAAACCAATGTTATCCTGTACCCCTACGATAGCAACTTCGTTCTGCGGAGTGAAAATGAAATTGCTTAGGCAGGTGTCTTAGTTGACATAGATTTGAGTGACAGATACAGTATTTGTGAGGCAGAAGAGTGATGTGTGCTTTTATTTATTTATAGAGCAGTCTCTCCTCCAAGGTGTTAGTAAGTTTTAAATCATGCTTTTCATATAGAATATAGGAACTGAGTGTATTTGTTCCTAGTTTTTATAGTAAGTGTGGCAATGACCACTGGAGCTAGGATTGTGTGACTGTTTCTATTTTAACTTTCCTTTTCAGTCCATCAGATTTCTTAAATGTTCAATTTTGAGGCTAAATGCTAGGCTTGATCTCTGCTTGGGATGATTTGGTGTGTTTTTGAAAGCTTGAAATAAAGCTGTCTAGAAATTTTTGAATACAAGAAGGATGAAGGTTTATACCCTTCCCTTCAAGGAAAGATGCAGAATCAATGGAATCTATTTACACCAGGTGCAGATCTACTCTATTTTTATTAGGTATCTTATTCTTTTTTTTTTTTTTTTTTTATGGATGTGACGATATGACTTTTAACTCTAGAGTTAACGAAGATTCTCATGTGCCTTTTACCTGTTTGCACATTCTGATGTGCATTGGGATGTTGGGATGGCATACCTTTCAGCTTTCCTGTTGCAAATGTACATTCCCAGTGCACAGCTGGGATTACAGCTGCTGGTGTAGTTCTTGTAAAATCTCCTGCCCAGTACTCATTCAGTAGCCTAACCTTGTGTCGGAGGATGTTACTCAGTGTAAGCTCCGCCGTTGTGGCCAGGGAATAAGGGGTAAACTGACTCTCAGTGATTGTCCCACTGCTCTAACCATGGTCTGGCTGGAGCTGTTTCTGTCCCTGGTGTACTGCAGTATTTACAACAGCTGACAATCTGGCAGCTCATTATATACTCTACCCATCCCCTCCCTTTGCTGGCAAATCCCCTTACACTAAGGGTGGGGACAGGTGGCCTAGAATTGCTATGCTGGCTTTGTGCCACCCAATGATACCCCTGGGAAATCCTGGCTGCTCCTTTCTGGCAGCTTTCTGGCTGCTTAGTGCTGTTGAGACAGTGCAAAAGCAGCCAGAGGTGAGAACTGAGCCCATTATCTGCCTATTTGAAACAACATTATCTGAGGCAAATTGCATTTCTCTTTGAAGGACAAATGACCCAAAGTGCAATAAAGTTATTCCCTGGTGGTTTACCCAGAAAAATATTTAGTGATATGTTTTATTTTAACAGCAATGCTGCACAGCAATTTGGGAAAGGATGTAAAGATTAATACCGTCTTGGGGGAGGGGGAAGGGTTAGGAAGCAGAATGTCATTACTAAGATTGTTATTCAGCTGAGACACACTTTTTCCTGTTCTTTACAAAGAAAAAAGTGCTGGGGTCACAAGAGATTGGAACCTCAGCTTGATTTCTCACCAAAAGACAGCACTACTGAGAGGCAGTTAGCTTAGAGGAGAGTTGTACCTGTTGAGACATGACCCCCCACACCCCCCCTTCCACCCTGCCCATGTGAGCCTTGGAGGCCTCCACCCATTCATTGACATTTGCAACTCTGCTTAGCTACTTAGAGGCCCCAGCCCATACTGAGCAGCAGCAGATCACATCTTCCTACAGTTTTGCTGAGGAGTGATTTCTAAACATTTAAAATTTTATAGTGTTGTTCTGGACTAAATTGATAATAAATACCCTTTAATAAATACCAAGAAACAAACATGAGAAGCATTCATGCCTTTCAAAGTTATTACAACATTTTTGTCAATTCCTAGTAATTTGGATATTATCCTAGATCTGGATCCTAAATATACAGCAATATTAATGCATTGGTTATTTACAGTAGGTGCATTGGTTCATTTACAATAGTGTGTGTATATGCATGCTAAAATATGTATTTATTTTTCAGCTAGCATTGTCTGAAAAGATGTACAAGTTTCTACTAAATGTATGAGATAAATAACCCTCCTGAAATGCAGTTGTGCTAACTGATTTTTCAGGTAACTGAGTGAATGTTGCCGAAAGCTCTGTTTACCTTTTTGACCAATCTACACTTATTTTTTTTTTCTTTCCCTGAGTACCCCATTTGAAATGTGGTAGACATGAAGTTTTAGAATGGAGAGAAAGGAATAATTGCAAGACATAGAAGTGTTTCAGCCCATAATAAAGTTTATTTAAATCACTTTTCAGCATGATTGGATCCAGTAGTAGCAATTTTCCCTGACCTTAGAAAGGTCTCCTTTGAGCAGATGCTTAAGTGCTGTGTGTTGAGGCAAGGGCATTATAAAGGTACCTGTATACAAATCCTGACCTGGCAGTGCACTTTGTGCATGCAACTCTTGTTCTCACAAAGATGTGCATGTATTGTTGCACATGGGCCTTTAATATCCTTCACCTATACAGATTACTGTTGAGAAATGAGGTGTTGATAATTTCTCTTTTCCTATTTATTTTGTAGTAGAAATAAACATTGGGATTCTTTTGAAACTTCAGAAGAGAAGTATTTTCCTCTCTCATAGTGAGATCTGGTTACAGTCCTCTAACTGACTGATGGTACTGTGTTTTATTATGATCTGTTGATGAACCCTTGGTATGTTGAGTAGCATTTCATTTTTCTGTTGAAGAAAGTCAGGCAATCAAATGTTATACTTAGAATGGTTTAATTTTTTTTTCGTGGGACAAAGGCAGTTGGGATCAGTTGGAATTTTTGGCAATTGCATTTAGTTAATAGAAGCAGATCTGAAATTACTTATCAGTCTGCATCTTGGGAATACTTGGTTGCAAGTCTTTTTTAAGTTTTAATTTAAAAAGTATTGTGGAATGAAGGAAATCCTATTTACATGTTTATGTAAAATGGAACAAATTTTATAGAAGAGGATAGCAAAGATGTCTTAAAACTAACAGAGCAGCAGAAAAATGGCTTACTGAGAAATGTATCATGTGCTGCTGTAGGAAAGCAAGGTATGAGAACTCAGTTTGAGGCTTTGCATATCATTGGGCCCACACATACTTTCTGGAGCAGTTGGTCATAGCATGGCAATCTCAGAGGTGGGCAAGCTTTCCCACCTCTGAGATTATTTGCTCCTGTATCAGTAAGGTTGTGTTTTTACCTAGTCACACACACAATGCATGAGGAAAAGCAGTTTCCCATGAAAGGTAGAATCGGAGAAAATTAGTGCTGGAAGGGACCTCAGGAGGTCACCTTGTCCAGCCCTCTGTTCAAAGCAGGATCATCCCCAACTAGATCACCCCAACCAAGGCCTTGTCTATCCAGATCTTAAAAATCTCCAAGGATGGGGATGCCACAACCTCTCTGGGTAACCTGTGCCAGTACTTAACTACTCTCCTAGTGAGAGAATATTTCCTAATCTTCCTGTCCTGCAACTTGACATCATTGCTTTTTGTTTTGTCATCTGCCACCACTGCAAACAGTTTAACTCCTTCCTTGTTATAACCACCCTTTAGGTAGTTGAAAGTTGCTATTAAATCCCCTCTATCTTCTCTTTTGCGGATTAAATAAGCCAAGCTCCCTCAGCCTCTGCTTATAAATCATGTTCCTCAGCCCTCTAACCATTTTTGTTGTCGTTCTGCACTCTCTCCAATTTGTCCACATCTTTTCTGTAGCAGGGTACACAAAACTGGAAATTTTGGGTTCCAGATGTGGCCTCACTGGTGCTGACTTAGAGGGGAAGAATCATTTCCCCCCAGTCTGCTGGCAGCACTTTTAATAATGCAGCCCAGTATGCCCTTAGCCTTCTTGGCAACAAGGGCATTCGGGTTGGACAACATTCAGCTTACTGTCCACTGTAACCCCCAGGTTCTTTGCTGCTGCTGCTTAGCCTGTACTGATGCGTGGGATTGTTCCATGCTAAGTGCAGGACTTTGCACTTGTCCTTGCTGAACCTCATGCAATTTTCTTTTGGTCCATTTCTCCAATTAGTCTAGGTCTCTCTGAATCCTAGCCCTATCTTCCGGTGTATCTACTAACCACCACCTTTGTCATCTGTAAACTTGCTGAGGGTGCACTCCATCTCATCCTCCAGGTTGTTGATGAAGATATTGAACAAAACTGGTCCCAGGACTGACCTCTGGGGCACTCCATTTGATACCAGATGCCAACTAGACAATGAGCCATTGATTTTACTACCTTTTTGAGCCCAACAGTCCAGCCAGTTTTCTACCCCCCTTACAAGTCCATGCATCCCATCTATACTTCCTTTGCTTGTGAGAATGTTGTGAGAGACCATATTAAAAGCCTTGCTAAAATCAAAGTATATCATATCCACTGCTCTCCCCACATCTACAGAGCCAGTCATCTCATCATAGAAGGTGGTAGCATAGCATTTAAGAAGCTGCTAAAAATCTGTATGAATATATGAAAAATCCATGAATCTGAAGTTCTTACATGTAGTAGGTGAGATCTTTCTCTCCAGTTATTAAAAGGAAGTGATGAGGGCTAACTCTTAGAAGACTCTGGGCCTCACTGCTATGAAACAACTTTGAAACTCCTGCTAATGTGTGTGCATGAATGATGCTTGAGCAGCAGAAAAAATCAGTGAAAGCATAATTTATGTATGGAAATAAAGATTTATAATTTGCATGGCTACAATAGAGCATATTGTAACATTTGTCTTTACAACAAATACTTTGATGATTCACACAGGGTTGAGGAATGATTACACTTCCATAAAGTACTGTAAAGAAATGCATCGGTGAATCATAGTGCAGCTGGTAATATAGAGATACCTGTTGTCATAGCTTTGTTATTTATGGATTGTTAGTGAGTACTATGTTGTACATGCTCATGTAGTCTAATGACATTAGAGTGCTCAATTATTTAAGCCACCACCATGTTGAATTTGCATGCCTGATGCTAGTTTTAGGCGCACATATGCTAAAATTCAAGAAGTGGCCAAACTGACTTTTTCTACAGGGACCACCTGCAGTAAGAGATGATTATTTTCTGAAAAAATAAGTTATCTACTGTTGATGAACCAACTTCATGAAATCTGGATAATTGGTTTTGGTGAACAGTTAGAAGTGGAAGTGCTTATCCATGCTTTGTTGAGCTCTACTGCTACAACTTTGACTCTTCATATATTTCTAGGGTTGAAAGGGACCTATTGGATCATCAAGTTGGACCCCCTGCTCTGGGCAGAAAAGAGCTCTGGGGTCAAGTAACTCCAGCCAGGTGCTTGTCCAATCTCCAATCTTTTTCTCTTTCTTGGTCTGATTCATGGCTGCCTCCCAGCATATATAGTCACTTTAGTTCCCCTACTTTAAAGGTCTTGGGAAGAAGCCCAAATACTCCATCCTTTATTTGGTTAGCAAGACTAGTTTAGATATTGTTGTTAAACCTGAACCTGCCTCTTGACTCAGTGTTTTACTAGGGACGGGGTGAAGTACTAGTTTGGTCTTTATTGTTCATAAGTGATGCTTCATGTTAGCAAAATGTTGATTACAGTTCTCTTGGGGTATTGTGACATTTTTCCACTTATCATTTCTCTCAGATACCTTGTTCTCCTATTTTAACAAGAATTCATCATCAATTATTCCTTAAATCTCTCCATAAAAATGCACATCAAAAATAGATGCATTAATTATTGTCTGTTTGTTACTCCTGACTACTGGCATGACAGAAGAGTTGGTAGCAAATCAAAGTGGTAGGGAACTTTTCAAATAACTTCATAAGTAGCTCCAGCTTTGCTTGATCTGGCCTGGCCACTTAATAGGTAATATTTGGGAGAGGCTAAGATCTGGCTAACATTGTTACCGAGGCAATATGAAAAATGATTCTCAGACCGTGTTGGTGTGTGGGGATGACAGGGTGAGAAATGCATATAAAGATACAAGATAATAAATAATGTTAGTTATGGGTCCAAGTCACTGGTGTCTAAGCAGACTTTAGTCACTTTGAGTCAGTTTGTAACAGTGGTGATTATGGCCCACATTAGCATGTTTTAGTCTTTGTAACCTAGATGCCATTTAGGGATCATTCATGTAGTCCTTATTTAAAAAAAAATCCCAGCTAGTATAGAATTAGTAGAAAAATACGAAGCAGTTGGGGGGAGGGGGGGAATAAGATTGCTATTTAAAGTAATATCTGAAGAGCAGGCAGGGAATATTTGACTTTGACAAGCTCAGGAGGCTTGTCAGTGAGGCCCTAAGGGACTGTGACCACAGGGAGAGGGGAGTTCAAGAAGAGTGGTTGCTCCTCAAGGGAGCGATTCTCAATGCACAAACTAAGTCTATTCCATCTCGGAGGAAAGGCAACAAGAGGGCACAGCAGCCCCCCTGGCTCTCCAGGGACCTAGCAGACCTCCTGAGGCTAAAAAGAAAGGCCTACAAAGAATGGAGGATGGGAGTCACCTCCAAGGAGGATTGTTCTGCACTGGTCCGGTCCTGTAGGGACCAGGAAAGCCAAGGCTGCAACTGAACTCCAGCTAGCTTTGAGCATCAAGGACAATAAAAAGTCCTTTTTCAGATATGTGGGGAGCCGGAGGAAAAGCAAGGGCAACGTTGGACCCCTGCTGAACCAGATGGGGCAACTGACAACTGACGCCCAGGAAAAAGCCAACCTATTAAATAGGTACTTTGCGTCGGTCTTTCATCAGCCCCATGGGACGGCCGTGCCCGCTACAGGGCCGGGAAGTCCGGGTGAGGGTGATCCTCTGCCCTCCATTAATGCTGACTTTGTGAAGGAACATCTTGAGAAGCTGGATACCTTCAAGTCAGCCGGCCCTGACATTCTTCACCCCAGGGTACTCAAGGAGCTGGCGAGCATCATAGCCCAGCCTCTAGTGCGGATCTTTGAAAACTCTTGGCGCTCTGGTGTAGTGCCCAAAGACTGGAAGAAGGCCAACGTGGTGCCTATCTTCAAGAAAGGGAGGAAAGTGGATCCGGCTAACTATAGGCCCATCAGCCTGACTTCTATCCCGGGGAAGATCTTAGAAAAGTTTATTAAGGAGGCCATCCTCAATGGACTGGCCGACGCCAACATCTTAAGGGATAGCCAGCACGGGTTTGTTGCGGGTAGGTCTTGCTTGACCAATCTCATTTCCTTCTACGACCAGGTGACCTATCACCTGGACAAGGGAGATGAGATTGATGTCATATATCTTGACTTCAAAAAAGCCTTCGATCTGGTGTCCCATGATAGTCTCTTGGAGAAACTGGCCAATTGTCGCCTTGGGTCCCCCACGATCCACTGGCTGGAAAATTGGCTCCGGGGTCGGACCCAGAGGGTAGTAATTGATGGAAGTCACTCATCGTGGTGTCCTGTGACCAGTGGGGTCCCCCAGGGCTCTGTCCTTGGACCCATACTGTTCAACATCTTCATTAATGATGTGGACACTGGAGTCAGAAGCGGACTGGCCAAGTTCGCCGATGACACCAAACTTTGGGGCAAAGCATCCACACCAGAAGACAGGCGGATGATCCAGGCTGACCTGGACAGGCTCAGCAAGTGGGCGGATGAGAATCTGATGGTGTTCAACGCCGATAAATGCAAGGTTCTCCACCTTGGGGAAAAAAAACCCGCAGCATCCTTATAGGCTTGGCAGTGCTATGTTGGCTAGTACTATGCAAGAAAGAGACTTGGGGGTCATCATTGACCACAAGATGAACATGAGCCTGCAATGCGATGCTGCGGCTAGTAAAGCGACCAAAACGCTGGCTTGCATCCATAGATGCTTCTCAAGCAAATCCCGGGACGTCATTCTCCCCCTGTACTCGGCCTTAGTGAGGCCGCAGCTGGAGTACTGCGTCCAGTTTTGGGTTCCACAATTCAAAAAGGATGTGGAGAAGCTTGAGAGATTCCAGAGAAGAGCCACGCGCATGATCAGAGGTCAGGGAAGCAGACCCTACGATGACAGGCTGAGAGCCCTGGGGCTCTTTAGCCTGGAAAAGCGCAGGCTCAGGGGTGATCTGATGGCCACCTACAAGTTTATCAGGGGTGACCACCAGTATCTAGGGGAACGTTTGTTCACCAGAGCACCCCAAGGGATGACGAGGACGAATGGTCACAAACTACTACAAGATCGTTTCAGGCTGGACATAAGGAAGAATTTCTTTACTGTCCGAGCCCCCAAGGTCTGGAACAGCCTGCCACCGGAGGTCGTTCAAGCGCCTTCATTGAACACCTTCAAGATGAAACTGGATGCTTATCTTGCTGGGATCCTATGACCCCAGCTGACGTCCTGCCCTTTGGGCGGGGGGCTGGACTCGATGATCTTCCGAGGTCCCTTCCAGCCCTAATGTCTATGAAATCTATGAAATATGGTTTCATAGTTAGTAGGGTCGGAAGGGACCTTGACAGATCATCAAGTCCGACCCCCTGCCATGGCAGGAAAGAGCACTGGGGTCAAATGACCCCAGCAAGGTGTTCATCTAGCCTCCTCTTAAAGACCCCAGGGTAGGAGCCAGCACCACTTCGCTTGGAAGTTGGTTCCAGATCCTAGCTGCCCTGGCTGTGAAGTAGCGCCTCCTGATGTCTAGTTTAAATCTACCCTCTGCCAGCTTGTGACCATTATTTCTAGTCGCTCCTGGTAGTGCTCGGGGGAACAGGGACTCCCCCAATGCTTGCTGGTCCCCCCTGACTAGTTTGTAACAGGCCACTGGATCCCCCCTCAGCCTTCTCTTGTGGAGGCTGAACAGGTTCAGGTCCCTTAGCCTCTCCTCGTAGGGCCTGCCCTGCTGCCCCCTGATCACTTGGGTGGCCCTCCTCTGGACCCTCTCCATGCTGTCCTCATCCCTCCTGAAGTGTGGCATCCAGAACTGGACGCAGTACTCCAACTGCGACCTGACCAATGTCACATAAAGGGGGAGGATCACCTTCTTGGACCTGCTTGAGATGCATCTGTGGATGCATGACAAGGTGTGGTTGGCCTTCCTGGCCGTGTCCCCCACGCTGTCGGCCCATGTTCATTTTGGCATCAATAATGATTCCAAGATCCTTTTCTGCCTCCGCACTGATGAGAAGGTAGTTCCCCAGCCTGTAGGTATGCTGCTGGTTCTTACTCCCAAGGTGCAGCACCTTGCACTTGTCAGTGTTGAAACCCATCCTGTTCTCGTCTGCCCACCCCTGTAACCTGTCTAGGTCCGATTTGCATTCTATTCCTTCCTTCTAGCATTCCCATATCCCCCCCACAACTTAGTGTCGTCTGCAAATTTGAACAGAGTGCTTTTTACCCTCTTGTCCAAGTCACTGATGAAGATGTTGAACAGTGGGTCCGAGGACCGAGCCCAGAAAGACTATGTTCACTGCTACCTCTGCATCTAAGGATTTTGTGATCTGGTCATAGAAGGCCACCAGGTTGGTCTGACAGGACCTGCCTCTAATGAACCCAGGTTGGTTGCCCCTAAGCATAACCTCCCCTGCTGGCCCCTCGTGGACACGCGCCAGGATAATTCTCTCAAAAAGCTTACCCAGGATCAAGGTAAGACTAACTGGCCTATAGTTCCCTGGGTCCTCCTTCCTCCATTTTTTGAAAATGGGAACCACATTGGCCCTTTTCCAGTCCTCTGGCACCACACCAGAGCACCACGAGTGCTCGTAAAGCTGTGCCAGGGGTCCCGCAATGACCTCTGCTAATTCCCTCAGCATTCTGGGGTGCCACCCAGCTACCACCATGCTACTGCTGGCACCTGGCAGCCAGCTGCACAGCTCCGGGCACAGCTTCACGGTGGCAGCGGGAGGTTTTGAAGGCAGCAGCCGTCACTGCTATCATGGGCCTCCAGGTAAGCGGCAACGCCACGTGTGAACCCAAGCCCTGCCCCCCCCCCCCCGCGTCCCCATCCCTCACCACGACTGCAGAGCCGGCCATGGAGCTGTGCTCTAGCTGCATACCAGCCTCCCTCTCCCCCTCCCCTGGGCAGCCGCTGGGCGGCATGTGTGCGGCCCACACATGGTGGGCATCATCATACTGCACCCTGCATCACTTGCCTAAAAAGCCCCCTGTAGAGGGGCCCCTGCCCTCACCCCCTGGCCCTGCTCCCAGCTGCAGTGTGCCATCTGGGTCCAGCAGCACCCCCCACTCCCTCAGCCCCCAACCATCTTCCCCAGCCCTGCCCCAAGCCCCACTTACTTACATGCTCTGGGGCAAAGAGCGAGTGTGAGCCTGAGCCTGACCTTGACTGCCCCAGAGGCTCAGGCCCTGCCATCCCCCCTCTCCATCCCCTCAGGCAGGGCTGGGGGTTTCCTGCCCTTTTTGTAATTGGCTTCTGCATGCTGGAGCTGTGTCAGCCTGCAAGAGCTCTTTGCAAAAGCGGAGAATCCATGGATTTCTCTGCTAAAAAGAGAAATCCGCGTTATCTACAATTGAAAAACAGGGAATCCATGGTTTTCTCTGTTTTTCCATGGGAAATGGAAAACCCGGATCCCTTTTGATGAGTCCTCTAACTGCTAAGCATTGGTTAAGAGGGGTACTACTACCTCTTCTTTCTGTGTCATTTCTGTGACTCTAGCCTTTAATTTCCTTTGCTTTTCCTGGAAGTGTCCACAAATAAAACATTTTGTTTTGGCTGGAAAATAACTTTTCTTTTGATACAATCTTTTTTTTTTCGGGGTGCAAGAACCAAACAAAAAATCAACTTTTATTTCATTCAAATTCAATTAAAAAATGGTCTGATTGGTGAACTGAAAAATCAGTTGCATGGCCCTTAAATATAGTGCTCTGGTTGGACTTTTTCAGGCATCTTTCAGACATCTTTCCTTTCTGTGGCAATGAAGTCAAGAAAACCTTTACTGTATAAATACTTCTAACACCTCCCTCCCCACTTTAAGAAACTGATTTTTGTGTGTGGAAAATTCTGTTTTCAGTCTCATTGGACACTGATTTCATTTCATTACCATGTTCCAGGCTGTAACGACAGCAAACTGGCTTAACTCCTTAACACAAAATACATAAGAACCAAAAGAAGAAACATATGATGGTTGTTTGAAAGTTTCGTTTAGGCTACCACTGGACATCTGCTGAAGTATTTAACCAATCTGTATATCTAGTGAATGCCAGAAAAATGCATATTATCCAGCCTGTATGAGGACCTCAAAATGGAAAAAGTTGGATGTTCAGTACCTGAATTCTCACCTGAAAGAGACTGAGAATGATTTTGTACCATTTTCTGCTCATCAGCATTCAGCAACACTGCGTGATAGAGGAAAAGTACAGAAACATAAGGAAAAGAGATAAAAGGAGACTGGGAGCTGAAAAAAAGATAAATGACTTTGCTGTCAGTGTAGAATAATGAAAATCAAATCAGTACTAGGCAATGCACAGTTGCCCTGTGTGGCAAGCCCCAGACAGTTTTTTAAACAAGAAAAATATGTATGTCTTATTTTCTTCCTTTTGCTAATGTCCAGATAAATGACTGGTATAAGTGTTTTGCAATAAAATACAGGCTCTATCCTGCAAACTGCTGGGCATGTTTGTAGCTTTACTTACATGACTAGCTTTATGGTTTTTGATAGCTTTATCAAGAGTGGGAAAAATCACTTTATTGGAAAATGTTTAACTACTGTGGTTTGCCTTGCATACTGACATACGGTTTTGGCTCCTAGTGCAGACCAAGGAAATAATTTTTAAAAAAACATTTCACCTGCTTGGGGTTAACAGTTGAAGCTATCCTTTCTAGAGGTATCAAGAAAACATGTCAGAAAATTAAATGTTAGAGGTGATATGGTTCTAGATCTAGAAATCCAGAAGTTCATTTTAAATGTGTCCATAGGAAGAGCAAATCGGAGGAGGAAATGTTTAACTTGCAGCTGCTCCCTTCTCTGCTTTCCATGCCTTCCTCAGATTGGAGTGATCCTGGTCTGGGGAAGGCATGGGGAGCAGGGGCTGATCCACTTCTCCCGAGGAAGTCTTTCCTCACCACTTTACTATATGAAGGCCATCACATACAGCAGGGGTTTTCAATCTTGTTGGGTCAGTGTGTACCCTTGGCGGCTGATCAAGAAGGCAGGAGTCCCCCGGTGGCTAGACGTGTGTGTGGGGGGGGGGGGCAGTAGCCCATCGGCAACTGGAGGGGGGGGGTCCCACAGTAGCCAGTCAGCGAGTGGGGGGGAACCCCCATGGCCGATTGGTGGTGGAAGTGCCAGCGGCGCCCACTGTCAGGTACCCCCAAGGCCATCCCAAGTACCCTCGGTTGAAAACCCCTGACATACAGCATACCTCCCCAAAATCTAGGGAGTGACTGGGGAGTGGCAAGCAGCTGTTTCTCCACTTAACTTCTAGTCTTCATAGTTTCATAGTAGTTTGGGGTCAGAAGGGACCTGAACAGATCATCTAGTCTGACCCCCCACCACTGGCCGGAGCACACGCTGGGATCACACGACCCCAGACAGGTGTTCGTTCAACTTCTTTTTGAATTTCCCCAAGGTAGGAGCGAGGACCACTTCCCTAGGAAGTTGGTTCCAGATCCTAGCCACCCTAACAGTGAAATAGTGCCTCCTAATCTCTAACCCGAACCTATTCTCCAGCAGCTTCTGACCATTGTTCCTCGTCACCCCAGGTGCTGCTGTGGGGAATAGGGCCCTTCCTATTTGCTGCTGATCTCCGCTAATGAGTTTTTAGGCAGCCACCAAATCCACCCTCAGCCTCCACTTGCTGAGGCTGAACAGGTTCAGGTCCCTCAGTCTCTCCTCATAAGGTCTGCCCTGTTGCCCTCCAACCAAGCAGGTGGCCCTCCTCTGAACCTTCTCAAGGAAGGCTACATCCTTCTTAAAGTGTGGTGCCCAGAACTGGACACAGTACTCCAATTGAGGCCAGACGAATGTCGTGTAGAGGGGGAGTATCACCTCTCTGGACTGGCTTGAGATGCATCTTTGGATGCACAACAAGGTGTGATTGGCTTTGCTGGTTGCGGTCTGGCGTTGGTGGCTCATGTTCATCTTGGAGTCAATAATGACTCCAAGATCCCTTTCTGCCTCTGTGCTCACAAGGGGGGAGCTCCCCAGCTTGTATGTATGCTGTGGATTCCTTCTCCCCAGGTGCAGCACCCTGCATTTATCTACACTGAACCCTATCCTATTACCACCTGCCCACTTCTGTAGTCTGTCTAAATCTAATTGCAGCCTCTCTCTCCCTTTGAGCATGCCTACCTCTCCCCACATCTTGGTGTCATCGGCAAACTTGGACAATGTGTTTTCCACTCCCTTGTCCAAGTCGCTGATGAAGATATTGAACAGTGTAGGTCCCAGGACCAAGCCCTGGGGGACCCCACTGTTCACATCTCGCCAGGTCGAGTATGACCCATCCACCACCACTCTCTGGGTGCACCCCATCAGCCAATTTTTGACTCCTCCAACTGTGTAGGCATCAATGCCACAGTCGCTCAATTTATTAATGAGAATGGGGTGAGAGAGTGTCAAAGACCTTCTTAAAGTCCAGAAAGACTACGTCCATGGTGACACCATCATCCAGGGATTTAGTTACCTGGTCATAAAAGGCCATCAGGTTGGTCTGGCAGGACCTGCCTTTGACGAACCCATATTGATTTCCCCTGGGCATGATCTCCCCTGCTGGCCCCTCACAGGTGTGATCCTTGATAATTATTTCAAGGATTTTCCCCAAGATGGATGTGAGGCTTATGGGCCTATAGTTTCCTAGGTCCTCCTTTCTTCCTTTCTTATAAATGAGGACCACATTAGCTAGTTTCTAATCTCCGGACACCTGGCCCGTGGACCATGATCACTCGTACAGCTGGGCCAAGGGCACAGCAACGACCCCCGCCAGCTCTCTCAACACCCGTGGGTGGAGGGCATCAGGGCCCACAGATTTAAAAACATCCAGCCCTTCCAGAAGATCCCTAACTACATTTGCGCAGACCTGAGGCATGGCAGTGCTATCCCCAAGATTGCCCCTACCTGTGATGGGAGAGCTGACCTGGTCCCTGTCCAAGAAGACAGAGGCAAAGAACTTGTTAAAAATTTCAGCTTTCTCATCTGGTATAGCCACAAAATTACCATTTGAGTCTAGCAGGGGCCCTACATTACCCGGTGCCTCCTTCTTACTCCCAATGTATTTGAAGGACTTTTTGTTATCCTTAATCCTGGTCGCTAGCCTGAGCTCCACCCCCACCTTGGCCTTCCTAATAGTCCTCCTACACTCACGGGCCAAGGAGGAGTATTCTCGAATGCCTTTGCTGAGCCATGGTGGTTTCAGAGCACTACTACCCCCCTTCTTTCTCTCGGGGACTGTCACACTCTGAGCCTGGAGGATCATCCCCTTAAGGTACGACCATCCTTCATGGACTCCCATATCCTCTACCTTTTGGGCCCCCAGTGCCTCCCCCACTAATCTCCTAAGTTTGTTGAAGTTGTGAAGTCAGGGGCTTTAGTTTTGGTATAAGCCCTCAACACCCTGCGCTGGATGGTGAATTCCAGCAGGCGATGATCACTGTCACCCAGGTGGTCAAGGACCTGCAGTCCCCTCACCAGGTCGTCCCCAGTGGCCAGGACCAGGTCCAGCAAGGCATCTCCCCTAGTGGGGCTGTGTACCTCCTGGGTAAGGTGGAGGTCCTGTATTTCAACTAGGAACCTATGCGAACGTTCAGACCTGGCTGACTGTTCCTCCCAGGAGATGTCTGGGTAGTTTAGGTCCCCCATGACAATGACATCCCTAGACCTGATGGTCTCCATAAGTTGTACTGAGAAATCCTGGTCCAGCTCAACCCCTTGGTAGGGTGGTCTGTAGTAGACACCTACCGTAAGATCCCTTTCGCCTTGCCCACCTTGAAGTTTGACCCACAGTGCCTCTGCCTGACCTTCCTCTGCCCCAAAGCTAATTCTTGACTATGTGAGTTGCTCTTTGACATAGAGGGTGCCCCCCCCCCTTTCCTCCCGGTTCTGTCCCTTCTATATAGTGTGTATCCCTGAATGCCCACCACCCAGCAATGGGTAGGATCCTACCAGGTTTCTGAGAGCCACAATAAGTCTGGATTCTTCCCTGCTATCAGAAGGCAAAGTTCCTCCTGCTTACCCCCCATACTACGTGCATTAGTGTACAGACATGTGAGGCCTCTTGGAGTGGAGTGGAGGAAACAAAGCCCCTTTGTCTGCTCCCCAGACTGGCATCCTCGGTGTGGCGAATAGGTGGGAAGTGGCAGGTGGCTGTTTTACTTCCCACCTGTTGTGGTCCAGGAGGAGACTGGAGCAGTAGGGCAATACAGACATTGTTCTTGAAGAGAACGTCTCTCACAGGGGAGACCTTCTGGATGTGTACCTGGAAGATCGTTTTCCTGGGGGTTGTGTGTTTTCCCCCAGGAGAAATTGAAGAGACTTGTACTCGTCCTAGTTTCTACTGGGAAAGCAGCAATTTTCCTGGTAGAAACATAATGCTTGTACATGGCTGTTCTCTAATATCATGTAAATGAAGACAAGACTGTAACAGGACTATGCACATAAACTATAAATGTGCTTAGTGTTTGCAGGGTCGGGGCAACATTTTTGACAGAAAATTCCTGATGCTTGAAAAGCATAAGTAAAGGAATTGGTTCTTAAAATATCTATTATCAGTAACAACAAATGCTCTGTGTGTGTGTGTGTGTGTGTGTGTATAATATACACACTTTCATTTTTTGTTTTGTTATGGTCTTATTAATTTCAATTTTAGGTTTTCATGTATTACCACAATGCTGCAATGTTTTGGAGTCCAATGCACATGGGAAGAGTACTTCTGTTTTAGAGATGTTTCTATACTGGACAGAAAAAAAATCAAGATGGAAGTATACTTTTACTTTTTTTGCACTTAAACTTTTAAAAGTGTTTAAGCTTGATTTTTTTTTTATGAACTTAGACATTGAGGTAGATTTTGCTGACAACTTCCCTTTAATGAACCTAGCTCAACTGTTTGTAAACCAAGATTTTCTTCCTTGGTAATGCTTAAAATTAGTTTGTAGGGACTTGATTTATCATAGCAGCTGTTTGCAGTTAAGAAAAATCCTGACCTGGTTAAAAGCCCTACCTGTGGTAAATTGCTTATAATTACTGCATTGTTACAATGTTAATTATTTACAGTGGTTCAGATAGAACTAGAAAAGACCATTTGCATATCATGGCCAGAATGGTATATGGTTAATGTGCATGTTCAAAAATTGTATAATCTGATACCGGTAAATCATAGAATCATAGAAAATTAGAGTTGGAAGGGATCTCAGGAGGTCATCTAGTCTCACCCCCTGCTCAAAGCAGGACCATCTCCAGCTGTCATCCCAGCCAAGGCTTTCTCTACCTGGGTCTTAAAAACCTCCAAGGATAGAGCTTCCATAACCTCTCTGGGTTACCTGTTCCAGTGCTTTATTGTGAAAGTTTTTGCTAATATTTAACCTAAACTTCCCTTGCTGCAACCTGAGATCATTGCTCTCTGTTCTGTCATCTGCCATCACTGAAAACAGTCTAGCTCCATCCTTTTTTTGCAACCACTGTTCAGGTAGTTGAAGGCTGTTATTGAGTGCCTGCACCCCTGTCTTCTCAGGCTTTTCTTCTCAAGACTAAATAAGCCCTATTCCCTCCCTCTCCCCTTGGAAGTTATGTGCCCCAGCCCTGTATTCCTTTTATTGCTCTCCACTAGACTCTCCAATTTGTCCACATCATTTCTGTAGTAGGGGCCCAAGTTTCCACCACTTCTTGTAAGCTTCCTTTTTGTATTAGCTCATTGAAGAATTCTTTGCTAATCTGAGCTGGTCTTCTGCCATATTTGTTAGTTTTCCTGCACATTGTACAGGACAACCAGTTCTTCTGGACTCCTTTCCCCCTCAGACTGGCTTCGTAGGGGATCCTGTCCACTAGTTCCCTGAGTGAGTCGAAGTCTGCTTTTCTGAAGTCCAGGGTCTGTACCCTGTTGCTGTCCTTCCTTCCTTCCCTTCCTCAGGATCCTGCACTTAGTCATCTCATGGTCTCTGCTTCCCCAGTTGCCACCCATTTCTACATTCCCCACCAATTCTTCCCTGTTTGTGAGCAACAAGTCAAGGAAAGCCTCAAGATGGTCTCTCCAACACTTGCACCAGGACATTGTCCGCAACGCTCTCCAAAAACTTCCTGGATTGCCTGCGCACTGCTGTATTGCCCTTCCAGCAGATGTCGGGGTGATTGTAGTCCCCCATCAAAACCAGGGCTTGTGATCACGAAACTTCTGCTAGCTGTTTGAAGAAAGCCACATCTACCTCCACCAACTAAGTAGACCCCTACTGTGATGTTTTGTTGCTCTCCCCTCTGACCCTAAGTCAGACTTTCAACAGGCCTATCTCCACTTTTATATTGTACCTTTGAGCAATCCTACAGCTTTTACAGAAAGAGCAACTCATCCTCTACTTCTCCCTTGCCTGCCTTTTTCTGCACAGTTTATACCCATCCATGGCAGTACTTCAGTCATGTGATCTATCCCACTACATCTGTTATTCCAATTGCATCATAGTTCTGTGACTGCAAGGACTTCCAATTCTTCCTGCTTGTTTCCTAGGTTTGATGCATTCATGTACAGACACCTGAGGTTAAGTGGCTGATTGCCCTTACTTTCTCAGGAAGAATAAGAAGGCCTCCCCTGTTGCTCCCTCCTGCTTGTGCTTTCTCCAGTTCACCTGCTTCCCCACTTACCTCAGGGCTTTAGTCTCCATCCCCCAATGAGTCTAGTTTAAAACCCTCCTCACTAGGTTAGCGAGCCTGTTTGTGACGATGCTTTTCCCTCTTTTCAAGTGGATCCTGTCTCTTCTTAGCAATCCTTCTTTGAACAATATCCCACCGTCAAAGAAGCCAAAGCCCTGCTGGTAACACCATCTTCACAGCCATGTGTTGATCTGCAGGATGCTCCTGCTCACATCTGGGCCATTCCTCTTGGCCAGAAGGATCGAGGAGAACACTACCTGAGCCCCTGTCCACCTCATTCTTGCACCTAGAGCCCTGTAGTTGCTTTTAATTTGCTCAGGGTCCCCCTTGGCAGTATCATTGGTTACCACATGGATGAGCAGCAGCATAGGGTAGTAGTCAGAAGGCTGGATGAGTCTCGTTAATCATTCTTTGACATCTTGGATCTGGGCTACAGGCAAGCAGCAGACCTTCTCAGACAACAGGTCAGGCTGGCAGATGGATGCCTACCCCAGAGAAGGGAGTCTGCAACTGCCATCACCTGTCGCTTCCTCTTGGTGGCAGTGGTCTTAATCCTCCCAACCTGCCCAGCCCCTTCTGCTGATGGAACGTGCTCCTTCTCTGTTGCTGCAGGTGGGGATGAAGACTTCTGCTTGCTGCCAGAGGTCACAGGCTTCCATCTTTCACCTTCCTGGGAGTCCTTGTCCTTTTCCTTTTTTCCAGTGTTGCCTCACCATTTCCTCCTGCAGCTCTTGCTTGCTCCATGAGAGATACCATCAGGAGGTGCTGCTTGTATTGCAGGCACTTCCTCACCTGGCTCTCACTGGAAGGAACCTGAAAGCCACAGTGCCAAACCAGGACGTGGGTGTAAGCCTCAGTGTTGAACAGTCCTGCCTAGACAGGCACCTTATACGTGCAAGAAGAGGAAGAGCTGGCAGTGACAGTGGCTCTGGCATTGTGATATCCTCCAGCCAGCTTTCTGCATCTCTTAAATCTGTTGCCTGCCTCTTGCTTTTCTAGGAAAATGAGTTTGTATGGTGCTGTTCGCTGGCATGGCTGGACTGTTTCAAACACCTGAATTAGTTTAGTTGTCTTCACATTATAAAATGCTGTGCAGTGTAGACATGCCCTTAATGTTCTTTTTATTCCCTTTGTTCTGTTTGGGGACAAGAGTGAATGACACTCGTTCTGTGCACATCAGCTTGTTTAAGTGAATGATCTAATCATTTGATCCACTGGTCCACTGGTTTAATAATTGATTCCTCTGTGACCTCTGATGTTATGTTTGCCTTAAAGATACCTGCTATAACCAATCTCTGAAAGTATTTCAATTTTTTGGGGCCTGGACTATCTGCTGTTAAGCTTGTTACCTAATTTGTATTTAATACCTTCTTGGAGGTTTAAGAAAGCACATTGCTTTTTAAAATTATAGCCTGATAAAACTCAGACAAAGTACAGGTCAGCATGCCGAAAGTTTTTCAAAGTCACTTCTTTGGATTCCACTCCTGTGTGTTCTGCTGAGTCCTTGGGTGAAAGTGAAGTTAGAAGGAAGTATGATCATCTTTGCTGGTGATCTTTGCTGATAAGGATCTCTTCTGTAGTTCAAAGAAAATAGTGTAAGTGATGGATGCCAGTCTGTAATACAGTTATATATATTAATCCCAATAGTGTATAAGTGCAGTTTTAACCCTCGTGTTATAATAAGTACATCCATGGTTCTGGGAGAAGGTGAACCACTTTCAAAAGTTCTACCACTAATAAGACAGCTGGAAGGAAATTGGTGTTTTTTTCTATCTCCCCTTCCATGCCTCCTCTTTGGCTAGTTCTGTCAGTTTTTGAGGCCATGTAAGCTATCTGCAGGCCCCAGTGACCATGCTTCCCTTGTCTTGATGGGCTTTCTTCATTGGGGCTATTCACTCTGGTAAAACTAAGAGCTGCAGGAAATGGAACCAGTACTCTTTAGTGCCATCAGTACAGTTCATTCTTTTTTCCAAAAGTAGATTAGCTAGGAAAAGATCAAATTCAGTTCTAAAAGTAAAGTGTTTGTTTATTTTTGAAACTGCAGTGCATGAAGTCGCTTAGTACCATTAGCATGTTGCTATAGTAGTTCTCTCTGGGCATTTATACATATGCTCTGGGAGTAGGGAGCCGGAGGGGGGCACTTTTTAATTAGAGCTGCTCTAATTAAAGCACCTGGAGTGTCTTGTCTATCAGCATCCCTGTTCTTAAAAATGGAAGAAGGGTCACTTTAACTAAAGCTCGTTTGACCAGCTTTAGTTAGAGTGCTCCCACTGCTGATTTTAAGTGCAGGAGTGCGGATACACGAGGCACTGGAGTCTGCGGGAGCATGGTAATTACCATTCTCCAGCAGGCTACATTAACCGAGCCTGCTCTGATGTGCTGTAATTACAGTGAGTCAGAGCAGCCTCTCTCCTCACGTATAGGCACCCTCTGAGTCTGAAACATGTCAGCTGGACATTACCACACCTACACTTGCACATTCTCAAGAGTGTAATGAAGATGTTGACTGGTCCTTATACTATTAGATTTCAGCTTTTATCTTTTTGTTTAAAAAGTAGTCACCATTCTGATTGGGAAATCTAGTGACAGTATTTCTCTTATGGTTGTTCTGCTTTCTCTAGCATGTCTACCAGGGGAGTGTAGGTTTAAAGACTCTAATGGGAAAACAGGTGATGGTCTCTAGAGTGCTTACACAGGGGCTGGGCCTGTCTTATCTGCTTAGAATATTTGCGTATCTCCTCATACCTTGTGGCACCTTTCAAAGGAGCTGGTGGCACACCAGGGTGCCAGTCACTGCTCTAGAGCCAACAGAACAAGATACTGAGAGCGCTAGATAGTGACAGCAGCAGAATATAATGCAGTGGATGTTACAGAGGTTTGTATTTTGAACTTATGTTAGCAATTTCCTTCATTTCACAGCCTGATGTAATGGTTCTCAACTGCTGCTAGCTTTGGTTTTCCCTACCTATCTGCCTTCATTTGCCACCTCTTTCGTAACCTTCTCGACAGATATTGGGGCCAAATTGCATCTGTCAGTGTTACATTTTCAACCAGGAGGCCTCCTGTGTCCTGTTGATCTATGGTTGCACATCGTAAGAACGTAGAAACTTTTCTACCAGAACAGATCACTTTCCATTTTAGTCCTGTAGCTTGTCTCCAGTACTTCAGGGGAAAAAAATGTAGCGCACAACTGCCCATAGGGAAAGGTTTTTTTGTTTTTGTTTTTGGGTTTTGTTTTAATTATTTCCCCTGGGTTTGCCGCTCTTCCAGGTTTTTTTCCTGTTTACTTTTAGCCCCAGCTAATACAACCAAGTATTTCTATTTTCTGTCTACGAATTGTCAATACTTGTCCCTCTAGCAATTGGATTTGTGGTGACTGTTGGGTAGTTAGTGTGGCAGAAGGTAGGTTATGATGGCACTTTAGAGGCTAGCTAGTGCGGTGAGGCATCTAGTTTTGTAGGCAAAGCCTTCTTTGTCAGATGCTGATGAAGTTTTATGTGGTAATCCTTGGACTGCACCCACAATTCATTTTATGGGTACAAAAACTGTTAGTGCAAAGTAAGCATGATTTTTTTTTAAGGTTGCCCCATAAATATGCAATTTGGATACATGTCATGCAAGAGAATGTTATCTAAGTGATAACTTCATTGGCTTTTTATTACACTGGCATGGGAAACAGCAAAGAATATCAGAATGAAGCATGAAGTTAAGGGAATAGCTTTGGTCTTCTTCATCAGTCTAGGAAAGGGATGGTCTGTTCAAACAGTTTACTTCAGTATCAGTGAAAGAATATTTCTCTGCAGTCTACAGACTGCCATGTATTGAATTGTAGAGATGGCTATGGCAAAATGATGCAAAGCTTGCTGCTATCTATCTCATTGTGCCACCAGCAACATTGAAATTGCAGTGAGCGGGGTGATACTGATTGGTGGAATAAAGTGAGGTAGTAGTTTGAAATACTAAAATTAAGAATCTTTCTTATTTTTTACCTTTGCACAATTTTATTGGACTACTTGTTGTATGTTGCCTTACCTTCTTGGGGCAGAGGTTATTTTACTGTCCTTACTCCAGTAGGGCTCTAATCCCATTTCTTGCCTCCAGACATTGCTGTACTAGTAGCGTAAATAAGCTATAGGAAGTATAAAGCTGACTAGAAAATCAGCATGAATAAACAAATGAACTCTCTCATCGTATGAATTGCTTTCTTTACCATGTGAAAAATTCGTTGGTGATCTGTGTCAGACTTGTTCTCTGCTCGCTGGCTAGCTGTCCAAATATAAACCAGAAGACCTTTTGCTCAGCTGTGTTTGTGGTACAGCTAATCAAAAATTGTTAGCAGTTCAGAACTCGGTACTCCCCTTAGGTATGCAGAGGATATCACTGAATAATATTTTTCTAATAGGAAATGTATCCTAGGTAGGGGAGATGTTAAGATGGAGGATGTAATTTAAATGATAAAATGTGCATGAAGTAATTTCCACAATCATAAACATCTGAACATTTCATATATTGGAAGGGATTTGATTAATAACCCTGCAGTTAAACATTTTATGGTGTTTTCATTTTAATTTAAACAATTCACATTGTGCTGCATTAATATGGGGCCTGTAGATTAAAACCAACATGTCTCAGAGGCTTGCTTATCATCTTTGTCAAAGTTTGTATATGTGAGGGTACTTGGATGTTGCAGCTTCTTCCCTCCTGAGCAACCGAAAGCCTGTGTTCTCCAGTTTGGATTCCCTGTGTCTGTATAATCTGCCACCTCTCATCTGCATCTCAGTTGGCTGCTGGTTAGTCAGCTAATCACTTTGATCCCTGGTTGCAGCCTTGATCTTTTATGGAGGGAGCCCTGAGATAAGAATAATACTCTAATAGATTTAGGCTTTCTGTTCTCTGTTGTATATTCAGTCCCAATTTATCCCCCCCTTTTTTCTCTTAAAGAATTCCCTTTATATTTTTATGCTTAGGCAGGTGTGGTAAGAATCTCCTCAGAAGTGAGGATGGAGAGAGATAATCCCTTACTAATTCTTCATCGCTGATCAAAATGCTTGGTTGGCCCATGATTGTATAATGTGCTGGAGCTTTTAAATATAAACACATGCAGTTTTTATTATTTCCATTCTGTTTTGTAATTTTTGGAGATTTGTTGATCATTTAAAAAGTAGCTTTTTAATGGGTTGTTGGCTGTAGCAGTGTTGGTCTAAGGACATAGGTAGACAAGGTTCTTTGGATAGATGCAATATCTTTTATTAGACCAACTAATATATTTATTCATTAAAAAAGCGGACAGGGTTCTTTGGGTAGCTGTGATATCTTTTATTAGATCAACTAAATATATTAGTTGATCTAATAAAAGATATCACAGCTACCCAAAGAACCCTGTCTGCTTTTTTAATGAATATTTGTACAGAGCTGCACTATTGGTTTATCAGAGGGGGGTTTTCTTGTTTTGTTTGTATTTTAAATGGATTTTTGTAGAAGCCTATCTGAAAAGTTTGATTTCTTGTTTCCTATTTCATGGTTTATGGACTTCACTTTTACTGACCAAATTGTGTGTCTTTTTACTCTGACATGTTCTTAGCCTAAAGGAATTTGCCCCCTCTGGCCCATTAATATTGTTGCTGTTCTCATTGATGTAACCCTGTTTTGTTTCTGGATTTCATACTACAGCTGGAGTGCATTTCCCATGCACAGATTTTTGTCCCCTAAGGGTAGGATCTAGCTTTCAAATGTATTGTGGGCCTGATCCTGTACAGTGCTGAGCACTGCCTCCAAATTGCTAAGCTCCCACAACTCCAAAGGGATTTTAAAGGGACTGAGCATTTTACTGCATCAGGCTCTGACAGAAGTACAACTTGTAAACAGTGTTCTACAAAGTTTTCCTTTAGCTTACCAAATACTTTGATCTTTTCCCTGTATCTTTCCCGTGATAAATTACGCACTGGGGAAATACAATTTTCCTTTGCTCTTCTTGTGTTTATGATTTCAGTGTTATATATATCACTGGGATTCTTTTTATTTACCATAGATTTTGTTTAGCAAACACTTAATGACTGTGTACAGGGTGAATCTTCACCAGCCTTTGTATTGCAATTGCATTGAGTTTATGAAGCAGGAAATTTTTAGCATGTCCCTGCAATATTCCTCTTTTTTGCTGTCCTGTACAAATTGTTCCACCTTCTTAGTTTCTCTTGTTTTCTGAGCAAGCAGCTCACACAGCCTATTAACTGTTTCATAAAAAAGTGTGCTTATGATTTTGGTTGATGTTTTTTAAATTTGTATTTAGCAGAAATTACAATGTTCATCAGCCTTAAAGTTTTTTAAGAACTTTTCTTATGAATAGTTTAAGAATAATTAGCTGGATTGGAAATGAAGGATAGTTTTGTGTTTGGGATATGGGACATTGGCTTTCAATTCTCAGCTCTAGGACATTAGGCTAGGAAACGTCATCAGTCAGTATTTTTTCTTCACATTTTGCCTGACTTTTCTGTTTAGATAAAATCCTAGAGGCAAGGACTGTTACTCCATTTTTGTATATTGCCTAACACAGTGGGACCTTGATCTCATGTGGGGCCTCTAAACACTCCCCAAGTACAAATAACCAATAGTAATAGTGATGAATTGTGACTTCTGATGTTCATTGTTATAACTACAGCATAGTTACTTCAGATTTATGTTTGTATAACAGGGCAGAATCTGGCCATGTAAAACTAGCTCGATTACTATTCTATATCACTCCTTTCAATCCAAATCATTTTGATTTTATATTTTATCTAGGGGGGTGGAATATAACTTCTGTAACTGTATGCAGTGTGGATATTTTGACTATTCAAATTGCTACTGAAATGGTGTTTGCTTCCACATAATAAATAACATATCCTAATCCAAATCAAACCCATGCTTCAGCTGCCTCTGGCTTAAGTGGGAACAGGATCTGACCTACCAGTTTGGGAGTACTGACTTGGAAGTGATACTTAGTAGAAGGAAAAAGATGTTGTGACATGATGCCACCAGTATTGTGATTCTACTTTTTAAGGAATAATATGTGTGTGTGTGCTAGTTGGTGGCACCAAATTCCATGAAGCTAGGCCAGGAGTGGGCAAATAATGGCCTGCAGGCTGGATCCAGCCCATGAGGCCATTCTGTCCGGCCTGCGGGGCCCCGAGAAATTTTTTAAAAATTAATATTTATTTGCCTCTGGCTCCAGTCAAAAGTGACAGGAGCCAGGGGCATTAGGACCCAGCGGAAGCCACAGCAGGCCTCTGGAAGATCAGGGCCCGCCCCGCCCCCACAGCTGGAGGGACCATGGGGCTGTTCCTGCTTGTGCCGGAGCAGGAAGCTCAGGTAAGTGGCGGTCGGGGGACACACTGGTCCCCATCTGGCCATGGGGCTGGGGCGGGGGGCTGGGAGCGAGGGGGCAGGTGGGAGCCAGCACTGGCAGGGCCCAGAGCAGGGTGGCTCCCCTCTTTCTCTGCTGGGGCAGCTTGGCCCGGCTCCATAGAGTCCAGTTCAGCGAGCTGCATCCTGAGCTCCTGCCAGCCTGCTCTGGGCCCCGCTGGCACTGACCCCAGGGTGCCACCCAGCTGTCGCCATCTCCCAACCCTCCTGTCCGGCCCTGGGGGTAGCACGGGGGGCAGCACGACCTGGCGGGGGCATGGCCTGAGGCGCGGGGAGGTGGGGTGTGATGCTGCGGCGGATGGAGGCGTCACACAGGAGTGTGGGGGGGGCCCCCCCGCACATGCTTGGTGGTGAATCCACTCCCGGGTCTGCCGGGGAGTGTGCTGGAGACCCCCCTCACTCCCTCCATGCTCCTCTGGGACACTCCATGAGCCCCACCATCGCAGCATTCACGAGCCCCCTGTTACCTAGAGGTATGTAGAAAAAACATTTAAAGCTGTGTCTATGTCTGAATCACCGAATCTCTCTGAATTGATTTGGAGAGATTAACGGGTCCTTTGATTGGATTCAGATTTGGAGATTTGGCCACCAAATCAGGCCGAGTCTCTGCCGAATTGAATTGGGGACCGAAGCTTCTCACAGCCCTATTGAAGTCCCCTTGCTATTCATATAGCAATATCATGATCCATACAGTATGTTTTGGGGAATGTCCCTGATGAATAATGAATCTGAGTATGAAGTTGCATTATTCACACTCAGATGAATGAAACTGAGTGTGAATAATGAAACTGAGATGTAATCTTTGCTTTTTTTTTCTGTTAGTAATCTGGTGGTATCCTCTGTGGTAGATTGGGTGTTTCACTACAGCTCTCTTGCCCTCATTTTCCTTTATCACGTCTCTCATACACAATCAAATTGAAGGATGTATCACACTTCCACACATACTTGTGGAACTATTTTACACACAAGTGAAATCACTGATGTTAGTAACTTTTCTTATGGAGGTTGTTTTATAGGTTGTCTGTTTAAACATGGAACACAACCTCAAAGTGTTATTTCTTTAAAATTTATAGATCAAATTTTAAATGTCATTTGAAATGCAGTGCCTTGTTCATAAAAGTGACCCAGGAGGCAGGCAGCAGAGAGCTGTTGCACACAGACATTCATTTAATATATAAACTGTAAATATAAACATAAATTAATCTCTCTAACCATAATAAAACCAATAAAAGATTAATAAAATTCCACCCTAAACTTAATATAAACATTGTCTATGGTGCAAGTTAAGGTAAAAATAGATTCCAAATTAGCATGTAAGTCAATGCTTTTAAGTATTAGTGACACTACACCATATTTTAAAAAAAATGCAAAATGTGATTAATCATATAAGAGGGATCAAGGCAGCCTGCTAGACTTGAAATAGGAATAGAATATTTATCCCTCTTAAAAGAAAAAGTCTACTACTCAGATGAGACTAGTACCCGGATTCAGCAAAACTTGTGAAGACGTTTAATTCTAAGCATAAAGTTTAACATGTGCTGAAGTCTTTCTGAATTTGGGTGTTTATAACCATGCTCTGGGAGTGAGGGGATGGGGGGCTCTAATTAAAGCTCCCGGAACATCATGTGTCTCAGTGTCCCCGTTGTACAAGCTTTAGTTAAAGTGCCCCCACTGCCATTTTTCAGTGTAGGGATGCTGATGCACATGATGCTGTAGTCTGCTGGAGTCTGATGATTACTATGCTTGATTAATTGAGTCTGCTTTGATGCACTGTAATTAGGGTGCATTGTAGAAGCCTCGCTGCACGTGTAGGCATCCTTTGAGTTCTACACCTTCCAAAAATAAAATCTCAATTAGGCAATATAACTACCATTCTCCACTCTATCCCCCTCACACTGTGCCCTTTGGCTCTAGGAGCCAAACTAAAGAAGCCCTGTGTTGCTTGGTTATAGGAAGTATATTTTGAGAGCAGCTCTGCGTTGCCTATCAGTAGAAGCTGAGCTGGAGCAGCCTTGGCCATTGGACGGTCTTACCTGGCCCAAGGCCTGAAAGACCCCTGCTGCTTCTGCTTTGTCCCTGCACCTGACTTCTGTGATTGGTGTGGGTCTGCTTCTGCTGTGTTCTGACACTCAGCACTCCTAGTTCATACATACTCAGTAGACTCAGCTCATATAGCCAGGTGATGCAGGGCATCTTCTCAGCTCCTACGACTTGCGGGAGGGGGGAGGAGGGGATGGGGGCTGCAAAGGCTATGCAGGAAAGAGGCATCACCCTGGCACCTCTGCTAAGTTGGCAGTTGTGACTGGTGCCCTTCTTGCCCTCCTTGCTCAATTAAATAACTTAATGTAATGATTTACAATTGTTAAAGTCTGCAGTAGTCGGACAAGGACATGCCTTTACGTTGTGTTAATTTCTGTTTTGA
This sequence comes from Alligator mississippiensis, assembly GCF_030867095.1. Classification (NCBI taxonomy): domain Eukaryota; kingdom Metazoa; phylum Chordata; order Crocodylia; family Alligatoridae; genus Alligator; species Alligator mississippiensis. Next base: position 72,113,254 of record NC_081827.1, read on the forward strand.
TGAATAATTTCTACCTGTCGTAGACAGGAAGACTCTCTTGTATACAATAGTTAATAACCTGGCTTCAGTAAGATGTGATTTCCTCTTATATGCATTTCTTAGCATACATCACAACTGTCCCCATTATAGGAGACAGGTCCCATATTACTATCACACTTACCTATTCCACAGACCTAGTATTACAGATATTTTATATCACAACTTCTGAAATATTAAAACAGACTATAGAAAATGTTAGTGTACAATTTTATTTGACAAGGAACACATTTTTATTATAGCACAATTTTTTGACTAACAATGGTGGAAAAACTATTGACCATTCACAGTAATTAAACCAATTTTCCCAATTGATAATGTAATGTAATATACAAATGGAAATAATATAGGTGTACCTAGTAGATACACCTATGGTTGAGGTTACCTGCCACACACTATTATAAGAACCTGTCAGTTGCTTTAAATTTCCTAGATTTGAATTATTCAGTCCTTGCAGGATGTTGGCTTCTGTGGTTTTGTTGTTTCTGTTTGTTTTTTAGGCTTTAACTAAAATGTTTCAGTAATTTTTTAACATGAAATAAGGGGAAAACTGTTACTTCGTTCATGTTAAAAAAAAAAGAGACTCTAATAGAGAATCGCTATTGTTTCTGTGCCTTGTGAAAATAGTTGGATCACTCTTATATTAATGATATTCCCTTTGTTGCCCCCATTAAAATTCATCCAAATTTGGACAAGTGTAAACTTCCAAAGATGTTTTAGTTCATGCTCAATAGCCGTGTGAGGGTTTGGCTACTAAATTCTCTAAAGATTTCATCTTTGCTGGGCATGCACAGCCTCTGTCTGTAAAATAGACAGCACAAGCACCATCCCCATAGAGGATGGAACATGCTTCAGCCCAGGACTGCAAGGACTGAGCAGGATTTTTTCAGTAAATAACTGTTTCCAGCAACTGGGGATGATACATGCCAGGCACAGGAAATGAGAAGAGGGGAAGCTGTCTCTCCTGTGTTCTCTGTGCTTCCTCTGTTGGGGTGCAGAGAGCAAAGGAAGCAGAGTGAATGGTGAAGAAGGTGGAAACAGCCAAAGTAAAATGCAGAGAAGAGGGAAGTATGGATGGGAAATAAAGGAGAGGGATTTACTGGAGCTGGAAGATAGATGAGAAATATTTGTATGTGCGAGTGGAAAGATGAAAAGAACCTGAATGAAGGGTGTGGGAGGGGAATAGGGAGTGGGTGGGCAAAAAGAAACAAAAACTGGTTGGGAGAAAGCAGACTGTGGCACAGGACCTGGTGAGGTGAGTGTTTAGAAGGAGGGGGATGCATGGGAACAGAGGGAGGGAAGAGAAGGAGATGAAGGAGGTGAGGGATAAGAGGAGAAGGGAAGAAGCTAGGAAGAGATCAGGACTCAGAGGTTTGGGAGATTCGTGGGAGTGGGGAGGAAGGCAGGACTTGAGGCAGGAAGAGGAGTGGATGGGAGCAAAGGAGGTAGGCAAGGAGCCAGGGGACTGAAGTGGTGGGCACAAGAGTAGGGGAAAAGGACAGGAGTGAGGAGTTAGAGAATGTTGGATGGAAACAGTGGTGGCAGGAGTCCGGGCTGAGAGACAAGGTGCATAATAGCAGAGAGGTAGAGGGCAGATACTGGGTTGTGAGGAATGAATAGTTGTAAAGGAAAACAGAGACAGAAGTGTGGGGACTCTTGAGGGTGGGAGGAAGGGGAAGCAGGCTGGAGTTGCAGTGGGGTAGACAGCAGCCCAGTGATAGTGGTGGGTTGGGGAGGAACAAAGTTAACTTGTAACAATTAGAAAACATTCCTCCATTTGAATTTAGAAATGAGCTAGTAGTCTGGGGGTTGTATGTTCTTCTGCTGTTATCAAATACCTGGAATCGCACAGGCACGTTCTGGGGCTCATCTCCCTTCTAATGGCTACTGTGTCAGGGTAGCAGCTTGTTGCTACTACCAGTTCCTGAGCTGAAGTGGCAGAGATCTGTGCTTTGGATCTAATGGTCTAAACTCTGATCCAAGTTGAGGGGTCAGTATGGTTCCATATAATAGTATTTCTCCTTCTTCCATAGCTGTTCTATAAAGAAGTCATTTATAGAAAAATACCTAGGGAAAAAGACTTGAAAATCAGTTCTTGAAGAAGAACTGATACTACAGGTATTAATGCTAAATATAAAACCATACTTAAATGGGTGAGACACACTCAACACTTAAGCACTTTTAAATACACTTTAAACCTCAAGTGTCCAGACAACCATTTTAAACTGGCTTGTACAAGACGTCCTGAAGTGTTTCAAAAGTATGACTAGAAAATCGAGTATTATTTGAAACCAGTTTTCTGTGAGCAGCTTCGGTATTATGTGCAGACAAGCTTTTTGTGACTAGCATCTGGCTGGTCTACCTGCACTTGACCACAGTCCATGGCATCACAGGCTGATATGTGGATGGCTAGTTGGGGAGAGCTCCCTGGACTCCTGCTTCTGCATGTCTATGGGTTGGGTACTCTTGGGCTCTCCACACTGTCTACCTCACCCTGCTCTAAAGGAGCTCTTTCCCTGAAAGCATTTTGATTTCTGGCAGTGGGCCCTACTCCAAAGCACTGCAGGCTGATTTGAGGCGGGGGTGGAGAGGTGATTAGGTTGGAGTCTGTCTGGACCCCTGATTCTGGGTTCCATAGGGGGCTTTGATGTTGGTGGGCAAGTGGATGGTTGTATCTTTTAACTTGTAAACACCTGTCAGTTGATGGGTGAGAAAAACAATGCTTGTCAGCTCGGTGAATTGGCCCATTACTAGTTAGTTGTTTATCAGCCTTCGTGCCCCTGTACCCCTGCTACCTGCCCTGCCCCACATGTTCTACCCTGCACACCCTGTTCCACCCTGACTATGTCAATAGTCACCAAAGCAGGGGTGACTATTTGAGTAGCTTTCAGGCACCCCATCACCCATCTAAGCATGCTGCCCGCCCCCCACATATTTAGCTTGGGATGCCAGGGATCAGGTTCAGTTGCAGACAATGGAAGTAATTGATTGACTTTTGTAGGAAAATTCGTTTTAAAGACAAAATTCTTTGGCAGCTCCATGCAGCATCTAGCCCTTGAGAACCCAGATACAGGTGTCCAGGCAACTCCCTTACACACTCAAGCACCTCCAGATTTTGCTAAAGTGCTAGCGCCACCCCCCCCCGCCACTAAAAGTGCCACAGCCACCTGTGGTTGCTCCTTGCTTGCTGCCACCAACAGCACCGCCGCCTGCAGGAGCTCACCGTGCCCCCCCCCAGCTTCTGGGGGTATGCAGCGTTCATGCCAATCAGTGACGTTCTTGGAACGGTTCTTCTGTTATGTGCGTCTGCACCCTTAGGGAATGGTGGTACTGTGTGGTGCTGGACAAGTCACTTAAGCCAAAACATTCACAGTTGACCCCGATTTGTGTGTGCTTCATTTTCTAGGTGCCTAATATGAGACCACTGGGCCAGACTTACAGATGTGCTGCATACTCACGGCTACAATTAGAATTGATTGAAACCTACCTTTTGAACAGAAGTGCTATAAAATTGCTAAGTACTGTAGAAAACCAGAAGTTAGGCAAGTCAAGATGGTAGGCAAAACTACTGGACAATTTTGGCCTTAATATCTCTGTTCTTCTGTTGCCCAGCAGGGATAATGATGTGCACCAGCCTGGTCTCATATATGTGCTCTCTAGTGACCTTAAAGTGCACACCCAGTTCCGGCTGCGGGGTATGTCCCCAGGGCCTGTGTGTTGGGTTGCGTTCACCCCCAAGGGAAGTCCTGACACTTGCCTGCTATGACTTGATCTTCTTTTCTTCAGTGGTGGGGCTCCTCCTCACTGACTCGCAGACCGAGTGCTGCCCTTTGCGGGCGTTCTTGGGGCTTCATATCCCCTACACCCCAGCCATATGCCTGCCCTCAGGACAGCTGAATGATGGGTCACCAGCCTGTCCCCTTTGATGTTCTCGCCTGCTCTCTTCTCTCCTTGCCTGTCCCTTGGCGCCCCGTTACCCTGGATGACTGCAGGGTATGGGACCATCCTCATCACTGTATCTGCTCTCCCTTGGAGGCATCACAGTTCGCTATGCTGCCTCAACTCTTCCTCTTGACCCGGGGTCACTTGAAGATTCCTTCCCTGGTCTGGGCTCTGTGCGCCCTTCGAAATTAACAAATAAAAGAGAAGAAAGGAATATTCAGGGTACAGGCCTCAGCCCACTCCACTCATGGAGCTGGTGTCTCTGGTTCTCGTGATCCCTTGATGCCGTCCTCCTTGGCTGCCCTGCCCAGCCGGGTGGGTACTTCTTTTAATGGAGCCGGGACCCCTCCTGTGGGTCCCTGTCTGACCCCTTGCCGAGCTGCCAACGTGGCTGATGTGCAGCCCGGGGAGCAGCTTCACCTTCTGGCTCCACTGTTGCTGCCCCCACTTCCATTTCCCCGCCTGGCTTTTAAATCAGCTGGGCGGTGGTTTTTGATGACTTCATCTGCTGGCGCCATTCCCAACCAGCAATAAAAGCAGCTGATGAACCACACCGGGCCAACACGGCTCTGCTTCTCCTAGAAACGGTAAGTGTGCCTTCTTTTCAGGGCTTTTCATTTCTTTCTTTGGGCGGGTCAGCCCTACCTCACGCCCCGCCGCGGGAGGGTGCTCCAGGACCTCTGCTTGTGTACCCCTGGGACACAATGCCACCTGATTTTCAAAAGAGTTTTCCTTGTGTAAGAAACTTCATTAATAGATGTGAAGTGCTTGGGTACTGTAGTGAGAGAACTCTTTATCTACCAAGGAGCAAGTCAATACACTTTTTTATTCAGTGCAAAGTTTGAATGGTGTTTGGTAAATAAAATCTGACCCCAAACGTTTATTTAAATGATAATTCTGTAGCAAAACAGTAGTGTGTGATCTTCTAACTAAAGATTATATCATAATGTGCACACAAGAAGCCAATTAAAGTTGCTCAAGCAAACTTAGTTCTGGTCTTTCCTTATTTTTGAGTGCTTACATAGCATTATTTTAATGTGTGTTTTATGTACTTGCTAGTCATGCAAAAACATTGTGCATAACAGTTCTGCTTCGCACACATATCTGCTACCAAAGAAACCAAAGCATGGACCTAATTCTGCAGTCCAAAATGGGCAAACTTATAGGGGTATAGGACTTAAATTTTTAAAGATGTTAGCTTCCCACCTTCCATTGCTTTCTAACGCATTGGAATCTGGTCCAAAGTCATTTGTGAAACTGTAGGACAAGGACCTAAAGTAGACAAAAATACACATGATGGATGGAGGAAGGTGAAAGTAATGTAATTATAAAGTAGGTGTAGGTTCTGCAAATCTTTACTCGTGTGAGCAGCTTTCATATACACTGGTTGTGCCATTGCAGGCAAGGGTGAATTATGCTGCTAACTACGATACTATTTATCTTTTAAGGCAGAAAGCAGATTACATGCAAATTACTTTTATTTATACTTGGGTCCATCCCTGCAAATTCTTCTGTACTTGGTTCTATTTAAATTAATGTAGAAAATCAAGCTCTTAGTGTAATTATCAAAGAGCCTGCAGGAATGTGCATAATAATTACATGTTATTGTTCAGTCTAACCTATTTAGTTATGAAAGTAAACGTGGCTTTTTGCATTTCAAAATGAAATGTGAACAGTGCTGTTTATGCTAAAGAAACAGATCCCATCTATTAATTTTCTTCCTTCTATCTTATGTATTTATTCACCCTGCTACTGTACTGGATAATCTGGGCATACATCTTGAATGTATTACACACGTATATATTTATCCTCATCATACCTCCTGTGAGGTAGGGAAGTAGTATAACCCCATTTTACAGGCAGGGGACTAAGGCACAGAGAACCTGAAGGTAAGATCCAAGAAAGAACTTTAGGCACCTAAAATTTAGGTTTCTTAATGGCTGACACTTGGATATCTGGACCCTGGAGTAGAATCCAGGATCGTGTGTTAGGTGCATTTCCTTCCTCTATAGCATATGGGGAAAGGCAGATGCTTCAGAATGGGATTCATAACAGCCAGAAGCCTGAGTACGGTACAGGCTGAAGTCTGTATGCTCATGTTGCCTTTCCTATAGCTAGCTGATAGGAAATGCTGAGGACAGAACTGAGTCTGAACTCTCAGCCCTTCTGTACTTTAATCTCCTTACATTAAAGAGTCCATTGGATAAAGCATAGAAACAATTGTGAAAGCATTGACTGGAACCCAAGACTCTCCCCTTGAGAGGCGAGTGGTGTTGGCCATTAAGCTACAGTCATATTCCTTCTCCTATATTCTCTATGGTCCAATGGATCTTGAATTCTTTTTGCACAGTGCCGTAGCTACAAAAGGAGGGATGTGTGCTCCATGTCAGAATAGCTTACAGTCTGAAGGTTAGGGCATTCTTTTGGGGCATGTGGGTTTGAGTCTCTTCAGGTAGAGGGGGAATCTCCGACATCTTGGGCAAATGCTGTAGCTATATGTTCTGTGAAACTGCTGCCTTAAGCTTCCTCAAACAACTGGATGTTGAACTGCTTACCCCTGTCAACACTGAGGCATACATCCAGTGCAACTGTAGGCACTTGGGCAACTTTTAAGTCAAAAGACAAGGAGTCAATAAAGTTTAAGTACCTTTACTTAAGGTAGCAGCAACAGCATAACTAGGGGTGCTGGCACCAAATTAGAAGAGGTGCTGAAATTGCTACCTACCCCCATTGCCATGCCAGGAACTACAAAGCAGTCCTGGGTGCTGCTGCTGCTTTCAAAGCAACATCCAGGGTGGGCTGAGCATGCACACCAGTAGTTCAGCTGTGACTGTGGACTGCCTGGTGTGGGTAAGAGTGTTGCCCCCTCTGTCCCCCTAGAACCCATTCATGTGCTTCCCCTGGCTTGGATCCAGTACTTGCTGCCCCTGGTTTTAGATCTCATTCCTCCCCCTCCTCTTGGAACCTGTGCCTACCTCAATCTATGGCATTCCTGTCTCCCACTCTCAGAACCCATGCCCTTCACCCCTGTTCTTAGAACTGCCTGCCCCCCACAGGGTTTGCCCCAAATGGCAGCTCTGCTCGTTACACCACTGGGTAGCAATCAGGTAGGGACTTTTCAGGTCCATTGTGGATGTAGATGTGTATATTTTGCATTAGTCTTTCATAGTACTTGCCCATGGACTTGCAAGAACTCTGTAGTAGATAAGAGATGTCCAAAGTATCTATCCACTGTACCAGTCTCTTTGTGCATTTTTGTACTGTTATTTTAATGCCCTTATAATGTTCTTTGTCTCATATAGTGTGCTATGTTTGCCAGTTGTCAACCTGTGTGCTTTTTTCATATACCTGGCTGGCTGACCTTTTTTATAATTTGTTGATAGAGTCAACTGTGCCAGTAAAGCAATTATGCAAAATTGTGTATGACGGTTTAATGACACAAAAAACTGTTCATCAGCAAGCTAATATTTAAAAAAAAAATTTATATTCATTCCATAAACTATAGGGTTTCAGGATCAGCATCTCTGAGGCTAATATTTGTTTTTTTAGCAACTTAACTTTTTCTTGAAATCAGCAGATAGGATACAGGAGATATGTATGACTGCCATTTACTTTTACTGGAAAGAAACTATATTTGTAAATAGTGACTTACATAGACTCAGATAATTGTGTACATTTTTTAGGTAGTGATTATGAATACTCTGCTTTATTACACGAATCATTAGGTTACATTAGGTTATCTGTTTTACATTACTTTACAAAATGACAACCATATATGAGTGATTATACACAGTGAGTTTGTAACCAGACACTGATACAAAATTAAAGAAACACCTATATCAATTTAAAGAAAAGCAATAATTCTGAGCATCTAAAACAGAGACAATGAGTTTAAAGTAGAGTTCATGGGTACAGTATTTCTCTGAGGGCAGCCCAGGTTTAGTGTCATTCAGTACTGATTGGAAACTACTTAACTTTATATAATGTTAAGTAGCCTGACGAAGGGTTTTTGAACCCGAAAGCTTGCTTAATAACTATTCTCCAACCATTTGGGTTGGTCTAATAAAAGATATCAAATTCACCCAAGGAACCTTGTCTGGAGGGTGCCATGCACTTCCAGGATGGCCCCCCAGCGCTGGCCTTGCTTATGCCAAAAAAATGCCCCACATACGACGGGCCGACAGGCGTGGCCAGCTGGAGCAGCGCCATAGCCAGGTGGGTGTCAGTGGGGATGGCCTGGCTCATGCCAGTGTCATCCAAAAGGCATCGAGCCACTGCTGCTCATCCCAGTCCTGCTGCACTAGGTGCTGACACCAGTTCTGGCTGGTGCGATGGACCCAGAGATGGTGGGGCTGGAGGCCCAGGAGAGCGGCCCCCTCATCAGCGTTGCTGGTGGCAGCATCTACAAGGTGGCAGGGGCCCTTGGGAGAACATGCATTGGGCAGACAGGTGGTCTCTGCCCCCCCTAACTAATCGGTGTGCAGGTCTGAGGCAAGCTGTCTCTGGGGGCTGGGCTCTGCACCCTGCTGCTGTTGCCTCTGGAGCCATGCAGCACCACGTACCTGCTGCCATTGGGCTGCACCGTGTCCTTGCCTGCCCAGCTGTGGGATGCACATGGTGTTGCACGGCTCCAGAGGCAGTGGCAGTGGAGTGCAGAGCCCAGCACGCAATGGCAGTCTGCCTCTGTACTGTACATGGATCAGGGGGGCACATAACCTTGCCCCCTCCCCCCCAGGGTGCACACAGTGGTGGGAGTCTTCCTCCCCGTCCCCACCCCCGGACAAGCCATCTGGGGTTCAACCCTTCCACGACCTGCCTCATCCTTGGATCCCCATTTGCCTCAGCCCCTGCCTCTGCCCCACTCCCTCCTTCACCATGGGGGCCTCAATCTGCCCCCCATAACCCTTCCCTCTCCCCCTGCCCCTTCCCCTACAGACTTACCTGCTTCGGAGGGGGGAAGGGTTGTGCACATGCTCAGCCCACCCAAATAATTTTTTCTTCCTCCTGCATATTCTGCCAAGTGCTGGCAGCTGGGGCTGGCTTCAAACATGGCTTCCAGGGGCTGGCTTCAAACATGGCTGCCAGGTGCTGGCAGCTGGCACCAGACCTGGGAGCTCCCCAGGGGCACATAGCAAGGTTGTAGGGAATGAGCACTAAATTTAGTGCCAGGTCCCTGCATGTGTACACATTTACCCTAACTCACTTACTGTACAGTAAATTTAGTTGTAACTAAATGCACGTGTAAATGCACCCAGAGGGACTGGGATGTGGTCCACTGATTCAAACCAGAGACTTTAATTTGGGTCACTCACATTCCAAGGACATGGAGCAGCTATGAGGTTATTGTCTGGTGGGTTATTGTTTTTCCCTTCTTTTTCCATGAAATGTCCCAGTTTTCTTCTGCCTCAGAGGGAGACCAGTTTTTCTGGTCCAAAATGGAGAGTTGAGGAACAGAAATAAAGTGACATGTCCAGGATCACAGAAGAGGTCTGTGGTAGTAAACTGAACGTAGGTCTCCCAAAGGCCTGGTCACCTGACCACGTTTCTTCTTCTAAAAGATGATGTATTCTGGGTTTGGTTTTAGTCTCTTTCAACTTCCTGAACTCCCTTTTTGAACTTCCTGAACACATGATGATTGGGACTTGAAAACTCAGCCTTAAATATTCTGAGTATGCCAATGTACAAAAATACCTCAGCACCCTGGCTCCTCTTCTTTACAAGTCCAGAGCTATCCTTGGCTCCTGACTTGCAGCCACCGTAAATAAGGCTGGCCAAGTCATGCCTGACCAACCTGTTTTCCTTCTATGGTAAGATGACAGCCTCTGCAAGTGGGGGAGAGCAAAGTATGTGATATTTCTTGACTTTAGCAAGGCTTCTGACACTGTGTCCTGCAACATTCTCATTAACAAGCTAAGGAAATACAAACTAGACAAAAATACTTTAAAGTGGATGAGAAACTGGTTGGATTATTGTGCTCAGTGAATATCAGTGGCATAATGGAGGGGTTGCTCAGGGGTCTGTCCGAGTCTGGTCATGTTCAGCATGTTCATTAATGATTAGGATGATGAGACTGAATATATGCTTAACAAACTTACAAATGACACCAAGTTGGATGGAATTGCAGATGCTCTGCGGGGCAGTACTAGGATCCAGAATGACCTGGGCAGACTGGAAAAATGGTCCACAATCAAACAAATGAAATTCTACGAAGACAAGTGCACAGTGCTGCGTTTGGGACAGAATAATTGCCTAGACAAAAAGGGTACCTATACACATATAGCAAGGATGCTCTGATGCACTGTAATTACAGTGCATCGGAGCAGACTCGATTAATTGAGCCTGTTTGGGTGTGGCAGTTACTGCGCTTCAGCAGAATCCAGCGTCATGTGTGCTGGCATCCCTGCGCTGTAAAATGGTGGCAGGGGCTCTTTAAAGCTCATTTAAGCTTTAGTTAAAGTACCCCTGCTGCCATTTTTCAGTGTGGGACATGTGATGCTCCAGGCAGTTTAATTAGAGTGGCTCTTGGAACTACTTAATTAAAGCGCTCCCCTTCCCCCACTCCCGGAGCATGTGTATAAATGCCCAAACAGACTGGGGTATGCCTGGCTAGGTTGCAGTACTTCAGAGAAGGTCTTTGGGGTTACAGTAGGGGTTCTCAACCTTTTTAGATCACAGACTGGAAGTGACTGCAGACCAGCAAACTGAGGACCGGCATACTGCAGTCCAGAAGTACATACTTTATACTCAGTAAAAAAGGGTTGGCTGCACCTCTGCAGTATGCTGGTCACTTCCGGACTTCCAGTCTGGCAGCCAACCCTCCAGCAGACTGATAGCCAACCATTTGCATCCCAGGAGTTGGCAACCTCTGGCTTACGGTATACCAAAAGCTGAATATTAGCCAGCGGTATGCTCTCGTTACAAAAAAGGCCAATAGTATGCTGGATTGTATTGACAGGAAGTCACTTGTAAACCAAGGGAAGTAGAGGTGTACCAATGCATTGGTTCCGTATTGGATCAGCACTAATATAAGGAAAATTTACTTTATTAGCAATTGGCTTTTTTTGGCTGATGTGCCCAATAATGCCACTGATTAAATGCCCCATGCATGTGCAGCCACAGCACAGCAGCGTGGGGAGCAGCCAGGTCCAGCTGGTAAGTCTGTTGTGAGGGAAGGGGCATGGTGGGGTGGGGGTGGGGGGGCAGATCTGGGACCCTGCTGTGAGGGAGGGGCTGGGGCAGGGGCAGGCACTGCACAGCCAGGGCGGAGCAGGGGATGGAGCTGCGAGCAGCTCATCCGGGGGTGGGCTCTTCCCAGTATGGGGCTGGGCTGAGCTGTGCTTTGGGCAGGTGGTGGCGCTGGGAGTAGACTATGGGGGTGGGGGTTGAAGCCACCCCAAAATTCACTGTAGCCCCTTCCAGTGCTGGCATCGCTCCAGCCCCACCCCGCAGCAGCAGCCCGCCCTTTCTTACAAGCAGATCTGCATGCCCTCCTGGGGTGCATACAGCAGCAGGAGCCACCTCCCCTCCCTGCGCCTCCTGGATGAGCTGCTTGTGGCTGTCTCCTGCTCCATACCAGCTGCGCAGCATCTGCCCCTGCCCCACTCCCTCCCTCACCATGGGGGCCTCAATCTGCTCCTCCCACACCCCTTCTCTCCCTCACCCCTTATCCCACAACAGATTTACCAGCTGAACACTGCTCTCCATGCTGCCTGCCTGCATATTGGAATTGGATCAGTATCAGCTGATATGGCTTGTTAAAAATTGTCCGTCAGTATCGGCCCCAAAATTCTCTATCAGTGCACCCCTAAAGGGAAGTGATTCTGCCACTCTGGTGAGGCCTTACTGGAGTACTGTATTGTGTCTAGTTTTGAGCCCCACTTTTCAAGAAAGATGTGAACAGACTGAAAAGAGCCCAGCAGAGAAAACTAAAAATGAGTAGAGGCCTGAGAAGCATGATTTACGAAGAAAGGCTGGGAGAGCCAGGCTTATTTAATCTGGAGAAGTGGAGAATGAGGGGATTTGATAACAGTCTTTAAATACCTGATGGGCAATGATACAGAGGATAGAGATGGGCTTCTCTCTGTGGCCGTAGGGGTAGGGCTATGAGCAGCGGCCTCAAGCCACAGCAGAGGAAATTTAGTGTGGAGATTAGAAAGAACTTTCTTCCTGTGAAGGTGGTCAAGCATTGGAACAGGCTACCTTGAGAAGTTGTAGAATTTCCATCTCTGGAAACTTTCAAGGGCAGGATGGACAGACACTTGGCTGGTATAGTTTAGTCAGGGATGATCCTGCCTTCAGCAGGCGATTGTATTTCCAGCCCCGGTTCCGATAATGCACTTCTTTCTGTTGTGGACCAGATCCATTTGTAAGTGAAGAGGTACTTGCTCCTCCTCTGTGATCCTCCTCCTCTGTGACTCTCCTCTGTGATCCTCTTTGTAAAGCTTAGTGGAGCTGGATGATTCATGGTCTTTGCAATGAAGAGACTGAAAGGCAGGGAGCTGTGGTCAGTGCACTTCTGGGGATATTGAAGTACCTGCCTTCATATGTTCAAGAGTTAGCCATACTTCAGTCCTTAATTAGAAAGGGTGGTTATTGAAGGAATGGTTGTTCTACTTTGATGTATGCAGTTAAAGAACTGAAAAGTTTTGTATTGAATGCAAAACTGAATTGCATTCAATACAAAACTGAATTGAGTAAATATGAGTAGCTTTTTCTTACTGCATTATGAAAAAGGGGCCTGGAGCTGTCGTAGGTGGCTTTAGGAGTGTTAATGGTTAATTGTACATGAATGAGCTTATAAATGGTTGCTTTTGTGATCATAGTTTGTTAATCAAGGGTAACTGTGTCAGTGCCAGAGAAAAGGAGGAAAAAGGAATTATATTTTTTATCCAGCCTATAATACTTTCAGGGCTTGATATAATGTGCCTTTAACAAACCATAAACTTCTCTCCTACTGTGCCATTGCATCCTGCCTGTATTCTGAGTAGGCAGAGAACCATTATACTAATCCACTCTACCATCATATCTCTAGCAAACACATGTAAGTGATTGCTTTGAATATTTATTTTGATACAAGGAATGTTAAGTCTTTTTTTTGGCAACACAAGCAGTTAGGGGACTGTGACTTTCCCAACTTTGTTACCTTAATTGTGCAAGTTCCTCAGCCACAGTATTGAGAAACATGCAGTAGAGACTAACCTCCACCTACCACTTCCCCCACAACCTTAGAATAGATCATCTCTGCGATTAGGATAGTTTTAAAATGTGGGTGCTGAAATGACCATGCTCTTGTTCTGTTTTTTGTCAGGTGAGATTGTATGCCAGGCCGGATGCAATCAGAAGAGGATCTGGAGACTATGCTTTAAATATTACAAGGAGACTCATTGAATTTTATGAAGACTACTTTAAAGTGCCCTATTCCCTGCCCAAATTAGGTAAGATGTTCCCTTGGATCATAAAACCTGCCCAAAAGAGCTCTCACCAGGATTAAGAAACAAGGTTTTTTTAGTGGTAGACTTTGAGTTGAGAAATTTTGGGGTTAAGTGAGAAGGGACAGTGAGTAGGACATTTTCAATTGTCCTAAAAAGAGGAAGCCAGTTTGTCACTTCTTCATCCATTTGCCTTAAGGCACAGAGAGTAAACAACAATTAGATCTATTAGGCAGTGGGACACGAGAAGAGAAGCTTTGCTGATTAGTTTCTGCTTTTCTGATGCTCAGCATGTTGGGCCTCATTTTCATTCGATAGCCCTTGGGGTATATTTATTCAGTCATATGTAACTTGATTGCTCAGCTGCAGAAAGGGAACAGAATTAAAAATATCTGTGTAAGACTAGAAATTTGCTACATTCTATGAAAATATTTGTTGTGTTGATGAGTGTTGTTTTTTTAATGATGATTAATATATGCCTGATTATATTGCTGCTTATTGAGGAGAATTGCTGTTTGTCTTGCTGTTCAACTGACCTAATTGTAAAAGCTGTCAATTTAATTTTTTCCCCCATGTTCTGCTCTACTCCCCCACCCACCCTCCCACACACTGCAATATTTTGCACCATATTATTACCTACTCCTTCCTTGGGAGCTTGTTTGATCAAGATCCAGAAAAACTTACTGCTCAGCAACAAGAAGAAAGCTCACATTTGATCTGAGGTGTTAGAGTCTGAACCACAGGTGTTCCTTCCAGGAACTCAGTGTCTATTTCATTAAAGCGCTAGCCTGCTGACTAGCTTTATTAGTCTTACAACTAATGGTATAGTAGATAGATAGATAAAGTAATAGGTATTGTTAGAAGAGGGTGTTGCATTCATTTTTAATAAGAATGATATGGCATTTGTTTTTGTCCTTTGAAAATGACGGGTTGCAAGCAGTGTTCAGTTAGGAGAGCAGAGGCATTGATGCATATAAACATGGAGCTCTCATCAAAACCGCAGGTTATTTTTTGTGTGTACTTTCATACCTGACTTTAGAATTGCCCACATAATGAGTTGCGGTACAAACATCTGACATAAGCATTTTCATGAGACATTGCTTAACCACAGGAGCAGATAGTCAGAAACTTCTCAACATGACATGATAATGAAGAAATCATGATTGCTTTGTACTGGAAGTTCTAGACTTGTTCTTGCCAAGAAGTTAAAAGAAAAAAAAATCAAGATCTTTCTTTCCTCTGAAAACTGATAATTAACAAAGAGACCTGCATTGTTACTTCAGGTGCTTTAATACTGTTGCCAGATAACAGCAGGTAGTGAGTGTGCCTACTTCAGAACATCTTTCACAATTAAAACATATGGCCTTTCATCTCAACATGTTTTCCTTGTTGTTGTTGTTACACATTGGCAAATTTTGTTAAACCACCTCAGAGGGGATTTAATATGTTCCAGTTTAGCTTTTTTTGTGGGATTATAAGCAAGGGAAAAATTCTATAATAAATTTGATTTTTTTCCTACTATAAGTAAAATTGCTACTTTAATTTTGAAATCTAATACTATTAAGTTTCTAGTATGTGAAAACTATTTCTTATGATCAGGGATCCTGTTTTCTCTGTTTAAAAATCACAAATTCTTTAATAAAAATGGCAAAATCTCATTAAAAACCCCCAAATCCATATTTTTGTGATTTTTAAAAAAATGAAACACCACTGCAGCTATATAGATATATATATATATATCAGTTGAACACAATGGTTTTTTGATATATTTACAATGTTTGCAAGTCTACCAGTGCCTCAATCAGTATAATAAAATACATTTTAAATACCTATAACTGTGGGCGTTTGATTTTGGTTTTTTTATCATGGAAAATCAGAACTTCCCCTGTTCCCTTTGCTCACCAGGATTCAGGTCCAACTGCTCTGTGGCATTGAGCGGCCCTGATATGCTATGCCACTGCCTTGCCCAATCCATTGCCCCTCACTCCCCACCCACAGCCCCCTGCTCCCCCCACCTTACTGTAGGGAGTCCCCAGCTGCAAGGGCTTCAGGGTCAGGGACTTGGGTCTGTAGCCCCCTGCCCCCGCAGCAGGACCTGAACCCTGGCTGCTGCCCACGGGAGGTGATGGCTGCTGTGGTGGAGCAGAACTCAGAGCAAGATTCCTCCTCCTCCCATGGGCAGCATGGCCAGAGCAGAGCCTGTTGGGAGTGGGGGAAAGATGTGGGCTGCAGGCTCAGGCTTCCCGCCCTGCTTCCCTTACTTTGGGGCCTCTGCAACCCAGTGGCTGGGACCTGGCGTGACAGGACAGAGCAGGACTGGGTGGGGAAGCTTGTTGCTGCTTCTGGGAGCTCTGCGCTGCCATTGCAAGGCACCCCCTGCCCACCCAGCAGCAGTGAAGGACACAAATCTGTAGTAACACCCCTGCTGCTGCCGGGTGGGCGGCGGGTGTCGTGACATGGTGGAGCGGGGCTCGAAGCGGCAGCACTGAGTTTCCCCGACCTTCTCTGCCCTCCTGTGCTGGGTCTCACCCACTGGGCTGCGGAGGTCCCCAGGGAAGGGGCAGCAGGGTGGGAACTGCGAGCCCCATGCACAGATCTGGGGGCCACGTGTCCCCTATTGTCCCCACTGGGAATGCACACCCCACCGGAATTCCCCTTCCCCTCCCCCTCCAGATGAGCTGCCTCCTGTCTTTTCTCATTCCCTGCCCAGAAACTGCAGCCATGCATTCTGGCCCTAGGCCCCAAGCAGGTTTCCTCTAAGGTGCGCACGGCCTCACACAACTAAAAGTGTGGCTGCGCACAGCCTTTTCAAGGCCATGCACCAGGAGAGGCAGTGGCAGAAGCCTGGTGTGGGCTCCGCCGGCTTGGGGAAGTGTTCTGCTCCCCCACATCAGGGCCGGGGAGTGGAGCACTTCCCTGGAGCCAGCGGAGCCCACGCCAGCCCCCTATCCCAGCCTCCATCCCTGCCTTGCCTCACCTCGGGGAGGAGCCGCTGTCTGCCCCAGTGAGGCTCTGCCGGCTCCAGGACACTGCTCCGCTCCCCCGTATCACCTTGGGGAGCGAGGAGGCACGTGGAATTAGGGCCGGGGAGCGGAGCAGTGTCCTGGAGCCGGCGGAGCCTCACTCGGGGCAAGCAGCAGCTCCTCCCCGAGGTGGGGCAAGGCAAGGAAGGAGGCTGGGGCTGGGGGCTGGCGCGGGCTCCGCCAGCTCCGGGGAAGTGCTCCACTCCCCGACCCTGATGTGGGGGAGCAGAGCACTTCCCCAGAGCTGGGGAGCTTGTGCCAGGCTCTGGCTCCAGCCTCTGGTCCCCGGCTCCAGCCCCTGGCCCCAGCCTCCAGCCACTGGCTCCCGGCTCCTGCCCTTGACCCCTGGCTTCCGGCTCCAGCTCCAGCCACCGGCAACTGGCTCCAGCCCTTGGCCCCTGGTCCCAGCCCCTGGTCCCAGCCCCTGGCTCCTGGCTTCCGGCTCCAGCCTCCGGCTTCTGGACCGAGCCTCCAGCCCCCAGCATCCGGCCCCAGCTCCAGCCTGCGGCCCTCGGCTCCCTTCAGTAAGCGTCCCACGTCGGACTGAGGCGGCGCGCTCATGGACCGCTGCTCCTTAGAGGGAACATTGGCCCCAAGCCCCACACACTGTGCTGGCTGAGCAGCAACCCCAGCCTCAGCCCTGCCCAACTGCCTCCCTCCCTTTTCCTCTCACTATGGGGGTCTCAATCCCAGCCCCCATCCCCACCACCAGACTTACCTGTTGGAGCCGCTCTCCGGGCTGACTGGTGTACATGTGCACATGCACATGGCACCCCCTGCCCGGTCACCCTTCTCCTGTTCCCCCAAGCCCCTTGCAAGCTAGAACTCTGTTAGCCTGCGAAGGGAAACCCACCATTCCCCATGGTTTTTTTAAAGGAGAAAATCTGGGTTTTACCCCATTTTTCCATAGTGAACAGAAAATCTGGATCCCTGCTTATGATATAGCAATACTAGTATAGACAGTAGAATAAAACTATTTTATAGTATTCAAAACAATTTTCAAAGTCCTGTATATATCAGCCATGTAACTTACAGTTTGTTTAGCATGTGCACACTGGAAAAAATGTCTGTAGTTCCTATGTGACATAGGCACTTATAAAGATTTTACTGTGCTTGTTGCTTTCTTGGGCTCCAATATAGTTTACAATTCATGATTACATTTAAGCATGTTGGTTGTTCCTCTGACTTTAAGATGAAAGAAGGTATTTTCTTTAGAAAATATAGACCTGAACAGGGAAAAACAACAACTGTTAATTAGGTCTGATGAGACCGCTCAGTGAGAGAAAGGACTGAAGTAGTAGAGCTGCTGGACTATATGGTAGCTGTTTAAGGGAAAACCAGAGGATTTTCCAGAGTTCCAGCTGAGAGGGTGAACAGGAAAAATGATTGTAGTTACCTACCTTTTTGAAAGCAGTTGAATAGGTGGATCAAGAAAAAAGTATTGTTGTGAGAAAAAACAGTTGTGCTTTCAGAAATGAGGAACCAGTTTACCTGCTACCAACAAGATTTAGAAACAACTCTGTTCTTAGAGTTTCCTATTGGCTGCCATACACGGCTCTCCAATCAGTATGTCACCTTCTCTGAACCTCTTCTCTTCTGAGGTGTCTGATTCCCTGCATGTATTGTATTCGGACCTGAAGCATTTAACTCGGGGTTGTGGATTCTGCTACAGAGCTAAGCACCTATAACTTGAGCACCACAAAGTGAAATGTTGCATTTCATGTACATCTGTGGATCTAATCTTCAGATACTATGGTAAATGGCCAAGTATCAATAGTCAGAGAAAAAAATCAAAAGAGGATAATGGAGTGGCGGAAAAGAACTTCCTACCAAGCTAGTGGTGACAGAGTGCTATGGGGAAAGAGCCAATTCAAAAGAGATGGTGATTTTGTTAAATTATTTTTTTTATAAATGCCCATGGCTTGGTGCTTTTCTGGGAGAATGGAGACATGGCTTTGAATCTTCTCCACCAGGGGAGGATAGAATTAGATAGAAAGGTAAGGTAGAGGATCTTCATTAGGTCGGTCCCTGCTCAAGCCAGGACCGTTCCTGTCTAAACCATCCCAGTCAAGTGCTTGTCTAGCCTGCTCTTAGAAACGTCCAGGAATGGACTTCCACAACCTATCTGGGTAGCTTGTTCCAATGGTTACCACTCTCATAGTGAGAAAGTTATTCCTAATCTTCTACACAAATTCTCTTGTTCCAATTTCAGACCCTTGGTACTAGTTCTGTCCCCTGAACCACGGAATAGTTTATTTCAGTGGTACTCAACCTCTTGCCAGCTGCACCATGTCATCTGACATATGGGGCTGCCCATGGGTCTAGAAATTTCAAGGTGTAGGATTAGTGGCAGCATGAATTGTTACAGCTGCAGTATCTCTGCAAGTGCCGACACCATACTGGATCTGGCCTGCAGGATCTGGCCCACAGACTGGCCTTCCATTACTCATCTGTCTTGCATGGATAAGTTGAGCAGCACTGCTGTCTCTCCATCCTGTTTATAAACATTCTTTAGGTATTTTAAGACTGTTATCAAATTATCCATAGATTTTTTTTCTCTTCTCCAGACTAAATAATCCCAGTGTTTTTAGCCTTTCTTCCAAATTCTTATTTCCTAGACCTATAATAATTTGTGTTTCTCTCCACTGGTCCCTTTCTAATCTCTACACATCTCTCTTGAAGTGTCAGGCCCAAAACTGGACACAGTGCTCCTGGTGATGTCTCACTAGTGCTGAGTAAGGCAGAGAGATCACTTCTCTTGATTTGCAAGAGAAACTCCTGTTAATACAACCTGTCAGGCCATTGCCTTTTTTGGAACAAGAACACACTGTTGGCTCATATTCAACTGATAGTCCATTGTAGTTCCCAGGTCCTCTTCTGCAGTATTACAGCCTACCCAGTTGTTCATTAGCTTGTACACGTTAATTAAATTTGTTCCATCCTAAGTGCAGGACTTTTCACTTGTCTTTGTGTTTCATTTGATTGATTTTTGTACCATTTCTACAGTTTGTCAAGGTCATTCTGAATCCTAGTCCTGTCCTTCAGAGTGTCTGCCACTATCCAACGTAGGATCATCTGCATACTTGCTAAATGTGCACTCTATTCTGTCCCCAAAATTATTAATTAGTATAATAATAAATGATACTTGGGTGTGGTATTAAGCAATACCAGACCCAGGATCGATCCTTGCAGAGTTCCACTCAGTTCCTTATTGTAACTGGACATTGAGGACTACTTGTTGAACATAATGATCCAACCAAATTTGATCTCAGCAGTATTCCTGCCCAGAGCAGGGGGTTGGACTCTATGATCTTTCAAGGTCCCTTCCAGCCCTTAATTGCTATGATTATGATTATTGAGCATTATGATTCAACCTAGGTCTTCCACATTCTGGAAGAGTGATTTACTCAGAGTTACTGATATAAAAAAGGCTGCAGGCAGCAGGTCTCCCCACAGACAGTGGATGACCTCCTCTAAAGCAAAACTTTAGCTACCTACAGTGCTTTAATATAAAAAAAAATATAGGCACTTACAAATTTCAGGTACCTCCTAAGCTAGGCCACAGCTGAATGTAATTTTGAGAATCCCTGGTTTGGATTCAAGTGCTCAAACTTAGAATTAGGCAAGACTTAAGTCTTTTGGGGATTTAATCCCAAGTGCACCGTGTAATTTATTTACCTTGAGAAATTTCTTTTTTGGAGATGAGGAGGTGTTGCCCATGAAGATAGAAATACTTATCTAATATTTCATGGACAGTCTATGGCTGAACTGGAATTGCACTCTGATTACCTTAGCCTTCAATGCCCATTAGTGCATTAATTACAAGATCAAACTTGAGTAATATGGGGAGGAAGAATGTTTAAGGAAATTCTTCCTCAGTTGCTGTTACAATAAGAACAGTTGGTTTCTGTTGCAGTATTATCCTGAGGACAACACTGTGAACCTGGGCTTCAACTAAAATTTCATAGATTTTAGAGTTGGAGGGGACCCTCTGCCCTGGGCAGGAAAGAGTGCTGGGTCAGATGACCCCAGCCAAGTGATTGTCCAATCTCTACTTAAATACCTCCAAGGAAGGCAGACAGCACCACCTCCCTTGGGAGCATATTCCATATTTTGGCAACCCTCACAGTAAAGAATTTTTTCCTGATCTCCAGTCTAAATTTGCTCTCCTTCAGTTTGTGGCCATTGTTTGTAGTTACCCTGATGAGCGTCCTGGTAAACATCATATCCCCTATTTCCTGCTGTCCCTCACTGATGAGTTTGTAGATGGCCATAAGATCACCTCTCAGCCTTCTCTTGCGGAGGCTGAAGAGTTTCAGGTCCCTCAATTGGTCCTTTCCCTGTAGGCCTTTAACCAGATGGGTGGCCCACCTCTGAACCCTTTGCAGGTTATCTACATTCCTCCTGAAGTGAGCCCCAAAACTGGACGCTGTATTCCAGCTGTGGCCTGATCAGTGCTGCATAGAGGGGAAATATCACCTCCCTAGACCTCTCTGTGCTGCAGCTACTTATGCAAGAAAGAGTGTGGTTAGCTTTACTTATTACTTCATCGCATTGGTAACTCATATTCATTTTGGATTTGACTATGACTCTGAGATCCCTTTCTTCAGTTGTGCTCCTTAGAATGGCACCTCCCAGGCTGTTGGTGTGTTAATGATTCTTCCTCCCTAGGTGTGACACATGGCACTTATCTTTGTTAAACTGGATCCTATTCTGTTTTGCCCACTTCACCAGCCTGTCCAAATCTGCCTGGATTTGCTCCCTGCCCTCTAGTTTGTGTACCTCCTGCCATAGTTTGGTGTTGTCTGCAAATTTGGACAGAGTGCTTTCTACTCCCTCATCCAAGTCACTAATGAAGATATTGAACAGTACCAGTCCCAGGACAGCGCTTTGGGAGACTCCGCTGCCCACATTTCTCCAGGTAGAAACCGACTCACCCACCACCACTCTCTGGGTGCGTCGCATAAGCCAATTTTCCACCCACCGGACTGTGTAATGTACATTGCAACTGTTTAGTTTATTTATAAGAATTGGGTGCAACACTGTCAAAGGCCTTTTTAAAATCTAAGTAAATAACATCTACATCTATTCCTTCATCCAAGCATTTTGTGACCTGGTCGTAAAAAGAAACGAGGTTAGTCGGGCAGGATCTGCCTGCTATGAACCCATGCTGGTTGCCCCTTAGCATTATTTTACCTGCTAGTAAAATTGTTAAAATTTACCCACTTAACAATGTCACGACCCAGTGATTTTGGTGCCTCGGCACGATGGAATTTTCCCGCCACACGAGAGCCTCTTGCACTTGCAAAGGGTTTTGTTGCAACAGATAAACCCCGGTGCAAGAGAGTTCCCGCCATCTGAATGCAAATTTGTGTCCCGCTATTGGCCAGTTCTAAATTATTCCTATGTGGCGGCTAGTAATTGGCTTGCTAGCCGTTTAAAATTTCGTGCGACTTCCACCCAAGTCGGAGAACTTTGAGCACGCTGCAGAGTGCCTCTAAAGAGATCTGACTTGCGGCTGAGCTGATCGATAGACTGATCACCTATCGATTCTTCTCCCCGTCGCTGAGCGCAATCCTCAACGTACCCTTTCCCTGCCGGCTTAATTTGTGGACGGACGTGCTGGCCTGAGCCCTGCCAGGTGGAGCAACTCACATAGTTGTTTAAGCGACTGGACCACCTGCGTCGCGGCTACAAGCGGCGTAAGTAAAGTTTTTGCAACCAATAAGCTGTGTCTGCCTCTCCATTCACCAGCCCGCCGAAACAACCGAGTGATTTCTGAATCATCTCGAGTTGCCTCCGGCTGTCCGAGACATGGCGACAAGGATGGGATTTAAGGGCACGGTGATGGAGATGAACCTAATTGGGTGCTGCCCCTGGCGCACCGGGACCCACCGCGTAGAGAATGCAAACGATCTATGGGCGCATATCGCTTACCACCAGGCGGTAGAAGGGGATGAAAGACATATTGATGGCTACTTCTCCAAAAAAAAGAAGCAGCAGTCGTAAAAGAATGGAGAACTAAGCTATCCCTTGGGGAGTTCGGATGCATAATGGGGAGCGATCGGGTCTATTATCGACCCCCGGAGGAAACATTAGCCATATCCCTAGCCGGGGTGAAGGCGCGGAAGGCAGAAAAGCTGACCCCTTCTCAGGAGTTCGCTCGTTTCACCCGATACTTAAGGGAAGGAGGGGAACCCACCCCCATGGACTGATTCAACTGTCCGGATTTGGTGCCTGGGTTGCGGGGCCATGAGCTCCTCATTCAGCTCCGGGAGGACCTGGAAACTAAGGGCCGTCATGTGCCGAAATGGGGTTTAACTAAATGGAAGAAGGGAAAGATGATGAATGTGCTGTTCCGTACAGTAACGGGTCTACTAAGGGAGTACGCAAATTTGGAGGCTCAGATGCATATGGCGGGTAAGGAGTCGCTGGAGCGGACAGCAAAGGGCTCCGGAGCGACGCTTATCAATAGCGCCGGCCGCATGATGCCGCTAGCAGAAAATGGCGCCGAAAGAAGCGCGAGCCATCTGGGGAACCTGGAAAAGAGGGGCGGAGCTTCAGAAGACCCGGCGGGGATCTGCCTAGCGACTCCGCCCCCTGAGGTGACGTCGTTTCCAACGGCCCTGCCTCCTTGCCACGGGGAGGGGGCAATGGAAGGAGGGATGTATCCAACACTCCCGCATGAAGAATTTAACTCTCTCTCTGCTGCAGCTCACCCGATAACTGTGATGAAGCATATTGCGGATGAAGAAGGTACTACACGTACCACTGTTATCTCTCGCACACGCACCCGACCAGAAATTCAGGTACTTTGTAGAGAATCTAAAATAAAACCAGAAGAAACCTTGGCCATGTGGTTAGGACGATTAATAGTGGAGTTTGGATCTGACACTTTAGACAACGAAGAAGCGAGTGCCCTGACCCGACAAGCGGCATGGAGCGGAGGGCGTGCTACCGACTTGAATGTGGTCACAGACAGTGCCCACTGGCCCATCCCGCTCCCAGCGCTTGTAGTGGGACAGGTAACCCACAAATTTCACACCTGGCATGAGGGTCACCCGCAGAAGGCCACTGCAGAGCAACTCCTCCTAGCCATAATCGGGGTATCATATCTTTCATGGAGCCCAAGAGTGAATCCAATGGGACTAACAGCAGCCCAACGCAAAGAGAGATGGGCTCATCGCCACCTATTGGACCCCAGGGCAATTTCAACACCCCTGGAAGCTATAAACGCCTGTGTGGAGGTATACGGAGGAGTAAATGCTGTCATGCTTCGACTCTTTTTGAACCCGATGGCGGGTCAGCCAGTGGGAAATCTCTTATGCCATCTCCCATGACTGCAGGCGCTCATGAAGCAAGGTGAAGAAACTTCTGATGATATAAGAGACCGATCTTCAGCATACCCAGCCGAAACAGTGAGACCCAGACGTCAAGAGTTTACTCCCCGGCGAGAACCATGGTGGTCACCTCCAAGAACCCCGAAGGAAAGAACCCTGAAGGAAAGGAATATGTTTGGTTTTCTTCTCGCCCGCTCCGGACTTACAAAGCCTTAGTTGCGAGTTTTGGGAGAAAGGGCCCAATGTCGTCTGGCCGAAGCATTAGGATTCAAATTCGAAGACCCACCAAAAAACGAATAATGGCTGTTGGCTCTGCTGGTGGCCTTCTCCAACTTAAACCTGACCCCACTGATTCTTGTCCATATGCCGAACTCACTGTTTACAACCCTACCAATCCAGATGACCAACAACAAGTATTCTTCCTTCTCGATACTGGAGCTCAAGTCAATGTGATTACCTCAACGATACCTCACCAAAAGACCAGCAAAACGATTAAGGTACAAGGGCTTAATGCTATCGCAGTCACCACAAAGGTCAAATTCTCAGTCCAAGGCCACCGATACCCCCTAGAGGCTGTCCTAGGGGGCATCAATATTTTAGGAATCCCGGGGATAAAAGCACTTGACCTTAAAGAACAAGTGCTACAAGCATTACCCATTATTATCCCAGAACAGGATTGGCATCGACCAACGCTTCGTAACACCTCCACCTGGCGATTTATCGACCAATCCCAACCACGTGTCCTCTAAAAAAGTCCCTTACTGACCTCCTGCGGCGACTCGAGCAACGAGGCTGTATTAAGACCGTAACTGCCAGCACCTGCCTGTCATCAGGTTGGGGAGTCGCGAAACCTGGAAAGCCTAATGAAGCCCGGCTAGTCGTAGACTATAGAGAGGTTAACAAAAGATGTCAAGTACTTCAACAACCTAATCCTTCTACTCTGCCAAAATGTATGTTCGAGATGGCACAATTCCAACAAAGTGAGTGGGTAGGAGTCACACTGGATTTAAAAAACATGTTCTTTTCCATCCTTATAACTGACCCGGAAGGAATACTAAATATGTGCATTGATGGCACTATGTACAGGTGGACGGTTTGCCCACAAGGATATCGCAACGCTCCATCACTAGCTACTGGTGCCATGAATAAGACCCTAAAGAATTTTCAAGCCTCACACTCTCTTCCCCCAGAGGAGGAATTGAGAATCTGGAGTTATGTTGATGACATTGCTATCATGGGTCGTGATAGTTCCGTAGTTACTAGTATAGTCAACCAACTAGTCGCTCACCTTCAAAGTGAGGGATGGATGATCAACGAGGAAAAGTCATGCCTACATCCTGTAGATGACATCACGTTCCTTGGCACTCGATACATCGGTTCCATCCGCCACGGAATCTCACATGATGGTCCTAACATTGATCCATTAAAAACATTCCTCCCTGTTAGTAAGAGGCACTTTCAACAGCTTTTGGGTCACTTGAACTGGTATCGGCATTATGTTGGACCCAGTGATTTGGCACTCCTCACCAAGTTGCAGCGACAGATCCATAACAAATCCCGAAAGTCTACGCCCTGGACGAAAGGAGATCAGCGGAACCTGCTTCGCCTGCTAGCCACGGTTAAAGATACACAGCTCCACGCCATTGATCTGGGTGAGTCACTAACTGTAACCCTTGGGTTCACCACAAACCACGTGTGGGCTGTCGTGCATAACTGTCACGATGAGCTAGTATACACGGCCCATAAGACGCTTCAAGCGGCACAACATGGATATGGAGCTGTAGGAAAAATCATCCTAACTGAACAACTGGTGGAGCCATTAGCAAGGGGGCATGGAACGTTACGCGCTCCCGGTGCCACTTTGTTACCCTTGCTGGATGCGGAAAAAGTCGACCCACATTTTCAGGGGGAGTCTAAGACCTGGAATACGCTAATGCTTATCCATCATTACAACTGGCATTGCTGGAGGTTAGAAGACACGGCACCTAATCCAAGCCCAGAAGATGAAGAGAAGGTCCCTACACTGTATGGAACTTCTGCCCTGGTGTGGATGGCCTCAGATGGAACCTCCTGACATGGCGGAGCCTATGGGTACTATTGCAAGGCTTGTCATGACAAGAAAATATTCCAAGCCGACCCAGATGATAATTCTTCCCAAAAATGTGAATTGTTAGGATTCCTCAAGGTACCGGAACATTGTGTGACACATCATAACGACTCGCCCCCCCGTTCCAATCATCGCAATCGATTCGCAATACATTTATAAAATTCTTACTGGTACAGCCTTTCCCACCGAAAATTTGAATGATTGGCAAGACATCTGGAAAACATTAACTAAATTTACATGACTCCCGCTAGTTAGGCACACTAAGTCCCACCGTCCGGATACTGATCCAGTACATGAGGTCATTGATAAGCTCTTAGAAGACCCACTCCGGACCGACATAGTCTTGCCTATCACATCTACCTCCGGTCCTGAAGTAAATCCATTCCTCGCGTGGCTTCACGAAAATTGGGGTCACCCGGGACCACGAGCTTGCCATCAACTTTGGTGCCGAACCATTACGGAGCCGGCCTCATACGGAATTTGGCGCAATTGGGAAAAGGTAGCTCAGGCCTGTGAGAGATGTGCTAAAAAGAAGTGCCACAGAACCAAACATCAGCTCTGAGCTTTCTATTCTTCACGGTTTCAGGCAGGAAAAGTTTGTCAGGTAGTTCTGTTAGGACCCCTCCCAGGGTCTAAGCCACCAAATAAAGGATTAGTTGTTGTTGACTTGGGAACAAGACAGTTACAAATTATTCCCTTACGAAAAAGCAATGCCACTGCTGTCATTTCTGCCTTAACTGCTGTATTTGCCACCTGGCAACCTCCTCATGAGATTCAGTCTGATGGGGGACCCCCTTTTAATTCTAACGCTCTAGATAAATTTGCTCGTCTTTACAACGTAGCATGGCATCTCCATCTGCTGTACCACCCGCAGTCCAACGGCGTTGTAGAAAGACACATAGGCCTGTACAAAGAACAACTTCACTTCAGAGGAGGAGGGATGTTTAAAAACTGGACCAAATTCAATCATGATGTTCTCATCTCACTGGACACCGCTAAACCGTTATGGGATGAAGCTAATGTCCAGAAACCCCCACCTTGGGAACCCAAGTTCCAGCCAGATGAGTTAGTGTGGATCTCAATACCGCACCCCCATCAGTCTCATCCGCAAGTTCACAAAGGAACCGTTCAATGGTCGGGACAATATCCTAATACCTATTCTGTCCACTTAGAAGAAAAACCCGATCGTCCTCCTAATATCGTTCATCACAACTGGATGACTCGCCGTTCCGACGTTCACCCAGTATCCTTACAGTGAATTTCTTTTGTTTTGTTTTGTTGTTTTCTTTTCTTTACAGGTCTAACCTCAGCAAAGCGGTTATCTACAGCCGCTTGATTGTGAGATCTGTCGAGCACCAAACTACAGTTCATTCGAGTCCATAGAGTGACGGCTAGAAAGGAGACACTGAGGCAGCGAATGTCCATCAGCTCAGGACTTGCTATGACGCTATTTTTCCTCATCTTATTAAGTATTTTAATTGGCATTGTCTGTTATAGGAGAAGACGGACTGACTAATAAACGAGGGGAGTCCCAAGCTGATGTTCTCCAATCAGACGATGATCAATAGTTGTTGTAATATGTTTAAGTTATTATATTTTATGGTTTGTTAAGAAGACCGGTCTATAAAATTGTTTATGTATATATATTGGTTGTTTAAGCTTCGCCAGGTCAGTAAATCCTGAAACAAAGATGTCTTATAATGTGCTCATGTGTCTAAAATTCCAGTTGTGCCGTCGGCAAGGGGGCATGTCACAACCCAGTGATTTTGGTGCCTCTGCACGATGGAATTTTCCCGCCACATGAGAGCCTCTTGCACAGCAAAGGGTTTTGTTGCAACAGAAAAACCCCGGTGCAAGAGAGTTCCTGCCATTTGAATGCAAATTTGTGTCCCGCTATTGGCCAGTTCTAAATTATTCCTACGTGGCGGCTAGTAATTGGCTTGCTAGCCATTTAAAATTTCGTGCGACTTCCGCCCAAGTCGGAGAACTTCGAGCATGCTGCAGAGTGCCTCTAAAGAGATCTGACTTGCGGCTGAGCTGATCGATAGACTGATCTCCTATCGATTCTTCTCCCCGTTGCCGAGCGCAATCCTCGACGTACTCTTTCCCTGCCGGCTTAATTTGTGGATGGATTAGCTGGCCTGAGCCTTGCCAGGTGGAGCAACTCACATAGTTGTTTAAGCGACTGGACCACCTGCGTCGCGGCTACAAGCGGCGTAAGTAAAGTTTTTGCAACCAATAAGCTGTGTCTGCCTCTCCATTCACCAGCCCGCCGAAACAACCGAGTGATTTCTGAATCATCTCGAGTCGGCTCCGTCCGTCCGAGACAAACAATTTTCTCAAAGGTCTTTCCAAGGATAGAGGTAAGGCTAACTGGCCTGTAGGTACCTGGTTCCTCCTTCCTCCCCTTCTTAAAAATAGGGACCACATTAGCCCTTTTCCAGTCCTCCGGGACTTGTCCTGAGCACCACGAGTGCTCAAACAGTCATGCTAATGGTTCCACTATGCTCCAGCTAATTCCCTAAGTACCCTAGGATGGAGATCATCAGGGCCTGTTGACTTAAATACATCCAGCCCCTCCAAGTTGCTATACCCTGAAAGTATCCTTATAAGGGATGGTGTGAAAATGCAATATCTTGCCACAAAATTAATCCTTTCTTGGTATGTAGCCACATATCCTAAAGAAGGGAGGAATGTAAATTCCCTTTCCTCTTTTGGTCAGAGTGGAAGCCAGTCTTTCACTTGTACATCGTGTTGTAAGTTTGAACACTAAAACATTAAAATATACCCAAACAGTTGCCACTGCAGAATATTAAGACAGCTTCCCCCCCCCCCCCCTATTTTTAATAGTGTCTTATTGTAAAATTTTGAGGTAGTTATTAAAGTCTGGCACATTGTATGCTTTTCTGTATAGATACTGTCACTGCACTGTAGCTGTGCTACTTCAATTCCTAAGTAACAAAGAAAAAGGACTTTGTCTTGCCTTCAGTATGCTACACAAAACTATATTTAA
This sequence comes from Alligator mississippiensis, assembly GCF_030867095.1. NCBI lineage: Eukaryota > Metazoa > Chordata > Crocodylia > Alligatoridae > Alligator > Alligator mississippiensis. Next base: position 72,142,143 of record NC_081827.1, read on the forward strand.
AACATTTAACAATGATGGATGCTAACGCAGAAAATGTTTAATCAAGGCATATGGTTATATACACTGCACATTTGAAGTCGAGAAGGGGTTCTTTTTAGTATATACTGTGTGAATATTTTCACAGAGCAGAATCAAGTTTTATTCTGTATCAGTGGAGAAGTGGAGAATTTGAATATATACTTCTTTGTCTTATAAAAATGTAAGGGTAAATGTTTATTTAATGGAACTAATATATAACAGCTTTGTTGATAGTTGGATTTTGCTGATAGTGAATGTTTGTTGTGAGGCATACTGATAGTGGTGTTGTTATATTTCACCTGTATGTATACAAACAGCAGCTGTGGTAGGATCTGAGGTGGTGTGGGCACTAAGGTGCATGGTTGATAGCCCCAAGGTCGCAAGTTTAGGGCCATAGCACCACTCACAGATTTGGTCTGTCAGATTCCAATGAAATCTATGATTTCTGCTAAATACCTTGTCACAAGGACATGAAAAAAGGAAAGGTAGTGGTTATAGTTATGGAATATACAGAATTAAGATTTTATTAGTATTCCTTTAGGGAAAGCTGTTTAAGTCTCTGATCATATAATTCACTACAGGCATGAGTGATTCACTGTTCATTAGATTCTCTGCAAACTTAATTGATTTACTGTTCATTGACTCTCTGACATCCTGCCATTGTGTTCATTACAGAAATCCTTTGCTTCCCACCTTTTGTCCTGCTCCTCTGCTTGATCTTCTACCATCTCCATTCACACCCTCATTCTCTGTTTTTCCTCCTTATCTCACCCTCCTTTCATTCTTTTTTCCAGTCTCCTATGTTTTTGGCAATATCCATACTCTATTCTAAATCCACATTCTAGCCTGCCTCTGCTGCTAAAGTTTTTTAACTCTGACTTTCCTGTATATCTCCATCTATACCACAAGTGTACTTTCAACAGAGCACCTGCCCTGTTCCTTTGTATTTCAATAGCACTACTTTTCTATGTTTCTGGGGCACATCCCTACATGCAGGAGCATGTGCTTACAGTGGCAAAAAAAGTAGTGGCACATATTTGTGCCGCTACTTTTTGCTGCTGTGGATTTTCCTGCATGTGTGCTTTGGTGCGAGGCAAAATGCCTCGCTTTGGGGAAACTGCCGTTTCTCTACTCCCTCCAGCTCCTGGCATGCTGAAGGAGCTGGGGTGGAACTAGAGGAGGGGAGATGCTCCTGCTGGCAGTCAGAGTCTCCCCCAAGAGGACCGAGCCTCTGTGTCTGCAAGTGTACACTCCTGTGGCATACCACACCAATTTTTCTTTCATTACCTTTTTTTGCTACTGTGACTTCCTGGTATTGCATGGTTACTCCAGGAGCTGATAAACAGCAGATGCCCATGTTACAGGTTATTGGAGTAAACCAACTTCTGAGTGTTGTCTTTTGACCTCATGGCTCTTGTTTGAAGGTGGTTTAAACATCTCAAGTTGATCAGTCCTTTTCTGCATCTGCTGCGGGGAGTTGAGCAACATTAATGTGCATTTCAGTGTTTCTGTTGAGCATGTTGAGGTGTTTGTACCACTTTTCCAGTTGTGTAGCTGCCAGTAAACTTTCAAGCTTTTATATTGTGATTAAAAAGCTCTTCTATGATTTTAGATGGCGAGTGGTTGTCTTGTGGCCATATACTGGATGTCTGGTTTCTTTAGCGTGTTGAGAGCATTCCATTTTGCTTGCAACCACTCTCCTGACATCTGGTGGAGCAATTCTAGCAAGTGCATTTCTGTTACTCATGTTCCTTGGCTTAGACCACTGGTCGCCAACTGGTTGCTCAACCAACTGGGGCACAGGGCACAAAACCTGTGGCACAAAGCCTCGTGCACAGTGGCAGCCACTTCCCCGTACGTACAGATTAGGGCTGTGTGAAATTTCAGCAGCTGTTTTTTTTTGAAGGCGTTTTGGCCCATTTCGATGCCCGAAACACCAAATCCAAAACTAAATGGAAGGCTCCAAAACATCTCCGAAATGAAACCATCTGAAATGTTTCTGAGGTGGGTTTGCAGGGATACCAACTCAGGAGGAGGGGGGAAGGGCTGCTCTGATATTGACATCTGTAGCTGACCGGTATCTGTAATCTGTCCCTGAGGTCCCTTCTAATCCCAGTGCTCTGGGGGAGGGACATCAGCCTGCTGTCATCCCATGTGCAGATCCGGGGACCCACTTCCCATGGGAGGAGTCTGGCACAGCCCCTCAGCCCTACTGGGGGAATGTGGGCCCCTGGATCTTCATGCAGAATGACAGACAGCATGTTGCTACTGCTAGCATGTGATAGAGTTTTGCTTTCAACAGTTTGAGGTGCAGTTTCACAGGAACCCCAGCACGTATCTCCTTGAATCTTGGCAGGCTACCATCCCTGCAATTTTCATCCAAATCAGGCAAGAAAAGACAAAGTTATAGGCATTTTAGTGATTCCCCATTATAGCCTATGGCCAAATCACCAAAACAGCGTTGAAATTCCAAAACAGATTCGGCCAAATTGAAATGGAACAGTGATCTGAAATGCTAAAACGAATCACTGTCCTCTGTAATGGCCGAATCCAAAAAGAAACATAGACATTTCACACAGCCCTAGGGCACGTGCCCCCTGAGCCTCTGCTGGGGTGCATGCAGTGGCGGGAGGCCCCCCCGCTTGCCTGGATAAGCTGTCCAGGCTCAGACCCTTCCCTGGCCTGGCCCCTCTGCAGCCCCTAAATTTCCCTTGCTGCAACTTGAGACCATTGCTCCTTGTTCTGTCATCTGTCACCACTGAGAACATTTTAGCTCCATCCTCTTTGGAACCACCCTTCAGGTAGTTGAAGGCTGCTGTTAAATCCCCCTTTCTCTTTTCCAGACTAAATAAACTCAGTTTCCTCAGCCTCTGCTCAGAAATCATATGTCCCAGCCCTCTCACCATTTTCATTGCCCTCTACTGGACTCTCTCCGATTTGTCTACATCCTTCCTGAAGCGTGGGCCCCGAAACTGGACGCAGTACTCTAGATGTGGCCTCACCAGTGCCAAATAGAGAGGAAGAATCACTTCCCTCAGTCTGATGGCAACACTCCTACTAATGCAGCCCAGTATGCCGTTAGCCTTCTTCACATCAAGGGTACACTGCTGGCTCATATTCAGCTTATTGTCCACTGTAACACCCAGGTCCTTTTTCTGCAGAGCTGCCACTTATCCAGTCATTTCCCAGCCTGTACTGGTGCATGGGATTGTTCCATCATAAGTGCAGGACTTTGCACCTCTTATTGAACCACATGAGATTTCTTTTGGTCCACTCCTCCAATTTGTCTAGGTCTCTCTGAATTCTAACCCTACCCTCCAACATTATCTACTATTCTCCCCAGCCTGGTGTCATCTACAAGCTTGCTGAGGGTGAACTGTGTCCCATCTTCCAGGTCATTGATGAAGACATTGAACAAAACTGGCCCCAGAACTAACCCCTGGGGCACTCCACTTGACATTGGTTGCCAACTAGACATCGAGCCATTGATTACTACCCTTTACGCCCAATGATCCAGGCAGTTTTCTATCCGCCTTACAGTCCATTCATCCAACCAGTATTTCTTTAGCATTCATCATGTTGCATGTTTTGGTGGGGAGCCTTTGGTGGTTTACTCTATAGTATGCTACTAACAGGTGAACTAACGTGGTGCCTAGTACAAGCTATCTTCAGTATACCATGTGAGGTTCAGCACTTGTGACTGGTGCATGATCCAGCTTGATTTGTGATTGGGTGATTTTCAATGTATGCTGATAGTTGATTTAAAATGTACCTGACTGAGTTTATAGAGATGACAATAGTGGTACAGGCCTGAAATTGATAGCGGAGAGGGCCTGAATTCTGATCCTGGTACTTGCACTGAATTGCAGTGTGACACCGGGCAGGTTACCTTTTTTCTAAGTCTTTCCAGGCCTGATGAAGAAATTTAAAGTCTTGTCTAACTTTATTCCAACCATACAGCTGGTCCAGTAAATAATGTCGCTTCCCAAAAAGCCCTTCTCATGTAATTCCTGGAGCATTGTGGCTACAATATCACTGTAGTACTACTAAACTCTTAAATGTAACACTTTTTACCACCCTCCCAGGTTTGCTTATAGATCCATAGGCTTTTAAGGCCCGTGGAGACTGTTACGATAATTTAATCCAGGGTTTCTGAAGTGGTGGATTATAACCCTTGAAGGGATGGGTCATGAAAGGCAATCAGGGGATTTGCTAGCCACTGAAAATGTTATTAAAATCTAAAGCAACAAACTAATCTATCTCCAACTCCTGGCATACCCTTGCCTTTGAAGGCCTAGTATTGTCTGTTAGCCATTCAAAATACACAACAAAGTATGCAGGCTTATTTATCATTGTTATATTTTACTGTTGCTCTTGTAGTAAATATAAGGGGTCTGAACAAAACAACTAATTCAATAAATGGATTTTAGACTTGAAAAGTTTGAGAAACATTGTTTTAGTCTGATCTCCAGTATGTCAGAGTCCATAGAATTTCACCAAGTGATTCCTGATTCAGAACCATAATTAGTTTCAGTGATAGCCTATCATTTTGAAAGACATCTAATATTTATTTAAAGGTTTCAATTGAGGGAGAATCCATCCCACACCTGTTTAAAAATATAAATCTTATTTTGTAGTAGGAATGAGTTAACCCCTAGACAGCACATTTAGCATAGACAGCCCTATAAAACATAATATTAGAAGGCGTTAATGGTGTAGGTTTTATACTGCTCAGAAGTACTGCTAACTAGCATTTCTGGGTTAATGGTTGAACCCTGGTGTAAATACTATGCTGCTTGCTCCTGTTTGGCCTGTCCAATGACATATTATCACCATGCAGACACAGTGCAAACATGACAATGCTACTTGTTTGACAGACTGTATTTATTAAGCAATGTTAACTATTTCACTTGCATCTTTATTTCTAAAGGTTGTATTGTTGGGTTTGTTATTACATTTAAAAAACTCTTGAGTATTTCCAGATAGCCACTGTAAAAAATGTGGATAAAAACTCTCAACCCCCAGCCACAGGGATAGTGTCTGTCTATTCACAATGATTTTAAACATGAAATAAAAATAAAATAAGAAATTATATAATTTGAACAGACAGAATGGAAATTCAGTCCAAAGTGTGACACTAAGAAGGAATCAGAAATTATATTTACTCTATGCATTTTTTTTTTAATTTCTTGCTGTTGAATTGTCAGCTGAATAGCAAAAAATGCTGCCAATTTTGCAGTGGCTGTGAAAGGGACTGCCCCTGCTTGCTTGTTGTCCTAGAGAGAAGGGGCAGCTATTTTGCAACATAGCTTCTCCATGGAAAAAAAAACAACCCAGCTGTAGCTCATGACTAGAAAAATCTCACTCGCTCTTTCTCGCTCTTTCTCTCAATCTCTCACTTGCTCTTACTCTCTTGCTCTCTTTCTCGTTCCCTTCTCCCACCTCTTCCCTCAAGGAAAGCATTATATCAATAGTTCCGATAGTAGGATTATCACCAGTAGAAGCGTGCAGTCAGTCAACCTGTATTAAAAAGAAAGGTGAACAAATCTGAGTTGCTTTCACACTGGCTTCTCAGCTAAATCAGCTTGTGGGATCAGTGGGCTTTGTTTTTTGTTTTTTTCAATGTTTAATTAAAACAATAGAAAAGGGAATGCTTGTGTGCTTATGAGACTGAAACAAGGTGGCGGATTGTACGATGCTTTATGGGGAAGCCAGCACTCTTTTTCTGTCATTGTGATTCTGCGCGCTTGACCCTCCATAAGAATATTGAGGTATTTTAGGTAAGTCACTATGGTTACATTAAAAGCATCTGGTTAACATCAGCCTAAGAGTGTCAAGTGCTGGGGCTTCTGGAAGAGACTGGGAAGTTCAAAGGAAACTCAAATGATGGTTGAGATTTTAGAAAATGTGAATTGAGATTTGTGTTCTGTGTTTATTCTATGACTTTTAGCAAGAGGGACCAAAGGAAGGACAGATTTACATATATGTATATGTGTATAATCTGTTCAGAACAGTGTGGGAGCTCTGACCTGATAACAGAGGGTTAAATGTCTGAACACAAATTAATCCAAAATACTTTTAAAGATAGTCCTGGCAGAAAAACAGTTTTCATTATAGTTCTTTCACTCTGAACCAACAGAGCTCTCATCCCTGATTAGAAGAGTTATCTCTTTCCGAGGCTAGTAGTGATTGTCTTTTTGTTAGTTTAATCATTGCCCGCTTGACCAAAAGCTTTTGCTTTTTTGGAACCTCAGATTCTGAAGGTTAGCAAGTCTTCCAGAGGTAAAAGTGGTATCCTGGGGGGTGGTAGGCCCTCTTGACCATATGCAGTTATGAAGTTCCTTACTAAAGTTACTCAAGATTATTGATGACCCATAAGACTGAACAGGTTTTAGCAGGGGCTTTCACTAACAGATTAAACCTGTAATAGTTTTCTTCATCTTAAAAAAAAATGGTAGTGAAAATGTATTTAGGAATATGATCTTAGAATTGATTCTGCAGTGGTCTGGCATAAACATATGAGGATCTGCTGCTACTGAAATCATTAAACAACTGAAACCTTCTGTCACATAATGTTTGTGGGAAGGATCTCTTTCTATTAATCTATAGAATGATGTACCATCATATGAATATTAAATGGAAGTAAAAATCTTGTCAAAGTTAGCATGTGCTGTTGGAAGGAATAATATCTCTATAAACCTTGAAAGATCAGAGAGGATAATTCTTTTTCTGTTATACTTTTGGGACCACACATTACCCATGAAGAAGTAAATGGTGTGCCTATGTATGCTGCTGTAGATGCACAGCTGCGGAGTCCGGAGTAAGACTGAACTTCAGGATGATGCAGCTGAACAAGGGAATCCTTCCTTTATAAAATTATACCCATGAGAGCTTTCTCTTATCTCTTTATCTAAGTACAGTACAACTAAGTAACACAGTTGATTTTTATATTAATTAACCAGTGAATTCAGAATAACACATTAATATGGGTCCCAGTTTCTCAGAAATTAGACATTCACAGAAGGTTGAGATCTTCCGCTTTTCTGAGTACAGCAGAGACCTCAAATAAACTGTGGTCCCTGAATGTACATTATTTTAGTACAGTGGTGGTCAGCCTCTGGTCTGCAGGCCAGATCTGGTTCAAGAAGCCATTTCATCCAGCCTGTGGGGCTCCCCGCGGTCTGGAAATGTGACAGTGTGGGATTATTAATTGCTGCTCCCTAGCTGCTGAATTTCCAGACCTGTGGGTCGCCCTCCAGGGCAAACAAAGCAGCCCTGCCCTGGGGCATGTGGTTGTTCTACAGTTAGATCTGGGCATGTGGGGTCAAGGATTGGACACTGCTGTTCTTGTGAAAGAGCAAAATGGCTTCTATTTTTCTAGCTGAGCACGAAGGACAGGTACATGCTTGCCTCTTACCTTTTGCGGGGAACACTGTTGAAATGTGTAATAGAGTGGTCTCTATTTAATTAGGTACAGTTATAGCCCAGCTGTGGGGCATTTGAATAAACAGGGAGTTCCCTCTAGGAGCTTTAGGCAGAAGAGTAAAAGGTAATACTTTTACATAAGAGGTACTCTGATGAACCTTTTGTGTGCATCTCCACAATAGAGTGAATTTCTGCTGGTTCACAAACATCTGTCAAGCTTGAAAGAAGGTTGGTTTTAAATGCATCTCAGATATGAAAGGCATTCTGTGCACCTCTAGTTGTTAGTACCAATACATTTTTTGAGAACTTTGATTGTGAACAGATTGAAGTAAGTAAGTGGATTTGCTCTGCCTCCATTATATGAAAGAAGTAAAACTCTTCAATGTTGTTTCCTCTAGTATAGTGGAGTGGTAAAAGCCTCATACCTTGAAAAAAATTACAAGAAAGAGATGCAGGGCCAAATTCAGTGAGAGTCTAGGTAAGCCTAAAGGAGTCACGCAATGGAAAGCTTCTTTTGGACATGTCCAAACATTCATGCCATTCTGGCTTAGATTTCCTTAATTCGCTCATTCATTTACCACCATATACTGCTGGCCTGGTTTTTCTGCCTGGAAAGAACAAATGACATAGTCAAAGTTTGTTCAGGATCTCCCCTTTGGATGCAATTTTATTCTGCAGACATAATATTTGCAGAGCAGCACCAAACAAAGCTGTCTTATTGGTCAAAATAGGAGTGGATGGGGTGTTTCCACAGCTTTAAGGTTGGCCCTCAGAGCTTCTCTGCTTCCAACACCTCTCCTCCTTCAATTAAATGATCTTTCTCTGCTGTTTATAAGACTCATCTAACCATTTCCAAGCTAGAGTGATTCACTGATATAAAAATGGAGATGCTCACAAACGTTTCATCATAGAATACTACCTTTAGTGTGTAAAGTATACAAATATTTAATTTAAATTATTCCTTTTCTGACTTTCATTTTTGAGTAAACCCTAAGAAGGTATATTGCATCAACTTTGACCTGATTACTTTCATTTTCTCATCAGTAAGTATAAGTCTGGTTTTTACCAAGTTAGCTGTTGACCTTCAAAATTCAGAATAAAAATTAGTTTTGTGGCTGCCGCACTGGTAAATCATTCCAGTAATGCTTGGTATTTCGGTATTAAAATAGACTTTGTTTCTTTGGGATACTTCATCAAGCTCTGCAGATGGGTTTGTGACAAGGTTTGTTTTCTGTTAGACATCAATTTCAAACAACAAAACACATTTCTCTGAGAATCAGTTTTACTTGGGTACAGCACAGGTGACAAGAAAGTACTCTACTCACCAAGTCACCCGAGGCTGACCTGCATTTGCTTTCTTTTATCTTCCTATATTTAGCTTGCAACTAGAATATGTCTCTAAAAATGTTGGCCCAAATTCATTCCTGGTATAACTTCAAGGTCAGGCTAATTCAGGATCTGTCATGCTAAAAATTACGTGTTTTCTCTCATGTTCTTTGTAGAGTGTGAGTGTGTAAGTGTGAGAGAAGGCAGATAAGAAATCATCATCCTGTTTTCGAAGATAAGACATATTGGTTAAATATCAATAAACAATAATCCATATGTTAATATAATATATTTTACCAATACATTTTGTTCTGTAGTAGGTTTTTAATATATGTGAAAGTGTTTATACACACAGGCTAAGTACAGACAGTAAAAAAGCCTAAGGCTGAACCATTTTAATCTTTGCAGGTTAGTCTGAGCTGTGTAGATTGAACTGATAAGCAAGTGAACAGACATTCAGTTTTGATTCCAGAGATGCAGCCCCATGCCTGCAGTAGCCCAGGCCAGAAGCTGGGGGTGTCAAAGCATGCCTCCCTGCTCAGCTAGAGCAGAAAGCTTGAATTTGGAGGGGATTTGGGATAGAAGTTCAATAAACCAATTTAATTTAAATTAGTTAAACCTGGATGGATGGATGTAGTATCAGACTTATCTTAAACCAGTTTAGGCCATTTTGAAAGTGGTTTATGTACGCTGAACTTCTGTTGTGTTACAGATTTGAACTGGGTTCTGATCACTTATACTAGTTTATGTGTAATTCCTGTCCCTAGCACCACCCCCATTATATATATTGCAGATAGTACTTAAGTTACAATCTGTATATTTAAAAATATGCTTTCATATTATCTTCAACAGATACATTTACATATAACTTCAAACTTTCTGAGGAGCTCCTTTCTAGAGATTATGTCAGTACCTTGAAAAATATTAGAGAGAGATTTAAATAGGGGATTGATTTCTGTTCACACAAAAGATGTGAGGAAAAGTATAACTATAGAACTGAATAAACCTATTTCTATTACCTAGACTTTGTTAGCTTACTAATAACACTTCTACCTGTCCTAGCTAGGTTCTATAAGCTACTGACATTCAAGAGAACATCTGTGTTCACCTTTTTATTGCTTTTGCTAAAAATATTGTAGCTGAAAGTATATCTTTACATATTGAATTACACTATGTCTGCAGCCTCTTGCCTGGGGCAGCTTTTTTTCTGCATTAAAGAAACTGATTTCCAATGTAAAGTTAGAAATATTAAGATGGCTGAGCAGGTTTCATTAAAACAAGTCAGTTCTGATGTTTCTTCTTTGTGCACTGGCAAGCTTTTGGAAATGGTACTTGGATGTTAAGAGAATACTTAAAATAAAAACATTGTAAAGATCCCCAGCAGATATCACTAAACTTTCTTCTCTTTCTGGGTAAAAGCTTTCCTCTTCACTGCATGAAAAGTGTTTAGATACCATCTGCTTATGACATTAAAATAAAACTTTCCACATGAAGAAAAACTGCATCTTCCCAACATATATTGATCTCCATGACTTCTTTTTGGAAAAAAAGCCTTCAAACAAACTTGTCCATTACTTTGTAAAGATATGTCATAGTAATAACACACTTCAGTGGGTGTATTTGACCAAAGCAAGCATTTGACATTTGGCCTTATATTTTTCAGCACACCTAACAAACAAATGCCCTGTCAAATTCTGTTGTTGATCTTGGTTAGAGGGATCAAGTTACTTTTCGCCAAAGCATGTGCACCTTTGCTTTTGGAACAGTCTTTACATATTCTGTAGTTTTAAGCTGATCTGCAGCAGGGTACTAGCTGAGGCTGGGAGGTAAGGCACAGCAGAGGAAATGTAGGAAAGTGGAGGTTAAAATATCCCATAAAAATAAAAATGGCTAAAAGTAATCACATTTAAATTAATATACATAGTAAGTTGAACTCAGGATGGCCTGCTGCTTGCTGGTCATCCCCTCCTGAAATCCCCACATGCTTTCTCTGAACGTCTCCCTTCGGAAGCTGGGACACTGCCGCATGCCCTCTGTCATCAGTGAAGCTCTAGTTGTCCTATTCCTCCTATCTATCTGCTGTAATGTTTGAGCTACAGGCAAACTTCCTCTGTTGATTTAAGCGTGTAGCTGCGAGAGATGGATGACTGGATAGACAGACAAATCCTAGCTTACTTAAAAGCCTTTAAAGAATAACTGTGACCTTGTTCTAGGACCTTTCCCATCTTGGGTGTACTGCCTGGAGTCAGGGAGAGGCAGGAGGGAATGAGGTACATGGTTTGTGCAAGTACTGGTTATGGTGAAGCACTTCTTTCTTCACTCAACATCATTTTTTATACTGTTTGGACTGACTTGTAGTGCTGCAGTGCTCTGTATTACCTGCCTGGTCACTTCCTATAGTGCTTTTAAGCTTTAAAGCACCGTAATCATCATATCTGTCCATAACCAAAGTCAGTTACTTAGCAAAAGAATAAGTTCTCTGTTCCAAACAAACCAAAGTGAAGTAGTTAAACAAGGCATGTGAACATCATACAGCTTCCTTTGCATAGTCCTAGACTTGGTCCAGACTTGGGACATTAACTTTTACACGCAGACTCCTTCAGCATCAGTCTATCCCTGTGCATCCCAGTAAGTGTATCCCAGTAAGGAATTGAAGGTAAAAATGAGAGGGACAAAAAACATACCGATCTGTTATGAAAGCCTCTGAGTTATTTCTAGTCCCCCCTCTACTAATCAAAACAGATCCTGCCCTTCAAATCCTCCTTCCAACGAGCCTCAATAAAGGGCAATGCAGGCAGACTCTTTCGCTCTTAGGAAGGTTATAGCCAGAGCTGGTAGTGCCCAAGTTCTCTTTCATAGAATCTTTTTAAAGGTAAGTGCAGATCAAGAGAAACTCTTGAGAAACATTTATAAAAAGTCTAGTGGTTATCTCCAGACAAGTATTTATTGTATGAGATTCAAGAGTTCTCAGTGTCAGAAACTTCCTGATCCCTTCTAAAGCAAAATAAAAGGTGCAGAATTAATTCGTCTCAAAAGAAAAAAATATATAGTCCTTTATTACACACCAGCAGGTGATTTTAGTAACTCATAAGTGCAAGCCTACAGATACATATGCTGTAAAGTTGTTTAGCTTCAAAAAACTTGTTTGGTTATAGTGTGTGGAAGGTTTCTACAGAAAGATAATTGGAGTTGAGATAATGTAAATGCCTGCCTCTATGTCAAAATCTTTTACCTGACAACAGAACTATTACATTTTGGAAGGGAAGCCAGTTCAGAAGCAGACATTTGACAGTATAATATGCCTATATCTGTAGGAGTGTGAGTTTTATAGGCCTCTATTTGAACAGTCACAGCTTCACATATACAAGAGAATCTGTTTCTAACCTTGGACTATGCACAAGTTCAGTGGGGCAGAATCATTCACCTTTTCTTTTTAGGAGAAAGAAATTCATAGAATCATAGAAAACTATGGCTTGGAGGAACTTCAGGAGGTCATCTACTCCAAACTTTAATTAAAAACAGGGTCAGATTATAAGTAAGAGTCTACTGAGCTCAAGGAGGCAGTCAGCCAATTTTGCATGGAGTTCCTGGGGTTGGCTGCTATTTTTTCAGGCTAAGCAGGGCAGGGTCCCCCACGCCTCTGATTGGCCGAAGGGCTTTGGCAGTCCTGCCCCTCCTCGCAGATTGCCAAATGGCCTGAAACCACAGTTTAATTACGCAGATTAGGCTTAGGGAAACCATTAATCCATGCATTAGTAAGTGTGGATAAATGGCTTCCCTGGGCTTAATCAGGGTAATTAAACTGCGGTTTCAGCCCATCCCCAAGTAGGGAGGCTGTCCTGGAGTCCCATGGGGGCTGTGGCAGGCAGCCAAGAGGCTTTACCATGGTCCTCAGAGCCCCAGCACAGCTCCTTGCCAGCTGCAGATACATGTGCACAATGAGCTGGGTCGGGTTGGGGCTACTCTGACCCCAGTGAAGCCTCCTGGCTGCCTGCCACAGCCAGCCTGGGACCTCACTGCAAGCTGCCTGCAGCCTCTCCACCTCCTGCTGCAAATTGCAGGCTGCTGCAACTCTGGCTCTAGTTTTGACCCCAAGTCTCCTACCTGGGCCAGGAATCAGGAAACAACATGGGCCAGGGATTGGGCATTAGTGTGGGTCCGGGAATAGGTGATAGCATGGGCTGAGGATTGGGTGGCTGCGCAGATCTAGGGTGGGGGATGGCATGGGCATGGGCAGCATCATGGGTTGGGGATCGGATGGTATGGCGGGGGAGATGGATAATTGGTTAGGGACAGACAGAGGGCAAGTGGCAAGGGGTGGGGGTGGCAGGGATTCAGGCACTGGGGAGGCAAATAATAAGGGCATCAAGATGTGAGGGTCAGGGAGTCTGCCCTCCTTGCCACTTGCTTCCTCACCACTCGACCCCCACCACTGCTACTTGTCCCCCTGCTGCTGCTGCTTTCTCTGCCTCAGTGGTCAGAGGAAACATTTAAGATGACACCCCCTTCCCGCAACAGTGATTAGATTCTATTTGTAGAAAATTATAAATTGTAAATACTCTTCTACTTCCACCCTTCCTCCTCTTCTGCCCCCTGAAAAACCATTGCTTACTGGGAAAATGTAAATCATAGCCAAAATGTTAACAGGAAGCCGTGGTTACCAAGATAACTACATTACACTCTTTCCTGGTTTCTCCAAATAATGTCCCCCACCAAGGGTGATAGCTTTTTTGCCTTTACCTGTTTCAGTGTACAGTCATGTCATTCTTCCATGCCTAGGCCAGGACTTCTGGCTACAGTATTCTGTGTACCACCTGCCTGCAGGATTCTACTAGGCTGGAGGCAACTGTATTTTTTTCTTCTTGGGTATCTGTGATGAGTGATAAACATGCTTCTTAAAACAAAGCATTGTTATTTGTAGTTCAAATGGTTGCTACAGGCACATAGCACATTTATATTGGTTTAATATTTATGTCTTTACATTGGTGAAAATGTAGAACAGATGCAATAAGCAACTCTGCCCTAGTACAAGTCATTCCACTCAGGGAAAAGTCATCCCTTGGAAAATCAAGATTAACAGTTCGGCAGTGTAACTTGTGCTACTGTGTGTCTACAATTCTAGTCATTTTCGTCCAGTAATATTCCTTTATGTAACAAAAAAGGCTATTATGGTAATGGATTCTTTGGCACCTATAGTTGAGACATTGTAATATTACCAGCTATCGTCTAGTACAGGGGTGGGCAATTATTTCAGCTGGAGGGCCACTTAATGGCTTTTGGTGAGCTGTCACAGCTGCAAGGGTAACTCCATCCCTTGACAGGTGCTCTTCCCCCTGATTGCCATCTTGGGACCAGAAGTCTTGCCCCTAACCCCTGACCTTTGCCATCAGAAGTCCTGCCCCTTGCCCCTGGAAGTACTCATTTTGGGAGGGTGGGGTTGCCATCTTGGAACTGGAAAAAACCCACCAAATCATACAATAAAGATCAGACATCTACTATAACATGTTTTAATTTTATTTCAAAAAAATATTTTTGTCCTGATTTACATGTGTTTGCATAGCGTATATAAAAGTGATTGCATAATAGCTCAAAATAAAGTCTTACTCTTGTGTATTGTATGCGGGGTGTGTTTGTGGGATGTGTGGTATGTTTGGGGGGTTTGTAGGGAGGTGTGGGGTTTTTGGGGGGGATGGGTATTGAGTTTGTCGGTGGGTTTGGGGGTGGGTGTGGGTTTTGTGGGTAGATAAGGGTCCACCTGCCACATACCTCTCCCCCCCACCCATGGTGCATAATCCCCGCTGGCAGCACCAACAGGCAGTAGGCCCTTGGGGTGCTCATGGCAGGCAGAACCCCCCAGAAGCGCATGGCTATGGCTTAGTCTTGGGAACTGCATGTGTTGGCATGGAGCCGGCCTGGCCCAGCCCACTGGTGCACACCTTCAAGCTGGACTTGGCTGACTCCATGCCAGTATGTGGGGCTCCCAGCAATACAGGCAGGAGCTGCGCATCATTGGGCCGAGCTGGTTCCATGCTTCCCCATGGGGCTTCTAGCACTCCAGTGGGAAGCTGCACAGGGCAGCATGGAGCCCACCCAGCCTGATGATGCATGGACTAGGAGCCGCTGTGAGTTGCACGCCATCTGGCTGGGCGGGTACCACGCTGCCAAGTGTGGCTCCTGGCACTGCAGCCGGGAGCACGTGCCTCTGGGCTGGGCTGGGCTGGGCTTAGCTGGCTCTGTCTCTCCATGTGTGGCTACCCTCTGGAATGCTGGAAGCCCAGCATGGGGGCATGGAGCCGGCCAAGCCCCATGATGTGTGCCTCCTGCCTGGAGTGCCAGGAGCCCCACATGCAGGCATGGATCTGGCTTGGTTTGTTGCAGAGACGTGCAATCTAGAATTGAGTAGCTGATTTGTGTGCTCCGGACATCAGTATGCTTCAAATGGGTATATAAACTAATGTATCCTACAGTAGTGTTACCGTGTTGTGTGTGAGTCTAGAGAGGAAAGGGAGAAGAAGGATTTTAAAACAACAAGCAGCCTATCCTCTTGTCTTATCTGAAGATTTACCACTTAATGTCGGGCCATGGACTTTTTTTGTGTCCTACCTTTGAATGTCAGTTAGCATGAGGTATAAGGAGTTAGTCCCAAAGAATATAATGGTTTCAGATATTTCTGTGTCTTGCAGTGATGAATTGCATATTTCCATCAGCACAAACAGTATACCTAGACCTAGTTATCACTTGGGGAGCCCTGGTGAACAACTATTGTCTCAGATCCTGATGCACGCGTCTTACATACCTATAGGCAGCCACTAGATCCCCCCTGAGCCTTCTCTTCCCCATGCATCTCAAGCAAAACTAGGGATGTCATCCTCCCACTTTACTCGGCCTTAGTGAGGCTGCAGCTGGAGTACTAAATCCAGTTTTGGGCCCCCCACTTCAGGAGGGATGTAGATAAGCTCGAGAGAGTCCAGAGGAGAGCTACCTGTATGATCAAAGGCCAAGAGAGCAAGCCTTACAAAGAGAGGCTGAGGGACATGGGACTCTTCAGCCTGGCGAAGAGAACACTCAGGTGGGACTTGGTGGCTGCCTATAAGTATATAAAGGGGATGCAACAGGATCTGGGAGAACGGTTGTTCACCAGGGCTCCCCAAGGGATAACTAGGTCTAACGGCCACAAACTTCTAGAAGGCTGATTCAGACTCGATATAAGGAAAAACTTCTTTACAGTCTGAGTGTCCAATGTCTGGAACAGACTCCCTCCAAAGGTGGTGCAAGCATCTACTGTGGACTCATTCAAAAGGCATTTGGATGCTTATCTTGCTGGGATCATTTGATCCCTGCAGACTTCCTGCCTCTGGCACGGGGGCTGGACTCTGATCTCACGAGGTCCCTTCTAGCCCCTAATGTCTATGAAATGTTAAAGGAACAGAGATGACTTCTAGGCATCCCTCCAATGAAAGAAAGGCCTCACCAGGTACAGAAATGATGTTAGCAGAGATGTTAACATGGTGCTTCATTCCATTTCAGCGACCCACATGTTTCATGTTTCTTATACATTTATATAAATTGTGGTAAACAGCACCTGAGGATTCCAGATGCTCCTGGAGTGGAATTTCAATGGTTATTTTTGGAAGGATGTCAGGAGTTAGGAAAAGCTACAATTGGAGAGTTTTTACGGGCCACCCAAATTTTCCTGTGAATAGTCAGGTGCTTTTCCTTGATCCAGAGTAGGCCTTTGTCATTGGTACTCCTATTGAAAAAACATGAAATGTAGAATTAAAAACAGATAATTTCTAAATCTGAAGATGATAGTCTAGCTGTTTGAATCTTCAAAGGTAATGCATACCATTTAAGCCATATAGTTATCACAGTTCTGAATTAAAATGTTTCCAGTATGGAGCTTTTATGCAATTTGATCAGATTTTATTTGCTGCCTTTATGGTTCTTTTAAAACTTGATGTAATTAAGAAAACTTAGTTTCTTATTATACCGTTTTATTCGCTGTCAGGAAGCAAAATGTACTGTTTTATAACAGGAATTTATTTTTTCTGTACTACATTGTATATTTATGCATACACGTGCTTTTATAAAACACATTTTAAGTGAGTGTAAAATTTATATTATTTAATGTGTATTTGGCTTTTTGAGGTGTATTTTCTTATTGACGTATGTAGAATTATGTTTAAAATTTACATTACTGTTTATAGAAGCAAGGCAAAAACCTAACATATACTGGGATCAGAGTATGATACTTAGATTTATTTACACTCATCAGCATTGATTAATGTACCATATCTACTAATAGCACGTTTGTGTATTATAATCTGCCTCAACTAGAGGCACATTACCTTGGGCTATAATCCCATCAGATATCATATATCAAACATGGTTAGATTTGGTCAGTACTTGAATGGAAGATTTCCAAGAAATATTCAGCTGTTGCAGGAAGTGGCATTTTAATTCTGCAGGCGGCACTTTTCTCTATGTTACTGTATCAGTCTTGCTGATGCTATTGAATGACATGTAAATCAAAGAAAACATAGACAACAGCCAGCCATGGAATTCTCATAGCCCTGTTTTGGAAGGATAAATGTAGGTCCTGGTATCCTGGCCAAATTCTATCATAATACAGCAAAAGCTTTGTTACCCCACACCAATGGGGAATCGGGGGTGCTGGATAACAAAATATTCCAGTTACCTGAGAGGCTGCCTCTTCTGCCATGTCCGATGCACCGCTGCCCCTCCTGCTGCACTGTCGCCCCTTCCACTGCGAGGGATGGGGAGGGGGGCAAAAGAGAAAGGGGAAAAGAACTGTTATTGTGGGGTGTGGAGCCTGTGTCTAGCTCCGCCTGGCCTATCGGGGTGTTGCCCCTCCCCTCAACTCACCTGCCATGACTTGGATGTAATCAATTACCTTTAGAGGGGTCTACAGTGGAGATCTTTATCCTGGGTGGGGCCTCCCGATAGACGGTGTTACTCACGGTTGTCTGACGCGGTGGTCCACGGGGCTCCGCCTCCCCTACACCCCGTCCACACGCCAACCGCTGGGTGATGCGTTCCAGATGTTTCCAGGCCCTGTATGACGGCCTCAGACCGGGTCCCCGGTTCCCGGTCGTTCTCCCTCCTGCTGGGAGTGATTCCTCCTTCCTCCCTTCTTACAGAAAATACTCCTCCAAATCAGGAGGAGTTGGTGGGTGCTCCCCCTGGTTCCAGCTCCCTCCTGGAGCCTCCGCTGTCTCCCCTCTCCTACCGGCAGCAGAGCGCTCCCTTGCCTCCTGAGCGTCAGCCGCTTCAGGATACTGAGAGAGTGCCTCGGCTTGCACTCTCCGACCGCCTTTCACTCTGCTGTTCGCGAAAGGCGTACAGCTCTTAGATAAGCTGCCTGCTCGAGACCCGCGGGCTGGGTCCTCTCCGCTCTGTGCGAGAGCCCACAGCATGGGCTGCCCGCCCGTACTCTCTCTCTCCCTGGCTCCCCCGCTCTCCCTGTCCTGCCGGCGTTTTTGAACCTTCCCGCCGCGGCCGCTACGGCCGCTGGGATTGGCTCAGCTGTTTGCCGCGCCGGGAACAGCTGTTGCCAGAACCGGCGTAATGGCGGTTCGCGCGGCTGCAGCCGCGGATGCGGCTCCTCTTCCCGCTGCTCTTCAGCCGGTACGTATGCCACTCTGGGGGCTTGCTCTCGGGGTCTGGGGTCTGTGGGTCCTCCCTTCTCTCCCTCACTAGCCTGTGGGGGCACTTCGCCGCCACATGGGGGCTCGGCAGCACAGGCTGCTTTGCCCCGGGCCGTGGGGGCTCGGCGAAACTGGAAGTGTCATGGTAGGCACTTCTGGTTTCGCTTTTATCTTACAAGTCAGCATGCCAGTTAATAGAGCATGCCGGCTTGTAAAGTGCAGGATAATTTGGCTTTTACTGTACAAATCTTCAAGTTAAAGAAGTTAAGTACAGGCAGTCCTTGGACTTACGACACAATTGGATCCTGAAAGCCGCATCTTAAGTCAAAATGTTGCAACTCAGAACTGATTTTTCCATAGGAAACAATGTTATAAAGGGGGGATTGATTCTTGAACCAAGGCCCGATACCCTATTTTCACCAAAAATAACCCAGAATTTTGTACTTAATCAATTATAGATGAGTAATATAGCTATGTTAATGCATTTATATTGTAAATGGCAATCATATTGATTTGGAAGGACTTCTTTGAGGTGACTTTGCTGGACTTTTTGAAGGGCTCTTGGTTGACTTTTTGAAGGGTTCTTGGCTGGAGTCTTCTCAGGAGTCTTGGCTGCAGGCTTTTCTGGAGTCTTGTTTGCTTTCTTAAAGAAAGTGTCCAAGGAAGTTTGAACATCTGTTCTCCAGGGAGATGGGCGACCCAGCGAACTTGTTCACTTGCGTGGTGTTGTGTCAGATCAAGCATTGTAAAGTCAAAAATGACATCAGAAAGTTGAAATGGTGTGTCAATTTATAAATGTTCTAAGTGTGAAATGTTGTAAGTTGAGGACTGCCTGTAGTCTGAACATAATCATTCAGTGGATCTAACCAATATGGCCGAGGGCGGATGTTACACTTCTGGCAAGAAATATCCCTTTTAGTGCTGCAAAAAGTGAATATTCAAGTGTTTTTCTGCAGAAAAAGCATGGCAGTTTTGCAAAGAAATGTTAGCTCTTTAAGCAAGTTCTTGGCAGCACAATGATACCCAGAGCCATGTGTGGCACGTATTTACCTATGTGAACTGCCATAGGGCGTACCGTCACCCTCTGGCATCCCAGGAGACTGAGTTCCTTGCTCCTTCTTCCCTTCCCCCATTAGCACTAGAGAGTGTGTGGCACAGGAATCTCTGCATGTTGGCACCTGGCTTTGGAGCATCAGCAGTACAGGCTCTCATCATGCTTTACGATGCTTTGTGAGACTGGGCACTTAAATACCTGCACTTGTATTCCTAGGCATATTTTTGTGGTGCTAAAATTTTTTTTCAGAAATTTCTGAAGGGCTGCATACCCTATCAAACACCAGTATTAACCTTCATCACTTGTTGCTGTATCTGAATTATAATACATTGGGATTAGACTATGCAAGCATAAATTCACATACAGAAACATTAACTTTGTACCCTTGTTTTCTTCCTTAATAAAATTATATTTTTGTATGCACAGAATATATTTTATATTGAATGTAGGAAAGAATTTGAAAAGAAAGTCCCAGGATAATGCAAAAATGTCAGAGTAAATTGTGCCCTAGAAGTTCTTTCATATTGTGATGCACTGGAGAAAAGACTATTTTATGATGAGAAACCATTGGATTCATGTGTTTGGTGCTGTGAAATGTGTTGACTATGAAGTTGTAGGTTTTTATATATATGCAAATGTTATTTTTATTCACCATATTGTATATTTTCAGGCGAGAATAATGTTAAAGCGTAGCGTAGTATTCCAGTATATTGAAAATTCATTCCCATAACAGATTATAGAATTTTATAATTAAATAATAATTTATTTCCCTCTTTGCTTTACAGATTTTAAAACCAAGTTCATTCAGATCCTATTAACTACCATGGCCTTAATGAACAAAATAAACAACTGGTTTTGACTGGCAGGAGCTCACTTGGTAGAAAAAATATGCATATGCAACTCTGTATGCATTTAAGTAGGTAATTTATATAGGTTTCCATTTAAGCTCTAATTCAAATCATTTAAGAATGTAATTAAATTTATACCCCCCCCAAATAGTTCCACTGTCTTTAAAAGGATAACACATACTTAAAACCAGGGGTTAGATACACAACTGGCAACCTCCACATGCAAATAATGTGACGTATGACCTAAGTTGTGGTAAATGTACAGGCATTTTAGGTTTACAACAAATATTAAAATCAAGATGCTTATTGCATTAGTTAAAATACATACATATTAAATGTAAAGGTACAAGAAGCTGAAATGCATATGTATGAAACGCACACTTTTAGTTGAGAGATTTCATTTATGAAAAATTGTGTGCTTTAACCTTTTGGCTTTCATTGTGTTCAAGGTGTGTAGTTCATCAGAATGAAAAAAAAAAGGTAATGATTAAAAATAATTGTCTGCAATTATAAGTGACAATTTAAACCAGTTGGATGTAATAACTTTCCATATTAATAATATGTTCCATCTTTATGATAAAGAACAAGCTGAGATTATACAATACCACTGCTTCCAGAAGAATATGAATTACAAATTTCCAGAATAGTTCTGAAAATGAGAATTGTGAATTTTTTATTGGAGGTTATGCTACACATGATATATTTCCATCAGGTCTCAATAGAGGCTTTTGATAAAGACAATCTAGCTTTCTAGAGCTTGAAATATTTCCCACAAATTCTCAACTGAATCTTTTTTGTATTGTTGTCAACATCACAACTCAACTAGGAAATATTTTAAAGTATTCTAGGTAACATACAGACGTGTGAAAAGCAAATTGATTTGTACAATAAATCTGAAAATTATTTAGAGGAGTTCACCGGTGAAACCTTTCCTAAGTTTAATTGAAAGTTAGTGGACATAGGTACCTTTTGAAAAGTTTATCTTAAGCAGCTGACCCAAGGAATGGGTTTTGGGTATCCCAAGTCCCAGACTAGCACCCAGTAGTCAAAACTCCTGAGTCCATGTTTCCTTTGCTCTGTATTCAAGTTGTGCCTTAAAGCTTGCAGTGAAAGACATTTTTTTTGCAAGAATCTTGTAGGTGTAATAAAAGATATCACCTCTACCATGAGCCCAGTCTGCTCTGTTTAGCACTCAGATATTTGAGTGCTTTTGCAAAAACATTGCAAAGTAGCCCCTCCCTCTACTAAAAGGGATTGAGGAGGGCAAAGACTCTCCTGGGAACCAAGAAAAGAAAACCCAATATATTCTTTATTAACACAGGGAAGATGCTTCAAGGGGTGTGTGGCCATAATTTTTTGAGAAGTAATGGCAATAGATTAAGGTTGGCTCTTTTCTAACTCAAATTAAAAGGAAAATAAATGAGCAGAAATGAATTAGGTAGCTGTTTTTGCAGCCACGTGTTTCAGAAATTAGTTACTACAAGAATTGGACAGATTATTTTTTTCTGTGGAACATTTTGACTTTTTGCTGAAAAATGGAATGTTTTCCATTTGTGCTTGAGGGGTCTTTTTTATCTTATTTATTTTTTCCTGTGGAGAACAGACAAACTTTGAGGGGAAAGAATTAGTGGAAAATTGTTTTTATTGTAAAAACAGTTTGGATGGAAATCTTCTAACCAGCCTTACTTCCTAGTGTTTTGCCAGAAGATAGGCCTCCTTTGGAAGGAGTATGCAGAAGCTGCTTGGTCTGAGACTGTGGCTATTGGTCCTGCTTCTGGTATCAGCAGTTTCCTAAAATTGTTTGATGCAATTGTGAGATACTTTTCAGCTCTTCTGCTTCTCCCGTCCCACTGTGTTTGGGATAGTCTTGGGGGAACATGGGAGAGAGAAGGGGAGTTGTTAGTATTGTTAGGTAGCTTGGAAACCATCAACAGCAAAATATTCTTGCCCCAAAGTTTTTCTACTTCACAAGCCCCTGTTTTGCTGCAAGGTCACACAGGCCCACTGACCTGCCTTCTTGGATCTGCTTCCAAAGCCCTTTGATGTGCCCCTGGGAGGAAATGCATGCTGACCTCCTTTGACATCTTCCAGTTGCTTAGCATGGGCAGTGAATCTCATTCTGACAGGGTCCTGGAAAGGTCACTGTGATAGTTCTCTGTGAGAAGGACCATTCTCCCTGCAGTGCACTTGCATCAGTGGAGTTGCATAAAAAGACAGAGATCACCTGCAGTCAACTTGTCACTAACCACTAAGGCAAGAAGGCTTCTTCGGTGGGGGCAGTGAAAGGAGATTTGTCAAATTTTGCTCTTATGTGTTCTCGAGGGAGGAAAAAACATACAGTTGGAGGAAAAAAGGGCATAAATGAAGAAAATAAATAATGTGAAGGTACAGAGGCATTTTTTAGGGGGCATTGCTATGCTGGGTGAAGTAAATGGAAAGGCTACAGTGATCTGATCTGGCCTAGAGCTGACTGAAAAAAAAGAACTTGTTTTTAATGTAAGTTTTTGTGAAAACAAGATCTATTTCACCATCATTTTTGAAAGTCAGAATTTTTCTATTAGTTCTGATTAAGCCCTTCCCTTGAGCAGTAGTGTGGAGCTTGCTTTCAAGGAGTAATCATTCTGTTTTCTGCTGTTCTCTTCTGTGATAAGAAAGTTTTTCCTCCCCAAAAGAAGAAAACTATTGTCACAGGAAGTGTAACACAGACCCTGTCTGGGTTGTTAAGAAGGGACAAGTTCTGTCTTGGACTATGTGATTGACCATCACTTCTTGTACATAACAAAAATTATTCCAGGGCAAAAGGGGTGGGGGGGGCGGGGGGGCTGCTACTTTGACAGCAACTAACTCTAGGGTCTGTTGATCTGGCACTTGAGCATCTTATAGGGCATCCTGACCTAAGCATGTGTACCACAAGTGACAACAGTAGCCTCTGTGTTTGTCATATGACAGATCAGGGACAGGGACAGGCAGCACAGTGACAGATAGGGTAGGAAGCAGAAAACAGAGCAGCAGATTGGGTAGGTGATCACTGGTATTCCAGGAGAATGTGGGACTAAACTTGTGGCATGCTGGCCAAAAAGGTTAGCCTACTGCCATAGAAAAAATCCACAAACTAGCCTGTTGTTCAAATGAAAATTGCTTTTAAAAACCCCAAAAAACTTAGATGGGCTGCTAGCACAACCACCCTCATTGTGAAACTGAGAGCAGTGACCATTGGACTGATGACAAAGTCTAATATTGTATATACAAAAACTGCCAGAGATAAGATCCTGGGACATGGGGAGACAGTATATAGGGGAAAACCTCTTGAGGTCCATTGAATCCAAATACTTGGTAAAATTTATTATTAGACTCAAATCCAGTCTGAAACTTTTGGATTAGCAGGATACTGGCGTAGGTGAACCACAGGTCTGATTTAGGATTGTTATATCTATGTGCTGAGCTGGCCTAAAGCATTTAGGAGGTATATTCTGATGATTCTGTGGCTAGACACTAAATTTAACTGATACTTTCTAACAATATATATGCATGTATGTTGTGTGAGGCAGAAACAGGAAAAAAGAGATCTGTTTAGGGCCTTTCCAGTCTTCTATAGCAGAAGTGGAGCCCCACTGCTTGTTCTTTTCAACTTTAGAGACCTGATTGTATCAGTTTGCAAAGCCAGACTAGAAAACAAAGAAAACACCTAGGAACGCCTATTTTAATGAAAGCCGAGATTCTCCTTCACAGGCCTAAGGACCAGCTTTGTTAATAAGGGGTTTAATGTGCAGCTCCTTGGGTCCCCTCTGGCTTAGTGCTGTGGGTTGAAAGCCACTGGCAGATTCTTCATGATAAGACAAGTCCAAAGAAGAAAAAAGGGGGAAATACTTTTTTTCTTTCTCTCTCTCTTAGTGTTTCAAGATTCACCTTCATTTTTCCTAAAGGGTTTTTTTAAGCACTATCTTCTTGCCCTGGTGCCTACTGGGAGTGTAGGACTTAAGTTATCATAAGCTCCCTGTGGCTACTCTCGTTCAATGCCTGCCTAGGCATCCCCTGGTTCAAACAGCATGGGATGGCTTTGATTCTGTTTTTCTTTCTCCTCTATCCATCTGTTGCTTGACTCCTGATCATGAGGTGTGTCAGTCTCTTAGTGCATGCATTGAGTGAGATCAAGCGAAGGCTCTGGACTCCATACTACAGGAGTTTGAAACTCTAATAATTGGTGTTGTTTCTAATATACCAAACCAGAGAGTAGCAGGTGATCGAT
Source organism: Alligator mississippiensis (assembly GCF_030867095.1). Taxonomy (NCBI): domain Eukaryota; kingdom Metazoa; phylum Chordata; order Crocodylia; family Alligatoridae; genus Alligator; species Alligator mississippiensis. Next base: position 72,166,728 of record NC_081827.1, read on the forward strand.
GCAAACAAAGCAGGAAACATCAATTCATGGAGCCTCTGCAACAACTTAATCTTGATAGGATTGCTGCCAGCAAGGTGTAAGGCTGCAGGGTGTGGAGAGCTCTTAATTTTGGCTGTTGCCAGCCCTCTGCAGGATCAGATTTGTGGTTATTACCTGAAAAGAAAAACAAAAAGATATATTTTTCAGTAGGAACCTGGCAATGTACATACATGTGGCAGTAGTTACATTAAGGAACACCCAGATATATTTGACTTTTCAGCATATAACACACACAAAATTATGTCAGATTAAAGGAAAAAAAAGCCAACTCTGAAAATAGTTGCCCAGAAAACGAGGCTATATGCATCTATGCACATGTGTATATGTGCATGTGAGCATGTGCACTTGTGTGTCTCTAAAATTTAATTAAAAGAGAGTTTTATTTTTTTTCTTACTGCAACTTTTCCTGCCCAATCTGGAAGGAGATCAGTTGGGCAAGGGGAATATCAGCCAATTTGGGGATTTTACCTGTTGCATTGGATGTAGATGACTAGAGCATAAATGGTGTAATAAGTCCTTCGTGAGCTGGAGTTTGAATGTGTTGGGAGAGTGGAAAGTGTAGTTGTGCATTTTCTCTTTTGGTGTCTAGATCCAAGAGTTCAGTTCACTTTAGACAGTCTTTGTCTTAGAGCTGTCTTGGGAACTCAGGATAGAGAACTTGCAGAGTAGGTTTTGTAATGTTAAAACAGACTGTATTGTACTCTAAAAGTACCTCCCATCATAACAGATACAAGTTTTGGCTGTTACTTTTCAGAAGTACCAATTGTTACCTTTCCAGGGGGCGAGGGTCTATGGTCAACAGCAAAGTTAATTTTATTGTACAACTTTAACATGATTCCGATAACTTTTGAGATACAGGTCTTCAGTGAAAAAAAATAAAGCTCCTAATGCAGGTTTTTCCCCAGGTCGGAAGGACAAATTGTCTTAGGAGGTTAGTCGCAATCAATTTTTAGGGGTTTAATAAAAACCACAAAACCTAAATTGCTTTCCCTGTTGCTATTCTTATTAGTTGTGCTCTCATATGTCCTCTAGTATTTAGAGGTCCTAACTCCTGGCATCTTCTATCTTTTCCTGCCAACCCTAAGTCATGTGAAAAGGAATAGGTACTATGGGCACATGGCACATTGCCCTGGGGTGGGGTAGGGAAGGCTGGGGCCAGCACCTGGGCTAGTCTCAGCAGTCTTAGCTGCAGTTCTAGGGTCCTCTAGGGGCTACCGTTGCAGTGATCCTGCAGCAGGGAGCCTGGCCAGCGGCCGGAGTGTGGCTCCAGCTGGCCAGACTCGTTTCTGGTGGCACAGGCTGCCACCACGTGCACTACCCTGCTTTTTTTAAGTGAGGGGGTTTTTTGACACTGGGATCTCTTGGTGTCAAAACACCCCTCTGTGCTGCGAATTTGCAGCATGGGGAACACCTGCATGTGTGGCATATGTGGTACGTCTGTGGCGCTGCATACCGCATGTTCCTGCTTGTCTGAATGTGCCCCACAAGCCCTCTTCCAACTCTTAAGACAACTGCTCCTGGCTTCAGTAACTAGGTAAGCAACACCAAGGGAAACTGGAACCAGGTGAAACTATGAGCTCCTTGAGGACAAAGAGCAGGTCTTATCTGCAGTATTAGCTACCTAGCACAGGGTCAGCAACCTTTTGTCTCTGCAGGCTGGAGCTTGCAGTCTGGCCCCCTGCCACTAGCCACAACTGTGTGCCTTCTGAAGAACTCAATCCACCTATGTTTACCCTTACCACAGATACCTGGCCCATTTGCAGCAAGCATAAATGCAGGCACGAGAGAGCAGCAGGAAGGGCTGCATAGAATGGCACTGCAGAGGGGACAGCCAAGTGCCTGATCTCCTCTGCTGCCCGAGACCAGGTTGGACCTCTTCCTGGGTCAAATCTGATCCATGGTCCTTAGGTTACTGACCCCTGACCTAGCATACTGTAGGGACTCCATTAAGTTACAGATAGCAATGCTAATATAATCCAGCACAGAGACACACTTATGTTTGCTGTCCTTCAAAGAATATTTATAATCAATTATATTGCTGCAATTGCACAAATATGTTAACCCATCCCACAATTGCAGAAGGGAAGAGTCTACAAAAGCTATGTCTGCTGTTAAATATGTTGCATGGTATTCATTTTATTTAGCAAAGTAAATATGAAGTTAATACTAAACTATGACGTTCTGGTTTAAGCAAGTATTCAGTTAGCAATTGTCTTTGCGTTAGTTGACTCCAGTCAGGGAACAGAAACCATTTCATGTGACTTGAATATGTCATTAACAGAAAAAATCCAGTTGAAATTCTTTTGTTGAATATTTGAGTTTGCACTAGTGAAACACCTGAATATTTGTGTTAAGAAACTGTAGTGTCATAAAGTTTAAAAATTCACTTTTGATTCTGAGTGAATACTGTATGCATATGATGTACTTTTAAGTCTGAGTGAGTACTTTCTACAATGGGTTATCTCTGCTTGTTATATGTGGGAGGGAGAAGCTCATTTCCTATTTCAAAGGTCTGCTGAAAAGCTTAGCAATCTTTGTAACCCTTTTGCTCTCATACAAGGTAACAGCTTGTTTGGTCCATAGATTTGGTCCTTAGATTTTATTAACGTTTGAAATTAATAATGCAATGAATATGCATTTAAGTTTTAATATTTTTGTGACAGGGCCATCTAGTCATCAAAAATGTTTATATATTGATATGAGATCCATTGGGGAACAAGCAGGAAAAAATTGGAAATCCTAGTACAATCATGTAATTGAGACTTGGTGGGATAGTTTGTAGGTTACTTACTGAATATGTGTAGATATCCTAAATGAGTGACGCAGAGAAGGCTGAAGTATTTAATGCTTTCTTTATCTCATTCTTTGCAAATAAGGTTATCTACCAGATGATGAGCACATTTGGGAGCAAGGATAGTGGAGGAAATAATTGGCTTAGAGTAGGGAAGGAACAGGATTGAGTAGGGAAAGAACAGGTTAAATATTACTTAAAGAAGCTGAATGTTTTAAAATCAGCAGGGCTGGATGAGATTCACTGTAGAGTACTCAAAGATCTGGACGAGATAATTGCAGAGTCAGTAGCTGTTCTATTTGAGAACTCATGGAAGTCAGGTGAGTCTTTGATAACTGGAAAAGGGCAAATATAATGCCTGCCCTTAAGAAGGGAAGGAGGAGGATCTAGGGAATTGCAGATTGGTCCACTTGACCTTGATACCTGAAAAGATGTGGGAACATCTTATCAAGGAATCAGTTTCAAAGCCCCTGGAGAATCAGGGATCAAGAACAACCAGCATAGATTTGCCATTAGCAAGTCATGTTTGACCAACCTGATTTCCTTCTATGACAAGGTGATGAGCTTATGGATGTTGGGGAAAGCAGTGGATGTGATGTATCTTTATGTTAGCAAAGCTTTTGACACATTTTCCTTGACCTTCTCATTAATGACCTATGGAAATCTGATCTAGATGAATTACTGAAAGGTGGATGATACTGGTGTTTCATTTTAATCATGGAAAAATGTGGATTTTGGATTGCTTTTTTAATCCGAAAATTGGAGTTATTTTTTTTTTATCAGAGAAAAACAGGATCCCTGCTGATAACGTACTGGTTTGTATTAACAGGAATGTTGCTTGCAGGTCAAGGGAAGTAGTTCTTCTACCTTATTCAGCACTGGCCAGTCTTCACCTGAGTTCTGTGTTCAGTTCTGGCCACCACACTTCAAGGAAAATGTAGATGAATTCGTATCTAGAGAAGAGGAACAACAATGTTAGAAGTCTAATAAACATGTTTAATGAGCAGTTGGAAGAACTAGGATTTTTTAATCTGGAGAAGAGGATACTGAAGCAAATTTAATAGCAGTTTTCAAATACTTGAAGGGTAGTTATAAAGAGGAGGATGATGATGATAGATTATTCTCTATGGTTGCATGGTACAATGTAAGGAGAAATGGTCTTAAATTGCCACAAAGGAAATTTAGGAAGAATTTTTTCACTGTGCTGCTGGAACAGATTGGAACAGATTACCTAAAGAGATTTTGGGATCATTATCTTTGGTAGACTTCTCTGGAATGTTTTAGACAGGATGATGCTGCCTTGAGCAGAGGGATGGATGACAATCTCCTGGGTTTATTCCTTCTTCCTTTCATCCTTTCCTCCCTCCTGCCCTGTGATTCTGTGACTTGGTAGCATCACATAGATCAATGATAGATTTGCTAATTGCTGTAGATGAATTTGTTATGTTTATTTATTTACATTTATTTGTACATATTTTAATATTTATTTCTGTGCTTCCATTTTAAACATTTTCAAATTTAAAAAAGGAAATAAGCAGCACTCGTGGCTTCCAAAGCGTGCACTAATATAAATAATAGGTGTAATTTAAGAATCATGTCAAAACATAATTAGCATAGGTTTTTATTGAAGATTGCTTTGCAGTGGTTACTAAGCATAAGGTAGAACATTGTTAATGACAATTACTTCAAGTCATTTTGTATTATGTGCCTTTTAACTATTGATTTATTAATTCAGAATTAAAATGAAATATTATTGAGCAGACCCTGGATAATCAGTTTTACATAGGCAAGTCACCATCTGAAGTATTTCTTTCTTAGTGCAGCTCTGCTGGAGGCGGCTTTACCTTGGGGAAGACAGATGCTGATACCGCCGAGAGAAGATAGTTTTGCTTTATGTCTGAACTCTGTGGGAGCTGTACTGGCAAATATATCTTCAGAAATGCATTGAATCAGTCATCTTCTTGTGCACTATGGCTTGGTCTCTTCCACAACCTTTGAGCCACCTACATTTCACATGTAATTTCTCTTCCAGCCCACACAATCAGTCAAAACTTAGATTTAGATGTCAAGACTGAGAATATCACAACCCACTTCCTGTCTTAGATGGACCATCACCTGGTTAGTGCAGTGGTAGGAAACTTTCCAGCTTCCAAACAACAAGGAAAACCAATAATTCTAATTCAACCAAATTCATAGACTCTAAAAAATTAAAAGCCTGCTAAAGAAAAAGTGATAAATCATCTTCACTGTTTACTAACCTACATAAATCATGCTGGCCCCCAAATTGCTCTTTCTTTCTCATTGCCCACAGATCCCTTTTGATTTTTCCAATCAAGAATATTCATCCAATACCCTTCACTAGATGAATAGACAGGAGCAGAAACCTGTGTGCTAATACCGTGGAAACAATGATGGGATTCCTCAAAATACATGCTCAGGCCAAGACGGGATTCCTTTGAGCCTCCACTGAAGCTTGCCAAATCTCACCCCAAAGAGCAATCCAGGGTAAGGTAAACTACTTCATCAGTTATAAATGCCTACAACCTGCATCACAACCAAAATCCAAAACCTGTGAGAGAGATCTCATATGCTCAGGAACTCTTCTCATATAGCATGGATCCCTCTTTTAGTGGGATATACCTAATGACTAGTGATGGGATATAGCACCATCTCCACTGCACTCCTCACTTGTACAGTCCAACAAAGAATAATTTGTTTTCCATCCCTCTTAAGTATCTACATGCAACAACTAGGTGAACTGGTCAAATGACCTGAACTCCATTGCTAACAATATGCAGATAACAGAGAACTTTACCTATCTGTCACCACTTGTGTGGATGACAGTACTTGGATGAGATCGTTTTGTAGATATAAGCTGTCTTAGATGGACCATCACCATGTTAGTGCACTGAATATCTTAGTTTATGCAGACAACCATATTCTCCTTGCCATTGAGCCCAGCCAGCTCCAGAGGATGCTGGACATCAACTCCAAGGCAGCTGGGTAGACAGGGATTTGCTTCAATGATTCCAGATGCGCCTCCCTGCATACCAACTGCAGGAAAAGAAATTATGTCCAGGCTACTGCCATCAAGGTCCAGGGCAAGTTCATGAGGTGCACCTCCACTTGGGCATGACCACCAGCTGCCAGATGAGACAAGTGCTGGAAGAGACCATGTATGGTCTTTGGACTTTGCCTTCCTTTGATAATGAGCTCCCAAAAATAAAGATAAACCTCATCTTTGCTGAACTATAGAAATGTGGGAGGATCTACAGATATGTGTAGATGCAACATGCATTTCTTTGACCTTTCCTTCTCTAGCATGAATAAGTAGTAACGTAGATTTTTAAACAAGAACAGTGAAAACCCCAAACACACACACAACCCATCACCTTCCAAAAAAGGCATATTTGCTTCATATGCTTCTCTTCTTGGAGAGAGAATGAGAGAACAAACAGTACATGACTAACATGTAGTCACATTGCTTAGTATACTACTGAAATTCTGCCAGATAGTGTGGCGATGACAGGTTCAGAACCAGAGGGGATCAGGGCTATGGCTGCAACCCCCTTTTGAATTGAGGTGTACCAGTGGAGCCTCTGGGGACTTCATAAAGCAGGTGGAAACCCTCCATCCCTTTCCCTTCCTGCTCAAAGACATGCCCTTTCCCCCACCCCCTCCCCCCACCTGCCCTGCTCCACTGTATCAGGGTCAGGGAATCCTTAGAGCCATTCCTGTCCCCTGCATAAAGGCTGGACTCAGCAATGGACAGGGACAGCAGCACTGGCTCTGGAGTGGGCAGGGGGAGCAAGGGAAGGGGCATGCCTCTGAGCACAGCAGGGGGCGGGGGTGGGGGAAGAGAAAGGAAGGGGAGGGAAGGGAAGGGAAGGAGGGATTTTAATTTGCTTTAGGAACTTAAAGAAGTCTGCAGATGGTTCTCATGGCTGGGTCTGCCCACACTGGTGGGAGTGTAGAAGGCTGGCAGAAGGGAGTGCAGCCACCCATACAGTGTAGGTTACTGCTTCTGCACCCCCCTTTGGGAAATCGTGGATACGCCCTAGGCAATGAGGGCTGCATCAGAACACAAATATAATATGGAACAGGGTAGAATAGAAATTCCAGGTTATGCCAGCCAGCCCTAAGTCTGCCAGAATCAAGGTGCTTGTAGGAAGATAGGAACACTTTTGTAGGCCCTGACTTCTGGCTTCCATTGTACCACCTTATATAATGTTTTCAGTGCCCGGTACCATATAAAGGTGGGTTAAGAAAGTCCCTGTCATGAAGAGTTTGTGTCCTAATGGATCAGTGGAAGTTAAAGCAATAGTTGACAGTACAAGATAAATGGATATACAGTTGAAAATTCATTGCACAAGAGACTGGCCACTAAGTCATTTTGCTGGGAAAATTAAAAAAGAAATTTTGGTGCCAAATCATTTTCGAGACCTGTTCAGAATAATTAATAAGCCTTTGTCAGTGTTAATAAATATTTACATAAAATAAGCTCCATAACCTCATGGGGATTATGAACAATGCGGTTTCTTCCCTAACAAGTGTAAAAATTCAAATTAAGCAATTCTACAACATGTAGCAGACAGTAGATTGAGTCAGTGCAATGGTTCCCAAACCTTTTGGACCAAAAAACCATTATTAGCCCTCTATTTCTGATGTACCTCATCATCAGTCTTTTAATTGAAAAGTAGGGTAGAGCGGTGTGATGTGATCTGTGGATCACTTTTCCTGAATTTTTGGAGAAGTACCTGGTCCTTCTGTAATAAGCATCAAATATGTATTTTATGATCCCTGCACCTACAAGAAAATAGAATGGATTAATTATATTTGGATATTTATATTAAAGTAAAATTAATTAATAAATGTAAGCACCTATTATTAGGCATGTTAGTTGACATAAATTTGTTCATGGAAGTTCTGTGAAAACACAGGTTCTGGCATGAATGCCAAATGGATGAATGTGTTCATTAGGATCTTACACAGAGAGAAAAATGGTGATGTTGGGAGTTGTTTGTCCTTTGTATGGTGCCCCTGAAGATTTGGGGCATGGGTTACTTCAGTTGCCAGAGACTCTGAAGTGGAAAACTTGTAACCTGGTTTCTTCTTTTATACTCTCAGGCACATTCTTCCTTTCACTTAAATTTCTGCATCAACATTATTACACTGAACATTCATATGTAAATGAAAAGGTAATTCATTATATAGCCCCTGGCTATGGCAAAAGACAAAATTGCCTGTTGACAACAGTCCATGTTTCTTTCCTGTATGCCGGCTGGCTGGTTGGCTAAAGCCCCCAGTGATTTGTGTCTGAGAATAAATGCAGTCTGTCGTCATTGTAACACCAGCAGCTGACTTCAAAACTGGATGTCTTAAGAGATGAGAGGTGTACAGAGAAGCTATTGAAGAGTATAGTACCATATTCAATTTCTTTGAAGATGTATTATAATTCTTTCAAGCAGCTACCAAAGCTGTGAATAAGAATAAAATGGGGGAGGGGGAAGAGGAGTTGTATTGGAATACTCATAAAGAAGAAGTCACTGGTGTGGATTTTTATTCTTGGTACCTAGGGGAGGTTCAACACCTTTGAAGGTCTTAAACAAAAACAGTCCTGCTTGTTTTAGCTCCATTTGAAACACGAGGGGGGGAATCAATGTTTGCCAAATGGAAAAAGAACACAATTTATTGTAAAAATAAATGTTTTTTGTAGCATGTCAAACTCATAGTTTGCAAAAACAAATGCAACAAAATGCTGCAAAGTGGCCTTTAAATAAGAAAAGCAAAGAAATATGTGGGATGACCCACTGCTTGTGCAATCTTGCCATTGTTCCATTGAAGCCAGGAGAATTATGATGTTTACACCAATAGAGGATCTGCCCCATAAAATTTTGTTTTCACTGGTTCTCTCATGTCTAGGTATTTTGAGTTCTCAGATCAGAGTACTGTGTTAGGCTGTGATCCTATAAGCACTTATGCATATCCTTAGTTTAAGTATGGTTCATTTTTATACCAAAGCCATTTTTTTACTGCTGTGACAGTGTAACAAGGCCATAAAATGGACACAGATGGCATTTATCCTTCCTTTAAGGCCCTTTTACATTGCCTGAGTGGTGTAAATTGGCCTCAATATTAAGGAGAACCTGGACCACTAGCCAGTGAGACTGCTTGCCTTACAGCTAAGGATATGTAAGTGCTTTCAGGATCAGTGCCTTTAGTGTAGTTGAACTGAATCACACATTAGTGTATTACCTAGTAGTGTGGATATCTTTCAAGATGCTTTTGCAGTGGATGGTGACTCAGGCATGCAGTAGGGAAGTATGCATGGTACGCAGGTAGTATATGCCCTAAATGATCAGCTTAGAATATTAAGCAGGACAGCTGGAAGAATTGCTGGACTCAAGGGCTGTGTCTACATGAGATGCTGACTGCACAGTAGCCTGATACTACTGTTTGATAGCGTTGCGTGGCAAGAACTGTGATGCAACGCTGCTGCGCAGTAGCATTAGGCTACTGCGCAGGAGCATCACAAAAAAGATGCTTGTTGGCGCTACTGTGTAGTCATTTAGTACTGCGCGGTCATTTAGTACTTGTATAAACAAGCAGTGACTGCACAGTCAGTGTCTTGTGGAGATGAAGCCAAGGCATAGTAAATCTTTATCTCTGCTGCCTTGTCCTGTTCCTCTCTCATCAAAATAATTTTTAAAATGTTCTATACAATGGAAAAATAAAATATAATAAATAGATTCAAGAAACCTTACATTCTTTTGCTCCTTTTCATTGTAATTATTGAGCAAACTTGACTTATCTGCAGCGTTGGATTTCAGGTGTAAGGTACGTTTACATGAGATGCTGACTGTGCAGTAGCATGTCACAGCACTAACAATGCTAATATGTTACTGCACAGTATTAGGCTACTGCACACTAGCTTCACTTAAAAAGGGTGTTCATCAGTGCTACTGCTCAGTAACTGGTTACTGCACATTTATTTAGTACTCGATTATACAAGTACTAAATAAACGTGCAGTAACCATTGTGCAGTATCATCTTGAGTAGACTTGCCCCAAACTACCTTTTTAATGCTAACCCCAAACACTTTCTTGCTCTGTTTCCCATAGCTACTAGCTGTTATAATACTTCCAGTAGGATAGTTGAGAGATGGGTATACTTGCTAATGGAAATAAAACTCTTTTGCTGACGAGTTATTGGAATCTGTCCTCTTTTTGTATCCCTCCAGTTTCCTTCTTCCTACTCAATCCTTTTCTCTCATTTCTTGGGGCTGTCAGTTTTTGAACTTCTCCAAGTGGTAAGATGTGAAATCTGCCCCCTCTCAGATGTTCCCTGTTTAATTTCGGGTTCCTTGAGAGAGGCCATAATGTTAGCTGCTGCCAGTAGGATGGGAAGAGGAGACCTCTGGACATCCCCATGTATGTCTCCTGTGTTTTATGTTAATAGCATCCTTACATATTTATACACTAGCCTCTGTTGTGCCTCAACTGCTCTGTCTAGCATTGTAGTTTAGAGAAGGGAGTGGACTAAAGAATATATTGAAGGAGAAACCCTTTAGAAGGACATTAGCAATAATCTCAATAGTATGGTCATTTTCTGTGGAAGGATATCATTATTGATGCATATGATATTATGTTTTGTTTTATTGATATTATACTTTGATGCATAAGGCTCTAATGAGTTACTCATGTCTGCAAAAACCCTCTGTCAAACTCAGCCTCTTTTACCTGTGCTTTTCAGTTTGGGAGTCCAATCTTAACTGTGAACTGACTTACACAGTTTCATAAAGGATGTAACACAGCTTTTTTACTCTGTTAATAGTTATTTTGTGCAAGCTACTGCTTAAACTTTCTAGAATAAAAAAAGTTGGACCTGACATGCTTTCTTTTCAAACTTTACTGATGCAGCAAAGTCTTTTACTGTTTTTTTGTCATTAAAGGAATGGTTAGGATTTAATTTTCCTGTAAATAATCATGAAACCAGATGGATATGAGGAAGATCAGTAAATGCAATTTTAAAGGAAAAATTTTCAAAGAAAATGCTATTAAAATAAAACCAACATTATTTAAAGTAAATTATTCATGTTTTCAAACTTAGATGAGAATGCTTATGAGCCTAACTTTGTTATGATACTTTAATAGAACAATAATGTTTAAAATTGCCATATAAAGAAATTCTATTCAAGAAACCATTTTGAAATCTGTTTAATTAGAAGAGATTTTATATAATGGGCTGCTAGTACATAAGAAATTAATCTTCATGATTCTGGTGTGCCATCATGCAAGATAGGGCACAGCTGTGAGCTCATTGTGACAAATAACACTATCTAGGAAAGAAAGATTTTAATCTAATGTAGAGTGTGTATGTGTTGATCATTAAAGGGCTGGCCTGGCTGGTTTTCTGCTTGTGCTGTACTGTAAGTACCATTCCTGATGATACTAGATTTTTTTTTTTTTAGCATGACATCCTATTCTAGGTTCTTTCATTGTTCCTCTCTCCTTCTTCCAGCTTTGTATACTACTGTCCCCTCTGCCTTCCATTGTTTCCCCTATTTCTTACAGCTATTTTTCAGGGTTTTAAGTTGCTCATGTCATCTTTAAGTTCTCTTTTCTATGCTTTTGATATGTAATTGGCTTCCTAATGCTCCTATAACCTGTGCAGTATTCCCTCCAGTAATCCTCAAGCCATCTGCTGGTTTCCAGTGCTTCCTGTTGAGCGCATCTACACGAGACACTTAATGTGTGGTAGCCTAATAGCGTGCTGGGCAAAACCGTGATAATACGCTACTGCATCGTAGTATTAGGCTACTGCACAGTAAGCATCACTAAAAAACTGTATGCCAGCATTACCGCACAGTAACTATAGTTACTGTGCATTTAGTTAATACTTCATTAAGTATGTACTAAACTAAATGCACAGTAACTACTGTGCATTAATGAACATGTAGATGCGTACAGGGTCATCAATGCTGCCTGCCCTCTTGGCTCTGTCAGCTTCTTCAGATGGGTGAGTGCAAGAATACTGAAAGTGTTGAAGTATAATGACCAAGAAATTATTGAAATAAGTTATTTCAGCATGTTGTATACCATCAGCTTGCTATTCCTACACTTGGCACTTAAGCATTAGAGATACTAGGATTTTTTTCAGAGGGGATTTATCTTTCACCTTGCTGCACAGAGGATATACAATGGCTGCCATGGAGTATGGCTTAGGAGTTGTAAGTGTGCTGTGTCCAGATATCTCCAAATAAATGAAAATAAATCCTGTATCTAAAATGAACTCTGTACACTCTTCCTGCACCACTTCCTTCTTCCTTTTTTCCCCTTCAGAGTGCTGCTTCTCAATCTCTTTGGCAACATTTCCATAGCTTTTAAGGCCTCACTTATCAGTTGTTTCAGCCAAATTTTTCATTTTCCCATCTTGTCTCTCAGATTGTCTGGCTGTGTTTCTCATCCACCTTGGCTGTGCCTGTAAAACCCTCTGGCAGTGTCTTTTGGCTTCTGCCACATTTCTCCATACTTTGTGACAGTACCTTTTACTTCCATCAGCAGTGAATCTAGTCTCCTCATTGGCCTGTTTTTCGTAGCTCCTGTTGCTTACCTTTCTCTGGTGTTCCAGGCAACTTTTCCAGCTTCCTTGCTATCACTGAATTTGGTGAAGCAAAAAATGTTGAAAAAAATGTATCTGATATACAAATGGCAAACTACTTCCATTTATATAGTGTGAAAGTCCGAAGTAACATTCTGATACTTACATTATACCAGGAGAGCAGAGTTTTATTCAGAAGAATTATGATTACCTGGCAAAGTGGCTGAAAACAAATGGTTATTTTTTTTTAATTGAATTTTAATTTAACTTGATTTTTTTAATACCAATATTTTCTCCTGTTTTAAAATAAACTTAAAATTAAATTTGAAGTTGTGGTCACCTGTATAAAGGCATAAACCTACTCCTTTAAAGGAAATACCACTAAAGTGGAAAGAATCCACAAAGCTTGCCCCCCTGAAGCATTGGGGAGGATGAATTAAAGATGACCCCCCCAATCATTAGATTTTATACATTGTAACAAATTCAATAGATTGTAACAAATTAACATTTTTTTCATGTATAGAATCTAATTATTGCGGGGGGATCATCCTAAATTTGGCATCATCTTAGATTTGAGTAAATGTGGTAATTCAGTACTTACAGATAAAACTTAATCAATCAATCAAACTTATGACTTCAAACATATAAATGTTTCAGTAAGTTTTTTCATATCTATCCACCACCTTAATATAGCTTTATTTACTTTATTAAGGTAACAATTTAGAAATTCTGGTTTTCTGTGTTTTTAATTGACTTCTAGTTTCCATCCAAAACTAGCTTGGAATAAATCATGAGTTACAAATTAATAGGCTAGTAAATAAAAAATGTCTTTCAACATTCCTAAGCATCAACAAATGTAAAAATGAAGAATCTGATTAAGGGCCTTGTTGAACCTTACGTTGTGAGCCGGAGGAGGGGGGCGGTGGATCCAATCCAGGCCAGCAGGGGAGTGGGGGTGGGGTGTTCACACTAATATGTAGCCTAGAGTGCCACACTTTAATGTAACATGAGCTGGGTAACACAGAACAGAGATAAACCTAAACTGGATTGGCGTAATTTTAAGATGCCTAAAGTGTGCTTAAAACTAGTTTAAAGTGTTAATGTGTGGACATTCCAGGGGTGAGGAGCCCTAGGAACTGCCAGAAATAAATGTGTGACAAGGCCTTAAGTTTGGTAAATTACATAGTTGCATGAATGTGTATATCATGTATCCTCTGGGGTAGGAAAAAGTAGCAGCATGTTTTGGATGTCTCTGTGGCACAGTACAGTGCAGTACAGAGATCCAAGAAGCAGTATAACTATATTATTGTAGTGTTCTGCACTAGCTAATTTTGCAATGCGTCTTAGCCCATGGTATAGCTAAACAGCTATGTTGCTTTCAGTATCTGTTCTAACGGGTTTAGATATAGTTCAAGTACCTTCACACAGCGCTGCATTGTACCAGGTAGATGTAGTCTCAATATGAAAGCAGGTTTTTGTTTTTTATTTGGAAATCATTTCTTAATAATGATCAGTACAGGAGAATTAACCTTTCTTTAGAAAAATATCCCAAAAGTGTATAAATCCAAATCAAGACTAAAGACTTGTTCCAGTTCTGAAATGTTGAAGTCAAGATTTCTTGCTTGTTCTCACTTATGCAAAACTCACCTTGATACTTCTTTTTCTTTAAAACGAATTCCATTGGCTTTCTCACCTTCTGTAAAATATCTGGTTTATCCACTGAGTTCACAATGTAAGCAAGGCTAAGGGAGAGGAGCTGTAGAGAAACAGGATTACACTTCATGTTGCACTTTCCCTCTCTGCTCAGTAACTTGTTCAGTCTGTTCAGGAATGTTTAAAAATCACTCTAGGCTCAAGATGCCAAGATCCTATTTCAACAATACAATTCCAACTGCCTGTTCTGAACAGAATGTGGGCCTTCAAGGAGGGACATCTGCTGGACTTCCTCTGTCTGGGAAACTAAGTCACTTAGAGGTACAGTACAATATCCTCCTTTCTCAGCTGAAGATTAAAGATTTAAGAAACAACATTTATGTACCAAATGGTTCAAAATAATTATTACCAGCCCATTAATTAATTTACTGTGGTGATCAATGAATCTCTAGAGTCTTTGCATATCAGCTAGACATACAGGTTTCCTTTGTAATATCAATGCTACTGCTGCCAGAAGGTGCCCTACACTGTGGTGAGTACATTTTTTAATGTTATACTTTGAGGCATAACTGCTTTAATCTGATGCAGTTGTTGCCTTCTCTGGCAAAACAGGGCTAGGTACAGACAGTCATGCTTTTACACATGCAGAGAGGCTGCTCCAATGTGCTGTTATTACTGTGCGTTGGAGCAGACTCAGTTAATCAAGTCTGCTGGAGCATAGTAATTATTGTGCTCCAGCAGACTCCAGGGTCACATATATCAGCATCCCCATGTTGAAAAATGGCAGTGGGGGTGCTTTAGTTAAAGCTCATTTCCACTTCTTGAAAATAGGGACCACATTGGCCCTTTTCCAGTCCTCTGGGACCTGACTGGAGCACCATGAGTGCTTGAACAGCTGTGCCAGTGGCTCTGCTATGACATTGGCCAGTTTCTTCAGCACCCTTGGATGAAGTTCATCTGGGCCCGCTGATTTGAACACATCCAGCCCCTCCAAGTGCCCCTTCACTAAGTCTGCACTAACAGTTGGTGGGCCTCCTGTGTCTGTCTATGATGCAGCTGGAAGATTTGTCTTGGTCTGTGTCTAGGAATACAGATGCAAAGAACTCATTGAAGAGCTCAGCTTTGTCCCCCTTCTCTGTCACCAATTGCCCTAGTTTGTCCTGTAGGGGTCCTATGCTACTTTGCACCTTCTTTTTGCTCCCTGTATACCTGAAGAAGGACTTTCTGTTGTCCTTAATTTTTGTTGCCAGAAAATTCCAGGTCTAGCTCACCCTCTTGGTGTGGTGGTCTATGGTAGACCCACACTACTAAGTCCCTTTCCCCTTGACCCCCTTGTATCCTGACCCACAGTACCTTGGTTTGGCCCTCCTCTGATCCCATCTTGATTATAGAAGATATGTACTGCTCCTGAACATAGAGAGCAACACCCCCCCCCCACACCTTTTCCCCCATTCTGTCCCATCTGTGCAACCTGTAACCATCAATGCCTACTGCCCAATTGTGCGTAGGGTCCCACCAGGTTTCAGTTAGTCCAACCAGGTTGAAGTTTTTGCTTGCAAGCAGGACCTCAACCAAGGACCTCAAACTTAATTTTGTTCTCTTTTTGGGTTTACCTGTCTCTACACCTCTGCAATCCTTAGTAAAATTAGGCTACTGTGCATTAAGTGTCATTTAAAAAGCGTGCACTTTTGCTGCTGTGCATTAGGGCAGCCTAATGTGCATTTAGTTAGTACTTCAAGTTAGAGGGCACTTTTACACATGCTCTGGGAGGTAGGGGGAAGCTTTAATTAGAGCAGCTTTGAGAGCCACTCTAATTAAAACGCCACTGTGTCTCATGTATCAGTATCCCCATGTTTAAAAATGGTGGTGGGGTGGATGAACTAAAGCTCTGGCTGCTGGAATTCTAGCGCATTGAAACAGCCTCTGCGGTCATGCATAAGTGCCCAGAGGTACTAAATTTAATGTGCAGTAGCAAAAGCCACATTAATGAACATGTACATGTACCTAGTTCTATCATTACAACCATCTGAGTTCTCAGTTTTCTGTTAAAAATCTGTCCTCAAATGATAAACTATGTTACTTTGGTGTAGTCTGGCCCCTCAGACCTTTTCATCACATGCTTTATTATTTTAATACCTTTTCCCACTAACTTGTTAGACTGAGAATAAAGGAGACTAATAGATAACACGTTGAAACCCAAACCTTGCTGCAAATGGTTTAAGCTCAAGCTCACTAAACTATGATCCATTATCATAAATTATTACATCATTTGTGCTGTATGTAGATTTGATGTGTGCAATCACCTGTTTAACTGTAGTGTTTTTCTAGTACAACTGTCTCCAAGAAATGAAAATAATAATCTAGAATGTATAAACAGGGGTTTTGGGTTTTTTTTTTCCCGGCCAATGTTAACACATCTGCATCTACTTTGCTCCAGGGAGATATTTTTTTCCTGTGCCACAAACATGGTTTCTTCTGCTTGAGCTGATCTGTATTTTTTGGCATGTGCACAAGCTTTAAGAGCTTCCTAAATGTCAATGTTCATATGAGGCCAATATAAAACATCTCTGGCCCTTCTCTTAGACTTCTGAATCTCTAAATGACCTTCATGAATTCTTTTGAATATTTGTATGTAATACCATATGTATTAGCATCCAGATGTCTTTAAACAAGATTTCACATAGGACTGAAAGCCTCCATGCTTCCCTGGGCCCATTCTCCCACTCCCAGTAGGTAGTAGTGATTAGGAATATGATATCCTAGCAACAGTTGCCTTAATTAATTTCTGTAAATCCTCATCTTTAGGAGTAGCTTTGGCAATCACAGTTAGGATTTTTAATAAAATTGACATGTCCAGAATCTAGCTCTGCATTTTGCTCCACTGCACTTTTGTTAGATGTAGAACATGGGTCAGCAACCAACCCAAGAGATTGATCCAGCCCTCAAAGGTCTGATCTGTCCTGTGTTTTACTAATGGTGAGCCAGTCCCTTGCTGCTGCCCAGCCATTCTTGCTCTGTGCGGACATTTGCTTTCTTCCTCCTAGGTCCCCCTCTCCACCCCCTTGCAGCTTCTGCTTATTGTTCCTGCTGAATTACTCTCTTCAATTTGTTCTCATGGTGGTTTTTGGTGGAGGCTGCATGGGGAATGGCGAAGGAGGCAGGATGAGAAAGCAGCCCTCTGCCCAGAGCAGGGGTGCCTGGGGTAGCAGCAGGAGGCTGGGAGCTCATAGTGCCAGTTGAATTGCAAGGGGTGGCCATTAATAAAAGTGCTCATCCCTGTTGTGGAGCATACGTCTGAATCACTAGATTTCTCCCAGGTTTGAATTTGATTTTGAAATCCTATATTTGTAACAGGGGAAATAAATGTCTCTGTATTTTCAGGGGGAGGGATATTTGCTAGGTCTTTTTAGTAGTGATAAGTTGTTATGTTCCATATCAGCTATCACTTGTCTCTCATAAGTAAACTTCTTTGTCGTCTTCCATGAAACCTTTTATATCCCTGGCTTAAAGCTAAGGTCTGCTTCTCTATCTAAATATTTTTGACTCTTGTTTTTTGTTAACACCTTTAATATATAAAATACTGATCTCCAGTTTTAAACATAGTTTATTTTTTATAGGTTGATGCCGATACCCACCTTGTAGGCATCCATAGATAACTTAATTTTGCACTTCCTGTCATAACTGGTGCCTTTTTAATTACTTTCTTCAGTTTCATGAGTTCTTTATTAAGATTGGTGTCCCATGTCAATTGAACATCTATCTTTGCACAGTAGCATTTTCAGGTTGCTGGTTTGAGCAGTTTATTAGGCAGAAATTCCATTACATAGTTCACCATTCACAGGAATCTTTGTCCCTTTCCTTTGAGCATTGGTCCAGGCATGCAGGTGGTGGCCTAAACCTTACTGTGATTTACCTGCCGCATGCCTCGTCTATGGTACATTTTTCCATTGCAGATGATTCATTTTCTTGATTGTTTCACTATAGCTCTCCAGATCCTTCCCTTTCAAGAGATACCCAGAGCCTCCGGCTGTGCTCTTCTGTTGTTTTTTCCCTCCTCAGATCAAACGTTATCTACATGAATCTTAGTTCCCTCTTTATCCGTAAATATTAAATTTTCCAGTGAACCCTTGGTGCCACACACAAGCCAAATGGAATCCTGCAGGAAGTACATCTCAAAGGAGGTGCTGAAGTGCTTGGTGTACACTGCTTTTTCTAAGGCTGCTTGCCAGAAATGCCCACGTACCCAGGACAAAAATATTTACCAGCCTTTTCCCCTTAAAGTTCAACACATACACTTTTAACAGACAATGTTCTCTTTTTATGCATTTATTTATTTGGGGTTTATATACTGTGAGTAGCTGGTCCCGCTGTGTACCAGCCCTGCACTGTTCAGCTTTGTACGTGGTTTGCCGCATGCTATATTATTAAGCTTCAAGAAGTGACACAATGAGATTTCAATGGTTATATAAGAAAACCGATTACCTGTTACCACCCAGATACCCATGCAGCTGCACCCTATTTCACTATTTTGGTGTAAATACCAATTCATTGTCTCCTCATTGTTAAGCCCTGATCTTCCTTGAAGATCTATCATATCATCTGTCAGGTGTGATCTGCAAGGGGCCTTGACATTCCCTGTTTATTATATTTTTGGCTATCCAACTAAGTCTGGTACCTTCAAGGAAGGGAAACGAAAAGGGGAAACTTGGTTTGAAGCTTGAGCTCTATAAACTAAGGGGGAAGAGGGTGACGAGGGAGGGAGGTGTGCTTTAAGTTGAAGTGTTGTTGAGCCAAGGGTTTGTTAAAGCGTTAGCAAGATAGTGTCAGGGGTACAGGGTATCTTTTGGATCAAACATAATAGATAAATGAAGGGTTCCATTTTCTATTTTCTCCTGTGGTGACCACTAAATGTGCCTATTTTACTGGTTCCCTTCTGTAGTATTTGATTCCCAGATCAATGATCTTCTCTTACAGCTCTTGCCTAAAGATGTGCCTTACTTGTGGATTCAGCAAAGGAGCTATAGTCAGCTTTCAGGAACAGGCTAGACTTAGTCATAAATAAATTGAAGGAGAGGGATAACTGGGTGGCAACTTTATCATGCTGCTGCTTGGATCCCTTGGTCTTGACCAGCTGTCTTCAGCCAGCTCTTTCCAACCAACATGGTTACGTTTTAGAAGCCTCTTGACGGGCTAAAATTCTTACATCTCCCTTTTTTCACAAAAATAATAAACACATCACATCTATTTACATTCCTGAAGTCCTAGCCTCAACAGCTGTCAGTTAGTCTCTGTGTAGGCTTTCTCATTCTTGCAGACGTCCTCAACATTTGCTGAAGTTCAGCCTCTGCTACTGAATTGATTCCTACTGTTCCCTATCTTGTACAGACCGAGTTCCTGGAGCTTCTGTGCTCTCTTCTTTTTTCTACCTTACTTAGTAGAAGAAGCTTATAGGAATCTTCTGTTTTCTCCTGTAAATTTCCCCATAGTTCCCAATGACCTCATGTGAATGAGGTGCCATGTCTCATGAGGCTACTCCCTTTTGAATCCAGGTCTTGCCATTATAGATCCATATGGGTAGCAAATCTCATGTAAAACTAAGGAAGTGATATTCCCACTGTACTCAGTACTGGTGAGACTGTAGCTGGAGTACTGTGTCTAGTTTTGGACGCTGCTCTTCAATAAGGACATGGAAAAACTTAAGAGGGCCCAGAAAAGAGCCACCCATATGATCAAGGACTTTCAAGACAAGCCATACGAGGAAAGGCTGAGGGACCTGGGCCTCTTTAACCTAAAGAAGAGAAGGTTGAGAGGGGACTTGATAGCAGCTTACCGCTATATCAGAGGAGTACATCAGGAGCTTGGTGAACAACTGTTCACTGGGCACCCCTGGGGAAGACCAGGACCAATGGATACAAACTCCTAGAAGGCTGCTTCAGGCTTAATACCAGAAAAAAACTTGTTGACAGTCATGAGCCAGATGGCGCCTGGGCCAGGCAGGACCACGGGACCTGCCATGGGCTGGACTAAGTCCCCTTGTGGGACGGATCTGGCTCATGGACCACATTTTGCCCACCTCTGCTCTAAATCATTTGAACATGGGTACAATGGGCTAGAGGTAATATATTTGAAATTATAGTCATTAGCAAAACTTCTAAATTCATACGCATCAAATTGTAGTTCATTATTAGTTATGACCACTTCAGATGTACCATATCTGGTAAATATGAATTTGACATGTGCAGTGACCTGTTTATGAGCTTTATTATCCAATTTTGTAGTTTCTGGATGGTGGAATTAATAGCCTAAAGCCAAGACATAGCTACAGCCTGCATGCATAAGCAGATCTATATCTGCCTTACAGTCTCAGGTATTACAAGTATAGGTTGCTTAATTTGACAGTTTTTATGTGTTTTTTGATAGATGTCTCACTGTTTGTTAAAGTCCTCTTTCTCCAAATTCATTTGGTTAAGTTTCTACTACCCAGTAGTAGACTCAGAAATGATATTGGCCTGTGTACCAGTATCTAGCATAAAAGTAAAAAAAAATGTTTTGTTTGTGTTTAGTGTTATGGTCCAGTCCATGGAGATATTCTGTTGCATAATTATTATGAAAAAATTGTCTTTTTTGGTGACAAAGTTATTGCATCCTTTCCTTTTATGGTGAGCTGCTGTTCCAGTCTGCAGGATGAAGGGTGTGCGTACTTTGTTTTTTTCCACATGCTGGTATTCCATGTAGACTGTAGCTGTGATTTAGTTTTAGGCATACATGACATTCCTGTCCATAGGCAGGACATTGTCTGGGTCTGTGCTTTCCTACACAGTGTATGCTCCCATGTTGCTAGAAACTGCTTGTGCACTTTACTTGCTGTTGACAAGCCTCTGGTTGAAGTAATGGTTTTGCCTGCCCAAGGCTGCATCCTTACTTTCCATTCTTCGGAATTTTGCTTGCTTTCTAATTAGGACAACAGTATCTGGATCTTGTTTTCCTTCTAAACTTGGGTCCTATGCTGATTGAGCTCAGCAGTCTGGCATGTTCTAATTGTTTCAGTCAAATTCAAGTGTGGTTTCTTCACAAGTCTTATTCCAGTTCTTCAGTTCTCAATACTATCTGGTCTCTTACTAGAGTCTGCTAGATTTCCTAATTGAATATTTGAATTAATATCTTTTAAGTCTTTTGGAAAAGAATAAAAAAAACAAATCTCTAGTTCTTTGATTTCTGTGCAGAAATTGATGTCTCCCAAAAGTTTCATCTGTTTTAGCCATCCTACACCTCAAATTTAGTTATCATTCGGTGTGTGTATATATGTCACCTAATGGTGGTGGAGCGATGTGCTATGTCACCATACAGTGCGCTACAGTGATGTAGTGATCACATGTGTCTGCATGTGATCGACAGCTATGTCACTGTAGCACCCCTGTCCCCTGGTGACGGAGTGGCAAAATTTAACCTGTGCAGCAGGCATGGTGCAGTGTAGGTAGTTACTGCACTGTGCTTTAGTACTTTTAAAAGGAAGTAGTAAAGCTTGGCACTGTAGCAACGTCATCATATGGTGACATGTAGACACGCTTGCTGTCTCATAACTGTTTTGCAGTCAAGCAAAGCTACTATATACAGCAAAATTCAGAAAAATGGCTACCTTCTGTTCCTAATTTTTTTTTCTATATTTCTACTAGTTTTCAGAAATAATTCAAATTCTTACCTGTATCTATTCCAGTCTTACAGTGTTTTTGGAGAGGTTCAGTGATATTGGGTTTCTTAGCAGAGCCCTTTTTCTTTTCCAAAAATAAAAAAAAAACTCCCTCTCAAACCACTTCTGGAATCATGGGTTTAGCAAAGGAGCTGTAAGCCAGCCCTTAGGACTACATTAGACTTTATTTACAAATCAACTGAAGGAGAGGGATTACCAGGAGATGATTCTCATGCTTTTGCTTGGAGCCCTGGCTCCTGACCAGCTGCTCAGATCAGTTCTCTCCAACCAACATGGGCTAGGGACAGAAGTTACAATTAAACCAGTTTAAGTGATCAGAAACTGATTTAAACCTGTAACAATAGAAGTTCAGTGCACATAAACCAGTTTCAAAATAACCCAAACTGGTTTAAGATAAACCTGGTTGAAGGTAGTATCAGACTTAACTGATTGAGGTCAAATTGGCTTATGGAACTTCTTTCCCAGATCTTTTCTTGGTTGAAGTTAAATCAGAGTCCCTCAGCATCCCAGCATGCACTGCAACCCTGGACTGGTTTGTGCTCTATGCTCCACAGAGCAGGGGTGGTCCTGCCCCTCTGTTCTCTAGCCAGAGCTGGGGCAGGTGCCATGGTCCTCTGAGGTGAAGGGGGCAAGGAGGGGGCTTATTGCGTTTTCCCTCCCCTCTCCCACTGGGGGACCACAGCCAGGGTCTGCCAGCTGTGGGTGCCACCTCTGCAGGTTGAGTGCCCTCTGACAGGGGCTACTGTGCCCCAGACGGGCATACCCCAGCTGGGGTTCCCCAGAGGGAGAGGGGAAGGAGAGGGAAATAAACCCTTTCCCTACCCCCTTTGCCTCAGGGGGCCATGCGGGGTTGGTATCTGGCCATACCTAACAGAGATCCTGACAGGGACAGCAGCCCCATGCTGTCCCAGGGACTGCGGGCCTTTTCCCAGTGTGGGGGCTGAGAGGTGGCTGTGATGTGGGGGGAAGTGTGGTGGGCAGAGCTGCCACAGCCTGCACAGGGAGGGTGATGGCAGCGGGGCTGGGAGGGATGGCTACAGGGACTAAAGCAAATTTTGGGGTGGCCATAGCCCTTCATGCTCCCCCAGTGCTGCCACTGCTTAGGCTCCCATAACCATGCCTCCAAGCCCTGCCGCTGCTCAGCCCTGCAGACCCAGCCCTAGGCATGGCAGGCAGATGGTGGGGCCATGGGGGCAGGACCCTTCCCAGCCGACTGCAGCTCAGGTTGGGGCTGCGGGAGCTGTGTGGCTGGCTTGCTCCTGGCTCCCTGTGCCCTGTCTGGGCTGGGCTGTCAGCTGCTGGGAGCCGCTGCAGCAGGCAGGGCTGTTCCCCTCCTCTTCCTCCTCTGCCACAGGGTGGGGTGGAGACGGGGGGCATGGTGCTCTATGTGGCACCACCTTGGTGACTCTGTGACAGCCCCGCTTGGGCATGGGGAGCTGGGAGCAATCCAGGCGCACAACTCCTGTGGCCGCAGCCTGAGCTGCAGCCAGCTGGGAAGGGCTCAGCAGTCCCCACAGGCTGGCCCAGCTCAGCTCCAGCAAAGTGGGCAGATGGGGGAGAATGGGGGCCAGCAGGGGTAGGGCCCTTCCCAGCTGGAAGTGGGGCTTCAGGCTGGGGCCATGGGAGCTGTGTGCCCAGATTGCTCCCGGCTCCCCATGCCCAGGCCGGGCCAGGCTGTCACAAAGGGTTCTCCTGCTCTCCTGCTGTGGGGCTGGGAGGGGGCACTCTGTGCGGTGCTGCCTCAGGGCTCTGGGCTGGAGGGGCATAGAACTGGGCCCTGCTTTGGGGCACGGGGGAAAACTGGCCGCTGTGGGGCAGGGGGGAGGGGGCAAAACTGTGCTCCCAGCTCTCCATGCCCAGGCTGAGCCGGGAAGCCAGGGAACCGCTGTGGTGGCCAGGGTTCTTTCCTTCCTCTCCCTCCTCCCCCACCACAGAGAGTTGGGGTGCAGTCTGTTCATGCCCCAGCTCTTGCTGCTTAACCTTTGGTGCCAGCCGGGGGCTGGGTTCTGGGCATGCTTCTTTCTCCCATCTCTGAAAAGCCTGGCAAGGGCTGCTTCCCCCTCCTCTGGGCTGGGGTCCCTGCAGGCTAGGGTTGGGGTTTAAACCCCTCCCTAATCGTACTCAGGCCTGTCAGGGCCTGGCCATGTCCCTGCCCCTACCTTCCACTCAGCTTCCTTCCACCACTGCTGCAAGGAAGGGAGGGCTTGCTCTAGCATCCCCTAGTTTCTGGCTTGAGTCACTGCAGGCATGTGCCCGCATTTCTGGAATCAAAAGTGAATGTCTATTCACTTGCAAAGTGGTTCAGTCTACGTAGGGTAGACTAACCTGCAGAGACTGAATCAATTCAGGCTTGGGTTTTTTGAATGTCTGTATTTAGCCATGGAGGTTACAAGTCTCTGAAAGGGCTCATGTCCTCCCAGGGTGAGGGACTTTCCTAGGGCTATTTTTTTTTAAAGGGAAAGTCTCTTTAGTGAAGGACTGAAGGACATCTATAAACCTTCTTACTAGTATCGCCAATCAGTGTATGCTCTTGATGATATTATAGGCTCAGAATTTTGGAACTCAGAAATCGGTCCTTGTTTCCCTAGTAATATTACAAATTTTAGCTTTTTCCAATTTGTTATTGACCTATACAGCTATTCTCATGTTCCTGTAGTGAGGATCTGCTTACCCATAACAGGCCTTGAGTTTTACTTACTGGTGGTAATATTATTTCTATGTTTGTATTTTGTTTTTTTTACTGCCCCTCCCCCCACACTAATACCACTGTTTCTGGCACTGTGTATCAATACACAACTTAAAGTAATAGACATCCTGTTTGCCTTCAAGTTGGCAGTCCATTCCTCTCCTGAGAAAAAGGTATCTATTGCTCTTCTGAGAGATTCATCTTAGCAAAAGTTGCTGTCCTCAGCTACTTTCCATATTCTGCATATTATATTGGTGCTTGAAACTTTTAAAAACTCCCTTTCATAGGATGTAATCCATTTGTATTTCCTGGACCTTTTCTTATGTCCTGTTTTGGCTTGTCCTGGTTCTCACAGTGTATGTAGACTCACATGGTTCTAGCCTTACTCTGTGACCTATATGCTATTCTTCCTTTTCTTCTGGTGTATTCATATTTAGTTTCAGAATACTGTCTGTTTTTATAAGTTTCAGTTTGAACTAGGTGACTTCAGTTGCTTGACAAATATTAATGGACTTGTCAAGGTTTAATTCTGTGCGTCTTCGTCTTTTTCCTATCGCAATAAGGTCTTTTACCACTGCTAGTTCTGTAGAATTGATAAAGATTGCCTGTTCAGCCTTAGTTTATTCACAAATTGTAGCTTCACTTTCCTTTTGTAAGCTCAGGTTAAAATATCTCCCTTTTATATTTCATTTTACATGCAGTAGTTCTCAAATTTTAGTAGCTCTTTTTTCAGAGCTAGCCTCTTCTCTATGATTTAACTGAAAACTATTAAACAGATCAAGTACATCAGAATTTACTATTGCCATACACAAGGTTACTTACCTATTGCTTTTCTTTTCACTAGCACCTATTGACTGCAAATGCGGATTGAAGCACTGTCTATATTTCTTCCATTTATTTTACTTCTATACAGATAATTTAATCTCTCATGCTTTTAGCTTCACCCATTCTTCTATTCACATTATTTTCATTATTTTTAATCCCCAAACCATATTGTGTTCAGTAATCACTCTGGGTCCACCATGCTTGAAAAGAATGCTTTTTAGCCAGTGATGCAGTTCCAACTTCTGCTGCCTTGGCAGATGTGCTTCTGCAGTGCCTCTCATTCAGATCCCTTTTGTTTGCAAAGCTGAATCACTTAAAGGTACAATTTCCAACACTGCATTAACTGTGGAAGATCCACACCAATAATCACAGAATTTCAGATTCTCCTTAGAGGATATATGAACTCATATTGTACCTTGAGGTGATTTCTCACTTGAGCTGGGTCACAACGTGCAGAAGTTTGCTGGCAGCCAAGGCCAGCATGTTGGACCTACTCTGCTGTCATGGCAGATTTGTAAAAGAGCACAATGGAAGGGTCAGTCTGTGTGACTCTCCACAATAAATAAATAGTTTAGGGATCTAGATATCCCTGGAACTGGGCTCTGACTTTTGCAGTTCTTGTTTCTGTTCCCAGACTAATCCATATCTCAGCCAGTTTTGTCAACTAGCTGTTGGGGTACTCATGGATTCTACTAGAGTGTTTTAATTTAAATGGTTCCTACATAGTTTTCTACAGGTATATGCCTATGAATAAGAATTTAATAATGGAATCCTGTATTATTATTTATCTGCAATTCAATATCATACTTATTTTTTAAGTCATTGAAAAGTATTAATTCTTGTTTTAAAACAAAAGTGGTGAGTTGTTAAAAAACTGTTTTAATAAGGCAATCAATTTAAAGCTCCATAACGTGTAAAGCAAAGTTTAATTTAGGAGTTAGATCCTGCTTTGATTACCCTACAGTAATGTATCAAGAGGTACATTTGGTACAAAGTGATTTTTTGTTTCAAGATAGCCCTCAAGACCTACTCTGAGGGTGCTTTCAGCCTTGGGGTGCCCTTCTGCACCAAACCTTCTCTGCTGTCTGCTGTGTGACCACTGAGAACCAGCTGAGGTATGCCAGAAGCCAACTCTTTGGCCTGCGGTGCCTCAGTTCTGTCTGTCTCATTCAGGTTTTCCAGTCCTTAGCAGAGGGAATTTTGATAGCTAGAAGGATAGCTTGTCTGGCCATAAGCTCAGAAAAGATGGGTGCTTTTTCCTGTGAAAAAGCAAGCCTGCATCCTAGATCATAAGTACCAGTGACATCAAGTGGGTTATAAAAGATAACAAAAGGATTTATTATAAAAAATTAAGAACAAGCATAAGAAATCAGTCAGCATATGTTAGAGATACAAACAGAGCTATAAGAATAAACAAAAGAAAACAGCAGAACAATAATCTGTTCTCACCCTGTGCCTTAAACCAATATTGCAGTCCTTAGCCAGCTTCACCAGGTTAAAAGGCAAACCATGCCTCTGATCCTTCAGAGCTTTCTCCATATCCCTATCAACTTCTTTATTTAACCTACTTCTCTTAGGTTAAAGGACTCCAGTCTCTCCTATACCATGGAAGACTAAAGATAAAGCCATGTATTATAGGTAGGCTGAAGTACTGTTTGACCATTAATCTCACCACCCCTTCATCCCTGGGGGGCTCACACTGTGCCAGTAACTTCTTGCCCCTCTCCTTCCTCCTCCCCCAAGGTACATACTTATCAGACTACAAACTTGCATATTTTTCAGACATGGAGATTTTTCAATCCAGTATACTGTCTCTCTCCCCTGTGTGGCCTGGTGTCATTCTTTTGGACCTTCTTTTAAACTGTAAATTTATCAGGGAATGGCCAGATCCTGACTTCCCAGGCCTCAGATTACATCTGCTTGGAGGATGAGTCAAGGATCCAAGTCAAATGCTAATTCTCAGCCATTGTGTAAATAGGTGATGTGGGATGTAAATGGCCTTGTACACAGAGCCCTGACTGTAATACAGCATTTACTCACAGCCTTGACCAGAGCACAAAGATATATCAATATTACATTTATATCAAATATTATAATACATATACGTATGAAAATGATAAAATTGAACCTGACTGCCCACAAGCAGTCTTAGAAAAGTTTATTAAGGAGGCCATCTTAATGGACTGGCCGACGCCAACATCTTAAGGGATAGCTAGCACGGGTTTGTTGCGGGTAGGTCTTGCTTGACCAATCTCATTTCCTTCTACGACCAGGTGACCTATCACCTGGACAAGGGAGATGAGATTGTTGTCATATATCTTGACTTCAAAAAAGCCTTCGATCTGGTGTCCCATGATCGTCTCTTGGAGAAACTGGCCAATTGTCGCCTTGGGTCCCCCACAATCCACTGGCTGGAAAGTTGGCTCCGGGGTCAGACCCAGAGGGTAGTAATTGATGGAAGTCACTCATCGTGGTGTCCTGTGACCAGTGGGGTCCCCCAGGGCTCTGTCCTTGGACCCATACTGTTCAACATCTTCATTAACGATGTGGACACTGGAGTCAGAAGCGGACTGGCCAAGTTCGCCAATGACACCAAACTTTGGGGCAAAGCATCCACACCAGAAGACAGGCGGATGATCCAGGCTGACCTGGACAGGCTCAGCAAGTGGGCGGACGAGAATCTGATGGTGTTCAACGCCGATAAATGCAAGGTTCTCCACCTTGGGGAAAAAAAACCCGCAGCATCCTTATAGGCTCGGCAGTGCTATGTTGGCTAGTACTATGCAAGAAAGAGACTTGGGGGTCATCATTGACCACAAGATGAACATGAGCCTGCAGTGCGATGCTGCGGCTAGTAAAGTGACCAAAACGCTGGCTTGCATCCATAGATGCTTCTCAAGCAAATCCCGGGACGTCACTCTCCCCTTGTACTCGGCCTTAGTGAGGCCGCAGCTGGAGTACTGCGTCCAGTTTTGGGCTCCACAATTCAAAAAGGATGTGGAGAAGCTTGAGAGATTCCAGAGAAGAGCCACGCGCATGATCAGAGGTCAGGGAAGCAGACCCTACGATGACCGGCTGAGAGCCCTGGGGCTCTTTAGCCTGGAAAAGCGCAGGCTCAGGGGTGATCTGATGGCCACCTACAAGTTTATCAGGGGTGACCACCAGTATCTAGGGGAACGTTTGTTCACCAGAGCGCCCCAAGGGATGACGAGGACGAATGGTCACAAACTGCTACAAGATCGTTTCAGGCTGGACATAAGGAAGAATTTCTTTACTGTCTGAGCCCCCAAGGTCTGGAACAGCCTGCCGCCGGAGGTTGTTCAAGCGCCTTCATTGAACACCTTCAAGATGAAACTGGATGCTTATCTTGCTGGGATCCTATGACCCCAGCTGACGTCCTGCCCTTTGGGCGGGGGGCTGGACTCGATGATCTTCCGAGGTCCCTTCCAGCCCTAATGTCTATGAAATCTATGAAAGCTACAGAAAGAGACTAAAAACAGGATTATTAATTGTAATTTAGAAGAGTATCCGTGCATGCCATGTGGTATGCCCTGAAGGGCAACTTGGTTTGGGGCTGAATCCCCGAAGAGCCTGAGAGTTTAGTAATCCTGCTTTTTGTCTTCAGCTAGAAGGAGAGAAATGATAGTGAAAGAATATGTACAACCCACGCAAAACCATTGCCTGCAGGAGTGCCATGTAAATGACTAGCTATATTGTTACTTTATCTTCAGCTGAGATATTATGACACAGCGGAAATGGAATTTTTTAGACATTAGTAGTGCTCAGCATCGTGCGGGGTGTCCAGCGGTATAACAAGCAGGGATTGTACCCTGGGCAGATCCTGTGGGAGAGCAGGTGTAGGGATGGGGAAATGTCTCTGAATTCTGGAGGGGCAGTGATGCCAAGAGTGTTTGGATGGGGAGTGGTTGGGGGTCAGGGTGGAGGGGTGCAGGAGACTTTTTTGTGCCTGTTCCCAGCTGCTGTGCCTGCATCCACTGCATGGTCTGCCCGCCTCAGTTGTTGCTCCTACAAGAGCAGCACAGTGTCTGTGCACCTGGCCCGTGGTGGTGGGGCTCAATTCCTGCACTAGTACTAAGTTGGTGCCTGGGGCTGGTGTCTCTCCTGCTCCCCTCCGTTACACTACTGAGGGGGTGTCCTTATCATATCTGCTTAGTTGTAGTGATAGAGTATGTATAACATTTTATCCTAAAGCAAACACAAAAGAGGCAAATCAGGACATGCACAGTATTTTGCAGATGAAATATTCATGTTATACAATTAGTTTTAATATCACAGAATAATGGATTTATTTTAACTCATTGTTACATTTCTTAAATAGTATGGATTTCTGGAGTTTTCTGTGCAAGCCTTGTTCCTTAGATCTGTTGTAAAAAAAAGGAATTTGGCAATAGCACTTGATCATTTTCTTTACAGCAGTATTCATACAGAAGTATTCAGTAATCAGTTACATGTTGTTTTGAGCTATAGAATCCTCATGCTCTATTAACTATGGTGTTAGGAAAATGGCTGTTGGCAATTTTCCATCATGTCAGTGCTTTTAGTATTTACGTTGTAACAGCATTTATGAAGGCTGCAAAAAATCCTCCTTTTCACATATTTCCATGCTGGGAATAAGAATATATTTTTATATTGATGCGTGTCATGTGTACTGTAGCAGATGCACATTATGCACTGCTATTGCAACTTGGAATTGCAAAAGTCTGGGTTCAGTTCAGTCTCTGCCTCAGAGTTCATTCTGCCTGTGTGTCATTCTTTGATCTAATGCACCCCAAAGAGTATTCTGAGCACAAACTGATGAGCTGGGGGGGAAGGGGGAAGAAGGAGGAGGGAATTGCTATGATATCTTTCCTCACTAGAAACTTGGTGAAAAGAACTTGTTCTTACTTGTTATTATGCAGCAATTTATAACGATGTGCTCAGGTATTGTTTAAAAGAAAAGCCATTGTTCACATTCAGATCAATATAACCAATATGATGCATAATTTAGCTTCAGTGGGACATTGCATTCATTTTTCAATTCGGCATTGCTTGATTTGATGCTCTTTGAAATGGTAAAGCTGTGATCTGTAGACTGAGGTTATACAAATGTGGAGTCATTTAATAATATGCATGTCAAGTACAAAATCAATGGGATTTTATTTTCTTAAACTGTAAACTTTCTTTCACTAGGTGTCAGGGCTCAGCAGTCTGAAATGGTATTAGGATTTTTTCTTTCCATGTTACTACTTACTGTGGTCATTCGGTTCCCTGCTTATAGGTCCTTTTTCCTCACTTCCTCTCCTAGTATTTTTTTTTGCTCTTGGAACCTTTGAAATTCATATCATATTAAGCATCTGCTGGTCATAAGAAAAGCTCTCTGAAAATCTATCCATTGTTTATGCTCGTTAATGTTAGGTAATACTTTGTACTGCAATATAAGAAGCAATAAAAATCAACAGTAAACTGCTATGTGTCAGTGATTTTTCCTTAGGGTTGCAACAAGCCATTTGATTCTGATTGATATAATGGCAAACAGTTTTAGACTTAGACCCTTATATTAGCTTCACAGACTTAAGCCCATGTATCTCTTTAGAGCATATCCTGATTTATAGAAAGATGTTTGTCATGTAGTCATTCAGATAATACAGTGATGGGTGCCAGAATAAGAAACTGGAAAATTAAACAGAAATGTTAATTGAAGAACCACTGAATAGTGTGATTATCCGTTAGGCTGAGTTAAATGATCTATCTGAATGTCTACACTGTTTCAAAGAGTGACTTAAATTTCTCAAAATGACCGGATATTTTGGATACCTCAGGTGCCCAATTTGAAACACTCTTAAGGGTTTTGGTCTACAGAAGGCACATACTCAGCAGTTTCTGAAAATCAGACTCCTTTAAGAAGCTTGACAGCTGGATTTATTGGTGATTTTTTTTCCCCCCTGTATGCTGGTTTGTCCTAATCTTGCTAAATATTTAAAACAAAAAGTGCATTTTGGTTCCATTGATGTAGTTCTGCTGACTTCATTAAGGTATAGATGGGTAGGAGGGATTTTTGAGAAAGGAAGAACAGACTGAGTGTACAAAAGGGATATTTGAATTGCCTGCTCATAAAGTTCTGTCAGATGCGCAGAAGTTAACACAGAATAATAAGGAAAAACCATTCTAACTAACTTCTTTGCTAGTAACTGTCTTATAAGTTATTTATAGTTAGGTGTAGTGGACACAACATTTTCAGCCCCACTTGTCACTTTTTGTAGTTGATGTGTCCCTTAAAGTGTGCATGGCTCATTAAATGCTATTCTGCCACAGAGCAGCATCCTCCACCAATTATCATTATAAGGGAATTGTTCAGATTAATGGGATCTGAATGGCAGAAATGTCTCAATAGAGTAAACCCTTACTGTAAACACATATTTTTTTTGGACAGCAATGTTCGTATGTACTTTGTAAAAAGCTCTGAGGAGAGAATTAATAAAGGTGTTGATTGCAATATGCACTGTTGGGAAGGGACAAAACTGTACTTTGGCTTTTCATGTGCCAAGATTAGAACAAACTATTTTCAGACACCATTTCTCTTAATTGGCCATAACCACTGTCAGAAAAGTATAATATATTTGTGCCAACCATGCAGCCCGAGAAACTGGCACAAGAAACAAGGTGGGGTTCCTACTTTTTTATATAGAAAATCAGAGGTGTTAGGGTCACAAGCCAAGGGGCCAAAGGTAGGGAACTGATAAAGGGTAATGAAACATCAACATTGTGGTGACAAACACTCAGCATCCCCATGCCTCTGGGGGTATCCGCAAACAAGCCTTTAGTTCCTAGAGGGCTCAAACAGCAGCCTGCAGCCATAGGTGGATTAAGGTATCCAGGTTGTAGCCGTATTGGTCTAGAGGAAAAGGCAATCAGGACTCAAGAAAATCTTGTTGGTCTAATAAAAGATATCATCTCTCCTATGAGTCCCCATAAGTGGATTAAGGCACAGGCCAGCGGGGCCTGGGCCCAGGGGCCACCCCACGTTCCTGGGGGGACAGTGCTGCCAAGTAAATGATAATAATTCTTCAATTTTAAGTTAAATTCTTCAGTTAAACATCTTAATCCTCCTATGCCTGCAGCTGCCTCCAAGTCCGAGTCCAGTTCCCTCTGTCCACAGTCCTGGCTGACTGAGCCAGTGAGATCTCCCGCTCCGCTGTGTACTCCTCTGTGTAGGGCTCACCAGGTTCTACATGCATGATGCTCTCTCTTCCCCTTACTTCAGCCTCAAGCTTTCTCTTCCTTTTTCCCTTGCCCCCCTGGCCCCTGGGGGTTTCTGGGAGGTGCAGTCCAAATTAACAGCAGCTCAGCCTGTAAGCTGCCCCCTGGTTCCTTCTGCTGTTACACACATTACATTTATATTACAGAAGCTATCAGCAACTCTGTGGAACTGTAGTCCCGAAGAATCCCCATCCAAAAAAAATTAAGAGGAAGAAAAGATGGGATGACTCATGTAGATGAACTCAAAACATTTTTTGGAGAATAAGATTTTTGTGGCAATCTTTATGAAGCACAAGAAAAAATGTGGAGAATAAATACAGCTACTAGAAACCTGATGTTGAAAATAGACTGCATAAGATATGGGTTACAGTGAAGAAATCACCTCTGTGAGCAGATGACCTCTGTATTGCTATTAAAGTCAGTGAGATGTAGGATAATTTGCAAATACATGTTGGTCACAACTTAAAGCTAAGTGAGAGGAGTTTTAACTTTAACTTTTAGCTGTTCCAAGATGTCAAAACAATTTGTGGCAAGAGTGTCTGTGTAAAGAGACTGGGGGTTAAATTCTCACTTTCTCTTGGACTTGCACAGGTTGTATTGGTTCAGAGCAGTCACGTGCTTAGGATTTATGTGATACTATAGAAGATTGCACAGAATTATTTACAGGTTTAGATTTAATTTCTTATATCTGTTTTTTCTGTTGTGTCTAATTTCTTTAGTCCTAAACTCTCCTAATCTTGCTGGCAGTTTAGGGCTACTTCATGCCTGCAAAGTGCTTTCCCATTCTTTTCCCCTCCTTTCAAATAAGAGTCCTTCATGCTTTACATCACTCAGTGTAGGGACCGAAGTATTAAGCTGGGATTTCTTGCATGTGAAACAGAGCAATGACCACTTCCTTTGCTGTGTGCTTTAGTAATGTGGGCTGGTGCTGTTGTTCAGGTGATTGCTCTGCTGTCTGTGAACTGTTTCTGTCCCTGGACATGGAGAAGCCTTTAAATGATAGATCTCCACCCCTCCTTTTCTCATAATGGGATCTCAGACTACTAGTCACTGTGCTTTTCTGTGTTCCAACTGTGTTACTTTCATCAGGCCCATGTGGGTAAAGTCCCTATTGCATTTCTCTTTGGGAGCCATGGACATCTGGTAAATGCTGAGACAGAAAGCGGATTGCTGCAAACAGAGATGGATTGATTTATTCATAGACAGAAAGAAAAGGGCTAACATAAAGGTCTAAATGCATATTGTCTTACCTAAACTTAGCCTTTAATTGCTACTTTAGAGAGATGTTCCACCTGACTCCATTACCTCCCAAAAATTGGAGCTAGTGAATCAGGCTGGTTTCCTGCAGGTGCTGCTTCCTTGATAGTGTGACTCTAGTCAGCCTGTACCTCCCTCGGGAGGATGCTGTCCTCCTTGTATCCATTTCAGAGGTCTGTTTGAATCTTCTTACCCACAGATTTCCTGGGATTGTGAGCACACACCTGACACAGCTGATGATATGTTTCTCTAGTGGAGCCAGAAAACCTTCCAATAATGGATGGTCAGTATTGTTCATTCGAATATCAGTTTTGCTCTATATATAAACACTGTTTTAGTCCCAGGTGGCCAGCCTGCAACATGCATGCCACAAGTAGCACAGGCAGCCTCTGTGTGTGGTATGCAGCAGATCAGGGAGGGGATACGCAGCAGAGTGGCAGATATGGCTGAAAGCAGAACACTTGAACTGTTAGGAAGTACAGGGCATGAAGTAGAAAGCAGAGCACCAGATTGGGCAGGGAGTATGGGGCAGGGAACAGAAAGTAGAGCAGCAAATTAACCAGGGGATGGGGATTGGCGTGGCACTCAGGGTGAGCGTAGGGCTAGTTTTTGGCACAATTGCTACAAAGATTGACCACCACTGTTTTAGTCCATGCAGAGCTTAACTCTCAGTCAAGGCCTTGTTATACATTAATTTTAGGTGGCTTCTGAAAGTATTAACCCCTGGATTGTCCACACGTTAATACCTGAAACTGATTTTATTCACATTTTAGGTGGCTTAAAGTTATTCTACTCCAGGTCAGGTTTCTTTCTGATCCATGTTACCCAGCTCACATTCCATGAATGTGTGGCTACTCCCCACAAGTCGCAATCCTCCAGCACCCCAGGCTGCATTGTCCCCTCCCCTCCCCCCCTCCTGCTCTTGTGGACAGACTTTTCACCCCCAAACTTTGCTGCCCAGGGGGAGGTTTTGGCACCAGGTGAACCGCCGCTTCTGCCCCTGGGAATGTGGCTTCCCCATCCCCAGGGGTGCAATCCTGTGTGAACAGCCTGCTGAGGACATGCCAGCTAGCCAGGCATGCCAGCTAGCATGGATGGCTCCAGGAGGTCGGGAGGTGGGGGAGTGAAAGGTAGAGGTCAATCAGGTGCCCATAAGCTGGGGCATCCTTCCTGGGGCCTAAAGTGCCTTCCCTCACTGTTCCCTCCTCCCAGCCATGAAGGGAAACATGACATGTACCTCCCATGTCCCAATCCCAAATCCCAATTTATTAAAACATGAGACCTTTCATTTACTTCTTGTGTTTTATTTTTAAATTCTTTTTTTAAACTTCTTTTTATCTTATTCTTCAGTGGCTGACTTCCTTCATTTCATCACCTTTCCCTCACCCCTATTTCCTTTCCACCTCCCATTTCATTACCAACCCCCATGTCATAACACCTCCAAGCTTCATGTTCCCTTCCCAGGTCCCCTAACCCATCTGTCACCCTCCCCCCCTCAGAACAGGGATAGAAGTCTGTCCTGGCTCACCAGCCCTGTATTGGCAACTCACAGCTACAGCTCCTAGTCAGGCCCTTGCTCACCAGCTCTCTAGGGTGCTTTCAGATGTAAACCCCCCCCCCCCCCCCCAAAAAAAAAAAAACCCAAAGAAAACACTGCTTTACTTTAAACTCAGTGCATTCCCACACTGAGCCCTGCACATGCCTGGAAGAGGCAGTGCATTACTTCAGCCTGGCTCGCCCAACATCTCTAAAGATTGAGTGCCTTAGTGGGGCTTTTCTGGCACTTTTATCTAATCGGTGATTGAATCAGCTTTAGCTAAAAGCACCAAAAAGCCTTTCTGAATCACCTGATCTTTACAGATGCTGCTGAGCTGGGTTGAAGTAATGCACCGCGGCTTCTGGTAAAGAGGGTTGTTTTTTTCAACCTCTGCAAACAGCCCTAGTGGCAAGTCACAGCTGTGCAGGTGAGGGACAGTCAGAAAAGGTTTTTAGCCTTAAAATGTGACTATTTCAAACTTGAGCTAGCTCTAACACCTATCAATCTTGAGCAGCTCAAAGTGCAACGTGTTACAAGGCCCTTACTGTAACATTTGCTTTTCTGGGGAACAGCCTTATTGCAGGACAGCAGTACAATAGCAATTCCTAGCAGGGAAGAAAAGGGTAAAGCTTTATTGTAATTCAACTCAGTGCAAGCACCTGACTCTTTCCCTGCTATCATGCTTGCCAGACTTCAGCAAGTGATTGCCAGGATGACTGTACGCTAGTCATCTTTATGCTCTGGCTAGAGCATAGAGACATATATCAGATTACTACACATCTCTGCCTTTAAAGTACATATCTGAAAGAAAATAAATTTGCCTTTAGAAATCTTGTCTCTGGAGAGGTTTTACCAGATATATATTTCTTGTTCATCTTGTGATAGGAGAAACATGATCCAGCACTGCCCATGAAAGTGCTTCAAAATCAGCAGTCTCTGAAGTCAAACAGGGAATCAGTGTTGATGCCATACTGGAGTCTTGTGCAGTGTTCTGCATTGTATCTTCAGGTGACTGTGGTGAAGGTTTCTCTGTAGAAACCATATGTTTCTACAACCTATGTGCTGATTTGGTAACACAAGTTCTCAGAGAGGGATGTATCTGGGAGTGGATCCAGAGGAGGTAGAGTGGCATAGCTGCACCACCCTCTTTGAACCTCCTATGGGGTAGGAGCAATAGTCAAGGATTTTTTAAGTCCCTGAATCAGGTTAGAATCTCCCTCCCTTCCCTTATGTGCTCAGTCATGTCCCCTCCTTTTCCTTCTCCTCTGTGTCCCCTCCCTTCTCATTACCCCTTCCCGCACCTGCACTGACACTGTCCCCCGCTGTCCTGGCAGTGGGGAGAACTCCAGGGCTGCTCCAGCTGGGCTGTGCGAAGGTTGAGCTCAGCCTGGGATAGCAACAGCAGCAGGACAGGAGGTCTGCCTAGTCGTCCCTCGGTGTTCCTGGACAGCCCAGGAGCAGGGGCAGGGAAGGGACCCGTGCCATCACTGCCTCTGCTGCTATAATAAGTTGAGCCCAGCCCCTGAAAAGCCTGGCTGATGTGGTTCTGGAGCTCCCTTTGCCCCAGGACAGTGACAATGTTATGCAGGAAAGGGGGAAAGTGGAGAGGAGGACACATGTCTCTGAGCAGGGAGGGGACACTTAAAAAGGAGGAGACTTACCTTTTTTGGAGACTTAAAAATCCCTGACTGCTGCTCTCTGGTATGGTCTGACCACCCAAGTGCAGGGGACGGATGCTGAGAGCTGGGTATTCAGCCACTGTTGCAGCTCCACATGTGGATGTGTTCTTCCTGGGGCCTTCCCAGGAAGATAGAGTGTATCTTTCTATTTTTCAGCTGTCCCATGAGTATGATTATATCAGTGATCCAGACTGACTGTTGATTTTTGATTATCTGGCCCATGAAATGGGCACTACATTTTCAAACTCACATGTACTTAGATTTAGAGCAAGTCCAGTTTCCTGAAGCGTATGCGATGCTTCACACATGAAGTTGACTTCAGTGGTAGGGTGGAAGAGCAGAATATAGAAACATAGAAGCATAGAAAATGAGGGTTGGAAGGGACCTGTGCTCAAAGCAGGACCACCCCAACCATTGGCAACATGTAGGGGGTACATGTGCACCCCCTGATCATGGCAGTGCACTGCCTATGAAAAGGCACCACTGACTGCCAGTGGCATTTGTGGGCGGTTGCTGTTCACCACCCTCCCCCCCTCACCGCTGACACTGTTGACGGCATCTACGGGTAGTCAGCGATTGCCACTGCCAGCAGTGTCTGTGGGTGGTCGCTGACCCCTGGTTGGTGCTTGCCACCCTGCCCCCCCCCCCCCCCGGCGGCACCAGCGACGTCTGTGGGAGCTCCCTGCTTACTGCCACCACACTCCTGCCAGCACCACTGTGCCCCCCCCCCCCCCAGCCACGGGGGCATGCATCATTCATGACCCCAACATCCCCAGGACCATCATCGGGTTGTCAGACTACCCCTTGTAGGACCTCTAGCAGCTGGTTTATCCTTTTCTGAAAGATCTCATATGCTGAGGACCTTCCAAACAATAAGTTTTTGAGTCTCTCTCTCCAATAGAATAATGAATAAAGTGAGAGTAGATGCAGCATTATTTGCCAAACTTTGAGGTGGCCTCAAGTTTGCTGAAGTTTGTCTTTTGCAACTGGCCAACTATATTCACGTTCACACTCTGTTTGAGCTCCGAGACATCAGTGCTGATATATACCTCTCCAGAATGCTTTTTCATGGTGACCATAAATGCACATCAGTCAGCTTGTCAACTGGTTCAATGATTTCCTTGTGGACTGTGTCTTAAGGGTTGTTTCTTGATAGATTTCAAGGGCAGTGGAACCCAATGAGACATGATGGACATGTCTACACGTGAAATTAATGTGATGCAATAAACTCTGGTGCTTCTGGGCACTGCATCTTCATGTGTGCTCAGGACTGCAGCACATTGCGCTGTGTTGAAGCAGCCATAGCTGGCAGAGTGCCCGGGGGGGTAAGCCTGCCAGCCCTGGAATGCTCCAATCCAGTTCAACATGCTGTGGAAGGGCTGGCTGGGGCACGAGGGTGCTCCAGTGTAGGGCTAGCCAGCAGGCAGCCTCTGCACTGAAGCACCGTCAAGCCTCAACCAGCCCCGTCAATGTCTACACGTGTTGCTGTGCACTAAAGAATGCTGCCACCGGATAGTACTTGTATTTGCAAGTACTAACCTGTGGTGGAGTTAATTAGTTAACTGTGGCCTAATAGGGCTGCCTTACTGCTCATCAGTGGTCTTTCAAGATCTATAATTATATAGATGTTTTCCCAAATAGAAACTACAGCTGCTCACTCAGCTCCCCAGCGGTTTGCAGGGATCTCTTTTCAGGTGCAGATAGTTTCTTGTCAGCAGGATGAAGCTTGAGATGATGAACCAGGACAGAACTCTATAACTTCTCAGGAGTGCTGGTGAATCAGCTCCAATGTTGATCTTGAAGCAGATGGTAGTCTCTCAGAGTGTGATGTCTTCAGCCCAATGATTTGACTTAGCTCCAGTAACTACAGTGTATTTCAGGAAGGTGTCCCATTCTTGTTATTTGTGGCTGGCTCATCCTTAGCAGTGTGGTTGCTATCAGAATGTGCAGAACGTCTGCTGTAGACGGTTCCTCCTCCTTTGACAGATGGTGTCAGGCAGTGACACATTCAGTCTTCTCTATGGGTTTGGCAGGACCCACCCCCCCAAGTATATTTTGTTGTTTTTTGATGCATTCAGCTGCAATGTCTCCAGCACACGATGGTCTTTCATGCCACAAACAATATGTTCATGTAGCATCTTTTCATGAAACCTGTGACAAAATCTTCAAAAGATTTACCATCTTCTTGAAATTGAGAAGAACCGTGTATCTCATACATAATATTTTGGTGGGGGTAAAATGATTGTTAAACATTGATGGGAGTATATGACTGGTTATTCAAACATCAGGTTAAAGGACAGCTTAATGTCATCAGCCTTGAGCCCCATTAGATATGGGAGAAAGTTAATCCGTTTCTCCTCTTGCTTGTTTTTCAGTCTGGTGGCTTGCCTAAATCACTCAAATTTGGTTTGTTTCCATCTGATCCACTCATCACCAGTCTGGAAGGTGATTTGCTGTGGAGCTGGTGGCTGCAGTCACGGCTTGCACTTGGGCTCTCCTGCCAGTGATGCAGAATTCACATTGAGGTTGTTCTTAGGGCTTTCATTACAATTTCACCCTTGCCATTATATAATGTTTGCTCCTTTGACTGTCAGGAATCAGGGCAACAGGCCAGCTAATTAGCTCCCAGCTGGCCATGATTACCTGAGTGGATGTGGCTGTCTGCTTATAGGCATCAGCTGTTTCAGTACCTAGCAAGCTACTCAACAGGGCAGAAGCCTCTCTGTCTAGCTCAGGGCTCCTTGTTCCTGCCTTTTGGTTCCTTGTTTTCTGGTTCCTGCCACTGGTCCTGACTGCCAGCTTCTGACCCCTTGCTAGGGGTCCAGTCTTGACCCCTACTTCTGGCTCCTGACTTCATCTGTTCCTGATCCCCTGGCTTGTGACTCATTAGTTAAGCCCTGACCTCCCACGTCCCAGTTGTAACTCCTGCCTCTGACAGATTGGATTACTAGACAGTTACCTTTTAGCCAGCACAACAGTCAACAAACAGCCTGTGTGTGTGAAAACACTTAAGTAAACATGTATCAGAATTAAAGGAAAGATCTCGTATGTTTCACTTTGGGTACGGAATAAATTGACGAATAGTGGAATGGTAATAGGGGAAAGGGAGAACTGATTTAATGGTAGAAGAATGTAGTATATGATAGAAGAACAGGAAAAATGTCCCAGCATTCCTGTTGAGGGGCCAGAAGCTTGCCTTCCAGTCAAACCTGATCCAGTTTAAGTGGGTGTGTAGACTCCCATTGATCTCAGATGTGCAGGATTAAGG
Source organism: Alligator mississippiensis (assembly GCF_030867095.1). Taxonomy (NCBI): domain Eukaryota; kingdom Metazoa; phylum Chordata; order Crocodylia; family Alligatoridae; genus Alligator; species Alligator mississippiensis. The sequence continues at coordinate 72,207,028 of NC_081827.1, forward strand.
ACCTAATATGCTGTCTTGAGTGGGACTGCCAAGGGGTTTGGCAATATGAATGCAAAAATGGAGGAAAAAATGCACCATTATTTCTTCAAATGATAGAGAAAACAAATTTCATAAGGTTGTCTTAAGGTTGCTGTCCAAAACCAGCTTAAATAGATGTTAAATTGACAGCTTTTTGTGGACCATGATTATACTTTCTAATAATATGAGACAATTATGTTTTGATATGAGTTTACATAATTATGATGCCTTAATTAAGTGTTTGGAAATAAAAGATGATGTGAAGTTATAAACAATTTTTAATAGGTAAGCCAAAATGCTTTCCACGTGACACATTTTCCATCTGAAGATCTGAATGCTTTCCATCTGAATATTGATTGCATATGGATCCAAATGCTGTTTTTACATTTGAATAATTTCACTTTTACCATTTTTGGTGTAATATGTTACAGTGTTAAGATCTGGCACCTTTCCCCCTTTATAGTACTGGCAGTGATTTTATTTGGGCCATATAGTTTTTACTTCTAAGTTATGAATTTAGTCTTTGTGAAGGCCAGGAGGTGGAAGGCCTCTATTATTCCAGCAGAATATAGGATTCTCTGCACTGCTGTATCAGGAAATCTCAAGTAACTATTTTATGATGTATGAGAATATTATTCTTTGCAAGTAGTAACAAGCACTTCTATTTCTACAGTGATATCCACATAATCAAATGTTCAAAAGTGCTTTACAAAGAATTTAATTAAATGGGGAGTGGAATAACTGGGTGCAGAAAACACAGCAGCTATTATATATTCAGCAGCTGATATATTGCAGTTAGTGCAGAATGCTCTCTGACAGTACCATGTATGAAAGTTATTTCTGTCAAAACAGGTGCAACATTCCCTCTCTTCTGTTGTGCTAAGTCAAGATTTAACTGTGTCTCATCTCCCTAAAGAAAACTTGGAAGGAACTTTAAGAGTGGTGAGCTTCAGTAACTTTGTAGGCCCATCTAACACGTGCATTAATGCGCCTTTTCTAAAGCACATTAAATTTAGTGCCTTTAATGTGAGGTACTAAATTAATGTGCATTAAACTGTGCTAATGCACAGTAGCACATTTGAACAATTTTTTAGTGATACTTAATGCTCAGTAGACTATTTTACTGGGCATTAGTGTAATGTCACAATTTTTTATGTGATTCTTTAATGCTCAGTAAAATAGTCTACTGTGAATTAAAGTGCATGTGTAGACATACCCAGTATAGCTTTCCTAATTCCTTAATGGATTACAAGAAGAAGGGAAACTAGACTCTTCAGGTTGAGACTTGAACTTGAAATACCATTAATCCAAAATCAAGGTTAAATTTATGGGGTCCTCAGTTATAGATATAGATTCCTTTCTTGTGTCATGAGGTTCAGGCTATGATTGAAGCTCTGTTTAAAGAAATTGGATATTTGGAGAGCAGAAGCAATATCTACAGGACCAAAGTCTAACATTGCAAAATGTCAGTGATAAATTGACACTCAGATTAGAGATTCAAATTTTCAGTAATATAATTTACCAATAAAGCAGTAACTGAAAATTGCTTAGATGATGAAAACAGAAGAGCCCTCCCGTTTTCTTGAATGCATTTGGTCTGGTTCAGAGCTCATTTAGAGACACAGAGAATCTTTCCATTGACTTCACTGTGTGTTGGATCTGACCCTCATTTAGAAATGGTTTGAATATATCCATATTTTGAGGCACACCCATGTATAGTTTGGATATATTACTATGTTGCCTGTAATCTTTTCAGGACCCTAGCAATTGCTCTCATTAGCATTGGTGGGACAGCAGGCCAGAGTTGAAATCATTAATACTGCAATACTTTCTGGAAACTATGCTCTCCTCCACCCCTCCTGCCTTACTTATCTATTATCTTACCAATTTTGTTGATCAAAATACAGGCACCCCCCGCTCAACGCTGTTTATCTTAGCGCTATTTCGCTATAATGCTCATTATAAATTAATACCTGATTTTACTTAACACTCAGCGAGTTTCATTACAATGCTTGCGGTTGCCATCTTGGATTATAAAAAACAATTGCGGTCGCCATCTTGGGTCATCATATACTTTAGGTTTTGCTTAATGCTCATTTCACTTAACATTCAGTTTTTCAGGAACAAATTAAGAGCGCTAAGCGGGGGTTTCCTGTATCACTTTAAGCCAGGTTTAATGTTGAGTGTCGTAGTGGACTGTGGAGTTGGAGGCAAATGGGTTCTTTGTGTATTGCTGGATTAAAGCCATATTGGGTGCATCTATATGTTGCCCTGTGATGACATTGTTACTGTGCCATGCTTTACTAAAGCATGGCACAGTAACTGGCCATATGCATGGCACACATTTATTTTAGCAGCTACTCCACTGTAGCAGCCGGCATGCTATAATGGTGAAGTGCACCACTAGGGCAAAGTAGCTGCTAGTTATGTGTAGACACTCACAGATGCTATTCCGTTGCCATAGCGCATCACTACAACAATATAGCGTGCCTGTTGAGTACTTTTTCTCATCATTGGGAGGTTTTGCTGGTATACCAAGATACAGTGTACCTGTCTATACTAACAAGCCAACATCATTGAAACAAACACACACACAGAAAATCCATAACAAGCCCATACAGATTGTTAAACTTTGTCTACATCACAAAATTCCACTGGCAAAGCTGTGTTGGCTTTCATTGTGAAATGCCTTCGTATAGAGGTGTACCGATACATTGGTCTGATATCGGATTGGTACTGATATAACAAAAACTGTCTATATTGGATATTGGCCCAACGGGACCAATAATTTGGCCGATAAATGCCTTTGCTGCACGCAGCTGCAGCACAGTACTCAGGCAGCGAGGAGCACAGCTGGCAGCATGGAGAACTGTCTCCAGCTGGTATGTTTGGTGTGGTGGAAGGGGAGGGGGGAAGTAAGGGGCATGGGGGGGCAGAATAATGCCCCCTGCAGTGAGGGGGAGGGGGCAGGGGCAGACGCTGCCCAGGCAGGGCAGAGGGGTAGAGCCACGGCTTGTGTGGGGGGGAGGTGGCTCCCTCTGCTGTTTGCACCCCAGGAAGGCACAGGGTGAATGTGTGCTCCCCTGGATCTTTGCAGGGTAGGGTATGCTGCAGCTGGGGCTTCACGGGGCTCATCTTGGTGGGGCCTGGGCTCAGAGTGTGCACCGGTGGTGCTGGGAGGATGCTGCATTCACCCCAAATTTTGCTGCCACTTCACTCCGAGTGCCTCAGCCACTCGACACAGCCCAGCTTAACGCCTTGCATCCACCCATGTGCTCGGAAGAGGTGGAGCTGTGCCGGGTGGCTGGCGGCAGTGGTGCTGGAAGCAGTGTGGCAGTGAAATTTGGGGTGGATGCAGCATCTTCCCAGCACCGCTTGCTCCCACCCCATGTCCAGCCCCCACTGAAAAGAGCCCCATGCAGCCCTGGCTGCAGCCTGCCCCACCATGCCCTGCGCAGATCCGGGGGCACACGCCCCCCCCAGCGTGCCCTCTCGGGGTTCAAGCAGCAGCGGGAGACGCTTCCCTCCCACCACAAGCTGTGGCTCCGGCCCTGCCCCTCCCACTCCATGTGGGCCATGCCTGCCCCTGCCCTCTCCCTCACCATGGGCGGGTGTTGTTCACTCATGGAGGAGCAGAATGAGGCCCTTCTTGATGATCACCTGGGAGTGGAGCTACATGGGACTCATAAGTGCTGAAAGTCAAAATTATTTCAGAGTTTCAATGACCGCGTCTTTATGTGAAGTTCCTAGTGGCAGCTGGTTCCCCACTGTACTATATATTATTGTCTTTATTTAAAAGAGTCAGCCCTAGGAAATGCATCTCTGGACCCAGTAGAACTGTTGTTTATATTCCTCTGAGTCAAAAAGTCAAGTAACTCACTCTCCTGGTAACCCAGGTTTTTTGCTGTCTGTAAACCTAGTTGCATTTTCTTCTACCTTGTGTTCCAATGGTATAAAGTTTGAGTAGACCTTGCACTCTCCTCTGCTGTCTTGTCGAGCCCAACTTCTACTGTGAGAAGTCCCTCACCTTCCCTTTCTTCTGTGCAAAGGAATGACCCTGTTATCATCCTGTATGTTTTGTCAGCCTTCATGTCATTGTTAAATAGCTCCATTGGTCCCAGGGTACCAAGGAAGAGAAATGGGGAAAGCCACTTGTGTGAAATAGTTGTCAACATTCCTTCTTTCCCTAGAGCTTGCATAGTAGTGATCCTGCATACAGAATGATGCTCCAGTGTGTACAGCATCTGCTATTTTAAGAATTTGAATAGTCACTTGTCATTCTAAGGGTCGTCATCATGAAATATTGTTTTCCTTTGATGTCACCAGTTTCTTTTACAGATATCATTTTTTTAATTTCTTTTTGTTTTGGTGCAGAGGTTATTGTTTTCTATGATGTGCTCAAAACTTGAGAAGCATGTGTGAAATCCAAAAATTAATGCAAATAAATAAGCAATAGAGATGTTATTTTGAAAAGCTGAATAACATTAAGGAAATCTATTTCTACTAAAGTACAAAAACCTGACTGTTATTGCAATAAGAGAATCATAAGGCATGAATGCGCGAACAATGAGGTAAGAGCAAGAGAGACCCAGTTTATTAAAATGATATTTTATAGCTAATACTGTAAAAGAACAGAAATTAACATTTTAATTTTTACACAGATGCTATTAACAAAAACACTCCTAATGATGGTTTATGGCCTTTACTTACAGTAGCTATAAGGCATAATAGCTCCCACAAGCATATTAAAATATGTTTTGTTTTGTTTCTAGATCTGTTAGCTGTGCCTAAGCATCCGTATGCTGCTATGGAGAACTGGGGACTAAGTGTTTTTGTGGAGCAAAGGATACTGCTTGATCCAAGCATTTCGTCTATACCCTACTTATTGGATGTCACCATGGTCATCGTACATGAGTTATGCCATCAGGTATGACCATGTACTTAATTATGAACACTTGGGATGGACCTGAAAATTCAAATATATTTCTTTTTAGAGCTGATATTTTCACACACCTGATTGCACATTTCTTTTAACAATATTCAAAATAACGTGATGAGCTATGAGATGCATATACAGTGCACAGAATCAAAACAAACAAATAAGAGACAAAAGCCAACATGCAGGGATGAATAACACTTCATCACGTTGAGCTTAGGGTACAATGGTGTTGCTGCCCAACAGCTTCCAGGTATTCTGTGCTCAGTCAGTATTGTATCAGATTTATATACCTTTCCTCTGACCATAACAGTATATGAGTGTGTATGTGGTACAGATATAACTACATACATGTATAGTTAACAAATTGATGGCCTTAAAAGTAATTTATTGTATTTACCTGAATCCAAGGCAGCTTCAAGTTTTAGACTGCCTCCCAATAATTAGATTCTATACATAGAAAATTGTAAATTTTGTTATAATTCTCAATTTTTAGAATCTAATTATTGGAGGATTGTCTTAAATACATATCCCACAACTATGGTGGGGAAAACAGTAGCAGGGGGGGCAAATGGCAGAATAAGAAACAGCGGGGGGGCAGGTGGCCTGACCCCCACCCCTTGTTCTCCCTCCCTGCCCTCCTGCCAGTTGTGCCTCCTGCAGCATGTGACCCCTGCCACTTGTCCCCCTGGTGCCTATCCTCCCTACCACATGATACTTTGGCATTTGTCCCTCTGCTGCTTGTCTCCCCTGTCATTTGCCTCCCCCACCATTGCCTGTTCCATTCTCCCCCCAGCCTCTTGCTCCCTCTTACTGCTGCTTAGCTTGCATTGGCTCTGGCTCCCAGTCAGGTAGCAGCTCTGGCTCTGGCCCTTGGCCAGGCCAGAGCTGGGCCAGGGCCAGAAGTGGACTTGTAGCATCTCCCCTGTTGCTGTGCAGTCTCCCCTGCATTCCCCTGCACCACACAGTCTCTTCCATACAACCCCCACCACGCACTGTCTCCTGCATGTAGGCTACACACTGCATGGCATAAATGACTGGTGGCTCCCGAGACTGGGGGGGGAGGGGGGCACCATTTGTAGGTGGCAGCATTGGCGGCAAGTGGGGACTGCCAGTAGACACTGGTGGTGGCGTCAGTGGTGGGGGTGGCGAGCAGGGACTGCCCGCAGATGCTGCTGGTGGTGTTGGTGGTGACGGGAGGGTGGTGAGTGGCGACCACTTGCAGAAGCCAGCAACGGTGGCAGCCAGTCTTGGGGTTGGCACGTTCCCCCCCTCCCCCCGTACCCTCCCATGAGTCATCTGTGCTGCATGGTCTCTCCTGCACTCTCCCCCCTACACCATGTGGTCTCTCCACTGTACAGTGTTGCCTTACCGAGACTTCCCTGCAGTGCATTCCCCTACCCATCACATGAGTTTCCTTGAATGACCCTGGCCATGACCAGACAGCAGCAGCATTGGCAGTAGCAGAAGCTCTGGCCCTGGCTGTGGCCCTGGTGCTTGAATCCAAGGCTTTCCAACCCCTCCTCTCCCCAACCCACCCCTTAAATGCAGGAAAAAAACCTTGTTTTGGATTTGAATAACTATAGTATTAGAGCACTGTAGCAGATGCAGGCTAAACTTCATGTTCACAACCATTTTCTGTGGCAAAAATAAATTTGGAAGTCCCTTTCTGCAAACGCACTTTTTTTTATTCTGGCATTAACTATCTGATCATAAGTGATGAATATTTTGTCTCTGTGTATTGAAAATCTTGTATCAATTTAAGAATAAATTTGTAATAAATCCACATTGCGATTTATTGCATCTTTCTTCCATCTTCTTGAACTAACCACATTACAAGAGTTTAGTAATATTGAGTTGAATGCAAATATTATTGAAGAAATCTGCTACAGGGACAGGAAACCCTTTTTTGCACTGGTAACAGGCATAATCATAGCCTTCAGGTTAAAATGAATGAAATCCTACTGTGTAATCAGCATGGCTTACATCTGCGACTTTACACAGGAGCCTTTAAAAAGCCAAGTAAATTCTTAACATTTTTTCAAAATAAAAAACAAGATGTAAAGAATAACTTTGGAATGGCGATATTGGTGAGTGAATCTAGAAATTATACTGGTGGGCTCATACTCATGATTCATTGAACGAATAGATGAAAATTAAGTCATCAACTAAAATTTGAAATGTTTATTGCAAGTTATTGCTGGTTTAATCTCAGTATGATCACCTTACTTTTTCATCTATTCTATATTATGTAGTACCATAAAGCAACACACAGCAGGCTTGGAAAAATCACAGAACCTTAGAAATTAGGTGTAAAAAACACACTTTAGGTTGCTTAGATCACTTCTTTTTTTACTGTTGGATTCTTTATATATATAGATTCTTTATATAATATAAAAATATTCAAAACTACTGGGTCTTCATTGCTTCCCTGAAAACTGTTTTACAGTTGACCAAACTGTAACATTAGTTAGCTTTTCCCTTATAAGCAACCTAAGTTTTCCTTTTTGCACATTTGTTCTGTTATTTCTAGTTATCCTTTCTACCACGTTTAATCAATCATTTGCTCTTAATAGTGTGATCTGTATATTTCAGCAGCATGTAAAAAGTTGCCCATCAGGCATTTATCAAGTTTGGCTAGTTCACATTTACACAAAGGCCACATGGCACAGCTCTGTAAATGGGTCTTCAAGGTGGAAAACTAACTTTATGCTTATTCTAAGCCCTACCCCTTTCCCTGTATGTCCTTGAAGTGTGGTAAAGAAGACTTTTTGCATGTGGGAATTGGGCTATCTGTGTATTTAGCTCCCTTTAGCGCTTTTAAATTTTCCTTATAAGGGATGACTCCACCCGGTGGTTGTTACAGTGATGACTAGGGCCTGCACTAGAGAGTAGAATTGACTCTTCTAAAAGAACGGGAGAACAATAAGAAGTCCCTCCTGGAAAGAGGTATTAGTGTAAATAGACATGACACAGAAAGGACAATAGAAAGGAAGTATGAGAAAGACCTCATCCAAGGTCAATATGAAGCCTGTGGTAAGAGAGGAAACCAGGTATCCTAAGCCACAGTCCAATGCCTTAATAGCAAGGGCATCCTTTCTCTTATTTTAGTTATTCCACCAGTTCTGTTTAACTAGTTATACATGCTTTTATATTAGCATTCTCACACACATGCCCATATAACATATTCATATATATCTCTGATAGCATGCAGCAGCAAAATACCCTTTGTCCCACATGAGGGTACATTAAGCTGAGAATCAAGAGGAAACCTTGAGTTCTAATCTTAGATGCTTAACTGAATACTTAAATGATTCAGTGTACTTCATAGCCTTTATTATTGCCCAGCGCCTCATATTACCAATTTAGGAGTAACATTCTTCCATTTTACAGATGGCAAAACTGAAAGGTTGGAAAGGACTATCTCTGGAAGACCTACGAATAAGAGCGTACCTCTAATGTGACAGATCTAAATCACATCCACTTAGTCACACTGTGTTGACATTTGGCTTTGACTATAGCATTGCCTGTGCTGCTTGAAATTATTGGAGTGCACATGCCCTCAAAGGTAGAAATCCTGATTCTAAACACTCATAGTATTTTTCTGCTTGTCAGGCAAGCCACTGGCAAAGTGTGTGCTATATACCCTAAATGGCTGGATGAAACAGAAGATAAAAATCTACTACTACTATCAGATTGATATTGTAGTGCTACAGGTTCGGGGTAAAAATCCTGCTGATAATCTACACTGAAATAGGGCTGGGGAGGTGGGGCAGGGCATGCACTGTAATGTTATTTCTAGTTCTTCCAGCGTTCTAAAAACTGAACAAAATGATGTAAAAATAGTGAATTAGAAAAGGGGTATGAGAAACCTTGTTTAATGTTAACAAGAGCTCCAAAATTAAGAGGCAATAGAATTAACTTTGCCCAGGCAACTTTATTTGGATTTGTTTGTTGTTGCTTATCCTGAATTATTTGAGCATATACTATGATGTTCCATAGTACTCCTGCCTCATTCATTGTTCAGTCGAGACAGGAGGAGGCAGAAGGCTGAAGAAAGGAGAAAATTCTCTGCTGTTAAAGGCTAGGATGCAGATGAGTCAGCTTTCTTTGTGGCTGCTGCAAATGTATTTGAGATGCTTGACAAGACTCTTATAGTACATATGCATGTAGGGAGGGTGTAATAAAATTACATGGGTAACTTGAATTCTGTCATTTGAGTGCTTGTCATTTCAACCTTAATATTTGAAATGTATTTTTATAATAATAAGTACAAAAATAAGTTTTGATTGTATATTTTCTTTTTGAGAGAGAGCATCCAAGAGAGAATAACACTGATATAAAAACCCCAAAGTGTGAACAGGAAACCAGTTAAGAGGACATACAGTGATACCACCTTATGTGATTACCCTTTTATCACATATAATAATTATTACAAAGTAATAAAGGAAGGGATCAATTTTTACAGATCCATCAAAACCTCAATCTTTGCGTGAAAAAGGCCAGGTGAATTTAATAAACATGATTTTGATGGAAATTTATCAAATATTCTCAAAACCAAGTAGAGTCAATTAAACAGAAGCATGGATTTGAGGAGGGAGAACAAAAAAAATTTCAAATGCCACTGCATATATTAAATATTCATAATGGAAAAAGTGACAAAAGAATGTCCTTCCAGCATACATATAAGAAACACACAGCACCTTCCCATACCTAATTAAAAATAACATGCATGGGCTTGTTACTGCTTTATGTAATTAGCACATCCTAGTCTTTTCCTTCCAAAAGAGCAGAAATAATAATTTTCATTCAGTGTAAATAGTGCCAGTATTCAAATAAAAATATCAAATTGCTTCTCTCAATTATATCCGATTCTATCTTTCTATTGTCTTATTTCAATTTAAAAATCTTTAAAAAGTCTATGGTGCTAATAGGATAATGTTTCCTTTCAGGCATCTAGCAACTGGAAGGGTAATATTACCATCTGACATACAGATTTGGATTTATTAATTGGTGTTTGAAAGGTGTGGCAGTCTGACATCTGATGTCCAGCAAGAATGTAATTTTCCTATTGATAAAAATATTTCCTCTCTCTTTATTGGATAATTAAAATGAATCTTACCCAGAAATAAGATTGGGTAAGAAATATCTTGTTGTGCCAAATTAAGATCTGAATATATTAGAACATGTTTCTGTTTGTTCAGTAAGAAAGCACAAGCAGTTCCTTGCACATCAAACATATTTTACATCTTAACACACTTAAGTGTTTCTAAATAATCCTTCTTGAATAAAAAATGGTATTAACAGATAGAATTTGGGTATTATACACTTCAAGACTTGTTTTTTTTTAATATTTCTCCCTTCCTAGTTCTAATACTTCTTGGGTCACCCCACACAATGACTCTGGTGCGCCAGGCACTCTCCTGGACACTTCTAACCAGAATCTTGCCCATCATATTTGTTGAACAGTCTTGTCATAACTCATGAATGAAAACCTCTCATATACTGTTTCATGTATTTTCACTTCCTAATGTATAATATCCTCTGTCTCCTCCGTTTCAAAGGCCATGTACAGGCAATATGTTTCTGCTGGGAAGAGAACCACTGTACTCCTGGCAGAAGCTATGGGCATACAAACATTCATTCAGTTTCTCTTGGGTTGGAAGCATGACTGTTTTGGGTGAAAGATCCTCCAGGTGACCACTAAGTGAGAGAAACAAATGTTCACGCTGGCACAAAAGTATGATCCATCCTGATCTGGTCCAGGAAGGGAGTGAAGCTTTGGGGCAATGCTGCCCACACTTCCCCAGGCCAGGGTCTGCCCAGTCAGAGGACTGGGGGGAGTGGGCATTGCTTCACTGCTCTAGTCCCTTCCCAGACAAGTCTAGGAGGGGACTGGGGCGATGCTCCCTAACTGCTCTGAGGACTGGGTGGGATAGGAGGTGGGAGTGCCCCACTTGGCTCCATGGGAGCTGAACAGAGGAGCTACCTCACTTTGCTCCCTGCCCACTCCTCAGGCCTGGTCCCTGGTCTGAGGAGCAGGTAGGAGGCTTTGCCCCACTGCTTCTCTCCCTTCCCTGACTTATTGCTCCTTTGCCCTCCCTGCCTTTTCTCCAAACTGGACACTGCCCAGATTAGGGAATGGGTTTGGGACTTTGCCCCACTGCTCCCTCTGCTTCACGCCTGAAGACCAGGCACAGAGTGGAGGAGGCTGCCCCCCACTCATTTCCCAGACCCTGGTCTAGGGAAGGCACAGGGAGTCTTTCCCTACTGCTCCGCTCCCCCCAGGATCCAGGAAAAATGGAGCAGCCACTGCTCCCCAAGCCTTCCCCAGACTAGGGGATCACCCTAGTCTGGTGAAGGCTTAGAAAGATGGGGAGAAGCTGCAGGCTGATTTCCAGCATTGGAAATTTATCACAGATTTCCAGATCTAGAAATGAATAGCCGAACTTTGATTCATGGCTAAAGTAATGTTGTGTTTGTGCATTTCTAGTGTGTTTTTTGTCTGTCTTTCTCACTGAAACAGAGGCAGAGACTGCCCTTAATGGTTTTGCAAACAGTTGATCATATTGATGGTGCTTAAGTAAAAATGATCATTGGGTCTCCTTTATCAGGTCTCTTAATTTCACTCTCACTAGGCATTAAAAATATCGTAACATTCCTTGCATTAATCTTTGTTCCATTAGAGTTCCCTTAATTTACATCATTCAGGTGCTATTGACTGTTGCTAGTATGATTCCAAGCTGATAACTGTAATTCACCTTAGGTATGCTCTTTGGGACACCCTTGTTCATCGTTCTCAGACTGTTCAGTCACATTCTTCAGCACCATTCCCTCCCCCTTCAGCACTAACAGTACATGATGCAAGACATTCTGTTCAGCTCCCACACCATGGTCTGGAGCAAATAGTCATTGACACAAACAGCTCATGGGTCAACTCTCATTTTCATTTATTCAGCACTCTCATTAGAGTATCAGTAGCTACTTCTATAATCTGACATGAATCTTGCCCTCTGAAATATCCATTTGCTTTGCTCCTTTTCTCATTATTTTCATAGTTTATGATCACATGCAAACTCAAAATTATCTTTAATGGTGATAGTTTACTCTTTTTTTCTAATTATATAAAAACTACCAGTGAAGTTTAGTGATATAACTGTTGATTATTTATTCAAAAACAAATGTTATAGACACAGTAAGGTAAGTTTCAAAGAATTGTGCAGTGAAAATGGACCATTTAAAAATGGACTCCCAATATTATCAGTTTAATAAACTTGATCTTAATAGGCTGTCCCTTCAGAAGAAGGAAGGCTGAAATGTAGCCCTTGGAGATCTTGGCTCTGTTCCTATTTTTGCCACAGATCTCTTGGATAACTTAATACAAGATGCTTGGGTTCAAATCCTGTTTTGCCTCTATGGGACCTAAACCACTTAGGTAGATTTTAGGAGCCTAAGTCATTAAATGTAATCCTGCTCCATTGTGCACATTGGCAAAAATTTTATTAAGGTGCCCCTGATCCCTACGTGCTTCTTAGGCATCTCTATCTCAGCCTTAAAACCTCTCAACTTCCCTAGACATCTAGATGTGTCCTACTACGTATCCCTAGAATAGAACCCCTATACTATGGCAACCTAGAGATCTAACTGTACATATGCTCTGTGCCAATCCTATTCTTCCTGAAGAAGTACATAAATTCCACATTAGTCTTTAAATTCATATGCTGAATTTGCTCATTCATGTTGACTGACTGACCCTGGGGGAAGAAGGAGGTGATAAAGCCTATCTTTTACCCTCATCTCCCACTTTCCAGGATGGTGCTCCAACCACAGGCTGGCAGGGCTGATGGTCTCCTCCATCTATCCTGTTGAAGATGGGCCAGTCTTAGGATAGGGAAAGGATGGTTGAGTCTGAAATGTGGCAAAAAAGAGGAAATATGGCTTTGTGGCCCTGTGAGGTAGGTCCCTGCTAGAGGGAGACAGCCCTTGGTTCTGGCCCCTGATCCTAGCCCATGATCTCTGTGCTGTTTATCTGCATTATTTAATAATGTTGCTGGCTCCCTGGATAACATTTTATATGATGTAATTATTAAATAAAATAGATAAACAGCACTGCAATAAAGGCCCAGAGTGCAGTGTCCTCTCCACTTTAAATGTAGTGCCCACCTTATTGGGTCACACTTTCTCTTGCATATTCTAATTCTCTCTCTAATTCTTGACTCTCACTCTGGCTGGTCTGTGACTCACTTCATTAGGAGGAATGGCAGATACCTTCAGCCCTGCCTAGTCCATAGATTTGTGTTTAGTATATAGGTTCAGAATCCTTCAGGGTAAGGTAGATCCAGAACCCAAATCCTTTGCAAGACAGTTGGCAAAAGATCGGTGAGAGTCCTTCTTTGTGTATCAGGTGCCACCTTTGTCTTCTTTGAGGGCACCTGCCCTGTCCAGTGAGCAACCTGAATCACAATCTAATAGAAGCCTATTTATTAGGCTGTCTGTCTGCTCATTGATAGAATAGGAGAGGCATGCATGTATCACCCTGTGGTGAAATACGATTATTCTCTGGAGGTGTAAAAGTTCCCTGCTACTTATCTCTAAAATGAGAGAAATATCTGTCTTGACAGGATGGAATCAGATCAGTCCCTGAGGGCGCACCAAGCTATCCATTGAGAAAATGGAAAACCTAGGAGTCTTAGTGGTGGGAGAGGTTCAGCTCTCCTAAGGGAGATGCCTGCTTCACTGAGGAAGCAATGAGCTAAGATGAAGGTGCCTGAGTTGCAAATTGGAATTTGGGATTTACTGTCTTTTCCTTTGTTACTTATAATTAATTAATATTTTATAAGACATTTTTTGTGATCTACAAATGGCAGATATGATATAAGGGTTAAATATTGTCATTAATAATGCAACTAGCAGAAAAGCCTTGGAACTGGCATGTTTATAAATGTGATTTCATAAATACTATTTGATTGGGCTTCCTTTGTAGTGGTTTGGTGACCTTGTGACTCCAGTGTGGTGGGAGGACGTGTGGCTAAAAGAAGGTTTTGCTCACTATTTTGAATTTGTTGGGACAGACTACCTCTACCCAGGCTGGAATATGGTAAGTGTATGTTATTTCATTAATTAGCAACTCCATTGAAAGGTTATTTTCCCATTACACTGTTTATAGTTGGAGGCTGCTGAAAAATACCAAATGGTCCATGCAAGTATCAGATGTCCAATAAAACAAAATCAGTAGGTGTGAAATCAGTTGACAGCATTCCAAAAAAGTATAATGTATCATTTATTATAAAAGGTATAAAGTCATGTCTTTCATAATCCAATGTTAAAATAATTACCACCTCTCTAGTCAAAAGCATTTCTTATTAAGGGAGATATGATTAAGTGGTGATCATTTTTGATAATTTCACTTTTTATATAAATGAAAAATCCATAAAGATTTTTCTAAGTTTCTCAGGATGTTGCATTTTTTATCAAAACAATCATTTGACTAGAAAAGAAAGATTCAGGTAAATTATGCCATGAAATGGAACGTATTACAACTTTAATATACTACTGCTTTTTAAATGCATCTATATAATTGTATTTTATGATTGTTGTTATTTGTCACTTAGCCTTAGTTTGGGATAAATGTACTGAGGCACTAAGGAAGGGGAACACAGTTTGTCATATACAGTTATAGAAATGGAGTCAGGATTAATTACTGCTTTTTGAAAAATATATGCAGCTACTGTTGACTCACCTATGGGAGAAAAAACAAGAAAATACAAGTGGAGACATGCTTTCTGAGCCCTTCAGTATTGCAAATTTACTTGGCAGGTCATTCCTAATAATATATTATTTGATTTTTGGTCATCAGTTGTAATTTCTTGTCCATTTTAAGCAAAAGGAAAAATAAAATTTATGAGAGTTGTCTCATATCCCATACATACCCCAAGAAGTAGAGAAACCTTCCTTGTGGGCTTGGCCAAGGCGCCCATATACTTTTTCGTGTCCCAAGGATTACTTATTTTATTATGTGTAAATTCACCCTATTTTGAGCTACAATATTTGCTACCAAAGTATTTTTATATATGTCAAGTTTTATGATAAAGGTTTTCAAATGGTTTGGTAGGTATATAAATGTTTTGATTAAATTAAGAAGGACAAGGTTCTTTGGGTAAATCTGATATCTTTTATTAGACCAACTCTAATTATTTGAGATGGCATAATAAAAAATATCAGATTTACCCAAAGAACTTTGTCTGCCCATATTCTTAGACCAACATGGCTACAACCTATACCCCTGAAACATTGATTAAATTAACATATTAACTTCTGATATTTTTGCCATTTCTTTAACTTAGTTCCATAGTCTTATTCTATTAAAGTTTGCTGCCGTAAAACAAAGATACAATACTTAGTTAAATACATTAGAAACTCTTAAATAATTGTACATTTGAATGTTAAAGTATGTTTTTATTTGAAGTTTGATTTCTTTATTCTGGGTACTGCTTAAATATTTCTTTTGTGTATCATTTCTGACTTATAATTGCATTATGAAGAAATGAAAATAAATCTTTATCTGAACTGACAGCTGCGTTGCGTAGGTAAGCTAGTTGGGTTCACCTAGCTTTGGCTGTAATAAATCTCATTCTCTTCATCTTTATGAAAAACACATCTTGAATTACAATGTAATCATTCTAATTATAAATGCAATGGAATCTGGCAGCTCTTGATGATTTTAGCATAGTGAAATGTCAAAGAGTACAACATTCTTACACTGGATTTTATCTTTGAATCATCATATTCATTTGTTCTCCACATAATCACTTTAACAAATCCAGAATACCTTTGCTTTAGAAGTCATCTTGAATATACAATATTTTTTGTGAACATAATATTCACTGTTATGCAAATGACATGCCCATCATGTGAAGTCCTGGCCTCATAGCAGAATACAGGAAAAACGAAAGGCATGTGGGCTGAACAAGGTATGACAGTTAAGTTATAAATCAGAAGCATATAGTGCATGAATTAGAATTAACAACAGAAAAATTGCTGTGCCTGGAAAAATATCTATCTGTCAAGTTCTTTTAAATGAAAAGGGAAGCTTGACATAAACTTTTCATGAGGCTTCTGATATCAGTGGCCTTAGAGACCAAAAAAAACATATTGACATATCCAAATAGTTAGAAAATTGGTGGGAAGATTGAACATGACAATTTAAACAATATAGTTTTTTACCATCCTTTACAGTCTACAGTAGAAATTAATAATATGGTGTTTCATTCTTATTACTAAAATGGTAAGAACAGCAAGTAAAATTTGGCTGCACGTACCAGAATGTAGTGTTCTGGATATTTTTTGTTAGTGGTGCAAAGTACTCTTAAGAACAATCTGAGACACAAGTGTAAGCAAATGAGAAATACCTAGAGAAAAGAAAAACAGCTTTACTTCTTTTTCAGAAGTGATGTACGCAGTTCAAGTTGCACAAATCAGTTCAAACATCGAAAACTTTAAACATTACTTCCAATAATGATGCTATTTTAATAGCCAGAGCAACAACAAAAGATCCTGCGCCAGCAGTCATTCATACTTGTAATACATGCAGAAACGGTCCTTTTGAATATGACTGTGCTGGTTCTGAGAAGACTTTGCATCAGGAAAGCCAAAAATAATCTAATAAAACCTCTTCGCAAGGACGGGGAAAGTTAGGAAATTAACCTTTTTTCCTTGTAATCTTCTACAGATGTCAAACCTTGGGGACTGAGATGTCGAATATTACTGCCTTCCAGTTTGTTAGAGAATATGCTGTCATAACTTCTGGGCAGGTGTGGCAGGAATAAAAGAATAAGTGGCTGCTAAATTTTGTTGATGGAGCCTTAGCAGTGACATGTTTAACATTTTCTGCTTCTTAGCCCTCAAAAAACACAGGAAGAAAAGTTTAAAAAAAAAAAAAAAGATGACTACATTTTTGTATTTACAGTCGAAAACCACTTTCTAATACAACTTGTCATTGCTGTGGTCAAGAACATGGAACCAAGCAAGCCCTATGATGCTGTCACATTTCCTGTCAAGTCTTATAAAGCTTTTCCAAGTAGAAGCCTTTCTGTACTGCTGCCCACATGGGTGAAATACAGCACAATTTTATTTTCATCAGCCTTCAATTTAAATCATAACATCCATTTTAAAGAAAGGATGTGTATGTGTTATGGTTTAAATCTTATACATGTTTTAATACCAAATCATTGCTATGATTCTTATTGTTCTAGGTATCATACATACTGACCAAATGGACTTGGGTCCATATTTACTAAGGCAGACTGTCTATTTGATGGTCGAAAAGAAACGAAAATGATTTTTGTACAATTTTGACTAACAAGGGTATTCATGGACAAACAGCATAACGGATCCTCCTAGAAGAAATCAAGAAGATAAGAAATTGTGTCAGTCAGTTTCTTTATGTAAAGCCTCAGTCCATCCCTTCACTGTCTCTTTCTTGTATGTGGACGCATGCAGCTTCAGTTTTGCCATCCTCCTTTTGTTTTTAACTCTGCTTGTGTCATCTGGCCCAGGGGCCTCCCCATTAGTCTGGAATTTGGTTGCTGCCAAATCTCTGGACCTGCGTGGAGCCCCAGGTCTTATATGCTGGACTCAGTGTCCAACCCCAGTGTGCCAGGCCCCAGAGCCTAATCCCAGCATTTGAGGATGGTGGGGGTCATGAGAGAGAAGGGGCAATGCCAGGCCCTCAGGATGCAATCCTGGTGGTGGCGAATGGGAAGGGATGGTGCTAGGCCCCTGGCATCCAATCCCAGCACACAGGAGTCGAAACTAAGCATGCCATTTTCCTTATAACCGTCCACTTTCTGCAGCAAAATCAGTGCCCTAAGATGTAACCCCTATTATTGGAAGACATTTGTAACAGATGGCTCGTGTTATTCTTGCAGGCATTACAATAGTTTCCTTTGATTGTCCTTGACATGTCTAGGCACTTATTTTGTACAAAAAGATGAGTTTGGTATTAACCAAAATGTTCACAATTTAATACAGGCATATACCAGTCTATCCTATTTCTTCTCTCCCTGCCTGTGAACTGGTGCCTGTTAATTGTTACATTTTTAGTTCCTTTCTTCAGCCAGCCTGCTTATAAGTACCATGGTTTCTGCTTTATAGAATTGCTGGTCAATAGAATCAGCTGCTTATTTGAATCACTATGGGAAAACCCAAACCGTATATTATTACATGTAAAAATCGCTCATATTAAAATCACAGTTTTTGGGTTTTGGAATCATTTACTGTGTTCCAGCCTGCAGGGGGCTGGGAGGGAGCAGGAGCAGGGCGGTCAGGCATGGGGTGCCTGGACATGATCCCAGGGAGCCTGGAGAGCAGCTCCTGCAGGTAAGTGTGTGTGTGAGTGGTGGGGTGGGGGGAATGGGGCCTCTGTAGGGAAGGAGGGAGACAATTGGGCAAGACTGGGACCCCAGTGGCAGTGGGACGGGGCCATGGGTGGCTTGTCTGGGGGTCAGGGGCTGGGATCCCTGGCGAAGCGCCTCGAGTGTGCATGGTAGCTTTGAGGGGTGCAACCCCATGCCACTGCCCTTACTGCCTGTGTTTGCCGCCACCCCACACACAGATCTGGGAGGCATGGGTGTCCCCTTGCCCCTCTGGGAGTGCCTGCTGCTCCAGGGAGCTGGCCCCACCTCCTGCACCCAAGTCCATAGCAGGCAGCAGCAGGTGAGGAGCTGAGCTCTGCTTCGCTGCAGCAGGTGCTGCCACCTGCCAGGGGAAGGGGGCTGCGGACCCAGGTCCCTGGCCCCATAGGCATGGCAGCTGGGGGTCCCTGTGACAGGGCTGGGAGGCCAGGGGGCTGTGGGTGGGGGGCAAGAGTCACCAGCAGGGGTGAGGGGGGAGTGAGAGGCACAAGCAGGTCTAGGGGCTGTGGGGGAGCAGTGACTATCTGTGTTCTTGAAAAAACAGGTTTCCTTTTAATGGAATCAGCCTGTTAATAGAATTAAATCACCATTTCCCAAAGTGATTCTAATAAGAGGAATCCATTGTAGCACTTTTTCTTTGTTTCTTCATTGGCTCCAGTAGCTGTCGTAGATCCTGGTATATGTTTCAAATGTTTCCTTCTTTCTAGAACAAAGGTTGGGTAACTATGCTAGTCCTTGAAGTTTATGTTCTGTTCTCTCAGTTCCTCATGACTGTTTTCCATTCCCCCAGCGTAGGACTCAAGTTTTGTCTCTCTTCCTTAGGTTAACTTTTCCATTATTTGGCCAGGTTTGGAGGCTTGGCTCTCCCATACATTGGCACCAAGCTTCCATTTATTCCTTCCACTAACTGGTAATTTCTTTTTTCAAAGTGCTGCTTTCTTCCACCCTCTCCCTTCTCCCCTCATAGACAGGTTTGCAACTATGTATTCCATCTTTGTTTCTGCTTATTTTTCAGATTACTTAAAGCCCTCTGTACTTGGCTCTTGGGAGGAGGGGCAGGGAAGTGATGGACTAGGAGCTCTATGTGCCTGGATTTATTGATTGATCTTTCGCTTCCTTATTTTGTGGTAGGTGGAGCCATCATGCTGTTTGTCCTTGAGGGTCTCTGTTAGTAAGGCAGGAGTAGAGGGCTATGACAAAAGGAATTACTGGCAAGTAATTTTCACTTTCATCCATCAAACAAGTGTCAAATGCTTTAGCAGTCACCACCTCACCTTACGCTGAGAAAGCATTCCACAGAACCCAGTGGTCTTTTCCTTCTCCTTTATTTTATAAAAGTGTAGCTTTTGTAACAGCTTTATTGGATGAATCAATGCACAGTGTATTTACAGTGGTTTGTATCCTCTGTTTTTCTCTCGAAAATGAAGAGGCCTTCTTTTTCCTGTGTTTATTTGCTGTTATTGGAACCCATGGTCAAGTCTGTTAAGCTTCTTTGATCAAAGTATTAGGACCCACCGTTTCAGTGTGGAAGGGCATCCTTCATCTTTCAAAACGTGACCTAACTTTTTCTTCTAACCATAGTACTCCAGGCTCTAGGGCAGAGATGGGCAAAATAAGGTCCAGGAGCTGGATCTGGCCCACCAGGCAATTCCATCTAGCCTTCGGGGCCTCTCCATGAGCCCCCTGTAAGCCTTGGCCCTCATGCAAGCCGGTGCGTCCATGCAGGAGGTGCAGCTCTGGTTGCTTAGGCCAGGTACTTCCGTTGGGGGTGGGAGTGTGGGGAGCCATGCCCTTTGGGGCTGGGCTGGGCTGCCCTGCATGCTGCAGGAGGGTGGGGAGCTGTGTGTTATGGGGCCAGGTGGGGCTGGCTCCGCATGCTGCCACCATGTGTAGCTGGGGACTCAGGCAGGAGTGCAGCAGCTGCACTCTTTGGGGTGGGTAGGACTGGCCCTGCATGCTGCCACCGTGTGCAGCTGGGGACTTGGATGGCAGTGCGGGAGCTGCACACTGTTGGGCCGGGCAGGGGTCTCTCTGCACCCTGCCCCTACATGCATCCAGCGACTCAGGCAGGAGAACAGGGTGCTACATGTTATGGGACTGTCCCCGCAAGCTGCCACCACATGTGGCCAGTGAGTCGGGTAGGAGTACTGTGGGGCCAGGGGGGGCTGGCACTGCACTCTGCCAACACCTGTGGATGGGGACTGGAGTGCAAGAGCTGCATACTATGGAGCTGGGTGGGTCTGACCCTGCTCTCTGCCACCACATGCAGATCCAGGGACTTGCACACTCCAGGGACTCTCCCCATTCCCATCCCCCTGCCACACACCCCATCTCTCACCATACCTCCAACAGGCCCCCACACCCTCACACATCCCCCAGAAACTCCCAGCCCCCACCATAACTCCACCACCATAACTCCCCCACACATTCCCAGGCCCCCACTCCCACCATCCTCCCACAAACCTCCACCCCCCTATATACACCTTCCCCCCCCCCCACAATATACATGAGTAAGACTGTATTTTGGGTTTTTATGCAATTGCCTCAAGATACACTATGCAAACACACAAAAATCAGGACAAAAATATTTAAAAAATAAAAATAAGTTACAGTACGTTTGACTTTTTTTTTCTGGTTTCAAGATGGCAGCACCCCTCCTCCCCAAAGGAGTACTTCCAAGGCAAGGGGAGGGACTTCCTGTAGCAAAGGCCAGGGGTTAGGGGGTGGAACTTCTGGTCCCAAGATGGCGACCAGGGGGTGGGGTACCTGTCATGGGGTGGGACTACCCTTGCAGCCCTCAACAGCTCACCAAAACTTGTTAAACAGCCCGTCAGCCAAAATTATTGCCCACGCCTGCTCTACGGGCACTTTGTATATGTGCTCTAGAGGTGGGATGGGGGCAACACTTTATTTAGAGCAGCTCTGAGAGCTGGTCTAATTAAAGTGCTTCTGCATCTCCTGTATCAGCATCCCCACACTTAAAAATGGTGGTGGAAGAACTTGAACTAAAGCTTATTCAACAAGTTTTAGTTTAAGTGCCTGTGCTGCTATTTTTAATCGCAGGGATCCTGATACATGAGAGACAGGAGGCTGCTGGAGTGCAGCAATTGCCACGCTGCAGCAGACTCTGCTCTAATGTGCTGGAATTCCAGCACGTTGAAGCAGCCTCGGCACTCATGTATAGGCACCCAACATGATTCTGTCATTATTATAGAAAATGGAAAATAGATTCATGTTGTTAAAAATCTGCATACAAATATTTTTCGTTTAAAATCATGTGAAGATAGAATTTGCCAAAGCATAAAAATAAATATTAATAGAAAATCATTAAAATAAACTTCATTAAATTAAATACTGAGAGCATCTCAAAGCTTTTTGCTCAGGTCCTTGATAAATTATTGTAATTGCCTATCTTTCTCATTGTCAGGATTAAAATAATAAAAATGAATACTGACATTAGACCATGCATATTTTTAATGTACTTTAATGTACTTTAGCAGATTGCCTGCTAAAACATTTATCTCTCTTAATAAAATGTTCTTAGGCTTTGTTTGACTCACAGAAAGCCCAGAAAAAAATCATTAAAAGTTTTGAAGTAGACTTAAGACATGAACCTTTTTGATTTATTTCATTATTGTTTTGGCATTTCAGACCTAAGCTGTAGCCTGCTTGATCCTTCTAACCTAACATAAATATCATGCTGGTTCAGTGTTGAAAGAGACTTGGCCTCTCCTTTTTCAAACTCCTTTCATGTCTCCTTTTTTGGTTAAAGGCTCCCAATGCCTCTAAGAAGCAAGCTTTTAATTAATACCACATGGAGTGTATTTTCCCCCCAGTAACTGCTTGCCAGAGTGAAGCCTTGTATGATTTTTCTGTTTTAACTCAACTACAGGGGAAACTCTCTATGCAAAATTAAATAGAAACTCATGTATAATTGACTTTGGCAAGAAAAAAAGAGATGTAAAGGTAAGTTTCAAGACCTTCTTATTGTCAATTACTAGATCCTTTTAATGACAGCAATCCAAATACCCTTATATTTCCTTTTTAAAATTAAAAAAGTAATATATATCGACAAATGATGTTTCCTAACAGAGTTCATTCATGCTTTGGCAAGACAGCAGTTTTGAACTTTTAGTATTTAAAATCTTTACATCTTAGATTAAGTGTAAATGGGCATCAAACCTTGGGTGAAAAATGCATTCAGAAAATTGAATATAGGTTTAGAGAATGTCAGGGGCTCTAACTGCTCCATGTCAATGTCTGCTTATTTTAGGAAAAGATTTAAATAGCCATTAACATCAGAAGATTTATGTCATAAAGTTTACATTCCTTAGGTTGGGATTTGGACATGCCTTTTGTTTCAAAATGAAACTGTTTAAACTACTAAATTGCACATACCATTGACTTGGTAACTCTTCTCTCAGTCTCTTGAAGGAGGTTGAGAGAAGTTTCTATCACGTCTCATCCCTCAGAGGAAATGAGACTTTGACATAGACTTTTTTGTCTTGTTGGCTCCCCTCTTCTCTGACCCACTTCTTTTAAAGCAGTATTCCAGGTGGGAAGTTAGGTGGCAAAATAAACAGCCATGTATTTGGCTGCATACATATTGAGAGATGCTTTTTTTTTTTTTTTTTTTTCCAATTTCACCTGTCTTCTTGAGTCATAGAGCTTCTCTTTGTTTTAAAATTGCATGTGGCATGGAAGCAGTATCATATCACAAGTGTGAAGTGATGTTTAAAGGAATTAAGATCTGGCAGGGATTAGTCCAAACCCATAAAATTGGCTTGATTCTCTCAGGACCTCCTCGTTTTCAAAAAAGCATAGATTTCAAATGTGCAAAGTCCATGCAGCGCTCATGCAGCACTTAGAAAATATGCTGATTTAGTGTGATTTTTGGCAGTTACTGGCAGACGCTTTTTTAGAACACTATTCGTGTCTAAAAGATGCCTTCTCTGGATTTAAGTATTGCATGTGGTCCTCAGAACTAGGTATGGATTCACTCTGTGGAGCAGTAACCTGCACTGTCATTGGAGGATGGATTTTTTTTTTTATGGACAAACCCTACACTACTAGGCTGAATCAGGCTTAGTGTTTTCAATGCTAATGGGATCAATCCAGTAGGGAAAGGAGGTGGAACTTTTCCCTTCTTTCATTTCAATTCATGCTAGAAGTGAAGGTAGTAGTGATGTGGGTTTTCATTTCAAATTCCTCATTGTATTCAGCATCCTTGCCTCATTGGGAATCCATTGGGGCAAAACAGATTTAACATACAATTAGATCAAATTGATAATGGAGATACAGAAGGATGGAGAGAGAGAGAGAGAGAGAGAGCAATTGTAGTAGTAGATGATATCATAAACTTTGAAACAATTCCAACTAGTACAAAATGCAGCATAACCCTGGGAATTCTAAATACATTACCCAAAGGCATGGATGCCTGGTCTGACTCGCCATTGAACAGGAGTATATTTCAGGTGCTCTTTTCTGATACTTAGATCCATACTTGGAATTGACCACAGTTACCTCTGAGACCCTGTCTTTCTCCTCAGCTGGGAACTCCTAGTGCAGCTACATTTCAGTGAAATTGTCAGCCCATGCTAGCAACAAGATAGAATTTCATTGGAGTTCCGCTTAAAAATATGGAACAAATAAGAATGGAACAAATAAGAATGGACACGGACCCCTTACCTTTTTCACAGCTAACAAATAGTGATTTTGTCACTGCTTTCCCAGTCACCTTTCCCTTTCCAGTTACACACACACACACGCGCGCTCTCTCTCTCTCTCATGCAATGATTTACATATGTGCACACAGACTGTTAAAATGAAAGAAAACAATAAGATTATTTATCAAACGTTAATTTTTTCACTTATACAAGTAGGGAAAGCAAGTGAGAAAGAAAGACTGTGATACACAGTAGAAACTTGTCCTCTTGTATCTGCCCAGTGGATCTTTGCTATGCCATTAGCTTATTGTATACAACCCTGGAATACCCCTGAGTTGACATCCCTGTGTAGTCCAGCTTCATTGGAAAGCTCTTGTATTGTGTTCTTGCCCTTTATATCATAGAGATATTTGACTGTTCTTACAATTTGCTTCTGCTTCTTTCTGTCAAGGGCATATTCTCCCTATAAACCTACTATTCTCCCTATAAACCTATTGACCTACTTTCTGCAAATACTTATTTTATCAGATAATAGATCGCACAAATCCCATTTGTATGTCTGTTGGCAAGTAAAAGTTACCTATTTTGAGATCGACATTGCTGACCAGTTTGATGGGATCATAATTTACACATTTGGGCACCCATCTTAAACATTATTCAAATAGGTTTCTTAGTCTATGCACCATTTGAATGCCTACCCCAGAACAAAGGCAGTGCCTTTAACACTGAGCCCTTTGATCTTTTATATATAATAATCTTCAAACATAGCTCTTATTGTGTAATTTATTTTGTTCCCTTGTTGAGTATATTCCCATTTTTTGTGTACAGTTCTTTGTCTACTTATTTCATATCAAGTTTTAGAAATTATTTTGTGAGTAGCTCAAGAATCATATTATTTTCATACTACCTAACTTAAATGTCATTACATGATATCTTAATAATGCATTATAAAATCACCACCAGCAACTCTGCTTTTTGCCCATTTAAACAGCCTTTTTTATGGTACATAGAATAAATTTTTATGCCACAACCCTGTGTGAACAAGGAATATTGTTTCACCTTTGCTTTCTGTTTAAAGGTAGCTTCATATCTAAAAGGTATATTGTTAAAAGGTAGGGCTGACTGCACCCTTTCCATTAATTTGCAGGTGTCATCATCTGTAACATTCATTTCCTCCATCGACAAGCTTCTAATCCAAAAATACCTTTTCCAGAATATAGATTTACAAAAGTGGGCATGGTAACTGGAATGAGGAAAGCACAGAACTTGGAGGGAGGTGTTGGAGGATACATTCCAGCAGGTTTAAGTTAGAAAATCTTAAAAGCTAAAAGAACAAGAACACGCATGCACTCAGATATCATAGAGTTTGGTACCAATGTGAGATTCTGAATCAACAGCTTTGTATAAAGGGTGAGTTGATTTAACTCTAAAAAAAATAGAATCTAGCACATCTTCAACACAGTAGATGAATTCCTGCCTGCTGAAAGCATGACTGGATGTGGTTACAGGAGCCAATGACGAATGAAAGGGAAGGCCACTGGAAAGGTAGCTGAAGTAATGCTGTTAAAATTACATTTTTTTCTCAACAAATAGAGGTGCTAGGTCTTCCAGAATCTTGCCATCTATTGTTTATAGTCTGACTAATGCATTTCTTTTAAAACTGGGGACTTGTGATGGGGGATAGTGGGTTCATTGGTAATAGGGGGATAATAAACAGAAATTCAACCACTGTTTTCATCTACCCTTGAGGAATGGCATCAAATGCCCCAGAGTCATACTACCTTATGTCAGCAAGCTTACACTGTCCTCATACCAGCCTTTGCTCAGTTTTGTTTCCCTGATAACACTGTATGGTGTCATCCCTATTCCC
The DNA here is from genome assembly GCF_030867095.1 of Alligator mississippiensis. NCBI lineage: Eukaryota > Metazoa > Chordata > Crocodylia > Alligatoridae > Alligator > Alligator mississippiensis. Next base: position 72,232,930 of record NC_081827.1, read on the forward strand.
CTGTCACTAATAGATGGAGTCCTGCCTTTTATGGGAACTCCAGTTGTCATAGCAGTATCATCACACAGAATCATGTTGTGTGCAGGGACTGGGTATAATGTGAAGAAAACTGTATTCTTGAATTCCAGGAATTCCACTCTCACTTTACTACACCAGGTTTGTAGCAGATCAAAATCAGTCCTGTGTTTGCTATTTATTCTGCTTGAACTCCCCCAGAGGAAAGTAATCTTGAACAAAATTTTGTGATTGTTTCCTGTTCAGACTCAGTCCCCTGACCTGAGCTGTTTACAGCTCACTGACCTTGCCCAACCTATTCTAACATTGATTTTCTCCACAGAAAGTGAATCTACGATTCCATAGACATCGTGTTGAAACAGACCCATTCTGCTTTACTAAATACAGTGGTGGGGAAAAGAAAGCCCTCCTTTCTTTAAAATTGTATATTAATAATTTTAGTATATTTCAGGTTGTTTGGTACAACACCTAGGTACAACACTGATGCAACTTTATCTAATAGCTACAGTAGTATTTAAATTATGTAGTAATTAAGCTGGTTTTGGTTTATGCAGGGTTTCCTTTTTGTTTCCCATTACTGTAGGTTCCAGGCCCATGTGCCAGCCCTAAAATATGCTGTTCCCATATTTTTTTTGCTTAGTACAAAAATATGAGTCTTAAACGTATTTGGATCTCCTTTCATCAAGGCCCCATCTTGTTGAGCAATAGTAATGTGTTTTGTATGTGTGTGTGTTTAACTTTTAGCTCACTGCAGCAAGCTTAATGTGATTGATAACCCACCTTGAATGTTGCTGGCTAATATGTTTGAAGTCATGTTAGCTGGCCATATGGTGTTTCTTTGGGAGCCTCAGAAGCTGTAGCCCACATCTTAATAAGCTAGGGTGGTATTTTTAGTTGCATTAAGCTTAACTGAATGAGCTAATATGATTCAAGACTACATTTTCATCAAGATATGACCCAAGACACAATTACAAATATTGCTTTGCCTTCATGGTTTTACGTTTCTCTTGTTTTTATAAACTTTTAAATGTCTTAAATTGCTATCTGCCTATCTACTATACTCGAGGTTTGGCCAAGTGACTCATGTGGCTAATGAGACCATTTTATCAGTTCTTAGTGTAGTAATTTAGAATTCTACATAGTCAAAATCCACCTCTGTTAACCTTTGGTAACTGCCTTTCCAAACTGACTTTTGAAGATGTGTCCAACCTACCTAAACTAGCAGTGCTGTGCTTGCCTGTGGCCAAAAAATTAGGAAATCTAATACTTCTTGAAAGTGTGAACTGTGTGTGACTGAGGTGCTTTTGATCCCTTAACCATTTTATGATTTTGACTATTACTATATCCTCCCAATGGCGCTTATGAGATGTTGAGTTTTGCTGTTTATGCCTCAAAAAATTCTAAAATGAAAGATATGTGAACAAGGCATTTTATTTTCCTTCACAAGCTTTACCTAATATGACTAGCTGAGAACTTTAACTATGTATTGGGTAATTGGCTTTCCTGCATCCCATGTTTTTAATTGCTTGAATATATAATCAACTCAAGGTACATTTCTTGTACTCTAATGAATTTTAATAGAAAAGTTTATTTCCAGATGGATCAGCATTGGAATAGCTTTTTGGCTATCTTATAACTGTAATTTAAATTAACACATTGATGCCAAAACATTTCTTTATAAGAAATTAAATGTAGAATATATTATTTAATCATGTACTTATTTTATCTGGGCAAATCAAAGTGACTTTTTAAAAATGCAAAGTTCCCAAGAGTTCCCTAATATTATACCACTGGATCAACATCAGCTCAGTAACTCTTGTAATTTAGATAAATGTTAAAACATATCATTTCAGAGATACTTCTTTAAACTTCAATTAACCATAATATTTTAATTCACCTTTAACATTTATACTTGACTTAAAAACCTGAGCAAATTGAGCTCTTTCTTTCTTGCTAACAGAAGGTTGTGGAGTAGAGGTGTCTACAGTAATGTAACTTCATAGTTTTTTCAAGGCACTGAAAGTCCTCAACTGAAGAATATGACTTCCAGCTGAACTGTGAAAAGGAATATGCATAGTCCAAGTTTACTTGTACATGGACATTAAGAAAACTTTACTGCTGACATAAATTTGAGTGGTATTGACCATCACTTGCAATCTGCTGTTAAAAGGTAGAAACAAATTCATAGAGTGGGTTATCAGCTGCCACTGACTTTGGTATGTGATCTTCAGCATTACTGAAATCCCGTGTGCCACAGTTTCTTAACTTGTAAAGCTGGGATGCTAACCTTTTCTTAATAGTGAAGTTGGGAGAATTAAATGGGTAATGTTTATAGAGTGGAAATCGTCAAAAGAACCAGAAGCATAACAACCAGGTTCTATGTCCTGGATGGCAACAGGGACCAGACTGACTGCAATGGCAGCTGCAGTTCTTGTGCTTATTATAAGTGGGTGGCCAGGGCTATTGCCCCTGTTGCCCACTCCGTATAACACTTCTGAGAATAAAGGCACATGCAGTTTAAATGCTGCCTCTGTAAGCTGGGAAGAGTCTAGCACAGTCAGTGGTAAGGTCACTGAACCAAAAGTCAGTTTTGCCCACATCTCTGTTCTTCCTTGGCTTGCTACTTAAACTTGAGCAAATCACTTAACTTCTCTGTGCCTCCCCAGCTGTTATATAAAGCTATTTAGTTGCTCGTGTAATGTAATTTCAGATCCATGCATGAAAAAATGTTCTATGTATTATGTTTTAATATATTTGTTTTCTTGTGATTGAAATATTTTTCTTCTTTCTCTCCCTGCAGAAATGAAATTGGAAGAATTGGTATAATATCAGTTGCAGTTTACAGCTTTTAAAAAAATTACTTGTAGTCATTAATTTAATTTTAGTGAAATTTATTTCCATTCCAACCCAAATCACAGGTCAGGAAGGTCCACCATATCTCAGTTAGAACTGAGGTCAGTTGGTTTTCTCTATCTGTTAAAACATTCAGGAATTGCTCTAGATCACTGTGGATGACACCCAGACCATAGGATTTGATTTTTGCAGGCCCTCATATGGAAGGCTGTTGAGTCCCTGAGACTCTGACTGATGTGCATTATGTCCATATTGTCATAAATGCATCTCTGCCCATGATATTCCTGCATGTACTCTATTTCAGGAAAAGCAGAGATTTCTGACAGATGTCGTACATGAAGTGATGCTGCTTGATGGTTTGGCCAGTTCACATCCAGTATCACAGGAGGTGCAACAAGCCACAGACATTGACAGGGTGTTTGACTGGATCGCCTACAAAAAGGTGGGGATAGATAAACCACACATTTGTGTTCAATTTTTAAGTAATTGTATTTGGAAGACTTGTTATATGTGAAAAAATAACCATATAAGAAAAATAACTAGTTACGAAACTTAAATGCACGTGGACTCTTTGGGTTTAAAGTAACTAACCTTAGGCATTGTACTCAAGACGTTCAGAGTTATTAAATGATATAAATAAAACTGAAGGTTTTAAGAGTTCAGCAAAGGAAAATTATTATTATTTGTTACTTATATTGTCTTTGTGCACAGACTTTAAATGCTTTAAAGCTGAAGAGAGAAGTGCAGTCCCTACCCTAATGAGAATCCAGAGAAAATTTTTGAAGCATCATCTTCAGTACCCATTGTAACCAAATAAGGTGGTTTCTTTTGTGAGAAAAAGTTAGTAGTGTATAGCCATGAAGATCCAGGAAGTATGTAAGAGGCAAGCATTTTTGTGGGCAATATCTTTTATTGGACCAACTGCATGGTTGGTATAGACTTAGAAAAGCTTTCAAATGTAGTGCATTCTTCTTCAGTTCTTTTTAAATTCATTTTTGTGCAATAACTTTGTGGCTTATTCCTGGTTTTGTGATGCCATTAATTGTATTAATGTACGGCCAGGTAACAACTGAAGATGTGATTAACTGGTTTATCACGTCTTAAGTGTAATGTCTGCCAGGGGCTCTAGCCCTTCCCTTCCACTAATAGCAAAACAATGCTAAGTGCTGCCATGGAGAAGGTTGAGGAATGCAGCTATATGACATGCAAGGGGTCATGTGCTATCAGTATCCTGATCTTTTTCTAAAATCAAACCACTGCTCTTGAGTTGTACATAGGCTGTGATCTGTTTTTTATCTGATTATTGTAAGAGAATATGTCAGGGCTATCTCCTTGTATCTTTATAGCATAGATTTAATTATATTTTGAGAATGAAATTTGATGCATCATTTACGGCAACACAGTTAGCAATTGGGGGATTTTCCCTTATTTACTTAGAGATAGTTTCTATTGACTTAAATGGTAATTTCCTCCATGTATCTGTGGGTTGAATTATGTTGTAAGTACCTTTAATATAGCAGTAAAACAATTTATTCTTCCATTGGTTCTTGTAAGTTTTGTTAAAAGGCTTTGGTAATTTTTAACTCCAATTTTTCTGTCTGGATCACAAATGGTCTATGAAGCTTAGATAATGCAGAAGTCTTAATTAAAAGAATCAGATAAGCTTTCTAGATACGATTTGCTGAAGAGATATACCAGTTCACTTAATCCACTCTATTTTAAATCCCATATCAAGTGAAAGAAAGGACTTACAACCATGGAATAATAAAGAACCAAGTGAAAAATAATGCTTCAATAAGTTTATAAGTACAATAAAAAATCTTTGCACCCATTCTTTACATATTAATTATATTAAATATATAGTGAGGAAATGTTTTTGTAGTTCGCCAGTATATAATAATTCTGTTACTGAGGGGATTTTGTTGTTCCACTTTCACATGTAGGCTGGAAACAGATCGGTTGTGCCATGATATGTTGTGGCACAGCTGAATGTGCTCTGCGGATTTCTACAGATGTTGCCAGTCGCCATGCACTAACTTGGGAGACAAGTGGGGGGAAAACTTCTACTTGCAGATATACCCCTATGTTGTAGTGGGGAGTCTGTGTGTCTGTATGCACAAAGGGGGGAACTCCTGTAAGGTTTTCCTTTTCCCCATTTGCAGATATGCCTGCACAAATGTGTGTTGGGGGAAGCTCCCATAGGGTGGGTCCTCCTCTGTGCTTGTAGATGGGAGTTGGGAGGAATCCCTGCAGAGGGATTCCTCTGGCGCACATATCTGCTGTGCCCTGACATGGGGTGTGTGTTTATAAGTAGGAAACCCCAACTTGCAGACATGCATTTTTGGGATAAAGATCTGACCTTTCTCCTTTACACAGCTGTGTCCCCAGGGATCCCTAAGACATGTCTAAGTAAGTGGGGAAAGCAAAGCAGGTGCTCCCAAAGCCTGGGGGAATGATCCTGCCAGGGAATTCCCAGGGTGTGCAGGACCAGGCCCCGCAAGCCCTCGGCAGTTAAAGATCTTCATTTAGCTTCATGCTGGCTGTTTTCTTTTACCATAAAGAAACAGATGTGGCCCTCAGTAAAGTAGCCCAATTTAATACCACCTTCTGTATGGCCACAAATTTGAGCATTTGTGGTGTGACAGAAGCTACAGACCTGTTTGCTTTCACTTTGTGCCACCAGAGGAATTTTTGTTGAGACACAAAGATAAAATCTATTTCTACCTCTAAAAGATCTTTCTACCAGAAGGGACATATTTCCCCTGGTAGAAATTCAGTGAATACTTGTGTGGCAAGTGGCGATTCTCCTGGTAGAAGCATAATATCTGTAAGTAGCCTAAGTCATAAAGATATAGCTATTATAAAACTTTTATGTATCATCGTTTAATGGGTTTTTGGCAACAGAGCATTTAAAAAAAATATTTCAGACATACTAAGGAATATGTGTTTTGTAGACAGTTCATCCTGCTTAAATTCTTGCTTTTCTCTTGGGCAGCAAGAGAGGTGGTTTAGCCAGAAAAGTCAGCTCGTTATTATTTTCTTAATATATACAGTTCTTTCCTCCTGAATCAGATGACATCAGATTCTGATTGCATAGAAGCTACGTGGCTCTTTGTTGCCTGCTGAATCACCACAACACCTTTTATTCCAGGGTCTTTTATGATCATATTATGCTTATACAGTGCTAAAGCAAGAAGGAACCACTCTCTTTCAGGCAGTATCTTTTCTCATTGAGCAGCAATGCCTGGCCTTAACTTGACCTTCTGTTTGAAAGATGCAGGTTGAAGAATCTTGACTGTACATGACCTAGTGATTTTTATTTTTAAAGTGCGTGCATGTGTGCGCGCACATGCATGCACCTGTGTGTGTGTGTGTGTGTGTGTGTGTGTATAAGATAGCATATAAAAACCTTAGTCACTTGGAGGTTTTGAAATTATTACTCTTGATCAATGAAGTTATAATATTCAGTAGCTTACAATATGCTGATTTATTCTTATTTAAATTATCTTCCAACCATAGATATTCATTCTAGTGATGTCTGAAAATCAGCAAGTTCAGAGGTTCATTCTTGATGAGTATCTAGAACATTTCATGCTGTTTATTTTTGTCTAATTAATATGATAATAGCAATGTTAATATCATACTTAGCCCTTATCTTTTTATTGTAAAAGCACTTTACAAACATTAAATATTTTCATTTGCATTGAAATGATAAATAGGGCAGTAGGATACATGCATAAAATAGCTAACAATTTATATAATATAAAAGCAGAACTCAGCTTTCTGAGGAGATGAGAATACAATCTGTATATTGTATAAATGTGATTGCATTGTAACATTGTAATGGTTCCATTTTACTGGATATAGTGGTCCAGCCCAGTGGATATTGCTGCATCTCAGGTCCTTTGCCAGACTTTCAGATTGCTCAGCACTCTCATCATCTTAGTACCAGTGTATTTAATGATTGAACTTACAGGGTGCTGATCATTTTTAGTGCACTATTTTAAGGAGGCTAGATAATTACCTCGCTGGGGTCGTTTGACCCCAGCATTCTTTCCTGCCCATGGCAGGGGGTTGGACTTGATGATCTGCTCAGGTCCCTTCCAACCCTATCAACTCTGAAACTATGAAGTGTATGAGCAGTAATGCCAGGGAAATGACTTAAGGTGAAATTATATGTTACGCTTAGGCCATGCTGAGGGCATTTAAAATGTGTCTACATATGGGGCTGGATGAGAAGCATCCCAGGGTGCTGAGGGATTTGGCTGATGTGATTGCAGAGCCTTTGGTCATTATTTTTGAAAACTGATGGTGATCAGGAGAGGTCCGAGATGATTGGAAAAGGGCAAACATAGTGCCCGTGTTTAAGAAGGGGAAGAAGGAGGATCCAAGGAACTATAGAGCAGTTAGCCTCAACTCAGTCCCTAGAAAAATCATGGAGCACATCCTCAAGGAATCCATTTCTAAGTGCTTGGAGAAGAAAAAGGTGATTAGGAACAGTGAACATAGATTCACCATGGGCAAGTCACGCCTGACCAACCTGATTGCCTTGTATGACAAGGTGACTGGCTCTGTGGATGTGGGGAGACTGGTGGTATACCTTGATGTTAACAAGGCTTTTGATATTGTCTCCCACAGCATTCTCACAAGCAAGCTAAGGAAGTATGGGCTGAATAAATGGACTGTAAGGTGGATAGAAAACTGGCAGGAGCATCGAGCTCAGAGGGTAGTAATCAATGGCTCGGTGTCTAGTTGGTAGCTGGTATCAAGTGGAGTGCCCCAGAGGTCAGTCCTGGGGCCAGTTTTGTTCAATGTTTTCATCAAAGACCTGGAAGATGGGATGAAGCACACCCTCAGCAAGTTTACAGATGACACCAAGCTGGGAGGTAGGCTAGTATCTACTACGGTAGATATGCTGAAGGGTAGGGCTAGGATTCAGAGTGACTTAGACAAATTGGAGGATTGGGCCAAAAGAAATCTCATGAGGATCAACAAGGAGAAGTTCAGAGTCCTGCAGTTAGGATGGAACAATTCCATGCACCAGTACAGGCTGGGGGCTGACTGGCTGGGCAGCAGCTCTGCAGAAAAAGATGTTGGGGTTACAGTGGACAATAAGCTGAATATGAGCCAGCGGTGTGCCCTTGTTGCCAAGAAGGCTAATGGCATACTGGGCCGCATTGGTAGGTGTGTTGCCAGTAGTTCAAGGGAAGTGATTCTTCCTCTCTATTCAGCACTGGTGAGGCCACATCTAGAGTACTGTGTTCAATTTTAGGCCCCCACTACAGAAAGAATGTGGACAAATTAGATAGAGTCCAGCAGAGGGCAGTAAAAATGGTGAAGGAGCTGGGGGACATGATTTATGAGGTAAGACTGAGGGAACTGGGTTTATTTAGAGAAGAGAAGACTAAGAGGGGATTTAATAGCAGCCCTCAACTACCTGAAGTAGGGTTAGAAAGAGGATAGATCTAGACTCTTCTCAGTAGTGGCAGATGACAGAACAAGAAGCAATTGCCTCAAGGCGCAGCAAGGAAAGTTTAGGTTAGATGTTAGGAAGAATTTTCTCACTAGGAGGGTAGTAAAACACTGGAGCAGGTTACCCAGAGAGGTGGTAGAAGCTCCATCCTTGGAGGTTTTCAAAACCTCGCTAGACAAAGCTTTGGCTGGGTTGATCTCGTTGGGGATGGTCTTACTTTGAGAAGGGGGTTGGACTAGATGACCTCCTGAGGTCTCTTCCAACCCTAACTGTCTATGGTTCTATGATATTAAAGCTCTTTAACACATGCTAAGTGCCCTCTGAGCATCTCAAAGTTATGCCACATCAGGTGAGGGTTAACTCTGGGATGCCCTACCCAGCTCATGTTAAGGTAACTTCAGCTTGCTCCACAGATAAAATAAGCAATTTGCCATCCTCCAGCATCCCAGGATGCACCACTCCCAGCCCCCCATCCAGTTTGGGGATAGAGCCTGGGTGTTCTGGGTTTTAGTGATGCCCCTGCTTGCCAGTCCTCTACTGGCAAGTCAGAGCTGTGCAGTCAAGAACTGGCATTAAACCTTAATGTGTGACTGCCCACAACATGTTCTAACTTGAATACCCTTAACATCCCATGGATTTTGTATGGTCTAAGAGTAACTTGTTAACTTCACCCTTACATTTTTCAAGTGAAGTGCTTGTTTAGCTGCTTTGTTAGATTGATTCCAGTTAGATTGATTCCATGGATTTTTTTCCCTTAAGAGAAGAGCTAAGAGGATAGTTTAAAAAGAAATCCCAAAGTCTACATGCCTCTTTGCTTTAAATATAAGCAAGACTTTCCATAAATGTCCACTTCCAGATTCCTTACTCCTACCTCTGGAGGACCTGATACTAATAACTGTTGGAGACAAAACAGTGACTACATTTTACAGTTTGTGTGTGTCTGTGTCTTCATTCCCATGTACCTTTATTATGCCTATGTACAGGTCACTAGGTCAATAGAGACAGAATACCATTTGTCATAGATGGAAATAAAAATCCAGTCTATTCTTCTCTCTGGTCTCTAACAATATGAATATTCTGGCAAATATTTGTCAAAATAATTTTCACATTGTAAAACTGAAAGAAAATATCAGATGTTATATTTCTCAGCACTGTTTTTGTGGCTATCTTTTGGGGGTTTTTTTGCCCATGCTGTCATATGCTATATGGCCACTCTTGCAAAATAGGGTATTGAAATATTTTATGTGCTGGAAATGTGTGGTCAAGCTCCACTCCGTGGCTTGACCTGCACTGTGTACCCCACTAGGGAGCTTTCCACACTTGCAGAACACTCGCCTGCTATGACTTGATTGAAAAGTTCAGTAGAATTCTGTCCCGTAGGAAGCAGAAGGCATCATCATCAGGGCTACTCCCTCTCAGGCAAAATAGTCCACTATGGTGTCTGACAAGATGCCGGGCCTATAACGGGGGCTCCTTTGCCCTTACACTCTCCCAGGCCAGTGGCACCTTAAGACACAGTTGTCAGCTCCTGCTGTTAAGGGTTCACAGCTAGGGAACTAGTCAAAGTGGCTTCCTGGGCAACTACCAGAAAGTCCTAGAAGTCCATCTGATACAAAAATAAAAAAATATGGGCAGATGAACTTCCCCTCACCATCTGAGACCGTCCCGCTCTATCAGAAAATCTCCTCCTTTACTGCTAATGGCGTCCCTTCTGGGTTTCTGCTGGATGCTCTCTGTCTATCAGCTTTGGCTTCTGCTCTTTTGCTGTGCCTTGCCCCTGTTGTATCAAGATGAACCACCTGGGGTAAACTGGGGTCAGGTGTTCCCTTTTCCTGAGGCATACCCCACACAAGCTGCCATTCCCTGGCCCCTGTGGTCCCGGATAGGGCCTCTTTCTCTAGAGGGCCCTGTTTCCCTGGGGAATCGTCTAAGGCAGGGGTTGTCACCCGGGGGTATGCGTACCCTTGGGGGTACTTTGAAAGGTCCCAAGGGGCATGCGGGGATGGGTGGGGATGGAGTGCTGCCACCCTGTGCTGCTGCATCACAGGAGCAAGGCTGGGGTGAGTGCAGGGCCGCACAGACACTGCGCTGCCGCCACTCCACCACCCATGATGCCCCCCCACTCCACACCTGGGTGCTCCCTTCACCCCCCCACCCCCGGGTACACTTACTAAAAAGGGGGACACCACCTTATTAAAAAAGGTTGAAAACCCCTGCTCTAAGGTGCTGAACCAGGGCTGTGCCAGCTGCCGTGTATCCTGGAGCATCTCCACTGTCCGTCCCTGCACTCCTGCAGTTGTTTGCCCCCTAACCTGGGGGCAACCAGTAAGAGGAAAGTCCTTACCCTGGGATGTGTCTGTCATGCGGTGTTGGGGCTGGCTCACTTGCTGCCCCATTTGTGTTGTTGCAGCCACTCATCCCAGCGTTGGCAAGGCGGCTTGGATTTTGGGGACTGAGGGGAAGGGGGCAAGTGGGAAGTTCCCCTTCTGGGCTCCCCCTGTTCTTCTGCAAAATGGATACTATTATTGACATTTCTCTGATGGTTATTTTTGGATTTCCTGGCTTGTTTGATTTAGAGTCCATTAGAATTCTTTCCACAGGCTTCGTTAGGCTTTGGATCAGGCCCTCAATGATTAGTAAATGCTAACCTAGTTGACATTTAATCAAATAATGTCTAATCACTATGCTAAAGTATTTTTTCCCATATTATGGTTGTTTTCAAAAGCAAATTTCTGGAGTTTTAAAATTTCTGCCTTATATTGTTTTTGGACCTTGCCTTCCTGGTGTGCGTTTCTCATGGGTCCTTTCTCTTCATAATCTTTTTGACAAAAACAAAACAATAAAACGTGCTTGCACATAGTTATTCTTAGGAGAACGAGAATCAATAAATGCCATTGTTTTCATTATTATCAACATCATGTCATTGTTAGATGCAATTAAAAGGTCCATCTCTCCCAAACACTCTTGCCACAAAGAACTAACTGTCACTTTAATGGCTCCCTTCCTTCTCAATTTCCTTTATAAATGTTAGAGATAAACATTAAAATTACAGTATGCCACTTAAGTGTTTGAGAACTAAATATATCTTCAGTTTCCACCTTTTTTGGTCCTCTATGGCTGCACATACTAAGAAATCTTAGGGTATAAAGCTCTGAAGACATGGATTCACTTAAGCCTATGAGAAGAGTGAAATAAATACTGCAGCACTAAAAAATACCTTTCCACTTGAACTGTTGTTGATGATAATGTTTGAATGTTTTAAAAATATAGTATTAGTGATTTTTTAAATGTGTGTCTCCTCCCACAGGGGCCACAAATATGTACAGAGGAAAAAAAAACCAGGATGGCTTATTAATAAATAATATTACCAGAAAGATACAATCAGCCTTCTTGTACATCTCTCATGTTGCATCAGAGATTAGATAGATTTTCCTAGCACAGCTGGAAGTAAGATGCTGTCCTCCCCAGAATGGCTGGAACCTTGGTTATATCCCAAGTGCAGCAGGAAATGTAGCCTGTTGAACACTAGAGTGGAGCTCAGGGATTGTTAAATCAAAGTGAAAAACATGACAGCATTTCCACACCAAAAATAACTGGCAGCAGGAAATGTAGCCTAGAGAGTTGTATCAGCACTGTATGCACGCACACATGCGCATGCTCTCACTCTCTTGCTCTCGCTTGCTCTCACTCTCACAAACATGGAAACATGCACACACACACACACAGAGGAAGAGACAGAGCAAGAATAACTTAAGTAACAATAGTCAGCCAGGAACAACCACCAATAATAAGCAGGTAAGACAAGACAGCTATATCACAAAGCCAGCCAGCACCAGGACAGTGCTCTCAGGGTTGCCAGAACTGATGGGTTTCTAAGGCCAGTGAAAGCCCATATTGACTGGGCCAATACTTTGATAAAGAAATGTCCTGTTGCCAGTAGTTTAGCAAGAAAAGCTAGTGAGGTTTGTTTCGGTATAGACAGTAAAGGTTCCTGATGGCAGCCAGAGCAGGTGTGATGGTGAGTGTCACAATATAGAGCGCCTGATAGAATCTTTTTACCTATGAGCATCCTGAAGTCAGCCAAATCTAAGAGGAGAGTACCCAGTGGAGTTAATAATAATCCAGTATAAATCAAATTGAGATATTGGTTTGAATCTTTTTTAGGCAGAGGAAAAAATGTAATGTTTATTGCCACATCCTGACAAAATGCTTATTCTTATCTTAACTTTAATACTTATTGTATGGCTTAAAACTTTATTTTTGTGCCAGTTTTTAAAAAAGCATAATGTGTTCTAGGTTTGTGCAAACTATTAAAAGGAGGAACTTTTCAATCAGCGAAAGAAATATTACTGAGAGCGTGAAAGTGTTTAACCTCCAAAATGCCATTTACTTTGTAGGGAGTAAGTGCTCAGCTACATGGTGCATGGTATCAGCATGTTCCAACAAAAGAAAATTTTAAACAACTGAAAACAGTGGGCCTCTGATCAATTAAGTACAATGCTTTTGAAAAAAATCCATATACCATTTTTCACTGAAATCTGGGCCCCATGCTCTCTGCATAATCCATTTTTTCATGTGTTTTCTGTTTTTTTATTTCTGTTCTCAAACACTGGAAAAAAGTTAGTTATTCCTTCCACCTAAGAAGTGGATACTTTTATGTAAGGATCAACTACTGTAAGTCAGTATATAATAATCTTTGCTGAATAGCATGGTCACATGGTGATAATATGAGATGGTTCCTTAGATGTGGAAGAAACTTATGTACAATGTAAAGCAAAGAAGGTTATATTTCAATTATTCAGATAGGTTAATCGTAAGTGTAGTATGTCGTCAAGCTGTGTCAAATTACCTGTGAGACAAGTCAGATAGTTTTGCAACCCATTCTCTCATGGTTGTCTAAGGGAAATGCTTTTTGTTTTTCCAGATTAATTTAGCTGTGATGTCGGCTGTGAATGACACTAAATTCTTTGTACGTATTTGTACGATGGTGTCTGTTACATGACTAGACAGCACAGCAGGTCAGTGCCCAGAGTACAGACGGTTGCTTCAAAAGCCATTTGTTCATATTGAATTTTACAGAGAAAATATCTTGTAGTGAAAACAACTCCATTCTGTTGAGAGAAAAGTCCTAGAAAAAGCTATTTGCAATGTGTGTGCTAGCCATGCTCAGTTAGATCCAGATTTAGCAAAGCACTTATTCGGTTCAGAAAGTATTAGTTATCCCAGTTTAAGCATATGAATTATACCTCTGAAGCCAGTGGGTATATGCTTAAAATAGGCACATATCTAAATACTTTGCTTAATTGAGACTTAAGAAAATCCTTAACTTGAAAGTCTTGATTCAGTAAGAGCTTCATTCAAAATGGATTCATGCTGGCTAGTCATGTTTTAGATAAAATTGATATATATGCTTTTTTTGTTATTTGAAGTTCACCAGAATACAACCTAAATACTTATGTACACATGAAGACCTATGCGTTTCAGTATTCATCTATGCCTTTTACACTTAAGTGAGAACAGTCCTAAGCTTGTGTATGCTTGAAATGTCAGCTGTTTTTTTCTGAGAAATATGTACATACATACAAGAGAAGTATTAAGGCAGGTAGGCTTCAGTAAAGATGTGTGGGTATGCATATGGCACCCAGTTATCCCAGTTCCCTCAGCATACTCAGGCTGCCTCTAGCCAGCCTTACCATGTTGTGACCTTAACAAAACTTACTGTATCAAGCAAGGTGATTGGATTTTTAGTGCTCAGTCCTAAAGTAAGCATGCATATCCATCTTCTTGTTATGGTGCACTTACATGCTTTAGAGAAATACTTTCTAACAGGCAGTATGGACTGTGATTCTGAGGGAGACAGTGTGTTTTTTCCTGAGGTGAGTGTTTTTTCCACTTCCTTTCTCATATTTTTATGACAAGGCATTTAGCAGAATTTGCAGATTTGTTGGACTCTGACAGGCTGCGCTGCGAGTGCTTTTGCTGTGGCCTCGCACTGCAACCTCTGGGCTGTCAACCATGCACCCTGGCCCCCACGCAGCCCAGCCCTGGTTTGCTCACTAATGAGATGTTGTTTTTTCCGTATAGATAGGACTCTTTGGATGTGTAAGGATAAGTGTTGTATATAAAACAGTGCATGTGTTCTTGTGTTTCCAGGGTTGGCATTTCCTTGGACCATTTTCTTTCTGCGACTAGCAATTCTTTTTCTAAATTGTGTTTCTTAAAGTATTTGCAAAGTATCAGAAACTTATGTCTTTAAGGTTACAACTAAACAGACACTGAAAATTTCTGAAGCGCATGAAACTGAATTTGATTGGGAAAAGGCATACAGAAGAGCTGTGTCCCTCATGAGTATTGAAACAGCTGTTTCATGCCAAAAATAGTTTATAACTTCTCAGCAATACACATGATAGGTGTATGTTTGTGGGAGAGAGACATACATATACATAAGCTGCCATTTATACACATATAAACATACACAAGATTAAAAGATCCTGTTTCACTGTCATGTATTGATGATACCAGATAGGTCATGCAGTTATCAACTTTAGCTCAGACAGAAGGTAAGGGCTTTTTTCTTTGACCATATCAGGCTAGTTTGAAGGGCATAAATAGACATGCTTTCCTAGTGTCTATCTGGCAAATGTATTTTATTAGCTTGAATTCTTCCAGAAGTCTTTCCAGCACTAAAATGCATCTGTTTGGCTTTATTATTATAAAATCAAAATCTGGACCCAGAAGGTGCCCTTTTGTCTCACGTGTGCTATGAGAATTCAGAAACATTTAAACCCATCACCCCAACTACCTAAATGGCTTACAGCTGAAGTCTTGAAACAGTTTGTTTCCCAAGGAAAGACAGCAATAACAAATATGAAATTATGTTTCTTGATTGAATTACTGCAATGGTTAATTCAATTTATCATCCTTGGCTACAGAAGGCTTGATGAAGTCCTGTTATGATGATGAGATTTGAAAACTCAAACCTTACAACACATTCAGTTTAGATTAATAAAAAATAAAGAGGAAATCTGATTCTAATATCCCCTGTTTCTCTTCCTGTGGGACTAAAAGGAAAAATTCAAAAGGTATCTGTAGTAGCACCAAGTACTCGTGCTATTTTATTTGTTCATGAACTCTCTCTGCTGCTGTCTGGTAATATGATGAACACTAGGGATGTGTTTCCTCTTGGAAATGAAATAGTTATAACCATGCATTCTTTAGTTCTGTTGAAATGTCCTTATACAGGGATTTGTTGTCTTTCTATCTTTTGGAGTAATTGGGAGCCATGGACTTAGTTTTATTGTTGAAAGGGATACTCTGTGCAGCGGAGTTTGAGAACTGCTGCTTTATTCAATCCTAATCTTGAACTCTGATGATGGCTCATCTGTGTAAATAATCTCATCAGCCTCTTGTGTTTGTCCATCCTTGAAGATTTCCTCATATAGGCGCTTAATGAAAAAATATACTGTGCTTTTTGTCCTTGTCAGTGGTGTCAGAACATATAAGAGAGGTTTTGGTGGAGAGGCTAAATAAAACTGCTGTAGTAAATGGAGTCCTAGCAACATTTTGTCTGGACGACTGAACAGCTTGTACTTCATTTTGATATTCAAAAGAAAAGGACATTGCAAAGTCCACCTGAAGGACATGTTTATTTATGGTTATTTCCCACTGAATTCTGTTTGCTATGGCTTGTTCCTAAAAATCTGGAACAGAATTGATTTCTAAGTCTAACATTTCATCAAAACTCATGTTATCAGTTGGCCATCTGAGTATTTATCTCTCCCCAGAATGACTCTGTTATTCAGAAAAAGTAATGATTATGATTTGCCAGTGAAAAACTCATATCTTACAGTATTTAGCCCATGCTTCTTCAGCACATCCCATATAAGTTTTTGGCATCACAAAAATCTTGCAGTTTTTCAACTCAAGAGTGAGAGATTTTACTTAACATCTAATAAAGAAATTAATTATGCTACAAGGTTTACAAATTACAATAGCTAGTTTTAAGTTTTTAGATAAAATTCAAAAGATAACCTAAATACATTCTTCTTGTCATTAAAATTACCTGTTTTCTTTGAATTCCTCTTTTTTTAAAGGATACCCTATTTTTATAAGCAGTATCAACCACAGCTACTGCTGAATATCCATATTATATCAATTGGTGTTAAATTAGTTGCAAGTTTGCATGTTTAATATTCACTGGAAATTGAGGTTATTAATAGAAAAAGATTAAGACCTTTCAGGCAGAATTTGCTTGTCAATCTATATTGTTAAGCTCAAAAAGGGGTAAATGAAGTAATTCCTTTTACTAAAAGTTATGGACTCAGTCCAGTAGTACTCGTATATGTCATTATCGTACACTGGGCTTATCTATATGAGATGCTAAATGCGCATTAGACTAATTCTACTGCACATTAGTGCATCACGCAGAAAGCTTAAGTGCTTTATTGGATCATGAACTATTGGATCAAGGGCTTCAAGGTGAGCCCTATATTTCCATCTTTTGCGTGATATAATCAGCTGTACTGTTATATTGTACTTTGTGCATTTTGGTGCTATGTTTAGTCTCATATACAAACAACTAACATTTGCAGTGGTAGTTGGTAGGTAAAATGTCTTTTTGGCAGGAAGTTCACAGGAGAAGAGTAACTTCTGGAGAAGGTGTCCGGTGTAGGCCTGATAGATAAATATAAAAATGTTTCTTCCAAATATATTGTCAGAAAGTATTCATGAAACTTGAGCTTCTGATCATTTTCTCAAAGAGTTATTCTAGCTTTGACATGTCAAGATTCATTCCAGAGAAGAATTGTTCAGTAGCGTACAACATTTCAGTGGGCAGACTTGTATTTCCTGGTTTTCTGTCAGATGGATTTCTTTGCATTTCATCAGATAAATCAGAGTGCAGCCTCTTATCCATACTTTACTTTGTGTCATCTTTCTGTTTTTCTTTCAAATACTGGCATGGCTCTCATTGATGTGTAAAGGGAAACTCCTTAGGGTAGCATTTGAACATTGTATTTTTGTATCACTGAGAGGGAAGAACAGGTATTGGGAAATCTGTTTGTTTTTCTTATTTTACGAAAAATGCAAGTATTATCAATGATTGAAGCGCTCCCACTCCGTTAATAATTGTGTATTAAATTGTGTTTTTCTCAGACACATTTCAGCTTGCTTTGAAAAATATATAGTAAGTATATAGATAGACTTCTATAGAAATCAGCTTGTGAAAACTGAGGTAGAAGCAGGTGCTGTCTATCTAGGTGGGTAACCACACCTGCCCCCCAAAAAAACCAAATTCCAGGAGTACTCTTTTGATTCCTGGGGGTAAACCATCTCTGGTAGACATGATTTATCACTTCTAGAGGAGATAGGGAAATGATCTTAATTTTTTCACAATTTGGTGGAGAATTTTAATACAGAGCTCTTAGGAGTGCTCTGTGGTATATGAGTACTATATAACTTTGCTTGGAAACAGTACAGTTACAGAAGGAAGTCTGTCACTGGTGAAGGGATCTGTTTTCAAGAATAGATAGGTTTAAGAATAAAATGTTTTTGCAGTTTTCTACTGTAGAATCAGGTATTGGCTGCTGTTGTAAAGTTTTTTTCTTGGAGGAAAAAAATAATCAGTTATCTGGATGGGGTACTGGGAGGACTTCAGCTGATTTCTTAACATCATACTAGGGACTCAACAAAGATTAAGGCTAGGGACAGAAGTTTAAGTGATCAGAAACCAGTTCAAACCTGTAATACAACAGAAGTTTGGTGTGCAAAAACTACTTTCAAAATGGTTAAAATTGATTTAAGACAAACCTGAATGGATGTAGTATCAGACTAAACTGATTTAGATCAAACTGGTTTACGGAACTTCTGTCCCAGACCCCTTCCTGGTTCAAGTTAAATCACAGCCCCTCAGTATTCCAGGCTATGCTGGCCCCTCCAGCAGAGCATGGTTGGCTGAGAAGGGCATGAGGGAGAACCTGGTTCTGGACCCAAGCAGGGATCTGCCTGGCAGGGGCAAAGGGAAGCAGCCCCTCACAGGCTTTTCTCCACTCCCTACTTGAGCAGAGAGTGAGGGATGTGGCCAGGCTCCCGGCCCAGCCAGCAGGCTGAGATGGAAGGGAGATTGAAACCTCTTCCCATCCGTGGTCTGCCTGGTGGGGGTGGAGCAGCCCCTAACAGGCTTTTCCCATTCTCTGCTCAAGTGGAGAGTGGGGGGAATGGCCAGACTCCAGGCCAGGCCAGCACGCAGAGGGGGAGGGGAGTTGAAACCCCCTCACCCACCCAGACAGGATCCTGGGTGCTCTGCCCTCACTGGGCAGATCCCAGCTAGGGTCCTGTGTGGGGCAGGGAAGGGGTTTAAACCCCCTCCCACCTCTGCGTACTGGTCCAGGTGGAGCCTGGCCATGCCCTCCCTGCTCCACTCAAGCAGGAAGCAGGGGAACAGCTTGTGAGGGGCTTCTCCCACCCTGGCACACCCCAGCTGGTACCCTGGCAAACCCTCTCCTCTTCATACTCAGTGGGGCAGCCAGGGCTGGCCACATCCCCCCTCCCCCAGCTCAAGCAGTGAATGGGGAAAAGCCTTGGAGGGTTTTCTCTCCCATCTTCCCTCCCTTCCCATCAGCAGTGGCCAGAAGGCTGGAAGACGTGCTGTAGTGCCCCCCCCCCCCAGCTTCTGGTCTGAGCCACCTCAGGCATGTGGCTGCATTTCCAGAATCAAAAATGAATGTCTTTTCACTTGCTTCTCGGTTCAGTCTATGTAGTTTAGACTAACCTGCAAAGATTGAATCAAGTGAGCCTCAAGCTTTGATTGTCTGTACTTTCTGGCTTTCTCTTTGGAAGCAACGTGGGTAATGTTCACCAAGATTCATTTAATTCAATGCAGTACTTGTAAGACAACATGGTAATTTAGCTGAATTAATTTTATATTCATTCTTATTAGCTCTAGAAAATAAAAACTGTTGCATGCACATATTGTTCTTCTTACATGTATTTTGCATATTACTTTGGGAGCTGCATTTTAGTCAAAGCACAATATTTAGTGTTAACTTCCTGCAAAATCCATTAGCTGTTTGAACTTTCATTTAGTTTCTTAATTTCATGTAAGAGTTTTAAAAAAATGTCACATTTATATTATGTCTGACATGCTTTGTTCTCTAACTATAGTTCATGCTGTGTTTTTCCTTATAAGCTAAGTTTCATATGGGCATCCAGCTGTGGTTGTCTAATGCCAACAAGGAATGTTTATTCTGCAAAAATGATGGGTATTACTTGTTGGGTAGTACTCAGGTGACAAAATAATGCATAAGTCCTTGTGTAAGTGCTTTGCAGCATATTAGCCTCATAATTTAATTGGATTTTGAATCAGAGAATGATCTATGGTTTTGAAAAATAGGCAGTGATTTATGAATTAAGGAACTTTTCATAGTTTCATAGATGTTGGGGGCTGGAAGGGACCTTACAGATCATTGGGTCCAGCCCCCCTGCACTTAGCCAGGAAAGACTGCTGGGGTCACATGACCCCAGCAAGACGGGCAGCAAGATGCTTTTTGAAGATTGCCAGGGTGGGTGACTATACCACCTCAGGGGGAGCCTGTTCCAAACCTTAGGCATTCAAATTGTAAAGAAGTTTTTCCTTTTGTCTAGTCTGAAGCGATCTTTAAAAAATAAAATTAAGATATGTTAATATATTAAAGAATACTTCAAGATTCTCTTTGGAAGAAGTCTTCAGAATTCCATTAACACTATGATCAACTTTTCTAAAAACATATTCCTGCTTTTTCAGTTTTATAAATACTTGTGAAGGGCATTTCATATGGAAAAGTGTGTTATTCCAATTATTTTCAAAAGGTATGGGCCAAATTATGAAGTTCCTCATTCAGTTTTTATTTAACCTTTACCAGAGAAAGCTTCTATTTGGTCCTCCTCTGTTTCTGATGTTGAAAAATTTGGTTTGGTAGGAGCATCCTTGACCAATGTCTGGCTGTTTTCTTGCATAATCCAGGCTGAAACATGGCTAGCTGACTCCTTTAGTCCCATTATAGTGTATGACACTGATCTGTGGTGATCAGATCTGTGGGAAGTGGTACTGGTCTGCTGATGCTTCTCTGATATCTCACAGTGAGAGAGCAGGATTTTTCTAGGGATCCAGTGAAAGCCAAGAGGCACCAGTCTTTGGTACAGGCTGATATAACCAAAATAGCGTCCCTCATCCAGGACATTTGGGGCTGCGGAATTCAGCACACTTGCCTATGACTTCTCCAGAGCACTAGATAGTGTGTCTGCCCCCTGCCCACTCGGCCACAGCTGGCACGTGGTGTCACACGGCTCTTGAGGCAGCAGGGTGCAGAGTCCAGCCTGCAGCAGCAGCTGTCTCCACCCTGTGCACAGATCTGGGGGTATGTGCAGCGGCAGAAACTCCTCTGCCCCCCTGCATCTCCTGGACAAACCACTCTCGCGACTCTGCCCTGGCTGTGCAGCACCTGCCCGAGCCCCACTCCCTCCCTCATCATGGGGGCCTTGATCTGACCCCCACCCCAGTCCTTAAAACCAAGAAAAAAATATAAGGTGGTACGTGAGCTGAAACTTTGAGGCAAAAGGGGTACACTTGTTAAAAAAGGTTGAAAACCCTTGGTCTATCCTCTGCCCTCAGTAACATCTCTCTCACTTGCAAGCTGTTCTGTAGCAGTAACTGCAACTCTAGACACTCAGAAGCTTATGCAGTGCCTGTAGGGTGAAGAAGTACAGAGAAATCAGGATTTCCAGAGGGACAGTTAGGGGAGTAGACAGCTTATTTGTGTCAGGTTTAGTCTTTCTTCAACTTCCTCATGAAATATAACTAACTCTCTCCTTTCTCTGACAGTCTGATCTTGTCATGCTGGCAGTTAAGTCCCCTTCATCAGAATGGAGGTCTATTAATTTAAATAAAAGTTTTCCTTGTTTAAATGTTTAGGACACCTATATACATACCCAACACCCGCTCCAATGCATTCTAATTAGAATGCGTCAGAGTAGACTCCCCAAATCATGTGAAAAGATGCCTTAAGTGATAATTTTTGTATAAACTTCGCTATACTTAGTGTGTGTTGTTTCAGTATCTGTTCTACTTAGTGGTGCAATGTGCATCTGCGTCTGAAACAGTGCACCTTTGAGAGAGAAAAATCACTCTGACTTATATGGTTCAACTCATTCCACTGACATTCGCTGAGGGCCTTGTCTCACATTTACTTGCAATGGTTGCAAATGATTGGAGCATTGTGGCTTATTAAAGTTAGTACTTGTTTAGGTTGGTGTCGCATGTTCTTTTGCAACAGTTGCAAATCATTGAAATGTAGTGACCCATTAAAGTTAGTAAAGATTCCCTCCATTTATGTTGTACATGTGTTCCAAGAGAACTGTGCATAAATCGAATTTGCATAAAGTGAACCCACTTTACTATGTAACAAATGGGATAGGTTCCCATGGTGGGGAGGGAGGGAGGGAGGGAGGCTGGGACTAGGGAAGGGACAGGGGCAAGGAGTGCTGCTCCCAGGGCTGCACAAGGCAGCAAAGCAAAGGAAACAGAACAGCATTCACCCTGGCTCCAGCTGCAGCAGCCCCAGGAGCAGTTGGCGCCAGCTGCCTGCAGCCTCTGGGCTACACTGTGCTCCACCTGTCCCCACTCACCTCTGCTTCTGGGCTATGCCGTGCCCTGATGCAGGCAGCTGGTGTCAGCTGCCCCCGGGGCCTCTGCAGCTGGGGCTGGGGTGAGTGGGGTCATGGCCCTTTCCCCTCCCCCCACAGACTTAGCTGCTTGGGTGGGGGGTATCTATGTTGATCGCGTAAGAGTGAATTTACCTTGCATATAATTAATTATGGGTCTAAATATACTCGTTGCATAAGAGCGAATTCCCATATAAAGAACCCGCATAAATCGAGGGAAACCTGTATATGTAAGGAGATAAGCCTTGTCTGAAAGGGAACAAATTTGCAATGCCAGGA
Source organism: Alligator mississippiensis (assembly GCF_030867095.1). NCBI lineage: Eukaryota > Metazoa > Chordata > Crocodylia > Alligatoridae > Alligator > Alligator mississippiensis. The sequence continues at coordinate 72,255,245 of NC_081827.1, forward strand.
GGGCACTTAGCCCATCTTAAACTGCTTGAACATACGTCTTCTCATTTTTTAACTGCACTGGCGTTGAGTAGAATGTGTGACTGCTCATGGAGGCATCATTTAAGCTGTCAGTCTAGCCTGTATCCTGTGGATTGTATGACTCCTCTTGCTTTCAAACCACACTTCTTGTATCTTAATCTTGCTGCTTCTCCTTGCATGAGACTTTTAATACCTGACCTTTTCCAGCTAAAACATTAATCCAAGCTTTTATCAATTCCTGTCTAGATTACTGCTATTTCCTCTTCTCTGACCTATTTGATTCTCACATGTTTCTCCACCCCCACACGTCATTAAAAAGCTTTCACTCCTTGATACAGACTGTATTACTCATGTCTTAGAAGCCCTTTGCTTGTCATTCAACTTCAGGGCCTTTCAGTGGTGCCCCTTGTATCTTATCACGGAGCTCTGTGAATGATACTAGCCTTCTCTACCCTTTCATATGCTTAACACTCAACCATCTTCACCTGTTTTTTTCCAAGCTGCCTCCTCATACATGGAACATTTTCCCCAAAGTGATAAAAAGCCTCTTCGTCCTCCAAATCCTTGTTCAAGGACTGCTATATCAATGACACCCATAAATAATTAACCATATACTAAAGATAATTTAAGAGGAGAGGCACTTGGCTGTATTTTTAATATACATTGATTTATTTTAAAAATGAAATTAACATGCCTATTTTATGTAGATTAGGTATTTTGATTCCATCTCTTCTCATCCTTCCTCTGTTGATTCTCATTTTAAATTAGGAGTCCTTTGGCATGATGCCATGTGTGCATCCATGTTTGGATTGAGGTCTTTGATCATCATTATCAGTTTAGAATGAGAAAAATGATGACAATGATGAAGTGTCTACATGACAGTCCGGGATAACACAAATTGACCTTGTTTGTCAGAAGATTGACTCCAATCTTGAAATTTGAGTCTAAGCAGGAATGACTGTAGGTCTTCAAGCCAGATTCCCATTGCACTTGAAAAAGAAGAACAAGTACTTTTATAAGTTATTATAAGTTAACTCTGCTTTTTAACTGATTATTGCACAATATTAAATAAATCTAATTTATTTCTTGTTTTAAGAACCATTGATGCTTTCTACATTTCTTTCTCTGGATTCTTCCTTTTCAATGAACTTTGCAGGCTTCTTTTCTTCCTTGAACTATACATATAAAGAGCCTTAAATGAACAGTTAAGGACAACATTGTGAAGTATAAATATTTGTAATGGACTCTACTATTGCTGATTGCTACTACTTTGCAAACAACTGATTTATTTAGAGACTAAATTGTGTAATATTTTATTTTGGGCTTTATTTCTTGATTATTAGTCATACAGGTAGCTTATTGAAAGCTAGACAACAGGCCTTACAAGGATTCCCAAACTTTTGCAGCTTGGATGTTCCTGTTCCTCTTGCCTAGAAAGATGAAACATCATGCCCTGCTCCTCTCAAAAAACATATTCATGTCTACATCTTCCAGTGGCCCCACCTAGTTCCTCTCCCCACCCCACACACATACACCCAAACATTGAAAAGTGTGATGTAACTTTTCATTCCTTTTCTTTCTTGCATGTAACAAAGAGTAATGAGACAGCAAACTTAGCTGACATTTAAAGTATTTCCATTGGGATTTGAGTACTTGTCTGGATCAAAAATGACACAACAATAACTTAATTAGTTTCAGTGCATGCCTTTAGTTGTTTTTCTGCAATCTTTTGTGGTCTCTCTTGTATTAGATTGAGTATCTTATTTTGATTTCTTTCAAATTGTGTGGAAATGACTTAATATCTGATTTTGATTTCTAGTCAAAATATGTGACTGATTTAAAAAAAATTATGATTCTGTACAGACATACTCTGAAATAAATTATTGCTGCTACTACTACTACTAGATTGAATGGATGTTGTTATTGTGATGGCATACTGAGTTAGTTTAAATGATTTGCAGTTGTTTAGGGGTGAGCAAAATCTGGCCGGTGGGCCGGATCGGGCCTATGGCAGGCTCCATTTCCAAGCAGCCCCTGCCCGTGTTGCTGCAGCCAGTTTCCATGGAGACCCTAGGAGAAGTGGTGCTGTGACAACACTGGGCCAGGGTTTCCATGGAGACCAGCCCCAGCAGGTCTGGCAGGTCGTACAGCTGGATGGGGAGCTGCCCTGGCCCTGGGATCTTGCAGTGGTGATACTGTGGTTTGGCGCTGGGGCAGAGCTGCGATCTGCTGCCCACATGCCTCAGGCAGGGGCATTGCAGGCAGCAGATCATGGCTGTACCCTGGCTCCAGACCATGCTGTCAGCACCACAAAATCCCAGCCCCAACCCTGGAGCAGGTCCCCGCCCAGCTGCATGCCCTGCCAGTGCTCCTGGGGCTGGTCTCCATGGAAACCCCAGCTCTGTGCTGTCACAGTGCCACCACTATTGGGGTCTCTGTAGAAATCAACTGCAGCAACGTGGGCAGGGGCTGTTGAGAAATAGAGTCTGGCTGCCGGCTGGTTCTGCCCACCCCTGCTAAAATCAGGTAGGTTTCTTTGCATTAGTTACACTTGCTTCACATTGAGCAGGATTTTCCTATGAGCATAATGGTGAGACACCAGTTGATGAGATTTGGAAAGAGAGCCCTCTTTTCCAGCACAACAGAGTAGCAAAGAGAACTATCTTGATACAGGTTGTATTACTCGTGTCTTAGAAGCCCTTTGCTTGTCATTCCCTTTCCTACCACATTGTTTCATTTATTGTCTTCACCTTCAGGGCCTTTCAGTGGTGCCCCTTGTAAGGAGGAGGAAAGACAGTCCTCTTTGCTAATCTGTTGACCTGTGGCCCCTACCTTTCTCCCTCCCCCCCCACATTTCAGAAGTCCTAGGAGATTGCATGCTATGGAAGAGGAGACTGGAAATAGTTGATAGTCCCTCTTTTATATGGGTTGCATTTTGCTATTCTGGCCACCTTTTAAACTAATGATGTGATTTTTGGTCCATAAGTATGGAATGCTGAATAGGATCACAGTGGATTGATATGAAAAATAATTACTGAGTAATTTTTCTAAGAGTTTGCAGTTAAATCCATTAATTCATTAGTGACTTAATAGTAATTGAAATCTATCTTGGTTACAAAATTATTCTCTTTTTAAGGGCCTTAACTCTGCCCTGAAGTGATACCATGAGGGGAGGGGAAAAAAATAGATAAATATTGAGTGGGTCTTTAAACATAATTTTAATTTCAGTGACAATAAAATGTAATTATCATGTTGTTTCATATTAGTACAAGACTGATTAATATAAGACTAGCAGGTCAATTAAATGTCTTTACATTTTTATTTTGGAATGCTTAGATTTGTTTTAAAATCACATCTTCTGCATTGTTTTTAGTGCTTGGTTTTGAAAAAAATCAAACCTCTATGTAATTATTTTTGTAATAAGGCTGGAATGTTGTAGCCATGGTGGTCCAGAAAATATACAAGAGTTAAGGATTTTTTGTGATATCTTCTACTGAGCCAACTGTAGGGGCTGGGATTTTAAAGCACCCCATACTTTCCTTACTCTGGAGGTTACAACATTTTTTAGAAGCTACCCTACCATGTTGCCACCAGCACTCCAGTCAGATGCAGTTTACGGTAATACCCAGGGCCAATTAAATATGCAGTCTCAACTTTAACTCCATCTCCATATAGTTATTTTGTTTGTTTGGTCTGCTATGCCCAGCATCTCAGCTAGTATAAATCAGCATAGCTCCTTTGACTTCAGTGGACTTGATTTACACTAGCAAGGACTCTGTCTCCTTTGTGCAAAATCACTATGCCATAAAAATCCGTTATCAGAACGTTCTAAATTATGACCAGGCCATCTTATGTGATGGCCATTCCTTCTGTAATCCTTTAGCTCTCTGTCTATTTGGTATGCCTTTAAAAAAACAAAAAGAAAAAGAAGTGTAACCTCCATGGAGCAAAGCACTGCACTGTCTCTGGTATTTGGAAGCAACCTAAATAAGCAGTGTTTCCTACTGGCTAGAGTACTGGGCTGGGCTCTGGAAACTTAGGTTTTACTCCTGAATGTGCTACTGGGAGACCTTTGGTAAATCATTGCACCTTCCTATACCTCTTGGTTTTTCCCCATCTGTAAAAAAAATAAAATAAAAAATAATAATAAAAAAAAATGGCATAGTGACAACTGCTTTCCTTTGCAAATCACTTTAAGATTTAGAAATGAAAAATGCTAGGTATTATCTTTCATTTATTTATTACCTAGAACATTGCACACATAGGCACTTTTGTAAAAACAGAGTATTTTCTTACCGGATTTAACATAGGTCAGGTGTTACACTGTCAGGAGAATAGGTGCAATTTTATGAATAGAAAGGATGTTTGTTCCATCTGACCTGTGAATCCGATGGGTTTTACAGCTTGACAGTGGACCGAGTCATCTGCTGCCTGGAGGAGATCACTTAAATCAATGATAAATGGCCATTCTGCCCTGCAAGAGAGTCAAGTTCAGGGCTCAAGATTCCATGTCATTGCTCAGAAAGGCAAAGGTTGGCAGAGCAACAGGACTGGCACACTTAGCTTCGGGTGATGTGGGGGTGCAAAGTGGCTGTAAGCCTGTCCTAGTATTCAGAGAGTAATGACAGGGTCCAAAGAGAGACCTATACACAAGCATATTTGTCTGTGATTTTGGATCTTGTACGTTTTGGTTTCAGTTGCAAGAGTTTACAGAAGGTATAAAACCGTGCAGATTCATTGTACTCTGTCTAGTTCATTGCTTGCTGTACTGATGTGCAGTGAAAGTTATATGCTCACTGACACCATGCCATTCAGATAACTACAGGGTCACACATTTTCTTGCTCTGCAAGTATTGCATACACAAGGGGCTTGCGTTTCTCCATGCTTTTCCACTATCCTCCCTATGGGCTACCCTTCCTTCCCTCTGTATTGATTCCTTGCAAGCCCATCTACTCCCCCATGCCAGCACCTCTGTGTGTACCCCATTCTCCTATTTTCCTATGTCCTTCTCCTCCTTGCCTCCCATTGTTTCCATATTCCCCACCTGTGTGGCTCCTGAAAGCAGTGAATGGCTGCACACACTGTTCCTGGGGCCACAGCCCCACCAAAGGGGCCACAGCCCTCCCACAGGGGCCAAAGCCCCCCTTCAGGGCCCAGATCCCCCATGCAGGGGCTACTGTCTCCTCACAAGGCTCAGAGCCCCATCCCCTCTGCAGGGGCCAAAGCCCCTCCCCCGTCAGGGCGCTCACCTCACCCACAGCAACAGCAGCCATTGGGGTACTCGAGGCCTCCTGGCACAGCCCCCTGCAGTGTGGCATGGGGCAGCATGGCTTGGCCCTGGCCACCTAGCACCCAGTGCTGCCTGTGCCATATTGTGTGGGCCCCGCCCAGCTCAGCATGGCACTATTTGCCTTTGGGCAGCCCCAGGTCACTCAAACTGTCACCCGGGGCCCCATGCCACTCAGGACCATGTGTCACACCAGCCTGGGTCCTGCATGCATGGGTGGGCATGGAAAGCATGAAGACACAAAAGTGTGGGGAGAAGTCTGCACACTGGAGGGGAGGGACAGAATCCAACAAGATCTAGACAGGTTACAGAGGTGGGCACATGAGAATATAATGGAATTCAATGCAGATAAGTGCAAGGTGCTGCACTTCTTAGGGAGAAGGAATCTACAACATACGTAGAGGGTGGGGAACACCCTTCTCAACAACACAGTGGCTGAAAGGGATCTTGGAGTAATTTCTGACTCCAGGATGGACATGAGCCACCAATGCAAAGACGTGTTTAGTAAAGCTAACTGCACCTTCTAGTGCATCTACAGATGCATCACAGGCAGGTCCAGGGAGGTGATCCTTCCCCTCTATGCGGTGCTGGTCAGGCTGCAGTTGGAGTAATGCATCCAGTTCTGGGTGCCACACTTCAAGAGGGATGTGGCTGACCTTGAGAGGGTTCAGAGGAGGGCCACTCACATGGTTAGGGGGCAGCAGGCCAGGCCCTATGAAGATAGACTAAAAGGCCTGAATCTATTCAGCCCCAACAAGAGAAGACTGAGTGGGGATCTGGTGGTCGTCTATCAGCTCACCAGGGGGGACCAGCGGAAAATAGGTGAGGCTCTGTTCCCCTGGGCGCCACCTGGGATAACAAGGAATAATGGACACAAATTGATTGAGAGCAGGTTCAGGCTTGATATCAGGAGGTATTACTTTATGGCTAGGACTGCCAGGCTCTGGAATGGGCTCCCAAGGGACGTGGTGCTCTCCCCTACCTTGGGGGCCTTCAAGAGGAGTTTGGATAGATATCTGGCTGGGGTATTATGATCCCAGCATTCATTCCTGCCCAGGGCAGGGAATCAGACTTGATGATCTGTTTAGGTCCCTTCTGACCCTAGAAACTATGAAACTATGGAACTGGCCTGGGTGGGGCCCATGCACACAGGACCTGGCCTGGTGCAACAGGCAGTCCGGGTCCTGCGGGGAGGCTGTGGCCCCTTTGGGGAGAGCTGTGGCCCCTGTTGGGGGGATAGTCAGTGAGCTGTGCAAGGGGGCTGTGTCCTGTGGGGGACAGGGAACCCAGCCCTCCTGAACAGTCCTCCCACCATCCCCTGACAAACCCTACACCCCCAAGCCACCCCCACAAACCCCTCACAGACATACCTGGTCCTGTGGATCGGGAGTGAGGGGATTGGGGCTGGGGTAAGGCTGTGGGTTGAGAGTGAGGGGCAAGGCCAGGGGCAGGGCACTGGCATATCAGTGCTACTCAGCCCTGTTCATCTTTGAGTGAATGGGGTAGGGGCAGCTCTGATTTTTCTATGACAAAAAAGGCAAAAGTAAATGCCAAAGTGTATAGATATTTAGAATTTATTTTATTATGATGATAGAGGCACTGGTAGGCTTCCAAATTGCTTTAAACTTGTAAATATATCAATAAAACATTGCCCAGTTGATCTCTCTCTATATATAGTGGCATTTCATATTAATATCAAAAGAACACTATTCTGGGTATTTTAGGCCGAATCAGAACCGGAAATTCGGTGCTGATTCAGAGATACAGATTGGCTTTGCTGCCTCTGTCCTAGCAGGGGGAGCTGCAGGAGAAGCCCCCATGGCTGCCTTGTCTGGCCCCATCCCTCACCTGGCATGCAGTGCCCTGCTGAGCCACGCTGCACCTATGCCATGGGGCAGCTGCCGTGTGGGTGCCAGGCGCAGTGGGCGATCCCTGCTTCCCCCCACTGCTCTGTGCAGCATGGGGCAACTCTGCCATGAGCCCTCAGAGGCCCTGATCCTCACTGCCAGAACCAGCGGGGCTTTTTGTGTGTGTGTGTATGTATGTGTGTGTGTGTGTGTGTGTGTGTGTTTTTAAATGCCAGGAGGCTGGGGCTGGGCAGGACAGCCATGGCAGCTTCTCCTGCGGCTCTCCCAACCTATGGAGAGGCTGGAGCTACAGGAGAATCTGCAGCTGTCTGGCTGTGCCTGCCTCTCCCCAGCCCATCTGAATCTTTGATTCTTTTCCAAACTGATTTGGAAGCTTCGGATTCTATTCTGACCTTTTAATGGGTCTCCCATTTGATTCAGATTCAGAGATTTGGCCGCCAAATCGGGCTGAATCTCCTCCGAATCGAATTGGCAATCGAAGCTTCGCACAGCCCTACTGGGGACCCAGCTGGACGGCAGACGAAGTGGCTGACCTGTTGGCCATTTGGGGCCAAGAGAATACACTTGGACAGTTCAAAATGGGGCACTGCAAGGAGCACATCATCTGGGCAACAGCTGCCCAGATGGCAGAGCAGGGGCACCCCATCTAGGTCTGGCTGGCGTGCAGCCATGGGGCTGGAGGTCCAAGGGGTCGGATGCTGTCGTAGGTGGCAGCAGGTCACAGCCAGGCAGCAGCCCTCTCTACCAGACTCCTGCAGTGGGTAGAGGGACCAGGGGCTGTGGTGAGCCAGTATGGGGTGCTCCTGCACCAAACCACCCATCTCACTGCACCCGACCACCTTCCAGGCTCCGAGTGCCTCCCTGGGGGCGCCTCACGTCTGGCCAACCCTCTTCCTGGAGCATACTTGCTAGCCTGGGAGTAACGCCGCCACCACACAGGGTCTGGACTGGACTGTTCATGGTCCTGCACCCCTTGGGAAACACAGGCCTGGTAGTTCTTGAAAGTGCTTGACTCACTGCAAGAACTTGGGTTGTTTCCCTTAGCCTGCAGCATAAATAGTGGTCTCCCTTAGTCAGCTGAACGAAGGGTACTCCAAGGCATAATCTAGGCCCTCTCCCAATAAGTGTCTCATGCTAGGTACAAAGAAGAACTTTATTAGTTACAAGGAGTAGGTTTAGAATAGGGTACAGGGTAGAGCAATATCAGAAAAATCCCATAGAGCAAACAGGGTGGCTCGGTAGCCTTTGATCATGTATCTAAGTTACTGTAAACTATATATCTAGTTAGATCTCAGGTAGCTTACTCATGAGTATCACCCAGAGGCAGGTGGAGATTCCCCCTGGAGGCAGGCAGTTCCTTGATCATGAGTTTTGAGAGAGAGAGCAAGTTTCAGATGGTCCAGCTCTTCTCTCTCTCTGAGTCTTCCTCATGGCTGCTGCCCCTCCTCCTGGGCAGTCCTTAACTTATATAGCCCTTATGAACTCATTTACCAGGTCCAATGGAGGCCAACACCTCTTGGCTGTCAGCCAATTTGAAATGCATCACTGGTTGCTGGGTAGACTGGCATTGCTCAGAACAGTAGGGAGCCCAAGCCCCTCACCCAGGTATGTGATGCCAGTCACGTAGGCAGAGGGAGCAGATTTCCCCCCTCCCTCAGGAATGTATCCAGCTAGGGTTACAGCTCAGGGTCACATGAAGAGATGGGGCAGAGGAGTGACCATGGTAACCAAATTGTCAGGTAGCAGTGTTTTGGAGACAGACAGGGAAGGTATTCTGCCACAGGGGCCACTCCAGGCCAGGGCTGCTTCAGCAGTCCAGCTGGCACAACGGATAGTGTCACCAGAGATACCAACTGGCTGGGTCTCAGAAGCTCCTGAGGGCAAGTAGCTCTGACCTGCTTGCCAGGGCAGCTTTTTATATTGCTGGGACCAGCACCTGTGGCTGTAGCTCCTCCTGGCTGTAGATCGGAGATTCATAGATTCATAGATGTTAGGGTTGGAAGGGACCTCAATAGATCATCGAGTCCAACCCCCTGCATAGGCAGGAAAGAGTGCGGTGTTTAGATGACCCCAGCTAGATGCCTATCTAACCTCCTTTTGAAGACCCCCAGGGTAGGGGAGAGCACCACCTCCCTTGGGAGCCCATTCCAGACCTTGGCTACTCTAACTGTGAAGAAGTTCTTCCTAATGTCCAGTCTAAATCTGCTCTCTGCTAGCTTATGGCCATTATTTCTTGTGACCCCCAGGGGCGCCGTGGTGAGTAAAGCCTCACCAATTCGCTTCTGTGCGCCCATGATGAACTTATAGGCAGCCACAAGGTCGCCTCAACCTTCTCTTGCGGAGGCTGAAGAGGTCCAGGTACCCTAGTCTCTCCTCATAGGGCTTGGCCTGCAAGCCCTTAACCATACGAATGGCCCTTCTCTGGACCCTCTCCAGGTTATCCACATCCCTCTTGAAGTGCGGCGCCCAAAATTGCACGCAGTATTCCAACTGCGGTCTGACCAGTGCCTGATAGAGGGGAAGCATCACCTCCTTGGTTCTGTTCGTCATGCATCTGGTGATGCACGATAAAGTGCCATTAGCTTTTCTGATGACTTCATCACACTGCCGACTCATGTTCATCTTGGAGTCCACTAGGACTCCAAGATCCCTTTCCGCTTCCGTGCCTCCAAGCAGGTTATTTCCTAGGCTGTAGGTATGCTGGACATTTTTCCTCCCTAGGTGCAGCACTTTGCATTTCTCCTTGTTGAATTGCATTCTGTTGTTTTCCGTCCATATGTCCAACCTGTCTAGGTCTGCTTGTAGTTGTTCCCTGCCCTCCAGTGTGTCCACTTCTCCCCACAGTTTTGTGTCATCCGCAGACTTGGACAGAGTACACTTCACTCCCTCATCCAAGTCACTGATGAAGACGTTGAAGAGTATCGGTCCAACGACCGAGCTCTGCGGGACCCCACTGCCCACACCCTTCCAGGTCGATACTGACCCATCCACTACGACTCTCTGGGTGCGACCCTCCAGCCAATTCGCCACCCACTGGACTGTGTAGTCATCCAAGTCACAGCCTCTTAACTTGTTCACCAGTATGGGATGGGATACCGTATCGAAGGCCTTCCTGAAGTCTAAGTAAACGACGTCAACCCCTACTCCTTCATCCAGGTGTTTTGTAACCTGGTGATAAAAAGAGACTAGATTAGTCAGGCATGATCTACCTGCTACGAACCCATGCTGGTTTCCCCTCAGCATAATTTTTCCTGCCGGGCTCTCGCAAATGTGAGCCTTGATAATTTTTTCAAAGACTTTGCCTAGGATGGAGGTGAGACTGACTGGCCTATAGTTGCCTGGGTCCTCCTTCCTCCCCTTCTTGAAAATGGGGACCACATTGGCCCTTTTCCAGTCCTCCGGGACCTGGCCCGTGCGCCACGAGTGTTCAAATACTCCCGCCAGTAGCTGCGCAACGACTTCAGCCAGTGCCTTCAGTACCCTCGGATGGAGCTCATCCGGGCCTGCCGACTTAAACGCATCCAGTTCCTTCAAGTGCCTCTGTACCATCTCAGGGTCTACACTTGGTAGTCTGGCATCCTGGTGCTGCCTCTCTACAATCCCAGTAAGAGCTTTGTCTTGCCCCTCGCTTAGGAACACTGAGGCAAAGAACTCATTGAGGAGTTCAGCCTTGTCCCCCCTGTCCGTCACCAATATCTTATGCCCATTTAGTAGAGGTTCTATTCCACCCTGGGCCTTCCTTTTACTCCCTATATAAAAAACAATTTTTTGTTATCCTTAACTTGGGATGCCATCCTCAGCTCCATGGTAGCTTTGGCCTGCCTAACTGCCTCCCTACAAGTGTGAGCAGAGGAGGTATACTCCTCTCTAGTAATCTCTCCCCGTTTCCACTTTTTATATGCCCCCCTTTTAGCCCGTGGACTGCTCTGGATTTCTCTGGTCAGCCAAGGAAGCCTCTTGGCCCCTTTCCCCCTTTTTTCCTGTATCGGGATCGTCTCCCTCTGTGCCTGAAGGATCATTTCCTTAAGGCATAGCCACCCTTCCTGGGCTCCCAAGTCTTTAAAACTCTTACTCTGCAGTGCGTCCTTGACTAAACGCCAGAGTTCATTGAAGTCAGCTTTCCTAAAGTCCAGCACTTTCACCCTACTAGTTACCTTACCCACTCGACGTCTTATGGTGAATTCTGTTATTTGGTGATCACTGTCCCCCAGGTGACCACCGATCTGTATGTCTCCTACCATGTCATCCCCCATTGCCAATACCAGGTCCAGTAAGGCATTCACCCTAGTGGGACCATGTACCTCCTGCATCAGATGGAGGTCCTGTACACAGGATAGGAACCTGCGTAAACGGTGGGACTTTGCTGTCTGCGTTTCCCAGCAGATGTCTGGGTAGTTTAGGTCTCCCATGACTACCGCCTCCCTAGTTTTTATGGTCTCCGAGAGCTGCCTCAGGAGCCCCAAATCTATTTCTTGCCCTTGGTGTGGGGGTCTGTAGCAGACCTGTACCACCAAATCCCTTTCTCCTTGACCTCCATGTAACCTAACCCACAATCCTTCTACTTTCTCCTCCTCTGATTCCGTTTTGATAAGGGTCGATGTATATTGCTCATTGACATAGAGCGCCAGCCCTCCCCCTCTCTTTCCCCGTCTGTCCTTTCTGTACAGCTTATAACCCTCAATGTGTACCGTCCAGTCGTGGGAAGGATCCCACCAGGTTTCTGTTAGCCCTACTAAGTCGTAGGTGTTTTCTGCAAGTAGGAGCGCTAGTTCATCCTGCTTGCTCCCCATGCTCCTACCGTTACTGTATAGGCACTTGATCCCTGTGACTGGCGCCTTTATTGCCCCCTGGCTCTGATGCCCAAAGGGCCCCTTATTGCTTACCTGCTTATTGCTTACCTGTGGTGTACTGCTGGCCCGCTCCATGGATTGCAGGTTCCAAATGTTCTCCTTCTTCAGGCTGGGCTGTCCTTGTGGGTGCCACATGGTTTGGTGGTCCACAGTTCCCCTGCCCTCATCATCTCCTCCCCCCAACGAGCCTAGTTTAAAGCCCGCCAGAGGAGATCCGCCAACCTAGAAGAGAACACACGCTTACCTTTGGGGGACACACGCTTACCTTTGGGGAGAGGAGCTGGGCAGGGTTATTTTGCCTCAAGTGACACAACTTGCCCCACACTGAGGTGCATGTCTGGGCACGTGTGCTGAGGAAAAAATCCTCGGGTCAAATTTGTGTTGCTCCTATTTGAGCTGCTGCAAGCACACATGCCTGCATGTGTGGATGAGCCTTAAGGTGCCACCCTGCCCTCCCCTGCCTTATATCTTATAGTGATATATTTAATAAATTCTATTTCATTTATCCAAGATAAGGTTAAAGATGACTTAATCACAGTCTACAAGTCCCTACTTGGTAGAAGGATTTATGATTCTTGACAGCTCGATAGTCTAGCTGAATATGGATAGTGCAGCTAAGCGGTTCCCAAACTCTGACAGATTGCGCACCACGAATTTAAAATGATACAACCTTAAGTACCAACAGCAATTTTTTCAGTTCAAGTTAAGTACCACCAACACATTTTTGTCATATAAAGTAATTATAATAAATCTGTTAATGGATACCACTGACAGGTTCTCTGCCTACCACTGGTGGTACCCGTACTACAGATTGGGAACTGCTGGTCTAGCTGAAAAAGGCATAGCAAGAGCCAGTGGAAATAACACGCAGATTTTCAATAAGAAAGGCAAGATATAACTGGAATAGTTTGTGGTGGATTCTCTATCACATGCAACTTTCTACAAGATATTATATAGTTTAAATTGAAGGTATGGGATGGGTGCAAATTTGAAATGGTTAATTCTGTGATCTGAATTGTGCCAGAGGTCTGATTGGATGATCCTAATAGTCCTTCTAGCCTTAAAAACTTCAGGTACATGAACTAGTTCTCTTTTTGTTTGGGAATTAGCCCAGTCTCTTGAGTCTTCCTTTGTAATTGAAATTGCTGAAATGTGGTATCATATTTGAGTTGTCTCCAAGTCAGCAGGCTCCTTTTTGGGGTATAGTGATCATGATTACATACAGTATTTGAGTAATGAGATTGGAGGGCTTGAAATTCAGTTCTGCTGAAATTGAACTGCAAAGTGAGATATTATAACTACATCAGTCAAAGAAGATCTGAAAGGTATTTCTGCTGAAAATAAAATACCAGTGTAGGAGAAAAATATTTAGTAACTGTGGCCTATTTTAGACCTTGAAAGCAGAGAGTGAAAATACACAAACATTTCCCCTGGATCTCACACACACACGCACACGCGGCATAAAAAGCAATACAAGGTAATACGTTTCAGTATGTGAAGGAATAATGTGATTATGTGCTGATGTGAGAAATATTAAAAGGTATTAGTAATACTTTTAGTAGTAATCATAATTCCTAGCTCTTCCATAGAACTTTTTTTATCTGTATTTTTCAAAACTCTTTACAAAGGTGCTTACCTTCATCGCCCTAGTTTTCAATATTACAATTAATACCATAATTAATAAACTAATACTAATAATCAGCATTATGTTATTAGTGGCCCCACAAAGCACATAGACTCAAATTTTGCCTTCACTTAAAGCTAGGTAACTCTGGACTACAGAGGATTGCATAGATATAACTGACCACAGAATGTATATTGACATTTCTGTGCTTCAGCTGTGGTAATGGTGTGCTTTATAGGAGGTAACCCTGTATGTCAGTCTCACTAGAAAGCACTTTTTCACCTGTTTGGCACTTACATGATATTTGTTTTCCTTTTTCTTTCAAACCAACCTAAATACATTATTAATCACTTACTTTTTATCATTATCGTTATTAACAAAATAGCTAATTAGCTGAAGAAAGAGTTTATTATTTTTATATGTTTGGATAATATTGGATGAAATGTTGTATTTCAGAATGTTATTTCTGCATAACTTTGATCAGGGAAAAAAGAATTACTCCTTTTTCTGCATTGTTTCCCATAGGGTGCAGCTTTAATTCGAATGTTGGCTAATTTTATGGGTCACTCGGTGTTTCAGATGGGCTTACAAGTAAGTAGAAAGATATCTGTCTTTTTTACATGCATCTGTTCCAGATTATTTCTTCTTTTTTTTAATTTGCATATATTTCTGCCAGTGTTACTCTTTTTAAATATCTCAAATGTTGAGGCAGCAGATCTCAAATGTTAAGACAACAGCATGTCCCTGAAGCTGAATTTAATAGAAAACGCTAAGTTGTATAACACAAAAACCATCATTCTAGTAAATGAAAGCTGCATGTACAATTCTTAGTGTGTCAAATGATTGCACTTTAACTGCCATGCAGTTTTACTTCCATTTATTGTACATCACCAAATAGAAGTAATTTTCAGATGTTCAAAAACCTGTGCAAGGCCTTCATTGAAAGAGCTTGCCAAGAAAAAAGTTACTTTGCTTCCATTACATTTAAATTTGGATATAAAAATAAAAATGAATGATATTAATCCCACTAGAACATGTGCAGCTGTGAGGCTAATTATTTTTTTTTCAAATAAATATGTTTTCCCTTCTTTTCCCTTACCCCACACAACATATCAAAACCCTTGAGCTTTATTTTTACCTTTGCTGAACATGGAGTGCACTTTGCTTAATGTTGTTTTGAAAACTCATTTTGTCTTTTTAAAAGACATTTTTAAAAAGTAATATTTCTGTGTAAAGAGAGAAATTCACAGTGCTGACTGTCAAGGATGGACTCTCTGAAACAATAATGCAGGGCAAATGAATGTTTTGTCAACTACTTTAAAACAACCCAAAATAGAAAAAAAAACAAACCAACAATACAATCCCTTTATTCTATTGAAATCTGTTTGAGTAAATCATGTTACAGGCAGCTGTGATTGATGAATTATGTATGATTCAGTCTGCTACTTAGAAGTGTCCTTTAAAGTAAATTGATGTTCACCTGAAATACAATTATGCTAAGATGGAAAGAGCAATCAATCTTATCTGTTCTTAGTAAGCTTTTCATTTTGAAATTTAAATAAACTACATCTGGGATCAGGTCATATTTTAACACAGTAATTTTACCTCCAAGTAAAATGGATTTAAATATAAAATATAAAACAAAAATTATATAAATACTCTGGTTATGTCATATAAAGGTGTATTTAGTGTTATAGGCAGCGAAATGAATCCCTAGAGGAATTGTAGCTTTTCTGGAAAGTTTGTAGGACTTGGTGCAATTAAGGTTGGAAGATTACTGGTTCACTGGAGCCTATAAGCTTCTTTCCTTAGGTATAATATCAAACCAGGTCATTTGGGCTTATCTTCTAACACAGATAATTGTTCTTCACCTGGAACATTTCCCTGAACAAACCAACATGTATACAAGATGAAATCCTGAACCAGTTTCAGGCATTGGGTCTTTTGCCACTGACTTTAGTGGTCTCAGGATTTTATCTAGAAACCTTCTTCCATTCAGATCTGTTCATAGAAAAATCTAGTGTTATACTATTGACATTTAAAGGTTTCCCCACAATGAATTTGATTTCCTCTCAAACTTTCTTACATCAAACCTTTTAAATACTAGAATTATATAGTAAAAATGTACCTGCAGCATCCGTGATAAAAAAACCAAAGCAGTAGTGATGAAGAGTATAAATAGCTTTAAATTCCATGTCTTATTTCTTTCAGAAAAATGTATTCTCATGTACATCTTTTGGTGTTTGGTTTACTTTATTTTTGCACAGACACCATTATCTCTCAAAAATTGTATAATTGGATTCTTTCCCAAAATATTTTGAAAGCAGTAATGAATTATTTCAGTATGTTACTAAGTTAAATAAATTCAAGCCAAAGCCTGATGTTTTGTAAAAGCTTATGTGGCGATTAGAATATCATAATTATTACGAAGTTGTAACAAAACCCTGGTTACAACTGTAACCAGCCATCAAGTAGCTTCCTCATTCTTCTTTTCCTCACCAATTTTGTTGTAAATAAAAACTGTTTTGTCTGCTAATGATAGTCTGGAAAGCCTCTGGGCCTAAAGAAACAAGAGAACAAAGAAACATAATTTTACTGGTGAAAAATAATCCTAAACTCATCATCTTATAAAACCACATGTGCTGTCTAGACTCCAGAAGGAAATATACACCTTTTGTTTGTGTGCGAGTAGGCTGAAGTGCAAGAGATGCTTGCTTATCAGGGCTTGTGAGAACAGGGGAATATAGGGGTGCAGTTGCCTTGAACCTTCAAAATTGAGAGGCCTTGAAAATTATGAGCATTTTCTTTTTTGATGGACATTAAAATGTAATGAGTAAAATAATTTTAAGTAGCAGGTGTACAAGTAAAGTCAAAGTATGAGCTAATGAATTCAGTTTTGAATTCAAACAGAATTATTCTATTTCCTGTTTCTAAAATGGGAGGTGTTCCGCACCAGGATGCAGCAGGCCTCTGAATTTTTTCTGTTGTTGTTCATGTTGATGATGTGCATATTCTGAGTGAATGCGAGTGAATGATTTGTGTCTTTGTAGTTCACAGACACAGCAAGATATATTCCCTTATTGTTGTACAATTAAAAGATTGGCTCTAGTTCCATCTACACGGAGGAAAGTATGACCCTCAAATTATTCCCTACAATATGCATCACTTTAGGCTCTGTAGTCTCAGTACTGCTACTTGAGATATAGGCCCATGTTCTTTTCAATTAAATTTTAACATGAATTCTAAGTTTTAACCACATGCCCTTTCTCAAAATAGTGGCAGAAATCAAAATGTTATGGCTCCTATTTATATGGTTCTTTAAACAAATTATTACTCTGATAAAATACTGTTTGATAGTCCCTCTTTTGTCTTTTAGCTTTTTCCACTACATTGCTAAATAGAAGTGTTCCAAGGGTTACGTTACCTGTTTACTTTTCAGTTGCATCCAGTATATTTAATATATTATTTTCATAATTTCTTATCATATTATATAAAGTAGGGTGTTGTGTAGATCCCTTTCCTCTGCAGGTAGAGGCAATGAAATCAAAATACTACAGAATGTAAGTAAGAATGGCAGAATTAGATCTTTAGTTAAGAGAAGATGTTACAAGAATGACAACAAGCTCTCAGGGCAAAGAGAGGGGGAGGTAATACAGTCAAGGGATAAATCTTCTTCTTTTAACCATTTTTCTTTGTCTATCATAAGTCCATATTATTGCCAGATAAGTATTTTTTCCCACAAAATATCTGAAGTAGACTTTTTCCAAAGAAGTCCTTTATGTATCCAAGAAAACAATTAGTTTTGTTAAAATGAATAAGAAAAGAGATGACTATAAAGAAAGGGGAATGGGGCTCTTTGTTAGATGTACGTAAACAATAAATGTAAGCGAAAGCAAATGACAATATAGGGCCCCCAGGAACACTGCTATTCACCAAATCATTTTTGAGAAGATTGGGAGCGGGTGGAATTACAATAGAATCACAAGGTTTTGCCTCATATGTGTGTTTGAATAGGTTCCTATTTATCGAGAGTAATTTGCCTGTTTCTGGAAATATATTTGTGAAAGACTGTTGGATTTTAACATTGGACCGCCATGACCGAAGTGCATCAGGCATCTGCAAAATGAAAGATATTGTTTTGTGAAGTCTCAAAAATATATGCTGTCTTGGAACTTGTGGTATTTGCAACACAAGGTTTAATAATAGAGACTTAACTTTCTGAGTGTTTCACATTATAGCACCCTGTATACAAAAGAAAAGAAAGAACAAATTTATATTGGATGTGATGAATAACTGAGATTACAATCTATAAATACCCACATTTGTGAGATTCTGTCATGCTAGAAAACTACAGCTATTACTTATCATTTAATCTGCCTTCTTACTTGTAATGTAGAGTTCTTTGTCTCTTCGGAAATTCTTAGGAGCCCCTTTTTTACACACTCCTTAAAGAACCCCACTTTTAAGTGTTCACTAGAAAGGACATAGCTAGATAAATGCCATTCTTAAATTAGTAAGAGAGGTTCTATCAGGAGCTCCTTTTCCAAAGATACCCTAATATTGACTGTTCTTTCATGATGCATGAAGGAGTTTGCTCTGGTATATGGGTCTCAATATAGGCTGTGCAGGTTAAATGCTAACCAGTAGCAACCTCCCTAAAGTATGTGGATATCTTTGTTGATGCCTTTTTCATGAAAAGGCACTAATCAGTTGTACGGATATGAGAATGTGAAAGATTTGGTCATCAGCACTTCCTCTGATTCTTTCTGAAGTATAGAGTAGGAGTAAGAGTAGGAGACCTTGAGTTGGCGTCATTATGCAGGATGTTAATATGTGATATAATTTTACATTTGGGGGAGATTTTCATCTGTTCCATCTGGAATAGATTATCTTGCATGGTTTGCTGTCAGTGTAATATTACATGTCTTAAAGTTTTGTTGCTATAAGCTAGAATACCAAGGTGTATCAGTTACTCTTTATATTAAGTATGGAGTACACACAATGATTTTGAGTTTCAATGTTCAGGTATGTTTAAAAAAGGAATGCACTGGTATCTCCAGCTTTCTCATGAGGCCCTCTGGCTCATTTTTTCTTTTTACATTTTTCTTATACTTGGTTTGATCATTTTGTAGCCCAATGTATATTACTATATGTTTGTCAACATTACATTTCATTTGCTGCATAGCAGCTCATTGATCATATAGATCTGTATCTTTTTCAAGTTCGCTTGCTGCTGTATTTGTGTTCATCACTCACTCTGATTTAGTGCATCATCAGCAGTTTGAATTAGTTACTGTAGGAACTTCTGTCTCTGTGATAAATTAACAACTTTTGTACTTTAAGCTGTGCACTGTACATCTGGGAGAAGACCTTTCATACAGTTCTTTCAATATACCTTTAATGTCCCAGTGCTGCTGAGTGGTCACTGTATTGAAACTGATAGGTCAACCTTTCACAAGAGTGATTTGGGGAAATGGGGACTGCAAACTTAGAAACAGCAGTGCTAGGCTTCCAGCCATTTTTCACTAACAGTCCAACTAGGAGGTTTTATGAGCTCCTTTCATCTGTACTACTTAGCGTTCACTGTTTTATAATTACCTTTTTATACATTCCTATATTCCACTCTGAATTCCTACAACTCTTAAATTGTGCAGCAGTCTGACACATGACATGCTATAAAAGGCTTCTTAAAATATCAAACAAACAGATACTCTACCTGCTATTGAAGTATTTAGCCATGTTAGTCTGAAGTTAGGCAGAAGGCAAGCTAGGGTAGCATCTTAAAGATTAACTCATCCAGAGAGACATACGCTTGCATAGGTTGCAGCCTACTTCATCTACTTGCAATTATCTAAGTTGTTTAATTTTTTGATCTAAGACTAGGTACAGACATTACAGGTTTCCCTCGATTTATGCAGGTTCTTTATATGCGAATTCACTCTTATGCGATGAGCATATTTAGACACATTATTCGTTATATGTGAGGTAAATTCACTCTTTTGTGATCAGCATAGACGCCCCTCCTTGCCCAAGCAGGTAAGTCTGTGAGAGGAGGGCAAAGGGCCATAGCCCCACTCAACCAAGCCTTGGCTGCAGCGCCCCTGTAGCTGCTGGGCTACACCGTACTCCCCCTGTCCCTGCTCCGCCCTGGCTCCAGGGTGAGGGCCGTGCCCTGCGCTGCCTGGGGCTCCGCTTGTCCACACTCACCTCTGCTCCTAGGCTGCAGCATGCCCTGGTGCAGGCAGCTGGTGTCAGCTGCTCCTGGAGATGCTCCAGCATGGGCTGGGGTGAGTGTGGACAAGTGGAGCCCTGGGTGGCATGGGGCACGGCACTCACCCTGGCTTCAGGAGAAGTCAACACTAGCTGCCTGTAGCAGCTGGGCTGCACCGTGCCTCAAACCCCCCAGGGCTCTGCCGGTCCCAACTCACCCCTTCCCATACTGGAACGGCCCCGGGAGCAGCTGACACCAGCTGCCTGCACTGGGGCACAGTGCAACCCAGCTGCTACAGGCAGCTGGATTCGGCTGCTCCTGGGGCCACTCTGTTCCCTGTGCTTTGCTGCTTTGTTCAGCCCTGGGAGTGGCACCCTTCTCCCCGCCCCTTCCCTAGTCCCAGCCTCACTCCCTCCCTCACCACCATGGAAACCTATCCCTATGTGTTACATTGTAAAGTGGGTATGTGAATTCAGTTCATAAGCCGTGCTCCGGGAACACATGTATCGCATAAATGGAGGGAAACCTGTACACATAAACCACTATAAGTGATTGGAAACTGGTTTAAACCTTTAAGAGAAAAGAAGTTCCGTGCACACAGACCAATTAAAAAATGGCTGATCCCAATCTAAGATAGACCTAGATCAATGCAGTATCAGATTTAATCAGTTTAGGTGAAACTAGTTTATTGAACTTCTGCACCTGATCCCCTCCTGACTCAACTTAGGTTACTTTCCTCTGGTATCTCATGCCTCCGGGCCTAAGGAAACAAAAGAACAAAGGAAGATAAGTTTACTAGTGAGACATGCCCCTAAAATCATCATCTTAGAAAAACACATGTGCTGTCTAGAATCCAGGTCCCCACTAACCCTCCTCACAGGGTGTGGTGGGCCAGTAGAGGGTGCTCCTGAGTTGAGCCACCCACCTCACTGCACCCGATCACCTTCCAGGCTCCGAGTGCTTCCCTGGGGTTGCCTCATGTCTGGCCAACCCCCTTCCTGGAGCACACCCGCTAGCCTGTGGGTAAAATTGCCACCGCCCAGGAATGGGCTTGATTCTGGCTCTGCGCCCCCTGGGAAAAACAGGCTTAGTAGCCCTCAAGGGTACTTGATTCACTTCAAGAACTTGGGATGTTTCCCTCAGTTGGAAGCACAAGTAGTGTTTTCCATTAGTCAGCCAAACGAAGGGGACCCCAAGGCATAATCTAGACCCATTCCCAATAAGTCTCCCACACTAGGTACAAAGGAGAACTTTATTGGTTACAAGGGGTGGGGTTGGAATAGGGTACAGGGTAGAGCAATATCAGAAAAATCCCATAAAGCAAACTGGCATGGCTGGGTAGCCTTTGATCATGCATCTGAGTTACTGCAAACTATATATCTAGTTAGATCTCAGGTAGCTTACTCACGATACCATCCAGAGGCAGGAGGAGAGTCCCTCTGGAGGCAGGCAGTTCCTTAATCATGAGTTTTGAGAGAGAGAGCAAGTTTCAGATGGTCCAGCTCTTCTCTCTCTCTAAGTCTTCCTCATGGCTGCTGCCCCTCCTCCTGGGCAGTCCTTAACTTATATAGCCCTTATGACCTCATTTACGTGGTCCAATGGAGGCCAGCACCTGTTGGCTGTCAGCCAACCAATTTGAAATGCTTCACTAGTTGCTGGGTAGACTGACAGTCTCTAGCTTCCCAGGGAGCCCAAGCCCCTCACCCAGATATGTGATGCCAGTCACATAAGCAGAGGGAGCAGATTTCCCCACTCCCTCGGGAATGTATCCAGCTCAGGTTACCTAAAGAGATAGGATAAGGCGTGTTTCCTCTGGGCCCATCCTAACCAAATTGTCACCGAGCAGAGTTTTTGGGGAGAAACAGAGATGGCCTCCTACCACACAGGGCAGAGGATTTAGCCTTAACTTGCACTCATCTGCTCTGGCCGAGTCCTGGTCCAGCCCCACCCCCAGGCTGTCAAAGAGCTGTGGCAGCAAAGCTTCTGCTCCCCAGCCCTGCATTCTGCCTGCACCTCTATGCCAAATGAGACAGTGTGGGGTAAGGTGGGGGAACGGAGCCTCTTTCCCAGCTCCAAGGCCCACCCCAGATCTAGGGTCTACATAGCTGGAGGGGGGGCCTGTACAACAGGGGCTTTACCCCCTGCTTCCCCTGCTCTGCTGCCCAGCCCTGCCAAGCCAGGTAGGGGTAGTGGTGGGAGGAATCTCTTGTCACACAGGTCCCCCACCCCCTCTCAACTGTACAGACTCTGGTTTGGGAGAGGGCAGGGCTGGGGTCTCTGTTCCCCTCCCCCTCTCCACTTAAAGGCAGCTTATGGAGTGGGGGGCAGAGCTCAACCCTGCTGGCCAGCTGAGCCACACAGCCTCCCTGTCTGATAGAGCCAAAGCCTCTGTTTCCATCCCCCCTCTGTTGCTTTGAGGGGCCCAATCCTTCCATCTAAAGAAGTCCCCCATTGTGGAGAGCCCCCCATTGTGCTGCCACCTGCTAGACTGCCAGCTGTGCGATGGTGACCACCCTCTGGAAGACTATGTGACCACCTTCTGGAAGCCACAGGTGCAGAAGGGGATTTGGGGCATGTGCCTGACAGCCAATCAGGGATGGTCCCTGCTCGGCTGTGCTTGGCTGCCCTTGGCAATCTTTGGCATGCTGGGAGGTGTGTGGGAGTGCCCTCGCTTTCTGGCCTTGGTCAGTGCAAGCATCTCTCTGCTTCCCACCAGTGAAGGATGAACATACATTATATTTGTTCCCAATCCAACCTGTGTAGCTTAGACAAACCTATGTAGATTTGATCTATTCTGCCTCAGGGGTTTTGAATGTCTGTACTTAGCCTAAGACTCTAGAAGCATCAATATTACCTTTCCTTGTCCATGTGATCAAATACTATCCATTACATACTACATAATGTAAGACTGAATACATCCTATTTATCTTATGCACCTATTTTCTATTTATTTGTAATTTATGATAATTAGCCAGCTGCTACTGCCATCATTGCTAGGTCTGCATTCCACTAACTCACTTCTTGGTAGATTTTACTGTACTGTTTTATTAATTAGGCACATTAAGGGCTAGAATTTAGCTTTTTCTCAGTGTCTTGTGTATGGGGTAATGAGTAGCTCTGCCAGTAGCACAGATAAGGAATTTTGACACAGCTACTTTCTTGCCCCAGGAGGATATAATGTACTATACCTTTTATTCAGTGTTGATGTGCATCCTATTTTGTCTGAACTCTTCTGGCAGGTGCACTGAGTATAATCGTGACTGAAATTCATCTCATGTGTCCCTTTACCAATTTACTCCAGAGCACCAGGGATGCAACCTTCTTGGCTATGTACAAACAGTCAAAAAGCCCGAGGCTAAATTGGTTCAGTCTTTGCAGGTTAGTCTAAACTGCAGAGATTAAACTGAGAAGCAACTGGACAGACATTTGCTTTTATTCAGGAAATGCAGCCACATACCTGCAGTGGCTTAAGCCAGAAGCCCGGGGTGCAAGAGCATGGCTCTCTGGAATGTAGCCATCATGGACTGTGTTTGCTTCCTCTTCCTGATGCCCCTGAGGTCTCTGGGATTTGCAATCCAGAATTACAGCAGCAGGACTCTGCAGGGTTTCCCATCACTTCTTCTTTCTGCTTCCACGTTCCTCTGGAATTTGTAGTCCACAGTTACAGCCAGCAGTAAGTTTTTAGCAGGGCAGGGCAGGGCAGGGCAGGGCAGCTCTGCAGTCAGGGGAAGGAAAGTTTAACCACCCTCCCTAGCCCCAGACCTCAGCCAGGGTTTGTCTGGGGGGATAGTTCCTGCCTCCCCACACTTAACCCTTCTCTGCTGGAGCATGCAGCTGGAGCAGGGCTGGAAAGTATGCTGGGATGCTGGGGGACTGTGATTTAACTTGAACCAGGAAGGGGTCTGGGACAGAAGTTCCATAAACTGGTTTGACCCAAATCAATTAAGTCTGATACATTCAACCTGGTTTATCTTAAACTAGCTTCAGCCATTTTGAAACTGGTTTATTTGCACTGAACTTCTGTTACAGGTTTCTGATGACTTAAACCAGTTTATGTGTAACGTCTGTCCCTAGCCTTCAAAACTTCAGCAGAGAGGGGTGGGGCATGCAAGAGATGGGGTCTACTTTCTCATATATCCATATACATCCCTGCAAGCTGTGACCTGCTCTAACCTAGCTAGTATTGATTCCTTTGTGTTTTAAACCTCTTACACTCTTGACTGACACCTGTCCCCATAGCACCCTGTTTGTATTAAATGCAGGTCTTCTGAAAGTCTTCTGAAACTCTCCAGTTCTGTTCTATCATATATAACTCATGTGGGAAGAGCAAAAAACAGCAGTGAAGCATTTATTACTGTCTCCAGTACTTTGTCATTTCTAATTGCCTACTGCCTCTCCCTCTTGATAGTGGGTAAACTAATTCAGCTTTGAAGATTTTCTTAAAAGGGCGATGTTTTTTTTTTCCTTTCAAAATTAGTACATAAAGTATTTTGCTTTGAATGACGTGGGTAACGTGATTGTTTTAATACTTTTTTTCCTGTAAAATATGTCCTAGTCAGCATTCCATGTGCCTGACCCAAAGACTAGTGAAGCAGCTTTCCTTTTGACTCGGGGGGGGGGGGGGGGGCATGTCTTACACACACACACACACACACACACACACACCCCCACCCTAAGCTATATTATGTCTCAAAAGGCAAACACTCAAAAGTCAGAGAATGCCAAAAGTAGGCCAGTACAAGGTTAATTTGGCCCCCTTGTGTAGTACACTCTTTAATTGCATGGTCTCCTGCTATTTTCTTCCAAAGACCGCTTCCTCATTCAGTGCCTAGGATGGGCTATGCCTATTGAATGAGCAGCTATTCATATGTTTTATCTGCATTGTTCAAAGTATATCCCCATGTTTTATTTACTCAACATTATTCCAACTGTTCTTTGAAAATGTAATTTGTTTATTTCCCTGGACCCCCTCCAGAGTGCTCATAACTAAAGTGTCTGAGTGCTGTATACACAATAATTAATTTATTTGCACAACCTGTGAGTATTATTCCTATTTTACAGAAGGGGAACTGAGGCACTATACAGTTTTAAGTTCAGATTTCCACTGATTTTGAGTGCCCAGTTAGAGACAGTTAGCACTTAATTCTGTGAGCATTATGTAGCACTTTATATATTCAAATCATAGTTTCTATTTGCAGATCTCATTCAGATCAACCCTTACGGAAATTGGGGTATCAAGTTGGAAAGCCAAAAAAAACAAGGATCATTCTATTAACATTGCTATAAATAAATCAGTGGGAATTGAGCATCTAAATATCTTTGAATGCGGGCCAAAAAGATTAAGGTCAAAACTATTAGTAATTTTGTGTGCATGATTTGAGATGCCTAGGACTTGAATTTTTTAGAGTGCCTAAAGTTATGTGTACTTCATATATTTGAAGTACAGCTCTGATTGACTGATTGATTCACCTGGAGTTGTGAATGCAAACTAGACACCTGGTCTCAAGGTAGGTACCTGCAAAATATGAAATGTACACTTAGTGACCACCCATGTAAAGTTTGTTTGAAGGTTCTTGCCTAGAAGCCCACAGGATTGAGTGCTGGGCAGGTACTGTCTTACGCAAATATGCAGAAATGTCACATATGTAAAATCTTTTCTCTCCCAGATTGATATAGAATTCCAAAATGGGACATTTCCTATAAGATGCACATTTGTCCAAAAATTCCAGCCCAGCAAGTTGACTAACCAGAGAACCAACTAGCTAGGCAGGCAGGAGAACTGGTTGCCTGGTTCCCTGAGGAGTTAGGAAGCCCAACAGCAGCCTGCAGAAGTTGGGCATCTTGACAATCTGCAAGGGTGCTGGGGAGCCCAGCAGGCCCTCAAGTGGGAAATCTGGCAGTCTGTCTAGCAGACTGCAAAATCAGGGAGCAACTCTAGGAGCCTGGGGAGCCTGCTAATTGGGTGGTTGGAGGGCCAAGCAACTCAGGGAGCCTGCCCAGCTGCCAGTGGGCTTGCTGGAGGAAAACCAGGGAGAGTAGTCAGTTCCCTAGTTCCTGTGTATAATTTCTTCAGAACCAGCATGTTCTAGCTGAATGTTTTTATGCATTCAAACCAGCCTCCTTTTTTAATTAAACACTCCTGTGTCTGAACATTTTTGGTCATCTCTGATGAGAAGTCTGTGACAAGGGCAGGGATGAAATCCAGTTTTCTAGGGTAGTATTCAGCTACATTTAACATCAGACAGACCCTTTGCTTCTTCCAGTCCTTTGCCTCATTCACAACTTCTGCAACTGGAGAGGTAGGACTGCTAAATTTTCCAAGGTATCCCAGGATGCCTTCACCTCACCCACATTCCTGGACCCAGTCTTCTTGTCCCTATTTCTTTCTTTTAGTCCCTATCCCATCAAGCTCCTTGGCTTAAATAATTCCATCCCTTCACCGCTGTATTGATTTTTGTTTTTGTATATTTAAAACAGACACCTTCCTTCTGTAACGCCTGTTGCCAGGAAGGGGTCATTAAGAGCAAGGGATAGATAAGTTCCTTTTTCTGACTTTCAGTCCCTGGCTCCACCCTGGCTCAAAAACAAAGATGAGCAGTCTGGGTCCACTGCTATAGCCCTGGGCTGAAGCTTGCTCAGTAGCTGTGTTGAGGGTATGCATGCAGTTTGGTCAGCATTGGAACTCTAGGAAGAAAAATGCTCTTTGATGGTTTTCTTCAAAGCTTTTACCTGTAAAACCTAGTGGGTTTGTACCAAGCCTGAGCAAACTGTAATGCTTCAAATGCTCACAACTTGGCCGGAAGTGGGCAGATTTTTACAGAAATTGAAAAAAAAATCATACCCCTGATATGTGAAGTATCAGTCCAAATAGTTAATGCTTTGGATAAGTTAAAAGCAGTGACAGCAGAACCAATAATAGGAAATGTCAGTCAACCTTAATAACTAACACTACAGTCCCATCTACAATAGCAAAAAAAAAAAAAAAACCCCAAAAAGACCAACAACCCAAATTTTTTACATTTCATTCAATGTCCCTTTAATGCAAAATACATAAGCAGCCCTTAGAACAGGAAGTGCAATCCCCTCAAGCTATGAAGAAAACTACACCCAGGTCTTGGTCCTGGATGAGTCCTCCAGTTGCTAGGGGTAAGATCCAAAAGGCAATGTAACTGTCTAAAGTGCCACTTAATATTTAAGCACCTAGAAACAAGACTATGATCCACAAAAAAAACTTTCTGACTACAGAGGTATCAGAAGGGCGGTGGGTGCCTAAATTTTCACCAGTGAAGTTCCCTAAATATCTAAAGGCTGCTGCTGCCTGAGCCAGAGTTGCCATCTTCAATTCTTGGCTGAGCATGTCAAACTAGGCATTCCTCTGCAAAAGTCTTGGTAAGCATAGTTAGATCAGCTCTACCACACTGAGTTCAACTCAGACAGCTATGCTGCAGCAGCCACTTTCATTCAAGAATAGCCACGGTAGATCATTCTGGTAATTCTGTCCTTATTTTATGTAAGAGCCTAGTGGCTAGAAAACTCTTCCAGAGGTAGAAGTTCAATGTCCTCCTTAGCTTTACAGTGTCCAAAGCCATGTTTTGCACATCCCAGGATGCTGCCCCAAGTATCAGACTCTAGGCTAGGGTGGAGATTTGAGTGCTCTCCAGCTCTCCTGGTAAAGTTGGGCCACTGTGCAGCCAGAAAGGCATGATTCATGGGTTCAAAAGTGAGCAGGCAGGAGGGAATATAATTCTGTAGCCTAGCAATAATGGTACTTAGGAAGGGGAGTGGGGGTTGCTTTCTGGTTTCTGTTTTCAGCACTGTGCATTTTCCTGAAAGCAACACAAAATACATATACAGTCCTGATTTCTTTATGGATATGAGCCAAAATCCCTTTGGTTATTATAATCTGGATCATACTGCTTAACTGGAAGTGATTATACTGGCTGGAAAGTTTTCCAACGGCTATAAGCTGTTACTTTATTTGCTCAATGCTAAGGTGCATTTTCAAAAGAAAAAAAGAATAAGAATAAGATTACAGAGTTAGATTTGTTTCCCCAGGACATTATTACTCTTTATGACTATCTCTGAATCAATGATCTTTTGTATAATACATATATAGCTTTTTGACATGCTTTCAGTAAGTTTTATTCTCTTGTTGCATGTGAAACTCATCATTACTATTTTCTCCTACAGTTGTATTCAGAATAGGTATGAATCCTCAGATAACATCAATTGGCTCAGTGGCTGTCTTAAAATATGATTCAGACTGTATGTATTCTTTCCAAATAAAATCATATTGTTTTCATGATGGGAGTTTAGTAGCAGCCTCATTCCCTCATGTCTATTCCTTCTGTCCTGGTACAAACAAAACTCTTGTTTAGCTTTTTTAGAAGTCAGTAGGAATGTCGCCAGGACAAAAATCTCAGGATTACCTTTTTTGTTACTGGTGAATACATATTCAAAACTAAAATACACAACTCTACTTTCATTTAGACTAACAGAGAAATTTTAAAAAAATCGATAAAACAAGGCCTCATTAGATTCCTTAACTAACTGGAAATTCAGTTGCTGCCTTCATTTCCCACCTGTTACAAAACATTTTGTCTAAGATGCTGTCATTCCCTTCATACCTAGAATAAAAATTAAATGGTCATCCTAATCTGCTTTATATTGGGTACTGGCTTTTTAGTGATAACCATTGTTAACCTACACCTAGTTATATTTTGAACAAATTAGGCAGAATTTGTTGATGCATAGTCACACTGCTTGAATTTACATATCAAACTTGAAGAGGGAAATATATCAATATTGGTTATTTGCTATGTAACCATGGGTCCTAAAACATCTGGGAATGTTGACAGGTAGAAAGTTATAGGGCGCTTCCCAGTTGAAACAAAAAGCAGGCAAAATTAGGTATGCACAGATAGACATATCAAATAAACCATATTATTGAAAAACTTAAGCTGTATTTTGCAATACTGTGTGCAGTTTTAATCACCTTATTGTTTTTTTGCCTGAGAGCCTTCAGCACTGAGAAGAAATATTTAACAGGTCAGAAAGCCACTACAAAAGCTGATAAGCAGGGTTGGAGCTTTACAGTTGGTGCTCTGTCCGTCCATCTATTAATTTTTCTGTAGATATTATCCAGAAGATGCTATCATCTAGGTACAGTGGTGACGCACAAATCATGTTCTTAATGGATTACTTCTGGTAATTTCTCTTGACATCCTCATTCTAACCTGCATTGCTGTGGCATTTCTTTCCAATTCCAGGTACTTAGGTTTCTGCACAAAAAATAGTATAGAAAAGGCACAGTAAGCAACTGTTTACATTGCTAGTAATCCCCAACACTGGTTAATGCAGAAGTGCAATCAGTCAGTACTGTCACAATTAATAGATTCCTCTGGAAAGGGGCCCTTCACTTTTTGTAGATTTAAAATATATTCATTGAGTAAGGTCTCTGTTTACTAAACAAAACCAAACAAATGAGATCTAAAACTAATGCACAAATCCAGTAAAATATATGCAGTTCTATTTTAAGGAATACTTTATTTCTCTAAAGCTTGTTCTTAGTTCAGCAGTTTAGCATTACTGCCAAATAATACATCAAATGCAGTTTTTCTTAAAGCAAAGCTTAATGTACTAGCAGGTGTCTCATTCTAGAGCAGTGCTAAACATCAGTACCATCAGACTGTGATGGCAAAATAACTCCACCATTCTGCTAACAGTTCCCTTTAGATTTCTAATGCACATTTTTTTGCCACCACAGTGCAATTTCATTTGCCATATTTCAAAAAGGCTCCTATTCCTTCCTCCTTTATACATTAGTGGTTAATAGGGGAAAAGGGACTCTATATACTGCAGCTATTTTGGTCTTCTGGTAAGAATTGCTTGTCACACAGATGTGTTTAAAACTATGGTAAATGATACTAGGAACCTTCTTAAGAACAAGGTTTGGGTCTGTGGTTTAACTGCCCGCATTTACATCAAATTGAATCATAGTTCAGAAAGCTTCACAGATTATATAATCCTATATTTTGCAATATATAGAAGTCTTACTGTGAGAAGTTCTCTCATGTTAGAATCACAATAATAAAGCTGCAGTGACTTCGGTTGAGTTACTCCTGATTTATATTGCGGCAAACTTTTGGAATGTTGTCCCTTTTCTTTATCAGCAGGGAGCTTGCATAGAGAACCAACTATAGTCCCCTTATTTTAGTTACAATCCTTTCTCAGTCTGTCCTCCTTCTATCTCTTGTTATCTTCTGTTTTACATAAACTTCAACAGTGGCCCATTTTGTGGAAAGTTCACGTCTTGTAAAGTGTATTTTGCACTTTAAACCTTCTATCTGGGATATTAAAAAGTGCTTGAAATTGGCTTTATCCTGTTCCTACTAAAATCAATGTTAAATCTCCTATTGACCCACATTACATCAGAAATGTCAACATTGCAGATCTGGTTGTTTTCATAACTTATGGGAGGATTATGAATTACTCTGAAAAAAGGGAAAGTTAAAATACTGTAATTATTTTGGTTTATACAACAATGTTGGCTCTAGAGAGAATTAAGATTTATTTCAATGTGAGGTTCCAGTATCACTCTTCTTGATTAGTAGTTATAGCTTGTTGTTTGAAGATAATGATTTAATTGCAGATACGACATGATGACAGTGGATGTTTTCTGATTGCTCATTATTGCAAGCACTATGTCACTGCTGTATGTGTGAAAGATATAAACATCCCTTTTAAAAACAAAGGGCTGGATCCTGAGCTGGTGTATATTGTTGTAGCAGATCCATTGACTGACTGTTTACACCAGCTGAGGAGCTACAGTGAAGGGAGGACAAAGCAGCAGCTGAAGTGAGCACTGGAAGGGTACAGCTAAGGTACATGCGTGCCGCTTAGATAGTGTTTAAATTCTGCCTGACACCTCTATAGTCTTGCCTGAATCAGTATCTTAGTTATTCATGAATGGGCACTTTTAAAAGATAAACAAATAAAACTGTCAGATTAAAGCTGACTTTTGTGGTAATCACAGTAAAATTGTTTAAAAGTTCCAGTTGACAGGTATTATTTGTAGTTTACTGCCATTGTTGATAAAACAAGAGCCCTAGTTGAAGCCAACGATCCAGCAGTTAAAAATGTACAATATTATGTAAAACAGGTAAGATCACACTTGATCTTAGTCATTTAAAAAAAAAATAAAAGATTAAACCCAGGATCTTTTAAAGTGGATGGTTATTCTAGGTGCCAAATTTGATGCATCTTAAATGGATCTAATTTTCAGAAACCGGGAAAGCAATGGCAATCACTTTTTATTTTAGAAAATCTTGGTCCAACAGTGCTCTATAGATATTTCCATACATATCTATAGATGTCTGTGAAGATGATTTTACTGATATTTAAAGAATATCCAGAGGAGAAATACTTTGCTATAGTACTTTTAAATTACACATGAAAACTGATGTAAACAAATTAAATAACTTTAAGTAAAGAGGACTCATGGCATTTCTACACGGGGAAGGAAGCTTGAGAAGCAGACATCTGAATTAACTAAAGGTATGAAATTAAAAACCTGTGTGGACACTTTCATGGAAAATTTCAGTCACCTTAATTTGGTTTAGTTTATTTACATTAGCACTTTGGAAGTGAATTAAGCTAAATCAAATTAAGGCCATATCAACTCTGAATGAGAGTGTGTGCACAGAAGTGTGATGCAATTTAATAAATTTATTTTAAAAGTTAATAGGGGTAAATTTTCCGGAGCAGTCTGCATAAACAAGCCCTACATTTTTTTTAGTTAACATTTTTGCATCTCTTTGAACATGTAAAGCACATACAAATGCTGAAGACAATTGACTGTCCTTTTTATGCCCCTCACAGTAAACCACTAGGACAAAATCTGGTAAAAGTAACAATGGCATTCTCTTGGCACTAGGTTTTTCAGTCTTAGACCGTACTCTGATCATAAATCAGAACCATAACGCTGTTCATAATCCTGTCCTTTCTGTGATGCTGATATCAATGAGAGGCACACAGGAGGATGTGCCTGTACACAGCACAATAATATTACTAAGTAGTATCCTGGGATTCGAGGCTATTTCACGCATGTTCACAGCTTCCCCATGAGGCTAGCTCTGTCATCTTTTATTGTAGTTTTAATGTCATTATTTTTATCTATGGAAGTGGTGATATTTATTGTTGTTTGTTTTGCAATATTGATGCCATGGACAGCCAATACCTACATTTTTGTATGAGAAATATATTTTAATTCAGTAGCAGATTAAAATATGGCAAGGTTAGGAACTGGTTTTGTCTGTTCTGGAAAACAATTTCTTATTAATATTAAAATATAATCTCTGGATTAAATATAATCTTTAGATTAATATTACCCACACTGGTACTTTTAACAAGGTATCTGGAAGACGGTTTTCTGGCATCCTCAAATAAATTGATTCTATAAGTGAAGCAGCTATCTATTTATTTTAGAGTAGGTGGATACCAGTGGTTCTACAGTTCTCCTGTCTGTTACGATCCTTGGGTCTCAGTATTGGGGTGGCTCTGGGTTTGGACCAACTAGGTTGCTAATGCCAGTGCCTCTTTCCCCTCAAACAGAATTATTCACTGACATTCAGCATTTAATTTCTTGTACAATTTTTCATATAAAAATACTCTTGACCCAGTGGTTTGCTGTAGTTCCTCCACTTACAGCTCTTGACCTCCTCTCTCATAAAACTCTTCATCACTTGTGCAGCCTCATTGTCAATGCTTTACTACTGATTCTCATTCACTTACAGTTGTCACACTTTATTTAAGACATGTACAGTACTTGCTTCTCTATAACCCTGCATCCAGGCTTTGTGTTTTGAGTGTCAGCAGCTTTGATGCTAACAGTCTCAAGGAAGGGAGGATACCAGAGTCAGCATTTCATTCGAATGCCTTATGGTAAGATGTTACATTTACCAATCATTCCTGGATTCCTTGGTACCCAGCGCCCTTGAGACATATGGGTCTTTAAGTACAACCAGATGTGGCAGTCATTCTCCTGGGAACTGTTTACCAGAAGCACAAAGAAGGCCAAGGGTGGGGACAGGGATACTAATCTTAGACATGTAGGCTGCAGTGTCAATCCATGATTTTCATGGGGGGAAGTAGATTGCATTCAAGTGAATGCTACCATACAGCTTGTCTTGAAATCAACTTCTATCCTGAAATCAACTTCTCTTAGTTTTCTTACTTCACTTACTTCAGTTACACTTGTGTATATCTGGCACACTGTGTATATCCATCAATGTCAATCAACATTACGCTGATTATGCTCAAAGGAGAATTTGGTTCATGATGGCTATGAATATACAATAAATTTACCATCCCTCAGTGGCAGCACCGTGCTGCTCTAGGCAGCTGATTCTTAATGCAGAAATGGTGTAGTTGCAGCCACACAGACAGGCTAATTAATTTGGGGCCTGGCTACCTGGTGCTGGCGCTCAGCAGTGTTAATTATCCCTCCCATACAGATACAGCTAAACATTGCTTCTGGTTTATGAAACAGCCTGCCTGAGGCAGCGCAACACACTTGAGGCTGCTGCTGCTGGCACCATTAAATTTACTACCCTAGCCCATAGATCTCTCTCTGTTTCCAGTGATAGATCTGCATTCTGTACTGGGAGTACAATACACATTTGGGTTTTTTTCCCTTTTTATATTTTTTTCTACCTGCAAGTGTGTATCAGCCACCACCTTTTACTAATTATAAGTATTAGCATTTCTAGTTGGAGGAATTAGCTCATTTTTTCCAGCCCAAAAGGCTCAAGCAGTAGGAAGAGAGCTCAGATTGCAAAGAGATAAAAAGACTTCTTTAAGATGAGTCATCTGACTTATAAAACTATCTAATGCAATAAAGGGCCCAGAAGTTTAATCGGTAATGGCACTACTACAAACATCTGTCAAAATTCTTTAGCATTTAGACTGTGTTTTCTATTTCTTCTAATACTTAAGCCATCTGCTTCAATATTCAGGTGATAATTTAGTTACCAAAGCGTTAAGGCTTTTAATTTTCTTTAGAGATTAAATGTGTTATTTGAGAAAGCATTAGAATTATAGTTTAATTCTGGGTTGTGCAAGACCCTACTTGCTGCTTTGCAAATTTCTTGAAATTGGCACCTGTGGTATGGTTGATCTCTGGTTTCCTTTGGGTATTGGTGTAATTCCTGTAATATTATTTTGCCAAACAGGAGCTTCTGGAAAAAGAAAAAAACCCTTTTACATGTTATTAGAAATGACTGCTTGCATTCAGTTTTTTTAATACAAAGGTTTCTACCGTATTTCATTATTATAATCCTGCAAAGAGAAGCTAGATTTTAAAAAGTTATAATGATAAAATAAGATGAGGATTGGCTAATTTCAGTTGAGTGTTGGCTAGAGCTATATTTATACACACACAAAAGTGTCAGTGATGTACCTTTGATTAATATTTTTTCTGTATGGCACTCTAAGCCAGATCCCTAACCTTGCTGAGCATTCTTTGTACTGCCCCCATATTGTGAATCAAGTCTGAAGCCAGCTCTCCTCGTTAGTGTTCGATTTTTCCCTGTGTAGAGGAGCCCGCCAGGATGTAAGGCTGCTACAAAGGTTTCTATGCCACCATCCTTCCTGGCACCTGGCTTAGGGCTGAGAGTCTTGGGGTGTCATAGACTTCCCTTCCTCTCCAATGTGCCCTAGCTTTTAGAGCAGCATTTGTAGCTTGTACAGCATTGTGTCAGAGACTGGCTGACGACAGGATGGTTTCAGTACCACGCATTTATGAATAAGATGCTTAAAGCCACTTTAACTCTCATTCTGAGCTGAGCTAAGTGCACTTTAGATCTGGGTTGCTGTGATTTGAGTATCGTCTTTCCTTTCCTTTCTTTTTACTTTGGTTCTTTTTTCCTAGAATATATGGGTGAAATTGTGGCTTAAATATCCACTCAAGAGAATAATAACAACTTACTTTATAGCCCCACATGAGCTACCCAGACTGAGAGTGTGTTTGCTCAAGGGGAAGCAAGTAATATGTCTCTGCTTGCTCTCTCCTTGAGCTAGTGGATGGCGTTGGGATGGAGTTTTAGCTCCTATTCCTAGGAAGAGAGGTGTTGTAATTGCTGTAGGTACGATTCAGCAGTCTTCCTCTTTCCTCTAATTTAAGTTGAGAGAAGCACGGATGGAATTGGGGCTCTGGATATGTCTACACTGCCGTCCAAAGGTTTGCACTTATCTATGGGTGTAGATGTACCATGGTAGTTTTAAAAGAACTAGCAAGGCTGTTTCTAGGGTGGTACAGTTTATATAACAGCTCTTGTTTAGAGATGTGCCTAAGGTCTCAGTCTAGCTCAAAGGCAATGGACAAAGGTAAGATAGTATTGTATGATATGATGACTATAGCTTTATGTTGTATTTATCTTTGTATTATCTTTTCTTATTTACTTGTTAACACTGCGGTTCTTTTTGTTTTCCTCCATGCCATAAAAATGTTACCCCCCTCCCCCATTTACTCACCCCTCCCAAAAAACCCCATGGAGTTGCAAACAGACCAACTAACCTGTATATTGTAAGACGAACAAAATGTATTTGCCTCTCTTTGAAGTGTTTTTGAATACAAAAGTAAAGACAGATGTAATGTGTGACAGTAGATTGGTAAACAAGATTATTTAGCTGTATGGAGTAGGTTCTCATACGTTTCAGATTACCTTATTGAATTGCATAAAGATCCTATAAGCAAATATCAGAAGAATTGATGCAGACTGTATTTTCTAGCACCATTTCAAATGTACACATATGTTTGTTGCTATTGATTTACCTTGTCCTATTTTTGCTGTTTTCACTTTTTAATTTACAATTCACTCTGTTTATTGCTGGATGCTGTTGAATTTTTAACTGCATCTCAACTGACTCTATATTTTTAGATAAAATGGAAGCACACTGTATTGGTACAGCCTGTATAATGTCTTTTTGCAACAGTTATTCTCATGACATTGTTAGGACTAGGCATGCAGTTAACACAGTCAATGTTCTCATTTAGCCTTTCTAGCCTGTGATTAAATGGGAGTTGCTGCGTGTTGTACTAGGAGTTGGCTGACAAAAACTAAATCTGTCACAGGTGCTACAATTTGTACATCAGAAAATTTGCTTTCCAAACACTAATTATTCCCAAAGTATCCTACTTCACACAAAGCACAGATAAGACAGTCAGCAAATTTGTCCTAAATCTATCATTAGGCTGTAAATTAGGGTTTGTCTTCTACCATTGTTTAAAGTAAAGGTGCTAGAAATTCAAATGAAGGGGGACCCTTTGATTTGCAGCTTCTCCTGTGGTTTGTTGCTGTCATTGTTTATTCTTACAAGCTAAGTGCAGGCAATGTATGTTATTCCAATAATCATTGCTGAATTTCAAGTCTGTTACTATATTTTTTTAGGAATGTGTGAATGCGATAGCGTAGTTGGAAAACATAATGAATGAAAATGGAAAGATCTTGTGCCTGGATGATCTAAGAGTACCCTGAGATATGTTTGAAAGAAAACAAAATAATTGTGAATTAACTGGATTTGGGAGTAGCTGATTGTTCTCAAGAGCACATAGAATCATAGAAAAATAGGAGAAGATTTCAGGGGATCATCTACTCCAGGTCTCAGCTGAAAGCAAGAACATGTCTGTGATTGTCTAACCTGCCTTTAAAAATTTCCAGTGACTGCAATTCCTCAACCTCTCTAGGTAATCTGTTCCAGTGGTTAACCATCCACATAGCCAGAAAATTCTTCCTAATATGAAATTTAAATTTCCCTTTTTGAAATTTAAACCAGTTCTTCTCCTGTCCCATTTGGCTATAGAGAATAGTTGATCACAGTCATATTTAGAACAACCCTTTCTGCAGTTGAAGACTGATCCAACCTCCTCTCAGTCTTCTTCAGACTTAATAACCCCACTTTTTTTTACCTTTCCTCACCTTTCATCCTGTCTTTAGTAGGCAGCTTTTCCTTTGAAGAGCCATGAGGGACACTTCTCTTTATGAGAATGATTGCTCCAACCCTTTGGCCTTTTGGTTGTTGAAGAGAAAGCAATGACAGTCAATCAACAAAATTGTGGCAGAGTAGACAGGAAACCTAAATTTACAGACATTGAGTTAGATATTTTAATGTATCTCTTGCAAACAATTATTATTTTTGTCTTGGGTATCACGTTTACTTGATATACACATTTTTCTGTTGGTTTCCATGGTGGAACAACTTTAAGAGAGCATGCTGCAGTTTGAATAGACACTATTATTTGTTTTGACATTTAATCAAAGAGAGAAAACACCTGTCTACCAGACCTCTCTAAATAAGACTATGGCTCTGATGGACTATTTCTTGGTTAAATATTTTGCAACAAATCTTGATGTCATTATTCTGCAGGTTCTTGACACTAACCACCCAATGACCTGCTATAATGATGTTTACCACCTTGCTATAAAAGGTTTTCCCTCTCATTTCCAAGAATTGCCTCAAAACAGATTCTGCGATTATACAAAGATTAATAAATAGTTTAGAAATGTTAATCTTCATTGATGAATTGAAAAGATAAAGCACTGAATGCTGGAGGTAAACTGCCTAACATTTTCTGCACTGAGATTTATGTGATCATAATTTACTATATGTTAAAAATCTCAAAAAAAATATTTATTTACTCCTTTAGGGAGAATATGTTATATATTTTTAGACTTCTAAAAAATGAAAACATTTATGTAGTTTAACTTATTCTAGCCAAGGTTCACAGCTATAATTATTTGGCCTGCATATAGTATCAACTGATTTATATTTTATTTTATTTCTGTAGGACTATTTAACCATTCACATGTATGGTAATGCAGCCAGAAACGATCTCTGGAATACACTGTCAAAGGTAAAGTACTATAAAACATAACCCTGCGAAGAAATCAGGAAGCCAGTGGTATTTTTCATGCTGAGGTTTGGAGTGAATTGTGCATATTGAAATTCTGAAGCCCTGGAGCAAATTAAAAAATTTGTGTAAAAAAATGTTTTTTCGCCTTATAGAAAGTGACAACATCAGAAGGGTGTTTTCTTAGCATTTCCTTTTTGCCTTTACCTAGAACAGGGGTCAGTAACCTAGAGCCTGTTGGCTGAATCTGGCCTGCAGAGTAACTCTACTTGGCCCAGGAAACTGGGACTTCTGCAGAGTTTAGAGGTTGGGATCTCTGCCTATGTGGCAGCTGGGCAGCAGGGAGAAGTCGTGTCAATGGCACCTGGGTTGGCAGGTGCAGACTGAGCTTGGTTATTTTGGTGCACTGCTCCTGAAATGTTAAACTCGTGGCCCACATTATACCTCCTTGTCTGTGTTATATCACTGAGCTCTAATAAAAATAAATTAATAGATTCTGTGCCCATTGACTTCAGTGGTAACAAGGTAAGAAGGAAAGAGTGAAAAAAGGTATAATTTAACATTTATATTTCACAGTCTTTTGATATGTTATATTTATTTGAAGGGCCAAAGTTTTAAAGTTTGGCAACCATATTTTATACAATAAACTATAATTATTTAATAGCCCATTTGGCATGCTGCAGTTACAATGACACCCACAGACCCTCTTGCTGCTTCTGTAAAGCTTCTTGTTTTGGCCCTTTCCTTTTATTATGTAAAAAGGTTTAGGCCAAATTCTCATCAATATGCTATGAGAACTGCATATGTATCCTGCAAAAAACCAGAAAACTATACAAGCACAAGAGTTCACCTGTATTCTGGGCTGTAAGCAACAATGCCACACTGAAAGGGTCAAATCTATTGATAACAGAACTTAAAGTTCTGCCTTCCTATAAGCCTTTTTGTTGTGATCCTGAACACTCCTTGGGTGTTTTACAAGAAGACTTAATTCTGAGAGGTTCTTACTGGAGTTTGCTTGGATTCGGCAGAGGTAACTGTACTTATTCCAGCAGTAGCAGGAAATCAATTGCGTGTGCTTGTTTGCAGAGCAAGCAGTCTCTGGTTTCTCACTCTCATGGAGTCTCTTTCCCCAATAGACGCCACTCTTCTATTCTGTCTGCTTACTGTATTACAGCTGAGACTCCACCTGATTTTATTTATGCTCATGTTGAATTGCACAGAGACCAGCTGTATTAAACTAAAATAAGTTATTTCTGTATTTAAGAGTGTTGCGGAGGTCTGCATGTGTATGGCTTAGCTTTAGATGTCAGGACCAAGATTTTCAATTGCAAATTATATTTTGGTTCCAGTATGAGGGATGTACAATGTGCTTACAATGATGTAAACACAGATAAATCAGATGATGTCAATTCCTACCTGAGAGTTACTTCCTCAGTGCTGATGTAGACATGCCCCTATAAGAATCAGGGGTAAAAGTACACTAGTGTATATTACATTATGTTATAGTAGCATCCTACAGTCTCTCCTACATTGGAACGAGTTGCTTTTCTGTTTGATTTGGATCCTAGGGGAGCTTCCATCAATGAGCAACTCATTGACAATTGCACTAGTGTAATTGTGTATGTGCCCCAGCCCTTGCATATCTTGAAAGAGCCTGTTTTTCAGAGGCCAGGTCTTCCATATTTTAACAATTACTTTAAAGCATCTCAAACTAGGCATCCAAAATTAGTAATCCTTACTAAAAATGTTGGTCAATGTATCTTAAAGAGACCAAGTCCTTTTTTAGCCTTAGCTTATTATGGAAATGTTTTACATACGGCATGAGTGTCAAACTAATGGACCAGGGACTGGATCCAGCCTGCAAAGCCAGGTTGTGCAGCCTATGAGGTTGGCAGAGGAGCTGGAGTTCAGGGCCAGAGCAAGCAGGAAGATCTTGCTGCCAAAATTTGGGTCATAGAGCTTGGCGATGTATGTCTTTACGGGGGGGCAGGAGAATGAGCAGCAGCTGCATTAACCCCTGCCCCTACTCCTTGCCCTGCTGCTTGCCTTGCCACCACATCTGGATCAAAACTGCAAGGAACCCTGCAGTTCCGATGTGTTCAGCTAAGATCTGTCCCAAGGGGAAGAGTGAGTGTGACACCCTTGGTCACTGTTTAGATGGATGCCACAAATATGAGGAAGGTCAGGACCTGCAAGTGAGATTTTCAAAAGTACCTAAATGATTGGAGCTTAAGTCCCATCCAATATCTTATCCTGTATTTTAATTTGGATTTCATAATTTACCACAGGCATACTGTAATCATACATACATACGCAGCTTTTCCCAAACATCAGCTGCTTGAAATAGGGGTGTGCATTATAAGTAAGGAAATATGGTAAAAGCAGCTTCTGTTTGTAAGCCTCTACCAGGCAGGGAAGTGAAGTATCACTGCACCTGCTCCACAGAGAGGTGCACAATGTACACTCTGGGCACCTTAGCTGCTGCTGCTCAGTTAATTACTGCTACTTACCAGTATTTTCAAGGATAGATCTTTTTTTTTTTTAATTCTCTTTCAAAAAACAAGGTGCGTATCTTATTTTGGGGTACATTGTATGCAAGAAAGTATAAAAGTATTTGTTCCTTTTAGTTCAGAAGTTACTTTTTTATATAGATGCCCTAACTTTATGCAGGAGGAAGACCCCTTTTTATTATTTCTACTGGAGAGAGTCCATATCTGGATACGTGCATGTTTATACATATGTTTAATTGTTATTAAAACACTAAGAACAATTTATGGCTCTCTGGTTTTCTGTAGTAAATGCCAGTATTTTTTCAGCATATTAAAACAAAACTAATTTTGATTTATTTTCTTTGAAGGCACTAAAAAAAGTTGGAAAATCAGTAAATATTCAAGAAGTAATGGATCAATGGACATTACAGATGGGTTACCCTGTTATCACCATAATAAGAAATGAAACTGCAGTCAGTACCGTAGAAATCTTTCAAGAGCGCTTTATTTATGACATAAATGCTAAAACCAAGGATCCCATTCTTGGAAACAACAGGTACTTAAATTTATTAATAAACATTTGTACTAAGAGTTGTAGTTGTTTAGAAGTTTCATACCATTTTGAAGTAGAAATCTGTGTAGAAATCAGTAAGCTCTGTCTAGAATTGATGGCATGATACCGATGGCATGATATGACCCTTCCATTTTATTTTATGAACCATGATTTGAGTTAAAAGGGTTAGACCTCAATCATTAGAAAAATAGAACAACAGAAATAATGTCTTTAATGTGCACATTTGCATCTTTAGAGCTCTCTTTGGCTATTTTCAATCTCTGTCACTCATCTGTTCCCTCTCCTCTTCTTTTGATTTTATTTTGATGTTGTGAGCCAGCATGTGGCTGGAAGGGTCTGCAGCTGCACAGTAGTGAATGGCTTTAAAACATCAGCGGACGTATTTACTTTTATTGACAGAGAATCTTTATCATTAGTTTTACAACATTTTTTACCTCATACTGATGCTCCTGATAGCTATGTGCAACATTAAAGAATAAAAAGAAAAGTTA
Organism: Alligator mississippiensis; assembly: GCF_030867095.1. NCBI lineage: Eukaryota > Metazoa > Chordata > Crocodylia > Alligatoridae > Alligator > Alligator mississippiensis. Next base: position 72,296,566 of record NC_081827.1, read on the forward strand.
GTATGAAGTGGATGTTTTATATGGTAGACTTTGGAAAAAAAGCCTTCGGGGTAGGCTTAAAGCCCAGGTACTGGTTTATTAAAACAGAAAAAAACCCTGTATCCTATTCATGCTCACACTCTGGTTGAGGGGATGGCACAGCTGACTTTGAGTGACCTTTGTGCCATCGTTGATCTTGAAGCTAGTCAAGAGCAGATTTGTACAAACTACTCAGCTCCCATGTAGTTGGTCTAATTTAACAACTATTAATCATAGAGTAGAATGGCTAGAAGGGACCTCCAGAAGTCATCTAGCCTGAGGCAGGATGATCCCTATGCAAACCAACCTGTACAATCCATAAACTAAACTCTACATAAGACTGCTGTCAACCCTGATGCAACACAGACCTAATACCATAACCTGCTCAGGTAAAGAAGGGAGATCATGGCAGCCAATGTCCTTCTTTTATGAAATGTTGTCAATGTATACTCAAGAGATCCCAGGTAGAGGGTCAGGCTCCCCTCTAGAGAGGGAGGCAAAAAAACCCATAGTCTGTACCAATCTGACCATGGGGTAAAATTCCTTCCTGACTCCAAATATGGCAATTGATCTGACCCTGAGCAGAGAGGCAAGGCCCTCAAGCCAGGAACCTTTGGCTTTGGTCCCAACAGGAGCACTGGAATACCCCAGTCAAAATCCCCAGCCTTGGCTGTAGCCAACACCCAGTACCTCTTGAGGAAGGCTTAAAAACATCCTGACATTTGCAGCAGAAAAGGGGAGAGGGGGCATCCAATAAAGCCCATAGAAGCATGGGAGATATTTATAGTAGATAGATATCTATGCCCAGAACGTCCCTGACTAGTGATTGTCCACCCTCTTCTTGAACACCTCTAGAGATGGAGAGTTCACAACTTTCCTAGGTAGTCTATACCACTGCCTCGCTATACTAACAGTGAGGAAGTTTTTCCAGATATCCAATCTAAACTTTCTTTGCTGCAACTTCTAGGCATTGATTTGCATCCTCCTCTCTTCAGCAAGAGAGAAAAGGTGCTTTCCCTCTTCTTTATGGCAGCTCTACAAGTATTTGTAGACTCCTATCATGTCCACTGTTAAACACCTTTTCCAAAAGCTGATCATGCTTAGCTCCTTCAGCCTCTGCTTCTAGGACTTGCTTTCCAAGCCCTTTATCATCTTTTTTGGACCTGCTCTAACTTCTTCAAACCCAGAACTTCACACAGTATTCCAGATAAGGGCTAACCAGTGCTGAGTAGAGAGGCACTGTCACCTCCCATGCCTTGCACCTACTCCTTCTATTATTACATCCCAAAACCATATTTGACTTTTGTGAGTCTGTTATCTACCAAGGCTCTCAAGTCCTTTTCCATAGTGCTGCCATCCAGCCAGGTATTACCCATGTTATATTTGTGTTTTTGATTATTCCTCCCAAGGTGTAGCACTTTGCATTTATCCACATTGACTTTCATCCTGTTAACTCTATTAACTCTATTTCCAATCTGTCAAAATCTTTCTGAATTGAGTTTACATCTTCCAGTGTGTTCAGAATACTTCCCAGTTTTGTGTTATCTGCAAACTTATTCAAAAAGCTTTCTATGCCAGCATCCAGATTCATAATAAACATGATGAACAGCATTGGGCCCAGAACAGACCCTAGTGTAACTTCACTTGAAACCTATTGCCATTCTGACATGGACCATCCACCTTGTAGTAGTTTTATCTAGGGTTGGGGATTTGACTGGTCAAATAAAGTCTGGCCAAGTGACCAGTCAAATATCAATCAAAAACTGTAAAACATTGCCAATAGATCCAAATAATACACAGAAAAAACACAAATTTTCCATTAAATGTGTCAAAAAACAATTAAAAAATCATATTTCTGTTAAGAAACTACAAAAATTTTTTTTGTAAAGTTGCTAAAATCTTTGAGTGGTCAAAAATGTGCAGTCAGTCCTGGTTTTATCTTGCCCACATTTCTCCAGTTTGTTTATGAGACGGTCATGTGGGACCTTGTTAAAAGCCTTGCTGAAGTCCAGATACACTGTATCTACAGCAGCAGTTCTCAAACTCTGACAGTTTGCACACCACCAGTTTAAAACGATACAACCATAAGTACCACCAGCAAATTTTTCAGTTCAACCTTAAGTACCACCAGCAAATTTTTGTCATATAAAGTAATTATAATAAATCTGTTAACACATACCACTGACAGATTGTCTGTGTACCACTGGTGGTACCTGTATCCCAGATGAGGAACCACTGATTCTGCAGCATTCCCTTTATCCACCCAAGTAGTTACTTTGTTAAAGAAAGAGATCAAGTTTTTTTGACACAATTTGTTTTTCATAAATCCATAGGGGCTCTTGTGACCAGCCCTTCCTCCTCCAGATTCTTGCAAATCCCTTTCCTTAGGATATGTTCCATACCTTTCTTTTTTCACATCCTTGTGACAGGGTATTTAGCAGATTCTTTGGAATCTGTCAGGCTGTGCCATGAGCACTTCTGCTTTTCCCTCCAATTTGCAAACTCTGGGCTGTCAACCACATGCCTTAGCACCCATGCATGCCATGCCAGCCACTATGCTTGAGTAATTTCCCAGGTATTGAGGTGAGGCTAGCTGGTCTGTAGTTCCCTGTGTCCTCCTTTTTGCCCTTTTTAAATAGTGGTGCTACATTGGCCCATCTCCCATAAGGAGCCAAAGAGGACTGATGTTAAAATGATGCTAGCTTTCCTTGATCTGGGGGAGTCCTCAGCTTTCTGTTTAAGGCAACTTTAAGATCATTGTTTAGGGACCAGCATCAGGTCCCTTGAGCCAAAAGCCAATTCAGAACCATCTGCTAGGGATGATTCTTGAGCATTATCATTTTGTCCTAAAAGCTGATGTTTTCTTGTCCAGTGACTGAATGGGGCAAAGGGCAAGCTCCGAATCTTGGTTTCTGAGAGTTGAGATAGTCGGTGTTAATCACCAACAGGTAGAACTAGGTATAGATGTTAACGTGGCACAGTGAGGTTTTATAGAGAAATGTGCTTGTAAAGAAAAACACGCAGTGTTATATACTGATAAATGGGGTATGTGCATTTATTCTCCATGGCTTCATGTAACATGAATATTGTGGCACTCAGATCCCAAAAAATGCAATATAGTAAATTGTATTTTCACTGATTATATTTTTACGGTACTACAATTAAAATAGCCCTGTATTTTTTAAAGAAAAACAGACAGAACAAGAAAAATCACATGTACTGATAGAAAGTGTTTGTACAGTCTGAAAAAAGTTTACTTTTAAGTACAAATTGCCTATCTAGAATGTGCATGTATATATATTTGTAAAAATAATATGAATACATTTTCTTACTCAGGAAAGCAATGACTAATGTCTTTCAGGTTACTTAAAACAGGTCTATAACTGGTAGGCATTGTCCATGCATAGACCTACCAGTAGCTTTCAGTCTTTATGGCCACATCTACACAAGATGCTTACTGTGCAGTAGCTTATTATTACTGTGGAGTAGCTTCTTTTTACTGCTCAGTAGCATCACAGGGCATGAACTGTGATACAACGTCAGTCAGTAATGAGCTACTGCACAGTCAGCATCACCACAAAGCCATGCGGAAGTGGTACTGCACAATAATGCTGGTTACCACACAGCCCTAAATAAATGGCTGTGCAGTAACAACTGCCCATTCAGTGTCTCGTGTATATGCAGCCAATTGGTAGCAACTCTTCTATTTCAGTCCATGAGTGGCAACTGTACCACTCATGCAGTGGTTTGGTAACCTGGACAGCTGGGAACTAGATCATATATTGCATTTGTTTTCTCATGTAACTTTTACTTCAGTTTGATCCCATATCTCTGGGTGAAGGAGTACTGCACTAATCCTAGAGCAACTAAGCAGCGGCGCTCAAATTTCCAGCCCCACAAGCTGGATGAGTGGAGCAGAGCTGGTCCATGGGCCAGGTCTCATGGACAATTGTGTCACCCATCATGGGTGTAGCATACATCTTGCAACATCAGTGAGCTCCATCATGGGTTGGCTCAGTGTGCAGCCCAGATCCAGTGTGCGGTTGGCATGCAGGGTTCATCCTTAGGCTGAACCAGCATGTCGTATCTGGCCTGGGAGGAAACCTGTGTCCTGGCCCAGCTCTATACACCGGATCTGGCCCAAGAGCAAACTCATGTTTCAGTCTGGCTCCATACATTGAATCTGGCTCTGGAGCAACCATGTACATCAGCACAATCTAGCATGTGGGACCATGTCATTCAGCCCGTGGGACACCCCATGAGCCTGGAAATGTTTGCAGCATTAATTGATGCAGCTTTGGAAGCCACAGTAATTAATGCTGTCAGTGCTGCATTGCTGCCAAATTTCTGGACCTATGAGGAGACCCAAGTGCTGGATGATATGGTTCTACAGGCCAGAATGTGCCTATGGGCCTGAGGTTGAATACCACTGCCTTAGTGAGAATAGGCTTTATGGTAATACATTTCTGGTATTTGGATCCTCTTGTGAGCAGCCTTCTTTTTTTCCTTTGCTTTCTTTACATTTGTACTTTTCTTCTTCTCTGAGGAAGAAATCTGATGTGATGGAACAGTGATGTAAGGATATGTGGGCAAGTGGTCTGTGCCCTAGGCATTGCCTAAACAGGGTAGGCACAATGGAGTTATGGGGGGCACTCTATTCTCCTGGCTTCCATTCCTGCCCCCCTCCCCAGCATCCTGCATCTTTCCGCAGCAGCTCTGGCCAACCCCAAGCATGTGAGTGACTGAGTGAATGAGGTGCACTCTGGGAAACGTAGTTTCTGCTGCCAAGCGACGTCACCCTGTTTTTGCTGCCAAAAATGGGTGTTTTTTGTCTGCTGCTCAACATGAATGTTGGCAGTAAAGAAGGAGGTAATGTCTCCTTAGGGAGCAGCAAACTTCCAGTTGCTCCTCCAGCACTGTATACTGCCACCGCTACTCTGCCATCCTCGATGCCTGCCAGAGCTGGAGCTGCAGCCTTCTGCAGGGAAGGTGCAGGGGGGAGGAAGGGCTGGGGCACTGTATTAGCCAGTTATGCCTCTGCAATGGGATCATTTCATTGGTTGCATCCCTACATCAGTCACTTAGATAGCAGAGCTATGATCTGCCACTTTCCAGTGAAAATGATATGAAAATCATATTACCTGAAGGGTAAGTTCCAAAGGAACAGAGGCTATAAAAAATTAAGTGAAAAATGAGACATGCATATTCTACTAGTCTGTCAAAAATCATCTTCCCCCAAATTATATTAAAGTCATATAGTTTGATTATAAATTAGCGCCCAGAGTACAATATCATTGATTATTTAATTCATTGTAACACTACATACTGATGGTTATAGCCTGATAGAAACAATTGTATGTCTTTTACATGTCCTATGCAATTAAATGCAGTAGAAAGATAAAATTGACAAACTGAAAATAGCTTCAGCTGTCTGTTAGAAATCCTGTATAATCTGGACCTTCTTTGTATCTTTAAATTGACTTCTCACTAAGCCAACTGACCATATCGCACTAATGTGATATATTTTGATATTTTATAAATGCGTTATTTCATATTGTCATATATCCAGGTTGTAGCCGTATTGGTCTAGAGGAAAAGGCTAACAGGATTCGTAGTGGAGATGATACCTTTATTAGACCAACAAGATTTTTGCAAAAAAATTTCTTTAATTGCAAGCTTTTGGGTGCAAACACCCTTCATCAGGCATTGGAGAAAAGACTGTAAAAGTTCTCCTGGGTAGAAATGATTTCATATTGGTTTTCATATTACTTGTCCTTGAGTATATACTATAGGGTGCTCATATTTTCTACATGTGTAAGGAGATGATGCTGAAATTGAGGTAGAGCTTTGAAATACTATTAGTGAAAAGTGTACTACTTTCCTTGCTTTGGCAGAGCACTCAGTATAGGAAACTTCAGGGGTTTACCTTTTAGACTCATTTGTGCTAGACAGTTTGGCATTGTGGAAGATACAAAAGAATGCTTCCAGGTGGCCCTGAAGCATTGCCTATTAAAGAACTGATTCATAGTCCACTGAAGTCACTGGCAGTCTGTATTAATTTCAGAGGCCTTTGCATCTGTTTTTTGGTGCACATTTCCTCCTGGGCAGAAGGAGGATATTAAGGCCACTCCATGTCTAGCATTTGATGAAATAAGCTGTTGCCTACTGAAGCTCATGCCTCTCTGAAGCAGTTAGTCCCCAAAGTACCACTCTGTCCTACCTTCTGCCTGACTTTAGACTAATTCAACTGGTCTAAAGTACCTTTGTACTCATGCAGTTCCTTTTGGGGTGGTAGCCTCGTGACAAATGTCTGCACCTCCATTAAGGCCAACCTGTGTTGTCAGGCATAACTGAGCCTAAAGGTAGTCCCTTACAGTTGCATGTTCTATAGCCCTTTCATAGAGTGAAACGGTTGTCTCTGAGTTTAGATATAGTGATAGATGCTCCCTATTTTCCTTACCCACTTTGGCATGGCTGGCTATCACCGTGATTACTTACAGGCAGGAGACATCCCTGAAGAATAACTGACTTTGTCTCAGGGTACAGTTTGGAGGTCCTTTACCTTCTTTCCTCATTGTGCAACTGTGCACCTGACCTGTTGTAGTGTTTCTATGTTCTTTGCAACAAAAGAATTGCTCTATTATTCTTTTTTGTAGTAAAAAAAATGGTGAGAACTAAGCTGGCTTTTTCTTAGGTATTCCTTGAGTCTAAAAAAGTCGATAGCCACTGCTCTATAGGAACAGATAGTGTCATTTGCAGGAACAATAATAAACAATCTAAGGGGAATTTTTGCAAAGTCCATTGCATCTGCTTTTAGTCTTCTTTATCCCAAACTTGAAGAACTCTTGTTTTCAATTCTACTTGATGCTCATCTCTTAGAGACTGTTCCTTTTTTGTTTGTTTGGTTTTTTTTTAGTATGTCCTGGAGGCCCAAGGGAATATTCTTTTTCAGAACATTAACTTCACATAATCTGTAGGTATCCAGATCTGGGATGCTGGTTCAGCACAGAACAGAGATAAGGACCCAGCTGTCTTTCCCCGAAGTAATGGAAGATTAAGGTCTCTGGTTCAGGTCCATCCCCAGGGCATTAACTCTTCTTTGTGTTTGAAAGAACAGGTTAGGAATAGGTTTTGCAGGTGTTTGTGAGGAAGGCAAGAATAGCAACTGATGAAGTATTTCAGAACCAAAATGTAAAATGCTATGCTGCTCTCTGTGCCTTTAGCTATTTACAGTGTAGTATATGGAAGCATATTTGTTTCTTTTCCTTCCCTTACCTTCCCTCAAAAAGACATACACAGGAACATATAAGGCAACAAGCAGGTCTTTCTAATGAGTTAACTGCCAAAGTAACCCTTGCTAATTTTGAAAATGCTTCATTTGCATCATTGCTTAAGCCAGCACACAAGCATCTCTTTTCATTTTTGCTGGAGATGAGAACTGGAGTACATGCAGCTTTTTCTCTATGAGTACAATATGAAAATTACAGAGATACTATGCAGAAAGAAAGTTGTGTTAAAGAGCTATATATTCAGAATGTGATTTCTTCATGCAATTTGACTTGTGAAATGTTAAGCACTATATCACTAAAACTTTTAGCCTTCACACAACCCCATTTCCATGCAAAAATGGGGATAGAATTTATTGGTTACTTACCCAGTTCTGTAACCTAGGCCCGAGTGCCATATTGCATGAGAAATACTGAAAGAAAATAAGTAACTACAAACATCTAATCCAGAAGTATCCCTGTATCCAACACCTCTATCCCAGCCTATTGAAGTCAGTGGGAGTCTATACAATGATTTAATTTGCCTTTGTCTCAGATATATACCTTGATTTGTATAGTAGTCAAACAGTAACCTTAGGTTATCCAAGGGAAAGTCCACAACTCATGCCTTACTTATACTAATAGGTCATAGTTTGACCTTGAATAAGTGCACAACTTCAAATGACTTGAATTGAATTCATGCATACACATCTGAGAGCAGAATATGCCCTGGTATTATCAGACTGTACAATATGAGGAGGTATTCCATACGATAGGGTTCATTGGGTTTTCCTACTGACAGATAAACCATAATTTTAAGGCACTAGGACCATCCATCATTATAGGAATGGTCCATGAATATGACAAAAAATCATATGAAAAATAATCTGTGTTCTGGAAAATAAACTAATCAATTCTGATAAAATCCATAAGCTATTTCAGTACTATATTGAAGGGCAGGTGCAAATGCATCTTGAGAGGTTTTATTCTATTTAAAATACAACAGAAATCCTCCCTTAAAAATATAGACAAAAGCCCTAGCATTTCTCATTAATATAAAAAATATATTTTCCACTAATCGGTAAACTGTAACTTGGTGGATGGGCAGGAATGGACTTTAGTAGCAGTTCATGCCTTGGAGAGAGTTCCTGGAGAGACTGAAATTGTACAGTTTCCTGGAGCATGGATATGCTTTTATCGTTCATATTTGCTTGTCTGTGAAGAGAGAATGATATAGTCCCCCTTACAAACATATGGAAAGCATTGCTAACCAGCATGGTTCTGCTGACTCTGTTGGGAACTGGATAGAGCAAAGAAATTCAGGTCCCAGGGTGGAAGTCTCCACTGAAGGTATGCTGGAGAGTTCTGCTCCATAGTGTTTCTCCACCCACCTGTGGCAGCCCTGGTGGAAGAATGATAGCATGACAGGTATACATCAAGAAAGTAACCCTGGGACCACTTTTGAATTCCTTGTCAACATTTATTTGCCTAAAATTGGTTACATGTATCCCTTTACTAATAATTATGTGAATATTGAAAGCATGACCATGTTTATATATAATACATTTTTAATCACTTATTATTTGTTGGGATCACTTTGTGATAGTCACTGTGCAGTGGACAGCAGTGAGCAGAGGGAATTTTTGGACACACAATTAAGTAGTACAGCTATATCAGAAGTGGCAATGCTTATCCATGAGCCCTTGTTACAAAGATTATGAACTAGCCCAATACTCATAGTATTATCATTCCATAAGAGGTTCTTAAATATTTAGTATTATAATAGTACAAGGATAGGCTAAAGTGTTCATGCATTAAGTAAAATGAATAACTAAAGTATGTGCATACATGCACAAAGTAGCACTTAAAAATAATTTACATCTATTGAATTGTTTGACTGTAATGGACAACTACCCACCCCAGGAAAAAAGGTTTTATTCTTTTTACTCTCCAGTCTCTTTGAAAGCAGCTTGAAAGATTATTCTCTCTTTATAGCTTCCTTCTATACTGTATCTGTCATATTAAGCTTCAGTTATTGTTTCTGTTAGAAATAATTGTATGTTGTCTTAGAACTGATTCTGCCACTCTTAGACTGATTATACCACACACAGTTGATTGCAGCATGAATAAAGGTGCCAGAGTTGGACTTTAAAAGAACAGGATACTGATGTCCTAAATGCAGAACACAGTAAATTAACAAAATTGGTATAGCCTTCTCTGGTTATTAGAATCACATTATATGGCAGCTAGATAATGTGAGCAAAGTAAAATGTCTGTGCAGCACCTCATCAGAAAACTCTTTACAGTTTTGGTACTTCACTGTACTTTATTCATTAATTCTAATAGGTGGTGGGGAAAAAAGCTTGCATGTCTAGATTATGGTTTAAGATTCTCATTCTAATAAGCAGCTGATTCTGTAAAGCAAGATACTAATAAGAAACTGAAAATGCATGTACTACAGTGCTATTGCCATTTGGTTTGGGGGTTTGATTCTACTATGCGGCTAATTCTATTAAGATTCTAATAATTGGTAGGCACTGTAAAAAAACCCAAAACATCAACCCATTGTTTGTGGATATACAAATCAGAAATAGACTAAAAGGCTTTTGGGGGGGGGGGGGTAGGTGAATGTAGGAAGCCCTTTTACTCTGTCTGTACACCTGTATTCAGTAAAGGACATCTCTGTTGCCAGTGGTTAAGCCCTTCCAGCAGGCAAGCATGGCCAGAGGCAATTCCTAGCCCAGCAGTTTGTCAGATGCTAGCACTGTGGGGAGCACAGACCTCACTTCTAGTTATTAGACATGAGAGCAGCTTCAAAGAGTGTTACCCGTAGTCATCTGGGAAGCATTCTGCCTGTCTCAGAGTTATGCAGGCAGAATGCATTTTGCCACCACTGCCAGTCCCAAACTACTCAGCATGTCCCACGTGGTACTATACATTGGCCCTTGCTATAAAAGCCACAGGAGAGTCTAAGCATTTTGTTTCACTGCAGAAGTTCTTCTGATTGTTACATTATTATTAATTCCAAATAGAAAATAGGCTGGCAATACTGTGTGTTCCTAAACAGATGTCACTTTTCAGTAAATGATACCACTAGCAGTGCTCTCAGAAACATGAATTTAATTTAATACTTTATTTCCAAATCCATTTCACAGTTTATACTTGGTGAGAAATGCTCCTTACCATACTGACTTTCAGCATAATCTGATGTGCAGTGTATATGCACCTTTCAGTGTTATAATGCACAGAATACTAGAGAAGATAAAATTGGTGCATTGTACAGTTGTTTCCTGTACAGTGATCTATATGCAGAGACTTGGAACTGGCAGTGAAAAGTTGCAGCTGTATTTTATTATCACTGCAGAGTGTGATGTTTTCTTCATTTTGTTCGCTTATACTAATTCTCAAGCATTATTTGGTACCAATATAATTTTTTTTACTAACAGACTCCTGTTTTCTTAAAAGATAAATATGAATGAAGGATGAATGTACATGTGTGCCCAAAGATGCATTTAATTAGAGGTAAGCTGAAGGAGCTATGTGAAGAATTGAGGTGGGTAATGCTGATAGAATGATGCAGAATAGCAAGGGAGTAAGACTGGGCAAGAGAAGGATATATCTTTGGACTTGTGATACAGGGGGGAATTTTAGGTTGACGCAGTTGGACAGCCCTTGGCCAATGGGAGGAACTGGGGGTGGTTGGCAAAAGGTGGAAGGGTAAAGAACAGTGAGCAAGATATATTCAGGCAGAGAATCAGAAGAGATGGAAAAGAATGAAGCCTGAAGGTGAGAGTCTTAGTTGTACAAAATAATTTTAATAAAAAAATTAGATCAGAAAATGAAATCAAATATTGTTTTTATATTTCTGTTTCTCTGCCTTCTGTTTTTACAGTCTCACGTTGCCAAATTGATGTCTTTAATTAGTCTTTAATTAGGCTTTCCTGGTTATTAGTAGACTTTCATATTCAACTTTTTTTTCCACTAAAAAGTTGTACTATGAAACTATAAACTTTTGTATAAATTATATTTTAGTTTAGGTTGAAGACAGAGTATTCTAGAGAAACATTGGGTGGGTTGATAAATCTATTGATTAAAGTGTTTGAGCATGGTCTGGAGCATATTAGATCAAGCTGAAGTACTGATCTCCTTATGCCTGGTTATGGAGTTCCTGTCCTTTGTCTTGCCACCTCATTCTTGACTAATCTTAGCTCAGTACAATCTCGAGGAAGCCTAAATTCCTCCGGTACACACTCTAACATCAAGGGATTACTTTCATGAGTAAAGTGAAACATACAGAAAAGTACTTGTGGGATTGGGACTGGAAAAACTACAGCCTACAAAAGAATTTTGCCTTGGTGCAAGATAAAATATGAGTGAGATTAAGCCTGTTTATTGTAGGGTAAGCATATTCCGGATGCTATAAGAACAACTAGTGGGTAGTTGCTCAGCACTGCTGAAAATCAGCTTCCTTCAAAATGTTGCAGGATGAGTATCCAGTGTTTCTTGTCATCATGAGTGGATCCAGGATTTTGGAAAAGGGGGTGGAGAAGCATCAAGCTGCATTGCAGGAGTAACTGTACCCCAGCCTCCAGGTCCCCCCCCGCCCGAGGCAGACCACACTGCAGGAGCAGCAGTGAAGGATTTAAAGTCCCTCAAAGGGATAAAAATCTTTTCTCCCCCTCCCTTTCTTTCATGATCAGTGGCATGTTTCCTCCCATTAATTCCCCTCCCATCCCCTCTTCCTTCTCCCCCACCCCAACTTGTCATTATTGCTGTCCTGATCCAGGAGAAGCAGAAGAGCAGGGGCTCCAGAGTCGGAGATAGCAGCAGTGGTGAGGGGAGGAGGAGATGGGAAGTGCTGCTGAACATGGAGAGGAAGGCAGGGGGGACTTACTTGCTTAAGAGGCTTAAAAAAACAAAGTCCCCAGCTGCTGCTCCAGTGGCGTGGTTGACTGAAAGGAGGGTGCATCCATTCCCCTTGACACCCTCCTGCCCCTTCTTGTTGGTATACAAATGAAGGATTTTGTGTAGAAATGTAAAAGGTAATGATGGTTATTAAAAAAAGGATCCAACTGGAATAGTACTTGTAAATGCATTCTTTTATAACGTTTTGTAAAGGTTAATAAGATACTTTACCAATACCTGGAGAAGGACACCTAGTACCCATGCAGTCTAATAAAAGACATCACTAAAAAAAGCCTTGCTTCTACCAATATGATCATAGAACTGAATCACTTATTAAACAAAAAAAGAATCCCCAAAGCATTTACAATTGAAATAAAACAATCTAAGATTTTTGGCACAAAATTCCAAATTAGGTCAAAGTTTTGTGAAACTAATTTAAATAATTTTGTTCTTTTCTGGTGGTTTAAATTGTGATGAAAACAGTTAATGTTTTATTCTATTTCAATCAGTCCACCCTTCAAGAAGCAGATGGGGCTAGGTTAAGAGGGATTGAATAAGGCAGGGTTGGCCAACCTGCAGCATACATGCCATAAATGGCAGGCAGCATGATGGCAGACAGACCAGGGACTGGAAAGCAAAGCAGCAGATTAGACAGAGGAAGGGGATCAGAATGGTACTTAGGGAGGATGTGGAGCTTAATTTATGGCATACTTGCCAGAATGGTTGGTAGCCACTAGAATAAGGTGTTATATTGTATGATATGCTGCTTTTTATTACCAACAGACCACCTAAAAAAACACATGTTCTTTTATCTGAGTGATTCTGACATGACACTGAAAAGTTTCCTTGGTCCTACAGGATTAGTGCTTAATTGGAATGATAAAGAAATTATGTTAGGCATTGGACTCTAAGCACTTATGAAAGTGTACAGGCAAAGTGAAAATACAGTATTTTATGTTCCCTCTGTTTATATTTGTGGAAAGTAAATATCAAAGCAGTAACCGAAAGTTATTAGAATAGAGGTAGCAATAAAATATAAAAAGGAACCATCCAAACCCACCAGCCCATATACTAGTTGTCCCAATAATTAAAAAGACACTTGGATATCATAGCTCCATGTATCAAATCTCATTTTGACAAACTCATCATTTGCTTTTCTCTTCCATTGTTGGCAAAGTGCTTGAACTAAAGCTTTAGGCTGAAGAGTGGCTCTTTCCCAAAGAAAATATTAAATTAAAGTTTGTCTATCCTTCCTTACTAAGGAAGGAACAGTATCTCCTGATGTCTGAAAAAAGTCCAGGTGCCAGAAACATTAGTATGGCCATGCACCATCAGAACCAGTCAGTTGTGAAGCCACCAGATTCCAAACACAAATGTTAGGAGAGCAGAATAGTAAAAATATTTGAATCTAGATCAATGTCCCCAGAGGCAGGCTTTATCTATTATGGGAATCCCTCCAGTTCTATCCTACTTCCTGAGGCCACAGGCCTTGGCCTCTCAGTTTGAAAAGGCTCCATCATCCATGAGCCAGTGCTAAAAAAAGGTTCATTCAGCACAGGGTGCAAACATTCAGGACTGCAAAATAAAGAGAGAGCCAAAGCACAAACACCAACAAATACACTTGAATTTGAATATGCAAAACATTGACTGCTCCTGCATGTGTGCTCCAGCTCAGTCACCACAGTGATCCTCATGTGCATAAAGGCACCCAATCAACAGAGCCTTCAAAATCTGTGAGATGGCACCACTAACCACATAGTTGTCTCTCACATTATTTGTCAGGAGGTATCCACTACCATATATCCCTGTATTTGAATCCTTATTGAATGAAGCAATGTTCCAGGCAGCTAAAATCTTTCTAAATGACGGTCTCAGAAATATTCCTTATTAAGTACCTTATTCAATATAGTGCTTTATTAAACGGTGAGCCCTTGTGTTGCAGTGCTGTTGCCCAGATTCACAGTGGGAAATGTATCTGTAATCAAGCTGTGTGCAAGAATCCTGATGGGATTTGCAGGGGGGAACATCACAAAGAAAAGACCCTTTTCACAAGCTGAATCTTCTTTTTACTCATTTTCTCTCCTGTGACTTTGTCCAGTAAAAGGAAAACATGTTGTCATTCCCTACCTTTACCCACATAATCCCTTTAAAAATTAAAAGCAAAATAAAATAAAAGCCATCAAGAAAGCTTCTGGGCATATCTTCTTCCTAGCCTCTCTTCTTTAACTGGCAAGCAAATTGCACTTCTTTTTTCCAAGGTTACATTTTTTGCCCCAGAGCATCTAAATAAATAACCCTGTCAACTTAAACAACAGTTTTCCAGGGGGAGGATACACAAATGCCACATAAATGCAAAGAGGTAAAAGAAATTTTTTAATTAACATCACCCTTTCTGCCAATGTCAGGGTCCATCTCTTCCACCTCATCACCTTAATCTATCAGGAGGCAAACTGATTGTCTTGGTTCAACCAAGATATTAAATCACTGCTGAAGGTTAATCCTAAAATATCTATAACCCCAGGAGAGCTAATCACAGGCTCTAAGTCCTCTGGCAGTGCAAAGAAAAAACCTCAGCCCCCTACCCACAAAACCTTGCTCTTCATGTTAATCGCTGCTCTTGCCGCAGATGCAAAGTTGTGTAAAGTGTCAAAAAATATGTCCTCGTCTTCTACATTGCCTACCAGCACTATGACATCTTCTGCATGTGTGAAAATTATCATTGACAAGTGAAATTCCTCTCTCCATAGTCTGTACATTTAAACCCTGAAATGCCCTTTCATGATACAATAAATGATCCAGACAAAAACAAATAAACTCAACAAACAGTTGTACCTTGTTGTCTAATGTGGTATTATCTGTCCCTTTCTCTGGTTTTCTCTATGAAGGTACATAGTCCTTGAGTATGTAAGAGTAACAGGTGAGCATGCTACAAGCGAATGTGATATTGTGACAAGACCAACCGCAAGTAAAGTATGTTCACTCCTTCAAAAGCTGGCCTGACCCAAGGCTGACACATAAGCCTCCTAGTTTGAAAATTTCCCCAAAGCACACAAAGTATCTGCTATTGTGCAACTTTTAACTGAATTTGATTAATGAGGATACAGTAATTTCCTTGCTATTTTCCTAAATCTCCTGGGTAAAATGGGAGGCAGACTTTTGTAATTTGCATTCAAAGGTGTAGTAGATCTGCAGTTCTTAATATCTTTCAAATTCCCTTTTTGCTAGGAAAGATAAGGAGGATCTCACTACTTCTAGTCTAGGCATCTTTGAAAACACGACAAAAAGTGGATCAATGAACCTTAGATAAAATCCCTCTCAGCCCCAAGGGAAGTTTCTTTCTTCACTGACAAGATAGCTGCAAAAGTCTTCTCTATTGGCTTTACAAATGAGTCCTGTTCCTGATCTGCTAAAGTTAAAAAACAAACAAACCCCCAAAACAAAAAAACCCCTGAACATGCCATTAAAAAAACCTGCCACTGCTGAAAAAGAGAAATAGGTTGGCCCTGAAACAGCTCACAATAATTTTCCTGAACAGTCTTCACATGTTGCTAGGGTTCTTGTGGGCCTCCCTAATACTAGGTTTCCATAACAGTGTCAGATCTTGCTGCATTCTCTAATGGGAGAATGTGAGTAGATCATGACATAATACTTCACATCCAAATGGCCTCCTCCCTTGTTGTCATTCCACTCTATACTAATACTGGGTAAGTATAAAACATCCCAAGTTTTATCCTCCAGCATATGTATTATGTTCCGTCTTAAATGTCAGGATCAGTGAGCCACAAATATGGGCTCTCCTGTAATGCTCACACCCCCAAAACATTGTTGCTTAGATTACAGTCTGGGACAATATTTTAGGGGCAGATGTGTTATGGATTCACCAAAAGTGATCATATTAATTTCAAGGATTTTAGCACCTAAAATCAGATGCTTTGAGTATCAAACCATCCTATTAATTGAACTGTCTATAATAATAGGAATGAGTTAATTTGTCTAATATGAATCTGTTCAAGCATCATGCATTTAAAAGGTGTAGGGCAGGGGTAGGCAACATAGTTGGGCAGAATGTCAAAAACACCTGCACCTTTGACCTGTAAGATGTTGGCATAGTAGGGGTGGACAAAAGGGGAGCCACAAGGTGCCCGATCCTTGATGTGGCAGGGTAGCCCTGGCCCCTTCCCCACCGTCTGCCCTGAGGCATGTGCACCAAGCAAAATGCCTTTGCATGCCCTACTCTGTCACATGTGCTGGAAGTTGCCTACCCTGGTCTAGATTGAGATCAGAATTACTGCAGAAAAAAAATCAAATTAAAAACACAGTAAAATAAAACAGCAGGCAGAGTGAAAAGCACATCCAAAATGGCACTGAATAAAGGAACAGGGAGGGGAGCAAATGTGAACTGAAAAGCGCAGGGTTCACTGTATAGCAAGGGTGACATCACAGCCACATTGTAGTTAACAGGAAAATGATTCATGACAAAAATAGAGGTTTAAATTGCAGGAAAAAAATGATTAATGTACAGAACTAGTTAAGAGGTGTGTAAAATCTGTATCTCCAGGAATCTCACCCATTCTTTATAATAATTCTGAGATCTTTATTATGTCAGTAGGAGAAATACTAGTGTGCATTTTCTTGCTTTGCATGGTCTTTACAAAAAGCCAACTAATAGTTCTATTGGAAGTTCAATATTACTATAACATTACTATTCATCATAGATAGGAGGGTGAAGTACCATGTTTGCATAGTAGTTTACAGTCTGAATTTTTCCACTGAGGTTTCTCAGTTATTATTTGTTGTAAGTTAAGGCATAAGCAAGTACTCATCACAAATATGATATTTTTTTTAGTAAGATAAAGTACGCTAATACAGGCTATGTAGTTGTAATGTAATGTTCCAGGCAAAAAAAAATCTATATAATCCAAACACAGCATAATTAACTAGTGGCTGGTATTACATGCACTTCAGCAGTTACTAAATTGTATTACTATATCAAACAAGTCTCTCCAAATTATTTTGTAAATTGAATGCAGATACTAATGTACTTCTGTATTATACATTGGTGTGGTGCCACCAAAACAAAGAGTTGCAGTACATTTCCCTTAATTGTGAATGTTATCCTGTCAACTTGAATTTAACTCTTTCCAAAAATAATGTGCTAATATTGATAACAGGTGTATTTATATTGACCTTCAATAGTGGTCCCATTTTTCATGCATCTCTTCAAGATGCTTATGAATGTGCAAAATTATGTTCAATGCAGTTCCAGCACAGAATCCCAACATGTAGTAAAATTTCAAATTTATCATTTCCTCTTCCTCATAGATTCCCTCAAATGTGGTACCTCACATTTTACTTTTGAACCTTACACCCCAGGTATAGAGATCATCTTTCTGTCTAAAAGTATATGTATATGTACTTATATATATACTATGCACTATACTAAAAGTATACGTATATGTACTTGTGTATATATATACTACACACCATGTATATGTATATGTATATACATAGGTATATGTATAGGGCTTTTTGAAGCTCTTCAAGCACCATGTACCAGTTGGGAATGTAACTTGAAAGCTATTAAATGTTCTTTCCCCCAGAACCTCAGCTGCTCTGTTTCTTTAGGTATATGGTTGAGGGTACAAGTACCAACTGGTTTGTTTTCTAGCCTTCAAGGCTAAGTGCTAGAATTAATGGGTCAGAGCAAGCATCAGAGAGCCAGTCAGAGATGTATATGTCTCTGTACCACACAGACACGAGACATAAGGAGAGGGATAGTGCTGCTCCTGTTCTAAGAAAAACATAGGAATTCATTCCCTTCATCCAAGAAATGGAGAAAAGAATTGACTCCAACAAAAGGGGATGGAATAGAGAGAAGATGAAGAAGGAATTCACTCTGGTCCTATAAACTAAGGCAGAGAACTGGAGAGTATTACATATGTGATGCCAGTACCCTTGCAGCCCAAAATCACAGTGGCATTTTTTGGCTGCCATAAACCACTCTGAAATCATATTTTGCCTTCTATTGTCACTCATAACATTTTCAGTGATACAGGTTTCTAAGTGGCTTCATCCCATTGAAAAATAGCTGTTTTGGAATATTATTCTCCCAGGCATACTGCTGTATTTTGGTTTGTTTTTCAGATGCTAGAAATGCTTATGTGCATGAGAAGTCAAGTGTGTAAAGCTATTCGTGTGTAAATATTTGCTGGATCAAACCTTTGAAATAATAAGGAAAAGAATCAAATAATCCATGTCTCCTTGATGCAGTCTGAGGGGAACAGAAATAATATTTTATAATTTCTAGTTGAAGATGCATAAGAGGTACTGCCTTGCACTGCATAATGGGTGTAATTTCCAGCACTGTGCTACAGATAGGTTCCTAGCAGATTCATAGTCTCTTGCAAGCACTAATATGTTACTTGTTATTTGTTAACAAACAAACAAACAAATGCTTTTGTTACTGTGACAAATTTTGTATTGTTTATAGTTAAATAGAACAAGTTTCTGAATAAGGAAAACTGAACAAAACTGAAGGAAAGGATGGCTGTGACCTAAAATATCTAGCCACAAACTAATTTTGTAATTGCATATTCTGGTAGTAGTAAAATTGATCTTGGATTTTAGGGCTTTGTCCCTACTCAAGCTTGCACCATTTTAATTCAAGTGATTAAAAATTGCAACTTTGTGTGTGGAGCAAACCTAGGCAGTATTGCAGAATATCTGAGTTGGAAGTGAACTTGTACATAAAAGGAATATTTCTGGCAAGTGCTTCCTTTTTCAGTAATGTACAAAATAATGTAGGAGGCTCTTCAGGGAATCTTCTCACCGGATTATAGAAAGAGTGGTTTTTGATTTGGGGGATTAAGGATAAGATAATGGTGAAGTCAAGAAGTGATCCTTTTGGTCTTCCAAAACAGAGACAAGAGGTACAGTAATTTCTGTTTGGTAAGGCAATAGGTAATGAATGATCTTAGTTGAATTATAAAATGTATCTTTAATGAGAGATGATTCTTAGCATACCTTACCACAAAGATGCAGAGATTCCTCCTGTTTTATGATTACATTGGTCCAAATTTGAGTGGCAGCATTTTACACCTAATTTGCAAAGATGTAAATAACCACACCATATGGGAGGATCAGGCCTATTCATTGAATGACACCACTTTTCATTAATGATAGTGCATCACACCATTTTAAGAAGGTATTAAAAGATTAGGTTTTTTTAAACTTTGGAGTCTGATGAATGGAGCCTGTATTTTCCTGGGAGATTCTTTTTTCCTTAATGAATGTAAATAGTGCTTGTCTTTCATTGGGAGATCATTCTTTCCTCTTTTGTAAAGCAGAGTGTTGAATTAGAAGAAACATAGCAGAAATGTTGTCTGGTGATGATAGCTTGTAAAAAATGAAAACCATAATTTAGTATCTTTTATTTTAAAGATGAATGACTTTTTCATTGTTTTGTTACTAATAGCAAATGCATTTCAAAATCAAAGTAACTTGTTAGAATCAAAATCTTTACACTGCTACTGAATTGGTGTTTTGATTTCTTTGACATGATCCCTGATTGCTGTAAGTGAGAAGAATCAGTTCAGTATTTTTGTTCTTAGATCCCCCTCCTTTGTCTTGCAGCTACTTGTGGCAGATTCCATTAACAATTGCAGTAGGAAATACGAGCCACATCTCATCAGAGGCAATTATATGGGTGTCTAACAAATCAGGTAAAAATAAACTTTCCTCCCAGTGGAATCTCGTAAAGCATACTTGTGTTTTCCTGAACTGTTTCTTCAGAATTGATCTTAGGTAATTGTTTAGTTGCTCTGCATCCAATTTCAGCTGCTTAAAAATGAATTGGAAAAGAGACAGTTGGGGGGGAAAGATAGGAAGGAAGCAGGCAGGTTAGTAATTTTTGCAAAAGTTAGGTAGTGTAATGAAAAGCTTTTTAAGCAGAAATATATTTCAAAGCAGCTTTTTATATCTCAGATGATTGAAAGAATGTAATTCTCTTTATAGTGTGAATGTCAGATAAAATATCTTTTGTAGTAAAACTTCTCCTAAATGTAAAATCTGTAAACTAATAAATGCAAAATAGTTAGGAGAGTAACTTTAAGGCTGAGACTTTTGGCAAGTTTTTAAATATGATCCATGGTCCAAAACCTGTGCTTAGAAACATTTACTGTCCTTAAAGTCATTGCTTTCCCTGCCTGGTCACTAGATACAGGATTTTGAAATCACATTATTCTGATTACCATCTTGCTTCTTTCCCACCTTCAGTTCTGACATGATCGTAGCAGCAACTATCTTGAGAATGGCTAGACCTGGGAGCCAGTGCTTTTTATCAGCTTGGAATTCTGTTTTGCAACTAGGATAAAGCATTTCTCTCTTTCCATAGTAGTTCATGAAGGAACTGTTAATAAATGTATATCAGAATTGCGGTGGATGAGGAAGGAAAGTTGGGGATTTGAACGACATGATTATAAGGGGAAGAGAGGGAGCCATACCTCCATACATGCATGGGCAACAGAGGAAGAATTGATCCCAGTTTGTAGTACAGAAAACCTTTCAGAGTAAGTTGAACTAGAAGGAGGAAATAGCTAAGCCTGCCTATGCCTGTCTTTCCTTTTTGTTCTTTTGTAGGTCAGTAAGGGGTAAAGGTAACATAGACCATTAGCAACCTGCAGGGCTAGAAAGGAATGTTGTACACTTGGATAGCAGTGGAAATCTGAGAATCTCAACTTTCTAGTGATGCAAGATGTGTGTTTCTAGCCCTGATTACTCACAATATATCAGGCCTTGAAATGTTATTGCTGTTCCCATTATCTAACATACATTTTTTAGTCCTGGCTCAGGGCTGGGCATGGAACCAATGTCATTTTTATTCCTAGAATTTAGGCGCAGAGAGGTGAGGAATGCAGAAGTCAAGTTTCCCCAAGCAGCATAAAGTTGGTCACAATATTAATATCTTTTTTGTAGTACTTCAAGCCGCTTGACACTTTCACACTCAGTCCCACCCTTCTTGTCTGCTCTTGTCATTCAGGGTTTGATTCAGCTCCCATTGAAGTCGGTGGACAGACTGCCATTGACTATAGTGTAGTTGATCAGATCATTATAACATCATGCACACACAGCTCTCTCAGTCTGCCATTGATGCCAGCCTTGAAAGCTCATTTATCAATTTCTCACACAGTTATCTTCACAGTTTCTTCGTCTCTGCCCTTTACTCACAGACTGTCCTTCTTGAAATAATCCATACAGCCACTATTCTCCTCTTAAATTCTACTCCTGTGATGAATACAAGCAATCTGCAAAGTAATGATGGCTGTTCTGAGCAATAATTTTGGGATGGCTGTTATGTATATCTTTAAAAAAAAATTCAAATGATTCAAAATTCAAATGATTCTGTGCTGTCAAGGTGTGTGCATATCTAATTAATATAATTATGATCCATTGTCATTATCTGTGTCCTTCTTCATTTCTCTTTCCATCACTCATTTATTGTTCCTTGTTTAAAATTAGATTATAAACTCATCAGGGCAGGGAGGGTGTCATCTTGCATGTGTGTGCAACGTCGACACAAATGACATCTTGGGTGATAAATCAGTAAAAACAATTAATGAGAAGAACTCTAGATATATGTAATGTGTGCGCCTCTGCATGCACTGTACATATACCATGGTGGACTTGATGCTGCTGTGGGAATCCTTAGACGTTTCCTGCTGTTGGTTCAGGGGTGGTGGGCTTGTTACTGCAGAAGGGTAACCTAGATGGTATATACCAGAAGGGGCAATTTCCAAGCTGTTTATCTGGGGGGAAGGGGAGGAATCCAGGTGTGTTTCCTTAGTTAGGCTGTTAGAGTCCTGAAACAGCTTCTACAGTGTGGAAACAATTTTACAGCTGGAGGTTGTGGGGGTAGATCATCACTAAGGGAATCTATAAGTGTGGGTCAAGCTGCACTTTCCTTTTTGTAAGGATATGTAATATACACATTCACATCAATTCTGTTGGATTTTTTTGAGCTTCCAGATTTTGGTACAGACAGTATAGACATAAAATGGGACTGTGGGTCATTTCTAATGCCATTATACACACCGTGCATCTTGGGGATATTTAACTGATGTTAAAATTCCAAATCTTTGCCACATCCTGTCTTTTATGCTGATATTGGAAGCATTTTTGGAAGTCTGGCAGGCAGCCCCTCTGGTGAGTATTCTAACTTTTGCACACTTTGAAGTCTGTAGAAGAGAAGACCGAGAGGGGATTTGATAGCAGCCTTCAACTACCTGAAGGGTTGTTCCAAAGAGGATGGAGCTGCACTGTTCTCTAGCTAATGACAGAAGTCAAGTTCTGGCCTCAAGTTGCAGCAAAGGAAGTTTAGGTTAGATATCACAAAAAACTTTCTCACTAGGAGGGTGGTGAAGCACTGGAATGGGTTACCAAATGCAGGGGTTGCCAACCTTTTTATGCTGAGGACCGGCAAACTGCAGACCGGAACTCACCGCGGACTCCAAACTACAGACCAGCAGTGCACTTATACTCGGTATAAAGGGTTGGCTGCTGGTCCACAGTATGCTGCTCACTTCCAGTCCGCAGTTTGCCAGTCCACGGTTTGCTGGTCTACAGTCACTTCCACTCTGGCAGCTAACCCTCCTGCGGACTGGCAGCTAATCATTCATTGCCCGTGGGTTGGGAACGCTGACCTAAAGAGGTGGTCGAATCTCCATCCTTGGAGGTTTTTAAGGTCTAGCTCAACAGCGCCCTGGATGGAATGATATAATAAGGGATGATCCAGCTTTGAGCAAGAAGTTGGATTAGATGACCTCCTGATGTTCCTTCCAACCCTAATTTTCTATGGGTTATCCCTCTTCATGTATGGTATATCCCTCTTCATGTATTCAACTGAGAGGTAGGAAGCCATAGCAGTTTAAAAATGGGTAACCAAATGTATTACCACCACGTAATGCTCCTTCTCCTTAGTGGTGTGAGGTAATGATTTCACAGCAGAAAATGCACCATGATTTTTACCAAGGGTTCACCATTTGTTCACTATACTGATGGAAGAGGCTTTTCATGAATGTTAGTTTTCTCTTCAGCAGGTATAGTGACAGAATTACTTGGCTGACCCCTTTATTATTCCTTCTGACCAACTTTGTGTCCTCATCCAAGAGCCACACAATGTTGAATACCTGTTTTGTTAGCAATCTGCGAACAAGTGACAAGTGGAGGCGGCCACTTGTGTTTGTGAAGAGCAATGGGTGCAAGATGCATGTATGACTGCTCTCGATTCATTCAGATGTTTTCATACTGTCAATCACAGAGTTTCATTTTTCTCCGCATCCTGCTTCATTTTGCAAGGCACATAGATCGAGGCCAGCACCTCTTTAATTGTCCAGTATGCCGAGCAAAACTGGCTGAAGTGGCCACTGATCACATCTGTACCTGCGAACCCCCTTGCAGAAAGATTTCCCAGCGACCCAGACTGAAGCAATGACCAAGGCAATGGATATGCAGGAAGCTACAATCCTGCACTGATTTGATATGCAATCCATTGCCTCTTGCTACAAAACCAGCCTCTCAAAGCAACCCGTGTTGTTCAGGACAAGACACTGAAAGGACTGACACTGTGCTAAGTTCCTCTACACCGTCATTATTATCACCACATCCTGCAACCTGCTTGGCTTATGTCCCCAGGGCAATATTCATCCTTGAGGAGCTGGGTTCTCTTGACTCTTCCTTTTTGTAATCTAAAAGGAATTACTGGAGCACATGGTTTGGAGTTTTCACAAGCACATTTTCATTGAGAAAGCCCAAGACATCAGGCATTGTCTTTCTTCCTTTCCACCATAAACGTCTCCTGAGAACAACACTTTCTGAGCAGCCACATGCTGGATTCCATTCATTTCCCTAACACAGTTCTCAGATGGGGACTGTGTGAGGGTTGAAGCCACAATGCTTGTCGTGGAACAGCATTTGTTTTTCTCTTTATGAGTCTGACAGCTGTCGAATCTGACCTGGATTGCTTCCATTTCCACTTTTCCTCTTTCAAAGCAGGGAAAGAAGTAAAGGGGGCTCTGTGAACCAAAATCATTCAGTAGATCCTGCCTTATAGCATAATCTAGCAGCAGTGAGGATCAGGGAGAAATACAGTAACTTGGCACCAAAGATGAAGATGCACAGTAGTTCAGTGACCACTGATCCTGTCACTTGAACATGGCCACTAGCCTCAAGCTACTGCTTATTCTTTGTGCTATCGCATGTGTGTAAATCAAGCCAATCCCACCCTCTTACATAGTTAGTGAATGCATGCATCCAATAAAAGAATACAAAGGGAATGTGTGATGAGACTGACATATCAGAAGATACCCTCTGAACCTTTTTTTCCCATGTACAATAATGGTAAGTCCAATCCAAGCAACATAACTATTTTAGTATGATTTGACTTGTTTCATTTTGCCATTTTTCCATGAAAGTTTGTCAGAAATATTTTAGCAAGTCCTAATATGTATAAAAATTCCTTATATTGATGAAGCTATTCCAATAAGGAAGGGGAAGAAGTTACATTGATATAAGTAGGTGTCTACCAAACTTAAGGCAGCAGCTGGATGATTTTGTGGACAGATCCTAAGGCTGGCAGCCATTTTTGTGGGCCAATCATGGCATCCCCCCATGCCTGTGATTGGTTGAGGGGATCCTGATGGCCCCTCCCCTTGGTGGTGATTGGCTGCAAGGGCTGTGTCATGTGGCCCTGTCACCTCCACCAATTGGTGGAGGGGGTGGGGCTGTTTAATGGGCAGCCCTCACAGCCAATCAGTGGCAAAGAGTGGGGGTAGCAACCATCTTGCTGTTCCAGCAGCCCCCCTCTCCTTCTCCTCCCCCCACCCCACCAAATTGCAGTTTCCTCCAAAATCTCACAATCACAATTTCAATACATCCCTATATGTAAGACACCAGTTAGGGATTGTACCAATTTATTTATTTTGGTGGAAAAGTTATATCCTTACCTGAAATATTTTAATTGGTACAAGGACTGGGTGTAGACAAAACCTGTATTTCGCCAGCACCACAACACTTTCTTTTAAATTGTGCCTGGACCTGATCTGTTAAGGTACTGTGCTTCCTGCAAGGAGTCAGACATATATCCTATTACTGATTTTTAATAGAAATTAAGGCAACGCAGAACTGGTAAGTAGGTTCTGAGGCTCATGTTATTGAGCCTGATTTTCACTTAAATCTTGTCTTCAAAAGGAAAAAAGTGTGTTTATAGTTCATCTTAGCTATCATGGTAATTAACACAGGGTAACAGGCTATTGAAGGCAGGTCGATTTCCTACATGTTTTAACTTGACCTCTAACTTGGGTCTCACTTCACCTTTGAGTTCAGTAGTCTTTTTCACTTTTGTTAGTTACTATGTCCTAGCTAACACATGAGCATACCTCTTTACTGGTGAAGACTCATCCTAACAGGAAGGATACTTTACAGTGCGCATGCAGTGCAGAAGCACCTTAATTGAGTACAAATGCAATTAACACCAACAGTAAGACCACTTTACACTACTTGAGCCAAGCAAATGAGACTCAGACCTTATTCATTTCATTACTTCAAAACCAGATGTCTTTATAAAAATTAACCAATTCACCCTAAACATCTCCATTATGTAAGTGGCAAATGTAGAGTTCTAAAACAACGTAATTTTCTGAGCTATCCAAGTGAAAAATTAACTACTAAGCAATACTATTGGAGGGGAAAAGTAGTGTACATTTTGACTTGCCTAAAACTCAAATATACCTCTATAGTTTAGTCTGAACTTAAAAAGAAATCAGTCTGTGGGCTGACTGAGACCTGTAATGTGAAATTTCTGAAAGATTTAAAAAAAATGTTATGAGTGATTGACTACAGGGTTCAGAATGGGATGATCACCTTCTCCTTAACTGTAGTGTTACTGTTGTGATACTCTAATAAATACATTTTTGATAAGTGGGTAAATTGCCCATGTGTATAGTGTTCTTCAGTTCCACATAATCACCAGAAAATCATGAGGGAAAAGATGACCTTCTTTCATAGGAAACCATGAGAATCGACAAGTGCATCAAATTCCAGTAAATTATATAGAACTATGTGAAGTACATACATCAGACAGCCCTTTAAAATAACCACCTGCTTGTTTGAGCTAGGGCAGCATGGAAAGATTCTTGCCTTCTATTGCAGGAAAAGGTCAAAATATCAGTGTCCTTATTGAGAAATAACGAGAGGTTATGATTGTACACAGAGCTAACTGAAAGCAGTGATAACACCATCAGTGTTTGAAAAGATATGGTTGTTCTGTATTAGAACAATTTGTGTATGAGATGTCCTAGAGCTGATATTTATGGAATAAGGTATTTCAGAGTTGTCATCTGTAAATGACAGTATCATTCTACATCATGTCATGAAGCATAAGTGGTTTACATTACTTTGTGAGTAAAAGCTAGATGTGAAAATACTTTAACCAAAAAGAAATATATATGGTGTTCCCTTTATTTTATTATATACCATCTACACAGTCTGCATTTTGTTTATCTCTTTAGAAGGCTATTGGATAGCATGCAATCAGATGTCTTTTTTATCATTTGCCAATTCAAAAGATTTTAAGTTATGTAAAAGCAAATGAATTAACCGAATACAAGTACTTATTTTCAAGTGTTGTCGCATTAAAAAGGGGTTCTTTATGGAAACCTCATATACAGAAACAAGTACTAAACTAACATAGTAAAAATAGCCACACTTTGTTTTCACTTCCTACAAAACTGTTCAGCTTAATCTGTCTCACATGTGAAGTACAAGCCAGAGTTGTGAACCACAGAAGGGTAGGCTAAAGAATAGTTTGCTGCTTTCCCTGTTCTGCCCCACCTGTCCATAGAAGGTGCACTACACCCTACAGTCCTGAATCTCAGGCTGCCAGTATAGAGCTAATTTCAATTAGTTCACAGCCCTGACAAGATTCTTCCTGGATCTTGACTCTGGAGAGACTGCAAAGTTCCTTTGCATCCCATTTTGTGCCAACCCTGGTTGGTCCATTCTACCTTTGTTAGTACAACAAGGACTTAAAACATACAGAAGCAATGGGTTAATATGCCCTCTGATTGGGCATTTATACACATACATTTGTCTTCTCCAACGCACCAGAGATCTGGCATGTCACCCGGCATAGATCGAGTCTGCTCTGCATGCAAGCTGACACGCTTGGCGCTGCATCACATACATTTGTATGAATGGCAAAATGCACATCAGCGCTGGGGAAAATGGTGGCGGTGCGCTTTTGAACGAAAACAGCTTTGAGGTGTTTTAGTTCAAAAGCACGCTGCTGCCATTTTCTCAGTACTGACGCACATTTCACCATTTATGCAAATGCAAGTGCCACAGTGCCAGGCACTTTTAAAAGCATCCGGCACTGCGGTGCAATCATATGTACAAATGGCCGTTCAGTCTACAGCTGTCAGGATTTGTCCCTCCTTATATTACCAAGTATTAGGAGTCAGGGCTACTTCTGCTCTAACTTCTATGTATAATAACTGCCCTTCAGACAGTTAAGTCCCAAATTTAAATCCCAACCAACCCCTCCTTCCCCTGCTGCTGCCCTACACAGCAGACACTTAACTATGTATGGAAAGGTTTAAATTCCCAGGGTGCCTCTGGTTCTACCATAGAGTTCCATAGATGTGCGTGGAGAGCCAGTCTCTTTTTGACAGTACCAAACAGCTTATTGCCTAAGTTCTGCTGTCTGTCTTGCCCTGGCCTGGTAGACAGGGTGAGAACTTCTCTAAAGGATTAGGTCTTGCAAAAAACATTGAGTGGCAGAACTGGTACACCATTTTGTATTTTAATGTTTAGAGCGCTCATCTGCCTGATTAAGAGAGGGCATCTGAAACCAGGTCGCCTATCTTCCAAGTGAGTTCACTAAACACTAGACTACAAGACATACAAGATAGGACCTGGATTTCCCAGGTAAATGCCCTAATTCAAATACCAACGAATCATCCTTATTGTGGTGCAATGAATATTTAGGTATTTACACAAAACGGAACAGTTTCAATAGTAAAGACCAAGAGAATTCCGCAGAATCCCATATAGGCTCATGGTTAGAGTGCTCATGTCAGAAGTGTATAAAACCTGCTTTCAGATCCATTTTGTAAAGTAGGCAGAAGGCATGTTGAACCGAGAAAGAACTCCCACAATCCAGGTAAGTGTTCCCAACAGACTGCTAGATATAAGGAGAGCACCTCAGGTGATTAATCCTAAATTCAAGGAGGCATGTCCCTCCATCCCAGATTTGGCAGCTAATTACCTTTGAGGGGCAGAATTAATGCCGTCCCTCATTCTTTGGCATTTCTTATCAGCTACCTTAGGCAGCTTCCTGATTAGTTTAATCAACGGGAGATGACATGATAGGGGACCTCCAAATCGGTAGCTATCTGGGAGACAGTGATCACCTTATGATAGAATTCAACATAAGACGGCGAGTGGGAAAGGTAACTAGTAGGGTGAAAGTGCTAGACTTTAGGAAAGCTGATCTCATTGCACTCAGGCGATTAGTCAAGGAAGCACTGCAGAGTAGGAGTTTTGATGGGATGGGTGCCCAAGAAGGGTGGCTGTGCCTAAAGGAAACGATCCTTTGGGCACAAAGCAAGACGATCCCCGAGCGAGGCAAAAGAGGGAAAGGGGCCAGGAGGCTTCCATGGCTGACCAGAGAAATCCAGGGCAGCCTAAGGGCCAAAAGGGGAGCACATAAAAAGTGGAAACAGGGTGAGATCACTAAAGATGAATATACCTCCTCTGCTCGTGCTTGTAGGGAGGCAGTTAGGCGGGCCAAAGCTACCATGGACCTGAGGATGGCAACCCAAGTAAAGGACAACAAGAAATTGTTTTTTAGATACACAGGGAGTAAAAGGAAGGCCCAGGGAGGAATAGGACCCCTGCTAAATGGGCAGAAGCAATTGGTGACAGATAGAGGGGACAAGGCTGAACTCCTCAACGAGTTCTTTGCCTCAGTGTTCCTAAGCGAGGGGCACGACAAGTCTCTCACTGGGCTTGTAGAGAGGCAGCAGCAAGGCGCCAGACTTCCATGCGTAGATCCTGAGGTGGTGCAGAGTCACTTGGAAGAACTGGATGCCTTTAAGTCGGCAGGCCCGGATGGGCTCCATCCCAGGGTGCTGAAGGCACTGGCCGACGTCATTGCAGAGCCACTGGCGGGAATATTCGAATGCTCGTGGCGCACAGGCCAAGTCCCGGAGGACTGGAAAAGGGTTAACGTGGTCCCCATTTTCAAAAAGGGGAGGAAGGAGGACCCGGGCAACTATAGGCCGGTCAGTCTCACCTCCATCCTTGGTAAAGTATTTGAAAAAATTATCAAGGCTCACATTAGTGAGAGCCCGGCAGGCCAAATTATGCTGAGGGGAAACCAGCATGGGTTTGTGGCGGGCAGATCGTGCCTGACCAACCTAGTCTCCTTCTATGACCAGGTTACGAAACGCCTGGACACAGGAGGAGGGGTGGATGTCGTATACCTGGACTTCAGGAAGGCCTTCGATACAGTATCCCACCCCATACTGGTGAACAAATTAAGAGGCTGTGATGTGGATGACTGCACAGTCCGGTGGGTGGCGAATTGGCTAGAGGGTCGCACCCAAAGAGTCGTGGTACATGGGTCGGTCTCGACCTGGAAGGGTGTGGGCAGTGGGGTCCCGCAGGGTTCGGTCCTTGGACCTATACTCTTTAATGTCTTCATCAGCGACTTGGACGTGGGAGTGAAATGTACTCTGTCCAAGTTTGCAGATGACACAAAGCTATGGGGAGAAGTGGACACGCCGGAGGGCAGGGAACAGCTGGAGGCAGACCTGGATAGGCTGGACAAGTGGGCAGAAAACAACAGGATGCAGTTCAACAAGGAGAAATGCAAAGTGCTGCACCTAGGGAGGAAAAATGTCCAGCACACCTACAGCCTAGGGAATGACCTGCTGGGTGGCACGGAGGTGGAAAGGGATCTTGGAGTCCTAGTGGACTCCAAGTTGAACATGAGCCAGCAGTGTGACGAAGCCATCAGAAAAGCCAATGGCACTTTATCGTGCATCAGCAGATGCATGACAAATAGGTCCAGGGAGGTGATACTTCCCCTCTATAGGGCGTTGGTCAGACCGCAGTTGGAGTACTGCGTGCAATTCTGGGCGCCACACTTCAAGAAGGATGCGGATAACCTGGAGAGGGTACAGCGAAGGGCAACTCGTATGGTCAAGGGCCTGCAGACCAAGCCCTACGAGGAGAGACTAGAGAAACTGGACCTTTTCAGCCTCCGCAAGAGAAGGTTGAGAGGCGACCTTGTGGCTGCCTATAAGTTCATCACGGGGGCACAGAAGGGAATTGGTGAGGATTTATTCACCAAGGCGCCCCCGGGGGTTACAAGAAACAATGGCCACAAGCTAGCAGAGAGCAGATTTAGACTGGACCTTAGGAAGAACTTCTTCACAGTTCGAGTGGCCAAGGTCTGGAACGGGCTCCCAAGGGAGGTGGTGCTCTCCCCTACCCTGGGGATCTTCAAGAGGAGGTTAGACGAGTATCTAGCTGGGGTCATTTAGACCCAGCACTCTTTCCTGCTTATGCAGGGGGTCGGACTTGATGATCTATTGAGGTCCCTTCCGACCCTAACATCTATGAATCTATGAATCTATGTGTCTAAGTCAGGCTGAGGCTTCCACAGTGTGACAATTTGCCCCAGAGTTGAGTCACAACGTTGAGCTGAAGTCTGCATTTGATTTAATTTTTAATCTATATTTCTGCAAGACCTGGTTTAAATGCAGTTTTATTAGTTTACCTAAAAGTGTTTTTTTAAACCGATTAATTTATGTTGACACAGTTTTGTGTGTAGACAATCTTAAATCAATTTAAATCTGATGGATAAATTCAGAGGAAGAAGTCAAACCAATGTAACTAATTTTAAACCAAAATATATATTTCCACAGTTATTTTCACCAGTTTAGATGAACCCATTTCAATAAACTGCTTAATTAAAACTGGGACAAGGTGATGTATACAGGTACTCAAATAATTCTAAGCAACAGTTGAGTGACTCCTGTTTTTTTCAGCTTCAGAAAAATATTTTGAAAAAGCTGTGGTAGGGTTAGAGTTGTAGCTGTGATAGTCCAGGATATGTCCTCAAGGCAAGGCTTCTTCCTTACTGGAGGAAGGGCAACTCATACCCACAAGCTTGTCCAGCAGCTTTCCCAACTATACAGTTGGTCCAATAAAATGTATCACAAAGAAGCCTTGCCCTTTTAAAAATATTTTAACATCAGTATAGTTTTCGTAGTGCAAAAGTTGTGTTGTTCCTGCATACAGTTAACTTCTATGTATAATGAAACTACACGTGTATAAAACTATATAGGTGCTTACATGTTTTTAGAGGCCTTGCTGCATTCTCTATTGTTACATACATCCTAAAATAATGATTATTTTTGTGTATTGTATTCTGTGCTAGTAAAACTAGCGTTATGATGGAAGTGTTACTTTCATTTGTAGTTTTACTCATTTATTACTTTACAAAAAAACCCAATAAATTTGTAAAAACAGATTAACGACTTGGCATAGCAAAATGTCTAGAATTAGGTGGTATATGTGAAGTGTTAGACCACATTAATGTTTCTGCTATGTATTTTCTTTAGTTTCATGCAGTTTAGGCATACTGATTAGTTACCTGTTGAAGCTATGTCCGTAAGAAGTTTGAATGTAGCATTTAGTTTTAAAACAGATGACAAGGAAAACAAATGTTAGGTTGTGGCTTCTATCAGGACTGTGCAAACAAATTATATTATACTACTTTGTTATGTGACACAAGAAAAAAAACACCTTTGATTTTATAGTAAGTCCTAGTTTTATGGTAATAATTAGTTGGATCAGAAAAGATTACTGATTTAAAGGAATTTTAATGAGATGTTTAGAGTCTGATCCTGCATTTCTTGCAGTCAAAGAAGTTTGAAGTGTAGAATTTAACTAATTCTGGCTTTTGAGTCTCTGCAAATGATTACATACATGTTTAGCTTTAATCATGTGAATAATGCTGTAAAAAGCAAGTGTTAAGCACATGTAGAAATGTTTGCAGAATTGTGTACTAAATCATTATTGAAAGGGGAAAAAAACAGGTTAATTGGTATAAGATTAATTGGTTTAAATCAAAAGGAGAGCCTGTCAGAAGCAAGCAGCCACAAACTATACTAGTGAAAACACTCTCACTTAGAAACTTGATTACAAAGGACCTAATACTACTTCCACTGATTAGGCACACAGTCATTTAAGGGTTATTTATAAACCAAGAGTTTGATTCTTCCCTCACAAGTCACTCCATTGAAGTTGTTGGAGTTGTACTTTAATAAAACTGAGCTAGTGAGAATAAAATCAGACCTCAAATCTTCAAAGGGTAATTGACTTCTAGTTAAGAATATATTGAGAAAATGCATCTTCTAGGCCCCTAACCTGTAACAGGATCCTCACGGGCAGGGATCTATCTGTGAGGTCAACTGGCTGAATCAGTGTCCAGCATTGATTTCCCCTTTACATTACTTCAGGTAGAACTCAAATATTGAAAGTTATTATGATTTTAAAGGATTAACTGTGTTATTAGTGTTCTGTTTATTCTTTTAAAGGTTATAATAATGTATTTTATAAATAAGAAATGAGGAAAAGATGTATTTTTAGAGTGTTAAGTTCCTTTTGAATATATTTTTTTAAATATTTAATTTTCCCCCATTTACTCTTCTTTGTTTCCAGAATACCACAGAATTCCTGCCTTAGATGAGGCAAATTGGTTGCTGGGTAACATCAATCAAACTGGCTACTTCAGGGTTAACTATGACATTAGGAATTGGAGACTGTTAATTAACCAACTGATGAGGAACCACGAGGTAAGCTCTTGGTTTCACCCTTAAAATCTGCTTTTGATGTGTGAGCCTAGGCTGCTTTTATCATCCTAAATGGTTCCATTTTTCTGATTGCTCCTTACAGGTTATCTCAGTCAGTAATCGAGCAGGTTTGATCGATGATGCATTCAATTTAGCCAGGTATGTTTTCCTGTAGATAATGTAAGCTAATATACATTACTGTAACAGTTCCTGCATTCATTTATGCAATGGATGTGTGTATTTTGAAGTTAAATATTTTAGAGTGACTTTAATTCCTTTCTCCTTTCCTCCCACTCTTTCTTGCTCTCTCTCTCAGTACTGAGCATACAGCACTTTGACCATTCTTGATCAATAATCGCCGTAGGGTATTTCCGAGTGTGGAAAAGCTTGATCAATTTTGCAGCAAGTTCAATTTAACACTTTGGAGATAAATAATCTCTTCCCTATTTCTCTAATGAAGTAGCTTTTTTAAAAAATGACCCTTGTGCTGTATTTAATTTGTGATGGAAAACACCTTCAAGCTTCAGGGTTTGTTTGTTTGTTTGTTTTTGGGGGGGGGAGGAAGAGGAGGTTGCTCTGACATGCACTGTTATATCATTTTCCAATATATATATATATATATATTTGGTAATCTGTCATGGAACATTTTTTTCATCCATCATAAAGAAATTGTTCTATGTGGCAGTGTTACGACTGTATGAAAGGCTGCAGTCCTACTGAACAGTATCAGAATGTATATAGTATTGTACCACTTTTTTATTGTTTTCATAGCCATGTAATTAGATATTACAGTCCTGGTTAAATAATGACTTCCTCACAACTTCAGGCAATGGAATTTTTCCAATTCTAAGATCAGACTGGACACCTGAAGACAAAGAGTAAAGAGCAGTGTTAGAACTGGAACATCTCAGACTTTGGGATTCTTAAGGTCTTTGAACATTCCTGCTCTCAAAATATTGTTCATGGAGATTATGTGAAAAGAGTAATTGAGATTATTGATAGCTCTATAAATTAACATATTTATGGGTAGATTTGGGGTTTAATCTTCGGACTGTGCTAGGTGACCATGCGGAGGAGCACTGCCTCAGAGATGAGATGGCCTACAGTCAGGCAGGGACAGTAGGTGCATCTACACATGTAATTAATGCAAAGCAGTAAACTCTGGAGCAGTTTGAGTCAGAGTAAACTACTCCCAGGTGCAGCATCTACACACGTGCCTGGGATGGCAGCAATTTGAGCCAAGGCATAGATTCATAGATGTTAGGGTCGGAAGGGACCTCGATAGATCATCGAGTCCAACCCCCTGCATAGGCAGGAAAGAGTGCTGGGTCTAGATGACCCCAGCTAGATACTCATCTAACCTCCTCTTGAAGACCCCCAGGGTAGGGGAGAGCACCACCTCCCTTGGGAGCCCGTTCCAGACCCTGGCCACTCGAACTGTGAAGAAGTTCTTCCTAATGTCCAATCTAAACCTGCTCTCTGCTAGCTTGTGGCCATTATTTCTTGTAACCCCCAGGGGCGCCTTGGTGAATAAATACTCACCAATTCGCTTCTGTGCGCCCATGATGAACTTATAGGCAGCCACAAGGTCGCCTCTCAACCTTCTCTTGCGGAGGCTGAAAAGGTCCAGTTTCTCTAGTCTCTCCTTGTAGGGCTTGGTCTCTAGGCCCTTAACCATACGAGTGGCCCTTCTCTGGACCCTCTCCAGGTTATCCTCATCCTTCTTGAAGTGCGGCACCCAGAATTGCACGCAGTACTCCAACTGCGGTCTGACCAGCGCCCGATAGAGGGGAAGTATCACCTCCTTGGACCTATTCGTCATGCATCTGCTGATGCACGATAAAGTGCCAATGGCTTTTTTGATGGCTTTGTCACACTGCCGACTCATGTTCATCTTGGAGTCCACTAGGACTCCAAGATCCCTTTCCACTTCCGTGCCACCTAGCAGGTCATTCCCTAGGCTGTAGGTGTGCTGGACATTTTTCCTCCCTAGGTGCAGCACTTTGCATTTCTCCTTGTTGAACTGCATTCTGTTGTTTTCGGCCCACTTGTCCAACCTGTCCAGATCTGCTTGCAGCTGTTCCCTGCCCTCCGGCGTGTCCACATCTCCCCATAGCTTTGTGTCATCTGCAAACTTGGACAGAGTACATTTCACTCCCTCGTCCAAGTCACTGATGAAGACATTAAAGAGTATCGGTCCAAGGACCGAACCCTGCGGGACCCCACTGCCCACACCCTTCCAGATCGAAGCCGACCCATGCACCACGACTCTCCGGGTGCGACCCTCCAGCCAATTCGCCACCCACTGGACTGTGTAGTCATCCAAGTCACAGCCTCTTTACTTGTTCACCAGTATGGGGTGGGATACCGTATCGAAGGCCTTCCTGAAGTCTAAGTATACGACATCCACCCCTCCTCCTGTGTCCAGGCATTTCGTAACCTGGTCATAAAAAGAAACTAGATTGGTCAGGCACGATCTGCCTGCCACGAACCCGTGCTTGTTTCCCCTCAGCATAATTTGTCCTGCCGGGCTCTCACAAATGCGAGCCTTGATAATTTTTCATTATAGCAGGCCTGGGCTGGCAGGGGGCATGTGGGGGTCAGCTATAGGCCCAGGTGATGTTGCGGCTGGCAGGGATATGAGGGTGCTGAAAGTCAGCATCTAGATGTGTGTTTAATTGCAGTTAATTACTCCACTGTCAGATAGTCCTGTCCCCAACAGTACTAAAGGCAGTGTTAATTAGCTTACAGCAATTTAATACCATCGTATGCGTAGATGGTGATGCTTTCCTGGGCAGCTAATTATTCTACACCAGAGCTAAGTGCATATGTAGGCACATCCACTGTCACCAAAATAGTACAAGTCAGAGTTGCCCAAGCTACGGCTTCTGAAAGAATGGAAGGGGGCAACCTGTTTTCCCTTGCACACTCCTCTCCAGCCTTCTTTTGTCATAAGGAGTGAAACTGTGATTACTCCTTGCATAACAGTGTGCTCTTGTTGCCAAAATAAAAGACAAAAGGATATTGGAATTAATAGGAATGTGCTTGCAAGTCAAGGGAAGTGATTCTACTCTATTAGTGATTCTGCTAATGAGTCTGACCTGGTGTACTGTCCAGTATTGAGTACCACACTTCAAAAGAGATGTGGACAAATTAAGAATCCAGTGAAGAGCAGCTAAAACGCTTAGGATGTTTAAGAAATATGATTTATGAAGACAGTTTAAAGAGCTGGGATTATTTAGTCTGGAGAAAAGACTGGTAGGAAAATTTAATAACAGTCTTCTAATACCTGAAGAGTAGTTATAAAGCAAACGGTGATAGATGTTTTTTTGTAGCCACAGGGAACAGTGTAAGGAGTAATCATTTTGATTTGCAACAAGAGGAAATTAATGTTGGATATTACGAAGAATTTTCTGACTATGAGGATGGTCAAGCATCGAAACATATACCTAGAGAAGTTGTGGAATCTCTATCCTTGGGAATTTAGACAAACACTTCTCTAGGATGTTTTAATCGGGGTGAATGTGCCTTAAGTTGGGGGGGGGGGTGGACTAGATGGTCTTCTTAAGTCTTTCCAGGCCTTCATTTCTGTCATTCTGTTATTCTAAGGTTCTTTTGAAGTACTGTCCTGCTATAGCTGTGGGGGATGGGTAAGAAATCTGTAACCAATAATTTATATAGACTGAAATGGGAAGGGCAGCTGTCACTTCACCAGCTAAGTAAGAGAAGAAAGTATGAGAAATGTTGCTTACCCAAGCCAAGAAGAGGCTTTTAGTACCGTGTTTGCAGACTTTTCCCATTCATAACTGTACAGAACTAGGTACATTGATCATCTGAGGGGCAATCTTAGTCCTATTGAAGTTAGTGGCAAAACTCCAGTAGGATCAAGATTTCACCTGAACATACTGCATAGTCAGCAGAATTCTATATAATGAACTAATATGTTGACTCTTCTTCAAAGTACAACTTCATATATATTTTGTACAGCTTAAATTATAGTCTGGCCACTGCTTTACTTTGCTGATAAGGGGATCTGCTGCCTTTCGGTACGAGTCTCTGGTTCTCTTCAGTTCCCATAATCTAAACAACGTCAACCCAGGTGGGATACAAGTGAAAATCTTGTGCGTTGTAAGAAGCTATATTGTTGATCTAATAGGTAGGTAATGTCTCTCTGAGGCCACATACAGATGTTCATTTGCTACTGGGAGAATCACTGTTCTCCCTGTAGGAACCAAAGATGTAACCAAAGATTCACACTCTTTCTCCCAGACCAAAAATGATGGCTCTGAGAGAAAAATAAGCCAATTCTAATCCAACTCTAATCAACTCCATTTCTCTCAGGAGAATAAACATTGTAAACTTTTGCCTGGCTTAACTTCTCTCAGGGACTAGGACGAGTGGAGCTGTGGGGGAAAAGGCTTCCATGCCTTCCTGACATTGGAGTCACCCAAGTCAGTAGAAGGTGCAGGAAGCAGCAGCTCCAGTACCTCCTGTATATTAGGAGAGGAGGGACAAGCGACCATGAGCTGCTTCTAGCTGGCTCTTCGGACACTGGAGTCCCTGGACTAAGAAGTGGGCAGGGAGCTTTGCCCACCACCCTCTCCACTTGACTCCAGGGCAGTGGAGCCAAGTACAGGGAGCATTGCAACCCCCTGTCTGCTTCCCACTCAGTGAGAATGCTTCCTGGCCTTGCCAGCTTTTAAATCATCATTCCCACCACCCAGCTGGGCATCATGGACAGTAAGGGGAGGCTGGCGGAGCTAGGAAGTGGGCTTGAGAAGGTGTTTCCTAAGCCCACTTCCTGGCCCTCCCAGCTTTTAAATTTCCATCTCTGCTACCCAGCTGGGCAGCACGGGTGGCAAGAAGAAGCTGGGATTGCATACCAGCAAGCTCAAGAAGGCTTTCCCCACCTCAGTTTCCAGCTTGCCCAGCTGGCAGTGCACGCAGTGTTTTAAAGCCTGTAGGGCCAGGAACTGGGGCAGGGGAAGCCCTCCCTAGGATAGGGGGCAAAGCACCCACATGCTTCTCACACTGGAGTCCCAGGTGTGCGGAGTGGGCAGGGAGCTTGCTGTGGGGTTCAGTCTACTCAGCTCCTAGTGCCCAGGACCTGAACAGAGGGAGTAGTGCCAACACCTGCCGGCTTTTTACTATAGAATTCCCAGAGCAAGAAGCAGGTTGGGGGCTTTGCCCCCTCTACTCCAGTCCCTGGGATCTCCCTAGTTTTGGGAAAGTGCAAGGAGCAGGGGTTTGTTGCAGTCTGAACACCTGTACTGCTCCCTCTCCCAGAATCATTTCTAGTGGTGGAAATTTTCCATCACTAGAAATGAATGTTTGTACACAGCCTGAGTCAGTACTAAGCTAATGGTCCAAGGTATCTTTTTCGTGATACGTAAAGACAAGGTTCTGCTGCTTGCTGTCATTAAAGCTCCCATAGAACTTTTCACAAAATAAGGTTTTTAATGCTAACATCCTGGCTATGTTCTAATTTGGGACATTATTACATTTTATCTATCTAAAAAAATTGCTGAAATGTCACATAAATAAGGTATTCCTTTATAGTACAGGTTTCCCTCAGTTTATGCTGTACATGCATTCCTGGAAAAAGGTGCGTAACTCGAATTCACGTAAAGGGAATCCACTTTACAATGTAACAAATAGGGATACATTCCAAGACCTCAATTGTACTTACCCCCCAGACCCATTTCTACCACTTTTACAAGACAATTTTGGTACTCACCAACAGCAGACAGTACACACAAGCACTTGGTGGTGGTGAACATTACCATAATGGGGATGGCAACTACAGAAACGTGTCGCAGGCAACGAATGAGGAGCACAGATCCACAAAGGAGACTATATTTTGGCGAACATCACTCCCACAATGCACTGCATGAAGTAGCCGACTATGGGCTTCCGCCACACTGGTCACCTAAGAGTGATTTTACCTCGCATATAGCAAATCTGTGGTATAACAAGGGTTGTCACATAAGAGCAAATTCGCACATACAGAACCCTCATAAAGCGAGGGAAACCTGTATTCTCAGGCTGTTAAGTAGTAGTATTGTGTGCTACAATATTTCCTTTAGTGAGTTATATAACTTTGCTGCTGCCATTTTTTGCACACCAGAACAAAGTACAGAGTATGTACAGGTGTACTAAGATTGAAATGCTCTTCTGTAGAAGATCCATAGGTACATTTCTATTTCTTGTTTTCTCTTCTCTTCTAAATCTCTACCAAGATTTATGGCAGTATTATTATCTTAAATATATTGCCTTGCACAAGAATCTACTTACGACAGATTGAGTTTTGAGAGAGGCTTGCATATTTCCATGCAACAGATTTACAGGCACTGTTCCAACTGTAATAAGCTACATAGTTGGAAGCTAGATAAACTTGCTGTCTTTCTTATGATAAGCATGGAAATGCATTTTTTCACTTTATGTATCAATTTTTATGGGACAGAGTATGAAATACCATTATATATATGATGAATGTATTCCCACTGACTCACTAGACATGGTATTCATTTTTAACAGGACTTTGGCTCTTTGGTCCTAGTTGCTGTCTGGTCTGCTTTATCCCACTAGACAAGAATTATCGAGGAGATCCTTATGTCTGCACACCCAATGGCCAGAATAAAAGGGCTACTAGCATATCTAGGGATTATAAAAGCCACAATTCCATCTGGGGAAGAATTCTGCATTGTGAAAGAAATCTGCTAGGTTGTCTTCTGAGCCATGGGCCAGAGGAGCTACAGAAACTGTATGGCACAGTACTGTAGAAATTCTGGGCTCTACATGCAGCAAGCCCTAGAGAGCAGTTATTCAGCAGGGCAAATTGTCATAAACAGAGTCTGATTTGCTGCACTGTGTCACGAAGACATACCCTTAGGCCTGTAGGACTGTCAGAATAACACAGATGTCTCTTAGGAATCCCCAAACATCCCAGGATTGCAAGAGTGCAAAAGTACCTTAAAGCCAGCTTAGCCATTCTCTCAGGGCTGTGAGGTACAGCATAGACACCTCTTGTGCTGAGCTTTGCTATGGTTTTCACGTTACCTGAACTTGATAAACTGTACTGTTTACACTTCAAGTTAGGTGTAATGTTTGTGTCACTATATGATGTGTCTATATAATGATTTGTAAAAGGAGAGAAACCTAAAGCATAAGAAGAGTGAGTTATCTTGTTAGTCAAGCATATAGTGGTCATAACTGGTAGTTTATGTCCAATGTCTTTGAAGGGTTTTAATTCAGTATTTTGTTGGGGGAATTCTTAATTCTTGCTCTTGGCACACGGACATCACAGATTTATATTTTTGCCTACCCTGAAACATGCTTATATCTGAGAGAAATGAAAATGGTGATTTATGCATATTTATTTTTAATTTAATTTTAATGTGTGCTTCATTTCTCACTAAAGTTATTAATTTTAATAAGAAAAAGAAAAAGAACAGATTTTATGCTTGTCCTCTTAAAAATCATTTCCAAAGTAAACAAGCTCCTTTATTTCTGCCTCAATAAATGATAGAGTGTATATTTCTTTAAAATACCTCATCCTATTCAGCAGCTTCCAAGTGTGTTGTTGAACTTGGTAAAGGTAGTGTCCGTTCTGCAAGTGAGAGATTTGATTCACTTTTCCAGTGTCCTAGTAGCAGCTAGTATTTCTAGCTGTTATTAATGCTAATTTAATCCACACTTTGTTTGTCAAGGAAGTACCAGATTCTCTCTTTTTGTATAATTTATTATGCAGAGGTCTGGAGCACAATTACTTCTATAATTGCATTTGGAGAACTGAATATTTTCCTTTTAAGTTTGTATGTGATTTTGCATCTCCTAAATGGGCATTATTCTCTCACTGTCCACTCCTGCACTTCCAGCGTAATTTTTTTTTGGACATAAACATTATAAATGAATTGATACTTTCAAGAAATATTTTAATTCTGTAGCTGTAGTTTCCCAAAGTTTTGTCCAAGATGTTAAAATATATTCATTCCTAGTTTCTTGCTTCCATAACATTAATCAAAATGATCTGAACTGAATTCTTATTTAAGAATTTGTGCGTTTTGTATAGCTTCTCTCTTTCAGAAGCTCATCTATTCTGATGATTTTTTTAGGGTAATTTTGTTCTCAAGTTCAGTCCCTAGGTACATCCTAAGTAGCTGGAGAATTGTAGCCTTGATAGTGACATATTTCATAAGAAATTTTCCTCTAGTCCTTGCCCAGGAATCTTGAGCAGGAATAAGCTCTAGGCACTCTTTCTTCATGACAGCCTATTACAAGTTGAAGCTTGTTTCACCTGTTTGGGATAGTCTGGATGAAATTTCCAAACATTCTGAAACCATAGGGGTTGTAATGTAATTTGTTTTATTAAAAGTACACAGATAAAATCAAATTAAAGTAAAAGGACTTATATGAATAGTGTATCTAGGCTTAAATTAAGGAAAGGATAATCCGTATAGCTCCTGTCAATGGTGTTATAGCATGAGACATCCTGCTTCCCTTTTGAGCATCAATCTTGTCTTTAGCTTCTCCTGTTATTTTCTGACTCTTTACAGAGCACTGTATCAGAGACCAAGCATCTAACAAATGGAGCCTCATGTCATCCCTATTCCCCCTGTACCTCAGGGTCCAAGTCATTTATAGTCTGTGACCTTTGCTGAATATGCACCTTAAAGCAATGCCAGATCAAGTAGTCAAGTTTAGATTATATTAGATTTTCAATAATGAAATTAAGATTTCAAAGGTGTGACTATGCAGAAGTAGAATAAGTTCTTTCTTCAAAAGACCTGTGATTGTTCCTTCAGGCTGTGATGTTTTACCAATTCCTCTCCCAAAGCCTAGCATATTTTCAATATTCCTTTGACCTCATCTTCACCTTAGCCAACATATAGTGTCAAAGTGATAGGTACTTCATGTACACATCATTTGTTCAGGAAACCAATTCTTGATGCTGAGAATCAGCCTGTATCCAGTCTTGTGCTCTGAGACTATGTCATTGAGTTGGTTGTACTAGAAATAAGTGAATACACCAATGTCTTTGACACCAGTGAGTTGGATGCAGTGTTTAGAATTACCTTAGGATAAGGGGAGAGGAAGAGAGTTGTTAGCAACACGTTTGAAGTGTCTGTTTGCAGATCCAGATGTGTGAGTTTGAGTTTTGCTCTGAACACATGCCAAAGATTTCTCCTCAATCAATGCAGGTATAGATGGGTACCTGGCATTCAGACTGTGGACTCAAGGGTGGCCAAACATTACGCTAAGCAATTGCTCCCCTGTAGGCCACTGGTTTCAGAAACTGGTATGCCTTAATGGTGCTAGCCAAATGAGCCAACTAGGTTTGGGTAGAACTTTCACCAGGTGAACGCAGGTGGGATGAAGGGTAGATGGCTATTATTTAACCCAGTCAAGGGTAAGATAATATTAGTGAAGGTGTCATTGGAAATGTTTGTAGAACTCATTAAACCTACTAACCTAGGTGCACAGTCTCCTCTATGTCTAGGTACTCACTTTTTTCCCAATGCCCAACTATAACGTGGAGTGGGAGCTACCCCCTCTTTCAGTCAGCCCTTACTGGCTAACAAAGGCAGTGGACATTAACCTTTCCCAAATTGGGGGTCTGTAACAGGCCAGAGGAATAACCCAGAAAAGCTATTGTCCTCAAAATCCTTCTATAAACCTTCTAACTTTCATTCCTCAAATGGTCTGTTTTCGAGTCAAAAAGAGACCTCCCTTTTCCTAAGGTTTTCCCCAAATCAGAGACCCAGGGTCCTTATGCAAATAAAAATTCATGTTAATGGAAATTGTTTTCCTGCCTTGGTTTTCTTCCCTAATAGACTGCACATTCCAGTGGCCTTAAGAAACAGTGCCCCTCAGTTTGTGGGGCGGTCAGTTCTAGCTTACACTATGGCATGGAGCTCTGATCTTGGGTCTAAAGGCATCCAGAGACTGGATTCTTTCCCTTGCCATCCTTGCACCACTTCCTCTTTCAGTTACTGCTTTCTTTATCTCAAAGAGATTTCCCCAAGTAAAATCCTGGAGTAGGGTAACGTTAGGCACAGAGGCATTTACCCTTCTAATTTAGTGAAATTAGGGTCCTGTTACTGGAAACAAATAATACAAAGGTAGAACTTGGCTTTCATTTATTTTTAAGAAAAGTAATGATCTAATCCTTTTCTTTGTGACAACAG
Organism: Alligator mississippiensis; assembly: GCF_030867095.1. Classification (NCBI taxonomy): domain Eukaryota; kingdom Metazoa; phylum Chordata; order Crocodylia; family Alligatoridae; genus Alligator; species Alligator mississippiensis. Next base: position 72,339,859 of record NC_081827.1, read on the forward strand.
CTTTGGAATAGTAAATTGCTACTAATGGCTGAAGAAGGTGAGTTGCTTGTCATTTATTTCCTAAAAATTACCTTCTCCTTGCAGCCACCCAGAGCTGGCATATGGAATATGGAAAAAAACAAAACACAACCTTGTGACTAGATTGGGGAAGATACCAATTGTCCCCAGATTTTTTAACAAATTTGGGAGCAATGCTGTCCAGGCCACCAGAAGCTCTCTTTCATGGAGCCGCCACCTCTGTTGAGCAGTTAACCTCACTTCTGGACATAGAGTTAACCTGAGGTAGACTGGATGAAGCAAGTGATAGAAGGCAAAGATCTGATCTCATTTCTGATACGAAATCTTCTGTGACCTTTGCTCCGAAAACCCCGAGTTTCTTGGCAAAGGATTTTGTTATTCTGCTAAGGAACCCACCAGTTGCCAGATCTGGGGTCAGAAAGGAAATACTCATATTGGCATGGACTGTAGGGATTTTTATCTTGCTCTGTAGTGTAATGGTCCCTTTTTTCTGTAGGACCTTCTGAGCATATGTTAACCAACTACTTTCCACATCATGGCAGTGGGAAAGCATTGACAGTTCCCTCATCTCTTCTGCTTTTACTTTACCATATTATAGGATGTTCTTGATGTTTTGGGTGTTGTTCATCATAGTTGTGGGTGAGGGATTGAAATGGCAATTTGCATAATTCCTTTGATTAACAATTAGCACAGAGGATTTAATAGCTCAGGAAGTCTCTTCCATTCAGTCAGTTAAGAGAGGAACAACCCACAGATGAGCATTTTCAAATGTGAGAGCCTGAAGTTGCACATCTAAATACAGAGGTAATCAAACATGAGCAGCTCCTATGTGCTCCCTTCAAGACCCAAAGTGCTGAAGCACCCACTGAAATAGTCTTCTCAACTCTGAGCTTCAACTATTAGTATAATTAATCCTTAAATTTTGGCTGACAACCCTCCGTCTAAAATCCAATGCTGTTCTCCTTGTTTTGGAAATCTATTTCCCTGAGGTATATAGTGAAAGCATAAGCATGACAAAATTAAACTATGGAGTTGCAGTCATCTTTATTTCACTAATCCTTCCCCAGAGATTAAGATTTAATTTATTCCAGTGTTTGAAGTCTCCCAACATATTCAAGATAATTGGATCCATATTATACTTGATTATATTACTTAAAGCCCTGTTCAGCCTAATGCCCAGAAAAGTCAGGGTTTTAAGGACCCATTAATAAAATTCCAGAGCTAGAAATTAATAGGATAATAAGTGTTTGACTGGGCAGAGGTTTTCATCCATCCCAGTTAGGATTTTTCTAAGCTTCTCTAAATTTCAACAACCATATCCAAGGTTGCTGGTCTTGTTTTGATCATTCACAGAAAATATTTTTGTGTCTACGTGAATGAATGCCTTGCATTTAGGCTTAAATGTTCATTATTATCCTTGATAATATTTGTTCATGGATTCAGCACTAAGACGAGCATAGTGCTGATAAATTATTTCTTAATAAGTACCTCTGTGTCCCAACAAAGACTACTAATCCCTGACTGAGAGCTTGGACCACACTTAATAGATGGTACTGTATAGCTATTTTAATAACAGAAAACACTGCTAAAATGATTTCAACATAGGGTACAGGTGAGCATTTTCAGGCCTTGGCTCAGGGTTAGTTTAGTAGGCAGCTTAGTTTAATACACCTAAACGTGAGTCAGGATCCATGCATGCAGGTATGTGGATGCTTGCTGAGGTGAAGATAAGCAGCTTGTGGTAAATTAGCTGGTTTATTATGGTTGTGGAGGGGAGGGGCTGGCGGGATCAGCGGAGGCTGGCGGATCTCTGAGGTGGGATCAAGATGGAGTTGGCAGCTGCAAAGGGGCTGGTGGGTCTGTGGAGGGGGTTGGTGGATCCATGGGGGACTGCCTGGTTTGGGGGTGGTAGTTGGTCTTGGAGGGTAAAAGTAGCCTGGCCAGGGTCAGCAGGGATAAAAATTGTACAGGGTTAACCCTTTGCTGATCTAATGTTAATTCACCTCTGACACGACTTAACTTTCAGTCAGGTGTCTCATTTTTAGGGCAACCCAAGCCCTGTGAATTCTTGCATACAGACATTTAGATCACCCTAACCTTGCTTAGGGTGATCTAAATATAATGCTTGTATGTACCCATAAATGCCAATTCTACTTCATTGTGTTGTGCACAGTGGCAACTGATAGTAATATGACTTCTTACCAGAATCCGTGGCTTAAGTCCTCTGAATTGGCTATGCCAGTTGTGATGGGGATAGTATAGACCAGTGGAGGTTTAAAAAAAAACATTTTCCATTCTTCAGGCCAGATAAGGATATGGGCACACCTACGTTTGGAGCAATTTCAAAAGGAGATCTGCTGAACAAGAGCATATGTCAGCTGTTACATTTTAACAATTACTTGGGGTGCGATACAAATATAGCAAAACTCTTTAACTGTGGATGAAGCAGTGCTAAAGCCTGAGGGGATTTGCTACATTTGTATCATTGTATAAATGATACCCAGAGAGTGGTGGTGGATGGGTCTTTTTCGACCTGGAGGGATGTGGGCAGTGGGGTCCCCCAGGGCTCGGTCCTCGGGCCTGCACTGTTCAACATCTTAGTCAGCAACTTGGATAAGGGGGTGAAAAGCACCTTGTTCAAATTCCCGGATGACACTAAGATATGGGGAGAAGTGTGCATGCTGGAGGAGAGGGACAGGCTGCAACTAGATCTAGACAGGTTACAGGGGTGGGCAGATGAGAATAGGATAGGATTCAATACTGACAAGTGCAAGGTGCTGTACCTAGGGAGGAAGAACCAGCAGCATACCTATAGTCTGGGGAACTCCCTTCTCGTCAGCACAGAGGCAGAAAAGGATCTTGGTGTCATTATTGATTCCAAAATGAACATGGAGCACCAATGTGAGGACGTGGTCAGGAAGGCTAACTGCACCTTTTCATTCATCCACAGATGCATCACAAGCAGGTCCAAGGAGGTGATCCTCCCCCTCTGTGCGGCACTGGTCAGGCCGCAGTTGGAGTACTGTGTCCAGTTCAGGAGGGATGTGGCTAGCATTGAGAGGGTCCAGAGGAGGGCCACTTGCATGTTCAGGGGGCAGCAGGACATGCCCTACAAGGAGAGGCTATGGGACCTGAACCTGTTCAGCCTCCACAGGAGAAGACTGTGAGGGAATCTGGTGGCCATCTACAAACTGGCCAAGGGAGACCAGCAGACTATGGAGGAGTCCCTGTTCCCCTGAGCACTACCGGGAGTAACGAAGAACAACGGCCATAAGTTGACTGAGAGTAGATTCAGGCTAGATATCAAGAGGCACTACTTCATGGTCAGGGTGGCTAGGATCTGGAACCAACTTCCAAGGGAAGTGGTGCTCACTCCTACCCTGGGGGTCTTCAAAAAGAGGCTAGATAATCACCTAGCCGGGGTCGTTTGACCCCAGCATCCTTTCCTGCCCATGGCAGGGGGTCAGACTTGATGATCTGCTCAGGTCCCTTCTGACCCTACCAACTATGAAACTGTGAAACTATCCTCGTTTATTCACACACAACTATTAGATTATAGCACAGGGGTGGGCAAAATGGCAGAGCTGGCTGGCACCTATACTACCAGCTGCTCCTGCCTGCATGGTTGGGGTTGGTCTCCATGGAAACCTGCCATAGCTGCACTGTGATAGCGCAAGGCTGGACTTGCCATGGAGCCCAGCCCCAGCTGTGCTGGCAGGGCGCATGGCAGGGCAAGGCAGGAGGCTGCTCTGGAGCCACTGGGATCTTGCACCAGGAGCAGCTTAGTCAAGGCCAGGGCAGAGCTGTGATCTGCAGTCTGCATGCTGTGGGCAGGGGTGCACAGGCAGCAGATCACGGCTCTGCCCCTTTTCTGAACCAGGCTGTCACCACTGCAAGGAGCCAGAGCAGATTCATGATCTGCAGCCTGTATGTCCCTGCTCAGAGCATGCAGGCTGCAGATCGTGGCTCTGCCCTGGCCCTGGACCAAGCTGCCCCTGCTGCAAGATCCCAGCAACTCCAGAGCAGCCCCCTGCCCTGCCACATGCCCTGCCAGCATGGCTGAGGCTTGTCTCTATGGCAACCCCAGCTTTGCACTATCACAGTGCAGCTGTGGCTGGGGTCTCCATGGAGACTGGCCCCAGCCATGTGGGCACGGACAGCTGGGAAATGGAGTCCACTGCTGACCAGATCCAGCCTGTGGGCCACTTTGCCTGTCCCTGTTATAGCAGCTGGTGCATGATTTGGACTAAGAGCTTCCACTTCCCTTTTAAAATGGCTCCAAATGTACATGTGTCCACAACCTAATATTCTTTACGCTTACTGAAACTTTGATCTCCATCCTACCTGGAGGCAGCTGTTTCAGTTCACAAATCTTTATGGTCATATAAGAAAAATCGAAACAAATGGCAAATCAAAACCTTTGCCCTGTTCTGTTACTGTGTCAGGATTAAATCTGTTATTATCATGGGTTAGTGGGCAGTAACCCACAATTTACAATATATTGCAGGGAAGCCCTGCTACCAGAATTCAACAACCCCTCCTTCCCCCCCCCCCAACACATAAGGAATTTGGATAAGGTCCTTCAACTAATAGAAAATGTTCAAAAGAATAAGGGTGAAGTTACATGTTATGCATAGATCATCTCTACTAGCATCACTTAAAACACAAACGTCTGCATGTTACAGTTTGTTAACTTGTGCTTAGTGCACGCTGAGTATCTCAGAATTATGCCACTTCAGGTGAGGGTTAACCCTGGCCTGTGCTACCTGGCTTATTTTAGGGTAATTTCAGTCTCCTCCACTGAGATAAAACAAGCATTTTGGAAGCCTCCAGCATCCCAGGTGTATAACTCCCAGGACCCCATCCAGGGCAGGGATAGAGTCTAGGGCTAGGGACAGAAATTACACATAAACTGGTGCGATTGGAAACTGGTTCAAATCTGTAATGCAACAGAAGTTCAGTGCACAGAAACTACTTTCAAAATGGCCAAAACCAGCTTAAGATAAAACTGGATGGATGTAGCATTAGACTTAACTGCTTTAGGTTAAATTGGTTTATTGAACTTCTGTCCCAGATCCCCTTGAGATTCAAGTTAACTCTCAGTCTCCCAGGATGCTTTGCGCCTTCCCCTGTAAACTCCCTATCACAAGGTGGACAGGCTAGCCTTGGCCCAAGCTGTCTGCTCCAGGTGAGCAGGGAGTTCTAGTGCCCCCCCAGCTTTTGGCCTGGGCCACTGCAGGCATGTGGCTGCATTTCTGGAATGAAAAGAGAATGCCTGTTCACTTGCTTATCAGTTCAATCTTTGCAGTTTGGTCTAACCTGCAAAGATTGAATCTATTCAGCCTGGGGTTTTTTGACTCTCTGTACTTAGCCTAAGTGTCCTGACTCTTAGCCATACCCCTGCTTATGAGCCCTCCATTGGCAAGTTAGAGCGGTGGAGGCGAGAAACAGTATTAACTCTTAACATGTGACTACTCAGAGCGTTGTAACTTTAACACTGTTTAACACTCCACAGATTTAGTGTGGTTTAAGTGTAACATGTAATTTTACCCTAATAAAAAATTATTCGAGCCTGCTCCAGAATACTTAGTTCATTGGATTAATCTTGCTGGAGTATTTATATTTCTCATAGAAGTGGATGATGATTTTCATTTACTACCGCCACAAAATGTGATTCTTCACCTGTGCTTCAGACTACTGATTCATGCTGGCAAGAATACTTTCTTCCCATACACTGTACTAATTATATACTTAGCAACAAGCCAAAGTAGACTGGATCAGGAAAATGCCATCATGTGTTCAAGATAGTAGAAAATTTTGATTAGCCACAGTTTTGACACCTTATGGTTTTGTTTAGCCCTTGAAGTTGGCTTGGGATAGATGCATCCACATTAAAGTTCAGAAGCCATGAACTCCCATGTGATAATATGAGGATGAGCCATCTTCAGCTATTATCTCACAAGCATTAACAAAAGATGAAGAGAATTGTGCTTATATCTGAAAAGAGAATATTAATCTGGTATTTTAAGTGAAGCAGGCAGAGCAGGAAAAATAATAGAGCCCCTTGCAAATGACCCCCCACCTTCCTCCTGTTCCTCTGATATCTGTATATGATTGCTGCTGTCTAGAATGGGATTGAGTAGTATTCTTACATGAATATGTTTGATTACTTGCCAGAACATGCACTCTGAACTATTGAACTGTGAGGTGAACTTTTAAACTACCTGTGCGGATTCTGTTTTCTGATTTTAGAGTTTGTAATTTTGATTTTACATGACAGTTTTTAAAACTGCAGGTTAGGATTTCACTGTGGCTCATGTAAAATAGAAGAGGGGCGTCACTTTGCTGGCTTTCATTTACAGACAACAGTTTGGAATGAAAGTCACGTGCATTTGGTTCATTTTTATGTGGCTTTTTGAACAGATCTTTTCACTTGCCACAAATGAAGGAAGAGGAAGCAGTATCTTATGCTTAGGGTGCTGAAGAGAGATTTGGGAACCCTGGATTCAGTTCTTGGTTCTTCCTTAGTCAAGTCACTTAAAAAAAAAAAACCAAAGAAAAAAAAAGCACAAAAATCTGTGCCGTCATTTTCCATATGTAATTTGGAGAAAATAATACTTCCTGATTCCTGGGGTATTTTGAGGATAACATCATGCTAGTGACCAGATATGTGCATACATACAAGGATGCATTTACAGATATGAGGCCCAATGCTGCAGATATTTCTATGCATGAGTAATTTTCCTTGCATCTTTTGGGGATCGTTTTTATATACTGTCATTCAGTAGGAAGGTCTCTCATTTTTAAACTCTGATTATCTTATTGCCCAGTCAGATGTTGGCTTTCTTTTACCAAAGCCATATACATTACACCAGGAGAGAGAGATAATGCATGACATGCCTACAAAAATAAAATAATTCGAAGTAATTTTGAACTTTTTTTGAACACATTCTGCTGAAGTACATAGATCATCAACAGACTAAAAGATAAGGGGCTAAATCCTGTTTTACTTTGCATCATTAAGTGCATATACATAGCTGCATAACTGCAGTTTTTAGCATTTATAAACAGTTTGGAATTGCCCTGCACATATTCCTGCTGAAAGTTAAATGGAGGAAGAGGATGACAATGATTTTCCCAACTTTTAGCCCAATAGCCTGTGTTGGCTCCAGTTGTGCTAGGCCATAGTTACGCTAAGTTATAGCAAGTTACAGTGCTGAAAAAACAGTATGGAGCCTTCTGACTGCTAGATGACTGTGATGGTCGTGGGGCTGTAGCCTTTGGGCATACTACTGCCCTGTAGCAGAGAGGAACTTGGCTTGGTCTCCCAACCATCTGAAAGCTTGTGATCTCACCTGTCACATCTTGTTCTTCCAATGGTTACAGGCCCTCAGCTCAGCTGGAGAGAGGGGTGACTAATATTTGCTTTCTGCACAGCAGTCTTTCAGGTCTGGCTCACCCACACAGCAGTCTGTCTGTCTTAGGTCTGGCTTACCTGCACAGCAGCCTCTTGGGCCTGGCATGCCTTCAGGGATTACTTGCCCATGGCAATGCAGCTGACCAGTATTTCCACTGGCAGAGCTTCTCTTGTCAGGCCTCATACAAGCACCCTGGGGGAGGCCTGACCTTCACCCTGGGCTGGCATCCTTAAAGAGATCTTTATACATAATAGAGGTAGGGGTTCCATATTACAGTGGCCCAGTAAGATAGGGAAAAAAAAACTCTAATGAGCATGAAGACACTGAAGGGAATACAAAAATAGCAGTCAGAAAAGCTCAAGAACAAATGTAAAAGTTAAAACTTACTAATGAAACAGAGATAAATACAGATGCATAACCTTGGCAAATGACATAAGTACAGATGAACATTGACAGAGAGACATAAGAGTTGGCATGAGATTGGGGAAGGAAGTATAAATACAGGTGTTTGAAGACCTGTCCCTTTTAAAGACCTAGGGGAGTGTGAATAGTGTATGGTATGTCTACCTTTCAACGGCAAGCTGCACTAAGTTGGACTGATTGTTTCATAGTTTCTAGGATCTATTCAGCCTCCACAAGAGAAGACTGAGGGATCTGGTGGCCGTCTATAAATTCACCAAGGGGACCAGCAGAAAATAGGTGAAGCACCTGGGATAACAAGGAATAATGGCCACAAAGTGATTGAGAGCAGGTTCAGACTTGGTACCAGGAGGCATTACTTTACGGTTAGGCTCTGGAATGGGCTCCCAAGGGAGGTGGTGCTCTCCCCTACCTTGGGGGTCTTCAAGAGGAGGTTGGATAGATATCTGGCTGGGGTATTATGATCCCAGCACTCGTTCATGCCCAGGGCAGGGGGTCAGACTTGATGATCTGTTCAGGTCCCTTTCGACCCTAGAAACTGTGAGACTATTGTTAATCAGAACAACTGCTGTGCTGTCCAACAACAAACCTTTCTGAGCTTTCACCACTGAACACACATCCAAGTTGCGTTTTCTGTGTTGCCTTTGGGATCTGAAAAACAGCTTGCTAGCAACGGCCTTCCAAAACATACAGACTCCAGGAGTGTGTATATCAAGAGTGTCAGCTACCAGATACCACCCAAACAACCAATCTGCATGCCTCAAACCAAGAGCCTAGGGACCAGGGCACTCACCCAGAGAGTCTGACTGTCTAAACCTGCTTCACTTGCTTGAGTGATCTGACCATGAAGCTACAGCTGCAGCATTGAAAATAGCTGACTTGGCAGCCAAGGGAGGAAGATGCATAAAATCGGGAGGAAACTTACAAGCTAGAGGGTGTGTGGCTCAGTTGTATGGTTGCTGCTCTCGAATAAAGGGACGTTCGGTCCCAATGGAAAAAGAACTTTCCCAAGGCTGTTTATCCAGTGAATATCAGATGTAAGGTGCAGTGGACCAGTTTCAAGAGGAGAGGGGTCTGGGCAGTGTCTGGCCGGTGGCTTGGTAGTCAAAACACTTTGCTGGGAAGCAATATATATTGTTTCAATTCCCCTTGGGCAACAGGGGCATAGACACTGGGTCCCCCACTCTAGAGGCAAGTCACCTAGCCACTAGCTTATTAGGTTAAAAATGGAAAGGTTATTGTCCTTTTCCTCCAGTGTCTTATACCTGCTAGTCATGGTTTTTGTTTGACTAAAATTTCTGGACTTTCTCAAACTTGCATGCATACCTGCTTGGCTACAGCACAGCACTATTGGGCATGATCAATGGACTGTCACAGGCAATGCTGAATTGCAGACAGTGGCTAAGCACCTAAAACAGTAGTTACATAGGTATATATGAGTCAGTTAAGAATGGAATGACCCTAAATTCTAACCCCCTCCAAACCTCCCCCCCCCCAAAAAAAACACCCCACTTTGAAGTACACTTTAAATAATTGAGCCATCTGGAATGACCTTTATCCCTTGAAATACATTTATTAAAGAAACATGAATATTCATTTAAGTAAGTGAGTAACTTAAAAGAAATATTAGGGCTTCATGATAATGGACACTGATATGATATAAATTATTATATATACCAAAATTTCAGCAAGGAAGCAGAAGCTGATTCCTTTTTCGCTTTCTTTTTGTAATAGGGGAGGAGAAAAACTAGCTTAGTTAATTTGAAGGGTTTTTTTTTTCTCCAACAAAGGTAAGTGATTAATTCAAATTAACATCAGCTTTTGCTTAGGTAGTAACTGTAAAGCTGCGCAAGATAATTTAAGGCACATGATGTTCCCTGTTAATTGCATTCAATTTAAACTATTCCATGTATGATACTTCAGATGCCCTTGTGTAGAACTGAACATCACTTGAAGAGCCCTCAACTATTTTTCATGTAAGAAAACATAATATTAAGAAAGCCTGATTCATAACCATCATAGAACATGCCTGTTTCGTTTCTTTGAGGCTGCAGATATACAATGTTAATTTAAATTTATCAGTTGAAGTTGGCTTACAAGCCAAATGATAGTGTTGCATTCATTAAAGAGAAGTACTGCATTCCAGGACTCAAATCACATAGGAGCAAAATTCACAGCTGGTGTAAATTGTTATAGATCAACTCATTTGGATACAGCCAAACAAGCACTCTGATGTCCTAAAAGGACCAAAGTCAGCCCACATAGCGAGGACTAGGCAGATCAGCTTTGGAAACTTGTATTTGTTCTTGACTCTTCAGATGAGGAGATCCCTCGAGGGATGAATTTTCTATCATTGTCAAGAAGCTTTCTGTGCATGTTTGAGAGAGGTTAGCAATGCTTGTTCCAGTCTTTTCTTTTTTTTTTTTACTGGAATTTGGATCTCTTGTATTTCATCTTTTTTGTTTCTAGCTTCTCAGGCTTGCAGAAGTCAGGGGTACCTGTTGTAGGCTCTTGGAGACGATCTTCGGGCCTCTTGTGTGTCCTTGCTGCTTAAGGATCTTTTTTGTTTCTTCATTATTCAAAATTTCTGTTGATACCTCACCACCGCTACTTCCAGAAGGGCTCATGACAGAAAACAGCAGTCAAATACCTTCTGAGGTTACCAGCAGGGATAAGTGTTCTTCTTGAAGCAGAGAAGGAGAAAATAGGATTAGATAGTCAAATAATATTTATATTTAAATTGGGCGTAATAAACCAAGGTTAATATGTAATTTACTGTGATCCTCACTGTTTTGTCCTAAATGAGTCAATGAATAAGAAACAAAACCTTTTTAAGTGTTTTGTTTTTTTAATGAACCGTTGAATATTGTCTGTTCCCTTGTGAGGCAGAGCACAAAAAGGGAACTGGAAACAGAAACAATCTATGTTGCACAACTACATTAAAAAGAGCTACTTTTCTTTTCTTTTTTTTTCCTTTTTCCTCCTCGCAACAAGATTTTTTCCTGACTGAAAGCTAGTCACATTCTGCACATTTCATATGAAACAGACAACCCAGGATGGGTTTTAAACCAGTGGCAAGTAAATCACCTCATTTCCATTGTTTCAACAATGTCGACTAGTTTGCTGCCAGCTTGGATTTTCTAATTTTGATTTAAACACATGACTCAAAATGACTTTGGTGGGTGGTGGGGCTTAGGGATTTATGGTACATTTGTATGTGGGATTCTCATCACTGTACTGCAACCCTGTCGTTTTTGTGACAGAGTCTGTTTGACTGGTCTTGGATTTATGATAGAAATAATTCAGAATGGTGTAATAATTTTCCCTTGGCAATTACACTACCATTTGGTACTTTGTCCCTAAGGGGAAAATGAATGTGTTGGGATCTGTCCATGAGTTCAGTGGCTCAGTGTAAAGAACAAACCAAGGTCAGAATACAGCTGAATAACACACTGATGTTTCATAGCATAATCTAGATCTGCTGTCTTTATCTGAGTCATTAAAAGCTCATGTAATTTAAAGATTACATATTCAGTAATTTAAAGATTAATTTTGATATGCATTAGATTTTTAGTGGGAATTCTTTGTGAAGGATATTTCATTACCATTTTTAATATTCTCTTTTCTTATTCATTGCTTCTTCCCTTGGTATCAAGGCCTACCAGAGTGCTTTCTTCAGTACAGGCAAGAGAGTGTCTCATTTAAGAGCTGATGTTTATGATGCTATTATGCAATAAGCCACTGAAAGATCCCTTAGAAGCAACATGCCTTGCTCTGTCATCATTGGAAAATGGGTGCATTTTCTCCCTGTCAATGTCCTTATTCTTATATTTTAGTCTGAGGCGCTGGCTGAATGTATTTCTAATCCAAGACTGCCTTATAATATAATCAAACCAAAATATTTTCCCATCAAACTATGTACTGCTCTTTCCTGTCAGATGCAGGGCTAGGAATATTTATCCAGTACATTTTGCATTTTCAGAACTAGCCTATAGGCTGCTATGGCTTTATTCATCATGCAATCCCCACTGGTCCATTCTGCAGAAAGGTTGCCTGATAAGTGAAACAGGTTGTCAGGGGCACATCATGCTGCCACTCTGACATTGTCCTTACTTTAGTTGCCAGAGGATTTCTGCTGGAAACCTCACTAACAGAGGAGATAAAGATGATCCCAAATCTTGCCATGTTTAAACACAATGGAAAAGTTCTTTGTTTGCACTTGACTTCACCTAATAAGTGATGAAAGAATGCCTGACAGCATGGCTCTCATATATGCAGATAAACAAGAACAATTATGTAGTGTTTGGCAGTGTTAGAGTAAATGTATCAAATGGCAAAGTGTACCTTTGCTGTGTCTCACGGACTGTACAACATGCTTGCATTCTGCTCTTTCTGTGTGATTTAGGATGTCAAAGAAAAGGTGCATAACTCAAAATGCATTTGAGATACAAAACCAGTTTAATGTATTTGAAAATTTTTAATGTATTAGATTTGTGTAAATACTGGGGCTGTGCGAAGCTTTGGTCCCTGATTCGATTCGGTGGAGATTCAGCCCGATTCAGTGGCCAAATCTCCGAATCCAAATCAAATCAGGAGACCCTTTAATCTCTCAGAATTGAATCAGAACCCTCCAAATCGATTCAGAAAGATTCAGAGATTCAGACACAGATACAGCTTTAAATGTTTTTTCTACATACCTCTAGGTAGCAGGGGCTCGTGAGTGCTATGATGCCAGGGTGCATGGAGTGTCTCACAGATGCACGGGGGGGGGGGCATGGTGGGGCCCCCCAGCATGTTCGGCAGCAGACCCAGAAGTGGACCAGAAGCACTCTTCTGCTGGAGAGTATGCTGGGGGGCCCTGCCATGCCCCGCCCCCCAACTTGGTTACTGGTGCCTCCTGGGTTTTGGGGGGCACTTGGGGTCCCCCCCATGGCTGATCGCCCAGCTGGGGGGGCACAGGGGGCCTCCTGGCATGCTTCCTGGCAGACCCAGAAATGGACTGGAAGTACTTCCAACCCATTTCCGGGTTTGCAGCTGAGCCCATGGAGGGCCTCCCCACACTATCGTGGGACACTCTATCCATCCCAACATCGCAACATTCACAAGCCATGCTGGTACCTCAAGGTATATAGAAAAAACTTCTAAAGCTGTGTCTATATCCAAATCAGCACCGAATCTTCAGATTTGGATTTGACTGAATCGAATCAGGGACAGTGATCCGAATCAACGAATCAAATCATTGTCCCTGTTTTGGGCTGAATCTGAATTGAATAGGGCCCACTTTGCACACCCCTAGTAAATACACTGCAGGTTCATGGCCAAAATTAGAACACTTGCCTGTGACCTTGCACCAGTGATTTCAAATGCAATAATAGTGAACTGGATAAAGTGTTCTGAAATATTTAGCTTTCACTGCAGTGGTTGGTTAGATTATTTTTCATGTATAAAAACTATATATCAAAGGTCTCTGCAGAAGTTTTTTATTGGATATTTGCTGATATCTTCAAATGGCTGCTTTTGGTGTATAGTACTTAGGCCTGCTTACTTCAGACAACATAGCAGTTCACTACAGTCACTACATAGCAGTCACTACATGTATGTGCATTAACCTGTATATGCAGAACCTGCATTAACCAGAAGTCATATTAGTTGCTTTCCAAGAGAGATACAGCATTTCAGTTAACCCCTGAAATGGTTACACTGGAAAAATACAGAAAAAAGACCACTGTCATGGCAACATAGCTCATGTTTATTTAATTCTGGCAGACACTGGCCTGATACCTGTTGCTGGTCTTGTTAGGTGTGTTAATCAGCCCCATGGCTGATTACTGAAGAATATACAGATTTAAAAAACTAGGTCCCTGTCACGGTGACGATTAGTACTTGGGGGCCTTATGAGGAGAAATAACTATCTAACTTTTAAGGCAGTGGTTCTCAACCAGGGAGCCTCAGTACCCTGGGTTACCACAAGAGCCTTTCAGGAGTGCTGGGGCCAGACCACTGCCCCCACTGCAACCATATGAAACCACCCCTTGTGCTTTGTGTAGGAAGGACTGCAGCAGGAATGTGTGCTCTTGCAGCAGCCCTTCCTGGTCTGACCCTGTATGATAATCCAGAAGCAGAGGCACATGGGGCAGATCAGATCAGACCAGGAAGGGTTGTGACAAGAGTGCACACTCCTGCCTACTTTCAGTTGATCAGATAACCCTAATGCAGTGGGGAGCACATGCTTCTAACCCAGCCCTTCCTGATCTGGCTTTGCATGCAGCTTGCAGGGCAGTTCTATTCAGTCATGGGAGCTGTGGCGTCACCCTGGTTGAGAACCAGAGGTGAGCTGAGGTGACACAACAGCTGGAGTGTCACCAAATTAAATAAATAAATAAATATTATGGAAGGGTGAGGGCCCTGAATCTACAAAAGATAAGAGCCACTGTTTTAAAGAGCGATGAAAGAAGAAAGTTGATGCTTATGAGTTTGATGCTTATGGGACAGCATGAAGGTAAGAGAGTGGATAAAGAAAAGGGCAGTGATGAAACAGGCTTCTGATGATCAGCATTGAAAAAGGGATGAGAGGGATACAAAAGAAGTGTGACATGCACAGAGCTTCAAATTACTTTCTGTCATCTCTACAGTTTTTGTGAATTGTGTTTTCTTTTCATATTTGGCTGACATTTTTCCTTTAGCTAGAAAGGTGCCTACTGCTGCTTCTCTGATTATTCTAATTATGGTTAAGTGCTCCTATAGGTCTGTGACTTTGAGGATTTGTAGATTTCAACCTCTTTGTTTCTGATTCTACCTTTTTTGCTTGTCTTGGGTAGGCTCTTACAAAGAGACCCATTGCTTCCATGTAGAACTCCAGAGATAGCCTGCAGTTTGATTATATTGAAGGTGAAGCAGGTTGGAAGAATAGATCATATTTGTTAGGAACCTGGGCATGAACAATTGCGAAAGATCACCTGATACATGGGCAATTTCCAGGGGTCAGATTTCCAAGGAGCCAAGCATCAGATGATGGTGAGCAAGAAGCTAGTGTTCTGGGTCAGGTTGAGCTAGGAGTCAGAACCAGAATCAGGAGCCAAATCAAGGGTGAACCAGGAGTCAGGGCTAGAGAGCCCTGAAGTAAGCAAGTGTAGGAATGTCAGGAACCCAAGGCTTTGTCCAGACAGAATACTATGGGTTGGGCCTGGCGGCCAAAGTAGGTGGGGCCTGTTATCTGTGGCCTCGGGGCTGGTTGTCCTGATTGCCCCATTAGGTCCAGCTGGGCCTAAGGCAGTGCTCCAGGCTCTCTGTAGTTGGAGCCTGTGTCCCAGCAGCCTCAGGGTATTAATTGCTCTGATCCTTTGGTTGGGACCAGCTGGACCCAGGACTTTGATCCAGCCTCATTATAATATTAAATACAAGGAACACCCCCCCTCCCCCTGCCCCCAGCAAAACCAGGAAAATGATCAGAACGCAGGGAGTAAGTGGGGAGAAGTGAGAGATGGGGTAGTGGCATCTACGAAGTGTATACAACAATGAAATATGTAAAACCTAGGTAATGACTTTGTTTTGTTAGTGAGAGTTGTCCTATTGAAAGCCTCAGGGAATGTGTAGCATGGGGCTCGAAGACTATCTTAGCTTCTGAATTTTGAAATAGATGGAAGAGTAGAGAGTCAGGTAGCTAGAGACAAAGAAGTTACAAATGTGCAGCCTAAATGGATTTGAACCAGGGTTTTAGTGGTAGGAGTGGATGGGAGGGAAGCTATATATTCAAATGTTGTTTAAGATAAGAGAGATGGCAAGCTTTGGTGTGTCTGGATGTATAAGAGAAACAGGAGATCTGGGAAGGAAACTCAATAGGCATGGAAGGGAAGTTACAGAGGAGATCTCCAGGAGATTGAGGGGGAGAGGAAGAAAGGATAAGAACATAACTGGAGAAATTAAGGGGGAAAAGGAGTTTTGGAAGTTGTCAGCCAAGAGGTGATGAGAGACAAGTCTCTAGTTCAGGGGTCAGCAACCCCTGGCACATGTGCCAAGCATGGCACGCAAGGCCATTTTGCTCAGCACACCACTGCCAGCCCAGGCTCTAAGCAGCTGCTGCCAGCCATGAAGCCCAGGCTTCTCCTAGCAGGGAGCTGGGAGGCTGCAAACCCTGCTGCAAGCACACCAGGCTCCATGGGCTGGCTGTAGCCAGGAGGCTGCAAACAGCTGCTCCAGGCATCAACATGTCAGCACTCTGGCACCTTCCAAGATAGACATTGTGGTTTTTTCGGCACTCCAGCCAAAAAACGTTGCCTACCCCTGCTCTAGTTATTATAAAGAGCTGATTGCAGATATGGAAAAAGAACCAAAAAAAAACTTGGCTTTACTTTAAACTCAGTGCATGCCATGCCCAGCGCATGCCCAGAAGAGGTAGCACCTTAGTTGCACCTGGCTTTCCCATCCTCTGTAGAGATCAGGTGCTTTAGCAGGGCTTTTTTGGTGCTTTTATCTAATAGTTGATTCAGTCAGCTTTAGCTAAAAGCACCAAAAAATCCTGCTGAAGCACCTGATCTCTACAGATGCTGCATAGTCAGGTCTAACTAACACATTACTGCTTCTGGTAAAGCACATTCCGCCCCCCACCTCATGTCTGTCAGTTCCCAAGATGACTATTGCCACAAAGGAGTTCCTGTTTGAAAACCAAAGTGTGACAGGGAGCACACTTGGGGAGGAGTCTCATGCCAGGCCTCTGACCTGTCTCTATGGGGCAGTCTGCCCAGTCTTGTTTGCCACGACTTTGCTGTTCCCATAAACTGGTGGTATAATGCAGGAAGCTGCCCATTCCCAGCCCCGATGCCAGGGGGCACTATCTGCAGCTCCGAACCTCCCCGACATCGCAGCCCATGCCTTGCAGATGGCATCCAGATTAAGATTACTCCCTTGTCTGAGACCGGAGCAGACCCAGTCCAAAGTTAGGCGCTATTCATGCTTACCTTCACTCCGCCTCTCCTCTCATAGGAGGCCTCTTACACTCCACCTCCCTGTCATAGGGGCCTCTGATATACTGCCCGTTACTGGGCCACACTTCACTGCACTTGCTCATCTTGAGTGGCCCCTCTTGGGCCATCAGGCTTCGCTACTTGCATGCTGGCCTCACCACGCAGTCCTTCGGTTCCCATGGCTTCCCCTACTCTACATGGCCCAGCCTTGTGCTGAACCCTGGGTTGATTATGCCCCAAGCCCCTCACCAGGCAACTACACCACACCCCACCCTCGGGTCTCCTCCTCATACTTGCAACTAGCTTCTCACAGGGCTGGCCCTTACACTGGCCTTCAGGCTTACTTCAGTTTGGCCCTACCCAATGCACCCCTGGGACTCTCCTTTAGGTTTACTCTCTGTTCAGCCCTACTCAGCCCTACTAAGCCCCCTCACATGCACAGCCCTTCACGCCTGCTCCCGATTCCATTCCAGGCCTCACACTAGACTTCCCACACTATCCCCTCTGGGGGTCTCCAGGATCTCACATCCCTACAGGAATGTGCACATGAGCATACTTGGCCCCACTACTCCCATACTCTTGTGATTACCCACTAGATGGTGGGGGCTAGAGTTGAGGCACCCCTACCTGCCTTTCACTGGGGAGGTAGCTGGCCTGGCATTTCCTGGGGGCTCCCACGCCACTAGGAGCCTCACCAGGCCACCCTTCCCTGTCAGGGTGCAGTTTTAGGTCATGCCCAGGACCAAGAGCCTCCTGCACTTACCTGCTAGATGTTCCATACAGCATTTCAGCCAGGCAATGTCTGTGCCTGCAGCCGGTAGTAAAACTGCTGTCTTTACATAGCTAGCTTGTGTTCTACAATGGCTGCTGCAATCAGGCATCTGCTGGCTGGCTGACTCAGCACTTAAAGTGGCAAGCACCTGAAGGTGTGCTGCCACGCAAAGACATGGCAAAAAGGGGGGATCTCTCTGAATTCACTCTTCACATTTATTTTCTACATGAAGTATGATAACATAAATCACTCAGAGGACATGTTTACAGGATACTTCTACTGCAGAGCCGGCTAATTAACTCTGCAGTAATCATTTCAGCATCTATATGTGCACCCCTTTTAGGGTGCAGGAAACTAATAAACTCAGCAGGGCAGTAAATACAAGTACTACCCTGCTGCGGAGTTTTTTTATGTGCTGTAATGCACATGTAAACACTGCCCTGGCTGGCTGGGGCACAATGGTGCTTCAGTGCACAGGCTGCCTGTCAGCTAGCCCCATACTGAAGCACCCTTGTGCCCCAGGCTGACCCACCAGACCCCCTGCCAGCCAGGGCTGCTCTGACTTGGATCATTGTGCTACTGTCTGGGCACAGCTGTAAACAGCACACCTGGGAGCTTCCAGGGAGCAATAAACTCCGGAGCAATAAGCTCTGGAGTTTATTGCTGCACATTAATGGCATTTGTAAACACACCCGCATTCTCCTCTTTTGCTGCTGAGATTATATTTTTGTTACTAGCTCCAAAGGATGGAATTTCAGGAGTGTGATCCACAACACTACTACAATATACTACATACATCTGTTCCTTAAGCAGCATGTTTTCCTGCAGCCTTCCTTTTGTTTCTTGCTCCACGCTTTCTCCTTGTCAACCAAATTATCAGTTACAATAATCACAAACCCCATTAGGAACCAATTACAAATACACAACTTCAAGCTAGTTTACTTCTTTGCTAAACATTATCTCCAAGATGTTTAACTTTGCAGTCAATCCAGTCTCCTCCTGGTGCCATTAATTATAGTTTCACATCTTTACAAACCATTAGGACTGTAGCAACATGTGATTCCATAATCTTCTCTAGCTCTTGAAATTGGGAAAAAATAGACAAAAATAAAGCAATTTCAAAGTGAGTTACTTTCTCTACTTTAGACGCTTGCAAATCTTGCCTCATTCATGAACATAACACTATTCCTCTGCCCCAACTCTGATCTACGGACCACATTCTAATCTCACAGTCTTAAAAATCCAGTGTGATTCACTAAGCTAAAATGTGTCCCGTCCTTGTTGGGTTTTGTTTTGGTTTTTTGTTTTTGGCTAAGCAAGAGCTATCTCTTGGCAGAATGCAGCTTCAGGAAGAGATGAAGTGACTCAAGATGGGGGAGTAGCTGGTGAGGTGCTGGTATGAAAAAGGATAAATCCTTTCAGGGGCTGCAGTAACACTTTATTTTCAACAGAAAAAGGAGATCAAGGAAGAATTCTGCCACAAAGGAGTTTGAGGCACTATGTGTTCTGAACTACTAGTGTGGGGACGTACCTTTAAAGCAACCCCTTATCCTAGGTTGTATCTATTTCAAAGGTATCAGTCAAGTTACTCTGGATTGGTATTGGCATGATTTAAGATGAGAACCTATTCTCCAATACTCGCATACTCAAATATCCATGGTCTAGTCAACACTTACTCTTTGCTTATTTGTATGTGTACCTTTCTCCAAACAGGGAAATGAAAGGGAGCATTATAAACCCGCCAGACAAAAAAAATCTGTGAGGGTTTATCATGCTCTAACCTGTGCTAAATCAACATCTGCAAAATTCAGTGCCAGTTCTGAATGTGTGTAATAAAAACAGAATAATTATTTCCTTTTCAGATATGTAGAGAACTCCTATGGGATTTAAATGCTTGAATCCAGAGAACAGGTCTATGTATTGTGAAAAAGTTTTCACCCAGAGGGTTACATTTTGTTTCTGCACTCTGACAGTTAAGATATAAAACAATTCAGAAAAATAAAATGAGCAAAGAACCTGAAGCTTGACGTTTCCAGTATAGAATTTTTAAAAAGCTACTTCTAAATGCTTGTATTTTGATTACATTTTTTATATGAAAATCTTTAACAGAAATTCAGGAAAGTTGTTAAACTATTTGATTTGCTAGAAGCATCCCTTTCTGCCATGGAAGTAGGGAGTGACTTTTAACTGATTTTTAAACTTTGAAATACATAGCACTTATGAAAAATGCCAAAACATTCTTAAACTCCCGTGATGCTATTGGATGGTGCTTCCATTTATACCAAAGTAACTTGTTCCAAAATGGCTCGATGTAGATAGTACACAAAGCAACTTTGAAGGGGAGAATAAGTATGAAATTAAATAATGCTTCTTCACAATCAGTTCTTCTCAATTGCCCGTGGCCTATAGAAATGTTCTGTGAAGCAAAATTCCTGGGGTTGTTGATTTAATTCAGACTGCTTTCTGTATGGGCCCTACTTCTATCTATCAGACACTTAAAATATACAAGTATTTTTTTGTTGTTTTGTTTTAAAGAGCAATGACTTTGATTTCATTATAATGTGCTGGATTTATCATGATTTCTGTCTGTCATTTGCATATGAAAAAACTCTTTTTTGCATCATCATGTACCTTCTCTGCAAATAATAATAATATTAACTTCTTTGACTGTGCAGAGCTGGCTATTTGCCTCAAAGTATTCCTCTGGAGATTATCAGATACCTTTCTGAAGAGAAGGATTTTCTGCCTTGGCATGCTGCCAGCCGAGCTCTTTATCCTCTAGATAAATTACTGGACCGCACAGAAAACTACAACATTTTCAATGTAAAAAACATATTCTCTTTTCTTCTGTTTCCATGAGATGAACTAGTCCCCAGATAAATACTGTAACTGACCTAGGAATATTAACTCACTTTCTAATTATTTTAAATTTAAACATAGCAATTGTCAAGCTTTGGTTCATTTGCATTTGAACGGTGACATAACTGCTATTTGAGGCACACGTAATTAGTACAAGCAAAGGTAACTGTTCTTGCTATAAAATATTGTGACAAATAAGCTCTATTTAACTTTTAAAAAATCACATATCCCAAATTCTGTATTTCCTGGAGCTGGGCTGTACTTATACTGAGGCCTCAGATAAGCATGAACTGAGAAGGCTAGCAGAATTTAGCAGGATGCATGCAATTGAGATAAAGATTTCCAGTCATTATTTCCATCCAAAAAGGCATGGTGAATGTAATGCACTTCTCTTAATTAAGAAGGATTAGATCACTATTGAGTCAAAAACCCATTCATAATTGGGTCTGAGGGGACAGCAGTAGCAGCACACAGTAGATAATCAAAATAGACACAATGAACTCTTTAGCATTACCTGAAAAAATGTTACCAAAGCTTAAGCTTGATAAAAGGAATGCTGATGACACAGGCTTTAATTGCCTCTATTGACAATTATAACCTGGGCTGAGCTTTTGTAATAGCAGTGAATCTTGAATACTGTAGATAAAATAAATGGCCAACAACATTGCACGTTCATTTGAAACATTGACGTGAAGGAATTTCATAATGCCTGGTATATGTAAATGAGAGTTATGAAAAGATACCTAGATACCTGCTGGTATGAAAAAAGAGTATTATGGATGCACACTGAAATATTTCTACATGAATCTGTGCTTTGGGTCTAGCTCCAAACCAGACAGCTGTAATGTAAAATTATATTGAATCATTTGCAGCTATAGTCTATTGACCAAATCTGCACTGAAAAAAAGCATTATTAGACAGTCACTGTTTTTTCACTTCCAAACATGCTTGTGTAAGTAGAATGCAATTTTAATAAATAAAAATAGTAAAATTCATTGCAGGATTGTGTTTTATCACTGATCCTCCCAAACCTCTGAAAGCAGAGTTGATAGCTGAAGAAATTTTAAGTCACTTTAGTCACAGAATAACTTATCTGCTGGAAAAAGCTATATTGTGCATTCCTTTTGTCATGTGATTATACACACACACATATACATACACAGCCTTATAAAAATAAAATAGATCTCTAGTATTAGTTTATATTTCAATTCTTGTTTTTTCAAGCTGTGCACTTCACTGGGAGAAAACTGTGTATGAATATAATGAAAATAAGATTTGTCTGAGAATGTAAAGATACCTATTTTTTAAGATGTGAAAGTAAGATAAAAAATGTATCTTGTGCTGCCATTAGTATTTCAAAATATTAAGAATTCAGTGGACATTGAAATACAGTACTGTTAAATAACCCAGTGTAGATATGCAACACACATTGCTCAGTATTATTAGATAAATTGGCTGCACTTATGTAATGGTTTTGCCATAGCTATGAATATAAAGATGGTCATAGCTATCAGTTACTTCACTGCATAGTGCTAAGTGTGTCTCTTATAAATGTTAACGATAGGCATTACTCAAATATGCATTCTGAAGTTGAGATTGGCTTAGCTAGAGAAGGCATTAGCCTGTCTGAATTTCAGAAACTTTTCCCTCTTTTATACGAGTTGTAAATACTGTCTAAGCAAGCAATATCTAAGCGCCTATATTTTATACTATTAAATTGGTTAACGCTGTGGACCTGGACATGTTTCTGTAGGCTCATCACCCATTATAGTAAAGAAAGGCATTGCAAAAGTCCACATTGTAATATGGCAGACCCAAATCAAAGCCTTTTGGAAGTGAAAGATTTAGAAAAAAATGTCAGTGATATTTCAAGTGAGAAGAGTCATAATATAAAGCTGAAAATACATTTATCTTTTTTTTCATTTTATTTCCAGGAATATATTTTAAAACAAGTTGCATCGATGTATCTCAAGCTTGGATGGCCAACAAATAATTTAAACAGATCCCTTATTCAAGCTCCCTATCAACATGAGTACTGTTATATTTCTTTCTTTGTTTCTGCAATAGACAGTTGTACTAAAGCATTCACTTAGTATTTAGTGAGAACTTCAGCAGCATGTGATACCTTCCTACCGTTCTCCTCCTTTTATATTTCCTACCTGAGGGGGTAGCTGCTGCGAAGCAGTTTCCTATTCCTTTAGTTTAGACAACAAAGAAATGTTCTTGCTAAGCTTTAATTTAAGTTGTGACTCCATTGGAGATTTTGGGATTTGAACTCCTGGGGCCAGTGAAGTCAGTAGGGATATATGAGTGTCAATGAGGGCAAATTTTGGTGCATGGCTTTTATTTAAACATAGCAATTGTAACAACTGCATAGCTGGCATTCACAAATACTGAGTTACAGCATTCTTTCATATCTTAGTTTAATTAACTATGAACTGCTCCTTTTATCTTAGAAGAGGGGTTAAAATATTGCTTTTGGATAATTTCAGCATGTGTATTTATAAACGTGACCTGATGAGCATCTGTGTTTGTTATCTGGGCAGAGAATTGCGTCGAGAAGTCATCATGCTGGCCTGCAGCTTTGGTAACAAACACTGTCACCAGCAAGCTGCAACATTAATCTCCGATTGGATTTCCAGCAACAGAAACCGGTAAGTGAAACAACAATACGCATCTCCGTTCTCCCCAACTCAGACCCCATATAGATTGAGTGTTTTTCTTCAGTAGATACGTTTTGCACACCAGTGAGAAGAGAAGCTGAAAACTCCAGCTGTCATATAAAAATTGCTGCCGAACTAAAAGGGGCAGTTGCAAAAATCTGTGGATTTTTGTAAAGGAAAAAAGTGGAGACAATGTGACCACACTTTCCTCACCTAATAAATCCCCATCAGCTAATCAGAAGGTCTGAAGAGAAAAAAAAAAAAGACAGGCCATACAGAGGGATGGAAAGATGGAAAGATTTTTGATAGATGAAGGCAGACTATTTCAAACAAAAGGGCAATGTGGCGGAAGGTGCCACCTTTTAAGTGGGAATGGAGATGAAGAAAGGTTTAGAGCAGGCGTAGCAAACATATGGCAGGCCAGATCCAGCCTGCAGAGCTGCTCTCTCCAGTCCACTGAACTACCAGTGGGACATCAGAAGTTGGAGGCACACAATGCATGACAAATAGGTCCAGGGAGGTGATACTTCTCCTCTATAGGGCGTTGGTCAGACCGCAGTTGGAGTACTGCGTGCAATTCTGGGCGCCACACTTCAAGAAGGATGCGGATAACCTGGAGAGGGTACAGCGAAGGGCAACTCGTATGGTCAAGGGCCTGCAGACCAAGTCCTACGAGGAGAGACTAGAGAAACTGGACCTTTTCAGCCTCCGCAAGAGAAGGTTGAGAGGCGACCTTGTGGCTGCCTATAAGTTCATCACGGGGGCACAGAAGGGAATTGGTGAGGATTTATTCACCAAGGCGCCCCCGGGGGTTACAAGAAACAATGGCCACAAGCTAGTAGAGAGCAGATTTAGACTGGACATAAGGAAGAACTTCTTCACAGTTCGAGTGGCCAAGGTCTGGAACGGGCTCCCAAGGGAGGTGGTGCTCTCCCCTACCCTGGGGGTCTTCAAGAGGAGGTTAGATGAGTATCTAGCTGGGGTCATCTAGACCCAGCACTCTTTCCTGCTTAAGCAGGTGGTCGGACTTGATGATCTATTGAGGTCCCTTCCGACCCTAACATCTATGAATCTATGAATGACAGTGGGAGTGGAGCATTCAGAGGCAGCAGAGCATGCAATGATGATAGTGGAGCATGTGGTGGTGGTGGTGATAACAATGGCAGCAGAGCATGCAGTGGCACTGGTAGTAGCCACAGCAGCAACAGCAACAGAGCATGCAGTGGCAGGCCCCACTGCACCTTCTGTGCTAGAGCTAGAGCTGGAGTTGCCCCTATGGCACAGTGGTGGTAGGTGGTGCCAGAAATACCCCTAGCATGGGGCATGCGGCTGGGGCTGGACTCACCACTGTGCGCTCTGCTGCTGCTGTCACCACTATCACTGTAACCTACTCCATTGCCACTTCCACTGGATGCTTTGGTGCCTCTGCCGCCCACCATATTCTCCACTGACACTTCCTTGTACACTGGGCTGGATCTGGTTTGCAAAGAGACCCACAGTTTGGATCTGGCCAGGGTCACAAGGTGGGTTTGACACTTCTGGCTTAGGACCAAAGGGGTGATCTCAAGTAGAGGGAAATATCCTATAACACTTTGTAGGGGAAGACACTATATATATGATTCAGGAACAGACAGGAAGCTAATATCTAGGAATTCAAGAAGAGGATACTGTGATGAAGCAAAGTAGAGCATTAAAGGGAACATAATACATTAGCAAGATATTTGTGAGGCAAGCAGACTAGACAGAGTTATCATTAGGGACCTACTTAAATTGTGATCATTAGGTATCTGCTTAAATTGTGGCTTTGCAATTTTTGTGGAAACTGCAAAAAAACAGCAATCTCTGTGAAAAATGCCATTGGCTGCATTTTCCCAGGAAATCAACAAAAAAACAAACAAACCCCTAATAAAACCTAATAAAAATAAAATGCTGGCTCCCCAATGGGAGCCAACGGACCTTGCTGCCACTGCAGCACAACCTTGCAGCCTGCCCTGGAGGGGGAAGCATCGGCTGGCTGGGCAGCATGATCTCCCTCATGCCTTTCCACCAGTCAGTGCCAAGGAATGGCTTCACGCAAAGGGTAGCCAACCATCAAGATGGCAGCTGCCCTATCTTCCCTCCTGCATCCTGGGCCTCTCTGCAAATCAGCTCCAAGGGGCAGGGCCACCAGAAAATGACAGTGAAATTGGCTCTTCGGGCTGTGGCCAAGTAGTGAAAATTGCTTTCTCTCACCACAAATTAGGCAGGTCCCTAGTTATCATAATTGAGATGAAACTTGCCAGTGCATGTACACTGATGGGATATGTTTACTAATTGCAAAGTACTAGTTAAGATGGTAGCATAATTATTAAAGCATGTAGTTTTCCATAGACAGTAAGTCAAGTACAGAGTACAGGTGTGGACCATAATTGGAAGAGTTCCTTCTTGCAAAACAAGCTTTTTCTTATTTTAGTCTAGTGAAAGTCAGAAAATTAGTTTTCTTGTATCTCACTGTCTGATATGTCATTTGAAGGTAAAGTGTTTCAAGTAAAATTTGCACAAGTGACTTAAGTGCTTAGATCTAGATCCTTAGTCAGTAGAACCTGTGTCACCTCCATGCACGAAGGTCAGATTCTCAAAGATTTTTAGGCATTGAAACTGGTCAGTAGAAGTGGAGTGGGATTTTCAAAAGCATCCACGGAGGTTACACAATTCATTCCTGTTGAAATCAGGATAAGGTGAACTGCTTTCCCAGTTTTGAAAATTCCTCAGTGTCTATCTGTAAGTTTAAGTGTCTAAACACCTTTGAAAATATTACCCCAAATGACTCATGAAAATGAAGCTTCTAAGTCATTTATCCAGACAATAGGAAAACGTGCCCCTACTTCAGAAAGAAAATATTAAAGAATGTGTCTGATTAATTCAGTGTGATGAAACCAAATGCATCTTTTTAAATGAATCCTTACCACTATTAATATTAATGAACATCTACAGTTCTGGATATCTAACTTAAAGAGTGGAAAATGGAGAAAGCAATGATAGTAAAGGATCTGTCAAACTAATTTACTAAGATACTCATTTGCAACAGCAAGGTTATTTAATCACATTTAACATAAACTATTAACATGCGCAGCAGTAGATAATGCAGGGTATAAAAGCTGTCACCTGTATATCCCGCATGCCCAATCTTCCACTCTCACTCCCAACAGGTCTGAAGGAGAAGGCAGCATTGGGAGGGGGAGGGGGCGGGGATTATTGCTTTACTGACAATAGCAAGAAAGGAAGGGAAATACATTTAAGAAGCCTTCTGCAAATTCATCTTACCCTTTCTATGAGGCTATTCTTGGGAGCCCAAGATTGTGGCTGCCAGAGCATGATGAGTATTATGATAAAGGCATCACAGCAGGACCGAGGAAGAGAAAAACTATCCAGTTAAAGCAATGAATGTCTCTAAAGAAAGGGTACAATTTTAAAAAATAGCTACCACAATAATGTAATTATAGAACAGGGATGGACAGTCAGCTGATAAATAAGGGTACAATTTGCAAAGAAGCCAGAGATACCTTTTTATTTATTTCTAAAGATTATAGGATTAGTTCTTTTCTCTACCCAGAGTTGCCAATTGCTAGTCTCAGAACAGTCACTTATTTTGGATACAACTAATATATTGACAGTTTGATACCATATCTATTCATTTGGGAAAAGCATCACAAAGGTCACTTATTTTACTAGAGAAGCTTTCAGCCATATTAGCAGCTTAGTAGTCATAAAATCAGCTTATGTTTCACAGTACCAATGCTCACATCACCTTTATTTTTGTTCATATATAATGATTTTAAATTTCTGCTACTCCAGATGTCATGTCTAACATGTTACCCCAATAAATATAATATATGTATACTAGCTCACTGATTCAGTCATGATGTGATATCCTGTACTTCAGTTTTGTGAGTCAGAATGTCTATGGTAAATATATAGTCAATCCATTATATTGTGGGACACTAGGTGTTAGCATAAAATAAAATACTACTACTAATAAAATACTAAAAGTGTTAAATGAATTGAATCATAAACAATTAAAACTAATCTCACTGAAATTTACAAAATGTGGTTTTGTATATTGTGTTGTGTTATGAAAATGGCTTTGAAAGGTAATTGTTGCTGCTTTGCCTCCATGTCAAGTTTGCTTGGAACAAACATTTTGGGTTTCTAAACTATGCCTGAAAGGCAATATGTGTTCTCCCTGATTTTGTTTTCATAAGAATAATGATTATTTTACAATAATATTTAATTAACATAATGCATAGATCTAATACATATCTTTTTTTAGATATGTTGGTTGTGCAGCACAAATATAAGTAAAATGGGCAAGCAGATACAACTCAGAATACATATAGGCTAAGTTCAGACAGTTAAAAAGCCTGAAGCTGAATAGATTCAGTCTTTGCAGGATAGTCTAAATTAGGTAGGTTGAACCTCTAAGCAAATGAACAGAATCTTTGGTTCTGGAAATGCAGCCCCATGCTTCCAGTGACCAAGGCCAGAAGCTGGGGGTTGCTAGAGTAGCAGACTGCTTAGGCCAAACCTAGCCTGCCAACCCAGCGAGGGGGGATATGTGGGAGAGGTGCAAAGTATCCTGGGAGGCTGGGGTTAACTTCAAGTTAACTGGTAGTAAGTTAACTTGAAACTGGAAAGGATCTGGGACAGAAGTTCAATAAACTGATTTAACATAAATCAATTAAGTCTGATACTACATTCATCCAGAGTTATCTTAAACTGGTTTTAGCCATTTTGAAGGTGGTTTATGTGCACTGAACTTCTGTTGTGTTACAAATTTGAACTAATTTCCAATCACTTATACTGGTTTATGTATAATTTCTGTCCCTAGCAATAAAGTGCAGATGTATTAAGTAAATACATCGACTTTTTAAATCATTATCTTTTTATCAGATACTTGCTTTATATGATGTAGCATTCTTATAATGCCATGCCTTTGAACTATCTATATCTATTTTTGAGGTTTGTTCCACTGGACTGCCATGCTATCTCAGTACATTTTCCTCTTCATATATGTCCCTATTAAAAAAAAGGAGACTGCTGTCTCTGGCTGTATTCCTATCCTGTGTCCATAATCATGACAACTCTCCATAGTGGTAAGGAATGGCTTGGGGTGGGGATGAGGATGGTAGAAATGAATAACGTCTCCTCTACCTCTCCTTATAAACAGTTAATAAAGGAAATACAATTAGAGGCGATATGAAATGTTCCTACAGAAACCCTTTACAGTGGAAGCAGATTCCCTATTTGGTCAGGCACCAAATGGGAAATTCCAGACAGCATATTTGCGATAGAGTGTGGAAAGCATGAGAGAGTTTACTGGTGGCTCTGCACTTCCCTAAGGAGGCAGACAATCTTTGCATAGATGGCCCCATTCTGCCAGCAGTTTTTTAATATTGTCAGTGTTTGTGGGCTGGATTCTCATTTGTCCCATGAAAGCTGAGGAAGACTTCATCCAACATGACTATTCAGAGGGAACTCTTGGGGTTGGGGAAGGAGGTTTGTTGCATTTATAGACTCCTACTGCATATGAGCAGAATTGGGCCATAATTGACTGAATGCTATAGTAAAAAATAAGTGCATGGCCTGTTGTTGTTCTCAAAACTCTGTTCTGAAGAATGTGGTGGCTAAAGTAATGAACAACACCAGCAGTGCTTCTTGGGAAGGACTGAAATCCTTGAAATATCAGACCATAGAATAATATTAAGACCCTATGCTGATGTCAGTTATATGAAAATCAGTACAGATTTAGGCTATTATTAGGTTAAAGCTTTATACCTGTGTAAAAATGTAGGCAGTGAAACAATCTGCTACGGAGATTGTTAAATTTCCCTCATTAGATAGTTTAGAATTAATGAAATAAATGGCTCTTTTGCCACTTATTTACTAAAATAGATGGCTCCTTAGAGGTTCTTACCAAAAGTTTGTGTTTTACTGGGGTAAGTTAATTGAGGTGGAGAGTGGGGAATAATAGGCAAGTACAGTAACTTCCAACCTCATATTAACTGCAAACTCCTTCAGGTATCCTAGTAATTATGTTTAGTGTGGTGGGTCCAAAATTAATTACCATACACTCACCACTTTAAGCGATTAAAATAATTATAATGATTGGTTATTTTCTGTACTTTGTAATGATATGTTCTTTACCATGTAAATAATTTATAGTACTTAAGAGGCAAAATACTCAATTGGTCAGTAATACTAATATTTTTAGGATAGAACTCGAGGATCTAAATAAAATACCTTTTTTCTTAAGATTAAATACAGCTTTACATAAAATTACAATACAGTCCAATGTTTTGAACATCTCTTTCTGACAGCTTCAGTATTTAAATACTGCCATTAGACTTCTATACTTACAAGAAACAGACACTAACCTATCACATCATCGCTGTCATTAGAATGCAAATTCTGTGTGTCTAGAAGACTGGGGGCTATACCCAAAAAGGGACTTGGGGTATTGGTGCTTAACTTTTAGGTATTTGTCTGCTAGAACCCACGGTCCTGAGATAGTCACCAGTGGTCCATGGGGAAAGCTGGGTGTCTCAAAATGAGATTGAGGCAACCAGCATGCTAAGAAAGGAGACGCCTTAACCTATTCAAAAGAAATATGTTTTAAATCCTGCTGCTCTTGGTGACTTTGGAAGTATCACCAGTGCCCCTCCTGTCCCTTTAAACACCAACTTAATATTTAGAGAATTTACTTAGACAATTGGAAACCTTGTTTTAATATCCTTCTTTGCCTCTGGGAATTCAAACCTCCATATCCTCTCTCAAAGAAGCATGCCCTAACCATCTGACTACTGGTTGCCCTGAGGTGTGGGGACCACTAACTATTCCTCTCTTTGAAGCTTTTCTATCATGCAACAAACAATTGCCTGTTTTAGGGGAGTGCCTCTGTCACTAGATTACAGAGTTATGTAGCCTCTTGCTTTTGTGTTCTCACGCTCCCTCTGGTCAAATGAATCTTGAACTTTTTTTTGTAAAGTGGCATCATCTAAAATATATTAGCTGCAATAAGAAAGAGATTACAGCCACTTGTCTGGATGAAATATTGTGCTCTGTTACAGTACAAACTGCTTAATGACAGTATAGTTCACAACCACTCTGTAAGGAAACACTGCAAAACATGACATAAGGTCAACTTTGGCCGCAAAAGCGTCAAATGTATAGTACCCAAATTTAAGTAACTGAGCTAGGAAGACTTGCTGAAGCCATCTGCTGATTCTTTGAGGACTCTTTGCAGGTCTTAGATCCTAACAAGATCTAACAAAACAAATCTTACAGTTTTAGCTGGTGTTGATGTTGAAAATCTGAGATAACTTATTTTGAGGCATATTTGCCTTAGACCATATTTACTTAGGTATAAGACAATCATGATTATAAAATAAGCCCCCTATTAATTATGGTATATAGATGGAAAAATATAAAT
Organism: Alligator mississippiensis; assembly: GCF_030867095.1. NCBI lineage: Eukaryota > Metazoa > Chordata > Crocodylia > Alligatoridae > Alligator > Alligator mississippiensis. The sequence goes on from NC_081827.1 coordinate 72,370,437, forward strand.
TTGTTGTAATTTTACAGGTATAGAATCTAATTATTGAAGATTTGCCTAGAATTTGTTCCCTTTCCACTGATGCAGTAGGGAAAATAAATGTGAGGGGTCAGGTAACCCCCTTGCTCTCTGCCCCCCCCCAGCCTGTTTCCTCTGCATCCCCTTCCTCTCTTCCTTAGTGTCAGACATTTCACTCCCTGCACACACAGAAATAAGAAGCAAATTGAAAATTACTGTCCTAGAAATAAACATACCTGTAGTAACTTGCATATAGGGAAATTACTTCAGGTACCCATAGACTTAGTATATCCAAAATTGATGCATTTCAGCTCTTTTGAAACTGCTGCAAGTTTTAGCACACACTTTTAAGCAGCACTTCTGTACCTATTTTTATACAGTACAAACTCTTTGTTTTTTGGCTTAAGGCCAAAGTAGTTCTGAATTCTAAATTGATTGAGCTGAGCTCAGTTGTTCAAGTCTGTGCGGCTCTACCATCAGGAAAGTCTCCTCCCTCACAGACTAATCAGTCTGGGACTTTGGGTACTCTCCAAATCTATGGCAAGCATCCTATGTGCAGGCCCCAAGCCCAAAGGTGTTGGAGGCTGGATGTCTCCTAGTCATGTTAGCTCCTAGCCAAAAGGCCGAAGGAGAATGGCAGGGAGAATGCACAAACACAGTCCCCCATTACTACAACATTGGGCAATCAAGTTTCTCATGTTTGGGGAACTCACAGGGTCAGCCTGCCCAAACTGCAAGGGATAGGCCTCACCCTGGGAAAACTTGATTATGGAAACTGCACGACATTAGTCAAAAGCCAAATGGTTCATGATTTCATTGAGATGGACCCCAGCAGAGACAACAGTGTTTGAAGCCATGGTGACCCCTCAGCTCAGCACTGCTCAGTATGTGTGTTGAGTCCAAATACCTACCATCCCCCCACCCTGCAAAGGATCCATGTGCTTATTAGCACCCCCACTCATAACTGGAACCAGGTGTTCTTGTCACAACTCTTGGAATCCTTAAAAATGTATATGCAGATGTAATACAGGGCAACCTGGTTCAGCATCTCATAAGATAGGTTGCACTAATCATGTGTGCCAGGCTGAGAAAGGGGGGTGATAGAGGGATTCTGGGTAAATTGTTTGGGGCCCCGTTTGGTGATCTTTACTAGACATAAGGCTGGTTAAAAAACAGGACTCACTGAAAGTAAAGGGAAAGAAAGGTGCTCAGCTGTGGGAATGAAGAGAAAATTGAAATGTATTCAAGTAGTAGCTCACCATGACTTGAAAAAGTTAGCACTCAGGGAGACTGGGCACTACCAATCTCATTCAGATGGGTTATCCTTGTGGTAGGTTCCCATCAGCATTTCAGCCTTTTGGCTAAAATAAAGCATTTTTGGCACCAAGGGGAGGGTGTCAGGGCTGGCTCTGGCCTTCTTAGTGCCAGCCTGGTATTGCAGTACCTCCAGGCCCTTTGCCAGTTCACAAAGAGTTCCAATTTGTATGCTTGTGCCATACCGGCTATGTGTTTGATAGTCACCCTCAGTGTTGGCTGCATTTAATCAGTGTTGTAGTTGGTTTCCATATGACCAAAGCTGGTGGAGTTGCATGGTCTTTAACAGCGAGTCCGTTTAGATGGGACAAGTGAGGGAAGAAGATCGTTGGTTCCATTATTGTGCATGTGCTGCTTTTGGCTGCAGTTTAATGACAGGCAGTGTATTTAGTGAGGTTTCCTTTTGTGTAAGTGTAAGACGAGGGTCTTTTTTCCTCAGGTTGATTGGGGAATAAAACCTTCTTATATTCAAGTAAGTATGGTAATTATATAGCTATAGAACTTCAACTTAGTTCATTTCAGGTCCTGCAAGAGGTGCTGACTGAATGTGTCCCAATTATGGAAAACTTCATCCTGCCTCACAAAGATGAATACAAACTCCCTTGGTAGTATCACAGCTTTGGAAACCTTTGAAAGTTCTACATCCTAAGTGGTGAAGAGTGAAGCCTTTTAAAAATTTGAAAGTTTTTTTATAAAGCCTTTGAAATTTGACTTACAGATTTAGGATCTGAGGTTGTTAGAAATCAAGATACAGGAAAAATGTTACACAGTAGAACTACTACTGTTTGTTGAAAATTAAGATGTTTGCTGCTACCTTCATTTAACTGGGATGATCCCTGTGAAGTTCTTTCATGTGTGAAGAAATACATTACTCACACTCCTTAGTTATGACAGCACTGTTGTTCAGCCTAAAAAATTAACAAAATTACCATACAAAGTCTGTCTGAGCTTGAGAATCAGCCTTATTAACCTCTTTAACCTTCACAGTGCATCAGATTTGAAGGCAAACCATATTTTAAAGAAGATTAGCATTTACAGTTCTGCTCTGCATAGAAACAGTAAATGCATGCTTGTAACCTCTGAAGCACTGGAAGAAATGTAGAAAGCAATAGTTTGTAAAGTCCTGAAGTATGATGTCATAGCAAATGATGACCTGTCAGCATCTGCTCTGAGACCTCAAAGTATGCTTTAGTGAAGCCCATTGGGAAGAGCATTAGCTGTGAAGAACCATTCATTTAGAAATATAACCATTCCTATTCATTTGTTATCATTCAAATATACATATATCATTCTAGGTCTAACCGCCCAATGTTTTTATAGAAACTACTAGTAAATGTATTTGATTGATCTGACTCTTGGTATCACTTGGGGTAGCATGCGTTGGATTTTCAATCACCAGGCTAGACTGAAGCAGAATAGAAATCAGACATATTGGAGTACTTGTAATCTGAGAAATATTATGGCTAGTCGATTAATCACTGTCACATATATCATAATATCTTTATCTTAGATAAATTATAATCTATTTCACATCCTTTATTGCTTAATGCATAAGTACCTTTGTAGATTGATGCATCTTTTACTATTTATACTATTTTCCTTCTGCACTGAATATTCTGATCATTCTCAACTATTTCGGATATTGGACTGCAGCTGTGTCCAATGATGACAGCTGGTGTTGTCCAATAGTTTTCCTCATCAGTTTCCTCAGGACTCAAATTTGGATAAGTTTTGGGCTGCCTTCTGATGGTTACAGATCTGGTATTGCTCAGCCTTGCATCTGCTAAACAGACCTGCTCTGCAATAAGATTTACCTCTAAAGTTGGCAAGTTTGATCTCGTAACCTCTAATCAACTGAGCTTGGCTTGCTTTAGCATTTTATTGGCAGAGCTAATACATAATGTAAGCCTTTTTTAACGCTTATTTTTCTTTCTTTGAATCTGAGTATACTTTCTGAGGGACTCCAAATTTAGAGTGACCTGGGGGAGGGGACATGAGATTCACTGTTTACTCTACTGAAATAATTTAGGATGGAACAGTAGATTATACTTACAATGTTATGCAAGCAACCCTATCAAAATAGACTACTGTTATCTTTGATGTTAACAAATTGAGGAGGTATTTGCGGGATGCTTTTGTCTTCACAGTCTCCACTGTGAAGCAAGCAGGGACTACCAGGGGATCCAGTGTGCACATCTGTTTGTTCTAATTCTGAACTACCTATGGAGGTCTGACTTGATGTGAGGAGAGGAGGGTATACCATTCCATTACCTTCTCTCCCATGAAGCTTGAAATTATAGGGCACCTGTTCTGATATGTTTTGGGCCCCTTTACTCCACAAATGAAAGAAAAATGTTAGGAACCTGGAGACTTAAGCTAGCACTTGAGAATATGGCATCCTCCAGCATGATTATATTGTTAGAAGTATTTTAAATGTAACTGTTCAGCTACAGGCTTTTGCAATGTTTCCCATGTTTGTCATTTCAGGTATAGGAAAACATTCTTGTAACTGAGCTCAGTATTAGGGACATTAATTGTTACTATATGAGTCATAAGAATGGTGCAAGCAATGAAATAAAATATCAGGTGGGTAATTTACACACAGAAAACTAACCAACAGTCCTAATTTGAGAGTGCTAAATCCTCATGTTCAGTAAGAACAATTTGTATTTACTCTTCAAGGGGCAATTGATCTACTCTAATCCTGCTGCTTAATTTGCTTCACCCATTTACTGGATAGACCTTTAACTACTAGATGGAAATGCTACCTCAAAGACACGTTGCACAGCAACAACAGTTGCAATATGTTCATAAAAGGGGTTATTCTAGGACTTAGGTTAGCAGTAGATAACACAAATTGCTAGTCATTAATTGATATCCTATTCCAATAAAGCCTAGTCAGTGACAGGAAATAAAACACTTGTTCAAAAATAAAAAGGTTTTCAGGTTTTTTTTTCTTCTTCTTTCTCTGTCTGATATTTTGTAATGCATTTTTGTCACCTCCTTTCATATATATATGCTAAGACCCCAAACACTTAAAATTTGACCGCATGCATAAGTGTTTGTGGGACTGTGGCCAGCAAGTTAATTATTTATCCATAGGCATTTAGAAGTCATTAAAGCTGTTTGAAGTTTTTTTCTGTCCACCAACTATTTTTTAGAAATCATTATATATAGAGAAGTAGTGTGAACTCAGGAAAGCATTTTTTTTTCATATTTATATGAAATGTTAAGAAACCTAGGTGATTTCTTCTGTGTTTTTCACATAATTCTGTATTCTATAAATGTTAATGACTTTGAAAATTTATTCTTAGCATTAATATCTATGTAGAACTAGACATCTTCATATGTGTATTTTTCAGTGTAATTAGCATATAAACAAGTGGCACCAACCAATGTTAAAAAAATGATTTGATTGGTTGTTACAGCATTTCCATAGGATCCTAAAGTTAAGTCAATAAAAGGGCTTAAGGGGGAAGAAAGAATGGCTGACTGCATAAATTAATCCCGGATTAATTGTGTTAGTATTGTGAAAGAGAATCTAGGGAGTATGTCTAATAGGAGAAGAGATGGTATCTTGTTCTAAGTAAATAGAAGATTTGTTGTTTATTGGGCACTTCCATCAAAGTGGCAGCTTTGCTTTCTGAATTTTCTAGACAATCACAGAAAAATCTTATAGTTTCATAGTAGCTAGGGTCAGGAGGGACCTGAACAGATCGTCTAGCCTGACCCCCTGCCACAGGCAGGAATGAATGCTGGGTTCATAAGACCCCAGACAGGTGATCATCCAACCTCCTCTTGAATTTGCCCAAGGTAGAGGCAAGGACCACTTCCCTGGGAAGTTAGTTCCAGATTTTGGCCACCCTAACTGTAAAATATTGCCCTCTGATCTCTAACCTAAACCTACTCTCCATCAGCTTATTACCATTTTTCCTTGTCACCCCAGGTGGTGCTGGGGAGAAAAGGGCTCTATCTAGTTTCTGTTGATCTTCCCTGATGAGTTTGTAGGCAGCCACCATGTCCCCCCTCAGCCTCCTCTTGCTGAGGCTGAACAGGTTTAGGTCCCTCAGTCTCTCCTGGTAGGGCCTGTCCTGCTGCCCTCTCACCAAGCAGGTGGCCCTCCTCTGAACCCACTCCAGGCTGGCCACATCCCTTTTGAAGTGCGGCGCCCAGTACTGGATGCAGTACTCCAACTGCGGCCTGACCAAAGTCACATAGTGGGGGGGTATCACCTCTCTGGACTGGCTTGAGATGCACCTTTGGATGCATGACAAGGTATGGCTGGCTTTGCTGGCTGTGGTCTGGCATTGGTGGCTCATGTTCATCTTGGAGTCAATAATGACTCTAAGATCCCGTTCCTCCTCTGTGCTTTCAAGCAGGGAACTCCCCAGCCTGTATGTATGCTGTGGATTCCTTCTCCCAAGGTGCAGCACCCTGCATTTGTCTACGTTGAACCCCATCCTATTCTTGTCTGCCAACTTTTGTAGTCTGTCTAAATCTAGTTGCAGCCTCTCTCTCCCTTCAAGTGTGTCCACCTCGCCCCACATCTTAGTGTCATCAGCAAACTTGGACAGTGTGCTTTCTACCCCCTTGTCCAAGTCGCTGATGAAGATGTCCAAGTCGCTGATGAAGATCTTGTGCCCCACCTAGTGATTGTAGACAAACAGCATCCCAAAACCAAATTATTTTGAAATCTTAAGAAATTGGACAGTTTTCCTGGGACATTTTTCATGAATAAACAAAATACCAGTCATAATTTAGAAAACAATTTGATTGCAGGGCCCGCTTTTGGTAGCACATACATGTTTATAAAGTACAACAACACCCCCTCCCCCCCCCAATACAGGAAAGACAAGCTGCACAAGCGATTATATAGCTTGTCATTCACCCATTAAGTGAAATGAGCATAACTGCAACCCTTTCTAGAGAAAAGGTGGGTTAAGTCACTGGACTGGGACTTAGGATATCTGGATTCAGTGGATGACTGCTATTTTGTGCAATCTTAGGATCATGTTCTTAGGGGTATTTAAGTGCTTTGGAAACAATGGATGTCAGGCACCTACATAACTTTTGTGGATTTGAACCTTATGGTGCTGTTACAGGGTACCTTTACACTCTTGTAAATCTGTGGAATGTTAGGCGATGTTAAAGTTAGAACAGTTTCAGAGCAGTTTCCGGTTAAGGCTTAGTGCCATCTCAGACTTGCATAGCTGTAACTTGCCACTGGAGATCCTGGTAAACAGGAACATGGTCAGGTCCAGGACACAGTCCCTCATCTGGGAGCAAAGCCCCAGGTGTTAAGCATGAGAAGAGTGTGGAGCCCAGGAAACCATGCCTGCCTGGGCTCCACTCCCAATGCAGAGCTGTTGGGTGTTAACTATGGAAACATCATGGACCCCAGGAAAGCATGCCTCCCCAAGCTCCATGCTGTTACCACGCTTGGAGCTAGGCATCCCTTTTTTCCTCTCCTCCCCCAGGAAAGTGGGAGGCTGGGGTGGACAGTCAGTGTCCCCTACAAATTCTCCTGGTTAGGGGAGAGCCACCTGGTTGTGGGGTAAATTCTTATCCCCCTGTGGTGATGGTTATGTGCTTAGTCCCTGGGCCTGGATCAGGTCTACTGGGGTCCTTGGGTCGGCAGTGCAATGCCATGTGAACTGGGGTCACACCCACTGTGGGCACGTGGAGGTGTTGGCTTGGGATCAATACCACACCCTGGACAGCAGAATTTGAGAGGGTTAAAAGTTTCTCAGGGGTAGAGGGGCTGGAAGCTGTGTATCCCAGGATGTGTAGCTCCAGCTGGATGACTGCAAATTGCTTGCTTTATGTCCCTGGAGCAGACTAGCAATACCCTAGCTTCAGCTATGTAGAACAGCTCAAAGATGGCCTTTGACCACACTGGCATAACTTTAAGAGTATGAGAGAGCACTTAGCACAGTTTAACACTCTTTAATGTGTGGATGCTCCCATCTGAAGTGCCTTTAGAATGGTTTAAAGGTAACCTGTAACATCCTCCTTAGGCACAGTGTCTCAGTTCCTTGTATGTTAAATGGAAATAATTATATTTCCCTTCCATTGCCTTTTGCACAAAATGCTAGTTCTACTGCAATGAAAGGTTTCACATTGACTTTAGTAGATTCAGGATTTCACTTTTTATCTGTTCAAATTGTGAGCTCAATCAAAAGGACTTTCTCCTACTATGTATGTATAGTATGTAATAACACATACAATGACTTATTGATTTCAGCTAATTATTGTAATACACATAAGTAATTATGAGAGGCACAGCTTTTGACTATTTTCTTGGGAAAGAACCACGGTAGTCTACTGTTATCCATGTGGCAGCCCCTTTATTATTTATTGGTTTACAAGGAGTCACGTTTTTTCTGTGCGCCAATGTTTTAATATAATTTCTTATCTGAGCTGTATAACCAATTAAATAATGCTATAAATATAGTCATCAAGAAACACAAACATCAGTTAAACATTTAGCTGTTACAAAAATAAAGAATGTAGCTTCTGATTAATTTCCATTGCCAAATATTACCATAAATAGTTTTGAAATTTGTCACTTAATCTAAGGAGCTAAATTGTGTGCAATTACTTTTAAGAAATTAGAACACAGTTTGCCTTGAAGATAAATAATTATGGCCTGATTTTATAAACGTATTTCCAATTGTTAGAACTTAGTTTAAATAGGAACAAGTATGTACCAATTAATTATAACTTAGAAGATTATACTTAACTCATTGTTAAGTTTTATCTAGTCTAAGGGGGGAAAGATTTTTAATGTAAAGGCATATCTCTATTTCAATTAATTTTTCTACAACTGCTTAATTTTTTTTTAATGAAATATTTAATTTTTTAAGCCTGAGCTTTCCTAACCACGTATTTTATCCTTACCATTATCTCTCAAATGCAAGAAAATACAGTTAAATAAATCACATCAATATTCAAATAAAGCCATTTAAAATAATCTTTTCAATGTTTTTATTCTTTTGGAGTATGCATCAGCATCATGTTGCCACTTTAAAGATGAGAGCAACCTAAAAAGCCCCCAAAATGTTTAATATAATACTGGAATATGTTCTGCAGTGCTAGTACCCAAATAACATCGAAACAATGGTTAATTTTATCCACTTCATTCAATAATACAGTAAGTTAACATTCTGCCTGCTTCACTGATACTATGAAACTGCAATTTTAAAACTTCATTTTCCACAGAGCTGTAAAACCAAAAACTCTAGACCTAAGAGATTTCACATGTTTAGATAACTATGAAATACAGACCAATAATAAGTGGAGGGAAGAGGGAGCAAGAATCCCCACAAATGGAAGAAATTCAATTAAAAGGCTTACTGTTGAAGCAATAGTTAAAGAGAACTGGCTTTGGGGATATCCACATTTTCATAAACAATTTTAATTTCCATAGAAAGGAACCCCTTGTCTATAATCCTGATTACAGGCCTCTCAAAGGAGTAATTTGCAGCTTTTCATAGCAATGAGTTTTGTAGGGTTTTGAAGCTCAAATGTTAAAAGTAATGGTTTTTTTTAGTATTTCATTGTCTTCTCTTTTCTTTTTTCTGTTTTTAATTTTATTTTCATTGTGTCCTAATGACTTCGTTTATATATCGAGATCTAAAATCTTCCCTAGAGCAACTGGCTGCATGGTTTTGAATAGATAGGCTGCAGTGCTGTAAACATGCCTATTTGGATTTCATGCCCAAAAAGCTTCCTCAATAAAAAACATAGTGGCATTCAGAATATTGAAATGTGACCAGCTCCATCAGTAGCCAAGTTCTCCTTCCTCCATCCAGGTTGCAAATAATCCTGCTATTACCAGCTGTGCTGATACTCAATAACTACTGTTGTCATTTAAAACAAAAAAAAAAAAAATGGGTTAGCTTTGAAGGCCTGTTGAGTTTGAGAAGCTGTAACTTTTCAAAAGTGAAAGCCTCATAAGTGAGGAACACTGTTTGCTCCATCAGGCTGAGGCCAGACATACCTCTATGTTCACTTTTGCTAAGCTACTAATCCTGTCCTCCTTCTCCCTTATGCCTAGGGACTTATTCAATTTGTGATTTCACGGATTTTGCAGAAATTGTGAAATTGGGCATTGTCCTTGAATTTGGACAATGCCTGCAAAATTGGGAGGGAGGGGGAAGCTTACTAAAAATAAAATGCTGGCTCCACAGAGGGAGCCAACTGTTCTCATGACCACTCTGGCCCAGCTGCACAGCCCACTGGGCGGGGAAGTGGGGTGGGGGTCTGCTAGCATGAAGGGGAGCTGCCAAGATGGCAACTCCCCTTCTTGCAATAGGCTTTGACTTTAGGAAGCATTTTGCCTCACACCACTGATTGGTCTGCCATGTGGCCCCATCCCTCTCCACCAATCGGCAGTGAGGAGTGGGGCTGCATGATAGACAGCCCTCTTGGCGATTCAGTGGTGAGGAGTGGGGCCACTGGGGCCCCTCAGCCAATTAGTGGGAGGGAGGGGGACTGCCACAATAAGCCCACAAAGATGGTGGCCAGCCCTGCAATCTGCACATGAAATCGGCTGCCCGCCTCCTCTATTTGGATGGGTCCCTGTTTACACCCTGTCATAGTCCATAGTTCTGGAAGGACCATCAGTTTGCCAAGTCTGCTTGGCCAGAATGTATGGGAGGTTGTTCTTGGCAGTTGCTCCCTAACTTTAGAGCTATTTCCCTCTGGAGGCTCACCAGAGCCTGAGCCTGGACATATCTCAGAAGCACTCAAGGACATTCCTATTTGAACAGCATTTAGCAAGCAAAGCTAGGCTAAGATATTACTTTTAGGTCTCTGTTTAAATCTCTTCCTGTAAGCTGCCTTGAGCCTTAGTTGGGAAGGGTGCCATATAAATTGTATAAATAAATAAATATCCAAATACAGCACAGTATTCCTCCACTGTGCAGTTTATGGAGCTTGCAGTAATGGGATAAATCAACCAGTAAAGAATTACCTCTTTACCAGCCACCTTTTAGTACTTTGGAGTGCCTCTTGACTGAGTTGTGTATCTTGTAGTAAACAAAAGAAAATAGTTCTGCTGGCAAAGCCCAGCAAGAGCTATTTGCACTTTTTAAAAATGATGGAGTATCTATGACCCAAGACATAAAATGCTTCTGCCATTACAGTGGTTCTTCCTCACATCTGACTGTCTTATGTTATACTTGCTGGGACTATCAGTCATCTGGAACAAAGGTTGTGATAAAATAAAATCCATCTTTTATTTTCATATAACATACACTTTCATGATTGGTATCAATGTGTTAACTTTGTAATAAGAGAAAAAATATCACTGCAACATTAAAGTTATGCATATAAAGACAAATCAGGAATAGTGAAAGTGAAGGCTCCCATGATAATATTTAACTGCCCACATTCATATTGCTCCTTTTCAAAATACCTCTCCTTAAATTCACAGCATCTTAGATGACTGAAAAATTTTAATTGAATGGGCCAGGGAATATGATAAGGTCACAGTTTGACTGCCTTGTCTATAGTAAGAATTTTCCATATTTCCCACTCTTGGCCTAGTGTCAATACAGCTTCTTCTGTACTTTCAGCTGTGGGAGGACTTGCACAGACTGGGTCCGGCTGATCTCTGCCTATATGAGTAGCAGAGAACGTACTCAAAAATTTCAGTGCAAATAAAGCTTAATAGGGCAACAGAATATCTAAAATGCACTGGATGCATTTTAAAAGGCAACAACTGAAAAAAAGACAAGGCCAAAACTAACTTCTGTTAGGGCCAAATTTAACTTCTCTGGATGTATATACTGACTAATGCATAGCCTATTGCACATGATCTGCATACACTCTATGGGCAGTTCACAAGGCTCTGTGATATATGAGGGATTGCAGGGAGAACAGTGCATGCAACTAGCTTTGATGTTAGGAAGCATTTTGATACTCTCATTAACAAGCTAAGGAAACAGACAATAGAGGAAAGTCCTGTAACATAGATACATAATTTGTTGTAGCATCATGTTAAATGAGTAGACACCAGTGGCTCAGTGTCTAGTCAAAGGGAGGTATGTGAGGCTCCCTATGGGTTCTCTCCTGGGTCCAGTATTGTTTAATACCTCCATTAATTATTTAGACCAATGCTCCCCAACCTTTTCCTCAGCATGACCCCATTTCCTCAGCATGGACCTTCACTCCCAGATTGTAGCAACTTACCCCTCACAGGTGCCCCTCTCTCTCCTGTAGCCCCCCACCCCTTCAGCCCTGCCGGTGCCCCTCACTGATGACCCACAGCCCCATGCCACCCTAGCGCTGCTGCAGGGGGTCCTCAGCTGCCAGAGTTGCAGGACCCAGTGGAGGAGGGTGAGAAAGCTTGGAGCTGTTGCTGGGAGTCTCATGCCACCATAGTGAGGCACCTCTTGCCTGCCCAGCAGCAGCAGTGGAGTTGTGTCCCCTGCTACTGCTGGCCAGACAGGAGGTGCACTGCCATGGCCTCCCCAGGGGGGAGGGCAGCAGGGCAGAGAGCATTGAGCCTACAGTAGGCAGCCCACATCCATCCCCACCCCACACACAAATATGGCGGGGGGGGCACATGGTCTCCCCAGGCCTCCCTCCCCCAAGTGCATGCAGGGCTGTCCGTGGGAGAGGGGGGTGCGAATTGGGGCAACCACCCCAGGCTCCGCACTTTAGGGGGCCCTGCAGAGCCAGGCAGAGTGTCGCGGTGATTCTGCGCTGCTGCCAGCTTCACGTCCAGCCACTTAGCATTCACACAGTGCCAGATCTACCACTGAATCTGGCATGCCCAGCTGCTTGCCACCCCCCACCACCCCCCTCCCCGCTGCCGAATCTGCTTCCAGCTTTCTTGTGTCCAGGGGTGGGGCCCCACACTGGCTGATTTGCCCCAGGCCCCAAACCCTGCTCAGGTCATCTCTGAATGTATGGCTGCATTCTGCTCCCCCAGCTGGGACCCACATTCCCGTCCCAGGCCCCATGTACCGGTCTGGCTGGGAAGTCTCCCAGCCCTGTCCCACTCCCTCCCTCCCTCTCTTACTGTGGAGGCCTCAATCTTCTCTCCCCATAGACTTATATGGAGGGAGTTGTGGGAGCTGCTCTCCATGCTGCCTGGCTGCCATGTGCATGTGTGCACGCGCACATGCAGATGGAACCCCCTGCCTGATCATCCTCCTCCCACTCCCCGCAGCCCAAAGCAGCCCCTTGTAGGCAGGAACTGTACAAGCCTGCAAGGGGAACCTGCCATTTCCCCTTTTTTTTTTTTTCTACTTTACTGGAGAAAATCTGTGTTTGTCTTTGACCCCATTTTTTATCTTTGCAACCCTGAATGGGGTTGCAACCCCAAGGTTTCATAGATTCATAGATGTTAGGGTCGGAAGGAACCTCAATAGATCATCGAGTCCGACCCCCTGCATAGGCAGGAAAGAGTGCTGGGCCTAGATGACCCCAGCTAGATGCCTATCTAACCTCCTCTTGAAGACCCCCAGGGTAGGGGAGAGCACCACCTCCCTTGGGAGCCCGTTCCAGACCCTGGCCACTCTAACTGTGAAGAAGTTCTTCCTAATGTCCAATCTAAATCTGCTCTCTGCTAGCTTGTGGCCATTATTTCTTGTAACCCCCTGGGGCGCCTTGGTGAATAAATACTCACCAATTCTCTTCTGTGCCCCCGTGATGAACTTATAGGCAGCCATAAGGTCGCCTCTCAACCTTCTCTTGCAGAGGCTGAAAAGGTCCAGTTTCTCTAGTCTCTCCTCATAAGGCTTAGTCTGCAAGCCCTTCACCAAATGAGTGGCCCTTCTCTGGACCCTCTCCAGGTTATCCGCATCCCTCTTGAATTGCGGTGCCCAGAATTGCACGCAGTACTCCAACTGCGGTCTGACCAGCACCTGATAGAGGGGAAGTATCACCTCCTTGGACCTATTCGTCATGCATCTGGTGATGCATGATAAAGTGCCGTTGGCTTTTCTGATGGCGTCGTCACATTGCCGACTCATGTTCATCTTGGAGTCCACTAGGACTCCAAGATCCCTTTCCACTTCCGTGCCACCCAGCAGGTCATTCCCTAGGCTATAGGTGTGCTGGACATTTTTCCTCCCTAGGTGCAGCACTTTGCATTTCTCCTTGTTGAACTGCATTCTGTTGTTTTCTGCCCACTTGTCCAACTTGTCCAGGTCTGCTTGCAGCTGTTCCTTGCCCTCCGTCGTGTCCACTTCTCCCCATAGCTTTGTGTCATCTGCAGACTTGGACAGAGTACATTTCACTCCCTCGTCCAAGTCGCTGATGAAGACATTAAAGAGTATCGGTCCAAGGACCGAGCCCTGCGGGACCCCACTGCCCACACCCTTCCAGGTCAAAGCCGACCCATCCACCACGACTCTCTGGTTGCGACCCTCCAGCCAATTTGCCACCCACCGGACTGTGTAGTCATCCAAGTCACAGCCTCTTAACTTGTTCACCAGTATGGGGTGGGATACTGTATCGAAGGCCTTCCTGAAGTCTAAGTATACAACATCCACCCCTCCTCCTGTGTCCAGGTGTTTCGTAACCTGGTCATAAAAAGAAACTAGATTGGTCAGGCACGATCTGTCTGCCACGAAGCTGTGCTGGTTTCCCCTCATCATAATTTGTCCTGCCGGGCTCTCGCATATGTGAGCCTTGATAATTTTTTCAAAGACTTTGCCAAGGATGGAGGTGAGACTGACTGGCCTATAGTTGCCTGGGTCCTCCTTCCTCCCCTTCTTGAAAATGGGGACCACATAGGCCCTTTTCCAGTCCTCCGGAAAGAGAAGGTTGGGAACTGCTGATTTAGACAATGGGACTGAGTGAACACATAGTGAATTTGCAGATGACATCAAGTTGAGTGTAGTTGCAGACACTCCGGAGGGTAGGGCTTGAATCCAGAATGACCTAGATAGACTGAAGGAATTGGTCCACAGTCTACTAGATGAAATTGAACAAGGACAAGTGCAAAGTCATACGTTTGTGACAGAATAATTGCATTCACAAATGCAGACTGGGGAATATCTGCCTAAGCTGCTGTATTACAGAGAAGGACCTGGGGGTTACAGTAGACCCTAAGCTGAATATGAGCCAACAGAATGTTCTTCTTGCAAAGAGTCCACTGTATTCTGGATTGTATTAAGCAAAGTGTCACTTGCAAACCAAGAGAAGTAATTTTTCCAGTCTATTCAGCACTGGTGAGGCCTCACCTGAAGTACTGTGTCTAGTTTTGGGCCCCCACACCTCAGGAAGGATGTGGACAGATTGGAAAGAGACCAACAGAGGCCAACAGAAATGATTAGAGGCCTACCAAGCATGACTTAATGAGGAAAGGCTGAAAGAGCTAGGGTTATTTAGTGGGCTGTAGATATAACCTTACTAATGTGTACTAGCCTGGCATAACGAAGGATGGATGTGTTATCACGCAATAATGTATTGGTAGTGGAGATATGACAACCTGGTTCCATGATCATACAGGGGAACTGTATCATAATTGTAACCTGGTTAGGTTATAGCCTGTCATAGAAACAGCAGCCTATAGAGCAGTTGAGACAGTTTGCATCTTGATGTTTTAAGAATCAGAGCTTTATCAGGTTGTATGTTCAGATACCACGTGAGCACAAATTAGTTAGTTTCAGGTACTTGTTGGTTTTAACAATTAGTTGATTTGTTTTTCTCAAAGATAGCCTCACATAGGCTGGCCCTTGTTCAGAGTCTGAGCTGCACAAGTGGTTTCATTAGCCAGGGAATGAAAGCAAAGCTCCAAGCTTCTCCTCAGAGGTATTTTATTATACTCAAAAACAAAATTCAGTCAGCTGAAAAACACTGAGCATTAATTCTGCACAGGTTGTAACCAACTCAGCCGGTAGGGAGGGAGAAAGCAAACTCTTTCCTTTAGTTTCCTGTTGGCATGGTCTTATTCCTTTTAATCTGTTCCCTAAACAGCGTGAAAGTAGATGACACTGGTTAACCTTGTGGAGGGTGAAGCACTTTTACATTTGCACCGAGGCTACTTTATGGTTTGGAGGCTTTTCCCCTGACATCTTTTGAGATACCAATGAACAAAAGAAGCCTTAAAATGCTGGAAAGACATTTTCATTTTCTCCCTCTAATGGTTTAAACAAGACCAAAGAGATTCTGCTGAAGAGTACACATGTATGTACACTCACTGCTGAATAAGATCATGAATAGAAAATTTTTGCCCACAGATATTCTGGGGGTATGGGTATGTAAGAAAACATATGCTGTTATAATAAAAATCTCAACAGAATTTTAACTATAACTTTTTATGTAATGTAAGCTATGATATTAAACTGTACAAATACAATATTAAACTGTACAAATACAATTTCATTCACAATCTTTGTCACACAGTACTGCATCTCAGACATTCATTTGACAATAGGCTTATGTGCAGCCTGCTCTCAGGTTTCGAAATGGCTACTGCCTTGTATTGCACCAGAAACTAGGCCTGTGTGAATAGGGGAATATTCAATTTGGATTCAGATTAGACCGATTCAGAGGACAGTGATTCGATTTGGAGATTTGGATCACTGTCCCAAATCGATTTGGCTGAATCAGCTTCAGAAGATTCGGCGCTGATTCAGAGAGATTTGGAGATTCGGATCAGCCGGGGAGAGGCAGGCACAGCCAGGCGGCCCCAGGTGTTTCTGCGGCTCCTTTGGCTGTGCCTGCCTCTCCCCGGGCAGGAGAAGCCATGGGAGGAAGCCCCCATGGCTGCCCTGCCCAGCCCCATGCTCCACTTGGCCCCAGCCTAGTCTTGGCACTTAAAAAAAAAAGCACAAAAAATGCCCCACACTCACCAGCTGCAGCACCAGCAATTGGGGCCTCTGGGTGCTTGTGGCAGAACCCTCCCCCCCCCCCCCATGCAGCTCAGGGCAATGGGGGGGGCAGCAGGGATTGTCTTCCCACGCAGCACCCACGCGGCAGCTGCCCCATGGTGTGGGTGCCACACAGATCAGCAGGGGGCTGAGCACTGCCTGGAAGCTGAGGCTGCTGGGGCTGAGTGGTGCCAGGCTCCAGCTGACACATGGAGTTGCCCCAGCTTCCAGACAGCACGTGGCACCCACCTGAGCCACACTGCACCCACGGTTGCCATGAGCCTCCAGAGGCCCCAGTTGCTGCTGGCAGAGCTGGTGAGCGCCGGGCTTTTTTAGGACTTTTTTTTTTTTTTTTTTTTAAGTGCCAGGAGGCTAGGCTGGGCTGGGCTGGGCAGGGCAGGGCAGGGCAGGGGATGTGGCCGGGCAGGGCAGGCATGGGGGCTTCTCCCTCAGCTCCTCTGGCTGTGTCTGCCTCTGCCCCAGCAGGGGGAACCATGGGGGCTATGCCCTGCTGCCACTTGCCCAGCTGGCATGGGGAGGGGGGGGGCACAATGCAGGCATGGCTCGCTTTGGGCGGCAGCAGGACATAGCCCCTGCTCTCAGTGCTGCCGCACCCACATCAACACTGGGAGCAGGGGCTCTGCCCTGTGGCCACTTGCCAGCCAGCGCAGAACATGTGGGTGCAGTCATGCTGGGAGCGGGGGCTATGCCTTGCTGCTACTTGCCCTCTTCCACCTGGAGTGAGCTGCACCCACATCCTGCCCCCACTGCCCTGGCTGGGCAAGCAGCAGCAAGGCAGAGCCCCCACTCCCAGTGCCGCTGTGCCCGCATCCCACACTCCCCCGCCCCGCTTCCCAAATAACTCACCTCCACACCCTGGCTGGGCAGCTCCTCAATCCCTCCCTCCCCCACTCCCCTTCCCTCCCCTCCCCCTTCCCCCAACCCCAAAACATTTACTAGCTGGAGGCAGCTGTGTCAGCTGCCTGTTTAGTCTATGGCCGAATCTCCAAAGTGGCCACACTTTTCTGAAGCTTTTCCAAATTGATTCAGATGCTTTGAATTGATTTGGAGCTTTTAATTGGTCTCCCGGTTTTATTTGGATTTGGAGTTTTGGTCCCCGAATTGGGCCGAATCTCCTCTGAATCAAATCAGCTACTGAAGCCTTGCACAGCTCTACCAGAAACACTTTAGGCCTGCCATTAGTAAGTGGAAAATACATATTGATTGAAGTATGAACAATAAGAAAGGAAATATTGCTAAGTTCTCTATGAGAAACATCTCATTTTATCAATAAAAATAGTTTGCTGTGGGAAATGTTATGTCTCCTATACATGCATAGGAAATGTGTGCAGATGGGAAAATACTATGTTCACTTGAATATAAGATGAGGCCTTTCCCCCAATTAGCACAGAAGGGAAAGGCCTTTGTCTTATATTCGCATATGAAGTGGAGCAGGGAGCAGGTGGCTGCTGTGGTTCTGACTTTGGTTGGAACCAGAGTCAGACCCACAGCAGCCTCCTGCTCTACCCGCCTCCCCTCTAAAGCTTTTGCCATTCCTACCCACTCTCTTCCTGCCCCCTTATTGTCAGATGCAGCTATATTTGAGCTATGCCCGGGGTCTCTCCCAAGCATAGAGAACATGGAAACTCCTTCCCCATCCTGGCCAATTAACAGTGCCAACACTGCATCATGGCCTGGCAAGGGCTAAACTTCCATGTGCAGTGCTCCAGGACAGGGCTGCGTGAGCAGTATCTTACAGTAAGGCAGTGGGTTAATGGAAGAGGCAGAGACTGGGGGAGTAGGGCAGAGATTGCGGGGAGTTGGGGGTGGGGGGCAGCAGGTGGCAGAGGGGCAGGAAGGCTGCAGGGGGAAAAAGTGAGTAGGGAAGAGGAAAGGAGGGAGGGGTGCAAAACAACCCTCCAATACTTAGATTTTGTACCTGGAAAATTATTTTAAAATTATAATTTTTCCATATATAGAAGTTAATTATTGAGGGTGCCATCTTATATTCAGGGTTGTCTTATATTTGAGAAAATATTGTAGGTCTTGGGTCCTTTTATAAGAAAGTGGTACTGGTTCACCAACTGATGTGTCAAGTCTGAATTTGCCTCTGAGAGACTGCTTCAGCTTGAGATGGTCTGAAATTAAACTTAGTTTCATAGTTTCTAGGGTCGGAAGGGACCTGAACAGATCATCAAGTCCAACCCCCTGCCCTGGGCAGGAACGAGTGCTGGGATCATAATACCCCAGCCAGATATCTACCCAACCTCCTCTTGAAGACCCCCAAGGTAGGAGAGAGCACCACCTCCCTTGGGAGCCCATTCCAGAGCCTGGCAGCACTAACAGTAAAGTAATGCCTCCAGATACCATGCCTGAACCTGCTCTCAATCAGTTTGTGGCTGTTATTCCTTGTTATCCCAGGTAGTGCCTGGGGGAACAGAGGCTTACCTATTTTCCGCTGGTGAGTTTATAGACGGCCACCAGATCCCCTCTCAGTCTTCTTTTGTGGAGGCTGAATAGGTTCAGGCCCTCTAGTCTATCTTTGTAGGGCCTAGACTGCTGCCTTCTGACCATGCGAGTGGCCCTCCTCTGGACCCTACTAGTTGAATAGTTCTTCAGATAATAATAATAATCTCATAGAAGAATTGATTTAAGCACTGCCATGCTGAACACCTGAGAGGGTTTCCACGTTTTTACTTGTTTCCTGGAAATAAATACAGTAAAACAGTATTCCTGCTGACCACTTCACACCATTATTATCTACTTAATTATAAAGGACCAACAAAGGTAGAGTTCCTGCCCTGAAAAAAGCTCACTATCTCAAATCAGAGTACAAGAGCATTAGGTAGATATTTATGGAAAAGCCAAGGTAGATATATGTCTGTTTATTTAGACTGCTCGTGTACATATTCTTTGGGGTATATGTGTATTTGTGGAAGGGAACTAAAATGCATATACCTCTGGAGTTGACACTGACAGGGTCAGGAAAGCAGTTCCATTCGTATGTTATGCCTACCAAAAATCTATCAGTTTAGAATTCAGTTTTGGAAATTACTAGTGAATGGAAAAATATTTTGATATAAATGTAATTCACTTAAAATGTATAACTGTTATACTGCGTGCAGTCCTACAAGAATGAATGTAGCAATGTCCCATTTCTGTATTAGTTGCTTTTAAATTCCTTATTAACGCAGTGTTGTTATGGGTTGCTTTTTTAGAATCCCACTTAACGTCAGAGACATTGTCTACTGTACAGGAGTTTCATTGATGGATGAAGATGTATGGGAGTTCATTTGGATGAAATTCCACTCTACCACAGCAGTATCTGAGAAGAAAATACTGTTGGAAGCCTTAACTTGCAGTGATGACAGAAACTTATTAAACAGGTAGAATATTATAGTTACATGTTTGGGGGTTTCCATGAATTATAGTTACAGTAATGATATAGCTAGCTTTCCTCAGCAGTAATATGTAAATATAAATTGTTTTTGAGGTATACACTCACTTTCTCATTGTAGCATGACATCATTTTGTATTGAGGCCCAAGAAAATGTATTCTTTGCATATGATTTCATTTCCAAACCACAATTAGAGTGTGATTTGTTGTTGTTGATTTGATTTTCTTAGTGCTTCTACAAAGGTTTTGATCATTGGGTCTATTGTAGAGTAGATAAAGACATACATGAAACCAAAATTATTTTGAATCTTAACTTTTATTGAAAGCTTTCCACATGCTTCTAGTTATGCTTAAATCCTTTCTGCTTCTAAAGATCTGCAGTTGCATGACTCAAGGGGGTTTTCTGATTCATAAATATGACTAACCTTGGAATCTTGGATATAAAATCAGCACTCTTCTGGGTATTTAAATACACTTTTCAGTAATTTCTGATCATAAACATGATCCTAAGAGGTGTCATTGTTAGATGATGTGATTTGTTTCTTACTGATGAAAACTAAGCATGGTGTGTTCCTCCCTCCCTCTGCCATCAAATCTCACCCTTAAAGGCTTCTGAATCTGTCCCTCAATTCAGAAGTTGTTCTGGATCAGGATGCAATTGATGTCATAATCCATGTTGCTCGAAATCCACATGGCAGGGATCTTGCCTGGAAGTTTTTCAGAGAGAAATGGAAAATATTAAATACCAGGTACAGATGAAAGTTTAATATTTATCTATGATGTCAAATTTTGTTGTGGTTCTGTTAGTGTTTGATCCATCTATCCTTGTATCTAATCTACTTTTGTTCTATTCGTGTATAGATATGTGCATCTCTACATACAAAATTTACATGTATGTATAAATGTATTTTTCATAGTTGTTTTTAGGAAAACAACTCATTCATTTCTCTGCATACCTATGACCTCATTGAATTTGTGTGTGATTATCTAGGCTGTATATAAACCAAATCCCATAATCTGATCCTTCTTAAGTTAAATTTTGCCCTTTGGGAATTTTGCCTGAGTTACCCTTTGGTCTACATCCATAGTAACCTCACAGACCATTTTGGATGTTTGAGGGATTGATATTTTGAGTTAAAGTACAGGTGGGTAAGAAGGAGAAGATGACCCCTAAAGGCCTAGCCTGTAAGGTATGCTTTTCCTTATTCCTTCTTTATATTTACTGTGGAATATAATGTGGATGCTAGCAACATTACCTTTCTCAGAATCACAGTACATGCTCTCAAAGCTCATCTGAAGTGAATTTTGACATGGAGGCAGGTAGAGAACAAATTAAAGGTACCTTTGGTTTTTTTCTGAATGCTTCTAAGCCTGGTAAGATTCAGTGCAGATCACTGACAGCTCAGGTTTTTGGTCAGCCAGCAACTCATTCCTGTTCCATAGAGAGTCAGACCTGTTATGACCAACACCAAGAGGATTTTTAGGAAACTCTGAGTTTTGGCAGCTGTCCCAAAAGGTATAAGATTATTGACCTCTGGTGACTGGTAATGCTGCTGCTGTTAAGATTTAGGGAGTTGGTAGCTTTTCAGGTAGTTCAGATGAGCTGGGAAAATTATATTGAGCTGAAAGTTTTCAGTGCAGCACCAAACTTTTCAAAAGCAGTTTTCTCAACAAAAGCTCGCCCTGACCCAAGCCAATTTGAAGTTAAAAGAAAGAAACCAAGGGATTCTCTTTATGCTATTTAAATGTCTTCATTTTCTTGAAAGCATTAAGTTGTCTAATTTTATTTCTCCTGACATCCACCAGTGAGGTATCCTAATGTTTTTAAAAAAGCAAGGACTTACCCTTACAACATATGTGGTGGGAAACCTTTGGTTTGTCCAGTCCTCGACCAGCTTTGTGACACTCCATTCTGGAGCTGGTCAACATTGTGTTGGGCTCCAAATACAAGTCAAAGTAGCCCAAGGGAGCTATAATCATTGAACATCACTGCCCTCCACCCTCCCACTCCCCTGGTTGAACTGCGCGTTTCGGGAAATACAGTGCCTCTCAGAACTCCCTGTGGAATGATAGCATCTCCACTGATAGACTGATGTGGCAGATGTTGTATATTACTGGTGTATACTGGAAATTATTTAATTTTATACCAAATAATTAAAACCTTCCAGAAAATGTTGTTTTAAAGCATCCTAAAATATTCAGTGACACTCTTAAGATATGAAACAGAGAGATTCCATATTAAGCCCTAGATCTCTTCCTTTTTCACACTATATGTGAAGGATTTTATTGAGTTTTTTAGCAAGGCAACATGCCATTCCAAAATATTTTTTAACAATGATATTTCATCATTAATAGATACTTAATTTTATTAAATATTCTAATATGTTGAAATATATGTTAATTTAATTGATATCTCCATTGTATTTTTCCACTGAATTTATTATGAAACACTTAGACATTTGAGACATTAATACAAAATAGCTGTGGGTGATTTATATTATGCTAAAACTAAATATCCTATCATTTCAAAATGCTGTCACAGGGTGGAACAGCAGCAACAAAATAGTATGTTTCCATTATATTTCTTGAAGTATATTTTTCACACTTCTCAACCAGAATGTAGATAATGTCTAAAATTTTCAAAAGCATTTTAAGTCCTATTTTCAGAAGTTACTCAGAAACTTTTGAAAAACCTATACCACATCTCATAAAGATCAGTAAGATACAGGCATTTAAAAACCTAATATATTTTTGACCCAGATTACTTTGCATTTTTGAAAATATTATGCTTAGATTTCCATGCCACATTAGAAAATGGAACTGAGACTCCTAAATCACTTGGGCTCTTTCAAAAAATGTACCCAACATAAGAATGCCTATGCTCCTTACAGTGATGATCTTGCCATGATGGTCCAGGAAATATGTAAGAGGCAAGGATATAGTGTAATATATTTTATCAGACCAACCACATAGAGAGAGTTTTTAGATATGCTTTTGGCCACAAAGGTTTCCTTCTTTAGATCTCCCGTTTTGCAAAATCATTTACATCTGTCTCAAGTGAGGTGGAAGTGTAATAGTCAAACCTAGCATCATTATACATTTTGCATACATGAAAAGACAGTAAAAGTTACAAGATACTGGAATATCAGGCTAAAGAAAGATTAGGAGCAGCAACAGACTCCATCATTCCTAGATGTGCTACTTCTGGGAAGCATAAACACTAGCGTGATGTTTCTATAATACCATCACATATCTCTGACAGGCTGGCAAGATAGGTAGCTGAAGATGCACGTTTCCCACCCCAACCCCTACAGACAGTTTTTGTCCATAGTTTTTGGAAAATAATATTTTCTATGGTTATTTTACTTGAGGATTAGCTAGTGAAGAGCATGAAGAAGTGAGCCTGCCTGATGGCTCTTTTCTTTACACCTGCGTGTAGAGGAAGGCCTCCAGTGCATAAGGCCATGGTTTCTAAATAAAAAAAAAAATAAGTCTACTATTTCTTGTTTATTCTGTGGATACAACACAGGCTGCTTGTGAAATAAAATCCCTGCAACCCTTTTTATGAGGTCACTTCTGTAAAGAGATTGGTAACCTTGTCAAAAGACCCCATCAAGAGGAGCTTCCAATTTTCCAAACAGTCAATTATGAGACTGAACTGAGAAGGTAACAATAAAGGGCTTTGTTTGAAAGCCTAAACACGCTTAAAGGACCATGAAATCCATACTTCTCCCCATAGGAAGCATTTGCCTCTGGATATGTCAGAGTGACTGAAGCTTTGGAAAAAGAGATGTGCTTACTGAAATCTCCATGAATAATTCAGTTATTAGTGGACAGGGAGTAGGAAATTTGTTACTTGCAACACTTTTCCCTACACAGAAGTTCCAGGTAATAAGCAACAAATACACCCTTCAGAAATATTTTTTCCCCTAAAAAATGATAGAGGTTTTTTGAGGCTTTTATTAAATAGAGCTTTCATTTTTTGAAAGACTGCCTGGCTTTAACTACCGAACTGTTTAAGGGTAATTAATTTTAGTATAAGGTTGTTATAAACAGAACAGAAGGCTGTGGCTCTGCTAGTACATTTCAACTTAAAATTGGAATTGGCCCTCTAAATTGGTTTGGAGTAACGTTTGTGAGCCTAAGTCTGGCCTCACGCAATGGCATTGAAGTTGGGTATGCATGTATGAGGTTAGAGTTAGGGTCTTGTCACATGTTCAGTTGTCACATTTGCAAATCATTAGACTGTAGTGACCTATTAAAGTTAGCGTGTGTCGGGAGATAACCCTCCCTTGAAAAAGAACTACTTTGCAGTGCCCTGAAGGCACTCAATATGAGCTTACATGCTTGAACATGTGTCTGTTTGCGTTTTATCTGGATTTAGTAAGTGTTAAGTTGAACGTGTGACACTACCCTCAGGTTCTCAGTCTAAACATAGTTATGACCAGAAATAGGCAAGTTAGATA
Organism: Alligator mississippiensis; assembly: GCF_030867095.1. Classification (NCBI taxonomy): domain Eukaryota; kingdom Metazoa; phylum Chordata; order Crocodylia; family Alligatoridae; genus Alligator; species Alligator mississippiensis. Next base: position 72,394,454 of record NC_081827.1, read on the forward strand.
TACTTTAAGGGCTAGTTCACTCTAATGTCCATCAAATGCTGATTATTGTGTTGAATGCCATCACTCCTGAAAAAATACTTCCTGGCTGCTACTCGATGGCAACTCTGTATAGTAGCGATTTTATAGAGAGACTCCCATGTGAAATACAGACATGCAGGAGCCATCCTTTCTCCTGGTTTATTTTTAAGATAGTAGATACAAAGCAGTTTCTTTACTAGACCCAGGGAAACCTGTGAACAAGTGAGTAGCCTGAATGGTATTTTAATAACTGCTTTCAAAGTGAGCATCTGTAGGATAGTACAGCTCACTGAAGTACAACATCCTGTTCAAGTACAACAGCTTTGGACCCCCATTGCCTAACATTTTATATTATCATTGATTGACCTGTTAGTTCTTTTGGAGGTGTTTTTATCCTCAGTTAAGTCCTGGAAAGAGACAACCAGATTCAGCTCAGTTTACAAAATGGCTGCTAGGTAAATGAGTTGGACAAATGGCAAATAGAGAAAAGAAAGCAACACAAATCATCAAAATAGTACGCTGTAAGGCTTTCACTGTAAAGGAACCTCACACTCCTTCCTTGAAATGGATGTCCTAATTTTTTGGTCTTGAGAGTCCGCATAGGTCAAGCACCCCAAGTTAAGTCTCAACTGGCTAAAGTCCTTGAATGAAAATCTATGTGATGAAAACCTAAGTTCTTATGATTTGAGCCTAATAAAACATCCTTCCTTATTTTTGAACTTCAGGACCTAAAAAGCATCTATAACAGCAGTTGAGGACATCCTGACACGGTACAGAATACCAGTAAAATGATGCATAAATCCTTCAATCTAAAATAGACCCTAGTCAATCCAATTTTTCAATTTGAGGCAGTGCAAGCCTGATGGTACAATTTTGATGCTGTTCTTTTTAAAACAAGAAAAACAATGCACATCCTCAGAATCATCTTTGGCTCATCTCCGTTTTTATCTCCTTGCTTTAGTGATATTTTCTACACCCTTTAAATGTCCAGCTGATTTAACATTTGCACTAACTCTAAATGTTTTTCTGCCCTTGAAGGTACGGAGAAGCATTATTTATGAATTCTAAACTTATCAGTGGCGTCACAGAATTCCTTAATACCGAGGTAGAACTAAATGAGGTAAATATTAAATCAACCTAAGTGCTTGAACTTGTTTCTGTCTTAAGTCTTGTTTTTGTCTCCATTGTCCGAGGGTGGGGATAGGTAGAAACACTGAAGTTCAGCAGCTGCAAAGGTCAAAGGGGCTGAAAAATCTTTCTATTGAATGAGAGCAGACAGTGACCCATGAGGAAGATGAATCACTTTGGGTTTCTTGCATTCAGTGTGACCAAACCCTGAAGGTGTGGGCAGGTAGTGAACAGGACCCAGTCATCAAAAAATGCTAGCTGCTTAGCAGAGACAATACAAGCACATCTTGCAATTGGGCAGCAAGAGGCCAGTGTCATGCAACTGGGGAAGATGATTGTCAAGGAGCTGTTGGTTGGTTAGTGGCCTGTGGACCAACAAAGTTATTTCAGGCAACTCTTTCTGTGCTGTACAACAATATTGGACTTCTTTTGGTCATAACTGCAAATCCTGCCACTGCGAGTTTTTTCTTTTTAACACCCCTCCACAGTACATGGCAGACCCTCAGCAGGGAAAGAAGGCACACCAATTTAAATAGAGATTTTGAGCTGTTTATTATAGTAAACTGTTTATTATAGTAAACTGTATATAAGCTTAGAATTTTATTTCTAATTTGTCTGAGTGAGAATATGGGTTCAAATTCTGCAGCTGGACTTGGGTGTCTTGCTATCCTTTGCTCAGAACATTAAATACTGCCCTGTTATATCCATTTCAGGGATGTGCTACAGTGAAAATGAAAACCCTAATGTCTGTGATAAGAACGGGGAATAATGCCAGTGGTCTGTGTGTTGTTCCTCTGTCTACAGTACTTTAAATGTGGTCTAGCTGCTAACCCTTGTATTCTAGGCAGATTCTACCTTTGAAATTATATTCTTGCCTAAATTATCTATATTTTTCAATTGTTTATGATAATCCGGCTTACCTTTATTTGTCTGAGGTAGTTGTATGGTAGTGTTTATGTATTGCTTATCAGCTGCTTTATATCATCCCAAATGGATAAAATGATCTTACACAATATAATCACTGATGACCAAAGGCTGGTTACAGCCTTCGTGGTCATGCTGTACTTTTCTCTACACTATAGTTTTGCCAAACTCAGAATTCAAGAGCCACAGCTGGCTTCCCCAAGGCCAGTCATCTGGGATGGATAGAGTCAGCCAGCTTTCAGTATTCAGACAGCAGGCAAGAGCATGCTGTATTCTCAGTTTCCACCTCCATAACATGGATAACTGCCTGTCTCCACCTCCCCTAAGAGAACCTGGCCATAGAATCACTTGGTAAGAAGGTGTACAGATGTACAAGTTGATCTTCAGCGATGCAAAGTGCCTCCTGTCGTATTAACTTTAGTGGAAAATGGGATTGTTCAGCACCTCACTTTAAGGATCAAACCCTTTCTCTTTAAACAATTGTCAAAATATGGTATAACCTAAAATCAAGCTTCAATAAATATATAGAATTTACCTTCACTAAGGAGCAAATGTTTGGTAACCATGAATAATAGTACCTACAACCAATCAGTCTTACATGAGAGATTATTTTTTACTATCAACATGTTAAACAGATCACTCTTCCATTTCTCTTCACTTAAATCTAGTATTAATCCAACACCAGTGCCATTAGCTGAACAGCCCAAAATATAATGTCACATCTGGTATTATCATAATTTAAATATCATGCAAGACATCTAGTCCAAAACTTAGAAAATAATCATCCATGAACTACTGCTGGTGGGTTCTTCACATTGTGGCCATCGCCAGTAACTGAAGCTACTTTGCTCCCTTCCCTAGACCATTCATCTGTAGTAATCTGACTAGTTTTACCAGGCCAACTAAAACACATCCATTATGTTTGAATATACTAAATTCTCTCAGAAGAAGCCATGCTTCTGTTATTTGACTTTTACTCCTGAAGCTGAACTGGGAGCCTTTCCAGTGCTCCCAATTTAATTTCTTAAGTAGGAATAAAACTTCAAAGAAGCCCAGCTGTCAGCAAAGTACAGCAGCTGGGCTATAGGAGAGGGGGAAGAAATGATGTTAATGCAATCCGGCATTGACGTGTCAATATCTTCCAGCACAATTTGAAGCAATCGAATCACACCTAATTGACACAGTCTGCTGTCTTACTGCATTTCATAATAAATCTCTCTGCATGATAGTGCATTTACTGTAGTGGTGATTGTAGGGGTTTCTTCTAAATACCTGACTTGTTTACATGCATTGGTAATACTTACTCACTTCAGTTCATGCAAATTTAACTTGTTAAATTGTATTTCCAGCTAAAGAACTTTATAAAGAGCTATGAGGAGGGAGCTGCTGCCTCTTTCTCTCGAGCTGTGGAAACAGTGGAAGCCAATGTGCGATGGCAAAAGCTTTATAAAGAAGAACTCTTCCAGTGGCTAAGAAAATCCCTGGCACACTAATCCATGTCTCTAATTAACCATTTAACATGAAGTTTGCAAGAAGTGCATTTTGAGAGATTCTAAATGCATTTGACATTGAAATAATGAAGACAAGATCAGAAATACAGGGAGGTTTCTTTTGCACTGGGCTCTTTTAAAACTGTAAAAGCAAACAAACTCGTGAAAGAAGAGGTCATGATGCTTGTGAAATCCGGCCCTCTGTGTACATGACCAAACATGATATTAAGTGGTGCATGTAAATGTTACCGTCAGTTTGAAAAAAACTTCAGAGTATTTTGTGCATGGTTGTATGGTCCCTGCCTGTATTCTTAGCATGCTCACTTACAATGGCCAAGTTTTGTATGTAAATTCCTGTTACATCAAAGATGGGCATTATGCAAAAGCACAAAGACTATGACAATCAGTGTTGTTATGAACAGAAGGATTGAAAGGAAGGAAAGGGAAATGTGAAAGGCTCAAAACACAGGAGCAGCATGAGAAGTCAAGTCACCCATCCATGATAGATGCCAATTATTGCAGCACTATTTCAGATTGTCTCTTACTGATTATAAGGATGCCAACTCATTTTTGAGTTGCCAATTGTTATATATGCAGTCTCCATATTCCCATACTTAAATAAAATGTACATATATATTGAGAGAAAAAGATATCACTCATATAGTACTGTAATTGTATAAGTCAATCTTGTTCACTGCTGATCAGTGAATCAACAAATTTTGAGTTTTAATCGTGGACGTATGCAGTGTTTATGGTGAGAAATTTGCATAGCTGTTTGGACCAAATCCATAAACCATCTCAATGCAAGGGTATTCAGGATGGGTTCCTCAACCTGTGCAGTAGTTAGTTATGCAGCTGCTAATGCACAAGTTTCAGAAATACTTATCAAATTCAGATGGAGATAGGCAAAAGGGGAGAATAACTTGCATCCATGAACACAAAATTAAACAGGAAGCTACCTTGCACATGACAGGTCAGCCTCAATAATGATCTGGTATAAAAGCCGAATTACTTAAATTGTCTACAGTTGAGTCAGCAGCAGAGTGACATTTTCGTAAATACAGGACCTGCCATTTTTGCCAACTTTTTAAAAAAGAAAAAGTGAAATATGGAGTTATATATTTGTAGTGAATAATATTGAGAAAATTCTCCTTCCATATTCATTTCCTTTTACTACACCTAAGGGGAGTGTCGGTGTTCTAAACCTACATGCAGTATTTATTTCTAATCATATATTCAAGAGAGCAGGAATATAATGAATCTGTAGTATATAATGGTATTCTGCATTCTTGGTGCCCTTTCTTGGGGATAAAACTTGATTTCCTCATCTTACGGCCATATGCTCCCTGAGCATTACCACAGGGAAAAGAGCAGTCACAGAAAACTCATGGGAAACGGACTGTGGCTATTCAGACAGGAGACGGTAGATATACAGTAGTATTTCTGTGCCCCACCATTTGACAACAGTATGGCATATCAGCTCTGCTCCTCTGGAGGAGTATGGGGGAGAGCCATTCCCTTCAAAATGCATAGAAGCTCACAAAATGCATCATAGTAGCATTAACTCATTCTAAATAGACTTTTTTCACAGATAGGATATAAGTAAGCTCCATTAGTCGATGAGCCCCAACATGGTCAACTGCCAGATTGAAGTACAGCGTTGTGTAGAGAGCACTTTCTAATATAGCCTCTTGTTCCCATGGAACTTTTGATCCTCAAGAGCTGGTAGGCACGTCCCAGGAGTATTCTGCCCTACTGCTAACTGTACTGACGCAGGCCAGTGCAGCAGAACACCACTAGCCCAAAAGCTGCAGTTCTTGATCCTTCCATTGTGTATCTTTTACCATGCAAAGGGTGTGGTTGTGTCGGACCAAGTATTTAAAACTCTTGTTTTGCTTAGTAGCGTGCAGGACTGCTGACCTCGTATAACCAAAAGTAGAGGGAGTTCTTTGCTCTTATGTGACATGCAGTGTAGTAAGCCCTAAACATCCGTGCTGTGTTGCAATGTTAGCGAGCTGCTGATTTTCTCCCGGAGACATTTTCATGTCTGTAATGAGTAAAGTCCTCCTTATGTATCTTTTACCTACCTCACAGGGGTGTTGTGAGGCTTGATTAATGTTAGCAAAGCACTTTAATGCTCTCTGATGAAAGGCACTACAAAGTGTGAAGTATTTTTTGCGTGGTTGACCAAACTCTGCCTCAATGCCAATATGTAGCTGCACATTGTGTGATTCCTTTATGAGAAAATAGCATGCAGCTCTCTTACAATAAAAACAAAGCCAAAAAATTCTTGGCAATTCCCTTCAGATTTTACTAGCCAAAGACTCTCCAGAAAGTTTGATGCTTAAACATGAACTGGCTTGAAAAATTTAGAAAAAAAGATATGTACCCAATGGTCTGTATGTTTCAAACTACATTGTGGATCATCTTCATTAACTTTTTGTCACTGCAGTTAGAACTCCATACATTCAGGACATATGTAGAAGTTTCTGATCTTTTTAATGATTATGGGCTAATCTAAAGGGCAGGCTGATTCATTCAAATTGAGAGATTTTGTTCTGGTTGTGAATTTCGGAGAGTACAGAACAGTTTTCACTATTGCTTTTTCAGATATGGGATTTTTGAGGATTTTTAGTCTTTTCTTGTAAATTTAGTTAATGTTGAGTCTAAGTCTAACATTTTAGTTGCTTTATAAATTTTTTAGTGGCCTTGAGTGACTGGTCTACCACAAATATCAAACCTAGTTGTATGTATTATACATACCTATTGTTGTATTGCTTATAATTATTGTATTATAGAGATGTTGGTTTTACTGCTATAGTTAAGGCTGACTTGGCCTTTCATTATAAACCCCTAATCTTTATTTTTGATATTTTGTAATTTGCTGTTTCACATTGAATCAGGCTTAAATTTAAATGGCTTAAATTCAATAAAAGTATAGTTGTTTTCTACAATATTCAAAATCTCTGAATTTAGACATGTCTTTAGATTCTTTTCTGTTTATGTTTGAGGCAATGATGTACTAAAGAGCAATTGATACCTCTTGGAAAATCTTGTAAGAAAAAATAACTTATTGGTCTCTTTGCCAGCTCTTTTATTCCCCTGTCATTAACTAGATATAGCCTCATCTGCAAAACTTGGAATGTGATTGAAAAGTTAAGTATCCTAAACTTAAGGTGTTAGCATGACCAGGATTTTTTTTTTGTTTCTATTAAGAGGAGTTAATTGCAAAATTCATGTCTGTGTTTCAGTTTGGCTTCTGAACTTCCTGCAGAGCTTAAGGTGCTGCTTGGATGAAGGAGGTTAGGTAGACCTATCTCTAGCTCCAACATTTGCATGAACTCAGAATAACTCTATTGTCAACACTTACTCCTTCCTAGGTTATGTGGGGAAAATACATAAATAGCTACAATTCATGCTAATATGAAAATCCATTGCATTTGTATGGCAGCTGCCATCAGAAAATCTCAGTCTGTTCCTTTGAAATCAGGAGAACTGTCTTAGTTTCTACAAGGAATGCATTTGGCACAAAGTAGTTGAGAGCAGCATAACAATGAGCATAGTGCTTAACTGAGAGTAGAATAAACTAAGTGAATATATCAAGATTCACCTTTGTTAGTATGATGATTAACTGTGCATAGTTTTGGTGCAAAACCAGAAAAGTGGGTTCAAGTTCCTTTGAAATGTTCATAAACTTAAATGATCCTGTCAGAAAATAGTGCGAATTTCATTTCCAATTGGAAGTTGAAGATGAATTCTGTGTGGTTTTGGGATAGTTATGGATATTGTACACCATTCCAAATGTCACAGAAAATTATGGCTTTTATTGGCACAGATAAACCCTTTCACAGCAGAGATCCTGAATCATACAATTACATTTTAGGAATAAAGAATAACAGAAAATAAATCATGAAAGAGAAATTATGAAAGCATAATTAAGACATTATGAATTCTGTATATATAGAAGAAATCCTTTTTCCAGACAGATTTCCCATAAGCTGTCAGTAACTCTCCTTGGCAATTGAATATTACAGGTAGCGAAACAAGCACTTTCTACAGTGGAGGTGCTGACATTTAGGTATATAAATAAAACTGGGTTTTTTTCCAGTGCTGCTGATCATTAACCACTCTAATTGAAATCGGTGAATGGTGAGGGGAGCTAGTCAAAATATTGCATGTTTCAGGATTTTGTCTTGAAATAAAGAGAAAATTGTTCAAAATCACTTTCGGAAGGTAAAAAGGTCCTACACATGAAACCAGCTGCAGCTCAAAAAACTTTGGATCACTATATAACTGGATAATTTTGCCCATCCCATCCCTTTTCAGGGATACTCATGTTATGATGTGATGATTATTCAACTTATCTGAACTCTGGCACAGACCTTTGGTTGCAGCAACACCATAGCAAAATTAATAGAAGAATATATTGGGCATATATCCTGACCCTGAGCTGGCTGGGCAGCAGGCAGTTCTACAAGCATTAAGTTAGAACAGCCTGAAGGCTGCTGCAATTTCTACCTGCTCCTAACAGCCCCAAAGGATCAGTTGTGTTGCTGAGGATGACGGAAGTGCTGGGGAGTCTCAGTCAAATGCCTGAGACTGAGAGCCAGGCAAAGGAAGTTATAAGAATTCCTCTGGTGGATTTTTTTTAAACTAAAGGGCCTTGCTACACATTAATTTTGGGCCGCTCCCAGAGGTCTTAATCTCTGTATTGTCCACACATTAATACCTGAAATTAGTTTTAAGCACACTTTAGGTGGCTTAAAGTTTTCTCTCTCCGGGGCAGGTTTATCCTTGATCCATGTTACCCAGCTTGTGTTAATGTGTGGCCACTCTCCACAAATGAGCTGCCCAAGTTGCAGTCCTCCAGCATCCCAGGATGCAGTGTTCCCTCCCCACCCTCCTATTTTGTGTGGATGAACTTTCCACCCCCTGAGCTCTACTGCCCAAGGGGCAGTTCTGGAACCAAGCCAACTCCCACTCCCAGGGGAGGTGACTTTGCCATGCCCAGAGGTGCAACCCCATATAAGCAACCTGCAGAGCACATGCCAACTAGCCAGGTGACAGGCCATGGATGGGTCAAGGACTAGGCCTAGTGGGGGAGGCAGGGGAACAAGTCCAGAGGCAGAACAGGTCCCGATGAGCTGGGGCTCTTTGCTAGGGCAGGGGCAGTAGGTTCCCCAAAAGTGCCTTCCCTCACTGCTCCCAGCCACCTTGGGAAGTATAACCAGCAGCCCCCACACTCCAATCCTAAATTCCAGCTTACTAAAACATGAGACCTTTAATTTACGTCTTCTTTGTTTCTTTTTAAATACAATTTTATTTTATCCTTTTTATTTCATCCTTCAGTGGCTGACTTCCTTCATTTCACTGCCCTTCCTTCAACCCCATTTCCTTTCCGCCTCCCATTTCATAACCCACGCCCATCCTATTAAATCTCTGCCTTCTGGCTTCATGTTTCCACTCTACCCCCACAACCAATCTCTCACCCCCACAACCTAGAGCAGGGATAGAAAAGCCTGTCCTGGCTCATCAGCCCTGTAGTGGCAACTCACAAATGCAGCTCCTAGTCAGGCCCCTGCTCACCAGTCCTCTAGCGGCAAGTCACAGCCGTGCAGGGGCAGGCAGTTAGAGAAGGTTTTTAGCCTTAAGGTGTGACTGCTCCAAACTCAAGCTAGCACTAACACTGATCAGCGTTTGAGCAGCTCAAAGTGCACTGTATAACAAGGCCCTAAGTCTCCTTATGACTTTTCATATGGTATCTGCAAGTGAGCCTGAACTGCAAGGAAGAATCTGGACTATTAATTTAACACAGCCAAGTTGGAAAATATTGAGCAAAATCATTAAAAGATTACTTTAATGTCTGCTCTTCTAATCCATTTGAAGCAGTAAGAGTAGTTTGAATATTTTAAATACTTGAAAAAGCCACAGACTGTATATTCTGTTTCAGTTTATTTTTAAATCATTAAAATGTACCATTTGCTTTCTTAAGACTTCAAAGATTTTAGAATGAGCCACTGCAGGTGAATGGAAACTAGAGTGCATTGAAGCTTTGTCAGTGCCAGCTCATAAAGTTTACATGATGCAGTTAATGCACTGACAAAATTGCAGTTCATTGGTGCAAGTCTATTGTGCCAATGTCCTGTTTCATACATAAATCTGGAACAAATTAAATACGTCACTGCAACTGTAAATATTTAAATTTATGCTTATCAATAGGCAAACACTAAAGTGTGTTAACTGCAACCCCAATTTGCACAACTGATCCTTGCTGATGTACGAGTCCTTCCATTATTACAAATCAGGAGGAGATTACGCTAGGTCAGGAATACTCACTGAAATAAGGCTGGTCCTTTTGGGGCATCAGGCTTGAGAAGAGTTTGGGAATCAAGTTGATATTAAAAGGAGACTGACTCAGTATTCTCAAGTTATTGTATAGGGAGTTTTCTATTTACTTATGTGCACCATAATGATATATTGGTAGAGAATATGCATATCTGTAACATTCCTGGAGTTGAGCACAGGCTGTCTGTGCTTCAGTACAACTGGGAAGAAAAAGATTCCCCCATCACTGCCTTTTTTGAAAACTTCCTTGACTGCATGGAAGGGTTTGCCTCACAGTCATGTTATAATAAATGAATGCTTTTTAAATACTAAGTAGACTATATTGTAGTATGTTCAGGAAGAGGCCAAGAGTAACCACCCACACAGTGTTCTCTGCATTACATTTCAGCAAATCCTTGTTAATTTCTGCTATTTGAAAAACAATCGTTAATCACAAAGATGGAGCCTGATCCTCAGCTGCTGTCCCCCTGAGGCACATCCACTCATATGAATGCTATATAAATCAGTTGAGGGATGTAGCCAAGTGGTTCCCAACCTTTTTAGATTCAAGTCACCCCTCAATAGACTCAAGGCACCCCTTGAAAAATGCCAGCTCTTAGTGTTAACTCAATTTTTCACTACAGAAAGATAACAGAGCAATTATTTTGTTGCAAACAACAGTTCAGAATGTGTTTAATACTGTGTATTCCTATGTTAAATCTCTGGGTCTGCCTTGTGAATGATGTTTGCAAATCAGCAGTGCAACATTGAATGGTACCCTGTAGCATATTTGAAAGGATCTCAGGGCACTCCAGGGTGCCACAACACCCTGGTTGAGAATCACTCGGGGTAGCCCATTGTTTTCAAAACAATCACATGAGAAGACTTCAAAAATAATGTACAGGATGTTTTTCATATTTGCAGATGTATTTCAACAACGTGCATTTGATTAAAAGTTGGCTTTGCTTTTTATGTTGCTCTTTGTTTATAATAACATGCTGTAACCGATTCCAGTACGATGAAGCTTTATGTTGTGTTCTGAGAACTACAAAATATTGTTCTGTGGAAAGCGTAATTGCTACCCTCCCTTTTTAACAGCAAAATTCTAGACTTAAGCAACCACCAAGTTCCCTAACCAAGCTCAGTGAAAAAAAAATGCTAAATTTCTATCTAAAACATTATTGTAATTACTGCATAACCACCCCTGTATAGTGGCAGCTTTTTTATACATACAATTGTAATTCTTCAACATTGTTTTTATGTTTATGGGGCAGTAGATTTTTGTTGTGGATAAGAACATTTGTAGCCTTAAAAAAAAAAAAATTAGAGCTCAGCATCAAATGTTGTGCTGAAGCTGTTTGATTGCTCTATTTCTGCAGAAGATAAAATATATATAAAACACAGTTACCTGAAAACTAATGATGTGTTCCAAAACATACACACAGATGAGAAAAGGAGATCATAATGTTGAACATAAAGGTTTGATAAGAAATCCCATTATTTTCCAAAGGACTGTCCAGTGTAACATCCTTTGACATTGCAAGTAGAGCAAAAGAGTCCTGCAGCTACTAACGCCACTTATAATTGAGGACTTATTCTATTAATTCTGTCTCAACTTTAGATTAATTCTAAATATTGTAATTAAAAAAGCGTATTTTTCAATCAGTTCTCAAATATGTACTTTTCTTGAATGTAAATCTTATTCAAATAAGATGTGCAATCACTCAATTTGAATATGATTTGCCAGCGGTTTCATATATCAAATAGCATTTTGCAAGATTAGAATACCATTTATAATTTGAGAGAGAGAAAAAAACAGCATTGCATGGTATCAGGTTTGTTCCTCTCTATGTAAATACCATATGTGTATGTATGTGTGTCTGTGTATATATATATATATATATATATAGACATAGATATATGCGTGTGTGTGTGTGTCTGTGATCAATTCTTATGATCAATTCTTGATCCTGGTCTTTTACCATTAGCTTTAATGTGTTTAGAGTCTGTTTCATTGTGACTATCACTGAAAATGCATTTGTACTTACAGTGCATACTTAGAAGTCCCAATTCAAAGCAGTTAACTCTGTACTTAAGTGCCCACCTCTTAAGAAAAGTGTTTAAATACATGTGTTAGTGTCTATGGATGCATCTGCACAAGAGGCTATGTCACCGTAACAATGAGCTACGGCAACGTAACGCCAGCGAGCACTAACCATGATGCTGCCTCTGCTGCGCAGTAGCTTGTTGTTACTGTGCAGTAGGATTGGAAACACCCCATGCATTGCTGGGACTGCACAGTACTGGTGGGTACTATGCAGTCATTTAGTACTTGCTTTAGCATTTTCAGTGCACTTTCAATGATAGTGCTAAAGCAAGTACTAAATCACTGCACAGTGGGGCACATGTGTAAACGTGCCCTTTAAGTACAAATTTAAGAGCCCGGTACAGCAAAGGATTTAACCACATGTACGGTGTTAAGCATGTACATATTTTGGGACCTTGATACAGCAAGATACTTAGACGTGAGCAATCCCATTGGTTCTTCAGTGCGACTGCTGACATGCTTAAAGTTAAACATTGACCTAGGCCCCTTGCTAAAGTAGTTTCCCAGAAAAGAGACCGATTCAAACACACACGAAAAGTAAACTAGGTACTTAAATATTCTGCTGAATCTAAGCTTAAAATAATAAGTTCTTAAAACTGGTCCAAACATCTATCTCTTCTCTTTTACATGAAGGCATATATTTTGCATATGGGAAGATCTCAATTGATTCTGAAGGTTAACTTATTATATTTAAGGTTGCCAAATCTAACAGATTTTTTTTTGTTTTTTTTAAACATCCTAGGATGGGGGAAATGGAATGGATCCATTTTTACTAGAAGAAAATATGGAATCTCACTAAGCAATTTAAAGCATTAACCAAATAATAAGTATACATTTGTGTTAGCTTACCACAAAAAGTGTTTTTTCTATGCTATGCCTTTAAAATCTTCTCCATAAATACTGAACCACTATGTATTCCACATGAAATTTTTATTCCATTCTAACTAAGGACTGACTAAATGGATTTTTTTTCTAAATGAGAAACTTTATCTTCTGTATTTTAAGCAGAATGAATTTGAATTTTGCCTATGATAATAAAATTTTGTACAGTAATGTGTAATTCATCACCGTCTTAATTTTCTGATGTGGAGACAAGGTTAAGATAAATAATAGCCGCAGCCTTTGATTATGTTCCTATTTTCACTTGTGATAACAGTTCAATAATGCTGAATGACTGCCCTGTAGAGTCCTGCAGAACCCCCCCCCCCCCCACAAGAAATAACATTTTTGACATGAGGAATTTTTCAAAATGCATCAGGATGGTGAGACCAGCACATGGGAGAACAAGATCAGAAAATCAGAAATCTTGGTGCAATATTCTTGACTTCTCTTCCATGCAGATAAATCACTAAGGATGAAACTGAGAGTGGAATCTGGCCATTGTACTTTTTAATTATGCAAATTTTGCTAAATTAAAAGACCTTTGCTGGGAAGTGATTTCAATTGGAATGCAGTCTCAATGACTTTTTAATAGGGTTCTTGAACTTACCAGACTTTTTTTGAATAATAGTTTTCAATAACAAGATGATCTGAAATATATGCAATTATTTACTCATTGGTTACAGTCAGAGGGTGAAAGTCAATTGAAGCATTGACTTTGATGTTGGCGGGAAGTGGGAACCAGAACCTTGCTGTTCAAAATACACGTTTCAAGGTCAGGTTCTCTTTTGTAACAGGTGTTTTCCCTCTTGGTACAGCATTAATCTCATAGAAGGTCGCAAGGAAACTTGTTAGGTTTCCTGGTCCTGCAGAGCATTGTGAACATTATAATTAATAGGACTAATCACTTTGGCCAAGTTACAAACATACCTAAGAGCTAAAACAAATATTTTTGTAGTGACCTGCCCAGTGATGTACTATGGTTCCATGGGCACAGGATTCATCCCGTTGTATCCTCCATCACCAGAAGTCACAAGTCAATCTGTCCTCCTCTTCCCTGACTATGCTTTCTACATTCACAGCCAGGGGTCAAGGGTAGATAGCATGGGAGCTGCTATGGAGACTCATGTGACTGCAGATCCCAGTACACAGAATACACCTTGAAGACAGAGAATCTGCTAGCCATAGGGGCACTGTGCACCAAGTGATTGGCAGAAAACAGCTTTACAACATGGTAGTATCTGGCCCTTCAATTTTAGTCTTAAATTAGTATGCTAATAGCATTAAAGCAAAGTGCAACAGTAGCACAGCACCACCTTCCCAGAAGTAATACTAAAAGCAGTGTTTAGTGGGGATGAGAAAAAGGCATTAGTTCTTTTTGAAACTCAGATGACAGTTCATCTTATAGTCAAACTTCAAAAAGGAAATGGTCATTTTCTTCCCAGTCTGGCAACTGCAGTTGGCAGCATTTTCAAAAGGTGGTCAGACTTCTTTAAAGCTGAACATTTTATCATTGACTCTGAATGGAAAGCTGTTTGTTTGCTTTCAGTTCAGTGTTTCAATAAGAAAGTAACTTTAAAGGTACTGACACACTTAGAAATCACACTAGCTTGAAAACGTGAGAAGTAGAGGAAGCTACAGCCTTTGATTTGCAACTTAATTTTGGACTATACTAAGAACCATCTTAAGTAGTGGGCACTATTTTTGTCAGCTTTGATTCCCTCTTATCCTTGGCCCATTGCTTTTTATAAAATGCTTAGCCATTAAGGTCTTGATCCTTTAAACTGTTTTGCATAGATAGGCTAGAACTTATCTATGTGAAATAGATTAGCCTATCTATCAGTCACCCAGGCAGAGCACCATTAATTCTATGATGCTCTGGAAAAGTTTGCAATAACAGGACCTTGGTAAAATAGGTGATCCAGTAGATGGGCTGGTGACATCCCCATGCCTCACTGAGAATCCAAGCAGCAGCATTGGCAAGAAGGCCTAAGTGGTCAATCAGTCCATGGCTTTGGAGAAAAGAATATCACTGTATTTTCATGAGGGACACCCACATTTCATATGCATTGATCATCTACACAATCATCAGGCAAATAAAATTAATTTTTAATTACACAGGGTTGGCAATAACTGACTAAATACAATTGCCAAAATAAAAGCTTCAACTAATACTGTATAGCATTTAGAACTGTAGTTATTTTTTGAATTGGCCATACTTGAGCCTCTGTCTCTTAACTGGCACCAGAATCTCCTAAATGACTAAGGAGATCTGGAGACATAATGATAAAACTTCTGGGTCTTTTATAGAGACTGTTTAATGCTATCTATGCGTTGATGGTAAATCACAGAACTTCCCATTCACTAAGTCTAATCCATACAGTACTGATGGTGATACCCACACCTCCGTTGCTACTTTTTAAATGTACACAAAATTTAAGCTATTTGCAGCATTTTCAGCTTGCAAGATGCCAAGCATTTTGATTCTGATCCAGCAAAGCTCTTAAGTGTGTGCTTAACTTCAAGCAAATAAGTAGTCCTCTTGCAGTCATGTGGTAGAGTCAAGCACACATTTAAGTGCTTTGCTGGATTGGAGCCAGTCTTCAGCACCTAGCAGGATCCAATCCTAATACAGCCCTTTTGCTGTGCAGTGTATTGAACATGATCTTAATTACTTACAGCATAACTACAGCTTTACCTTTAAAATATCTTTTTCTTTCTTGAACTTTCTCTGGAATAATTTTTGTCTGTTATACTTGTCATCATCTTTGACCTGCTCATTGCAGAAGGTTAAGAAAAAAGGAAGAGGAGGAGGATAATGAGATGCTATTACATGACATGTCTATTACAATAATTCATTTCATATGGCACAGAACCCTTGCCAGTGATAAATGTATGTTACTGGTGCAATTATAAGTTGTACCTTGAACTTTTTCAACAATACAACTGCCAGAAGGTTGATATAAGTACAAGTGTGAATAGGATAAAATCCCTTCTAAGGAATGAAATAGCTCACAAATCCAATGGTAAAATAAATGGTATTATTTTGGAGATGGGATTTTTAACTACTAAGTATTGGGGATTAATACCATCAACTTAAAAATGTTTGTTCTAGTTCACTTGTTTCCATCCTTCTCTGCTGCTTGGACAAACAGACAGATCCCATAATCATTTTTAAGGAAATGGAAGTAAGCATGTGAGTTGTTGGCATGGACAAAGTGGATTTTAAATATATGTGCACTGGAGCAAATCATTGGATGGTAAATATCCATGTGGGTATTTTGATCTCAGTAAAGTGATACTGATTTACACTACCTCTGTGTAATACTGATACTGATTTACACTAGCTGAGTTTTGCCCCACAGACCTCAAACCAGGCAATGCCCAATCCATCCACTGACTGGATCTGGTTAGTGGGCCTGATCCCATGTGCAGGGCAAGTGCAGTGGGGCTAATTTGATTGCATAGGTGGGGAGGGAGCATGGCCCAGCCCCAACCCAGCTGCATAGAGGGAAGAGGCCTCCTGACCCTAATGTGATCATACTAGGGGGAAAGGAGCGGGGCCTGACCCCAACCTGGCTCCATGGGTGGATGAGGCATGACCTGCCTTGATGTGGCCATGTTGGGCTTGGGAATTTGGCAGCAGGGGAAGTGTAGCAGGGTTAATTGCCACTGCGTCCCCGCCTCTATATTTCCCAACTTAGGGCAAGCCTCGCAGGCTAGATACCATGGTGTCACAGGCTGAATTTGGCCCATAGACTGTGTTGAACACACCTGCACTAGCTGATGATGTGGTTCATGTCATGTTGGAAGAACCAAAAACTTTAGGTAACTTATTGGTCATTATACAATTTAAAAATGTGTGTCAATAAAAGATCCACTCAATACAGAAAATTTTAAATTGCGTCCACAAAAACATTGGTTTCTGGTAAGGAGCCGATATAGTGAATTAATAGCCTCCAAGAATCTTCCCTGATACAAAGAAACCATATACATTTAACCATATTCTTCCTCCAGCTGTTCAACACCTTTGAAACAATGGATAGCTGATTGATTACAAAAATTCATGGTTGATGCTTAACACCAAATTTTGTGGGTTTGCAGAGTAGAGCATATTAGGGATTCTATTAAAATGTGCCTTATTTCTACTGGCCTAGGGTTTTAGGCCGCGGTTCTGTTAGGATTTCATCATGTGTGATATGCAACCTCTAGAATTTTTCTTTTCTTTTTAACACAGGTTGAACTGTAAGCTGTACTATATATCCAGACTGCTTGTAACATATTAAAATAAATGAGCTGCTTATGAAGGCTCTTGCTTGAACTAAGCTTAGTTCATAGAATTCAGTAGCAGATAAATGGTTGACTCAGGAATTTTTTTGTTCTCTGTAAATCTCCTTATCATGATGAGTATTTTTGAGTAACTCATAGTTCAGCCTGGCAAAAAAAAAAAAGTTAAATCAAGAACTAAAGAAAAGGTTCAGGATCACATTCATAAAAAAAATTATCTATATATCTGTCTGTACATAATTCATTTTGCTATGAGCTTACCCAGCACTGGAATTTAAAAGGTTCATATGGAGTCTGCCCTTTTACTATTTTTGTGTGCTTGGTATATGATATTAAAATGGGCCCATAATTAATTGATGCAGCCTCACTGATCTTTTTTATCACCTAAACACTCAAAATAAGTCATATCTTGGGGAAAAAAAGGGAAGAAAATGAAGGTCACAATTTTAATATCAGGTGTGCAATTTCAGCTAGAATTTCTGAAACAACATGTGTTCAATGACTGAATGCTGCAATAGGATGCAAAAAAATGCCTAGGATTTTAACTATGTGATTTCTTTAGACAGCACAAAGAGTGCTTAATTCTTGCACACGTTATACTTTCAACTTCTGCTGACCACATGCAAATCTGAAAGGGACAAGGAGAAAAAAAATGTTTTTACTGCTTTAAAAAGCTGAAGAGAAAGCAGCTCTGCTTAGAAAAAGGAATAAGACATAACATAAGTGGTGCCTGATAGTCCAGTATGATGCAATTTAGTTTACTTCATTAGAATTATTATTATTGTACATCAGTGTAAGTGAGAGGAGAATAAGATCCATTGTTTTCTATGCCTTGATGGGAAAGAAGGATGCTAGAGGTACATACTCAATAGGGCTGTGAGAAATAGCTTCATTCTGCTTCAACTTCCATTTCGATGGAACAGTGTTTCATTTTGAGTTTTGTTTTGTTTAAAAATCACTGTTTCATTTCGTTTCATCGAAACTGTTTCACTGTTTCAACACTGTTTTGCTGTTTTGCCCATAGGGTATAACGGGGAATCATAAAACACGGCAGGCAGGCAGAGCGTGGGTTCGCCCGCACTCCTGGGAGGGCTGCAGGGGCTCTGCCAGAGTCCTCCCAGGTGTGCATGCCTCCAGTCTGCCAGCCAGATTATAGACTAGCACTGGACGCAGCCTGCACCCAGCGCCAGAGAGATCACTGCTGCCGCTGGCCCCAGGCAGCAGCATGTGGCTCCTCTCATCCCGCACGCAGATCGGGGACCACTGCCACCCCCACGAGTGTGGAGAGGCCCCGCCATCACCGTAGTCAGTAAGTCTCAAGCACACGAGAGTGGCTGCGGGGATTGCCATGTTGCCTAAGTATCACGGTAAGAATTGGGAGATTCTAAAACAGCATTAACGTGAATAACATGCTGGCGGGGTTGGGTTGATTTTGTGGGAAATTGTGGTTGATGGAATTTTTCCCAGCAATCGCAGATACCGCTCTCTGGGTTGTGTGGTTTCTGTGGAAACCATGAATTAAGTAGGTCCCTATTCATAAAAGACTATCTTGAAGCAGGAACAACAGTGGGAGAGAAAAATTACAGAGTTGCATCTGTGAATGAAGAATGATATATGTGGTGAAAACTTAAAATGGACACACATTACTAGAAAAGAAAAACAACGTGACCAACTAGGAAGACAAATGCAGTCATATGGGATGAAAAAGGTGAATACCATGAATCAAGTGCAGTTTTAAAACATGATCTGAGGAGAGCTATGATTCAGGAGGGAAGACCTTTAATTTAATATGAATGAAACCAGCCAAGGAAGCTGAGCTGGGAAAGGTGAGTATAGTCCTGAAGTAATAATCAGCAAACAAAGGGGAGAACCATTAGGATTTTTTTTCCTGCTGCTATGTTGCCATTGATATAAATGAAAGAGGCCGTTAGCCAGGTTAGTCTGAATTTAGGCAGAGGCAGGGCAGGGTAGTGTCTTACTTGATATTGCTATAAATATTAGTGTGATTGGGCTGTCCCTGCATGCATGTGCTGAAGATAGTAGCATAATTTTTAAATACGACAAAAGAGGTCTGATACTAATGGAGTTAAGGATACCCATTATAAGTTCTCCTAGGGAAGAAAGAGATAATTTCTCTTCTCCTCTATTCTTTTCACATCTCCCTGTTGCCATAGTATCCAAACAGCTCCCAGTATTGCATTAAACAATTACTGTATCAGCTAATACATGAGATTTGATCATTTTTGGTTCATCCCACAGACAGAGTCGAGTATAAATCATGGTGTTTTTGTTATAGGAGGATTTCAATTCTAAGCATTTTTTTCTTTAATGTATATATCATCACTAAATTAGATTGAAGAAAACAAGGTTGAAAAACAGTTTGTCACTAGAATGGAAAGTGGTGTGGTTTGTAATGGTCCTGAGTTCTTGGTGAAGTGTATTCCACAATTTAGACCATTTCAAGTGCATTCCATGGTCCGATGCCATCTCCTGAGAAATTTAAGATTCCCTCAAAAATAAGCTCTGCTCTTACAGTGAAACTTATCCATTGCATCTGAGGAATGGAATTGAAACACCGTTTTTCCCTGGCACTTTAGGTATTTTTGATATCCTGGCTCAGACCACCACCCCTTCACGAAGAGGGCCTAGGTCCTGACCTGAGTTAATAGATCTTGAACTTGAGTTCATAGGAAGTCAGTGCAGGAAGAGGACAGATTTCATGTGCTCCTTGTAGTCTGCAGTGCATAGGGAATATGCTGCAGTATTCTGCAGTACTTGGAGTTTTTTAAGTGTAAAGTCATTGTCCCAAAAATGCCATTGAAGTAGAACAGATGGAAAATGAGGAAAGTGTGCATAACGGAAACAAGGTTGTCCACCAGCATGGGATGAAATCATCTATATGATTAGAGATGGTAGCAAACATGTTTTGTAGATGCTGTTATGTAAGAGGTCAGTGACAGAAATCCGGGACCCAACTACATGATGGGTTGGTCATTGGTGGATGTGTACCCAAAGGAAACTGGATTATGTCTGTGAATTCTTCAAAGTGCTTTCCTCTGCCCACTGGAATCACTTCTGTTTTACTCAGGTTCAGTTTTAACCAGTTGCTTTCCATCCATGAGATAATCTTTTCCAAGCACTGAACAATATTTGTGGTAATGGTATGGTTGTTGTTGTGTTTAGTGAAGTTTAAGTGGAGCCGTGTGTCATCTGCAGGATGCTAGCACTTGAGTCCGGTCATATTACTACACCCCTAGTGGCTACAAGTAGATCTTGAAAAGGATCAGAATACTGATCCTGTGGGACTCAACAATT
This sequence comes from Alligator mississippiensis, assembly GCF_030867095.1. Taxonomy (NCBI): domain Eukaryota; kingdom Metazoa; phylum Chordata; order Crocodylia; family Alligatoridae; genus Alligator; species Alligator mississippiensis. The sequence continues at coordinate 72,414,926 of NC_081827.1, forward strand.
AAGACATCAGGCAGAGGAACAGAATTCCATCTATTCAGATGCACCCCTTCAGGAAAGACTTAAACCAATTCAGTGTTACCCTAGATCTTTGGCACTCTTTCATCAGTGTCTTGTGGTCAACATGATCAAATACTGCAGAAAGCTTCAGGAGGATGAGAATGGAAATTTGATCTCATTGACACCAAAATATCCTCTATCAGTGCTACTTAAAACCATTTCCATTTCACATCTTGGCTTGAACCCAGAGTATGCATGTAGGATAATAGCTTTTTTAAATAAGCTTGCCAACACTAGACAATATATGATTTGATATGGTGTATTAAGGTTGGGCTCTTTAAGTGTTGGCCATATAATTGTGTGTATTAGCAATTTTATTTGTGTGTAGCATCAGTTCATCTCAGGAAAAGCTTGAGTCATATTCAGAGGTCTTGTGTGTACTGAGTCTCCTCTGGGGGAGACCTTCAGTACAGAGAGCTTCTTGCTGAGAACTCTGAGAGTAGTGATGAGCTGTTTGTTGGTGGATATAAGTAGGGTAGATCCATACTATAATTTATTGTCTGACAGAAGATCTCATTGGGAAATGATTTTCTTCACAGAAGCTATAATGGCTATGATGAAGTTGATTAAGCCAGAGGAGGGCTATTAATTTGCACTTGTATCAAATAAGAACAAAGGCCCTGAAGGTCTTGAAGGAAGGCCTTGAAACATAAATATATTAATGTACCATTTTAATCTGTAAAAATGAAGAGCAGAGCAAATGGCTCAGTGCTAAATGGGAAAGAAATATCAAAGGGGAAGTTTAGAGGTGGAGCAGTGAGATAAACAGTCAATAGTCTAGAAATAATATATAAAAGCAATGCATTTCCTATAACCATAAAATGAATGAGCATCTTTAGGCTTCATAATACAAACACTTCAAACCATGTTTAGAGACATAACATGAATTTGTAGAAACAGAACACTGGATGAAGACAAATATTATCAAGCAGTAGGCTTCAGATACAATGATGGTGAATATATAGACTGGCTATTACTGTCCAATAAGTCTAACTTCTACCATTGCTCACTGAGGAATAAATGTTAAGAAAAAATAATCATTATACTTCTAGAGGATAATGAAATGAACAGCAATAAACTGTGAATTTGCAAAGTGCAGATCTTGGTAGACAAATTCGATTGCTTTTTTCGATAGAATTACAAAATTAGTGGATGAACAGAAACAAGAACTGTAATGTGCTTGTATTTTAATAAAGCATTTGACAGCATCTTTCAAAATTAGTTCAAATTGGCTTGGGTACAAGCTTGGTCATATAGACTGAAATTGGCTAAAAAAAACTGTTAACAAAGGATAATGAAAAGTGCTAATATCTGAAGTTTCTGTGAGGTATCTATCAGGTATTTGTGTTAGCTGAAATTTAAATGTAATCATTAATGTTCTCCAGTAAAGGAAGGAATAAAAGTAATGAAATATACAGGGAGAAGGAATTGTTAACCACAATATGAATAGGAAAATTTTAAGAAGCCTAGAAAGATTGGAAACAGGCAGAAAATAAAATAAGATTAAACTTTTATAAATGCAAGCAATTTTACCAAGGGGGCAATCAATCAAAAATTCAGTTATTCCGTAGAATGGACAAGCCTGCACAGTACTAACACTGAAAAGTCTAGAGGAATTAGTAGAGCAAATCTGGTATGAGTTTACGGTGAGTTATGGCAGGAAAATAAACTTGCACAATTTAAAGGGTTGTAAACTGGGGTGCCACATGACAGAACAAAATGGTAATAATCCTTCTTGATTGGACTGGAAGGATGGATTATTGTGTTTCTCATCCTCAGAAAGATATTAACAAAGTGGAGGGAATTTAAAGAACACCATCAGTAATGGGAGCTGGTCGGTCCTTGACAGTTGATTTAACTAAAAATCCCATGTTCACAGACCATGTAAAATTAGAACTCAGAGTGAAAAAGCTGAATAAATAGTAAAGGAAAATTAATAATGTGGCCATGTCTATGTGAAACACTACTGCACAGTCATTACTGTGCATTTATTTAGTACTTGTATAAACAAGTACTAAATAAATGCACAGTAACCTGAGTTAGTGCACAGTAGCGCCAGCAAATGCCCTTTTTGTACAAGTGGATGTAAGTATATGTTTCCATGTATCATTTATCTAGAGGAGAAATCAGTAAGTAAGGAAGCACATGACACTAATTTGCAAATATACAAAAATCAGGGAAGGAGAGAAAGTTTTTAGTATGGTACATGGGGAATCAGCAGGCAAAGTTATAACAAGGAGCAATGAGACAAACTTAAAAAAATATTAACTGAAGATCAGCCAACTCACCCCTGCATGTGAAATATGCTAGAACAGGGACGAGTCTAAGCAGAGAAATGGCAGAAGCTGCATTATTTGAGACTTTGATAACTAGCTAAAGCACAAAGGAGATGTCAGACATTTTCAGGCAGCAGAGGGGAGTACACTTTGATTTAAAGACTTCTCACAGTTTCTACTTCTCTCCTACTTCATAGGCATTTGGAACACATTCCCTCTAATTTTGCAATTGCTTAACAACTCTGCCACAACTCCAATGCATCTGCTCATAGCCTGTTTGGCTGCTTTGAATGATATGGCATGGAAAGTGGCCTGGCAGCTGGAAAGCCAGCACCATGTGGCTAGCCAGCTCTCTGCACTGAACTTGCAACTGTTCTCCAGACCAAGTTTTCTAGAAAATGTACTGTAGAGGAACAGAGATTAATTGTCCCAACAAGTCTTTAATCTCTGATTACTAGGAATTTCTAATGCTAACGAATGCTTTAGGAATACGGAGGACATTTAGTTGGAATAGCTAGCAGGTATATCATGCACAGGGTTGTTTTAATAACATGCTGTGATACAGAACAGATTCTACTATGTGGATATATAATAGTTTGTAGATAGTAAGACTATGCCAAAAATAGTCATAAAGGCCAGACTAGTTTTATAGTATGTTTTGTTTGGACACACATTAAGTTAATGAGCGTTACATCCTTAACAAAAGCAGAATATATTCCTTTTTCAACCTCAGGTATCATATATCATGTTATGACAAATTTTAGATTTTTTTTGCAGCACTGTTAGCGGATGGTAATTATCAAAACAGATGGCTATAGAGGAAGCCATTATGGATAAGAAAATATTATGTGTATTATTTTAATTTGTTATCTTAGCTTTTCTATGTCATTGTGGCTCTACTATGAAAACATTCTTAAGGGCTTCTGATTTCTAATCCTTAGAATATCTTAGAAACAAATTATAATGATGCTCAAAATTCACCCCATCGATAACTGAAACCACTTTTGGCATCTTAAAAATGAAATTTTGATGCATAGATAAATCTAGTGACATATTACAATATGGCACTCTGAAAGCATGCAAGATATTCCTGGTTTGCTGCACATTACATAACATAGCCATTAAATGCAGATTATTTTTGAAAGGAGAGGCAGAGATTAATGACTCAAACCAAAATGATGAATTAAATGATCCCGATCAGACACACTTACAAAATTAGCTAGCAAAGAGTTCTATAGAAATAAGAACTATTAGAGTCAGATTACCCAAAACAATTTTAAGGAGAGTGGCACTGCATATAAACATACATTATTACTTTAAAGGATTTTGAATAAACAGTATTCTTTTTTTTTTTTGTCAGAAGCACCTTACACAGCCTCTGCTGACATTCTTTAGAAAATAAACAGTTCTTTAGATAATGAAGAGGAGGAAAATGTGTTGTATGAAGTTCACAACTGAGAGTCAGGCCACCTGGGACTGAGCTGCAATGCATTCCATGTAGGCAGATTTGTGCTTCTGCAAGAAGTTTGGTTGCCTTTACAGAGGCTCTTTGTGGGTGCAGGAAGCCTGCTTATACAGGGTCCATTGCAGAATCAGAGCCATAAATCTCAGTCACTGACTTGCCATAAGACTTGAATCAACTAATTTATCCTTTTTATAAGTACAAGTCATTTAGCCTTTGTTTAATAATAGCTACTTCATAAAGCTATTGTGAGTCCAGTGAAAGACGGTAAAATGCTTTGAAATCTGTAGTTAAAGTTGTTACATAACAGCAACATTTTATTGTTTTTAAAGTTACATTGAGTGACAACATTATGCTAGTTATGGCTTTTATGTGTGCTCTTTTTCATTTCTCCAGAAGAATTTCTATGCATATTGAGAAGTATTTTACTGAGTTGCTATCCACCAATTGCTAATACTGACTCTGACCAACCTAAGATTATTTAGCTATATTTCTTTTGTTTCAAAAAACCTCTACAAATGGTAAACCCTATATTGTTATTTCTTCCTTTCTGAGAGTACAATAATCTCTGAGAAGTAACTGATTTACAATGCAAGTTGTCATTTCCTTTCCTAAATCAAAATACCTGGAGAAGCACCTGTCAATGTTATAAAGTTGGTTGTACTGAAATAAATTGTTTGGTCTTATTGGTTACTCGTTAATTTAATTTAATTTTATTTTTATGTAAGGCTAGGATTCTCATAGTGAAAGGGCTAGGAATTTTCCATCTCCCATATCTCAGTTCCAGGAGCAATCCAACGTCTCTCTTTATTACAATTTGGTGTGGGGGGGGGGGGGGGGTCATACAACAAATAGATGGCCAAACTTGGAATAGACTACATTTTTTTATATTACACATATAAAGTGCTATACAAAAATTGTTTTACACATCTAAATGCTTAAAAAAAAATTGTCTTTGATGCAGCTCTAATAATCCATCCATGCCACCACCTTGTCACTGTTTCTAGAATGATAAATTTTGCCAGATAATTGTACATCATTCCTTGCCAGAAAAGCCACAAATGGCAAGGAAGCTGTACCCAGAAGCCTTTTCACAAAGGGAGGTTACATAAGCTCATATACAAAGCAGCTATGGAAGAGCTTTCTGGATATGACAGAGACACCTGGGGGCTAAGACAATCCATGCCAGTCTTAGGCATGCACATGGCATGGACAAACCATAGCAACTAGATTCTTCCTTCTGGGGGGTGACTATTCCTTTGAGGAGGAAGTTGCCATGCAGGACATATGTCCAGGTACTTCTCAGGATATAATAGTCTTCCAGAATTTCTTGGTAACTTTATCTTCCTATGAATTTCCTAGCAGTGAACTACAGAATATTTCTGTCACCTAAGCCTTCAGAAGGAGTGGCCGTTTTTATTTCTTCTCTGTAAATTTCCTTCAGGTAGAATGGTAGTTTTATCTTCTCCTTTGGCAATCTATTGCAGTTGAAGGTGATTGTCTTCCATGGTTGTCTTATCTGTGTGTCCAAAGATGGTTGATGAGGCCTATCTGGGATTGACAGACTTTACTGCACTCCAGACATGTGTTTCCATGTGAGATGGATGGCAATGGATTTTAGTCCACTCTTGATTTAGTCCACAACATGCTGTGTCTGCCACTCCTGCTTTTCCATCTCCTGTTGTTATGAGATTTCACAGTACTGAGATCCCTGTAGCAGACTTCCTTCTGTTGGGGTGGTCCTGGCAATAGGCTCCCATGAGTTGACATTGATGTTGCATTTTTTCAAGTCCCTGAGGCCATCTGGGTTCCTTATCATTCTAGATCCTTAAGATGAAGGCATGAAGTTGTGATGTAAGCTTCTCTCCTCCATGTTTGAAGATTTCAGCCGGGATTCCATCTGCTCCAGATGCCTTTTGGTTTTCATCTACTTGATGGCTTTCCTCACCAATTCAAGGGTTGGAGGGATTCTGAGATCATCTCTGACTGGGTGCTGCAGGATGGAGTTGAGAACATGCTCATTAAGAGCAGAGGCTCAACTGAGAAGGTCTTCAAAATGCTCCTTCCAACAGGTATTGATGGCTCCCCTTTCTTTAATCAGGTCTCCTCCATCCCTAGATCTCAAGGGGGTTGGTCCCTGAGTGCTTGGACTGTAGATGGATTTGATAGCACTGAAGAAACCACACATATCAAGGAAATTCAATGAGATGTTGAATCTCCTTAGCCTGTCTTCCCACCATTTGTTCTTCATATCATGGGTCCTCCTTTGGACCTCTTCCTTAGCTAGTTAGAGATTAATTTATTTTGCTTGTAGTTGATGTCATTTTGCCAAGCTCAAAAGGCCTGGTGCTTTTGATCGATCCACTCTTGTATCTCCTGGTTGTTCTCAGTTTTGATGTTTCCTGGTAGAGAATCTAAGTGCCTCTTCACAGACTCTGATGATGGTGACCTTGAGGGCACCCCAAACACTGCTCAAATTCTCCTATTGTTGATTGGAATTCACTGGTTTTTCCTTGAGGCACTGGTGGAAAAGGTCTCGCTTACTTGGGTCCTTAACTCTTCAATGTTGATTTTCCATTGGCATTGCTTCTGCTGCAGCCATCATTTGGGAATCAGTTTGAGTGACATAACTGAGCAGATGAGTCAGTGATCAATCCAGCAATCATCAGCTTGGGTGATGTGGACATCTTTGCGATCCCTGGCATGGACAACATAATTTATCAGGTACCAGTACTTAGATTGTGGGTGTTGCTATTCTGGTTTATGCCTGTTTTTCTGGTGGAACAAGGTGATGGTGAGTCCTAGTTCCACATATTTGGTCAAGAGGAGGATGCCATTGGAGTTGACTTTTTCTACTCCTTCTTTGCTGATGGTTTCATTCCAGAGATTAGAGTCCCTTCTGACTCTGGCATTGAAATCACTGAGAAGAATAAGTCTGTCTCCCTCCAGAATGTCAGAAAGGACTCGGTCAAGATTGGCATAGAATTCCTCCTTGGTTTCATCTGCAGCATCAAGTGTTGAGGCATACATACTGATGACAGTGGCATATTGGCTCCCCACTAGTTTAAGATGGATAGTCATGATGTGCTCATTAATTTTGATAGGCAACTCATTGAGTTGGTTTATGAATTCATTTTTAATGGGAAAGTCAACTCCATGAATTTGGCATTCTCCTTCCTGTTTACCCTTCCAGAAGAAGGTATAACTGCCTCCATGTTCTTTGAGTCGGCCATCTCCCTTCACCAGGTTTCACTCAGTGCAGCTTCTTAGATGTTGTGTCACCTGAGTTTTCAGGCCACAATTGCAGTGTGGCACTCTGGGCATTCACTATTAGGGTTGCCCATGAGGGCCTGATGTTCCAGGTCCTGAAAATATTGGTGTGTCTTCATTGGCATTTTTGGCCAGAGTAAAGGTGATACCATTGGATGTGGTTATCTAGTGAGGAGAAAATACATAATACTGTATTTGACAGGCTATGTTTAGGGCATCTTTTGTAGCTCCCTCCCTATGTGGGGTTAGCAGAGTGGATCCTGAAGAGGTCTGCTCAGTCACAGTTACAACTGCTGACTCGCACTCATCCAAGTGCCTGACAACCTTCTTGTAACTGCAGCCATCATGCCAGTTCATGACTGGGAGCTTCCATACCTCATATCCTTGCTTCTATTGCCATTATCTGGTCACCAAAGGACTTGAAGAATGTGCTGAGAAAGTGTTTTCATGGAAGATGCCTATGTGTGGCTTCTTTTATTGTGTAGAAGCTGCTGCACATCAGCTTCCATATGGCTCTAGACATAATGGGACTTTGATTCAATGGCAAGGAGATCAAGATGACTGGGGACCTCATTCTGCTACAGCCTTCATCTGCCTTTGCAGCCACTGAGATTCTGACATCTTTTCCTGCTCTGCTGTTGAAGACTTGTAAACCCATAGCTTGGGGCTCGGTAGGCTTATTGCAGTGGCAACCTGTATTTACCATGTCACAGCATCTTCGAAAAATATATGTGGCTTTTCAGGAGGGAAACCATGGCCATCTGCTGTCCTCACCACATCCTGGTGGTGCTGCCACTGCTTGGTCCATGACTGCTTATTTGTCAGAGTTATCCCTGCTTATTTCACAGCTAATTTTCCCTGAGGGTCTTCCACTGTCCACTACCTGTGGACACACTGGGTAATAGTATAGCTGTGCGCCATAGGGTAGTTTTATAAAGAAAAACTGATGTATTGAACCTTATCATTTAGAATTTTTGCAAGACAGGTGAAAAATTGAATTTAAATTCAATGCCAGTGTCTGCTGAAACAGTTAAAGGAATCTAAAGACTTTTTAAACATACTTTTTAAATGCCATCCATTTACAAAACTTATAATCTCAGGAGCCTACAGAGAGGTCTCAGCTACACTGGCCACAGGCAGGGATGTTAGACATTTTTAAAATCATTGTATCATTTGATAAATTAACATATTGCTTTGTGAGATTTTTTTCGTGATAGAGAGGGGGTGAGAGAGGGATTGGCTCAACCAGAGCTAATGCAGTCTTCTTACTTAAATTATGTAAATGTCTGACTTCAGTGAAAGCAACAATATGGATTTCCTGAGCTCCATCCATCACAATCATGATGTCTTTATCAGCTGATGCTAATACTGCTGCTTCTGAACTGAAAGCTAAATTTATGGATAGATGAATAGCTGCTACCTTGGAGATTTCTTATTCTTGATGGAGGTCAGTCTACCTGGGATGTGGTAAGTGAATTCAGCATGATACTAACTGTTTGTAAGTACATTTCAAACCGTATTTTTAAAATAATGCTATATATAGCATCACAGTTCCAAAATATTGTAGCAAAAGAGTTGTGATGTACAGTACTCTATTTGATGCTGGAACTAAGAGTAACGTATTTTCTTAGAGCAAACTTAAAAATCACTGGAGAAAATAAGAATAGTTTAGATGGTTGATCACTAGTAGACATGCTGGCCTTGAAGGAAGAAACTATAGGAAAAAAGGATATACAAGATCTGTGTAACATCTCTGTGTGTAGAGCTTCTTGATTCATCTGGATGTCCAATCTTCAGGGATGTCTTTTGCTGCAAGCAGCTTTCATGATGCTTTACTGAGAAGATGGAGTAGGTCCTAAGACAGCCCTCTGGAGCAGTAGCAGTAAGGTCATCAGTGCCAGACAGAATAAAAACTCTGGCTTTGATTCACTTCTGCTGGCACAGAGTGAGTGCCAAGGGGAAGTAGTTTCAGATGGGGATGAGGGTTCCATAGGAGCCCCACTGAAAAATGTTGTAGGGGCAGATATAGAGACAGACTATCCTGGCCAGCGCAGGCTCAAAGGAGAGAAGAGGAAGGTGAAGTTAGGGACAGATAGCACCTTCTGTCCAAAGGCCCTGTGCTCCACACTATCCTCACAGAAAACTGGAATAATAAAACTGAGGATTAAATCTAGCCCTTTGCTTTCTTTAACAGCATTTTATAGATTTTCAAAATCAGAGGTGCTAAATTTACACTGGGAGATCAGCACTCAGCTGTAAGATGGAGCGGTGTACTTACTCCTGATTGCAACCAGTGAAAAATGCCTTTAATTGACAGGATTCTGAAGGGAGGTCAGGTTGGTGTCAGCTGTCAGGCTTGCTGTGTTCATGCCCTAGCTTTAAAACCCCAGGATGTGCTATTAATGTACTTGCCAATTATCGTTCTGTGAAAGGTGACTGAGGTCAATTTCCCTTGTGGAAGCCCTAGTTAAAATGTTCAGCTAGCTCTAGTTACCAAAATGGTTTTGGACACATACAATTTAGCTATTACTCAACCGGTTCATGGAGTTGCTATTATCTCAGCTATTGGCTCCTCAATACAAACTGAGAGAGAACCCTTTCATATTTTTTCCTTAAGAAAGCAGGGGCTAACAAAATCCAACAGCCTGGAACATCTTCCACATTTTTGCCTCGTGCCAACCATAATAATGTCAGGGATCTGCGATGTCATGGAAAATGATAGTTACTGATAGACAGGAAAAACACTTGTAAGCACACCTTGCCTATAGTTATTTCTTTATTTCCTGCTTATAATCAGAGGGCTAGATACCACTCCCAGCATGGTTAATTAGTTTGTGCTGAGCTCTGTGCTGCTCTGGCTAGATTGCTGTCAATAGCTCAGGCAGCTAGTTTAAAGCTAACTTGGGTATCTCTATGCTACAATGCAGTCGTTTCTGTGGTTTCTGTAAGTTTTGTATAGAGATACCCAAGTGATTTTCAGTCTAGTCCTGTCTAATTTACTCTTATGTTCACTATCATGGTGTCTTAAACTCAAATCCATGAAGGAACTTGGTTATGGTGGTGCTCAGTGTCATCATGTGTAACTTTAAATGCCCAGGTCTGAGGGTGGAATTCATAAGCTGAGTTAGGCAGACAAGGTTCTTTGGGTGAATTTGATGTCTTTTATTAGACCAACCCAAATGGTTGGAGAATAGTTATTAAGCAAGCTTTCAGGTTCAAAAACCCTTCAACAGGCTAAGGAAGCTTCAGCAGTTGCTGCGTGCTCTTCCTGGATGGAATGAAAAGTAAACAAGCCAGGGGCTGGGCTGGGCTGGGGAGTCAGTTGCCAGGCAGATTGTAATGTATCAAAAATCCAATGTCTATGTTTAGTCCCTGATCTTTAGTATCCAGCAGGTTGATGAAATGGAGCTCGTAGGCTCGTCTCTGGGATGTGTTGTGTAAGTTTCCCTTGAGGATCAGGACTGAGAGATTGGAGAGAGAGTGGCCCTCCTGTGAGAAATGTGCCCCCACCGGTAATTGAGTGTTTCTGTCTTTGATGGATTTCCGGTGTGCGTTCATTCTGGTGCGCAGTTGTTGTTTGGTCTCTCCTACATATCTTCTATCAGGGCATTTGGTGCATTGGATGAGGTATATCACATTTCTGGAGGTGCAGCTGTAAGATCCTGGGATGCTGATGGCTCTGTTGTGGGGTGTAGTAATAGTGGAGGTGGTGGAGATGTGTTGGCAGGTTTTGCATTTCTTGTCCTGGCACGGTCTGGATCCTTTTGGTGTGTTCTGGGCTTGAGGAAGTTTGCTTCTGGTGATGAGGTTGGCGAGGTTCGGTGCTTGTCTGAAGGCTAGGATGGGTGGCTCTGGGAAGAACTTTTTAAGAATAGGGTCTCTTTCTATATAGGTTGTAATTTCTTGAGGATTTTCCGTACAGGTTCAAGGGATGGGTGATATGTCATAACCAGCGGTGTGCGATTTGTGGGTATTTTTCTTCTGTACTGCAGCAGTTCTTCACGTGGTATCCAGGTGGCTCTTTCATAGATTTCATAGATTTCATAGACATTAGGGCTGGAAGGGACCTCGAAAGATCACCGAGTCCAGCCCCCTGCCCAAAGGGCAGGAAGTCAGCCGGGTTCATAGGATCCCAGCAAGATGAGCATCCAGTTTGCTCTTGAAGGTGTTCAATGAAGGCGCTTGAACCACCTCCAGTGGCAGGCTGTTCCAGACCTTGGGGGCTCGGACAGTAAAGAAATTCTTCCTTATGTCCAGCCTGAAATGGTCTTGTAGTAGTTTATGACCGTTCAACCTAGTTGTCATCCCTTGGGGCGCTATGGTGAACAAACGTTCCCCCAGATACTGGTGGTCACCCCTGATAAACTTATAGGTGGCCATCAGATCACCCCTGAGCCTGTGCTTTTCCAGGCTAAAGAGCCCCAGGGCTCTCAGCCTGTCAATGTAGGGTCTGTTTCCCTGATCTCTGATCATGCGCGTGGCTCTTCTCTGGACTCTCTCAAGCTTCTCCACATCCTTTTTGAATTGTGGAGCCCAAAACTGGACGCAGTACTCCAGCTGCGGCCTCACTAAGGCCGAGTACAGGGGGAGAATGACGTCCCGGGATTTGCTTGAGAAGCATCTATGGATGCAAGCCAGCGTTTTGGTCGCTTTACTAGCTGCAGCATCGCACTGCAGGCTCATGTTCATCTTGTGGTCAATGATGACCCCCAAGTCTCTTTCTTCCATAGTGCTGGCCAACATAGCACTGCCGAGCCTATAAGGATGCTGCAGGTTTTTCTTCCCAAGGTGGAGAACCTTGCATTTATCGGCGTTGAACACCATCAGATTCTCGTCTGCCCGCTTGCTGAGCCTGTCCAGGTCAGCCTGGATCACCTGCCTGTCTTCTGGTGTGGATGCTTTGCCACAAAGTTTGGTGTCATCAGTGAACTTGGCCAGTCTGCTTCTGACTCCAGTGTCCACATCATTAATGAAGATGTTGAACAGTATGGGTCCAAGGACAGAGCCCTGGGGGACCCCACTGGTCACAGGACACCACGATGAGTGACTTCCATCAATTACTACCCTCTGGGTCCGACCCCGGAGCCAATTTTCCAGCCAGTGGATCGTGGAGGACCCAAGGCAACAATTGGCCAGTTTCTCCAAGAGGCAATCATGGGAAACCAGATCAAAGGCTTTTTTGAAGTCAAGATATATGACATCAATCTCTTCTCCCTTGTCCAGGTGATAGGTCACCTGGTCGTAGAAGGAAATGAGATTGGTCAAGCAAGACCTACCTGCAACAAACGCGTGCTGGCTATCCCTTAAGATGTTGGCGTCGGCCAGTCCATTAAGGATGGCTTCCTTAATAAACTTTTCTAAGATCTTCCCCAGGATAGAAGTCAGGCTAATGGACCTATAGTTAGCCGGATCCACTTTCCTCCCTTTCTTGAAGATAGGCACCACATTGGCTTTCTTCCAGTCTTCGGGCACTACACCAGAGCACCAAGAGTTTTCAAAGATCCGTGCTACAGCCTGGGCTATGATGCTCGCCAGCTCCTTGAGTACCCTGGGGTGAAGATTGTCAGGGCCGGCTGACTTGAAGGTATCCAGCTTCTCAAGATGTTCCTTCACGAAGTCAGCATCAATGGAGGGCAGGGGATCACCCTCACCCGGACTTCCCTGTCCCGTAGCAGGCATGGGTGTCCCATGGGATTGATGAAAGACCGACGCAAAGTACCTATTTAATAGGGTGGCTTTCTCCTGGGTGTCAGTTGTTGGTTGCCCCATCTGGTTCAGCAGGGGTGGAACTGCTTTTCCTCCGGCTCCCCACATATCTGAAAAAGGACTTTTTATTGTCCTTGATGCTCAAAGCTAGTTGGAGTTCAGTTGCAGCCTTGGCTTTCCTGGTCTGCTCCCTACAGGACCGGACCAGTGCAGAATAATCCTCCTTGGAGGTGACTCCCATCCTCCATCCTTTGTAGGTCTTTCTTTTTAGCCTCAGGAGGTCTGCTAGGTCCCTGGAGAGCCAGGGGGGCTGCTGTCCCCTCTTGCTGCCTTTCCTCCAAGATGGAATAGACTTAGTTTGTGCTTTGAGGATCGCTCCCTTGAGGAGCAACCACTGTTCTTGAAATCCCCTCTCCCCGTGGTCATGGTCCCTTAGGGCCTCACTGACAAGCCTCCTGAGCTTGTCAAAGTTGGCTTTCCTGAAGTCAAGGACTTCCGTGTTGCTGACTGACTTGCCAGCTTTTTGGCGGATGGTGAAGGTGATCAGCTCATGGTCGCTGTCACCCAGCTTCCCATCGATCACTAGGTCACCGACTAGGTCATCCCCAGTAGCCAGTACCAGGTCGAGCAGCGCTTTGCCTCTCATTGACCCATAGACTTCTTGAGTCAGGTAGAGGTCATCCACGCACAAGAGGAAGCTTTGCGACCGCTCAGATTTTGCTGAGTGATCCTCCCATGAGATGTCTGGGTAATTGAAGTCACCCATGACAACCATGGTCCTGGAGCATGCGGCCTCAGCCAGTTCCCGGGCAAACTCCTGGTCAAGCTCAGGACTTTGGGTGGGAGGTCTGTAGTAGACTCCCACCATTGTGTCCCCTGTGCCATGTTCCCCACGGATTTTAACCCAGAGGGTCTCCAGCTGTCCACCCTGGTCACCAACATCAGCTTGCAGGGACTTGTAGCTTTCCTTAACATAGAAAGCTACACCCCCGCCCCTTTTCTCTACATGATCCCTCCTGTACAGGGTATAGCCATCTATACCCATGGTCCAGTCATGGGTGGAGTCCCACCAGGTCTCCGTTACCCCTATGACATCATAATTATTTGCATTGAGCAGAAGGATGAGTTCCTCCTGCTTATTCCCCTTTCAAACGTGTGATCTACCTCTCTGGAGGAGTGTCCTTGCTGGGGAGTAGGAGTAGGATCTTCTTGTAGTTCTCACTACTCCCCTTTTCACCAAAAAACTCAACAATACCATCAAATCATTTCCATCAAGATTACAAGAAAAACTACAGACCTTGATCCCCCCGCTACCTAACCCGGGGACTTTTTACATGCTCCCTAAAATCCACAAACAAGGGAACCCTGGCAGACCTATCATATCCAACCATGGGACCCTAACTGAGGAAATATCAGGTTTTGTTGAATCCATCCTAAAACCGCTTGTCACCCACAGAGCAAGTTTTGTCCAAGACACTACAGACTTGCTATGGAAACTTAAAAACATAGACCACCTTCCCAGCAACACACTCCTAGCCACCATGGACGTTACCAGCCTATATACCAACATCCCACACCAGGATGGCATCCAAGCCTGCCTTACATATCTACAGGTACAAGATTACAACCCAGAATACAGACCCAAAGATATTACTGAGCTTATACACTTCATCCTCACACACAACAATTTCACTTTTAATAATCAACACATCCTCCAGACAATGGGAACAGCTATGGGCACTAAAATGGCCCCACAGTATACCAACCTTTTTACGAGCCACCTGGAAGAAGACTTCCTCAAGAACTGCACCATCAAACCCTTACTATACCTAAGATACATCGATGACATCTTCATCATTTGGAGTGAGAACCTGCAATCTCTGATTGAGTTCCACCAGAAATTCAACAGTCAGCATCCCTCCATCTGACTTTCTTTAGAATACTCCAGCACCAACATCCCCTTTTTAGACACAATGATCAGTATCCAGAAGGGTAAAATACAGACCACAGTATACAAGAAACCCACAGACCAACATACATATCTGCACAGAACCAGCAATCACCCGAAACACTCCAAAAAAGCTGTGATTTACAGCCAAGCCCTCAGATACCACCGTATCTGTACTGAAGAGAACACCCGGGATTGCCACCTCACCAATCTTAAAAAGGCTTTCACCCAGCAAGGACACTCCTCCAGAGAGGTAGATCGCACGTTTGAAAGAGCCACCTGGATACCACGTGAAGAACTGCTGCAGTACAGAAACCCCCCCCCACAAATCGCACACCCGCTGGTTATGACATATCACCCATCCCTTGAACCTGTACGGAAAATCCTCAAAAAACTACAACCTATATTAGAAAGAGACCCTATTCTTAAAAAGATCTTCCCAGAGCCACCCATCCTAGCCTTCAGACAAGCACCGAACCTCGCCAACCTCATCACCAGAAGCAAACTTCCTCAAGCCCAGAACACACCAAAAGGATCCAGACCGTGCCAGGACAAGAAATGCAAAACCTGCCAACACATCTCCACCACCCCCACTATTGCTACACCCCACAACAGAGCCATCAGCATCCCAGGATCTTACAGCTGCACCTCTAGAAATATGATATACCTCATCCAATGCACCAAATGCCCTGATAGAAGATATGTAGGAGAGACCAGACAACAACTGCGCACCAGAATGAACGCACACCGGAAATCCATCAAAGACAGAAACACTCAATTACCGGTGGGGGCACATTTCTCACAGGAGGGCCACTCTCTCTCCAATCTCTCAGTCCTGATTCTCAAGGGAAACTTACACAACACTTCCCAGAGACGAGCCTACGAGCTCCATTTCATCAACCTGCTGGATACTAGAGATCAGGGACTAAACACAGACATTGGATTTTTGATACATTACCATCTGCCTGGCAACTGACTCCCCAGCCCAGCCCAGCCCCTGGCTTGTTTACTTTTCATTCCATCCAGGAAGAGCACACACCAACTGCTGAAACTTCCTTAGCCTGACGAAGGGTTTTTGAACCCGAAAGCTTGCTTAATAACTATTCTCCAACCGTTTGGGTTGGTCTAATAAAAGACATCAAATTCACCCAAAGAACCTTGTCTGCCTATGTCCTTAGACCAACACGGCTACAACCTAAACCTGTAACCTGAGTTAGACACCCGACTTCCTAGTACTGTGAAAGGAGAGAGTTAGGACAGATTTGTAGAAGCCGACATGCTGAGTAGGAGGATGCCTATACCAGGCAAAGTAATGCAGCAGAGAGGGGTATATCAAGATGCTGTCTCTTTCTCAGACTTAAGCATCTAACCGTGGGTCATAGTAAGATATATATGTGCAATGGGATTCACTTCCTGAAAGCACTCCTTAGACACAGATGGTATACTCTTTTCTTCCAAGACACAGCTAGAGGTGAGGCTGGCTGCCTTTTACATCAGATCCTAGTGGTCAGACCACTCACTTCAAACATTGGAAACCAAGGTTTTAGGCAAAGCTTGAAGGAGTCTGTTCCTCCTCCTCCTGGCAAATAACCGTGGCACATATACAGTTACCTGGCCACCATTAGATAAAGAGGTGAGAGACAGTCTTTGCTCAGGCTTTCCTCTTACTCCAGACATTAACTCTCCTGATGGTTTGGGCTTGATGTCCAATAAAGTTTATGGGCACTTGTACACATGATGGGAGTTTAGTTCCCTACGTTGAAATGGTGGGTTTGTAATTGCGACAATTAAAAATTCACTGTTTCAATTTTTTTCGTGGAGCCTGCCCGTGTCTCCCACAGCCAGGGAGTGAGCTGCCAGTGGGCTAAGCAGCCCCTGAGCTGCGGGGCAGGGGAGGAAGGAGAAGGTGGTCCTTCCCTCCACAGTGCCGGCACCCCCTGGGTGGGTTCCTAGCTTCATGGGTGCTGCCCCAGCTCAGAGGCAACACCTGCACGATCCAACTCTTCCCCGAGCCTTCTGGGGCTTCCAACACCACATGCACTGTTTCTGCCACCTTCCTGCTGTCTGGGACCACCCAGGAATGGGCTGTCTTGCCCCTGGGCCAGTGCAGGGAACTAGCAGGACAGTGCCTGGGTGTGCTGGCGACCAAAGAAGGTGGCAGGCCTAGAGGCCCCTGAGTTGCTGGGACCCAGTAGGGTCCTTCCCTTCCTCAACTCCTTAATCTTCTAGTGCTGTCTTCCACTGAGGATCTCTACAAGAAGGCTGGCTTGGCTGTTATGTAGGGTTAGTGAAACATGTGCTCCATATAGTTTGGAGGGTTGTTATTTCATAACAGTTCTAATCTTTGTCAAGAACCACTCTGTGCAGTGTGTGCCTTACTGCTACTTGTTACACTGGTGATAATATATAATAAATACTGTAGTCATTAAAATATCACTGGTAATTAACATTGCCACATATTTCCTAGTGCTGCATATGCAGAATAATATTATCTGCCTGAAAATGTAACATCCAACACAAGACTTAATTATGGCCATTGTATACAATTATGTCTTTTAAGTATACTTGACAAAGAAAAGGTTAATTTACTAATTTTTCATATTCAGCAGACAAATATATTTAGTAAAGGAAGTGTCTGCCATCTTCTGTCAAATGACTTAGATCATCTACTCACTTTTCCCAAAAGCCCTTTTTTTCTTTAAATCTTCATATTTTTTGCAGAAACTAGGAATTTAATTATATTCTGTTAGAAACTTCTTCCCCAGAGAACTACTTTATGAAAACAAATCTTAAAGCTTAGAGCAGTTCAACATTATAATTTTACTTCCTAGTATTAATATTATTAAACATTTTTATTTTGTAGAGCCTATAGATATGTTTTTATTGTATCTATCATTTTTCCAAATATATATCCAATATAGTGCTTTCCATGTATTATTTCTTATTCTGACTACATATACCTGTTGTCCAAGAGACGTTAAAGGTAAGTTTTCAAAGAAAGTTGCATTAGCTTTCAAAAGTGGCCTGTGAATGTTGGATGAATTCTGATCCCATTAAAACAAAGGTAAACTTCCCATTAACTTTCATGGGAGGAAAATTAGGGCAATGGTAAGTGCTTTTGAAAATGCTATGATGTTTATTGTTATGTATTATGTGGTGAAATTTTATTGGCTAGTGCAATAAATGTCTATTGCATTGATCAATACTTAACCAAAAGTAATCAAAATAAGCTGTGAAATCATGATATTAAAGATTTGATTATGGTAGATTGGATCAATTGAAAACAGAAGAAATTAATAAAAAATTGAATGAAGTAGAATCATGAGAATTGTCTAATGATGATAAAAACAATAATGTGTCCTTCACCGTCTTTCCCTGAAACACTAACTGCTATAGTTCTGAAACTCGGTAATCATCTAATTTCATATTCTTCATTACCTGGTGCAGAGAAAAGCAGATGAATGAAATTATATGGAAGTAACTTACAGGACAAATACAGTTACCTGTTCTCAAAACACAGTCCTATGCATTTTCCAAATTTGCCAGCTGTCCATAAATTTATGGACACTCAGTAAAAAATAAAGCTAAAAACACCTATCCATAAAATTTGTAAAAAGAATTGAGCCATTCATAAAAGCACTAAGCTACTGGAAACTGATAAAAGCTCCATGGTCAGAAAGAAGCTGAAAGCTGGCGGGTGAACAAACAAAACATCTGTGACCTGGGATCTGAACAGAATTGCTGGACCCTGCAGGGAGCCTTCCCTCAGGGCTTTCTAGACCTTTGCCACCTACCCAACACTGCCATATGCTGTTGCTGCTGAGTTTTGTTATAGTATTGCCATAATAATACTTATACCATTATAATACTTCTATAATACTGCTGGGTTACAAGTAGGCTTCTTTGGGGTTCATGCTGGGATGGGGGAATCGGGACTACAGGGAAGACAGCAGGGTGCAAGGTACAATTAGGGACATCAGGATATGGGAATGAATAGGGCACCCCTAATGCGTAGGCAGCATAGTATAAAACCATTGCTTCACGGTTGCCAACCCACGAAAGCTATTTTTTCTTGAAAAGTATTTATCAACAACCAAACTTCTTCTTTATTTATTTTTTAGTGTGGTTGGTGTTAAATTCCCAACATTTGAATCCACCCCTTATAACTGGGGCCTGGCAGCAGGGCAGGGCCTGGTAGAAGTTATATTTACATTATGTAAAACATACATCAGTAAAAACATATGTCAGTAAAAGTATCCATGAAAAGTTTGCAGATTATCAGTAAAAAACAAGTTCTTGGATTGGCAACCCTGACATCTAGCAACTGCATCAAGAATATGCATCATGAATAATACAAGGATGTGAATTGGCAAAAGTGGTTAAGAATTGGGAACTTTATGTAGTGGTGCAATTAATGAGGAATTAGTGAGGTTAACATGTTGTTTAATGAGTCCTAGCATGAAAGAACTAAATTTTACCTATAAATCATACCCCCCCCTCCCCCACCCCCTGGCTAACTTGTGGCTGCTCACCCAGCCCAGACAGTGGTGGCAGTGGGGCCTGGGTCGACAAGTTCCCCTTCCCTGCCTGCTCCCCCAGGACAGCACTGGAAGCCAAAAGTAAGCCGGGGGGCAGGGAAGGGAATGAGAAAGGACCTGGGACACAGCAATGTGGGAGGGCAGGGGATGGTGGGCCCAATCCAGGGGGCAGTGAGCCAGTCTAGGCTGGGGGCTCCCCCCTGCCTCCTAGTAGGCTTTCCCTCTGCTCCCTGAGGCTCTCCCTCTTCCCTCCCTATGACCTCTGGGGTCACCCCTGTCCCCTGGGGTTCCTCCCTGCTTCTGCCAGGCTTCCCCTTGCCCCTGCCCCTACCCAAGGGACTCTTTCATTCCCCCCACCCCCAGTGCTTATTTTGGCTGCTAGTATGTTCTGGGGGAGTAAGCAGGGAAGGGGTACCCACCCACTCAAGCTCCACTGCTGCTGCTGCCAGGTTGCCACTCTTGTCCAAGCTGAAAAGAAATGACTTAAGATGAATTTAGGGGCCCAGCTTAAGTCACTTAACTTTGAAATGCCTAACACACATGTCCATTATTAGGACAAAAGTAAACAGCTGAGTAGTTAGGCACATCTAGTGTTCAGCAGCATGTAGACACAAAATATCCAAGCAATACATGTACAAATATTGTTGAAACACAAGTGTAGACATCATTCATAAGACTATTTTTTGGTACACAGAAGCTGGGCCTATTTCTTCTCCCACCTACGCTGGGCAATGCAACATTAGCTTAAGTCAATAAGTTACACCAACAAAAATAATGTACAAGATAGTTAAATATAGGCTTGATTTTCTAACTACTCAAAGCTCTTAATTCCTAACAGATTTCAGGTACAACTGTAAACTCATTCTCCCCTGTGTAATTCCACTTGAAGTGGAATGTGACTTCCAAAATATCAGTTACATTAACCATTGAGCATTTCAAATATTACTGTAGTTTATATTAATCTTTACTGTTAACATCAGCTGGAAATAAGTGTGTTTCTGATACTGTATCTCTAAGGAATAGTAATGTATTCAGCACCAAATTACCTAGATTTTGTTGTTTGTTTACTCTACTTTCCAATAAAAGCATGTGTACTTACCATGGCAACCTTGCTTTCTTGACTACATTTGGTACCTCTGAGACTCAGCACACCTTAAGGGAATAGATTTACTAGTCTAACTTGATGAAAATGGCATCCTGTGATTTTTCTCTCTCCCCCTCTCCAAACTCTCATTCACTTCAGCTGTGGAGATGCAAGTAGAGAATCTTTTTGCCAATAGGAAATAAATCATTTTGCCAAAGAGCTAGGGATTCTCCTTCAGTTTATGATTAGAATTGTATTTTTTACTTATGCACTATACTGTCTATACTGCAGATAGAAGTGCTATATGGAGATAGCCATGGTAGAGATAAATGAGCTGGCTCTAGCGGTGAAAACAGTTTAGTCACAGTAGCGCATCCATCTGCATGATCTAATGTATCCAGCTAAAAAACAGGATAAATTAGACAAACTCACTGTTTGCACCTCATTTTGGTATTCATATCTGCACTTTGGAACTCATGGCCCACTCATGGCCCACTGCAGGCACAGCCCCACAGTGGTGCAGCACTGCCTGAGACCCTGGAGCTGCACACAGTGAATGTAGCCAGGTTGGCCTGCTGGCATGCCTTCAGACAGGACAGGGATGGCTCCTGCCATCACCTGGAGCACCCAGCACTTCATGCAGGAGGTGCGCCACTGGGCTGGGAACGTGGAAGCCTGTTGGGGGGGAATGCGTGGGCAAACCCTATATCCCCTCCACATCTCGCACCCTGTGTGCCCAGCCACCAGACAGGTGGTGGGAGCTGTGGCTGCAGGGGCAGCTGTCCCCATATCCTGGTTAGTGAAGGGGGCATGGGCAGCTCTGATTTTTCTATGATAAATTCAATAAAAGCAAAAGCAAACAGCAAGGCATATAGATCTTTAGAATTTATTTTATTATGATGATAGAGACACTGGTAGGCTTCCAAATGGCTTTAATATCATAAATATAGCAATAAAACATTGCCCAACTGATCTATCTATCTATGTAGATACATAGATGCCAGGAGCCCCAGGTGATGGCAGGAGCCATCGCCGTACTGTCTGAAGGCATGCAGCAGCAGGCCAACCTGGCTCCATTCACCATGTGCAGCTCCCAGGTCTCAGGCAGTGCTGCACTACCATGGGGCTGTGCCTGCAGTGGGCCATGAGTGCCCCAATGGCCTGGCCAACTGGTTGCTAGTGCCAGGGGCTTTGCACCACATGGGGGTGGGGGTTGGATATGTGGCAGCCCCCCTCAAACCCCACACCCACAAACCTGGCAGTCCTTCCCCCACCCACAGTCCTCCCACCCCTATTCCCCTGCCTACTGGGGACAGATAAGTATAGTTCAGGACCTACATCCTGCCTCCATCCATCTCTCTATATTTTATGTAGATAGATAGGTAGATAAGTAGATAGATAGATATAGATAGACAGATATCTGTAGATAGATAGATATTGGCATTTCATTTAAATCATGGAAAAACACAGATTTTAGGGTATTTTAATGAGTAAATTTGGGATTTTTGTCAGAATTTGCAATTTTTAAAGAGAACACCAGGATTCCTGCTCATGAGGCAAGTGGTGGGACCTAGGCAGAGAAGCCTGCCCAGGGCTGGCACTGGGGACCCAGCTGGAGGGTAGAGGAGGTGGCTAAACTCCTAGCCATCTGAGGCCAGGAGGACACACTTTCAACAGTTCAAAGCAGGCCATCACAATGAGCACATCTTCCAGGCGATAGCTGCCCGGATGGCAGGGTAGAGGCACACATGGCAGCAGTGCTGCACCAAGGCCAACTGTACAGCCAGGGCCCACTGGCAGCTGGCCCAGAGGTGCAAGCAGCTCTGCTGCAGTGCCTGTACTGGCCATGCAGTCCCTGTCCAGGTCTGGCAAGCATGCAGACATGGGGCTGCAGATCCAAGGGGAGGATGCTGTTGCAGGTGGCAGCAGGTCACAGCCAGGAAACAGTTCCTGCTGCCAAACTTCTGCAGTGGGTAGAGGGTGCAGGGGCCACTCTAGGTCAGGGCTGCTGCAGCAGTCCAGCTGGCACAGGGAGCTAGTGTTCTCATATACCAAGTGGCTGGGCCTCAGAAGCTCTTGAGGGCAAGTACTGTGAGCTGCTCACCAGGGCAGCATTTTATACTGATGGGGCCAGCACAGGCCTTAGTCTCCAGCTCTCCCTCCCTGGCTGCAGATCCAAAAGGAGCTGGGCAGGGTCAGTTTGCCCCAAGTGACACAATTTTCCCCTCAGAAAAGTGCATGTTTAGGCATGTGTGCTAAGGCACAAATCTCCAGCATAAATTTGTGCCACTGCTATTTGAGCAGCTGCAAGTGCAGGAGGTCATCTGGTCCAATCCCCTGCTTAAAGCAGGATCATCCTCAGCTAAACCACCGAAGACAAATGTATCTACCTAGTCTTAAAAAGCTTTGCAACCAACTTCGCACATTACTACCAGGCTAAATGCCAGAAACAACTTAAAAAACTTTTAACTTACCCCAGGTAAAACAGGGGGACAAGTACTCTGCCAGTATTCTATCACTGCAGAGACACAAACTCGTATGTCAAAATTATGCTACAGAGCATGGTTCCTTTTCTGATAAAGGGATGAGTTTGGGCTAGTACAGTACATACATTGTCCAGGGACAAATGAAAATAGCACAATTTCTTCTCTATGTTTGAACAGTTCCCATCATAAGAGGTCCCAAGTCCTGACTGAAACATTTGGACACTATTGTAATATAAATATGTACTGCTGATGCCACTAGTAAGGCATCTAAAAATTATTTTACTTTTTTTGTGTATGTTTTGTGCTGAGACAGAACTGATGAGTACACATGGCTAATCAGCTATAGAGTTCACAATAATTTAACATTAAAGAGAACAAATGCTGCAAATAAATAAACTCCTGTAAATGTTTATGCAAAAGATGAAATCAATCTCATTTTAAATGGAAAAATAGCACTGACTATAAAAAGATATGGAATAAGACAACAGCTCTCGCAAGGGACATGTAAAAGTAAAGGCAAGAATATAGTTTAGCCAGTGCCTTAATTTTATGATACTGCTGAAAATGTAATTTGAATATATTAAAAAAAAGTTATTCTATGTTAAGACATTTATTTTTATAGTCTGTTAAAATGAATGTTCTTGAAAATACTATTGTGTTGTCCTAGCTGTCACAAGAAATTATGGCCTTTGTGGGTTAATCTGCTACACTCAGGAGATGTGAGTCTATGTCTTTTTTATCACATAAATAAGTGGTTTTGATGGTTGCCATCCTGATCCTTGGGTAACAAACTGCCCAAGTAAGATGAGAAATAAAGGATATAGGATTGAAGGAGGTGTAGAGGTGAAGGAGGTTATATATGGCATTCATTTAAGTGACAAAATACAACTTGCTGTATGTGGGACAGCTCTTATGGGAAAGTCCCTTAGAATTTCCTATAGAAACTTTTCCATAGATTTATGAACTATCTGTTAGATTTAATAGGTAGTATTATGCCTGTGATCAAATTTGATAGGATGCCTTTGCTAGAAAGGTTATTATTCTATGTGAAATTCTATAGGCTTTTAAAATCATTTCTATGTACTTTATACATTTTTTGCCTATTGGATTTTCAAATATTTACCTATAAGTGTGTATTTAGTTGTGTTCAGTGGCCCAAGTCTATGCTCCTTTTAAAAAAAGAATAACTTCATTGAGCAGAGTCTTTTTTATAGCAATATTCACAGTGCTTTAAGTGAGTCTCTGGCAGTAAGCCTTTGGCAGCTGCCTCGCTTCCGAAGAAATTCTGTATTAAACCCCTCATACATGGCCTATTGAGGTCAAAGGAAAGGCTCCCACTGATCTAAATGTACTTTGGTTCAGACCCTAAATTAAATCAGTAAAGTGCTCTAATGTCACTAGTTAAGTCTATATTCTGTATAAAATATCTTGCCTACAAATAGCCCCATGGGATTACAGCAAGAGAAGGGCAAAGGGCACTGCAGACGTAGCGTGGTATTAGGAATAAATCAATGTAAAGTCTACCAGCGGACTAGCGCTCCTCGTCCTGACTGAGTGAAAACCTTGAAAATAAATATTTTAAAAGGTGACTTAAAGAAGTTCGAGGGAGTGTGTGTGTGTGTGTGTGTGCGCGCGCGTGCACATGCATGCATATGTGTGTGTGTGTGTATTACTTTCATGATCTATGATTTTCACTTAGTAACTCTGAAGCCTGAATAAATCCCTGCAAACTTAGGACAAGATAAGGCTTCTATACCTTTACAGAAATTCTTGTTTTGACCAAAAAAACCCCCAAAATAGATTTTACTGAAACAACATCTTTTTAAACTACATTTTCCACAGACAGTACCACTCCACTTTCCCCTGGAAACTGAGAAGCACAGCTTAGCAACACCAGCAGGAAAGAGTCATATTTCACAGTCAAGCCTTTTTAAAGTAATAACAAGCTTGTGAAAGAAAGAGTTAAAATGTTATGAGAGGCACTGGAAATTGTTGTGACTTTATGGCCTAAGCTGTGTGCCCTTTGAAGCTCTGCCAGTCTCCTCTTCAGCCCAAGCATGACTGCTTCCCCTGAATTTAAGGGGGGCTTTGGTTCCTTAGTTTTAAAGTAGCTGATGGATACCCAGTGCCACTTCTCCTCAAGGATTAGTAGATTACTTCAATCTCCCAGTGGCATAAATGGCAGTCACAGCACCAGAGGGATGGCTTCTCTATAGCTGATAGGATAGTCCATCCTCCCACAGCTGGGCAAAAACAAGGAAGGCTGAATGGGTCACCACAGCTAACAGGCAAGGCTGCCACTGCACAGCTCTGAAATCCAGTCAAAGATCACCCTTTCCTGGAAGAGGCCCCAATTTAGCAAAGATGCCAATTGGGACTGTTTCTTTTTCTTACCTTTCAGGATTATAGAGGTTTTGACAGCTCAGGGCATTCAGTATTCCTCCTGAATCCAGTTGTATGTGACATAGAGAGAGAGAAAATATGTGCAGAACAGAGGAAAGAAACTCACTCATCCTAGCAGATCTGCTTTAGAGTGGGCTTGGTTCCCCTGTGTCTCACACCTAACCACTCTTTAGGGCCACCTGGCGCAGTTAAAAACCAGTTTGCATAATGACAAGGAGCTAATGCCTCCCTTATTGTCACACAGCACAAGAGCCAGGATTTGGCCCCAATGACACCTTGCAAAACAGAGTGTAAACACAGGTCTTGTGGTCACCACAATTTATAAATGAAGAAAGAGAGGAAAAGAGAGAGAATTAATTCATCGTACAGTGGAGCAGAAAGCTCACATCTGTCCTTTATACACCCCATTTATTAATGCTGTTCTTTGCACTGCCAGGTCTAGGCAATTAACTTACAATGACTGGCTTCCCTGGTGTGAGGAAGACAGTATGTTTATCATGGGAACATATTGATCTCTTTTAAAAATTCTAAAATAAAGTGCATAATTTTCAATATGCTACAGACTGGAAGATAAATTCTTGGTCACCTGTAATAATTAAAGAATGAATGTAATGCTCTAAATTCTGAGGCTGATAAGCTATTAAAAAGCCCCAAAGTGAAAGATAGTTTTGGATAAAACAAAATATAATGTCTTGCCTCTTCAGATTGAAGTCTTGATGCTAAACTCAACGCAGTTCTCTGCAAAGCTACATAAAATCCTGCAGTGTGCACACACAGGCAGTAAGAGCAGCAGATTTTCATAGAGCAACAACTCGGTGTGCTGCGCATCTGAGATTAAAATCCACTAGCCATAAGCTTCCTATTTGTAAAAAGATATTTAGGTCATTTTAGTGCTTATTGTATATATTTTGATGTGGAAATATACATAATACTCCTTTTTACATAAAGATCCTGCTTTCAACATATTAGTTCAGTTTTCTCCCTCCTTGACCTGCTCAATTAGCCCCCAGTGAAGGTTTAGTGCCAAACAGGAATGAAAAAGAAAGTTCAAAGTGGGGGACTGACAAGTGTTTCAAAATAAACCAAGGGATTCAAAGTTCTGTGAGTCAGATGATTAAGATACACCACTGCCACTACCATTTTTAGCAACAGTTGACCTCTCTGTTTCCTCTAAGACTCCTTAATACATTTTTATTTACCCTGGTGTTTTCCAAGTAAACCAGTGGAGAATCAGCCTTCTGGGTATAAATCTGGCTGGGTTGTTGGAAAGAAATAGGAGGGAATAAGTAAGTATAAAGCACAGAATAAGGTTAAATTAAGCATAAAGCTGTAGATGCTGCATGTGTTATAAGCAAAGAAAAGGTCAAGTAAAATAATCAGATACCCTTGTTTATGCAGGGCCAGATTCTGTCAACCTTACTCACCCTGATAGTACCTTAAATTCATTTGAAGACGTGATTCAGAATGAGTAAAGGTAGCAGAAGCTGTGGGCAATGTGAATAATTTCCAAGGCATCTAATTCAGCTAGGTATAGAGAATTGTCATCATGGGAATGGAAATCACTTCTTTTGTTTAAAGAATGACTCAACACCTTACAAAAGAGGCCCAAGAAGCCCTTGTTCTAAATGCCATTTCTATTAGTATTTTATGAAAGAGAAAAGTTACATTCAAAGATAGAAGAGAGTATTGCTCTAGAACAATCACACAGAAAGTGGGGTTCAAATAGAAGACAAAGGTAATAACAGCAAACAACTCTAGGGCAGGATGACAAAGTCAAAGAGCAAAAGGAAAGTCATGTACTGTATATGCTTTAGACCAACACATTGGAAAAGCCTAAAAGCAAAGCAACAGGCAGAAAAACTCCAAGGAAGTTGTAGGAGAGATGTAGAATTAGCAGGGAGTTAAATTAATATAAGTCATAGCAATGGCTAAAACTAGAGCAAAACAGAAGCAGGAAACTCAGACATATACCTAGGAATCGAGAGAAAGAAATTACCAGGACTTTTAAAAGAATTAAAAGTGTCATCGTGTTTAAGTGTCTGATTAAGGGTGAAAGGACATACCCATACACCTGGTCATAGAAAACCCACCCAGAGTGAGGCCACAGTGGCACAAGCTGCCTGCAAATAATGGGTCTTGCCAAGAGAGGTGACGACTGAGCAGATTTTTTTTTTAGGCAGCTTATGCCAGCTGAGCTTCTGTAAAGTCCTGGCTGGAGTTTAAAATCGTACTGTTGTTCGCCATTCACTGGGGTGAATGTTCCCATTGGCAGAAGTTCAGTGGCAGTGAATCAAGACCTAAGTGTCTGAAAATCAGTAAGGCCAGATATTTGATTACAAAAATATTGGCAAAGGAAATATCAGAACCATTGTTTACTTAATATTAGAGCCCTGTAAATTATTTTACATGAGGTGTTTTTATGCAGCAAGATTTGGTTGCAAAATACTATCTACCAGAACTGAAACTCATATTGGAAAGTTAGCAATTTTGACAAAACAGTGGTTGTACTGAACTTGGAGGCCCAAGAATGAACATCTGGTCGAAAGCACAGGGAGATGTCTTGGTGGTTGTGGTGCTTTCTTAGGATGGGTAGATCCCTCCTCTGCCTGAGTCTGACCATGGACTTGAATTGGAGTCTCCTGCACCTAAGGGTAATGCCTTTATTATTTAAACACACAATTAGTCCCTCTTTTGCCCCAAAATATTTTGAATCATTTATGCAAAGTGGAATAGTCACAAAAGGAGAGACTGAAAGCAACTTACCCAGGGATAGCCATTAGGTTGAGTTGTTAGGATACTCATATGGGAAACTCAGATCAAGTGTTTCCTCCAAATCAGGTACAGTGAAAATTTGAATTTAGATCTCCTGAGTTCCCAGAGAATGCCCCAATGACTGAGCTACTGGTTATTGTAACAGCTTTTCCTCTGCAGAAAACCCAAAAAACCCCAACCCAAAACCAAAAACAAACTAACCTCAAAATACCTCAAGTTCTTCTTCATGAGGAACAGGAAGGCTTAATTTTTTTTTTCTCAGGTGCAGAATACTATTGCCTATCCAGCTCTATACTCTGCCTTATAAAAGAACTAGTATTTTTCTAGATAATCATTTTAGGCTTGTAATTTCCTGGATCTTTCCCTTCCTCTTTTTTAAAGACTGGTACTACATGTACCATTTTGCTATCTGCTTTGTGGTGTTCTCCTTCCTTTGCTTTTTTGTAGATAGCTCCTCTATACATTTCACCCTTCTGTCTTTCTTCCTCTCTTCCCATCTATCCTCTTTCTTTCCCATTTCCTCTTCTTTTTTCCCCATCTCTACCACTATCTTCCATTCTACTACACATCTTCCATCACAAGAGAAAAGAGGAATGGTTGAAAGATATTTACTTAGCAGGCCTTCCCTTTCCTCAGTCTGGGGAGTTTGGGCATTCAGCAAGCTGCCTTTTTAAGGAATAAATTGAGCTCTTACAGTCCAGAGGATAGGGTAGACGGTAGAGCATCCCACTGAGAAGCTCCGGTGTCCCCATGGGAGAATGAAGTCACATGCCCTGTGCTTTGCTGCACCGACAGGCCCATGAACGTCCCAATATTACTAGCTTTGCCTCTTCCTATGTATTAGCATTCCCTTAAACTCCTTCCACTCTGCCCTGCCTGTTTCTCTATTATTGCCTTAGGATGCATACCCATGCTGCCCCTTGTGAAGTGATCTGTGAAACCAATGACTTCTACTTTGAATTGTCCCTGTGGTTCTGCTTCTGTTTTTGTGTGCTAGTTACTGAACAGAGAAGGTGGGGGTTGCATTCTTTGGTGCTGTGTTGGAGTGCAGCTATGTGATGATATGGCAGATGTCCAGGCCTCAGCATGACCCAAAAACCACCAGTTCAAACTTGGATGAGATACAGCTAGAGCACTCCATTCACTTTTGAGCATATAAAAACAAACAAACAAACCTAAATCAAAACATTTAAAGAAAATCCAAACAAAACTACAGGCAACCTCTGCTTAGCTCTCTTAATTGGTTCCTGAAATACCAAGCATTAAGCGAAACGCGCATTAAGTGAAACCAAAAGTATTTGACAACCCAAGATGGTGACCACAATTATTTTTAATGACCCAAGATGGTGACTGCAAGCATTATAACAAAACTTGCTGAGCACTAAGCAAAATCAGGTATCAATTTAAAATGAGCGTTATAGCGAAATAGTGCTAAGCAAAACAGTGTTAAGCGCGGGTTACTTGTATAGAAGGATTAAAAAAATTCAACCCAGATTAGATATTTAGAGAACCGAATTTGTCTGTTTTAAGAGTAATGACAAATAAAAGGTGTCATAGTAACTGCCTACACAATATGTAACTGACTCAGACTTAGAGGAAGTCAGGAAATGTCTGTGTTAAAGACTTTAAAAATGTTTCGAAGTTTTGAGTGTAATGTGCTTAGATTACTATGCCTGGGACATTTGTAATTAAACATCATTTAAAAACTTGTTACTCTCTGATTTATTTCCTCTTGTCTAAAGTTGTTTAATTTTTCTTCATATTACTATTGACTGGAGGGGAAAATAAAATGTTGCTGTTCAAAAAGTACATAAGTTCAGATCAGTTTAAAAATAACAAGATATTTTTTCTTGCTGTAAATATTTCAGCATTAATTCAGGGTGTATGAAGTTCTTTAGCTGCCTGTGGCAACTACATGCTCTTGCAATCACAGGACTGTGAAACACAGATCAATATCACACAGGGGTTGTAATCAACATGCAGATTAATGAACAGGACCGTATCCACCAGGGAACAGTAGAACAAAGACTAGTTGAGCAATTTAATTGCTGAGTTACTGCTAAATCTCAGTTTTCTATCAATCTCCATCCATTATGACTATTGATGCATAGCAGACATTAAGAAGAAAACAATAACATAATGATTCATAACTGCTGGGGTGCAAATGAATGAGTAGAATTGTGAGAAATGTGGCCATGACTATTTTGTGCCTCAGAGCCTATGAAAACGAGTTGAGAAGTTATTCCTAATCTTCTCTGTTTGCAGAGCTCACTTTAATCTTTTCCCCCGGAATCATTGTTAAAGAAGCAATAGCAGAGCGAAGCCTTGCTTGAATCTTAATTTTTATCAGTTTCAAAATGCTCTTACATTATGGTTTTGACTATTATATTAGGTCAGTTAACTCAAATCATCATAAAAAATAGAGATAGAAATAACTTGTGGGTTTAGGTTATCTAGCTCAGCCACATCAAGGTAAAAGGTTGTTCCTTCCCATGGACAGCCTTTTGTATGTTGTGTCTGGTACCTTAAATACATGTTTGTGGTGGTGGTTTCAAAATCCTCGGGGAGATGAACTTTACTGTTGTTAAAACTTCACTGCTAAGACATTTTCTCTTAGCTTAAATTCTTTGCTTCTACAAATAATGACATATTTTTATTTATACCCCTTTGATTACCAGACACATTTTATCAACTCCATTTTTATTTATGCCCTTTCATCATTTTATTTTGTTATAATTTCTTCTCTCCAAATTTGTTTAAATAAGCTGAATGTGTACTCGAGATATACCTTACAAATTTTGCACCAGTAATGAATTTAGCCTAGTTTCCTTCTATAGTTTTCCTCCTAACCTTCTAACCAGATGCCCAGTTGTTAATTTCTCCTTTCTGTGTTCCTTCCCACTTTATCTTCCTGATGCTGAGATTCTCAGAACATGCTTTTAGCTAAGATCTCTTATCAACGATGTCAAAATAAAACTATACTCTAATGCAGTGGTTGTCAACCAGGGGTATGGGTACCACTAGGGGCACTTTAAAAGGTCATAGAGTATATGATGGGGCTCCCACCACTGCGCACACCCTTGCAAAGGCCCAGGGGGCATGTGCCCCCCCCCAATCTGTGCAGGGGGCAGAGGCAACTGCCACGGTGTGCTGGGCTCTGTGCACCACTGCAGCTGCCCTGGGAGCACTGCAATGCCACGTGTCTGCCCTCACCAGGCTATGCTGCACCCCCTGCCCACCCAGCAGCAGGACGCATGTGGCGTTGTACCGGTCTTGGGGCAGTTGCAGTGGCACACAAAGCCCAGGATGTAGCAGCAGCCACCTCCACCCCGTGCACAGATTGGGGGTGCACATGCCCCCCCCCCAGGCCTCCACCAGGGTGTGTGCAGCAGTGGGAGCTCCCCCACACCCCTGGATGAGCTGTCTCAGATACAATTGTCCCATTACCCAGCCAGGCCAGGGCCCCATTCACCCCAACCCCTGCCCCTGCCTCTGCGTCCATTAGTGCGGGGGCCTCAATCCCCCCACAGCCCTTTCCCCTCCTCCACAAACTTACATGCTGGGGAGACAGTGGGTGGACATGCATGCACATGCACACACATGCTCAGCCCCACAAATAATTTGAATATAAAGGGGTACATGAGTTGAAACTGAGACAAAAGGGGTACACTTGTTAAAAAAGGTTCAAAACCCCTGCTCTAGGGATGCAGACAGACATAACACTTGAGCCACGACAAGAATGTTGCTGATTGGGAACCATTTCACAATTGCTTCTGGATAGATGTATCCTCATGTGCACTGCTAAAGGTTATAAATAGAATCCACATCTTTCAGGGATTGCATTGCTTCCAAAACACTACCAGTGAGTGGTAGAGTAGACCACCATGTCGTCCAGGGCTCAGTGCCCAAAGTTTTCCCAGAATTTGTCTAGATGGGGCAGAGGACCCCAACTGGGACAGTGGGTTGGAGTAGAGGGGTGGCCAGGTGCTGGGGGGCTGTGTGGACTCTGTTTATGGTCCCTCAGAGGGGTGGGTGCTCTGGGCTCTCCTTCAAGAACTCCCAGGTTTTCCAAACACTTAAGAACCTTACATTATTTATCAGCAATTGCATAGAGATGTGTGCGTAGGGTGGAACCTTCTGGGCAGGCTGGCTGCAGGAATGCATCACAGAGGATGAGGAATAATTAACAGTTAACGGTCTAATTCACTTCACATTGAGCATGGAATTGACAGCCATTCAGTTCTACCAAGTGCCCAGTTGTGCAATGGTACTGTTGCCACCCCCACTCCCCATTTGACAGAGATTTCCTGTTACAGAAGGGGTGGGAAATTATTTTGGCTGGAGGGCTGCTTACTGACTTTTAGTGAGCTGTCAAGGACTGCGAGGGTAGTTCTGGCCCTTGACAGATGGCCCGCTCCCTGGAAGTTCCATCTCCTGACCCCTGACCTTTGCCACTGGAAGCCCCTCCCCCTGCTCCTGGAAGAACTTCTTTTGAGAGAGGGGGATGGGGAGGCTGCCATCTTAGAACCAGAAAAAAAACAAATCATATAGTATAAAAAGAAATATCTACTATACCTATTTTAATTTTATTTCAAAAAATATTTTTGTCCTTATGTATGTATTTGCAGAGTGTATATAGAGGTGATTGCATAACAGCTTCAGATAAAGTCTTACTCTTGTATTTTGTACTATTGTATACTGGAGGGCTGTGGGCTGTGGTTGGGGGGCTAGGTGTGTGTGTGGGGGGCTGATGTGTGTGTGGGAGGGTTTGTGAAGGTGTGGGAGGTGAGGAGTGTGGGGGGTTTGTGGAGGCTTATGAAGGGGTATGGATGTGTGTGGGGGTTGTGGGCAGGTGGGGGGTGGGCTTTGTGGTGGGTTGGGTGTGGGAGTTGGTGGGGTTTGTGGGGATTGTTTAGGTGGGTGTGGGGTTTATGGGTGAGTGTGGGCCCTGCTCCATACATTCCCCTGCCCACACAGTCCCTACCACCAGTGGTAACAGCAGGAGTGGGCCCTCAGGGTTTTCATGGCCTCAGCAAGCAGAGCCCCTTGGTGGTGCATGAGTCCCAGGGGCTGCACATGGTGGCATAGAGCCAGCCCAGCCCACTGGTGCATGCTTTTGGACCAGCCCAGTCCAGCCTGAATGCTCATGCCAGTGGTCTGGGCTGTCTCTGTGCCACCACATGCAGCCCCCAGGACTCAGCCAGAGCTATGAGCTGCTGGGGAGGTTCTTTCTGCCACAGGTCAGGAGAGACCCAAAGGCTCACTGTCTGTTGCTGCTGCTGTTGTTAGCAATGGGGGCTGTGCACCATGGTGGGGGAGGGGGCCTGTGGCAGGGGGAGACCATGCCCACCCATAACCCCCCCAGAAACCCACACACACCCCCATGCCTACCCACAAGCCCCACTCCCCTCTCCTGCAGACTGGAGATCCCCTCCCCACTCACCAGCTGTCCAGTTGTGCAGCACCACATTTGGTGCCTCCACATGGGCATCCCAGCTAGACTGCTGGGAGCCCAATGGAGGTAGAACCACAGAACCCACCCAGTCCAATGGTGCATGGCCTCTGAAAGCCCATGCCTCCTGCCAGCTTTCAGAGGGGCAGCCATGGGTTGATAATAAGTTTTTTGGAGGTGCTGCATGGGCTGGACAGAATGGCCTGGTGGGCTGGATCCAGCCCATGGGCTGTATTTTGCCCACCTCTGTGTTACAGGCACATCTCACCACAAGAAAGGGGCTACCGCCCCCTCCCCCCTCACACACACACTAAACCCAGAACCTGGCCACACTTCCTCACCCCAAATAAATCTGGAATGCCTGCCCAGGCTTCATAACGGAAATGAAAACAACACTGAAATGGAGGCTTTCTGCTTCCCCACTACCCTGACTTGTGGTCTCTGCAGGCCATAAATCTTTGAGCAGTAGAAACCTGGTTACATCATAGAACAGCTGTATTGCCCTAAATGGGTGTGAGGAGCAGTGCAGTTTGGGATGCTTGGAGGACTGGGCAGACACTGCGCACTTAATGCCTTGTGTTCACACATAATATTGAAACAGTTCAAGGAGGAGTGACTCAAAATTGTGACTGATTTTCCCATTCTGTCTTTGAAGCATTTCAGGAAGTTTAAACCTGTTTAAAGTGGCTGTACATCTAGGCTGTTGGGGGTTAAAGTGTATTTGGAATGGTTTAAGTGTTATGACTGTCCACACCAAAAAAAATGTGACTTTTCTCCCCATCTAACCCCAAATTGCATTGGATTTCTATTTGCTATGATATCTGATTGCAAACTCATATCCAAATGTTGTCCATGTAGCACCATGTCCACCAGTAGGATTTTTTTTTACATAGAATCATAGAAAATTAGGGTTGGAAGGGACCTCAGGAGGTCATCTAGTCCAACCCCTTGCTCAAAGCAGGACCAGCCCTAACTAGAACATCCCAGCCAAGGCTTTGTCTACCCAGGTCTTAAAAACCTCCAAGAATGGAGATTCCACAGACTTTCTGTGTAACCTGTCCCGGTGCTTCACTACCCTGCTAGTGAAAAAGTTTTTCTTAATATCTAACCTAAACTTCCCTTCCTACAACTTGAAACCATTGCTTCTTTATATGTGCCACCACTAAGAACAATTTAGCTCAGGGGTTGTGAAACTGGGGGTACACAAACCCCTAGGGGTACTTGGGAATGCCCTAGGGGGGCATGTGCGGGCAGATGGAGATGGAGCACTGCCATCCACCATCCTGTGCCGCTGCCTCCCAGGAGCAGGGCTGGGCGGGGTTGGGGTGAGGACCACAGTGCCCCTCTGCAGGCCACACAGGCACCACCTGGCTGGCTTGATGCAACATGGGAAAGCTCGCATGTGGCAGCCACTGCCACCACCCACCACCCTGTGCTGCCACCGCTCCACATCTGTCTGTGTGCCAACCCTCTCCCCCACCCCCTATTTCGCATCTGGCTGCTGGGAGTACACTTATTAAAAAAGGTTGAAAACCCCTGGTCTAGCTCCGTCCCCTTTGAAACGTCTTGGGCACTATATTTGCTCTTTTTCAATCATCCGGGACTTGATCACCACAAATTTTCAAAGATAATGGCCAACGGCTCTGCAATCACATTGACCGAGCCCCTTAGCACCCTCAGGTACATCACATCCAGCCCCATGGACTTGTACATATCCAGCTTTTCTAAATAGTCCCTAACGTGTTCCTTTGCCACTGTCAGCTGCTCATGTTTTCTCCAGACTGTGCTTCCAGGTGTACTAGTTTGGGAGTTGACATTGCCTGTGAAGACTGAGACAAAAAAGGCATTGAGTACTTCAGCCTTTTCCACATCATCTGTCACTTGGTTGCCTCCCCAATTCAGTAAGGGATCCAGACTTTCCCTGATCTTCTTCTTCTTGCTGACATACTTGTAGAAACACTTCTTGTTACCCCTTCCATCCTTTGCTACCTGCAATTTCAATTGTGTTTTGGCCTTCCTGATTTCATCCCTGCATGTCCAAGCAATACTTTTATACTCATCCCTAGTTTTTTGCCCAAGTTACCATTTCTTATAAGCTTCCTTTTTGTTTTAGATCACTGCTGGCCCAGTGAGCAACCCTTGCAAAGCCAGCAGGCCAAGGCACTTAAGGAAGCCCACCCCTGCTCCAGCCCTGGAGTGAGCTGTAGGCAAGGCAAAGGCCCCCAAGGGGACACTTGCGTGCCTGTACGCAAATGCCAGGAGCTTGGGGAATAAACAAGAGGAACTTGTCCTCCTGCTTAACACAAATAATTACCATGTCATATGGATAACGGAGACCTGGTGGGACTCCACCTGTGACTGGGCCAAAGGTATAGATGGCTATACCCTGTACAGGAGGGATCAAGTGGACAAAAGGGGCAGGGGTGTAGCTCTCTATGTCTGGAGACTCTCTAGGTTAAAATCCATGGGGAACACGGCACAGGGGACACAGTGGTGGGACTCTACTACAGACTTCCTACCCAGGATCAAGAGCTTGACCAGGAGTTCGCCAGGGAATCGGCTGAGGCTGCACGCTCCCAGCGCATGGTTGTCATGGGAGACTTTAACTACCCAGACATCTCATGGGAAGAGTGCTCGGCCAAATCCAAGTGGTCGCAAAGCTTTCTCTCATGCTTGGATGAGCTCTATCTGATGCAAGAAGTCTATGGGCTGACGAGAGGTAAAGCGCTGCTCAACCTGGTCCTGGCAATGCAGGACAACCTAATCAGCGACCTAATGATTGAAGGGAAGCTGGGTGGCAGTGACCATGAGCTGATCACCTTCACCATCCACTGTAAAGCTGGCAAGTTAGTCAGCAATACAGAAGTCCTCGACTTCAGGAAAGCTGACTTTGACAAGCTCAGGAGGCTTATCAGTGATGCCCTAAAGGGCCTCAGGCCAGAGGGGAGGGGAGTTCAGGACGAGTAGTTGCTCCTTAAAGGAGTGCTCCTGGATGCACAAGCAAAGTCTATTCCATCTTGGAGGAAAGGCAGCAAAAGGGCACAGCAGCTCCCTTGACTCTCCAGGGAACTAGCAGGTCTCCTATGTCTAAAAAGACAGACCTACAAAGGATGGAGGACTAGATCCACCTCCAAGGAAGAATATTCTGCTCTGGTCTGGACCTTCAGGGAGTGAACCAGGAAAGCCAAGGCTCTGATGGAACTCCAACTAACTACAAGTATCAAGGACAATAAAAAGTCCATTTTTAGATATGTGGGAAGCTGGAGGAAAAGCAAGGGCAACATTGGACCCCTGCTAAACCAGATGGGACAACTGACAACTGACATCCAGGAAAGAGCCAATTTGCTAAATGGATACTTTGCGTTGGTCTTTCTCCTGTCCCATGGGATGCCCCTGCCCATTATAGGACAGGGAGGCCCAGGTGAGGGAGATTCCTTACCCTCCATCAATGCTGAACTCGTGAAAGAACACCTTGAGAGGCTGGATACCTTCAAGTCAGCAGGCCCTGACAGTTTATACCCCAGGGTACTCAAGAAGCTGGCTAGGATCATAGCTCAGCCCCTGGCACAGATCTTTGAGAACTCCTGGTGCTCAGGTAAAGTGCCCAAAGATTGGAAGAAGGCCAATGTGGTGCCTATCTTCAAGAAAGGGAGGAAAGTGGATCTGGCAAACTATAGGCCCATCAGCCTGACCTCTATCCCGGGGAAGAACTCAGCTAAGATTACCAAAGAGGCCATTCTTAACAGACTGGTCGATGGGAACATCCTGAGGGATAGCCAGCACGGGTTTGTTGTGGGTAGGTCCTGCTCGACCAATCTTATTTCCTTTTATGACCAGGTGACCTACCACCTGGACAAGGGAGAAGAGATTGATGTCATATATGTTGACTTCAAAAAAGCCTTCTATCTGGTATCCTATGAGCACCTCTTAGCAAAACTGGCTAATTGTGGTCTTGGTCTCACCACCATCTGCTGGCTGCGAAATTGGCTCTGTGGTAGGACACAGAGGGTGGTAGTTGATGGAAGTCAATAGTCATGGTGCGTTGTGACCAGTGGAGTCCCTTAAGGCTCTGTCCTTGGGCCTACACTATTCAACATCTTCATTAATGAAGTGGACACTGGTAACAGAAGTGGACTGGCCAAGTTCACTGATGACAACAAACTCTGGGGTGAAGCATCCACACCTGAGGACAGGAGGGTGCTCCAGGCTGACCGTGGCAGGCTCAGCAAATGGGCTGATGAGAACCTGATGGTGTTTAACACCAAAAAATGCAAGGTTCTCCACCTTGGGAAGAATAACCTGCAGCATCCTTATTGGCTTGACAGTTCTACGATGGCTAACACTATGGGTGAAAGGGACTTGAAGGTCATGATTGACCACAAGATGAACGTGAGTCTTCAATGTGATGCTGCAGCTAGTAAAGTGAGCAAAACGCTGGCTTGCCTCCATAGATGCTTCTCAAGCAAATCCCAGGACATCATTCTCCCATTGTACTCGGCCTTGGTGAGGCCACAGCTGGAGTACTGCGTCCAGTTTTGGGCTCCACAATTCAAAAAGGATGTGGAGAAGTTTGAAAGAGTGCAGAGGAGAGCCACATGCATGATCAAGGGTCAGGAAAACAGACCTTATGATGAGAGGCTGAGAGCCATGGGACTCTTCAGCCTGGAATAGCGCAGGCTCAGGGGTGATCTGGTGGCCACCTATAAGTTTATCAAGGGTGACCACCAGGATCTGGGGGAACAATTTTTCACCAGAGTGCCTCAAGGGATGACAAGGTTGAACGGTCACAAACTCCTCCATGACTGTTTCAGGCTGGATATAAGGAAGAACTTCTTTACTGTCTGAGCCCCCAAGGTTTGGAATAGACTGCCACCGGAGGTGGTTCAAGTATCTACTTTGAACTCCTTCAAGAGACAACTGGATGTTTATCTTGCTGGGATCCTGTGATCCCTGCTGACTTCCTGCCCCTGGGGCAGGGGGCTGGACTTGATGATCTTCTGAGGTCCTTTCCAGCCCTAATGTCTATGACCTGTATGAAAGAGTTTCCTGTCAAGCCAAGCTGGTCTTCTCCCATACCTGTTAGTCTTCCTGTGCATCAGGATAGTTAGTTCCTGTGCCCTCAGTAAGGTTTTTTTTAAAATACCAGCTCTCTTGGTCTCCCTTCTCCCTTAGACTGGCCTCCCAGGGGATCTTGCCCATCAGTTCCCTGAGTGAGTCAAATTCTTCTCCAACTCTCCATCCCATTGATCATCTGTGATTTGGATTGCTCTTCACCACATAACAGGTCTAAACTCTGCTGGTAAAACCTAATTGAAATCAACTTCATGAAAATTGGCTGTGTTGTGTGTGTGTGTGTGTGTGTTTTCTTCATTTTCCAAGTAGACTTTCATTTTTATGCTTTGTTATCCAAATCTCAGCAAATGCTGTAGTTCCCAAGTTTGAAAATGGAACACAATTAATTTCTCCCCCTCACCTTGTCTGTATACTCCTTGAATTTGTAAATAGATCAGTGACCTGATGAAGACTGTCTTGACTTCAAAGGCTTGTCCAAATTCAATCCCAACTCTTCAATTGGTCCAATAAAAGATATCATTCTAAGACATCCTTGCTTCTCACATAAATATATAAATTAATATATGAATAAATGTTCATTTTTGCTCTTCTTTACCTCCATTTCCTTTTACATTAGAGTAAAAGTAAATACCATAACTTTAAGAGAAAGCTCTCATTGAGCCCCATGCTATTTTTAATGCTTCTAATTGGCCAGTTTTAAAACCATTTAATCTAAAAAGTTTTCCTTTCCCAATAACATTCTAATTTACTCTAAATCACCAACTGTCTTTCTTACACTAGCAGAACATCAATAAACTGACATTTAATAGCTGTCTTTCTTTTCACTTACATTCAGATTATTTGTAAGAGGATCACCTGCACAAAGCCAGCCCTAGTTTTTCTTTCAAGGTTGCTAAAATCATCCTGGAATTTCTCACTCTTTCTTCAGTCACAAATTTGGATGCAATGAATGGAAATTCCCCAATACTCTTCAGAGTATCCTTTGAACCTTCTTGTCACAACTCTTGTCCTGGCACCCGCAAGGCAACATAACATCCTGTTCTCTTTATCTGGGTCACAGATGGCCCAAGCCATATTCTTCTCTTACTCACTGAAGGAACATCCACTAGATAAATTAGAACAGATGTACAGTAACTTTTTCTTTTGGCATTTATTCCACCCTCTGGTCTAATTACTCCTGACATTGTGACCATCATAATATGAACTGTATCAAAGAAATGAATAGCAGATTGTCCTCTTGACAGCAAATATGTTTATTTTTCCTCTCAATGAGACAAGCTTTTAGTTTTTCTTGCAGTGAGACGAGCCCTGCTTTCCCCCCAACTTGTTCTGAAGCTACAATAATGAGGAAAAAAATCAATACAGTACACTGAGTTTTGCTTAAATTCCCGTAAAGAGAAGGTAGACACACTTAAGAAATAGCAGTATACTTTCAAGCATCTTTTTTGATACAGAATTTTGCAGCAGAATTCTAATTTTTCTCTGGTAATAAGCTATTGCACTAACAATTTTGGGTGCCTGTTAATAATATATGGGGCAGTTATACATATTTTATACTAAAGGCTGTTTTAAAAGCAACATCTTTATAGGTAATAACTTGCTTAGAAAAACACTTTCTTTAATTATTTATACATATTTGGAACAACAAAACCAACCGTCATTTTATAAGGTCAGGTACCAAACAGCAACTATTAATAATATAGTTGCACATCTTGGGAATAAGGTGCTTGAATATTTATTTTTTAATCACTTAGTAAAGACAGTTATCTGCTATATAACTAACCAAGCAAGACTCTTCTATAAAGCATTCTAATATGTCTTCAAAGGTTAATGTGAAATTTTGGAAAAGGAAAATCTGAGCAAATATTTTTGCATACAGGTAGAAAGGGAGGAGGAAAATGTTTTCTTTAGCAATAGCTGCACTAGTCGAATGGAATCTCAAGAACTGGTAAGAAGTCTTTCCCTTTTCAGTTTCTTATTATCTGTGGCAGCTACTGATGAAAAGGTAGTGAAATTGTAGCAAAACCCCCCAGTTTTTCTTTTTTTTAACTGCATTCCCTCCCCTTCCCTAACCATTTCTAACTTTCTTTCTGACCTCTCTATCTCTTACAAGTAGTTATTAGTAGTATTAGATAAGCTAAGTTCTTATATTCCCTTATGACGAGCCCCCCCCCTTTTTTATATTGTAAATAATGTTTTGTTAGGTTTGAATTGATTTTTACTGTTGTATATTGTATTATTATCATTTTTGTATTGATGTTTATTGTTTCATATGGATATTGTATGGTTTAGGTCTGTGTTTGTAAGTAAACCAAAGTAACATCAAGTTTCCATTTTGTATGTCAAGCCTCCATCTTGTGTCCTCTGCTCGGGCATCCCCTGTGATGTAACTATGTGACTCATCTGCCCCTCCCATGTAAATTCGTTCCTGGATGAATGGAAGTGATTGGGAATGATTGAAATACAATGGTAGCAGGCCTCTACTGAACCTCGCATTGATTTATCCAGGAACCACGGACTTCACCCAGGAACAGAGACAAGAACCCAGCATTTGAAGGACAAAAGACCCTGCAGAACCAGCAACTCTACCATTGTACCCCACCATTACAGACACCTGAAACTGCACATCCCTGCATGGAGCACACATGCTCAGTACACCAGGGGCTGACCCTTGCCTGGGCATGCCTCCTGTCACTATGTCACTAAGGTCACACAAGGTCTGCCCCTATAAAAAGGGGCAGTGAAGACAGACCCAATGGGAACGCCATTTCTATCTGAAACAGACCAGCTCCACATCATGCTGCCTATCCACCCCAGAGGCTCTGCCGGCGACCCACTCTGGACAACACCAAGCTGAAGGAGACCCTGACTGGCCATTGAGGACCAACTTTCAGCCTGGGATAGGTAAATATCACCTGCACATTACCTCCTCCAATTTGGACTCTCTCTCTTCTCCTGGACTTCAGCCCCTGCACCAAGCCTCTTTAACTCTGCGTGCAAAGGAACCAGTAAGATATTGTTTCACCATCTCCAGTGTTCAATAAAGCCACTGTCATTTGTAACCCCAAGTTGGGTTGTATTTTACTCAGCCCTGGTTCCTTCCCCATTTTAAATTCTGGTCTCTGTCTTTCTCTCTCAGCTTCCCCCCCACCCCTTTTCCTGCCACCTCTCAGCTCCTCTCTGTCCCTTCTCTATTCCCCTGCTGCAGGCTCTTGGCCCCATTGCTTTCTGCCATCTCTCAGCCCCATTCCCACCACTTTTTGCCTCCTCTCTGTCCCTTCTCTGTTCCCTTGCTGAAGCCTCTTGGCCCTGTTGCTTTCTGCTGTCTCTCAGTCCCATTCCTGCCATCCACCACCTTCTTCCTGCAGCCCTTCCTGCCATTTCTGCTGCTTCTAGCCTCCTGGCCCCGTTTCTGCTGTCCACTGCCTCCTTCCCATGTCTTTCTGCAGCTCTTCCTGCCACTTTTAGCCTCTCAGCCTTGCTCATTTCTGCCTCCTGCTGCCTCTCCCCATCTCTCTCTCCACCTTCTGTTCCCAACCTTTCCTGCCCCTTTCCTCTGTGTTCTCCAGCTTTCCCCCACACCTTCTCTAGCCACCCCTTCTCCCCCCACAGTCCTCTGGCCTGTCACTGACTTCCCTGCAGCTCCTTTGGGCTGCCCCACAGGTTTCCCGGCAGCCAGAGCCCTTCTCCAAATCCCAGCACTGGCAGCCCCTCCCCCTGTAGCTTCCTGAGCTCCCCAGCAGTCCCTCTCCAGCACCCCTGGTTCCCAGAGCCAGCTCCCAGTTTCCTCCACACCCTCTCTAGCTCCCCTGCACCCTCTGTCCTAGTTTCCCTTTCCCCGCTTACCTTTTGGCTCCCCTGTAGCTCCAGCTTGGGTCCCAGCCTCTGTGCTGGCTTCTCTCCAGCATCACTCGTGTGTGCTGCAGGCTTTGGGCATTGTCTGTTAATCAATTAACGTCAATTAACCTAGAGTAATCCCCAAGCCTCAGTTCTTCAGCCCAGCTCTCCCTAGTCTGCTGGTTCTAATCTCAGTCCTGGTAACTTTCACTCCCTACACTTTCACTTTCTTACCTTAACCTTTCCCCAGGTATCCCAAGTACACCAAGCACATACATACATACACATCACAACACCCAAGTTAAGAACTCACCTGTGTGTACGTGTAGATGAGTGGTATGTATGTGAACTGATATACATATGTCACTGTGTGCATGATATACGAATTAGTGATCCGTGTGTGTGTATTGGGTGTGCAGGTATTGATAATTGATTCTGGTCTAATTTTTGGTCTGTATAGTGTGTGTAGGTGTTCGAACTGGTGACAGGTGTGCATATGCCTAGGCTGGTAATTGACTCTGTGTGTGTGTGTGTGTGTGTGTGTGTGTGTGTGTGTGTGTGTGCACCTAATTGATTTCTGTGTTTGTGTATGTGCAATTTTACACTGCGCTGTCTAGCAGTGCAATTTTGAGATCCTGGGAGTTGGCCTGACAACAAAATCAAAGTAAAAATTTCCAAATAAAGGCAGCAGGTCAATTCTAAGGCAATAATAATTTGTGACTGTGCATTAAAATTGGATCAGATCCTGCAACAAGCTCCATGTAGACAGATTTTTAGGCAGAGCCCCACAAAAGTAAATGGGACAGGCCCTGACCTTTGTGTCACTATTGACACCTTTTCAAAGTGAAGGCAAGGTGAGTGTAAAAAGGGATCTGAAGGCATTTCCCCAGTCTGGTTTACTGCATGATTGATATTACTATTATTAATATTACCCGTAATAAAATATTAAGAGGTTATCAAGAGGAACCCCACATGAACTCAGATCAAATTCTCCTGTGAAACAAAACTACAGAAGAAGAAGTCTCCTTTGGACAGCTTCTTCCCTATGTCTGTGTTTGGTGAGCAGTATTGGTTTAAGTAGCATTTGTAGTATCCTCTTACAGATAAGACATGGGACCTACCACCAAACCTGGGAAATTTCCAGGTTCTGAGGGTTGGGAGAGGGCAAGGTTACCTGCACAGAAGCATTGTGCATCTTTACCTCATCTAGCCCCTAACAACCTCCTGGGCACTTTCAACATAATTCTGTTGAACGTAAACTTTAAGTTAGTCTTTCGCAGCATTCTTGGGCAGATGGAAAGGCTTTATGAAAAATAAGACAGCACTCATTTATAGCATCTCCTTGAAGAGAAAAGAGAGTGGGGGCAATGTCATGTGACCACAAGCCCACGTTCTCCCAGTTTACTCATTCTCTTTCCTGGCTGACTAGCTGGATCATGGCATTATCAAGGTATCTGCCTAGCTTGGTAGGGTGCCACAGAAATAGCTGACCCCTTCTGCATGGAAGCAGAAGACTTGGGCCAGACCCTTTGAGCCATTGCAATATTTCCTTAAATGAAGAACTGCAAACCACAAAGGACTGGATCTGCTTCCTGACTAAATGACTCCTAAATCTCCAAATAGCTATTAACATGTCGTAACTGCCTTCTGCCTTCTGCAGAAAACATACATGCATCTCTGTTGCCCTTGCTTTTTGTGCCAAAGCTATCTCTGTTCCATATAAATTTGACATCCCTTTGCTTCTGTCATTGAAAATGATTTACATAAGTGATAAAGAATTATGAAAGTGAAGTTATGGAAATAATCCATATTAGATGAACAAATCCCACATCACTTCAGTGTCCCTGCATGAGTACTTTTTGGGTCTCACATTCTGGATATTTGTCATTACACTCCAACGTTATGTTCTAGCAAGCAGAGAAGTATTTACACTGCACTTAGCATCTCCAATTTCAATGAAAGTTCCTCCAAAAAGAGTTCTGTAAACATGATGTGTAGTGCTTAAAAGGGTAAAGTAGCTCTTATGTTCAGAGAAGGGCAAATATTGCAGAGAAGTATTTGCAAGCCTTTGTCCAAACCTCCCCATCCTTGCCTCTAGATTCACTTCACTGATACGAGTGTATTACACTATCAGTGAAGTGAATCTAGAGGTAGGGATGGGGAGGTTTGGACAAAGGCTGGCAAATACTTTTGTGTAGTATTTGCCCTTCTCTGAATATGAGAGCTACTTTACCCTACCCACCCCAGTAAATCATGTACTTGGATTTGCATTTATGCACTGCCATTTTCCAGTGCACATGAGTGCATATGCTAGCCTGAATATATGCTTGGATAGATAATACTGTATTTCTTTCACAACCACTTGGCTTATATTATGTCAGATTGATAGCATGAAACAGTTGTTCCTGCAGTTCTCCTTCACTGTTACTATAAAATAGGGTAAAAGAATATTCACATAGACAGCCACCAAGTCATTATTCCTTTTGTGGTTGATTTTG
This sequence comes from Alligator mississippiensis, assembly GCF_030867095.1. Classification (NCBI taxonomy): domain Eukaryota; kingdom Metazoa; phylum Chordata; order Crocodylia; family Alligatoridae; genus Alligator; species Alligator mississippiensis. Next base: position 72,459,788 of record NC_081827.1, read on the forward strand.
TTCTCATTTTGGGGATGTGCAGCCTTTGAACAAGAGGCAGCTATTAATGGAACTACTGTTCCAGAGAAATCAATAGTCCACAAAAGCAAACAGCTGCCTCCCAGTCAGAGGGGAAAAAAAACACCCACTGTCATCTTGGCTTCAATCTTTCTGAAAATTTGGGACAGAATGAAGCTGTTGATATCATTCATATGAGGGTCAGGATAAGATTTTATGGCAAACCTCTGGTAGCACTGTTTGGACAAACTTGAGACCTGATCCAAAGTCTACTGACATGGATTGGATCCTCTATCAGCGTCTGGTTGCTTTGGATGAGGCCTTTGGTGATATGCACTTTGCAATATGCCCTCTGGTTGTTACTTAGCAACTTCACTAAGAAGCTTCCTGCAATATCTTCCCTAAAGTGGCAATTCCAGTGCAACCAATTGTTACCATTTTTTGTAACAGTTTTAGGAAACAGAAACTTTATATTTGCTGCTGCCTATGAAATGTTAATTAGAATTAGTCACAAAAACTAATTCTGGGAATCTTCTGGAAGAAACAGAATTATTAAAATGCATATTCCCCCTGATTTGTTGTTTCTTCTGCTTATCATTTTTATAGTATGTCTTTAATTTGAACTGCAGTCACTAGTGCATAGTTATAATGATGTCTGTAGTGGTTAATTGGTTAACCGTGCATCCAGGCTGTATCTTGTATGTAGGCAATTCTCCTATTGGTTGGAATAAGAGTTTTTGCTGGAGGGCACTATCAGTCCCTGGGTGAGCACAGCAAAGCAATTCAACGGTTGTAACCTTTTAGTATTTCCTTTGTTCGTTGTATGTTGCTCCTTTTCAAACTCTGCAGATGGATCATTAAGAATTAGCCTGTATGTTAAGCTTTTTGAAAAGAATAGAAACAAAATGAAAACAACAAATTCTTATTCCTAAATAAACTCTAAAAGACAATGAAAATACTTCCCAGCACTTTAAAACTAGGGTGCAATCTCCAAAGTAGCATAGATCTATCCAATAATGGGCATACTTCCAATGGAACAATTCCCAAGGTACAAAACAGACACTTATTAAACTGTAAGTGAACCATACTGATTGATACAGAATAACTTACATGTACATCTAAACAGAAGGCAAAGCAAAGAAGAATCTTGATGTGAGACAGATATACAAACATCCCCTGATGTGTTTAACAAAGGATGAATAGACTGAATATTATTAACCACTGGGACATCTACTTTCCAGATCAATTCACCTAAGATAAACAAATAATAAACTTTAACATTGTATCTTAGCCTATAGTGAATAAATTACTTACTAGAAGTTTTAAGAATCTTTGAAGATTCTGATTTCATTCTCTAAGATCATTGGCATGTTTAACAAAAGTAACTGTGTAGATGCACTAGACATATTCTTTTGTAAGGCCTTTAACTTAGTGCTGCATAATGTTCTGATTAAACATTATCACTCTGCAATATCAATAAATCACATGGCCAATGGATTAAAAACTAGCTAGCTAACAACTCTGAAAGAGGAGCTGTTAATGCGGGAATTATCCCTGAGTGGGAGTGTTTCCAGAGGCAGGCTGCAGGGATCAGCATTAGGCTCCATGCTATTCAACAATTTCATCCGTCTTCTGGAAGTTAATATGAAATGACTGCTGATAACATTTGTAGATAACACAGGTAGACAGAGTTGTAAATAATGATTAGGACAAGGCAATTACACAGAGCAATCTAAATTGCTTAGTCAACTTCACCCATTCAAGCAAAATGCATTTTGTTCTGACCAGGGGTCATAGCTCAATTTTAGGCATCCAGACCAGTTTGGCAAAAACTTATGTGCTTAAGCAGTTGGGGTGTGTGTGAAATGCTTACTGGATTTAGTGCCTAAATTCTGCCTACATTTATCTTAGTATCTTAAGTTCTTTTTTTAATCCCCGCTCCCCACAATCTAGCCTTTAATTTCCTGTCTCTTAAAAGTGATTACAATGCTTTCCTATGCTACAGGAGTATTCTAAGGATAGATTCATTTGTGTGTAAAATTGCTCAGATCTAAGCAATGAAAATCATACAGATTTTAGGGCAAGATCACTAAAGGACTTAAGCACAGCACACCTAACTTTTAGGTGTCATATTGCCTGCCTTGGATATCCAAGCTGATACAAGGTACCTAAGAATAGGATTCTGACAAGGGGGCCACACAAGACAGCCAATAGAAAATCCCAAAGGATAGCTAAGAGTTAGTTCCTTCCCCTTGAAATTAGTGTGGCACCTAACTTCAGGTTAGAGCAAGAACCCTATTTTGAGCTGCGTATGCCATGTCAGGCCTTTTCAGAGAGCATTACAATATTTTACCAATAATCCAATGGGAGATGGGAGATCTGTTTTCTAATTCCTATCCTGCCTGATTTGGAAAAAGGATTTGAAAATGGATCTCCCGCACTCCTCAAGTGAGTCCCACCCATTAGGCTACTGGGGTGAGAGCCTATCCAGTGTTCAGGCTGTTGTACTCTATACAGCTAAATATCAGGTTCACTTGAGTGTGAACCTCCTGCGTCCCATGTGAGTTGTCTAATACTGGAGTTTGAAAGTTTCACACGTTTCTTTTCACTGGACCAATAAGAAGTTAATATTCAATCAATGTGGAATTACTTCACTAGAGTATACTGAGAAAGACTTATCAAATTATATGTGATAATCTATCAGGACACTCTTTTGGAATATGAGAGAGCCTGATTCAAGTCCATGCTCCAAGTAAAGCAATGTAAGCATTTAAAAATAGGTCTCCAACTTTTGGACTTCTAGCTATTGGGTAAAATAGTGCATGTGCACACACAAGAGCCAACACCAGTTTCTTGTGCAACCTGTTCTGGCAGAGGCATGCTGAGACTGCCTAGCACATCAAACCTGGTAGGTGAAACAGATGAGGAAATCTCTAGGTTCAGACTTCTGCTTAGGCTTTGGGGCTTTGAGCAGTTCCACAACATCAGGTCTAAGGAGGTGGTGTGCAATTATCACTGTTAAAACGTAGGTGCCTCAGGAACTTTAATTAGCCACTAGGTTAAGTGGCAGTTGAGCATGAACTTTAAGTATCTCACTAGTTCCTGAATCTTGGAGGTAGGCTGGTAGGTCCCTCCCTGGGGTTGCTAATACTAGCAGCTAATTAGTGTCTATTAATTATGTCTGGCATTGTGGGAAGGTTTTCTGTATCCTTTCTTCTGCTTTGTGCACCTACACAAGGACAATCACTTGTGTTTATCATTCTCAGCTTTAAATGGAAATAATGGTATATTTTTAATAAAATCCAGATATTGAGTTGTTCTGCTCAAATGACAGGAATTTCTCAGGCTTCAAACACAGCTGTAACCCTGATGAATACGGTACAATTGCTGGTTTCAGCAGACACTGGAGGTTTCAAGTGCCTCATGCTTCACAGAGCATTGTGCTCATTGTAAATTGTTTAAAATAGACAAAATGTAATAATTTAACATACAGTTGGATAAAAGGCACTTAGAAAAATGGAAAAAATGCTCTGCACCCCAATTTAAAATATAGTAGCCCAACCCTCTTATTATATTAAATGAAATATGACAAATCTGCTTTTTATAGGTGGAACAGTACATCCGCATGCTCGTTATGTGACTGTGTGATGTGTAATGCTTCACAATAGCTGTGTGACCCTGTTGTATATTATTCTTTACAATGACACTTCAGGGGGCTGGAAATACTGTACTAAATCTTTGGTTGTATGCCTCATAATAAATTACAAGAGAGTTCTTATTACGATATCATGTGCAGCTTGTTAGAGTGCGTGCTTTATAGCTGTTTATACCATGTTTATTTAAGTTTGGAGTTTAACTGTGTCGCTTTCCTCATCAGCTCTTTTTGCATGTGTATGGAGCGCTGCACATCCTTATGAGAGAGCTTTTTCTTACTGTTGATGAGTGACTGCTTTAGGAAGAATTTCTGAAAAGCATTTATTAAAAATGTATTTCAAGATTTGTGTGTGAATTGAACAGTTTACGATGTAAAAACAGGAGACAGAGAAAGGATGCAGCATATTTATCTAGGTCTATAAGTAATCATTTTGTCTAGAAGTTGTTTTGCATTCCCTAGATGAAATCTAGGTGTAGTCGCAGAATAAAAGGTAATCTGACAGTGCTGGGTTCAAGAGTCTACTACTGCAAGGCAGGATGGTACAGCTTGGGCTGGAAAGATGGACAACATCATTGGCTCACCTATGCTACTCTGTAGACAGTACCATACTGCTGATGACAGCAGGATGAACAGACTGGGGTCTGACTACAAAATTGCCTGGTCTGTAGACTCTTGGGACCTGGCAACTTGCTAGATGAGCAGAGAGAAACAGTTAGCTGTGCTAGTCTGAAGTCAGTCAGAAGGCAGGGTAGATATGAACCTTTATGAAATAACTAAATAATATACATATATAGAGCACAAGCTTTCATGTACTTAATTTCACTTCAACAGATGCTTTCTATATGTGTCTTATTTAGTTAGTCCATAAAGGTTCATATCTATCCTGCCTTCTAACTTGCTAGATGGCCATTTGGGGGAAAATTTACAAAGTCAAGAGGATTTAAGTAGGTGGGATCAGTTTTATGGCTTGAAAATCTTTCCACAATTTAGAGACTCTGACAAGCTAGGACAAAAGGCTGTTATGAACCTTCTCTGCTTAGTATATCCTCTTAATTCATGCCAGGATGTGGCTCTGTGTATCTATAAGAAGCTTCTATTGGTATATAATAATTATTTCAGATACTTTTATAAACCAGAGGCTGGTATTGCATAAATATCAACAAAAACAAATGAGTTTCTTTTGCCCAAATATTATACTTGTATGAAACCTGTGAACACCTTGTTCTTGCCAGGCCAACAGGTAGACTGGCTATTTGACAGCATTATCACATTTACACTTATCCATTGCAGAATTTGGAATAAATTTCAAATTAAAGGAAACACTGTGCACATCAGATCAATACATCTAAAAATGTAAGGATTTTTTCTGGCTTTTTTGTTTCAGTTTTTATTTAGTGGAGGTCCTTGGATTCTCACTACCATAAGACATGCAGTATCTTTGCTGTGAGCAGGAGTCTAAGTGTAAGCCACTGGGCATCTACTATGTAAAGCCTTTGAAGTAGTCCGGCTCAAGGTGAAGATCCTATGAACTGCAGAAAGAATCATTTACAGTCGACTCAGAGCCCAGTTCCTTTCTAACTCCCTTCTGAGAAGAAAAAGGGATTTATTAAAAATGTTTTGTCACTCTCTTATACTAAAGCTGCTGGCTGATTTCAGTTAAGGCCTTGAAAGTCTCAGCACTTATTTTAAAAGGTATTATTGCTTTTTCTTACTGCTTTTTTTTAGGTTTTTTTTAGCTTTTTTTTTTTTTTTGCTTTTTTTTAGCATTTGCTTGCTTTGTAAAACAAATCAACATCTAAGGCCTCATTCTCAGCTGAAGTAAATCATTATAGATCCATTGGTTTAATCTGAGCTGCCTTGATCTATACCTCATAGGGCACGTCTACATGTGTACTAATGTGCTGTCGTTACTGCACATTAAGTTTAGTACATCTAATATGAGGTACTAACTGAATGCACACTAACTGGTGCTACTGCACAGTAGCACTGGTGCATGGTCTTAATGCACAGTGGACTAATTCTACTGCGCATTAGCGCATTAGCACAGCTTTTGCTGTGACACGCTAATGTGCAATAGAATTAGCCTACTGTGCATTAAGCATCTCATGTAGATGCACCCATAGATAGCTAAGAGTTGTTACACGTAGCCCCTTGATTTTGTCCCAAAAATTATTTATGTAAATATTAATCATGACATTTCAGATTCAGTAATTAAGTAATCCTAAAATGTAATGGCTTTGGAACAGCTAGAACCAGTCTCAGCCATTAGAACAACCCCCTTGACTTTAGTAGTTTTAATTTATAGTAGGTCTTTCATATCTAATTTTCCTGACTGGTTCTTAGGGGTTTTCTTTTTTTAAAATTTAAAGTAAGTATTAGGAACAGATGTCTACCACCTGACAAACACAAAAGCTTAGGAGAATTCAATAGATTAAATGCCCCACCTACCACTTAGAAATGGATCATATAAGAAAATCTTATGTGCCTCTAAAGCAGTTGCAACAGGCTAAATTACTGCTCTTATCTGTCCTCAAGGTGCATTAATGCCATGAAAATCTCCATGCACTGAACTGAAGTAGTCTCCAAGGAGCAGCCATCTCTTTCTCTCTTCCCCTACAATACTCCCCACCCTAGTCACTGGAGCTGAGCTCTGGATTTAGGAATTTAGGATTTGCCCTTTCATTAACGTTCTCTCCTGATCTGAAAACATCATATAAGTAGGCAATATTGCATATGTTATTTAAATAAAACTGAACTGAATTTGAAAGCAGAGCTACTGCTGTAGTATTTCTGGCAGAAGACAAGTAGATAATATATAATATGTGTGAGCCTCAAATCTCATTCTCCAGTGGAGTCAAGTAACTCCATATTTTTTTGAATATACCTGGGATATTGTATAGTGAAACTTGGGGGGGTAGGGATGGGGAAAACTTCTTATGTCATCAGATGTCAATACCAAATAATCCTCAAACCCATATTCTTAATTCTCTTTTCTGATATATATTTTTTTACTTTCTTCTATCCAGTCTGCCAGAAGACATGAGGCCAAAGGCTAAAGTATACACAAAGGAGTCAGCAGAAACAATAACAGGCAGAACATTATTAATGGTAACAAAACTGTTAATAAAAATGAAGCAGTCAAGATTTATTTAACCTCTTCCTGACTTTATAGTCTCAGCTCTTTGTGGCAGTGATTTTTCTTTCCTTTTAGCATATTTTGCCCATTGTAATACTGCCACAGTTTACAGTCCTTTATAAATAATGACTAGTAATTAAGTTAGGAATATATATCATGTGTGAAGAGCAGTTCTGCACAAAAGGCAAGTCTTAGAATGACTGTGCCATCTTTATGCTGTGACTTCTCTGCCTTGAAAGGAGCTTGTTGATATAGCTGTACTGGCAAACCTTTGTGTAGACATAGCCTATGCGAGCCTGAAAGAATTTATACCCATTCCTTTCTTTAAAAATAAGGGTATGTTGGAGAAAGGTATTTTTTTAAATTTATTTTTATTTTTATAACTGTGTCTATATTGAAGCTTCTACTGCCATAGATTATTCATAGAAAATTACACCCAAAGGCAACATTAATAAGGCTGCTTACAGATGTAAAAAACAAAACAAAACAACCTTTTATTTTAAACTCCATGTGCTCCTGTACCAAGGCCAGAAGAGAAGAGGCATTGCATTAGTTGGACCTGGTTCACTCAACATCTGTATAAATTGGGTACTTTAGTGGGGCTTTTTTGGTGTTTTTATCTAATAGCTGATTGAATCAGCTATTAGATAAAAGCACCGAAAAGCCCTGCTGAAGCACCCAGTCTACACAGATGGTACAGAACTGGGTCAAACTAATGCGCTGCTTCTTTTGGTAAAGCGCCCCCCACATCTGTCAGCAGCCAAACTTTCTTGAATAGGCTAGGCTCTTATACAGCAGTGATGGAACTAGTGTCCACTAAAAGTGTTTGAGAGGTTTTTTTCATGAAATGTAATGGTATTGAAATTGAAACTTTTTACTCTGGGGTACTTGTCTTTACCAACTTTTGAAAACTATCTTGGGTACAAGGTGGTATTTCTGGACAAAATCAGAGACCAGAAGTCTCATCCCAAAATGGCAGAGTGGTTAGAGCACTCACGTAGAATGTGGGGCAGCACCAGGCTTAAATCTCTGCTTTGTGTGATTCAGAGCAGCAACCTGAATTTGGTATTCTATGTTCTACCCTGATCACAGACAATTATGGGTAAATGGCCTCACCTCAAAAGGTTTTGGTTTGATCTTGATGTAGAGCACATTAATTTTTGAAATCTGTAGAAATTTTGCAGACTATGGAAACTGTTTTCCATTCATCTCTTATCACAAAATGCTCCCCTTCTAATAGTGGTCACTATTTTCATATACATATCTACTTTGGTTAGTCTAGAGCATGCAAATCTACCCTACCTTCTGCTTGACTTCAGACCAACATGGCTAACTATGTCTCTCTCCTCATGAATGGCACCATGCTCAGCCAATAGATCTAGATATAGATGATATAACTATAGGTATAAATATAGATATCAATGTACTGTGCTATCTATTGATCAAGATATATCAAACTTACCAAGCAGTGTTGTAGCTCATAAGACATTAAGTGACACTAGATAGATAGATAGATAGATAGATAGATAGATAGATAGATAGATAGATAGATAGATAGATAGATAGATTGCAGTGCATTTAATATGGCCAAGTGTGGTGCAGTCTATAAGCAGAGAGATGCAGTTAGCCATGTTGGTCTGAAGTGGATATATATATAGATATAGATATTTGGTTAGTCTATAAGGTGCAAATCCACCCTGCCATCTACTATTCTCTTCTTCAAGTTGGGAGTGAGGTAGGAGGGCAGGGACATAATGCTATCTCCATTCTTTCCAGCTTCCTTTGAAATTTGTAGTGTAATTAGAGGTGGAGACTTCTCTTTTCCATGAGGAATTGGGATTGTGAACAGTCTCAATGAAAAGATGCAGCCAGGAATGGAGAGGGTCCTTTACACCTTCTCCCACTGAATATAGCTGATGAGCCCGTAGCACTGCAGAATGTTGTGAACAGATGCCTAGAAAAGAAACAAAAAATCAAAGACCACCTCCACGTGTGATTAGTTATATGGAAATGTATTATTGGACAGTGTCATAACTAACTAAATTAGCTCTCCAGGAAGAAAATATATGTAAGTACAATACAAAAAAAGGCTTTTTAGTTCATGTGGACCATACAGACTGCTTGGGTTTAGGAATAATTAGTACTCTTTACTTGGCTTATCCATTGCTTATTCAGAACACGTATTCAATCCATCAGTCATTTTCAGGTAATTACTGGGTAGCAGACATGTAGGTTCCAGTGATCATAAAAGTGAGCATGGGTCTCCTTTACACCATTTCCCATTGTTACGTGACTTCCAGAGAGTCCTATTTTTGTTCGTTTCATGATCTTTTTGACAAGAATGAGATTTTAATTGTTTTGTGTGGAAGGTTTGCTGTGACCTAACCTGAACTTAGTTCAAATACAGAGGGTTCTATTTTCTGCACTGTTTGTTCAGCCCTCATTTTTATTCTTTGATGCATTCCTAGGCAAGGAGCAGAAGACTCTCCTATTTTGACCTTTTCATTAGTAATAATTTGAGTAGCTGGTAACTTCTGATTTTTCTTTTACTCTCAGCCACCTGTGAGAGAGAATGGAAACCCACTTCAAACATAGGTTGCTTGCAAATTTGTTCTGTTCAACTTCTTTTTAAACCCACCTTACTATTATGTTATTTGCACTTATGTCATTTTTAGAACCTCTATTCAGCAGGTCAGTCTACTTAAGCACCCTCCACATGAGCAGAACAAAGACAGTTCCTGCTTCAGATTGTTTAGAGTCTAGGATTGCGAAGCCACAAAAGATGGATAAACAGACAAACAGGATGGGGGCAGGTTGGGAATGCAAGTACAGTAAAGATGGGCATTTTGCATAAGTCTCAGTGCTTGATGTAGCCACCGCCACTGTGTTACAGCAACTATACAGCTAATCTGTCCCTAACCATAAGATATCAATCAGAAATTTACTCTTCCACATGCCCTAGTCTCATCCTGTTCCCTTCTACCTGCAAGCCTCTGATTCAGCTTCTTCCCATGTTTCCATTCTTTCTGTAAGAATAATTCAGAAACCCCACAAGATCTCCTGTTCTCATGTGATTTCACCATATATGCATCCTTTGAAGTGCTAACTTAAATCATACATATCAGATTTGAATTCTTTGAGAGACAGATGTATAAAAAGTTTCAAGTTTTAAACATCAGGGTTTTGATGCTTGGTCAGATCCTCCCAGAACAGTGATTGTTTGTTAGAACTAATTAGCATCATGATAATATAAAATGAAAATTATTGGTAAACTTCAGAAGGTATCTTTATTTTCCTCCTTAGACTCAGTGAATTTGTTTGTGAGAAAGCTCTGGGGACCGTTCAGGTGGTACAGGAGAGACTGACTCAAGAGGAGAAGCTCTTTCTTAGGGCCCTAAGTACACCAGCCATTTTTGATGTGGAATATTGCTATGATGGGACAGATGTATATATGTATTTGCTGCTCTAGACTGCTGGTTTATATTGCTGTGCACAGTTATAAAACTGTTACGCTCAACCTTAAAAGTACACTTCGGCAATGACAAGTGAGTCTTGATAGTAATAAAGTGCCTTGATTTTCTTTGACATGAAAAGTGCTATATGGATATAAAGGACTGTATTATAATCCCTACACTGGATTGCATTCTTTACACTGTATTGCTATTTTGAAGAATTCGATACCAGTTCTAACATTCAATTATAATAAGGGAATCTGATGTGTTACAAAGAAATATACCAGTTAAGTAGTATTAAGCTTTTTCTTTCTTTTTCAGTGCTTTCTTTACTGTTTCTTATTAATATGACTATTAACATGGTAAATAAGTAGAGAGATTGGTATTCATTCAACACTATTATATATATAGAAAAATCTCTACTGCAGCAAACTGCAAAGAGGTACTGAGCTAAGGATACAAGGAAATGTTTTCTATCAAGACAGAGACTAAGGACCAGCAGCGGCTGCTGAATCTCTCCAGGCAAAGTGTTCTAGAGAGGGTTGGAAAGATGCTTAAGAGGAATTATGAAAGCAGTTTAGAAGCAGGCTATAAAAGACCTGAGTACTGAATGTTTTACTGGGTGAAAGCCTAGTTGGAAAGTTTGATCAGTAACATAACTGGGGGGGGGGGGGGGTAACCAGGGCCATGGGTGTTGGCTTTGTGGAAAGGTCACAAAAATAGCTGCCTCCATAGCAGTGGCACACCCCCTATCATTGAAGCTGCCCTTCCACACCTCTGGGAAGCTATGATCCCTAGATATAAAGGAGTGAAATTTTGAAACTTCATCAGTCTGGAGAATTAGAATGACTCCGTAGCCTGGTGGTTAGGAAACACATGTGCTGCTCCAAAGACTGTTTATATATTTATATTCTACAGTTATTTGGATCAGGAACTTGGAACCCAGAACTTCTTTCTCTCAGGTGTTTTGCTCTAGTCACCAGGTTTAAGAATCATGGTAAGTCTTGTTTTGCCTCTCTCTCTTCTCTCTAACTCAAACAATCTTTAAGTATCCATGCAAAGTGAAACAGCATCAACAGGATGTTCACACCCCGAGGCAGCCAATAGCCTTAGTTAGCGCAATCCTGTAGAGTATGTAGTGTTGAATCTCTCAAGAAGACACATTTAACCCAGCTTTTCTATGTGCTGGGTGAGTCCTCTATTACTGAGCTACTGTAAAGAGGAAGGGGGTAGCACCATCTACACCTCTATTGTGAAAGAAAGTGTAAGTATTGCATGAGGGTTCAGATGAAGATGTTTTGAAATAGATCATCTTCTGTAACTTGTGTCTGCACTGCCTGCAAACCTCAGAGCTTTATTCAGAATGGGAAAGGGGAAAGGGAGTGGAGGGAATTTGGTCTGGGTTTCTTCAGCCCCTGCTGGAGGGTGGGGTGGGTGAATTGGAGTCCCCCTGAGGTGGGGGGCTTCAATTCACCCAGCCCACCCTTCAGTGCTAGTGGGGTAACCCCTAGAATGAGCTCTCTCTGCTCCATTTCCCCCCTCCCATTCTGAAAACAGGGACAAGCTGGGAGGGAGGAGGGACTGTTGCTAAGGCAAACCAGCTGCAGGCTCCTAGCTGGTAGTTTGATTCCCCTCCTGCTTGCAAATTTGGTTTGTTCCAGGGGGTTGTTGTGACTCAGAACGCTTCCTGCAAAGCATTCTCAGTTACAGTGGGGAGCTGTACTTCTGTCTGCCCCCTTCGACACTTCAGGATGTTAAGTCCCTCCTGGTTTTGAAAGCACCTAAGCAGAGGTTTTCAGGATTATCATTTTTCAATTTGTTCCCAAGTCAAATCATCACTTTGGATGACTAATTCATTTTATGGATCTAGATCTGTGCCTTTATTTGCTCAGTCAAGCAGTGATAGGACTCAGCAAATGTCAAACAGCACTAGTACTTGTCCAGTTGGCATCAAGTCATGCAAATGTAGAGATTTATTTGTATTTTATAGATGACTCTTGATCTGGGAGTGAGAATATAGGAGGAAAAAGCAATTTAAACCCTCGCTACTTTAAAATTGCCCATATCTGATGACATATATAACAGCACACATACAAACAATGTGGCATGTGGCATACTCTTTTGTCACAAAGAGTAAAAATGGGATCTTTTGAAATAATAGTAACACCTCATAAAAAGCAAGCATTTTTGCTCTGTGAAATTGCAGCTGCCATCCCAGAGGCCATCCTTAACTTGTCCTTTAATTATGGTCTGCTTGATAAAGCCAGTTAGAGTGCTAATAATTTTACAGCTCCTAATTAACTAATATTAATAAAGTGCAATGCTAAAGCCAAGCATCTTGAGATGAGTGCATTAAATGAATTGGCTCCATCTATGATGTCAGGCAAAATAGAAGCACTTTGTATGGCATGGTTATTTTCCAAGTCAATAAAAACAAGATGACATTATATGTATGATCTTGTGTAAGAACAGTCTCTTTCCATTTCAAGATGAACCCTAGGGGCGTTCTTTGCTGTGCACTGAACCCAGGAATACTTCATGTGCTAAAGGTCAGTATGATGTAGGGAAAGGAAACAGAATCCCAAAGGCAGGCATCCAAAGCTTCAACTGGAACCTGCTGGAGTAACAGTGTCTGTCACATAAGTGCAATAAGTAGTGAATAGTGTATTCACTACTGCTTATAGTTTTAATATTCTAGATGGCAACCTAGAATAGGTTTTAGCAGCCTTTTGTCTGGAATGTATATGCCAGGGGTGTCCAACCTTTTTGAATGTAGGGCAGATCATGAACTTTTTATCCCCAATGGGCCGGCGGGAGTGGGCGCTCGTGCAGCCTGTCCAGTCCGGCCATGGTCTGGGGGCAAAGGGGTCAAGGGGCACTGCCTGACCCCACCGTGTCCTCCCTGCCACCTGGGCAGCCTTGAGGATGCTCCCACACCTGCGTTCTTGGGTTTAGCAGCCAGGGGAACACGTGGGGACTCTACAGAGGGGTGTGGGATGTGCTCCCTTTCCCCTGGGGCAGCCTGAGCCTAAGCCCGACCGGCAGGGCTCCCTCTCTCCCTGGGGCTCATGACTCACCACTCCCAGCATGATGTCTGCGGGTGCAGGGGGATGCCGGGAGGCAGGAGTGGCACTGGATTACCGTCCTGACAGTCACAGCAGCAGCGACAGCAGCATCTCCCACAGGCCTGGCCTCAGCATCCCTCCAAGCCGGCATCTGTGCCCCCCATGCCCATCTTCCTGCTGCACCGCAACCTGCTCCAGCCTGCGCAGCCGGTGGGGACTGGCACAGGGCGGGGCCGGCATGCAAATGAGGAAGGGAGGGGCGGGGCTAGGAAGGAGCACTGTGCAATGAGGGGGGAGGGGAGGAGCCACATCATGTTGGCAACGTCAAGCTGACACGGTGCGTGTGGGAACCTTGTCCCTTCCCCAGCCCTTCAGCAGCCATTAGGAAGCTGCTGAGGGGCTGGGGGAGGGACGAGGGGTGGGAATAAAAGTAAACAGTGTTTACTTTCATTTCCCGTTGCAGCACTGCGGGCCTCAGAAAAAGGCTTGGTGGGCCGCATGCTGGCCCATGGGCTGTATGTTGGACAAGCCTGGTATATGCCATGAGTAGTCCAATTCTTCTCTCCTAAATCTTTGTGAAAACATGGAGTAAATTATTTTCAATCATAAATATATTAGATTTTAACTGTACCACTCAAATAAACTTTTAGAACCCATTAGGATTTCATTCTGTTTTTAAAGAGATTAAATAGAATTGCCTTATGTCAAGAGAATTTACTATTTGGTTTACAGTGGCTACAGGAGACTGACTGTAACACATGAGGGGAAGATGGTGTGAACTGCTAATGATAGCCAAAACATATTTTTGACAACCTCATCATTTAATATCTTTTATCAGATATTCATTATTCATGCATAACATTACATTTGCAACAGTCTTTTCACAGAAGATCTTTGCACATTTTACTCATAAAAGCTTTTGTTTAAATCAAGGTGTAACAGCAAAAAGTTAGTGAAATTAAGGAATAAGCTGACAAGAAAATATTTATTTAAACAAAAGAACACAAAAAGTTTTTGTGATTGAAGAACATAAGGCCATGAAAAATATGTAATAGAAAATAATGTAAGAACTGTCAACCATCCATCACAGACTGGTAAATTCTATAAATGCGGGGGTGAGTAGTGCATACAAATTATGAAAAATGTAATGTTTGCCATGTTATTGTTTTAGACTGTAAGAAAATAATCAGTAGCTGGTAAATACCAATTACAAGGCAGAATGAATGCATTGAGAAGACATTGATTTTTTTTTTTATTTGATTCAGGACCAATAGACTATTTCACATATAAATTCTAGAACAAAGAACTATGGAATGGAAAATACTCATACACACACACACACACATATATGGAAAATACTCTAATATATATATATGGCTAAGTACTGTGCAATACACAATTAATATTGCTAGTAAACCAACCGTAGTTGATGCATCATATTAAGAATACTGTGAGGTTAGATCTCTGTCCCAGACACATGCCACTCAAACGTAAATCTCAGAGCCACACTTTCTTCCATCTATTTTCTTGCAGTTCACTCATTTGCCTCAGAATTTCACCCTTCATATTTCCCCACTTTACTTTTATTCACCCTCAATGGCCTATAGCCGTGATCATTAGGGTTGTGTGAAGCAGGCCCTATTTGATTCAGATTCGGCCTGAATCAGGGACAGTGATTCCATTAGTTGATTCCAATCACTGTTCCTGATTCGATTTAGCTGAATCTGAAGATTCGATGCTGATTCGGAGGATCAGCGATTCAGACATAGACACAGCTTTAAAAGTTTTTTCTATATACCTTGAGGTACCAGCACAGCTTGTGAATGCTGTGATACTGGTACGGATGGAGTGTCCCACAGAAGTGCGGGAGGGTCCTCCGTGGGCTCAGTGGTAAACCCGGAATTGGGCTGGTCCACTTCTGGGTCCACCAGGGAGCGCACCAGGGGGCCCCTGCACCTCCCTGGCTCAGTGATTGGCCACGGGGGGACAGCAGGTGCCCCCCCCAACCCAGGAGGCACCAGTCACTGAGCTGGAGGGGCATGGTGGGGCCCCCCAGCACACTCTCCAGCAGGCCTGGATGTGGACCAGAAGTGCTTCTGGTCTACTTCTGGGTCTGCTGCCAAGCACAGTGGGAAGCCCCTTGCACTTCTGTGAGACATGCACCCTGGCATCACAGCACTCCGAGTCACCTGCTACCTAGAGGTATGTAGAAAAAACATTTAAAGCTGTCTGTATGTCCAAATCTCCAAATCTTTCCAAATCTCTCTGAATTGATTCGGAGGGTTTCAATTCGATTTAGAGAGATTAAAGGGTTCTTTCATTCAATTTAGATTTGGAGATTTGGCCACCAAATCGCGCCGAATCTCCGCTGAATCAAATCAGGGACCAAAGCTTTGCAAAGCCCTAATGATCATCAGTCTCTTACCATGATGGGTCTCCCTGTCTTCTCATTTTAGGATATCTTGTCTAGCTGCAGGGCTTGCCTGTCCTATGGTCAAACTGTGTAGTTACCCAGCACAGCAGAATTGGAGGAAGAACTGAGTCCTGATCTGTGGCTTCTAATTGGTCAGTATAACAAATATATAAGAAAGAGTGTCAAAAATGTCCTCAGCTAGGGCTAGCTCTGTCCAGTTTCATAATCTGTTTGAATTTTTGTTTATAGTGAGGGAATCTATTGATCATCAGCCTCAACAAGAAAAAACAGTATTTTCTCAATGAATCCAACATACACTATAATAGTGTTTTGAAATGTCTTATTGCAACTTTTGCTGCCAAAAGAAAAGTATATATAATGATTTGGAGGCATTGGAAGCCAGAAGAAAAAGATACAGCTATATGGTTCCAGTGATCATGTGACTAGGAAGCCACATCTCTTTGTCCTTATAAATGGGAAGAGTAGCACCTACTTCATTTCATGACCTTGTGAGAATGTTTGACTGAGGAAAATGTAGGCGTAATTGCAATCAAGTCAAGTTCTTCACTTGCTGAATAGGGTTGAAGTTAAAGCTGATTGAATGTTTTTCTTCAAAATGATTTGGACAGAAAAATAAGCCTTTCAAGAAAACTAAAGGGTTTTTTCGGGGGGGAGGGGTGGAAGGAGAAAGGGGGTGAAAGATGTTTGCATTCCACAGAGACTTTGCTAGTTCATCAAACAAACAAATGCTTCCAGAGCCAAGCACATACAGGATGCACCTCCTTCCTCACCAAGAGGGAGCAAAGGGTGAATCAGGGGAGGTATAACCTGGACAGATAGTCTAGCCTGTAGGAGAGAAGGGGAGCAAGCTATAACTTTCATGAGGTACAGCAGTACCACTTTGAATCAAACTATTCTATTTTTCAATATTTTACCAAAAATATTAGCAAGGGTCCACAGACAATTTCACTAAGCACTGAAAAGCTAAAATCATGTTTGTCAAGGTTTTTGGACAAGAAAAAATGTTTCCTGCCCATATCTAGTTGTAGTGAAGCTTTATGAGACCAGCCACTGGCATAAACCAGCAAATACAGGATCCAGCTGTGAAGCATCCATCCATCTCTCTTCCCTCTGTGCTCACTGTCACTGTGCTTAGAGCCAGACCTGGGAGATTACAAGGGTGGTATTTTTTATAAAATATCTCTAGCTTGGCTCAGAAGGTTGAAACTCAGTTATTCTTGTGGGTGAGAACAACTTCAAAGTTTCACAGTGAAGTTCCTACTTCAAAATGTTCACTTGTATAGAAAAACTTGCCAGAATATGAAGTTCTTGCTGGGTTTGTAAATCAGCTCTTACTTGTGGGTTTTGTAAATTAACCTCATGCAACTCCTATTGTTCTTTTGTGTGCGTGTACAATCAGCACTCGTGGAGCATACGTGCTGGGCACTGGCAAATGCAACAGAGCAACATGTGCTTCATGTTCTGCTACTGCCATTTGTCAGTCCATACGCTTACAATCTATTTTTTTTCCCTTGGTAAGCTTCATTTGTTATTTATGGCTGCCAGGATGTCCGGCTGCCATCCCTTGGGACATGATGCAGTTACAGGATAGACAGTGAAGTCATGAAATTAGACATAAGCATTTTTTGTGCTAAGTGTCTGGCATATGCTTAATTCTGCCTAACAGTTGCTCCTAGTCAGCAGCTCTATTCAAAGTGTGCCAGTTTCCTTAAATATTCTGCATTAGAATACTTCAAAATGTATCTTCTGCCGCCTGAAGGGAGGAGGTATCTTTGACTACAATGACACGGTCACATTGTACTTCTCATGGTTATTATCTATGTATCCTACAGGATTTATTGTGAGATCTCACAATAATTCCTTTCTGCTCAATAGGACATAAAGATCATATTGCAAGGTTCCAAAATGTCATGGTAAATCTTGAGGGATTTCATGCAGGAATTGCAAAATCAGTGTCATCAGCACTGTTTTATTGAATAGGATGTCTACAGTGCATTTTTATACCATGTAGATTCTTTTCCAATTCTGGTTCATTATGCATTCATGTAAAAGTTGGGATCAGCTTGCCAACCTGGGTATGCTCCCTCAGGCTCAACATGCTGTGGAGAGCCTGGTTGGGGCATGAGGGAGCTTCAGTGTAAGGCTAGCCAGCAGGTAACCTCATGCCCCAGTCAGCCCCTTCAGCATTTACATGTGCACTGCAGTACACATCTATACTGTACACACTGTACACATCTATGCTGTAATCTACCCAGTTAAATTAATCTACTCCAGCCTAATTGGGGTGAGCTTGTAGATGCTGAGATGTTTACTGCATGACTAATTAGTCAACTGTGCAGTAAACATCTTAAGTAGATGTGCCCAGTAGCATGTACCTTAGATACTTATATTGTAATCAATGGAAGTACTCAAGCTACTGACTCCTGACTTGGATGGAGATGAAGCCTGGGATTCTCTAATAAGATTCCTTATCCTAGGATATAACTGTCACTTTGACCAAGGCTCTTCTATCTTTCCAAACTTTTCAGAGAAGGGTAGACAGGCATTTGGAGAGGTTGTCTGTGAAACAATGTAGGCAGGTCTGTCACTTCCCATTACATGAGCCTGATTTATATCTTTCCCAAGCTAGTAATTTACACTGAGGGTTTCCTTACTGAGTGTCAACCTTAGGTGGCAGCAGCAGCTACTGCTGCTGCTGCTGATTCAGTGATGGATGTTGATGTAGCTAAGGTGGATGTAAAATATTTGTACTTACATAGTTATATTTCCCTTTTCAAGTATTACCAAAGCAGAGACATAAAAGTCCACATACCCTTGGGATTCCTTTGGGATTTCAAAGTAACAGTGACGTACTTTCCATTGATGTAGTTTTTCAAATTAGACTTTCTTAATCGGCTAGATTTTAAAGCATTAAGGGTGCTTTACTGTGCAGTAGAGCTAATTACTGTGTAGTAATTGTCACTGTCTACATGTGCTGACCATACTGTGCAGTAATTTCCTCTACTCGGCAGTTAATTTGCTACCTGCAAATGCAAGTAGCAAATTAACTGCTGAGTAATTACGGTGCAGCCCTGTACATGTAGACGGTGGACTGGGAGCAAATTTGCTTCTGGTCAGTCAGACAGCAGGGTGATTGCTCCCTGCTGCTGGGGCAGGCTTCACCACTGGATCCTGGGCAGGGACAATGTCCCCCTGCCCTGCAGCAGGGAGCTCCCAGCCCTTTCTTGGAGATTGTGGAGTGGGGGCTACGAGTTTGTTTCAAGACCCTGCTTCACAGTTGCAGAGCTAGGGCTAGGAGCTTCCTACATGGGGAGAGTTCCCTGCCCAGTTTGGAGCTTACTGGACCTGCCCGTGACCAGGACAGTTTCCGGCCAGGTCAAGGCTGCATGTGCAGCCTGGAAGTGGCTGGGGACTGTCCTGTTTTGGGCACAGAGAACTGTCTGGGAACTGTCTAGGAACTGTCCCAGTCAGGGGCAGGTCCCTGCCCCACAGCTTTTTCCCAGCCCTGTTTCCCAATCGGGTGATCAAGGCACAGGGCTTGGAAAGAGCTGCAGGAGAGGGGCAGGGTCCAGCCCCCTGCCCTGATCCACTTGTTGGGCAGCTAGATTGTTCCCCGATCAGGAAGCAGGGCTGGGAGCTCCTTGTTGCCAGGGCATGGAGGACATTGTCCCCAATCTTTCAGCCCCGACCAGGAGGCAGCTGTCTCCTGTCCCTGTGCTCCCTGCCAGTCCCTAGTCTAGCACCCAGGGGAGCCTAGAGTTCCCTTTGTCTGCTGCAGGGGGCTGGTGCGGGGCTGGAGTGGGTGGGAGCAGACTGCTGCCAGGAACAGCAAATCTGCTGCAGAATCCCCGCATGTGTAGGTACCAGCCTGGGGTGGTTTTACTCTAGAGTAATTTGCTCTAGAGCAGACCCACCCTGTGGCATCTGCATATGTTGATGAAGCTAAGATAAGCTAAAACCATATTAATTTTTTTTCGGGGGGTGGGGATGGTTTTGCACCCTCTATTAATTTTAGATTCTAAACTCAAATTTCAGAGTAAATGAAATTATATGTTGACATGTGTGAAGTACTCTCTCCTCAAAACAGATGAAGCATAAAGAGCCATAATGCTAAGAGTCCTCAGGCTCACCAATGTGTCTCATAGGTCATGTAGCCATTTATAGCTATATTTATATTTAGTGCAAAATGGGTATAAAATACTACTAGATTGGAGTGCACCCACTTCATACACACCAGCCGTTAGTTTCTCTGCTGAGACTCTCATTAAAGAGGTTTATTAATGAACTCTAGCAATTTTGATCAAGTAAGTATCCCTGTCCTAGGAATGCATTTAGGAACTCCAGGTGATTTATTTTTTTCTACAGATGGCACCTGTAAACATGAGCTGGATTTGACCCAGTGACTGAGAGATAAAAAGGCCTTTGGTTTGATTTTCCATGGTCTTGTGGTGTCATAGACATCTTCAGAAACTGCTTATTTGAAAGCATTATAATTTGTATACAAGAGTGGAGAATTCCTGTTCCATCAAATTTCACACTTACTCTGCATGATCGAAACACAAGGTAGTAGAGAATGAGTCCCTTGGTATCCAATTACCAATCATCCAATCTTTCAGATTTTGATTTAAAAAATGTTAATTAAAAATAAATAGGTTATGTATTGGAAAATATTCTTATGTAATTGAATAGATCATTGACCTGAAATCCAAAACCACTCCTCAAAAAAACTGGCTCTTACACATGTCAACAATTCCATAGAGCCAATCCTTATTGTGTAAAAATTGAATAAAGATTTTATCATTTCTCCCATTGGGTTTAGAGGAAGTTACTTATGAAGCTGGCCTAAATTGCTTGATCATAACTATTGCCTGGTCTAAATACAGTTTGTTTTTTTTTTCATTAATATAACTATTCTGGTTAGTGATATGATATTTTTTACTGATATAATTATACTGTGCAAATACCCGGTATGAAAACAATTATAATAATGGAAAAGTACCTTATACCAGGCTAAAATATATCAGAATAAAGCACTATTATACCAATAACTATGTCTAGCTTATGGGGTTGCACCATCTGCCATTATTCACCACTGACATGGAAGATGAGTGATACTCTTACAGTTTGAGGAGACACTGTCAGCTGAACTTAAAGGCTTTACATTTTGCTGAACTTTCCTCTTTAGATGCTTTATAGTGGGTCCTTCGTTATGAATTCTCAATGGACAACTCAATTACTGAGTCATCACTCCCACCTCAGTGGTGAATCAGCACACCAGCACACTTGGTGCAACTTTTTAGTTTAGATAAGATCTTAAATATGTGAACTTGCTTGATTATGCACTTGGGAAGATGAACTAGTTGATTATATATAGGTAATTTCCATCTCCAAATTATGGCCACATATCTGTGTAAGGAGCTTTTATTATTTTCAGTGGGAGACACACACGTGGAGTTGTGTGCCTATCTGCTATTTCTGAACTAAAATCATGGTTTAAATGGGAACCATTTAGTAAAAAAAATGAATTCCTATCTCCTTTTGTCCTTTCTTAAATATATTATAAAAAATATTTAATTGAATATTTATTAAAGGAAATTGTGTTCATTCCACATCACCTTTAATTCAAACTTGAAATAAACATATCAAAGACTTTAAACTTGGTGACACAAGTAAGATGGAAATGTGCAGGGCAGTAGAACTTAGAACAAGTTGAAATTGTTCTGTATTTAACTTTCTAGCTGATCTCAGCCAAAAATAAGTATCCCTGCTAAACTGGTCTGAAAAATATATATAAAGAAATCTTGTTCCAAGAAAAAAAAAATCAAGGAAAGGCTAGGAATTTGGTGAGAAAATATCTTGTATGATGGGGTAAAAAACTGCTTGGGATATATAACACTTAAAAACCCAGATGAAATACTGTATCAATACAAAGTACAAAAAGGTTTGTCATACCCAGGTACAAATGACTCACAAAAGAATCAGTAGTATCAATCCAAGCTAGAATTTGCCAAAATAGGTTTCCCTAGTGCTTCAGGATAGAGGACTTTTAGAAATATCTCCAGGCTGGTTTAAAAAAAACAAACCTAAAGAGAGGTTTCCTTCAAAGAATATCTTTGATCCACTACAGCTATCCAGAATGATAAACTTCCAAGCAGATGATAACATGTGCAAGTTATTGCAAGGAAAGAAACCATCAGGTTTTTAGGAGTGTAGACTGACCTACAAAAAGAGAATCTTTGAAACAAGAAAAGCCACACACATTTCAGGGAAAATTACATTCAGTAAAAAAGCCCTCCAGCTTTGCAATTGCAAAGCTGGGTATAGCCGATTTCAGTTCTGCCTTTCACAAAGTGAACAGACTGAATCTGTATTTTCACATCTGAAGTACTCTCAGCTAGCTAGCTAAAATTGTCAAAATCTATAAAATAGCTTTACTTTTGTTAGTCCTGCCCCAACAAGCAGAGAGGACAGACTCCTGAAGTTCAGGTGCTCAGTGCCAGTGGCGGTGCTAAATAAGAGTGGCTCTTTGAGAGAACAAAGCAGATGAAAGCTGCTAGTGGCTCCTGAGACCTTTAGAATCTGGCAGGATTCACAATGCTTTTATGAAACAGAGATCACAAAACACCATCATCAAGTTTGCAGTCAAAACAGCTGAAAGTCTCAGAAATAAGTTGAATAAAAGCTGTCTCAAGAGGCAAGGAGTTGTCACTAAAAAGGAATTTTGTTAGGAACAGCAATCTATAAAGCAGAAATCCTGTTGAATATTTACATTGACCTTTGTCCTGTTTTCTACAAGTCACTTGCTTCAAGCAATGATAAGATGAAACCAAAATCTAGGACCTAGGCCCAGATCTGGATACAAAATTTGCCAATGGCCCCTATCTTTCTTTAGTAAGTTCAACCAAAGCTCTGGAGTGCAGGCATGAGCCAATACATCCTCTTCCACCCCATACTCAGAATTAAATTTTGAGTTGTTGGGAAGGGGGGACAGGGGAAGATAATCCAGACCTTATACAGATACTTATTTTTCTTCTGGAGTATTCCAGCAGTGATCAATAGCTTCACAGAAGAAGAACCTACTCCTATGATCTTCTACTGCAAATTCAACATGTCACAAGTGAGAGTCAAAAAAGGTCAAGCAGCAAAGGAGAACAAAAGGAAGGGTAAGGTACTGATAGTAAGATCATAGTTGCAGGTCTGGAGGCATGTATTTTTAAGAAATCAATCAAGGCAACAGTGGTACAGGATGGTTGAAGAATAGCAAATGTGGTACCTCTATTTCAGAAGGACCACGGGGAAAAGAGCCTAAAACAACTACAGGCCTAGACTGACTCCAATAGTTATATGCAATTATAGTAAGTTGCAAGTCTATATACTTGTAGACTAATGAAAATAAACTTTCTGATATTTGTAGTTGGAAACAAATGAGGAGGGGAAGAAACCGGGTGTATTTGTGGATCACAGAATGAGTATGGTCCAAGAATGTGATGTGGCTGTGAATAAGCTAAATTAAATGCTAGCCATATCAATTAAGGCATTTCCAATAGAGAGAGGGATGTATTAATGCTGTTATACAAGGCACAACTAGTATAGCCTCATCAGGAACACTGTATATATCTCTCATCCCCTACAGTTAAGATGAATGAACTCAAACTAGAAGTGATATAGAAAATGGTTAGGGTGACCAAATGAATGGGGAGCTTATCATACAAGAAGAGAACAAAAGAGATTGCTTTGTTTAGTTTAGCAAAACAAAGACTAAAAGGCAAAAAACTATTGTGTATCATAAATCATAAAGGGTAATGCCTGAGGGAGGTAGAAGAGCTATATAAGGACAATATTAGCTGAAGAACAATAGCAGTAAATAGATTAAAGTAGGAAATTGCAAAAGAAAAAGATGTTAATAATCAGAGCAATGAAGTTCTTGTACAGCCTTTTGATTGAAGTGGTAGGGGTGAAAACTAACTTAATTTAATGTGGAAAGATAGGGATTATATGATACAGTTACCTATAGTAATAGGGCACTGGCCCTAATGGCCCAGTTCTATGCTCCTAAGTAAAATGTAGATAAGGATGATCATTTTATTCCTACAGAAATTTAGATAAAAAGTGCATTAATCATTTCATAGATTTCATAGATTTCTAGGGTTGGAAGGGACCTGGCAGATCATCGGGTCTGACCCCCTGCTCCAGGCAGCAAATAGCTCTGAGGTTAAGTAACCCCAGCCAGATTATTTGTATTCACATTTGTGATATCTTTCATACTTGTATTAAAAAAATGGAAACCAATATATTATCCTAAAACTGAAAATGTTATTTGGAAAAGCTATTGCAGTGCTTGCTGGGATATACTAATGGAGTGCTTTATGCTCACATCATTCTCTGTAGGTAATGTTCTATGACAAAGACCACATTTCCCATGATGCATCACGGGTTCCCTTTTTGGTGAGTAGGGTAGTGCATCATGAAACTGCAGACTGTTATCTGCATCAAGGGAGATGAAATCTGGTTGGAAATCATGATCTTCAGTGGAGAATGGGAACATGAAGCCTCACACTGGCTTTTCCAAATCAAAATCCTTTGTTTTTGAGTTGCAATCAGAAAAAAGAAATCTTTCAGTTTTTGAATATTCATGTCAGGGACACTGACTGTGCAGACCAGCCTGGGCCTAGCGCTGTCAGAGACTCTGAACAGGTAGGTCAGGCCGAACCAAGTACCGCAGCAGCCACACCTGCAGTAAGCCCCAGCTAATGAACTCTGCTCTAATTCAGGAGCAGCGATCACTTAGATTGGCTTCTGAACGCACTTCCTGGTTCCTGTGCTTCAGTTCTCCTGGTCCCTGACCTGGTTTTTGGCTTATTTCTGGTCTTGGCTTTGGATTTTCCAGTGGTTCTGTTTACTGGTTCCTGACCCTGGTTTAACTGTTTCTGAACTTCATCATGTGGCTTGATCCCCGTTTTGTACTTGGCATCTGACTCCCGGGTCCTGACCATGGACAGTGTCTAGGACTCTGCTTTTGGATTTCCCTCTGGCTTTGGTATATGGGTCCTGCCCTTTGACCCAGTCACAGGCTCTGTTTTTCCTTTCGCAGTCTAACCCTTACAGCTCAGCTTTTTAGATGAAAGACAACATTTTCATGGAAACTGGACTAATTGCAAAACAAAACAAAAAATAATAATAAATAAATAAATAACTAAATCAGTCAATCCCAGTTTTCCACTGAAAAAGTTTTTATTGAAACTTTTCAACCAAACATCATAATCAATAATGAAGCAAAGTGAAAAATTGCCATTAGCTCAGACTTGCAACTGGTAAAAACAAAGGCTTTGGAGACAGCTGAAACAGCCCGTAGATTTGACAGCTGTAATTCTTGGAATATAACTCTGAACAACCCCCGCGCTGATATCAAACATCTCATCAAAGGCTTGATCTTGCTCTCATGGCTTGAATGGGAACAAGTTTGGGCCCCAGATGAGCTTTTCAGATCATTGTTACCTCTTATTAACTACCAGTATTCTTCCCTACAGCAGTAGTTGCTTGCAGTAGTTCCCCAGCTTGTCTTATTTTCCAGACTGAAGTCACAGCAATAGTAAAGCATTTAGCTTTCTCTTGTTTGTATGAAGCTGTTTTGACATACTAGAAACATGCTTTCTGCATCTACCATACTGCCTTTAAAACAAGCCTGTCTGCCCCTCATTACATTTTTTCAATTCTTATTGAGGCTGTATCGTATATACCATAGTGAGTAAAATTATATCATCAGTCACAACCAGCTACAGATATTTTAGTGGAATGTTTATTGATCTGTAAGCCAAAAGGGTACAGTACCTTTATAAAATATTACTTCCCAAAGGATGTGAATTAATTCAGGCATTTCACAGCTAGACATCATATTATTACTCTGCTAAGAATATTAATTTACCGTATAAGGCATCTTTAACTTAAATGTTCAATATTGATTATCTGAAATAACTATGCAGGTACAGACAATAGAATAACAGCATTATCATTAAAAAACCTAAATGCTTTCACTATTGCTAAAAAGTGTTGCTGTCAAATGAAATGAAGATTCCTTAGTAGTAACATATTTTATGAATAAACTCCATGCATTTTAGATACTTTGGTTACCAAAATGCAGAACCTGTCCAACTTTTCTCTGCTCATGCTGTTTATTGTCTTGGATTTAATGTCCAACTTTAACATTTGGGTTTTCATTACTGAGCAAAGTGTACATTTGAAATGGGATCAAATTGAAACTGACTTTTTAAATCTCTTCACATTTTAGTTAGGCATGAAATCTCAGAGCCAAAACTAGTGGATTTGGTTTCAATTGAGAACCAAAGCATTGGTGAGATATAGTTTCAGTTCCAGTCTGAAGTCAGATGAAAATATCATCCTACTTGAATGATTATGATCTCTTATTTTTTATGATATCACAATAATATGTGGGCCAAAACCATACAAAAAGCTGATTTACGGAGATTTCAGTTTCATAGGAGGCCTCTCTCTCCATCATAAAACAGTTGGTATTTTAATTGGGCATTTTAATTTGCTGGTACCAAACCTTTATGTGTGTGAGAGAGACACAGAGAGAAGGGAAGTATAGGAGGAAATAAGCCAGTGTGGCCTTTCTTCTGTTTGGTGCTTTATTTTCATTTATTCATAGATTCATCGATGCTAGGGCTCAGAAGAGACCTCAATAGCTCATTGAGTCCAACCCCCTGCCTAGGCAGGAAAGAGTGCTGGGGTCAGATGAGACCGGCAAGATGCCTTCTTTTAAAGACTCCCCAAGGTAGCGGAGAGCACCACCTCCCTTGGCAGCCCATTCCAAATTTTGGCCACCCTTACCATGAAGAAGTATTTCCTGATATTGTTCTCCTCAGTGTCACAACTCGACAGTCATTTCCTGGGTTCTAGCATAATTAGGTCACTCAGAGTCTTTCCAAAGCTACATCAAAATCCACAGGAGAACACCACAATCAGTCCTCTGCCCCTGTTTCTTAACTTATTGGCCAAAGGTCCACCCTGTTAACTAAAAGACTTTAGCATATATGTGGCTCCAACTTCTAGACCTCCCAGCCTTCAGTCCCCTTCTTTCTCTTGTTGACCATCTCACAAAAAGAAAGGATGCAGGACTTTACTACAGATACCCACTCCTGTGTCTGTTTGCCAGTCCTTAAACCATCCCACAGGGTAGAAACAGAGGTTGCCAAAATAAAGCAGGGAAGCTGTGGTGGAACATGTCCTACCATAGGTAATCTGCTTTACTGGGCAACACACAAGTTGCCCCTTGTCCCACATCAGGCCAACGTGGGAAAAGGGGTGATATGTTCCTCTTGCCAGGAGATTCCGTGGGTCCTTTGTTACCCTGCATCAGGTTCTGCGCTGATTCATGCCTCCTGTGAAGGCACAGAACAGTATGGGTCCTGGCAAGGAGGCCCAGGAACCAGGGAATTCCCGGGACCCAGTGTCTTCTTGCTGTAATTTGCATTGAGTCCTGCACTGACCTGGAAGCATGGGTCAACAGGCTTGGCATCATTCTGGTCCTGCCATGGAGGCATGAGGCACCTGGAATTTCCTGGATCCTATGACTCCACACTGGGACCCATGCGGCCTTTCCCTGCTTGTGAAGAAAGGCCCCTGGAGATTGTGGGGTGGGTCTCTATAAGCAGGGAACCCTGGTTAGCCACACTTACAGAAATGCACTCTGGGCATCTCTGTAAGCAGGAAAAGCTAGGCAAGTACTCTGGGCATTTGAGTTGCCCGATCCTATCCAGAGTGCCCAGGATTGGACCCATTAAGCTGCTGGAGCACCTGCCTGGGGGGCAGGAAAATGCAGGCAACTCCTGGCTCCCAGCGTTCTACCACCACCAAACAGATGTCAGCTGCAATAAAGTGGCATCATTTATTAGGATCCCTTGTCACACCACTGATGTGGTGTAACAAAGGATAGGAACATCTGTCTGAACAGCATCAGGAAAACCTTTCGTTTTTTCGAACAGTGAGGCAGTAGACTGTCTAGGGAAGTTGTGGGTTTTCTGACCAGGTACAGACATTAAGCTTTTACTAGTATAAGTGATTGGAAACTGACCTATACTTGTAACAAAACATGAATTCAGCACATACAGACTGGTTTAAAAATGGCAGAACCTGTTCTATGATTTTCCTCTGTCACCAAAGGGCTAATGTGTGTTCTGTTCACTACTGATCTAAACTATGCTTTTGTGGAAAACTGCATAATTTAGATTGATTCTGCCTCAGGCTTTTTGAATGTGTGCACCTAGCCTCTATCCCTGGAGGTGTTCAAAAAGAGGCTGGACAGCCACTAGTTGGGGATGATTTAGGTGTCTTGCCCATGCACCCAGGGTCAGACCAATTGCCATATTTTGGGTCAGGAAGGAATTTTACCCCCTGATCAGATTGGTATGAACTGGGGGGGGGGGGAGGGGTTGACCTTCCTCTGTAGTGGAGGATGTGGTCCTCTACCTGGGATCTCTAGAGCATATATTAACAACCTTTTATAGAAGCAGTCTGGGTTCCCATGCTTTACCTGTGGCAGGTTAGGATATGTGTTGTGGCAGTTTGATTGATAGTAGTTTAACATAAAGTTTAGATTATGGGTTTGTATAGGATGGTTTGGATACAGATGATCCTGCCTCAGGCAGGAGGTTGGATTAGATGACCTCTGGAGGTGCCTTCCAACCTTACTTATCTATGATTCTATGATTCAATGGTTCATGCTGCCATAGACATTGTTATAGCAGCACAGATGCAATGTTAGGTGGTGTTTGTTTCTGCCCTTAGAGGAAGAGATGCTATAGGTGCTTTTCCTTAATGCTCAGTAACCTCTTTGTTCATGCTAACATTGAGAGATGCAGCTACTCAGTTTTCTTCAATCACACTCAGTCCCATTTTTCAGGAAACAAGTGAGTAACACGAAAAAATACTACTGCTTACTACAGCTTTCCATATTCTGTTTAGTCAATGCTATTTATATTCTTTAACAATACTTCTAAAGTAAAATCTGAGTGTTTATGTGAACTATCATGGTTTAAAAGAGGAGTTTGCTTTAAAAGACAAACTACTAGCAGGAGTCATTGTAGAATTCAGATGAAAACATTTACCATATACAACTCAGGCTGTGCTAAATGATATGATATCATATATTTGGACTTTAAAAAAGCCTTTGACCTGGTGTCCCATGATGTCCTCATGGAAAAATTGGGCAATTGCGGCCTCAACTACTCTACAGTCCGATGGCTGGGGAACTGGCTCCGAGGTCGGACCCAGAGAGAGGTAGTTGACGGAACCGAATCAACATGGCACCAACATGACTAGTGGTGTCCCCCAAGGCTCCATTCTCAGACCTGTACTCTTTAATGTCTTCATAAACAATCTGGACACTGGTGTCATAAGTGGACTGGCTAAGTTCACTGACAACACCAAGCTTTGGGGAAGAGTATCCACACTCGAGGATAGGCTGGCAATTCAGGCTTACCTCAGTAGGCTTGCAAGGTGGGTGGATGAAAACCTGATGGCATTCAATATGGAGAAATGCAAGGTGTTCCACCTCAGGGTGGGGGAAATACCCCATATCATGCTTATAGGATCGGCAATGCTACGCTCGCTAGCATCATGACCGAAAGAGACATGGGAGTCATGACTGACCACAAGATGAATATGAGCCACCAATGTAATACTGCAGCTAGCAAAGTGAATAAAAATCTGGCTTGCATCCATAGATGCTTCTCAAGCAAGAACCAAAATGTCATCCTCCTGGTGTACTCTGCCTATGGTGAGGCCACAGCTGGAGTACTGCATCCAGTTCTGGGCTCCACAGTTTAGTTTAGGAAGGACGTGGAGAAGTTTGAAAGAGTCCAGAGGAGAGCCACACGCATGATCAGAGGGCAAGAGAATAGGCCTTATGAAGAGATGCTGTGAGCTATGGGACTGTTCAGCTTGGAGAAGCACAGACTCAGGGGTGACATGGTGGCAGCTTGTAAGTACATAAGGGGTGTGCATCAGGATCTGGGGGAATGCCTGTTCACCAGAGCACCCCAGGGGATGACAAGGTCCAACAGTCACAAACTTCTGCAAGACTGTTTTAGGCTGAACATAAGGAAAAACTTCTTTACTGTCTGAGCCCACAAGGCCTGGAACAGACCCCCCCAGAGGTGGCACAAGCACCTGCTCTGGACACTTTCAAGAAACATTTGGATGCTTATCTTGCTGGGATCCTTTGACCCTAGCTGACTTCCTGCCCCTTGGGCAGGGGGCTGGACCTGATGATCTTATAAGGTCCTTTCTAGGCGTAATATTTATGAAATCTATGAAATGAAACAGTTGTATCATTTAAAAATTATACTGGTTACCCATGAGTTATGTTGGATGAATATAACAATTTTTCGTGTTCATTCCTATTTTAGTGTAGGTAGTACTGAAGTGTTGTAATTTTAAATCTGTTTTATTCAGGTTTAAAGTTCCAGTGGTTCAGCTCCACTTATACCAGTATAGTAGAAGCAGATACACAAAACACTTAAATTAGTTTAGCTGATACAAACTCGAAAGTAGTAAGTTCCCCACAGCTTTTAAAACAATATATTTTTGTGTCTTTCCATAGCCTCTGGTTCTCATAAAGTTGCTGAAGATAGTACTTACACTAATAGCACATGTGTGCTGTTCAAATTCAATGATTGCAGCATGTCACCTTTAGCTGTCTACTTAATGTTGGGGTACCTACATGTATGCAAGATTGCTGTGCAGCCCTGTCCAGTTACAGATGGGCAAATGACTGTTCCCTGTCAGATTGGCCCCAGCTGTGTTGTAGCTCTAATTATTATCTTTAGGAACATCCCCCAAAGGTAAGTGGGTACCAGGCATGAACTATAGGTCATTCTGTCCATAAAATATCAGTCTGGGAAGGATCAGAGCCATAGCTTAAGTCCCAAATGCATGTATACAAAAGAAATTGAAAACCACAAAGTTTTGTTGGTGCATGATGCTTTTAAAAGGCTGTGTCTTGGGAACCTCCAGCTTAAGGCTTCAAATCTGAACTACTAATTCATGAGGCATAGCAGTTTCCAAAATGGTACAAAGTCAGCACATAGATTTTAAAGCACTTTGTTCAGTCAGCTGTTACAGATAGCCAGCGTTAGCAGTAGCCAAACTAATACTTGTACCCATTATAATCTGACTCCACACCATAAAACTGCATTGTCTTTCTTTCCCAGAACTTTTTCAAATGCAAAGGTATTGCATCCCCTCCCTAATTGCCTCTTCCGTACTGTCCTCCTCCTCTTTAATAGTGTGTGTATATATGCAAATACACATGCCCAGTGTACTTCTGTTTCTTACCCAGTGGACCTGGTTCTGAGTCCCATGCCCCATGAAACTTGTAGTCACATTTCTTCACTTGGGGATGCAGCTAAATCTTTTAGGAATTTAGGGAAGGTTTTATGGGTTTGGGGCTCAGCACAGGTGAGGCTGAACCCCAAACCTTTAAAAAGGTCAAATCACTTTGTGTTAAATGGGGAAGGAGGGAAGGAGAGGATCACTGCCAAGAAAACAACAATACACAGAAAGGCAGGTATAGGTGGTATGACACTCTATCTTATCCCTCATACTTCCGATTTTAGACATGTATGGATTATGTTATGGACATTGGCAGAGTTCTGTTCCCATGAAGGGCAATTTTGTCTGCACAAGCTTTATGCAGCTCTCAATACTGTGGCCAAAAAACAGGCCCCATCCACCAGACTGACTGCAACCAGCAACTCTGTGAGGCCCTGAGGACAATCCAGGGATACCCTCTGCTGTGTTGTTCTCAAGACCTCTTCCTCTTATGCTTGAAAGCGGTAGGGTGGGATACTGCTGGAGTGTCCCCAGTACCTGAGTTCTGGGTGTGGAGTGCGTAGAGTAGGAGCAGGTGGGCAGGGCTTATTTTTTAACAGCAGTCCCAAGAGAGGCACAGAACCAATGTAGATGTAACCTAGGTTTGCCTGTGGCAGAAATCAGTTTGAAGCTTTATTTTAAAATGGAATAAAATGGAAACCAAAAAAAAAATAAAAAAATGAGCCAAGGACCAGTCCTATAGAATTTAGTAAGGGGTGAAACTATCATCATTGGGTGCTATGTAGTGCTCTTCTGAATCTAATATTGAATCACAGCCTTTCCCTAGGAAGTTTAAACTAATCTGTGTAAGATAATAGAAGGTACTATATCACTGCTGTTGATTTCAGTAGACTGGTCTTTTTTATTATATTTTCTGGGCTTGTCTCTCGAGGATAAAAAAGATATTCTGGACTGTGGTTTCAGTACAATCCATTTTACTAATAGGACTTAGCTATGGCATTTTGCTCTACAACTGGGCTTGCAAAACCCCCATAACAGGACTATGGCTGTCAAAAGTTTTAGCTTGGGCCCATCTCTGATTATTTTACTTAGGCAATTTTAGGTTGCTTATGTTCCAGTTTCACACACAGCTGCTATCATTGCCTTGTCTTTGAAAGACATATATGGGTTTACATTGCTGCAGATGCACATTTTAAAAATGCACATCCATTTTTTTTCTTTTAATGTTGGAGTGCCTTCAGGTATTTCGACTGCCTACAAAGACTCGGATGAATAAAGTGATTACTCATGAACTTTGGGGAGCTATTGATTGAAAGCCGTGTAATATATATAAGGATTAAGTAGGTGAGAAACAGCTTTTGTTTGTTTTGCAAAGAAGACAGGGATCACCCTTTTTTTCCTGGGGATGAGACATTTTGCTCCTGAATATATCCAGCCTTGAGATCTTTATCAAAACATAATTTTAGCCTTTTTGAACGTGCTGAGCTCTAATTAAACCAGAGTGGGCTACTTTCCACTGGGTATTAAAATGAGACATCTAAAACAACCCTTGTCATGTTCAAGTATATATAATTTTGTGAATCTGCTTTGATTTTTTTTTTAACAGAGAAAGTGAGCTAACTGTCCCTTTGATGCTGTAAATGATGACAGAGTAAAAATCAGAGTCTAGCTACAGCCTTGAACATGGCCCATAAAAAGCTGTTGCCACTGTGAGAAGCTAACATTAGCTACTGCAGAATCAAAACAGATTGAAAACTAGGTGGCAAGACAATCTTTCATGTTGCATGGCTGATTTGGTGTCCAGAAACCAATATTAAATAGATTGGCAGAGTTAAAAAAACAAAACAAAACAAAACAAAAAAACCCAAAAGGAAGTGATGAAAGTACAGCAAATTCTCTCTCTTTTATGCATTCTCTCTCTTTTATTATTACTGTACTCTCTGATTGTCTTCCACATAAAACCTATAACCCCTAATAGACTTCCTAAAGTCTCCAGCATTTTTCAAATGCCAGCATCCTCCCCTCACTGTAGTATCTTCATAATATCCACTTCTGTTATCAATAAGTAAGTTTGCTAGTATGGTCCTGAAAATTGATGAAGCTGCTGGAATGTTTTTCTAAACTATAACTTTTACCAACTTTAATTCTGATTGAACTGTACTGGTGATACAGTGGGGTACAGGTTTGGAAGGAGGAAAGTGGGGAGGGTGTTTCTTGCAAAACTGAGGCAAGTCCACAAGGCTCTGCTGTGCTTGTAAGGCAGTCTATAAAATCCCAGATCCAGTTCGGTTTACTGGATGTCTAAGCAGGTCTTCACCGAAAAGGAAATGTGTATCTTGCCTCAGGAAGGTGCCCAGAGAGGTATATAACTCTCCCATTCTCTCTTATATGCTTCTCTCTTGCTAGGATGTAGCCCAGTCAGATGTATATCTGAACCAGTACCTGCAACGGACAGCAGATTTGACTTCAGCGGAAAGCAAAACATGGGGGCAGGGAGGTAAGTCCAAATGGTTACAGCAGCACTTTTCCAGGAACTAGGAGATCCAGGCTATAGATCCCCACTCAGGTTGAACCCTTCTTCTCAGGAAAGCCTCTGGGCTAGGGAGAGTTAAGACAGTAGTAGCATAACTCTGGTTGGGGGAGGAGGTATCTTGGGCACCAACCCTGGGCACTAGCTTAGGGAGTATGCAGAAACAGCAGTCCTCACTGCTGCTGTCCTGGACACCACTGCTGTTGCTGGCAGCCTGGCTGTGGATACTACCCTGTGCACATCCACCCAAGGCATAAAACTATCCCATTATGTCTCTGTGAGGGAGTCCTCATGTTGAAGCTGGTCAGAAGAGAGCAAATAGGAAGCTGGAAGATGCTGAAGCCTACTGATTTTTTATGTGAGATAGGGGTTCCACCACTTTCTAGGGTTGTGGCCCAGTTTTGTAGTGAGTCAGTCTAGCTTTCCTTTCACCCCAGATATGTTCTTTACTGCAAACCTCTCAGCACAAATTTTCAAAAGGTGAAGTGTAAAAATATAATTCAGAAGATGAAAAGTATTGCACCCCAGTGTGAGGCAACTGTGGTTGCTTCCTAGTTTAATGCAAAACTGACCATTTTTGCAAATCTAGGTATGGATATGGATATTTTATATGCTGTGAAACAGGCCAGGATGAAAATGCAAACTTTGTCAATATTGTCAATTTTTTCTTTGATTTAAAATGAATGCTCTGCTAAAAATGTAATTTAGGCTATAATCTCTAATTGGCAGTAAGTGGACTTATGGAACTGGGGTTGCAATCTAATGGTTTTATGATGGCAGGACACACACACAATTCCCAAATGCTGCTCTACAGTGAATACAGGCTTCCAGTACCTTAATAATGGGTTAGCAAGTAGAGCATAAGCCCTGTGCACTAGGGCTGTGTGAAATTTCACCACCAGTTTTGTTTCGATGCTGTTTCAACCTGTTTTGAGGTTGAAACAGCAAAATCGAAATGAAACAGATATGGTCGAAACAGCCTTGAAACAAAATGAGACAAGTTGAAGCGTTTCGCTGTTTTGATGCTGTTTCGATGTTCCCCCATAGGCTATAATGGGAAAGGTTGAAACTGCCTATAACTTTGTCATTTCTGGCCAGATTTGGATAAAACTTGCAGAAATGGTAGCCCCTTCTGAGGGCATAAGGTGTGCCAGGTTTCTAGAAGATAGGTGCAGGGGGTTCGGAGAAACTGCACCCCAAAGTCTTGAGAGTGAAACTTGTATCATGTAGATGTGTTAAGCCACAGCAGGGTCAAAACTGCAGGCATACTAGCCCCTGTGGAGGCCACAAAGCCTGCTACATTTCAAGGAGATAGGTGCAGGGAGTTCGGGGAAACTGTACCCCCAAATCCTGAAAGCAAAACTCATGTCACATATATGTGTTAAGCCACAGCAGAGTCAAGCGGTCTTAAGCCTATAGGGGGTGTGTGTCAGGACAGAGTTGTGAGGCACTCCCCTACCCCATTTCCCTTCTTCCCCTGCACCCTGCACCTTCTGTCTGGCAGTGATGGCTCCTGCTGCAGCAGCGGCAGTGGGGTGGGCAGAGCAGCATTGAGGAGGTTGTCGGGTATGGGTGGTAGGGTCAGTGGCTGACATAAACAAGGTGCTATGAGTGGGGCAGAGAAGGTTACATTTCTTGATGCCTTTTTTACCTCCAAAAATCTATATTTAAATGGCTGCTTGAAACACACATCATTTCTCCTTTGGCCACTGCCCCTGCTGCATGCACCACTACCACTCAGGATGCAGAACTGGCCAGTTGTGCCTCTGTCCACTACAGTTTTTAAAAATACTTAGCACCAAAAATACTGAGTTTTCCTGAACTCCAGCCCCTTATTGTGTTGCCTAAGAGCTGAATTCCGCTGAAAACCAAATGGCATTTTCCACTGACTTAAAACTGGTCTATTTTCCTAGACTGTAATAGAGTTATATCTGATTTAGACCAGATAGTGCACTGCAGAATCAGGCCTCTTAGCCTTTTATTTTGTTCAGGGAAAAAATGATGAGGCATTAGAAATGGGACAAGAAAACCAGAACAAAATAGCTATAAGGAATAAAATTGTACAGTGTGAGTTTTAAAATGAATGTTGAGAGGAAAGGGATATCTATTAAATGGGAAATAGTCTACTTTAGAAGATTATAAAAATGAAAAGTTTCCAGTGCTTTATTTGTATGCAGTGTATTGCTTTCAGAACCCAGGTTCTTGGAAGGAGTGCATGCAAACTGTGGTATGACAATTACTGTCCTAACAAAATGCATCCTGCTATTGGTGATAGCATGAAATCCTGATAAATGAGCAACGTACTAAATAAAGCTACAGGCAGCACAGAGTTCTCTTTAGGTGATTATACTATTTTTTTTTCTAGAATTACAGTTCGTTCATGGAGGCAGAGAAGTAACAATATTAAAATCCTCGATATTCCTTACTTTGTTTTTTCATAGGATTTTAGAACAAACTCCACAGGTTCTGCAGTACGTACAATAAACCTTCATGAAGAAACAGTATTATACAGATCAAAGAGACCTGGGAATGTTCCCCAGCAGAATAAGAAAAGACTTCAAATTATGAGCCTGTCATTTGGCTTTACTTGTACCTTTTAGTTTACTGTTTCTCCTGTATTTGCATGTCCTACTGAGGTTGGGTCCTTACTCCTGTATGAGGATTGATTGATGCTTGAGATGATTGTTTCCCCATTCTTTTTGTGCCTTGAGTTCTGATCCTTGTCTCCCTTGGAAATGTGCATCAAGGCTATGTGGCTTTGCAGCAGCTCCTCTTGGGCCCTTGCTCCCCAGCAGAGCTATAATTATAGGGCTACTTCCTCTGCGACCACCTTGAGCATATTCCACAGTTTGGTGAGAATGCCAGAGAAATAGCATTCAACAGACACATCTTTTGATACCTGAGGCAGAAAAGTTAATACATCTTCATGTCACACTGACAGACAACTAACTTTTTGCTGTCCCCTTAGGGGGATAGGGAGCAATATCTTCCCCCACCTTGCACTTTGTCCCCAGCTCTGGGTGTCCAGTCCCTGAGATGTTTGAGTGTGTAATATTGGGAAAGGAGGGACAATGCCATGAAGGCAAGCTTCCTTAGTTACAGGGAGTAGCCTCCATTATGCTAATTTGGGGTTATAATCAGGTCTTTCATCATTTGCTTCCCTGTTTCCTCTCTCCTACCTCAAAAAACTCCCTATTATTTAAATTTATTCAGTCACTGTAACCCACAATCTCTGTTTGACTCAGAAACTCCTATTTCAAATCTGATCCATTTGAAACTTTCAATTTAACCTAGTTTTTACTTCTCTTGAAAATATACAGATTTATCCCTGAAAGGACAAAGACTTTAATTTCTTTTGTACACAGATATGTGTGAGAGAAAAGACAGGGTAAAGGAAAAGTAAGAGATATGACTGTAGTCAAAATGTCATGGCTAATTGTTGTGCCTAGGAAATTAAAGTTTTGATATGGAAATTTAGCCTTACACTTCCAAATAAAACCATAGTAGAAGATTAATCTGTGCAGTCCAGCAATATGAATAACTAATCCAGTCTTTGTGTCTGTGGTGGGTATTTTAGCCTAAACATTTGTAATATAATCTGTCATGCTAATCATTAAAATGTGGGTGTTTTACATAATACCTTAATAAGTGCATTTTCACTTAGAACAAATCTTTAATTGGTAGTTTGATCAGGCCTTAGTTCTACAGTTCTTTGTCAGCCTTCTTACAATGAATTAAGTCCATTTATACATCTACTTTTCTTCTGTGGCTGAATTTTATGGCCTGGTTTTATATTGATGTCTATTAGTACAGATCCTGATGTAGATGCCCATGGGCAAAAAGTTGGCAAGACAGAAAGTTGTGGAAATGTGAAACAACCATGCCCTCCCTTTCAGTTTAGTACAAGGGGGTACAGGCTTCCAGAGTGCACCATGAAGTGATCACTAAAAGGAGAGTAGCAGAGACATCTGAAGACAAGGGTTATTAAATTCTCTCTTTAAGCAGCTCCCATCAGAAGATCCCTCAGCAGAATTTAAATCTGTCTTTTAGTTTCTCAAGAGAATTAGAAATGAAAGCTGCTTAAAGAGAGACCGGCTATGTACAAGCATTATGTTTCTACTGAGATAAATGCTATTCCCTTGGTAGAACTTGCCATTGTACAGGTGTTCATTCAGTTTTTCCTGGAGGAAACATGCCGCATCCAGAAGAAAAATCTTCCAGATTGACACCTGGAAGATCTGCCCTGTGAAAGAGTTTCTCTAAACATGCGACACTTCCATGATCAGAAATAGTTTGGCAGAAGCTTCCCCTGTCCCTTCCCTATACCAAAGAGACTCTAGTCTAGGGCACATGCCAGGGAACTTCCCTGCAGCTTGACCTCTGGAGATCATGGAAGAATTGAGCTACATCATGGAGGAGTTGAGCCCATCTCCCCACCCCCTCTCAGAACCTACCCA
This sequence comes from Alligator mississippiensis, assembly GCF_030867095.1. Taxonomy (NCBI): domain Eukaryota; kingdom Metazoa; phylum Chordata; order Crocodylia; family Alligatoridae; genus Alligator; species Alligator mississippiensis. The sequence continues at coordinate 72,497,865 of NC_081827.1, forward strand.
AGACTAGAGTCTGGGAAAGAGTGGGAAAGCAGTGGCAGTTGGACTTTTCTCAAGCACAGGAGGGGTCAGAAAGCTGGAGAATGCTCCTTGCATGTCCTCTAGACTGGAGACGGGAAGGGTGGGGAGGAGCATCTGTGCTCCCTCTCCTCCCAGAGACTGAGAGGGGAGGAGCCGCCCTTGTTTCCCACATCTCCTGACTGTGGTGGCAACGCGTAGGGGGTGCATGGAAGTGCACATGCACCCCCTGAGAGCGCTGGTGCATACCCCTGGCAGGCTGCACTCCCCAGTTAGATGATGTGCAGGGGGCTAGGCGGGAGCACTGGTGCCCCTCCTGCAAGCACTGGCCGGGGAGTGGGAGCACTGGATGAAGTGCTGCAGGAGGAGCACTGCGGCCACTTCCTGGTCAGTGCGGTTGGCTGCAGAGGGACCCCTGCTCGGTAAGTGAGATTGGCTATGGAGGGACCCCCACCCAGTTGCTGGGGGGTACATGCCCCCCCTAAGGTGGCACCAGTCACCCATGCCTGATTGGGATCACCAGGGAGTAGGGGAGAGGGGTGGGTGCAGCCTGGAATGCCTGTACTGCTTCCTGTCTTGGAAAGATTTCTAATGTTGGAAATTTCCCAGAAGTTCCCACAATAAGAGATGCATATCTATGCATACCCACAACCTGATTTTTTGTTGTTGTGATTATGCTTTGGTGATGAGGGCTTTGTGAACTAAGGCAGTTGTTAAGCCATGACTTGTTAGTTGTTGTGGCCACACTTTGACAGTTGCTTATGCACATACTTTGTTAGAAGCAAGGTTTGGGGAGTAGTATCTTTTTATTGAGCCAACTGAATTGTTTGGAGAAATGTTAGACAAGCTTTCAGGACCACTTACTCAGGTCTGAGAAAGAAGCAGAGACAGTTTAAAGTAAATACTAGATAAAATAATGACTTTTGTGTAATTCCATTCAGTAAATGAAAATAATCATTTAAAGAAGTTGAAAGTTGTTGTAAAAAGAGACTGCAAGGGGAAGGACAATTGAACTACATAACCTAATTATGTAAAAGAATCAGACCATTCAAAGGGAAGGAGTCACTGTTATGTGGAGAGTACAGAGAGATTAGAAGAGGTAGGAAGATTGTATTGAGTCATGGAACCGTTGTCATGAGCTCCTTATGCCATGTTTTTCAGTGTCCAGTAATATTATGCATTTTTGTGTCCAGATCCATCTTCTGAAGAGGCCTTGTAGATTTCCTGCAAGCACAAGCAAATTAATTTTATTCATAATTATGAATTATTCATATTGGTAATTTCACTGAAGTCAATGGAGCACTCGAGTGAGTTTAAGCATTGGTATCAGTATTTGTTGGGTCTGCATTTCAGGTAGGTATTGAAAAACAATGTAATTCTGAGCATGCGTGGAAATGTTTCTTGGCTAATGAACAATTTCCTTGACAAAAGAGAGACAAGACATTCAATAAATGCAAGCCACACCTTTATCATGCATCACTCCATGCTCTAATATACCCAATACTAATTTTTCTTTGCACTTCTTGAAGACAAAACAAGATTGCTTCCATTACCATTCCTTGAATTGACTATATTTAAAACACATTATCAGGTTAGTATACAGTGGAATAAAATTGAATTTTCGTAGAGTCTCTGTACTCAGACAGTCAATATAGATTCAGTAGGAAAACTGATGGGGGAATGGGAGAGGGCAGAAAGATGGGCATTCAAAAAAGCAGACAAACCAAAAACAGATGCTCTTTCCTTCTGGAGAATAGCTGCAGGCCATTCTTCAAGAACTTCACTTTGCCTGTAACTGCGGTTTTGTAGGTTACAACAGCATCCTTCTGAATCATGTGGCATTTTCCAACCAAAGCCCCTGTACATTCAGTAGAGGGGCTTTGTCTGAAAAAATGTGAAAGATCTCACCATTATGTCTAATAAACACACAATCAGTGAGGCAAAGGATAACAGTCTGTGACACTGGCACACGTATGCTCATCTAAGCCTTCATGACAAATACCACAGAGACAAAAACATTCTTCTTCAATTACAGTAAATAATACTATTTAAAATACTGATTAAAATACTTCTTAAGGGAAAAAAAAAATTCAGAAGAAAGAACAATGTATTAAAGATATATATCAGACCGACCACCAGCCTGTGGTTTACAATTGTGTCCTTTACCTTATTAAAAAGTATTGAAGGTATTTGCATCTTATAACATTAATGTAATATCCACAGGAGAGGTGCCTGTTCCACAGATGTGAAGGCTGAAGGACAAATTTTCTGTTAATATTACGGAGAGAGCTTAATTAGGGTTTTCACCAGTTGTACCAACCCAGAATTGGACCGTGCTGACCTCTGTTTATCTATAAAATGTTTATGCAGAACCACGATGCAAGATCTCTCTTTGTCATCTTGTCAATGTGCCTGAGTTGCAAGGAGCAAGACAATCATTCAATCTACATATTCATGTACCCTCCCTGGGTATATGTGCACAGCAAACAGAGGTGTAATTTTAAAGTGGGTAGATATACCTATGCTAGTTGGAATCTAGCTAGTAGAGGTAATAGAAGCAGTGAAGCCAAGGTGGCACAGGCGTTGGTTTTAGTTAGCAACCCAAATTCACATTAAGGACTTAATAGGAGTGTCTACACATGACGCTATATTGCCATAGCAATGCCTTACAGTGATGTAGCATCCATGGGCAAGAACCATGATGTTGCAGCTACGTTGACATAATGATGGGCTACCTCATTATAGCATGTCGCTACAGTGACATAGTGCCTAAAAATAACCATCTGAAGCATGCATGGTGCAGTACGGGCTGTTACTGCACTGTCTTTTAGTACTTCCAAAAGGAAGTACTAAATGATAGTGCAGTAACAACATTGCCATAGCAACACATGTAGACGCACTCAGTAAGATTAAAACTAGTGCAGACATACTTGTACAACCACAACACCTTTCTAGATTAGTATGGATTTGGAGACAGATAGCCAGGGTACAGATAGTGACTATGGTTTGTTTTTTTGGGGGGGTTGGGTGGGGGAAAGGGGGGTTGAGTTAGGCACACAGAATGAAGCATAATTATGGTTTTGTGATTTGTGCAGGCATCTGCCTAGGGTGAACTAGAATGAGATGACAAGCATATTTTAAACAGTCCATTGTTTAAGTAGTCCATAGTAACAATGACCCATTGCTACTATCAATCTGGGCCTGACGGAACCAAGAATCTGCAGAAAAAAAGGTGGATATATCATGTCTTTCAAGTCACAGCTTGCATTGCACTAAGGTACCAAAAGCAGCCACAGAGCTGTAGAAGCTGTGACTCAGGCAGAATGCCTGTGAAATGTGTTTCATAAAGTGGGAGCCCTGACACCTTCATGTAGGGCGTGCAGCTCGGGCAGACAGAACAGAAAGGTGTTGAGCTACGGGCCTACATTCAATACTACTGACAGTGAAGGACTCTGCATGTTCATTAAGAAAGAGGTGGGCTTTTGCACTAGGCAAAGAGAAAGAAATCTCCTTGCACAGCAAGGGTCTTTCAGTATCCTTCACATTTCCATATTCAGCTACAATCTGTCCTGAGAGGTTTCTGTCCTGTTACTAGTGCCCCAAGGCCAAATCCTCATCTGAAATCAATGGAGCTATTTCAGTTTCGGCCCTGATCCAGTACCACTAAAATCAATGGGAGCTTTGCCATTAACTTCAGTTAGCGCAGTTCTCTTTCTGCAGATCTAGCTCTATCATTTAAAATAAGCCTACCTAAATCTAAATAATCAGGGGCAGCAATGTACATATGGGAATCAATCTTTCCATTTGCAAGAATGCCATTAGCATCTAGAACACAAAAATGTTAAAATTCGATAGACTTTTAAAAGTAACAAATTCAAGATCATGCCCTTTTGAAAGATGATTTATAGCATTTAATACCACAGGCTGTATTATTTCTTTTCCTGGCTTGTCAAGAAGGCTATGCCCTTCTCCATCAGAATTGCTGTCATTACATCCCTCTCTACAGCATTTCATAATATGGCCACAGATATTAGCGTTGAGGCTGAATTTATGTAAAAAAAGTTCTCAGTACAGAAACAATTTGGGCTTTGGTTTGTGGAATCATAAGTGCCCCTGGGTTCTATAACCTAACCATGAAAAAGCTTCCATAAGTTTTCTAAAATGCCATATTGGATAGCCATGAATGTTGGGCCAAATTCTGATCTTCATTACACCAGTCTGAACTCAGAGCATTACACTGACTTCAGTGGAGATGGTGAGGTTTTGAATTGTTCTCACTTGAGATCAGAATTTAGCCTGTTATCTCTTTGCTAACTTCAGAGATAAATGTTCTAATAGTAACATTAAAAGTTTAATCATATGGCCTTTGTAAGCATAGAAATCAGGAAGTTAAATCTTCCTTTTCTTATACATTTGCTATTTCATCAGTTTTTTCTTAAGATAAGCAATACCGAGGAATACAATTTCCTGTTGGCAATTTGTTCTTTAATAAGCCATTTAACAACCCAACTATTCAAAGTTCTATGATGCAAAGTTATTGTTTTTGCTTTTTGCTCTAAAAGGTAATGCCAAGAATCAGTGAGGTAGAATGCTGTAAGATAATTCAGGCAAATTGAATGGCTAATATATGTTATATGGAATTAAGAATCTGAAAATGTTTAGGAAGGAACTGTTGGAACTGTGTTGTAAACTCTTTGGAGCTAGGACCATTTTCTTGTTTTGTGCATAGTATTGCTTTTAATCTTAGTAATGTATCTGTGTCTATATATACACGGTAAACTTACATCATTCCAGAGTGGTGAATACAAGCACACTGCAGTGCTCCAGGAGGGCTTTTTCCAAAACCTGAAGTAGCATGGCTGTGCTATGGGCAAGCTAATTAGTCGGGCTGTGTGAAATTTCGCCGGGTGTTTTCTTTTGATGCTGTTTTGACTCATTTCAAGCTTGAAACACCGAAATCAAAATGAAACAAAAGGCTTCAAAACAGCCTCAAAATGAAACAAGGGCACTCGAAATGGTTTGAAACTTTCAAAACGTTTCGAGTTTCGAAGCTGAGCTTGCTTGCAGGGAAACAGAACGTAAGGAGAGGGAGGGGAAGGACTGTTCTGATATTGACATGTGTAGCTGGCCAGTGGCTCTGATCCTTCTCTGAGGTCCCTTCCAATCAATCCCAGTGCTCTGGGGGAGGGATGGAAAAACAGCCGCGCCTTAACACACACACACAGTCACACATGTCGCAAGTTTTGCTTGTCAGCAGCTTGAGGTGAAGTTTCCTAGAAACCCCAGCACTTATCTCCTTGAAACCCGGCAGGCTTCATGGCCTCAGCAGGGACTACCATGCCTGCTGTTTTCACCCCCCTGTACCTTCACACTTACAAGTGACATGAGTTTTGCTTTCAAGACTTTGAGGTGCAGTTGCCTAGAACCCCTGCACCTATCTCCTTGAAGCTTGGCAGACTCTGTAGCCTCAGCAAGGCCTCCCTGCTGTTTTCATTTGAATCAGGCAAGAAATGACAAAGTTATAGGCAGTTTTGTGATTCCCCATTATAGCCTATGGGCAAAATGTCGAAACAGCAAAACAGTTTAGACGAAATGAAACCGAACAGTGCTTCAAAATGAAGCAAAACTCAAAATGAAACACTGTCCCGTCAAAACGGTGGAACAGAAGTCAAAATGAAACTGCTGTTTCACACAGCCCTACTAATTAGTACTGATGAGAAACAAGGCTAATTAACCTGCTCCCAGGCTAATACTTATTAGACAGCTATGGTGCTATTCAGATACAGGGGGTATGTCTACATGTTCATTAATGCACTGTAGTTACTGCACATTAAGTTTAGTACTTGGATAAGTAAGTATTACATCAATGTGCAGAAACTGGAACTACTGTGCAGTAGCGCCAGTGAACAGATTTTTACAGACACTAATTGCACAGTAGTTTAATACTACTAAGCAGAAGCGTATTAGCACTGGTTTTGCCTGGGATGCTACTATGCAGTGTTATTAGGCTACTGCACAAGTGTCTCATGTAGATGTACCCACAGTTTCCAGTTTTGGAAGCAGCCTGCTAGGGGAAGTGTAGCATGCTTGATGGTACTATCCTGGAGAAAAGTAAGGGTGAAGTTATACCTTACACTTATACAGCACAAAATCTGTGGAATTTTAAGCGGAATTAAAGTTAGAATTAGAGATACACCAATATATTGGTCATATATCGGATTGTGCCGATAAAAGGAAAATTAACAATATTGGCTATTGGCTTTTTCTGGCTAGTGTAACCAATAATGTCATAGACTCATAGAAAATTAGGGTTGAAAGGGACCCGAGGAGGTTATCTAGTCCAACCCCCTGCTCAAAGCAGGATCATCCTGCTTTGGATTGCATTTATGTCACTGATAAATGCCACTTGCTTGTGCACAGCTGCATGCATACACAAGGCCAGGAATGCAGCCCAGTGGCTTGGAGAGTAGCATCCTGCTGGTAAGTGTGTGAGGGGGATGGGGCATGAGGAAGGGAATGGGTGTGAGGGCAGATCGAGGCCCCCCCAGTGAGGGAGGGAATGGGGCAGGGGCAGGGGCAGTTGCTACACATCCAGGGCAGTGAATGGGACCCCTGGGCTGGGAGCAGGATGGAGCCATGGATGGCTTATCCAGGGGGTGCAGAGGAGGTGAAGGTGGGGAGGGAGAGCAGCTCCTCGCTGCTGCATGCACCCCCTGGGGGAAGCATGGGGGGTATGTGCTCCCTGTATTTTTGTGTGGGGTGGAGGCAGGTTGCCCACTGTTGGCTCAGAGCCAGGGATGGCACCAGCCTCTTCTGGGCTCAGAGGGGGTGGGACCAGGGTGGGCTCAGCTGTGAGGGGTGGGTGGAAGCAGCCATGCTGGGAGGGGTGGTTACGGGGGACTAAGGCAAATTTTGGGGTGGTTATAGCCCCCCCCCAAGCTCTCCCTCAGTGCCACCCCTGCTCATGGCACTCCACTCTGCTGTCTTTCCCTCGGGAGCCCTGCACCGGCCATGCTTCTCTTGCCACAACACAGAGCTCCTGAGGGAAAGGCAGCAAAGCAGAGTGCCTCAAGCAGAGGCAGCACTGGGGGGAGCTTGGGGAGCGGGTATAGCTTCCCCAAAATTTGCCTCAGCCTCCCTGTAGTGACCCCTTCCACTGCCGCTGCTGTCTGCCCCACACAGCTGAGCCTGCCCCTCTCCCACCCACTCCAAACCCAGCCCTGGGCCAGCCCCCACTCTGGGAAGAGGCTGGCACCACTCCTGGATGCAAGCCCATGGTGGGCAGCCTGCTTCTGCACAAATCTGGGGGTTCCCTATGCCTCCCCCATGAGAGTGCGCAGTGGTGGGGACCCACTCCCCCTTCCCACCTTCCCTACATCCCGTGGATGAGCCCCCCATGGCTCTGTCCCACTCCCAGACCTAGGGTCCCATTCATTGCCTTGGCTGGGCAATGTCTGTTCCCGTTCCTGCCCCTGGCCCTGCCCCAGTCCTGCCCTCACCATGGAGACCTTGATCTGCCCTCTCATGCCTCTTCCTCTCCACAGGGCTTACCTGCAGGGTGCTGGTCACCAAACTGCTGGGCTGCATTCCTGTAAATTGGCTATAGGATAGGTATTGGCTGATATGACTGGCTAACAACTTGGCTATCAGTATCAGCCAAGAAAATCTTTATTGGTGCATCCCTAGTTAGAATATGCTTAGAATATGCTGCGAGCAGTCACATGTTAAGGGACTTGCTTGTATAGGTCTGGCTTATCACTAGAGGGCTGGGGAGCAGGAGCTGGTATATAGCAATATAGCTGGGAACCAGGACCCCTAGGGAGAGTCCCCATGACCAGTAACGTGCATTTTCCCTGGAGACAACTAGCAGCAACAGAGATTTGTGCTGCTGCTAGTTGTCCCCAGGCATTGCTCTGTGGTGCGTGGTCAATTGCCTTGGCTGGGGTAGGGGAGGCTGTGGCCTGCATCTGGGCTGGCCTCAGCAGCCTGACCAGGGATCCTGGGGGCATCCTGTGGCAGCAGCAGCAGCAGCGATCTGGTTGCTCAGAGCCTGGCCAGCAGCTGGAGTGTGGCGCTTCCTGGCCAGGCTCCCATTTCTGGCAGTGCACGCTGCAGCCATATGTACTGCAACACTTTTTTTTTTGCTGAGGTTTTTTTAAATACTGGGATTTCCCAGTATGTAATTTTGCCACTGTGTTGCAAATATGCAGTGCAGCTAATGGATTCACATGAACCACATGCCTTTTGCGGCTCCTAAAAATGCTTTGAGGCACCATAAACCGGAGAGTCACAGTCATAGATTCATGGATGTTAGGGCCGGAAGGGACCTCAATAGATTTCATAGATTTCATAGACATTAGGGCTGGAAGGGACCTCGGAAGATCATCGAGTCCAGCCCCCCGCCCAAAGGGCAGGAAGTCAGCTGGGGTCATAGGATCCCAGCAAGATAAGCATCCAGTTTCATCTTGAAGGTGTTCAATGAAGGTGCTTGAACAACCTCCGGTGGCAGGCTGTTCCAGACCTTGGGGGCTCGGACAGTAAAGAAATTCTTCCTTGTGTCCAGCCTGAAACGATCTTGTAGTAGTTTGGGACCATTCGACCTCGTCATCCCTTGGGGCGCTTTGGTGAACAAACGTTCCCCCAGATACTGGTGGTCACCCCTGATAAACTTGTAGGTGGCCATCAGATCACCCCTGAGCCTGCGCTTTTCCAGGCTAAAGAGCCCCAGGGCTCTCAGCCTGTCATCGTAGGGTCTGCTTCCCTGACCTCTGATCATGTGCGTGGCTCTTCTCTGGAATCTCTCAAGCTTCTCCACATCCTTTTTGAATTGTGGAGCCCAAAACTGGATGCAGTACTCCAGCTGCGGCCTCACTAAGGCCGAGTACAAGGGGAGAGTGACGTCCCGGGATTTGCTTGAGAAGCATCTATGGATGCAAGCCAGCGTTTTGGTCACTTTACTAGCCGCAGCATCGCACTGCAGGCTCATGTTCATCTTGTGGTCAATGATGACCCCCAAGTCTCTTTCTTGCATAGTACTAGCCAACATAGCACTGCCGAGCCTATAAGGATGCTGCGGGTTTTTTTTCCCAAGGTGGAGAACCTTGCATTTATCGGCATTGAACACCATCAGATTCTCGTCCGCCCACTTGCTGAGCCTGTCCAGGTCAGCCTGGATCATCCGCCTGTCTTCTGGTGTGGATGCTTTGCCCCAAAGTTTGGTGTCATCGGCGAACTTGGCCAGTCCGCTTCTGACTCCAGTGTCCACAACATTAATGAAGATGTTGAATAGTATGGGTCCAAGGACAGAGCCCTGGGGGACCCCACTGGTCACAGGACACCACGATGAGTGACTTCCATCAATTACTACCCTCTGGGTCCGACCCCGGAGCCAATTTTCCAGCCAGTGGATCGTGGGGGACCCAAGGCGACAATTGGCCAGTTTCTCCAAGAGACGATCATGGGACACCAGATCGAAGGCTTTTTTGAAGTCAAGATATATGACATCAATCTCATCTCCCTTGTCCAGGTGATAGGTCACCTGGTCGTAGAAGGAAATGAGATTGGTCAAGCAAGACCTACCCGCAACAAACCCGTGCTGGCTATCCCTTAAGATGTTGGCGTCGGCCAGTCCATTAAGGATGGCCTCCTTAGTAAACTTTTCTAAGATCTTCCCCGGGATAGAAGTCAGGCTGATGGGCCTATAGTTAGCCGGATCCACTTTCCTCCCTTTCTTGAAGATAGGCACCACATTGGCCTTCTTCCAGTCTTCGGGCACTACACCAGAGCGCCAAGAGTTTTCAAAGATCCGCGCTAGAGGCTGGGCTATGATGCTCGCCAGCTCCTTGAGTACCCTGGGGTGAAGATTGTCAGGGCCGGCTGACTTGAAGGTATCCAGCTTCTCAAGATGTTCCTTCACGAAGTCAGCATTAATGGAGGGCAGGGGATCACCCTCACCCAGACTTCCCGGCCCAGTAGCGGGCATGGGCGTCCCATGGGGCTGATGAAAGACCGACGCAAAGTACCTATTTAATAGGTTGGCTTTTTCCTGGGCGTCAGTTGTCAGTTGCCCCATCTGGTTCAGCAGGGGTCCAACGTTGCCCCTGCTTTTCCTCCGGCTCCCCACATATCTGAAAAAGGACTTTTTATTGTCCTTGATGCTCAAAGCTAGCTGGAGTTCAGTTGCAGCCTTGGCTTTTCTGGTCTGCTCCCTACAGGACCGGACCAGTGCAGAATAATCCTCCTTGGAGATCATCGAGTCCAACCCCCTGCATAGGCAGGAAAGAGTGCTGGGTCTACATGACCCCAGCTAGATGGTTATCTAACCTCCTCTTGAAGACCCCCAGGGTAGGGGAGAGTACCACCTCCCTTGGGAGCCCATTCCAGACCTTGGCCACTCGAACTGTGAAGAAGTTCTTCCTAATGTCCATTCTAAATCTGCTCTCTGCTAGCTTGTGGCCATTATTTCTTGTAACCCCCGGGGGTGCCTTGGTGAATAAATACTCACCAATTCCCTTCTGTGCCCCCGTGATGAACTTATAGGCAGTCACAAGGTCGCCTCTCAACCTTCTCTTGAGGAGGCTGAAAAGGTCCAGTTTCTCTAGTCTCTCCTCGTAGGGCTTGGTCTGCAGGCCCTTCACCATATGAGTGGCCCTTCTCTGGACCCTCTCCAGGTTATCCGCATCCCTCTTGAATTGCGGCGCCCAGAATTGCACGCAGTACTCCAACTGCGGTCTGACCAGCGCCCGATAGAGGGGAAGTATCACCTCCTTGGACCTATTCGTCATGCATCTGCTGATGCACGATAAAGTGCCATTGGCTTTTCTGATGGCTTCGTCACACTGCCTACTCATGTTCATCTTGGAGTCCACTAGGACTCCAAGATCCCTTTCCACTTCCGTGCCACCCAGCAGGTCATTTCCTAGGCTGTAGTTGTGCTGGACATTTTTCCTCCCTAGGTGCAGCACTTTACATTTCTCCTTGTTGAACTTCATTCTGTTGTTTTCTGCCCACTTGTCTAACCTGTCCAGGTCTGCTTGCAGCTGTTCCCTGCCCTCCAGCGTGTCCACTTTTCCCCATAGCTTTGTGTCATCTGCAAACTTGGACAGAGTACATTTCACTCCCTCATCCAAGTTGTTGATGAAGACATTAAAGAGTATTGGTCCAAGGACCGAGCCCTGCGGGACCCCACTGCCCACACCCTTCCAGGTCGTAGCCGATCCATCCACCACGACTCTCTGGGTGCGACCCTCTAGCCAATTCACCACCCACCGGACTGTGTAGTCATCCAAGTCACAGCCTCTTAACTTGTTCACCAGTATGGGGTGGGATACCGTATCGAAGGCCTTCCTGAAGTCTAAGTATACGACATCCACCCCTCCTCCTGTGTCCAGGCATTTCGTAACCTGGTCATAAAAAGAGACTAGATTGGTCAGGCATGATCTGCCTGCCACGAACCCGAGCTTGTTTCCCCTCAGCATAATTTGTCCTGCTGGGCTCTCGCATATGTGAGCCTTGATAATTTTTTCAAAGACTTTGCCAAGGATGGAGGTGAGACTGACTGGCCTATAGTTGCCCGGGTCCTCCTTCCTCCCCTTCTTGGAAATGGGGACCACATTGGCCCTTTTCCAGTCCTCTGGGACTTGGCCTGTGCGCCACGAGCATTCAAATATTCCTGCCAGTGGCTCTGCAGTGATGTTGGCCAGTGCCTTCAGCACCCTCGGATGGAGCTCATCCGGGCCTGCCGACTTAAAGGCATCCAGTTCTTCCAAGTGACTCTGCACCATCTCAGGGTCTACACATGGTAGTCTGGCGCCTTGCTGCTGCCTCTCTACAACCCCAGTGAGAGACTTGTCGCACCCCTCGCTTAGGAACACGGAGGCAAAGAACTCGTTGAGGAGTTCAGCCTTGTCCCCCCTGTCCATCACCAATTGTTTTTGCCATGGGGATACAGCCCTGGGCTCTATCTTTGCTCTCAGGGGTGGAGGGGGAAGGCTGGGAGTAGTGCATCTTGGGATGCTGGAGGACCGAAAATTGCTTTTTTTTATCTCTGTGAAGCCCACTGAAATTATCCTAATATAAGCTAGGCAGTATAACCCAGAGCTAACCTTCACCTAAAGTGGCATAACTTTGAGATATTCAGAGGGCACTTAGCATGAATTAATGAGCTTTGAAGTGTGGATGCTTCTGTTTTAAGTGCCCTTAATGTAAACATAATGTGTAACTTCACCCTAATTAGTTTACCAGGTAAACCATGCAGTGGCCTGTGTTAGCTTTAATGGTGCTACTCCTGATTTATTTCAACATGAGAAGCCTACTTTATTTATTCCCTTACCCCTTATTTTAATTTATAACAGCAGTAATGACTGTGGTACAGGGCATTTGCTGCAAAGTAGTCTTGTACACTGATGCAGCTTCAATACTGCCATGGGAAATGCAGCAGCATTTCTTTAGATTACCAATGTTGGGACTGTTTCTTGAATATGATATATCTGGTGTAAAGGGTAACATTTGATAATGTGTCTTGCCCCCTGTACTCTGTCAGTTCAGCAGGATTGAGGTAGTTAAATAACTATCTATATTTAATAACCTTTGGCTGTACCCCAAACCATCAGACTCTGCTGAGCTGGTTATTAATTCCCAGGAAATGCCCTGCAGATTGATCATTACTACTTAAATGTACAATTAAGGATTTACACCACTGTCTGTTAAAAGCAATAGAGAGGTATGCAAGAGTATGGAGGCATTTGAATGAATACATTAAATACATTAGAGATTTGTAATTTCATGCACAAAGGCAGGGATACATATTCAAGTTCTTTAGTAAAGCTGAAAATCTCCACAAAGACCTTGTCCTTTCAATTCTGCTCATTTCACTTTCCCTTCAAATTTTTCCCCATGAACATATCTGTGCTTTCTTCCACATGCTAGGTGCCCTCTCTAATTTTGTATTTAGTGCAAATCCTTCAGATCTTTTTGTAGCAATGAGTTTCCAGCAATGACCAGTGTTCTAGATAGATGTTTTATCTTGTATTATTCCCTTTGCAGTCTGAAAAGGTCATTAGCAGGAACTAGCACTAAGCTCTGGTTATTCTCAGCTGACAAAGGTTACTTACAGCAAGCCCCTCAATTTGGAGTTAGGGTTTGGGCTTGTGGTCAGGAATAGATTCAGGGAGTTATCATCAGCATCTCAATGGTTCTTTTCTCCTTTGTTCTCCCTAACAGGGAATCAGACACTCATACCAAACCAGGGAAAAAGGAACTAACATGCTGCTTATCTTCCAAAAGAAATAACGTCATATGGTGCAGCTTCTGTTTCTTTCTCCCCATTGGCTGAAATATCTGTCAAGGAGAAATTCCCTACAGTATAGCTGGCATCTAAATAATGCACACAGGTGGTGTTGGCCTTTTTAACAAAAGGTAAATTTCACCTTTCCTCCACCTGTTCATGTCACAGCTGTATCTAGCTTAGGGCTGAGACCAGCAAATGTTGATTCCCAGGCATAAACACAGTTGAATGTGGAATTACACATGATGCTATGCAGTACATCTGATGTTAACTTGACACATGCCAAATTAACGCTTGGGATCTTGATATCGCGCTGTTAGGCAGGAGGGCATAACACAAAAGTATACACACACACAAACTCCACATACAACACTATGGGTTCACACACACAAACACATACACAAACATACAAACACACACTTCTGTGGCTGTGTGTGTGTTAACACTTGGGGTTTCTTGGGGTAACTGGAGTGCTTGGTGACTAGGGAGCACTTGGGGCTCTGGGTGGAGGAGGTGGTGGAGATGGGACTGGGAGAGCCAGCCACGGAGCTGAGAGAGTGGAGGCAGTAGAGGTAGAGGTAGGAAGCTGGGGGGGAAGAGCTGGCAGGGAAGCCAGAGAGGTGATGGGAAAAGCTGGGGTAGAGAGCCGGGAGGTAGAGGCAGATAAGAGGTGGGGAAAGAAAGTTGAAAGCTGGGAGGTGGAGGTGATGGAGTAGCGGTGAGCCGGGGGAGCAGGAGAGGTGGAGGTGATGGAACAGCGGTGAGCTGAGGGAGCAGGAAGCCAGCAGAGAAGCTGGGAGGTTAGGAGAGGTGGAGATGATGGAGCAGAGCCAGGAAGTCAGGAGAGATGGAGGTGATGGAGCAGAGCCAGGAGGTCAGGAGAGATGGAGGTGATGGAACAGCAGTGAGCTGAGGGAGCAGGAAGCCAGCAGAGAAGCCAGGTTGTAAATAGAGGTGAAGGTATTGCAACAGCGGTGAGCCGGGGGGAGCAGAAAGCTTGCAGAGAAGCCAGGAGGTCAGTAAGACAAAACCCAACTCGGGGATCCAAAAATATCAGTTTTATTAGACAGTCAACACACTATACAGCCCACAAAGTTATTAGTTCACACACACACTCTTGCATACGCGCACACACACACACACACACACACACGCAAATGGTAGCAGGAAGGAAAAGGCTTGGTAGGGGGATTGAAGTCAAGGTATGAAGAAACAGAATTCAGGTTTCTTGCTTGGAGGGAAGATGTAGGTAATAGCTACCTGTCCCAGGGTGAGAGTTGATCCTCGATGACCAGGAGGGGTCTTCTTCAGTGAGGTGTTGTCCAGAGGGGGTTGCTGCCAGGGCGTCTGGGCGGTGTGGCATAGTGCTGGTCCAGATGGAGAGGGTGTCCCAAGGAGGTCACACTTTACCACCCCTTTTATAGGGGTGGGCTACCTGTGACCCCAGTGGGAAGGACATGCCCAGGCAAGGGCCAGTCTTGCTCAGATGAGGCCATGCAGTTCCAGGTGTCTTCATTGTCAGGTGGGATACAATGGTGGAGTTGTTGGTTTCTATTCTGTTTTTCGTTTGTGTTGCTGGTTTCTTGGAGGGTCTTTATCTTTCAAATACTGGGGTTTGTCTTTGGTCCTGGGAGTAGGTCTGTGGTTTCAGGGAGAGTCAATGCAAGGCAGTGGTAGGGTCGTTAGGTTGAAGATCCAATCATTAAGCTGATGGTCCAGTCATTCAGTAGGAGCTATTTTTAGGCCTGCTACCATTATGTCTTAAGCACTCTCATTCACTCTCATTCATTCAGGAACCAATTTACATAGGAGGGGTAGGTATGAATCATAGTTGCAACACAATTATAATGGGGTATGCCTGGGCAAGGGACACAAAATGGAGACTTGACATTACAAGATAGAAACTTGACATTACAAGATGGAAACTTGACATTACTTAGGTTAACTTACAGGAACAGGCCTAAATCATACAATATCAATGTAAAAAAATAACAATCAATACAAACATAATTGGAATACAATATAAAACATTAAAAATCAATATAAAAATAACATAACACTATTTACAACATAAAAAGGGGCTTGTCACAACAATGGACTACAAAAACTTAGCTATATATGACTACTTATAACTACTTGTAAGGAATAGAAAGGATAGAGAAAGAGTCAGAAATGGTTGGGGAAGGGGAGGGAACGTATTTTTAAATTAAAAAAAAAAAGAAAAACTGGGAGTTTTGCTACACTGATAAATGTGTTTCAAAAATATCCTTAGACTGCAACGTGCTTAGAGGAAGTGCCAGGCCTTTGTTCTCAGCTGAAAGTGGCAATGCGCCTATGGTGTTATATACAACAATTAAATAATCATATTGTTTGGTCATTTATCCAGGGACTCTGTATTGGCTGGAAGGAACTAGCAACAGTTTGGGGAGGAGGTGATTAGTCAACAGTGGCAAAAGAAAATGTTAGGGAATATTTAGAAAACTTGGATGTGTACAACTCCAGGGAGCCAGCTGCAATGCACCTGAGGATGCTGAGGGAGTGAGACAATGTGATTGAAGGACTGCTGGCCACTGTTCTTGAAAACTCATGGCTATCAAGTCCCGGATGACTCAAAAAGGGCAAATATAGTGCCCATCTTTAAGAAAGGAAAGGAGGATCTGGGGAATTACAGACTGGTCAGCCTCACCTCAGTCCCTGGAAAAATCCTCCAGGAATTTTTCATTTCTAAACCCTTGGAGGAGACAAAAGTGATCAGGAACAGTCCACATGGATTCACCAAGGGCAAGTCATGTCTGACCAACCTGATTGCCTTCTGTGATGAGATGACTGGCTTTCTGGATGCAGGGAGAACAGTGGACATGATATACCTTGACTTTAGCAAGGCTTTTGATATAGTCTCCCACAACATTCTCACAAGCAAGTTAAGAAAGTATGGATTGGATGAATGGATTGTAAGGTGGACAGAAAACTAGCTGGATTGTCAGGCTCAAAGGGTAGTAATCAATGGCTTGATGTCTAGCTGGCAGCTGGTAACAAATGGAGTGCCTCACTAGTCAGTTCTGGGGCCAGTTTTGTTCAATATCTTCATCAACAATCTGGAAGATGGCATAGAGTACACCCTCAGTGAGTTTACAGATGACACCAAATTGGGAGGAGTAGTAGATACACTGGAGAGTAGGGCTAGGATTCAGAGAAACCTCAACAAATTGGTGGATTGGCCCAAAATAAATCTCATGAAGTTCAGTAAGGACAAGTGCAAAGTTCTGCACTTAGGACAGAACAATCCCATGCACTGGTACAGTCTGGGGACTGATTGGCTAAGGAGCAGTTCTGCAGAAAAGGACCTGGGGGTTACAGTGGGCAATAAGATGGATATGAGTCAGCAGTGTACCCTTGTTGTGAAGAAGGCTAACAGCATACTGGGCTGCCTTAGTAAGAGTACTGACGGCAGATTGAGGGAAGTAATTATTTGCCTCTAATCGGGACTGGTGAAGCCACATCTGGAGTACTGTGTCCAGTTTTGGGCCCCCTACTACAGAAAGGATGTGAATAAATTGAAGAGAGTCCAGTGGAGGGCCATGAAAATAGAGGGCTGGGGAACATGACTTATGAGGAGAGGCTGAAGGAACTAGGCTTATTTAGAAGAGAAGACTGAAGCGGGATTTAATAACAGCCTTTAACTACCTGAAGGGTGATTCCAAAAAGGTTGGAACTAGACTGCTCTTAGTGGTGGCAGATAACAGAATAAGAAGCAGTGGTCTCAAGTTGCAGCAAGGGAAGTTTAAGTTAGATATTAGGAAAAGCTTTCTCTTTAGGAGGGGAGTAAAGCACTGGATCAAGTTACCCACAGAGTTTGTGGAATCTCCACCCTTAGAAGTTTTTAATACCCAGGTAGACAAAGCCTTGTTTGGGATGATACAGTTGGGGATGGTCCTGCTTTGAGGTCTTTTCTCCTCCTGAGGTCCCTTCCAACCCTAATTTTCTATGATTCTATGATCTAAAACATTTCAGCTCCTCGTTATATAGTAAGACATAAAAGAATAAGAGTTTGTTCACTAATATATATTTAAAAGTCTTTTGTAAAGAAATGAAATAGTGGATACATTATCTCTATATACATCAGGGTTTGCTAGGCTCTAAAAAGAAATATTATTGTGTTATGACTTAAAGTCAGAATAACATCAGTAAATATTGACACATCTACTTATGCTATTCATCACTGACATGGTCTCTAAATTTGCAAATACATAAAACAGTATGAGGACCTAGAGTGGGTTTAGATACTATGTAATCCAGTTTAATCCAAATTTATGTCCCTTAAAATCCCCACTCAGCATCTTAGAGGGTAAGTAATTTTTTTTTACATTAATGTTCCCCAGCCACCTAAGGTCTTGAATCTAGGCATGTCCAGGAAGACTTCAGTCTGGGCAATGCTGAGTAGTGCAGTGTCTGTCTCATACCACTGGGATTCACAGAGCAGGCATTTCTCTGCCTATTTTGCCCAAATACTTTGATTCGGGAAGCATTCTCAGAGTACACCTACAAAATAGGAAAGCACATAACATTCAGTGGTAGGAGGAGGGTGTGCCTTCTTTTACAGAAAACTCGGGGGTTACCACATGCATTCAGGGCATGGGAGAGCTGTGTTCAGTTCCCCACTGTGCCTGAGAACATTCAAACCCATACTTCCTAGGAGAGCACCACTAAGCTGTTCTGGGACACTCTCATTTTCATTCCTGCCTGTTGAAGCTCCTTCACTTTGCATGGAAGACTTGAAGATCATTTGACCAGAGAAAGGGAGCAAGTGTAAGAACAGCTCTCAAACTTAAATAATAGAACTTTCATTGGGATAGAAATGTTATACATTTCAGAAAAAGGGGGGGAAAAACTAAAATTAAGAAAAAATGATTAAGTCTAGTACTGAACCATTTTGAGAATCTGGCTGTATAAGAGATCATGAATAAAGAGAAAAGAACAGTTTTGCAGGCTTCTGCTGAAATGGGCTAAATATATATAGAAACTCCCTCCCCCCCCCCCCCCCCAATTAAGCAGTAAGGATTAATCTTTCTGATTTATAAATTGTTGGGTTTTTTTAGGATACTGAGCTATTTTTTTTCTTCAAAATTCTCTTTTACTTCCCTTACTGAAATCTGCATGTTTAGTGAATAACTTCCCAGGTGTTGTATTACATGTGTGGGTCACATATAATCATCTTATAATAGTAAAATACACCTTGTATATCGTTTTTTCCTATACAAAATATGTACTTTGAATTGGGTAACTAGCATACAAAGGGCAACCTCATCGTCCATGATTCCTAATGATCATTTTGGCTTTATTTTTAGCATGCAGATCTTCAACCTTTTATGAGACCTGAACTCAAGATTTCTGCTAAAAATTGAAATATGAGACTGAAATATGAGCTTCTTAATTTTTATTCAAGTTAGCTGCTTTGACACAAGAGTCTGTAACATCTCCAGAGGTTCTATAATGATGTATCTAGCTGTCAATAACCTATGTTTTTAAGGTTCTCTAAGAAGAACACGTATACAAAAGGTACTCTCATAGGTCAATAGTACACACTTTAAAGAGCCCATAAGTATACAAGATCCATTAGGGTTTATAGGATCAATAATACACACACACTAAAGAGCCCATACATATGCACTGACATGACAGGAGCTGTTATACAGTCTCAAGTCAATAATCCACATTTTACATAGTTTCTAACAGGTAGATTTACCCAGCAAATTGGAGTGAGCATGAATAGCTTTTACAGAAGTTCATGTCAACAAACAGGATCATAGCAAACCCTTTGGAATAGGGATGAAAACTATAGACTCTTTTTCAGGTGTGGGGGGATTGCATTTTAATAAACAGCTTGAAATTGTGTAAGAGGGAACCCCTGCCTCTGTTACTAGGAAGGAGCAGAGTGTAACTGGAGGCAGGCTGCAGGGAGCCTGAGGGCAAAGCAGCAGCAGGTGTGCACTGCCGAGGTAAATGGAGCCAGGGGCTGGAAAAGGACAGATTACTAATGACAGAATTAATAGCACCTGGATCCTGAAAGCAGGAGATAGGGTCACTTGACCAGAAGGGGGCTGGCCAGTCTCTGGCCAGAGAAGGGGCAGTCTGGTCATAGGTGCTGTTGGACATGGAGCTCCTGGGCTGACCCCGGAGTAGTACCTAGTTGGTTGGAGGGACATAAGCAAGACAGCCTGAGAAGCAGGGCTTGAGCAATAGAGTCCCCACAGGGGTTTCTCTGAGCCAGAACTGGTTAGATTTGTTTTTCCCTTGGCAGACCAGGTTGTATCTAAAGGGTGAACAATGGTTCATGGGAATGGCAAGAGTTAATTGATTTCTAAAAGCCTGCTTCCTTCAAAGTGCACTCTGTCTGAACCCAGCAGACACACAGGCAGGAAACTGAAGACATATACCACACTGTTCCATAACATGAATAAGGTGGCATTAAGTCACAGTGCCTAATGGTAGAGCCCTTGGGATCTCTGGTTTTGGTAAACCAGAAATAATTAGGATGTGTGCATGCGATGGGTTTGTTAAACAAAGAAATATGGTGAGAGGAAGGAATGTGGACAATCTGACAACCAATCAATGATGCCCGGAGATGAAGAGTCATCAGAGGAAGGAAGGCATACAAAAGGAAGGATTTCAGAGCAGCAAAGGGTCCCTGAGAGGGGAACCCAAGGCCACCATGGACAGAGGGCACACCAATAGCCCATCTCACCCACCCCACTGCGGGGGTGGGCCTTGGCCTTTGACCTACAGGTTGATGACATCTGATATTCAAGAGAGAACCTCAGGGTGAAGCTTGTGTATTGGCCAGATGTACCTTCCTTCTGTGACAGCTTGAGGACTGGTAGATATAGAATTGTTTGCATTATTCTTATCTGCTATCACTGTGTATCAATAAAGTTCACCTATTATCAAATGAAGAGGTCCCGGTTGGTCTGAGGGCTTGGGTCTGCCCAGGACAAGGTTTCTGTGTCATAAATGCAGTGCTAACACAGGGGAGGAGAAGGCCATGGCTGGGGTACCTGGGAGATAAACCCCATTATCAGGGACTGGAGATGAACCCTAGCTGAGAAGGCTGTGGCTGGTGTAGTGAATCTGGAGCTCCAGGAGGGACTTTAGCCTAGTCAAGCCTAAGACCTGGGATCTGATGTCTCAGTGGACCAAGGCTGAGGGCTTGGCCAGGAAAGAAAAGTATGCGTTGGGGGGGGGGGGAGGAGAGAGAGGCAGAAAGTTGGGATGTTTGAAGCCCTAACAGGTGCTTGGAGGCCTGATGGGGTGATCCCTTAAAGCACAGACCCTCAGGTGTAAGTGTAGCAAGGACAAAGCTGGAACTAGAGGAGCTACTCCTGGCCCTAGGGACCACTTCCTTAGTAAACAAACAATAATATTAAAGGTATGGCAGGTGAGACGCTGGAGGTGAGGAGGGGCTGGGGAGACCTGAGAGGTGGGTTGGATCCCAGGGGGAACCAGGTGCTGGGGGTGGCAGACCTACAAGACCTGTTACAGCTCAATTCTTACCAGGTATAAATTGGTGTAAGGCTATACCATTTTATAATCACTGGGAATTTGTTCCTCTGCTTTAAAGTCCAATAATACATTTTGATAGGAGGGTTTAGACCCTCAGGATATCTCTACCCTGAATTATCACCGTGTCCCAACCTGGATGGATCTATATATCCAGCTGATGACCCATCTTCTTACACATGATGTGCTGCAAACCCTGAAGTTTTTCATTAGGCTGTTTGGGGGTGTATATCTGAAGCTGCTCTTGAGACCTGCGGCTCCAGCATGCTTACAAATGGAAGCTGGGGACAAGCCGAGAAATCTCACCAGAGCACTCCCAATGCTTGAACAAGGAAATGGGTATGGGTGAGTGCTTTGTTGGCTGGGCATACTTGGATCCATCCAGGTTGAGACACAATGTGATTGCATTGTAGACAACTACTTTCAAATCTCCCCAGCCTTATTCCTATCAATACTAAATAATTTCTAACCTGTGTAAATAGAAGCCTATGTGTATATATATATATATATATATATATATATATATATATATATATGTGTGTGTGTGTGTGTGTGTGTGTGTGTGTGTGTGTGTATAATCTTATCAATAAGTAGAACTCCAGTCTTTTCAGGTCTTACACATTGTTGAGGTCCAACTTAACTGGTTTTAAAAAACTCAGCTCTACAGAAAACCTCATCCAAATAAAACCATAAAAAATTGATGTAATAGGAAAGGCATCTAAAGAATCCAGCTTCCTACAGTATTCAGCTACAGGAATGATGCCCATAGAGATCAGGCAGAGTCCTAGTTTTGAGATGTTTAGTTGATTATGCGTGATTAGCACACTTACCTTGATAGATGTAATAACTCCAGGCAATTCTCCCCAGGAAACCTATTTTCTGGATCTGATCTATTTAAAAAGGTGTCCATGACAGACAGAGAAGAGAAAAGCAGTGGTCTGTTTCTTGAACCCTGATGTGTTTTTGCTTTAGAGAGATAGAGAGGGCACCAGCTATTGTAAGAACTATGGGAATTCTTGTAATAATACAATTAATTAGAATTAAAATCAAATCATATTTCACTAACTTACACTCCCACTGGAATTTATCCTCTGTATCACATAATATATTGATTAAAGAACCAGCATTATAGTGAATTTACAGGGCACACATGAAATGGACTGAAAATAGACTCCATGGGTGTGTCTACACATGCAATTAAAGTGGAGCAATAAACGCCAGAGCTTATTGCTTCTGGGAGCATTGTTTGAACCTACCACAGAACCACAGCACATTGAACCAGGTCAGAGCAGCCCCAGTTGGCAGGGAACCCCAGGGTCAGCCTGCCAGCCCATGGCTGCTCTCTCCAGTTAAACTTGCTGTGGAGGGGTTGGCTGGGGCACAAGGGTACTTCAGTGTGGGGCTACCAGCAGGCCCTGTGCTGCAACACCCTTGTGACTCAGCCAGCTGGGGCAACATCTACAGGTGCACTGTTGCAGAGTGAAAAACTCTGCAGCAGGGTAGTACTTGTATTGACAAATACTACCCTGCTGTGGAGTTAATTTAGTTTACTCCAGCCTAATAGGGATGCACGTGAAGACACATAATGTTTACTGTGGAGATAATCAGTCAACTCCACACTAAATGTCTAGTGGAGACATGCCCATTAACAGATCTCAAATGTAGCTGTTGGTGAGTAAATATCAAAGACCAAGACTGTTTATAGACTGGGTTCCTCAGAGATTCAGTGTTTTTGCCTATAATATATATGGTTATATAAAAGTTTTGCTACTAGATTTTGCAGATAACACAGAGATTGGCTGAGAAATACATGAGAAGGTTGATTTACTATTCCATACCAGCCTGAATCACCTGGTTAAATGGTCAAAAACCAATAACATGTAGTTTAATACAAATTAATGCAAGTCATACATCTTGGAGCAAAGAAGGTAGGCTATAGCTAAAAATTGGAGTTTATTCTGAAAAGCAGTAAGAAAGGGATATTGGTGCCTGTCATAGCTAACAGGCTCAATAAGAGGGCTATGGCCTAACAGACAATATGATCCTTGGGTGTATTAAAAGGGGACTATCAAATAGAAGTAGCGAAGTAATCTTGTCTTTGTATACAGGATTGGTAAGGCTGCTATTAGAATACTATTTACAATTTTGGTATCCTGATTTCAAGAAGAAAGTATAATTCTGGAAATAGTTCAAAAGAGGACCTCAACATGATCTAAAGGCTAGAAAAACAAGCTGTATGATGTGAAGCTTACAGAGCTCAGTCTATTCAGCTTATCAAAGAGAAGGTTAAGAGATGACTTGATCTTATTGTATGTGTACTTGCAGATGAAAAGATATCTAATACTAAAAGGCTTTTAAATCTTGCAGACAAAGACATAACAAGTTCCAATATCTAGAAATGGATGTTAGCCAGGTTTAACCTTGAAATGAGAAGAAATGTTCTACCTGTCAGAATAATTAAAAACAGCTTACCAGGGGAGTTGATGGACTAACTATCGCTTGGAATGTTTAAGATGACAGTAGATATTTTTGAAAGGTCACACTTTAAATGAGCCTCTGGGAAACAATTCTATGGCCTATGTATTCAGGAGATCAGATAAGGGGCTTGTCTTTATGAATAGTTTAGTTTTCACTGAGATGTGGAACACTGTAGCATACTAGATGGTCTGTGCCAGCTGTGTCCTACAGCTAGCTGTTTCTATTGCAATCTGAATCATTGTTTCCACTTTGTGAGTACTTCTACTGCAAGCTTTTGGGATGGCTTAGAATTCCCAGGGAACTCATCTTACTTTTAGAACCCATGAATTCTGAAATTATTCTTGCACTGCATTGTGTGATGCATAGAAGAAGGCACCTGGAATCAGTAGGACTTGAGGAATTCTAGGTCAAATTAATCTATTACAATTATTTCTCTAATAGCATCCCATGATACATCTCTTTGGCTAGAGTTGCCACTTGCAAACTGTTAGTGCCCAGCGTGAATGACACAGTGCTCCAGGTCATGACACTGGTCATCACAAATATGCAGGAGCTTGCAGATTAATATATGATATCTTATCATTGGACACCTTCAGCTTTGCACATCAGATACTGGGCTGCTGATTAGCTTTGCTGTAGCTTTGGTAGTTGTGCTGCAGTGATAGTAGAAGGACAAGGAGGAAGGGGAGAATATTGACCAGCTGTTTTTGGAGGAACTTTTCTTGGACCAACATCAAGTGCTGCACTGTTTCTAGGCTCATGAAACATGCTGACTTGTGGAAAAGGTTTGTGCTGCAGTCCTCAGAAGAACAGTAGTGGTTGCAGAATTTGAGGAGAACCAAAGGCACTTTTCTTGAGGTCTGTATGGAGCTTAACCTATAGTTGCAGTGGCAGAGTTCCCTGGAGCTCTTTAAGAGCACCCCAAATTGTTGAGAAGTGTGTTGTGGTTGTCTTCTGGAAGTTTACCAACCCTGATTAGTCAGTAAGCAGCTAATCAATTTATTGTGGCCACTTCCATGGTTATGAGCTTAGTGTTGCTATTAAGAGTGTCCTAAAGGCCTGAATTATAGGCCATATGAATGTTCACAAGGTTATTGATATTTTGTACACATGGGTTCCTTAAATTTCAGTGGGACATTTGCTGGAATTCATAGTTCTATTCTGTGCCCTCTGTGCCAGGCCTCTGACTTCATAAACAGTCCTTTTCTCTGAGGCCTGGTTAATCACCAAGACAGGTATTCTAACACTATTTTGGGGTCATCTCAAAGAAAGATTGATGATGCTAAGGTCTTTAGGAACTCATGCTTTTTCATTTTATAAAGACAGACAGAGTTGTCCCTGTGGCCACCACTATGAATATTAATGTTATTGACAATAGACCTGCAAGATCCAACTTTTCCTTTACTTCTTTAAATAAAGAAACATTTTACTTGCCTTTTAGGATTTGACACTTCTTTCTATTTTCTGTTTCACCAACAGTGTTGCTAATGATGAAATCCTAATGTACATGACTAGAACAGAATCAGGGAGGCATTCTACTTTTTTCTGTACATGTGCAGCTGTCCAATACTTTTAATAGGGAGCAACTATGCAGCACATGTGCCCCTGGAAGAGAATTCTTCTTCATTTTGGAGGTGTACATAGCTCTCCTATTCACTACAAAGGGAAGCATTTTGGTGCCTCCAGAGAAGAAACTCCAGTTATACAGAAGGCGCGTGGCTCTGTATTAAATCAAATGGGGAATTTTAACTTGTGTTATGATGCCTGTGCTCAGAATCTTACTCTTCCTGACTGCATATCATGTGTATTAGTGGGACTTCTGACCTAGATAACCAGCCACCTATGTAGAGCCATTTTTTTGCTTGATAAATAGTTTAGTGATTTGAGCACTTGCCTAGACATAGGACACCTGGGTTCTGGGCACCAGCAGCCTCAGTGGTTTTGAACCTACTTTCTCTGTTCCAGCAGCGTGCCCTGAATTCAAGCTATGGGACAGACTCTGAGCAACTTCCCCATACCTACTTTTTGAAACTGACCCAGTGATCAGCTTAGAGGAAAGTCATGGGTCTAGAAGCAGAACAAGCCTAGGAGGAAAGACACTACTCAGGCAGGAAGGGAAACCTGGGTTCTGGCCTATGCTTCCAAAGCTGTTTTTTTTCTTTTTTTTTTCTTTTTAAAGCCACATGCATCACATGCTAATGTACAGATAGAGAAATGCCATTATAAGTCATTGTACTGTTCTAAATTGCATTTTAGTAACCAGGCAGGATCTGGTTCAATGGTTGCATTAATGCAAGCGGAAGGAAATTATGACCTGGAGTACACAAGGTGATTTGAAAACATGTGGGTCACTGATCTTTATCATTCCTACTCTACCCTCCTGTGTAAGTTGGATATGCAGTGAGAGATGTCACAAGAGAACTATAATTTCAGGACATATTGGAGAGTGGAGGTGTAGTCAGCCTGTGCCCCACATTATAGAGTAGGCTAATGTCAGAGGGCTGGAGAAGGTTGAGTATCATGCACATGGGGGCTTCCTTCTAAAGGGAAAGTCCAAGACCTTGAGGTTTGCTCCAACCAATTCACTGACTTTTCTTCTTTCCAAAAACAGTCAGACCTGTCTTTTAGAGATTTGGTGTCATGTTTCATGAGTCCTCCTGCATGACTGCTGCTCAATTGCTTTTCAAATAGTGCCTTCTGGGCATCTACTCCAACCCCAGGATGGAGTTTCTGATAGGAGGAGACCAGGTTCTCCTTCTGCAATGCTATTTATGCACTATTCCTAGTGACACTGTAATGCAAAATATAGCTACAACACTGGAAGCAAGAGCTTGCTTCTCCCTCCTAGGGTAGCACGCACTTCTCTGAGTCATGAAGTCAAGCTCTTTTTCACTTGTTCTTCTCTCCCCTGGATTGTTTTCCTCTTGGATGCCCAACAGGCAAGACTCAACAGGAAGCCAATTTAAATTCTGTCTAGCTTGTGGCCTTGTGATCATAATGTAGAAGGTGAAGGTTCAAACCCTCTCAGGGGGAGGTGAGCCTACAAACTGAGTTCTTAAGGTTTCTACTCTCCTGGGAAAATGCTCCAAGCACTGGGTTGTTGGACAAAAGGTGAAATACACAGTTTTAGTTTTTGACTGACTACAATTTGGGGGGTTTAAATAGAGCTTCTGTGTGCTCCTGGAGGGGAAACACAATAGCGGTGGACTTAGATACCTTGGGGGGAGAACTGAATTTCTTCTGAGTATGTGCTGTAAGAACAAAATCAGAGAGGGTGAATTTTTAGCTGTGTAAAGTATCTACTTATGATTCAGGCTGTTACACAAAGTAAAGCAAAAGGCCATTGCATCATATTAGACATCTAAAAGTGTCACTTACCTATCTTAGCAATGAAAGAGAATGTTGCCCCAACTGTTTAACTATCGCCTAAGCAGCTGCAAGGTGATAGTACAGGGTGCCTTTGGGAGAGTGAAGGGCAGATGGTGTTGCCTTATGGTATGGCTAGAGGTTGCTGAGTAGTGCATGCCTCATTGTATAACTGCCTACTATGATTTGAACAATATCTGTGTTCCCTGAACTGTGTCCCCTCACTTCTTTAACACTGCTAAAGTACAGAGAGAGGTACTGCTGAGATACGTTAAATACATCTTCTTCCCTTCCCCCTCCCCCCTTCCTCCCTTCCCTTTATTTTGCTAGGTGTTAGGAAGTTGATTAGGATCTTGTCCTTGAGGACTGTTGGCTCAGGCATAATTTTATAGAAGGTAAAAAGAGTATCAAGAATGTTTTTGTTCTTGTTGACTTTCCATGACATTAAAGAGACAGCCCCCCTCACCCTCAATAGCCTACCATATGATTTACACAGAGATGGTTTCCAGCTTGTCCCCTTGTGTTATGGTGTCCTGTTGCAGTGAGCCCTTTGGTGTACCACCCAGTGATAGCTGGGGGAGGGGTGTTTTTTTCTGCTGGTATTGTGTAAGGATTGCTGGTCATAAGGGTTTGAGAGTCAGTGGTTGGATACTGGACAGATGTGGGGGTGGAGGTGGCTGCCAACCAATGGTTAGTGTTGAACCGGTGAGGGAACACTTATAGCAGCTGAGTGTGTTCAAGTCTGCAGGACTGGATGGACTATATCTGAGAATGCAGAGGGAATTGGCTGGAGTCATTGTGGGACCATTGGCAAAGGCATTTGAAGACTCATGATGCTTGGGAGAGGCCCTGGAACACTGGAAAAGGGTTAATGTGGTGCCAATCTTTAAGAAAGGGACAAGGGAGGATCTGGGAAATTATAGACTGGTTAGTTTGACCTCAATACTGGGTAAAATTTTGGAAAAAATTATCAAGAAATCCATTTGTGAGAGATTGGCATCTTTATCAGAGATCTGGATGTAGGTGTGGAAAGAATGCTGTCCAAATTCGCTGATGACACGAAGATGTGAGGCAAGGTGGGCACGCTGGAGGGGAGGGACTGAATCCAGCTAGATCTAGACAGGTTGCAGAGGTGGGCAGATGAGAATAGGATGGAATCCAAAGCAGACAAGTGCAGGGTACTGCATCTAGGGAGAAGGAACCAGCAGCACACCTGTAGGCTGGGGAACACTCTTCTTGTCAACATGGTGGCAGAAAGGGAGTCATTGTTGACTCCAGGATGAACATGAACTGCCAATGTGAGGAAGCAGTCAGTAAGGTTAACTGCACCTTGCTGTGCATCTACAGATGCATCACAAGCAGGTCCAGGGAGGTGATCCTTCCCCTCTATGCAGCATTGGTCAGGCTGCAGTTGGAGTGCTGGATTCAGTTCTGGACACTGCACTTCAAGAGGGATGTGACTAGCATTGAGAGGGTCCAGATGAGGGCCACTTGCCTGGTCAAGGGGCAGCAGGTCAGGCCCTACGAGGAGAAGCTAAAGGGCCTGAATCTATTCAGCCTCCACAAGAGAAGGCTGAGAGGGGATCTGGTAGCCATTTACAAACTCACCAGGGGGGACCAGCGGAAATTGGGTGAGGCTCTGTTCCCTCAGGCACCACTGGGGGTTACTAGGCATAATGGCCACAAATTGTTAGAGAGAAGGTTCAGGCTGGACATCAGGAGGCATTATTTTACAGTTAGGGCTGCCAGGCTCTGGAATGGACTCCCAAGGGAGGTGGTGCTCTCTCCTACCTTGCAGGTCTTCAAGAGGAGATTGGATACCACACTTCAGAAAAGATGTGGAGAATCTTGAAAGGGTCCAGAGAAGGGTCACAAGAATGATTAAGGGCCTGGAGAACAAGCTTTATGAGGAAAGATTAAGGGTTCTGGGACTGTTCAGCCAGGGGAAGAGAAGACTGAGGGGGGATTTGGTGACTGTCTATAAGTATGCAAGGGGTGAATATTGGAAGCTGGGAGAAAAACTGTTCACTAGGGCACCCCAGAGGAGGACAAGGAACAATGGCCTTAAACTGGTAGAGGATGGTTTCAGGTTGGATGCAAGGAAGAACTTCTTTATTGTAAGGATGACCAAAATCTGGAATAGACTTTACAAGGAGGTGGTACAGTCCCCAACCTTGGAAGTCTTCAAGAGGAGACTGGACAGACACCTCACTGGGATCATTTGATCTCAGCAGTATTCCTGCCCAGAGCAAGGGGACTGCACTCGATCTTTTGAGGTCCCTTCCAGCCCTTAATTTCTATGATTTTATGATTCTATGTAAATCTGTAGGCTGCCCTTATGTGGGAAGATGTGTAATGCATTTGGGCGATAAGGAAGCAGAAAAAGTATTTGTTTAGGGTATCCAAAGAGAGCCCAGCAAGACAAATTGATGTTATTCTTGAGAATAGTTAGACTGGACTGTTACAGCTACCTATACTGAAATGTGCAGCTCTGTTTTGTGATCTTAGAACTGTAATAGAGGACTTTCTATACCTTAAATTCCATTTTATATCCCCTGAAGAAATGCACAAAATCTACTATGAACTAAATGGAATTCTGCAATATGTGTTAAGAACCTTAAGAGTTGACACTGACCTCTACTTCTTGCCTCATTGTTGGCTCACTATCTCTAAGAATTTTCATGTGTATCCTAACTGGAGTTTATTTACTGCTTAAATGCTATGCTTTGTATCAGAAAAAAAAATACCTAGTTTGAATCCTATAGAATCTCTTAACATTCTAGGATAAAATGCTGTGGAATATGGCATCTTCAGTTACAAATGCATCTCAGCAGAGTTAGGAAATGCTGTTATCAGTGTTATGATATGATGCCATGAAATCTGAGGCCTCAAGCAGCTCATTGATCCAACTTACAAGATAAACTCATTTAAAGGGTGCCCAGTTGTTAGGGTATTCAATACGATTATTTCCATTATAGAGTTATTGTTTAAATCTTATACAGTGAAAGATGAGCTGTACTAATTGCTATTTTGAGGTCTGGAGGGGGGTTGCCATATACCGTGGTTGAGAGGGTGCTGGACTGGGTAGTGTAAAGGAAAAGGGGAGTTTAGGGGTGGTGAATGGAG
Source organism: Alligator mississippiensis (assembly GCF_030867095.1). Lineage (NCBI taxonomy): Eukaryota > Metazoa > Chordata > Crocodylia > Alligatoridae > Alligator > Alligator mississippiensis. The sequence continues at coordinate 72,527,689 of NC_081827.1, forward strand.
AGTATTTAAATTTTTATGGTATCAGCTGTCCTCTTCTTGGTGTGCTTACCATTTTGAGCATGCAAGAAAGTAGTAGTGTTGCTGCACTGGGGAGTAAGAAGGAAGACTGGAAAGAGAGATGGTTCTATGGGTATGTGATGACCTAGTCAGAGACATAATTTAAAAATTTTCAGAGTAACAGACTTAGAGAACTGATTTGCTGCCTCAAGGCACAATTGCCATATTGAGCAAGTAGGTGGGGAGGTATAATTCTAAGAGACTACTAGTTCAGATCTGACCAACATGACAGCATCAAGCAGGAAGCCTAAGTACACATGTACACATCCTTCATTTATAACATAGTATTTAACATCGCTTATGCTAAAATTTAAGGTTTCCTAATGAAGACATTCATCAGCTGATGTCCCCTTTCCAATGTTGTCAAGTTGGTTATCCAAAATGACTTTCCAGGGTCCTGCCTCAGGTACTTGCAAAAAGATTTTTGCCTTAGAAGAAGGAGCATTTCCGTATGAGAATCCCAGTCAATCTCAAAACCTTCACCAGCCTCAACTGTATCAATATTGTCCACAATGAAAGACGGCTCAGTGGTGATGTTGCAAGACAAAAATCTGTCAAGGTCCTTAAAATAGGGACAGGTGGCGCAAACTGTTGAAGGCTGGAATTGTGTTTTCTTTAGAAATGATTTCCCCCCTGGAGGGGAAGTTGCCATTTTGAACATGCGTGCAAGGGTTAGAACCTAGAACAGGGGAGGGCAATTATTTCGGGCGGAGGGCTGCTTACTGAGTTTTGGCAAGCCATTGAGGGCCACATGACAAGCAGTCAGGGGCAGATTAAAATTAATTTTCTAAAATTTTTAGGGGTCCCGTGGGCCAGATAGAACATCCTGGCAGGCCACATCCGGCCCGTGGGCCGCGTTTTGCCCACCCCTGACCTAGGAAGTCAATAAGCTTACATCTGCCCCATATGACAGTATCTACTTTAACACTTCCCTGGGAAGGCACATCAACTCTATGTATTTCCTCTAAAAGTTAGTTGCAGAAAGAAAACATGACTAATGGCCAGGGGATAGGCCATTGTCTTCCAAAATTTTAGTCCGATAGTCTACTTGTTAGGACACTTACTTCAGTTCTAGTCGTACTTTCCCCTTATTCACCTCAGCAGTGCCCTAGCTACCAGGCGGTTGTCTAGGCATTTCTAAGAGATCACCTTTTAGCTTCCCACTGAACTTTATTTACTGGGCAGCCAAGAGGGCACATGTGCAGGGACAGAAGGAAAGCAAACTAGAGGGAACGTGACTCTATGAGATGGGTATTGTGTGGAAGAGCTGGAGCAGTGCATCAGGGTCCCTAGCTCTAGTGTTGTGTTTGACTTTAATGGTCATTAGATAAAACAGATAGGCAGCAGTGAGCTAACTTCTGCCTTATTGTAGACTGGAGCGTGAAAAGGGCCAGAACCAAGGATCTTTTTCTTCTAAGAGAGTGCCCACCTCAGTGGGCCCTCTGGTTTACTTACCAGGAGCATTCTTCAGTCTTCTTCTTGAAGCTGGTCCTCTTGGCAATCAAGCAGAAGGTGTCAAGAGGCTAGAAGGCCATAGCATAATTGAGGGAAGGGGCTGTGTGGGAGAGGGGCAACTGGGGCAGCAGCCATGGACACTGCCTTTGTGGGTGGATTCAAAAGTTGCCTTCTCTGTAGAGACTGAAAATGCCACCATGATAGGCACCATGGCAGCAAGTGCTGCCTCATGTATTGTGCCTGCCCCGGGTACAGAGCTGCTCTGCTACCCCTCTGCCAGAAAGCTAGCAAGCCAGAAGCAGGATTTGGACCCAAGTGTTTATCATAGTATCTAACAGCCCAAACAATTTAATATTTTGCAGTAAAAACACTTGTCGGTTGATGTCCCCTCCTCTACTTTCAGAACATTGCTCTTGATCTGGTTTTCCTGGCTGTTCCTGGAGTGATTGTCAAACATCACTTTAGCACTGGCCCAGTATACATCCTTATTCTAGTGATACTTCTTCTCCAGGGTTTCCTGAAACCTTGCCTGTCCCCAGAGGACAAGGAGATCCAAGAATACTCTGCAGCTCTAAGCAGATACCTGGGCACAGACAGTGCCGAAGTGCAGTAGTGCTAGCTATTTTGATGATTTTGTATTTGGTATCCTGGCTCTACAAATGGCCTTCTACATGCCAGCATTTGAAGAGGGAAGAGACACCTAATTAATACAACCCTGGAGCAGTAGAGGGTACAAAGTTAAGCGAAGTTGTCAAAGCTAGAGTGAAGAAAAGCTGTGCAGGAATGGCAGCTGGCAGATCACAGAGATAAAGCACAGTGGAGATGCATTGTATAAGCATTAATCAGCATTAATTCAATGTGCAATACACTTTTGAACAGAAGTATAGAACATGCATTAGCTCACCAGTCAATACCACTTAAGCACTGTGTTGTGTGGCCAGTGGTCATTTTAACAAGCATAAACTACACTTAGCATTAATTACACCACTCTGTATAGACAAGCTCATAATAACCATAGTGATCCCTCTTGTCCTAGGGTATATGAATTTATATGAAAAACATGCTGTTTCTGCACTGGACAAAGGGATACTTAAATCTTTCCCTTATTCCCAAGCAAGATGCCTCAATTAGAGTTTCACTGGCAGGATTTTCTCTGCACTATACTAAAAGAAGTATAGTCTTCTATACTTCTATACTTCTACACTATTCACTTTTCTAAATAGTCCCCCTGACTCCTCCTCTTACCTGCAGGCAAATCCCAGTCACTGCATATATCCATCCTGGGACCTCAAGAAGAAGGAAGGATTGGGCCACAGGGCTATCTGATCATCCGGGCCTGTTTATCTCAGCAATATGATTGTTGCTGTGATCAGGCCTTGGATTTTTAAAAGGGATTAGACAAATTATGGAGGGTAGGTTCATTAGAGGCTATTAAATAAAATAGAGGTATAATCTATTGCATGTGACTGGAAGGAAATGCCAGGGGATGGGTCACTGTCTACTGGTCCTATATTTATCCTCTTCTACTTACCATGGTCAAAGACAAGGCACTGGGCTAGAGTGACCTTTGGTACAGAGGGGATACAGTGTGGAGATGTCACACCCCTTTGGTTGTGTCACATGTGAACTTTCAGTTCAGGGTCTGCCCGAAGCCCCTACTTTTGTACCCACTTTGGCTGCTCATCCCTCCCGCTTCCCCACCTCCATCCCCACATTACTGCTGAATTTAGCAGGGAGGGGAAGGGAAAACAGCAGCCATGCTCATCTCCTGGTCTCTGGAGCAAAAGTAGACCCAGCCAGACCCTGCCCTGGTTAGTCAATGATCTCAGAGCTCATGTGGCGTTCTGGCAGGAGCCCAAGCTGATGTGTGGCACAGCAGAAGGGGGTCATGGTCCCTTGCACAGTTCCTGGATCCACTACTGCCTTGGTCTTAAGATGACAAGATGGTAATTCTTGAGTTGTTATGACTCACTGTTGAAGACCTCTCAGTAACTTCCATGATGCCGAGGGAAACCATTGAGATGTTAGGACAATCTTTCTGACTTCTGAAGATGGTTGCAGATCCCAAATTTTCACAACAGCACCAACTAAAATGAAACATAGAAAAGGCTGTCACAAGTGTGCTCTGTAGAAAGTCTGAGGTAATGAATGAGTACATGAAGTACAAAATAATACTGAAAGAAGAGACCATTCACTTTTCAGAAAAGTTTAGCTTTCAGATATGCCTTCTTTTTTCCAAACTCCATATGCTGCATTTGGAACCTTCACTTATCCCATGTATTCTGATATCTTTGATTAATGCTGGGAGCTAATGTTTAGATTCCACCCAAAATTTCAGCTTAATATTGTGTTTTATTTACTTGAAATAAATGATAATCTTCATTCCTCAATGGCATTTTTCTGGAAATGGTACATAAAACCTTATAGGTTGATAAACTTAGGAAACATTAAAAAGCATATTAGCATCATAAAATTTTTAAAAGAGTAAATGAGAGGCAGGATTTACCCAACAAAAAAGGGGCAGGGGGGTGGAATCTAATAACAGTGGTCAACTTTGCCTTTATTAAGTTATTGGTAAAAATTCAAAGAAGATAATTTTAATAAAGGAGACGTTGGCTCTCGTCAACCTCTTTTTGTCTCAGAGGTGAAATCATAAATAGTCAAATGAGTGTGAGAGTAAAATAGCCCCCATTAAAGTGATTTGAAATTTAAGCATAATTTTTGCTAATACCACTGAGCAATGGGAATAATTAGAATGGTTTCAGTAATGCTGAAGATTTGAATAATTAAAGACACAAGATTAATTTCAGAAGAGGCATCATTAACCTAAATCAAATATTAGATTTCTCGTAAAAGAGAGGGGTGGGGGTTAGCTACAACCACATTTTTCAGATAGGGAAGCTCATTAAATAGTATGTTTTGTGTTTTACTTGGCACCCTCAGGATTTACTTGCATGAATATTAAATCTGTGTGTATTGAATATAAGCCTTTAAATCCCATGACATGGCCCAACATTTTTGTACTATGTAAAGTATTAATTGAATGATCTTGTTTTCACTTTGGATGATGACATTTATAGAAAGGTCACATTCAATATTTATTTTTAAAGAGAGAGAAACTAGAAATATCCCAACAGATTTTTACATTGGTCAAAGTAATTCTTGCCTCTCCCCCCCAGATATTTCTCTTGAGGCTCCATTTATGAGTGCTTTCCTTTTGATGGGTGTTAAATGGCACTGTAATATGATTGATTAAGCAAAGAGTAAATACAGAACTGAATACACCAGTGCCAAAATAGAGAGTACAGGTATTCCATGTGGGACTAGATTCCTCAAAGGGGTGATGGGTAGACCTCTTTTGCTTCTTAGATGTTAACAAACCAGTACATTCTTGTTTATTAAAGTGCAAAACTAGTTAATTAAACAAAGAGATCACAGTAAAAAATGTTTCCCCCCTATTTATAGGAAAACAGGACTTCATAAATATTGATTTGTGCCACATTATTTCCTCATGATGTGGTGGTTTTCTATAAATATCAGAATCTGATAATGAGCTCTACAGATACTCATTATTTCTCTACTTGCAAATTTTAATGAACAGAAATGCATTATTATATGGAAATGCATCTACCTGTTATGCCTTTGATGAAATAAGCCACTGATTTAAAATTTTGACCACCATTAATGACATGCAAAGAATGCGTCTTATCTTTAATGATATGCCTGATGAATTTATCAATGGAATTTATTAGATGCTAATTTTCTTCTATGCATTAGTTAGACACCTGCTCCTCACTTTCATATATAGGTTTTTGGAGTGTTATTCCTTTGTTCTTCTCTTACTTTGCTGAAATGGCTTTCTGTGATGGTAACATAAGATGGCTACATATTTTTACAGCAAGTTTGATTTGACTTTCAGACATCTGTGCCATCGAAGCCACGTGAAACGAATCAGTGATAAACACTTTCCTAGGGTGTGGGAGAGCCAGCTTGCTGTTTGGGTGAATCTAGCCTCGGTTTGTTTAGTACATAACAAATTTGGATTTTCCCCCTTTTTCTAACAGGTTACGAAAGAAAAGATTCTGATATCCTTGCTAGAGGGAAGGATTTACTTGACATACAGCATGATGTTATTGTTATGGTAAATGTAACGATCATCATCAAACTGTTTTGGTAATCTGTATTCACTGAAGGGTTGTTTCTATTTCATAGAAAAAACAGCAGTTCACCAATATCATTTGCATGCTGGTTTGGGAGATTTATGGCATTTTGGTCTCATCAAAAGCAAACATCCGTTTGCAGAGTTTCTCAAAAAGGCCAAAGTTTTGGCCCACCACAGATCCAGAGATGAGCAGTAAGCCTGAAACATCTTCCTTCCTGTAAGTCACATGTGTTCTCCTTCTGTTCTTCACACTCTTTTTCAAGTCACCAGCAACCTGCAACTCCCACATTAAAGAGCGCTTTACACCACAAAGGATGCTAGAAATGTAATGCAATGCTTACTCTGCTAGGATTCTGGCAGTTTCTTATACAAATATTACTTACGAGGCCTGACGACTTCTCACTCTCTCCACTGGTGTGGATCCCCAGGCTTTTTGAATTCTGGAGAGATCGTTGTCATGGAGGCAGCAGACGTTTTGTTTCCTGCTGGACTGAGACAGATGAATATGTTGCAAATCCTATGAGTGCATATTGAAGGGACATCTTAAGTTTATTGTGGGGAAATGGCTATTCCTCTTGAAGGTAATTGCACCTGCAAATGCACTACCACTCTCCTTTTCTGTTTCTGTAACACATTTTCCCATTACCATTGTAACCCAGGTACACCCAAGGGTATGCCCTATTTTCAATCAGATGGGATGGGTAGGCAGCAGGGGTGCTGTGAGAGGGAGGCCAGAATTTTGAGCAGATCTCTCTTTCCTCTATAGAGTTAGCCCAAGCTTAAAGTTTTTAACTATATACAATTTATTGAGTTACCAACATATATATATAAAACTCTTTAAGATAGATATAATTACAGATATAGATACAAATATACATATAAAGTATAGCTGTATCAAATATACATATAAAGTATAGCTGTATACATATAAAGTATATCTGTTAGCTGGAGGAAGTCGGCCCTAGGGAGGCATTCGGGTAAGTACCCGTGCCTCAGGCCCAGAAGAGGGGTGGATCCCAGGACAGTCAATCCAGCAAGTTTATACCACAAATGGGATAGCTAATAAAGACATCCTTAGAGAGCCCATTATACAGAATTAATACACCCAACTATTTATAATGCCAACAATAACAATAGATACCAACAATAGGAAACATAACTATACCAGATATTAGAAGCACCCTATTTGGGTTCCAACCACTTGGTCCCTCAAATGGGATAGGGTCTTCTCCCCCTAGGTCTACTCCCCCCAGGGTCCTTTGACCGGGGGTGCCTTCCCTATGGGACCCGGGTTCCCAGTATCTCATGGTCCTTCCTCTGGGGGCTGTCAATCTGGCCTCTGGGTCCCCACATCATCTCAGGCCTCCTGGCACTGTTGGCCTCAAGTTAAGGGTTCTTCCCTCTGGGCCCTGTGCCCCGCGTTGGGCACCCAGGGAGCTACTATGGGAGTTGAACCCTCACTGGCTCCGGCTCCCCAGCCTCATGCCAGGGGTCTTTTCTCTTCCTGGGCCCTGCTCTGGGTACCAGGGCTCTTTTAGTTTAATGCTGAGCTACACTGCAGGGCTCTGGTTATCCGGCCTACAGCTGGGGCTAACTTGAGCAGCCTTGAACTGCTCCCAGAGTCGACTCTCCATGCGCCTACCTGTGCACCGTGTGTGGCCTGAGCAGCCTCAAGCTGCTCCCAGGGCCAGCTCTCTGTGCACTGATCCATGCACCATCGAGGCTCAGGCGGGGTCCAGATGATGGTCTTCTCTGGAGCTCCCCTCTCCTCACCATCTCTTGCTGCATCTGCCCAGTGTGCTGGGCACGCTGAGCTTTTATTTACATCGGAGGCCCTGCTCCTGAAGTCTGCCGGACCTGCAAAGCGCAGTCTTCAACCAGGTCCAGGGCCTTCTCACATCCCCGCCACTCTGAGCAGGGGTGGGGCAAGCCTCCCAGCTGTTACCTGATTGGTGGAAATGTTCTATCAATCTGAAGCGTCCTTCTCCAAGCCGGCCTTGCCAGGCAAAAGCAGCAAGCTCGCCACACCATTATGTGTGATAATCCCTTTCTCCCTCCCATGACTGGATCCATCGTTTTACCTACAAATGTAGCTGTAATGAAGTCCAAATCTTTTCTGTCAGTTTTTGGATAGACTCTTACCTTACTCTCTCTTGCTCTGAATAAGTTTCATTGCAAGCTTTCAAACACATTGGTGCTGAATGAGTTTGCCTGTATTAATCACTCCATGGAGGCTAAAGTGTTCAGCTTGTTCCTCCTAGGCATTATTATATTTTTAGCCCCTCCTCAGTCACCTTCACTATCATCAATAGGTTTAGACACAGCAACATTGCCTGAATCATTGCAGCAGCTCTTTTAGCTGTGACTGAGTCAGCTGCAGCTGACTCTCTTCCCTGATGTTTTGTCCCAATCAGTGACTGAAGTTCAGATTGATCATTGCTACAGCGTCTTGCTGAATCACTCTTTTTGAGAAGGTCTGAATTGCCTAGCAGAGAAGCAAAAATTGTGCAAAACCTGGAATTTCAAAATAAGGCAATGGGTGATAGCCTATTCTAAGCCTTGTTCTTATACTCATAAATCTGGTTTGCATGGACCACATGCCACAAATGGAAGTTTGGTTTGTTCTCAGTGTGACCAACCTGCACAAATATTTTATTAAAAATAAAACCACAATATTATCTCTGAAAATGTCATATCTGTCCATGGGAACATCTGGGAACTTTTAAAAAGTCTACAAAGCAAGTAAGCCTCCCCCCAAATCCCTTCTCTTTTGTGCTCAAAGGCAGGTCCCTCCCTTCCCCTTCCCCAACTCCTTTGTCTGCAGCTGCTGCTTTTTCTGCTGTCCAGGGGGCAGAACAAGCTTCATAGCTCCTGCCCACTCCATCCAGGCTGTGTGGGGGATGGGCTTAGTGACAGAAGCAGCAGTGATGCATGGGGGGTGGTAATTCACCTCCACCATCTATGATTGTTTCCACTGTCACTGTTCCCAGCTGAGCCCAGCCCCTGGGGCGGGGGTGGGAAGGGAAGCAAAGGCACGGGTGCGGAAATAGGCACAGTCATGGAGGGACATGTAGCAGGGGGGCATGTGGCAGGGTGGCAGGCACCGAGGGCACAAGGAGAGGCGGGATAGGGGCAGGGATCTGGTCCCTCACCCACTGCCACTGCTTTGCCTGCCACAGCAGTTGTGTGGGGGACAAATTTAAGATGACCTTCAACTAATTAGATTATACACTTAGAAAATGACAAGACATTTATCATTTTCCATGTATAGAATCTAATTATTGCTGGGTTGTCTTAAATTGGAAATCATTGTGGATTCAGGTAAATACAGCATTCTCTCTTGAACAAAGTTACAAATAACCTGGTATTTTAGACCATAGTTCCATCAGCAATGCTGGTCTTTAAAAGAAAACAATGTCATTCTATGAACTTGTGAAATCTAGGTTCAAATGAAATAACCTCTTTGGGGAAATTCATATACATGCCATCCTAGTTATATTTTATATGCTTATATGTTAGATTAGAGTCTGGAAGGACTGAGACAATTAGAAACAATAACCTCAAAAGAACTTATTGTACTTAGATCTGTACACTCTAACGCTAATACTGATAGACTGTTATCTGAGATGGCAAGGAGGAAGAGGGAATATTGAAATGTTTAGAGAGCATTGTGCCAATTCTAAATATGTCAGGAAGTTATTACAATGGTTTGAAAATTAATGAATAAAGAAATAATTTGAGGGGTTGGGAAAGGAAAGTAGGAAGGAAACCTAAGAAGAACCTGATGATGACTATCTAAAGAGGTTGGAGGCAAAGCACCAGCATGGAATATAGGCAAAACATTTTGGAATGCTGATAAAGGTTTCTCCAATTGGCTAAGAAACCCCCCACTTAATGTACTCAACTGAAGCAAAAGAGCAGGTTCTTCTCACAGACTGGTTAACTTATCAAACTTGGAAAACTGGTGAAATTGGATACCAATACAGAAGATATAAAATATGTGTTAAGACTATAATGCATATTGTCAACTGTATTTTGATAGTAGCACAGGGAAGAGGAAGAGCATAACAAAATAGCCAGAGTTCCTTCATTGGGATCTGATTGACCATCTCCCTATTTCAGCATTTGTAGAAGCATAAATTTAATCACAGAAAGTGATAAAGCAAAGATCCTTTGGGATTTTAATTTGGGACTGGATATGTGGTTTTAAGCCAGAAAACCAGAGTTACTACCGATTTGAAAGGCTTCAGAATTGTATCTGCAAAAATCACAATCAAAGGCATTCCTTGTTCCTGGGATGGATGAATAGCAGAGAAGGAAGAAAAGACCTCCACATATTACCCCTAGAAATGGAGTTACAAAGAACATGGAGAGAGAGGAAGGACTACAAGAGGTGCTAGCTGTCATTGTGCTGTGGCTTATGACAGACCTTCTCAAAGATCTGAACATTTCCATCAGAGTCTCCGAAAAGATGTTCTTGAAGATTTCTTCCATGTTGCGACCAATCTTGATCTTTGAGGATCTGGCTAATCACAAACTCAAAATAAGATCAACTTGTAGAGATTGAAGTTTGACAGACTGTGATACAAACTGATGATGATGATGTTTCCACAATACTAACAAAACTAAATGACTGAAAAAAATATTGTCATTGTTCATCATAAAATTAAAAATAATTTATTGCAAACAATCCAGTTATAGATTTAAAAATATACTTAGTGGTAACTGTTCCATGAACAAGACATTTGTTAATATATGTTTCAATACTTGCTGGTTTTGCTAGTTTTTCCCCCTCATGTTACTAGTTATCATATTTCCAAAATTAGAACTAAGTGATCGGCATGTCCTCTATGCTCAGAGAGATAAAAATGACTGCATTTCAAATGTTGCATATCAAAAGTTACACATGAAAATCATACTTTTCAATCCAAACAACATTTTAGTATATACATGGCATTTAGAAAGACTTTGCTGTAGCTGGACACTGATAAAACTGGATGAACTGGGCTTTTTAAAATAATGCAAGTCAAAATACTTTTGTTAATATCAAAATTGAAAAAGTTAATATTGAATTACTTTCCTTTGAGAACCACCATTAACATTTTCTTTTCTTTTCTGTTTGCTGACAGTTTGCAATTTATAGCAGGAAGAAGTGTACACATGATGTAGGTATAAATAGGAATTACAGAAAAGCATGAATACCTGATATGGCCTTTTGAATATATGGGTGATATTCTTGTGGAATTCTGTTTTTTCTTTAACATGGCTGAACCTGAGTGTAAGACTTGAGCATCTCTCCTAGGGACAGCAATGACCATATGATCATGGGCAATCATAGATTAGGAGTGGGGTGAAGACAAGGTAACTGGGCAGCCAGAGTGCCCAGATGGCTTAGTTTACTTGGATTGTCCGTTAGGAAGGGACCATCCAGGTGTCCCAGCCAGTTTTACTGAATCAGGGATTTTATCCCAGACTCAGTAAATCCCTCAGACATCTGGCTATCTTTCAGCGTAGGGTGGCATCTGCCTATCTCCTTAAATGGTACTGTTGTGAGCTCAGTAGTGACCACACCTGCAACATTTTCCTTTCCAGTATGTCAATATGCCTGCCAGGAATGAAGCTCTTCAGGCTGGAGTTAGCTGAAAATTAGGCTTTCTAGTTTCTGGGAAATTTCATGGTTTTTTTTATAATTTCAGATTGTACCTGTTTGAATTAAAAAAAACAATTGTGAAGCTTCTTGCACAGTGGAAAATCTAAGAGAATTTTATTTTGGAAACACACAAGCGATGCCTTTCCCAAATGAAATAGTCAAAGCTCTCTGGATCCTGCAGCAGGTTCATGGAATTTTATATTTTTTTCAGTTTCATGAGACTTAATAACCCAGCTGCTCAGCAGTAACAAGACTGAGATGCTTCTGGGCATGTCTAAACATTTTTGGTGCCTGGAAAAATTTAATATTGAAATATAGGTTTCCATACCATGGATACAACCAGGGTTAGTTGGCAGCTAAGCAGGGGTTGTGAGGCTCATCATTCTGGATTTAGGCAGGGCCGGCCCACAATTTTTTGGGGTCCTCTGCAAGAAATAGTTTTGGGGCCCCCAGCTGTGAAGAGCTGGGGGGGGGAGGGGGACAGGCATGGTAGTGTCTGTGTGGGGGGGTGGGCAGGCGAGTGGCTGGTTGTGAAGTTGGCGGTGGTGGGGAGGGGGTGACAAGTGGCTGGACGTGAAGCTGGTCGGGGGTGGGGATGGCTAGTGGCCAGACACAGGGGGGCTCTTAGCTGTGGGGTCCCCTGTGGCTGCAGGTTTCACAGTATAGGTTGGGCTGTCCCTGAGTTTAGGCATATAAAGTATTATGTACCTAGGTCCTATGGAAGTCTATTTGTTGAAGTTCCTATAACTATTTAAGAAAAGCTGATATCCAATTCTTTTTTTAATTAGGAAGATATCTTCAACTTTATGTGAATATAGACATCAGGAGAATTCAAAACCTATCTTTTTTTTTAATTCACAGTACCCATATTTCTCTTTTACCTGTATCTTCCAGGTCAACATTAGGGTTCTATCTATGGTGCAAGTAGAAGTCAGAACAGTGGTTATATAGGAAGGTCTGAAATTTTGAAGGATGTCCTACGGACCTAAGAAATCATCCAAAGCCTGAAGTTAAGCAGGCATGTCATTTACCACTGAGTTCCCTTACTGGCAAACAGGATTGAATGTGTCAGCCATATCCCCTTTGCTGCTTCTTCTGATGCCAAGATTTAAATTAAGAGATGAAGTGGCTGATATAACATGCTCTAGACCAGATCCTCAGCTGATGTAAATTGGTGTCATTCCATTGCCAACTCAAGAACATCATCAGACATAACTACATTGATAATTAACTCCCAAACTGCATGCAAAATCAAAAAAAAAAAAAATCTCTTTAGGTGGCTTCCAGACCCCTGCTTTAGATAAGTGCTGGAATCTAATTGTGTGATTAATCTTTGGCTGACTTCGTATGCCTGAGAGAAGCAGCCAGAGCCAGCAGAATAATATTTGCACTCCTTCCCTAGTCAGTACTATACAATACTTACAATATTGTACAATGTCTCCATAGAGGCACTAGGCCAGAAAGAAGAAAGGAGAAGCTGAATGAATGTGCAGCAAGCCTAGAAGATATGTACCTCAGAAGATGAAAGAATGACAGGGTTGGAAGGCACCCTGTGGACAAATGAGACTTGCTGAGACTTGAGCAGCTCTGCAACATTCAGATGGAAGGCTTAAGGAAATACTTTTAAAGTAAATATTCAAGATTTAATATTTCAACATACTTGTTAGGGCAGATCAGGATTTCATGTCTTTACAGTGGGAGGAGAAATGTAAGAACCGGAAGAGAACACATCAGCTCAGGAACAGATGGAGGAATGGCAGTGAAAGGTTTTCTTCCTTGTACACTAGGGACCAATTTGATCACTAGCATTCAAGCACTTGGAGACAAGGAGAGTTCTTTGGTGAAATGGGAGTGGGGCTGTGTGTGTTATTAAGAACCAGACTATTGTGATAAATAGTTGCAAGAAATCCTGGAAGAAGACATGCCTGATGTGCAGACTATAGAACCTCACCAGAGAAATGATCTAGGATATTAGGGACTAGCCCTTGGTCCAAAGGGCACAACACCATTGCCACGATGGTGCATCATAGCAACTAGCACATAATACATTATACCATAACCTTTTAATAAAAATAAAAACCTGTGTTCACGGGCAGATCCAGGATCAGGACTCAGACCATGAGGGCAAGGCATGGGTGGAATCCCCAGCCTAGCAGGGACACTGGAGAGCCAAGCAGGGAGGAGTGAGGTGGAATTTGCCTCCATCCACCACTGCTGGGGTTGTGAGACTGGTTGCACGGGGTGCGGACAGTAGCTGTGGTGCCTGGGTTTCTCCTTCTAGCACCTGTTCCCTTTACATCTTCTCAGGTGTCCTCTACTGGCTTGGGAGCAGGTTCAGGAAGGAGGAGAGAAGAGAGTTCTTATGCACGCTTCTCTTCAAGGTTTCCTATTGGCTGGAAATAAGAACCTATTCCTATAAATTTAGTCAACCAGTTGGCTTTTGTAAATCTGACTTCTATATGCACCTATGTCTACCTATTTAAAGTATAGGGACATTTAGGGCAATAAGGTTTGTAGATTCAATTCTAGGTGTCTAAATCCATAAGGGGATTTTGAATTGTGAATCCCAATCTTATAAAAGTATCTAACTTAGGGCTGCATGAAGGTACCTAAAATCTTGAGAGGGATGGGTTTTCAGACATGCCACTCTTCCTTCTTTGCTTCCATTGGCTGGCTTAGGCAGCCTCCACTTATTGTTCTGGCTGTTGGTAATCCTGTTCTGAGGTAGCAAATTCTGCTCCTGCACTATATAAGAAATTTAAGCATCTAACACAAGGCATGCAAATTCTGTGCCTGGGGCCATGCATCTAAAAATTAGCTATGGCAATGCTGAACATCATCATGTTTAGTTCCTTCTGTGTTTCTAACTCTTAGGTCATCTTGCTGACAGTCACCTTGCTGGTCACCTGACCCCCAGTTATCTTTCTTGCTTGGTGCAGTGGGCTGGACCTGATGATCTTCCAAGGTCCCTTCTGGCCTTGCAATCTATGAATCTATGAATCATCCTTGTTTTCCAGGGTGGGCTGGAGAAAAATCAATTTAATGCACATACCCTAATAAAAGAGATGGACTTTCACCTTCAAGGCCAGAAGGGATCATTTAGACATATTCTAAATCAATACTCAATGCTTACTTGTGAGATCTTTTCCACATGTCAAAAAGTCTAATGATAAAATGCATGCCTCTGTCACTCCACTGAGACGGAACTTGTTCCATATTGGTAATCTTCATCCTGGTCGTCTTTTTTGTCCTCTTAAGTCTATTTCCTTCTTCTTTTTGTTGTTTAAGCTCCTTTTCCTGTTAGCCATTACCTCTGCTAGTTGGGTCAAAAAGCTGAATATAATTTCTTGTTAATTCCCCTTTTTAATCTGCAGTAACAAGGTGCCTCTGATACTTGTGCCTAAGGTCAACTTCTGTTTGCATAGATATCAGACTATTTATCCTCCCCATCCTTCCAAATCTCATTTCTTTTAATGACAATGTTTAGTGAGAGCTCTTAAGTCTCTTATACAAAGCACAGGAATTTAGATCCTCTGAATTATTGCCAATCTTATTTAAGGTAGCAAGAAGGGACTAGCTGAGTTCTTGCAAAAATGGATTTCTCCATGCACTAAAAAGGCTTCTTTGGGAGAACATTGGTTTTGCTTATTAGGAATCAAGGTTCACGTCACTAAGGCAATAGTGGTTTCCTGAACTGAGAGACATTAAGCTTTAAAACTCTACCTCACTCTTTTACACAATGTTGTTAGATTCATGGTAGTTGTTTGTTGTTGTTGTTGTTATGCTCTTGGTTCATGCTGGTGCCTCTATGGAATATGGTGGAAGATAAATGGTTAAGCCATGCCTGCTTGTTCACAGAGACAAAACCTTTTAAATACTCCTTGTCGCCACTAGGAGCACATTTTTTTGCTGAATAGGTGAGACAATTTGCTGCATTTCCAACATTCTTCAAACCTTCACAGAAGACTTCAATACATTTTCATTCACAGACAGTACTACTTGTGACACACACACATTGTCCAAGAGGCAGAATTTGGGGCCAGTCTGGAACATGTGGTGCCTACGCTGGACCAGCCCTGCACGCTGGCTGTAATACACGGACCTGGCCTATGGCCCTAATCTGGCTCATGGGGCCAAATGACTTTGATGCCCCTGATTTAGACTGATGTCTACATCAAAGAGTAGGGCTGTCCTGGACTACTTATCTACAGCTATTATGGCTGGTTGGTTGCATGGTCACATCTGTAATGGTTGTTATTTTCCAATATATTTTGGTTCCATCATATTTCAGCACTGACGGAGACAGATCAGGTGTGTTTGAGGGGGCAGGGGGGTAGAAGGGGTTGTGATGCAATCCTTCTGCTACTACAGCTGCTGTCCCCAGCTGACCCAGGTGCACTGGTAGTTCCAGAGCTGCTCCTGCCCCACTCCAAACATGGACTACAGCTGTTTGGGGTGCCAGGCTTGGGATGGCACAGAGATGGCAGAGGATGGGTTTCTTCTTCCTGTACCTGCTTCCTGTTCTCCCCCACTACTTTGATACCTTCTGGCCAGGAGAAGACACTGGAAGAAGGAACTCATCTGCCACTATTACTACTCTTACGATTTCATACAGGCAGGGGGGACCCCAGAGCTGCTCCAGCCATGGGCTGCAGGGAGCAGCTGTACAGGGAACCATGCTCAGCCAGGAGAGAAGTAGTAGTGCACAGGGTGATCTATAGCACTGACAATGAAGCAAGATAAGAGTTGGAGAGGCCCATGCCAAATTTATATCTATCTATCTATCTATCTATCTATCTATCTATCTATCTATCTATCTATCTATCTATCTATCTATCTATCTATCTCCCCCTTGGTTAGAAATATTTTATTGTCTAATTATACTCCTGATCCTTATCAGTCCACCAACACTCCAGTTTGAATGAAAGAGTATGGAAGGTAGGCATGCTAAGTGTGCAAAGAGTACTCTTAAAAACATGCCAGAGTTATCTAGTTGTTTTTAGTAGGATAATATTATTAAATACCAGAGAATATTTATGTTCCATAAGGCATTAGTAGGAAGAGCAGTTTTAGAAGGGAGATAGCTAATAACCCTACTTATATAGCCTGCACCACAATGTTGAATATTTATATTACTTCTGATTTAAAGAAAATTCTCCAGTGTGTAGGAATTTACATGGGTTCATAACACCATATTTAAGGAAGCTTGCCAGTACCTGATGCACATATTACTTTAATTTATCAAACCTATTCTTACTAAGTTGCATTTCTTTACAGCAGAGGAGAACTGTGCATATAGTAATTTAAAAATAAAAGCAAAGAAAGGTCTTACCAGAGTGTCAGGCACTGTTACCTTGGTGAAATCACATATTTTAAAACATGAAACAAGAAAATTGTTTTAGCAGGAAAGGTAATTGATTCAGCAGGTACTGGGATAAGGCTGGAACCTGAGTACAATACAAGCATAATTCCAATAAAGTACTTTAAGTCAAAGTGAGATGAACTTATCTTTTATGATTCTGCACATTCAGAAAAGCTGCCTTGTTTTCATTTTGATTGCTAGATGATGAGATTGATATTTTCATATGTTTGGTCATATCCAATATCTTTGCAAGTTGATAAAATCCAAGGGTATTCTTTAAAATGCACACAAAAACAGCTCTTTTCCTTCGAGCTAATTTGCAACTCAGCCCAATGTTGTAGAAGTAGGCTGTAAGGAAATTCTTTGCTACATAATGGGTTTGCTCACATTGAAAAATGTGAGAAATCTTTTGTGTGAAGCTAAAGAAAAAGAATTTTACCTTTTACAATAAGACTCCTTTCTTTTATGGGTGTGTCCACATATGCAAGCACATGCACTTGCAGCAGCTCAAATAGAAGCAGTGCAAATGTGAGCTGGGGCTTTTTGCCTCAGCGCACATGCTCAGACATGCACTTTGTTGTGGAGCAAATTGTGCCACTTGGGGCAAAATAACTCTGCCTGGCTCCTCCCAGCTCTGCAGCCAGGGGGAACTAGAGCCCGGGGCCAGCATCTGTGCTGTCTCCAGCAGTATAAAAAGCTGCCCTGTCCTGGCCTCAGCAGTACAAAAACCTGCCCTGGCCAGCAGCTCAGGGTTACTTGACCTCAGGAGCTTCTGGGGCCCAGGCAATTGGTATTTGGGGACACTAGCCCCTTGTGTCAGCTAGACTGCTGAAGCAGCATCCCAAATTAACTTTTTAAAATACCCCAAAATCCACATTCTTCCACAATTAGAGCAAGAGAGAGAGAGAAAAGGGGATTGATCAGATGGGCAATGTTTTATTGTTATATTTACAATGTTAAAGAAATTTGGAAGCCTATCAGCGTCTCTAGCATCATAATAAAATACATCCTAAATATCTATGTTTTAATGTTTGCTTTGGGTTTCCTTTATCACATGGTGGGTGTGTGATGGGGGGATATAGGGTTTGCAGGAGGGGACAGGAAGGGGGTTGGGGGGTTGTGGGGGGGGTGTGAGTTACTGTGTGGGTAGGTGTGGGGGGACTGGGTGTGGGGGCTGCTTAGGAAGGGTGGGTCCCCTGCATGAACGCTGCATGCCCCTGGTGGCTGGCAGGGCATGGTGGTGCAGTGGGAGTGTGGTGGCAGTGATAAGCAAGGAGCTCCCGCAGATGCCACCAGCACTGTTGGCAGCAGGGGGAGGGGTGGTGAGTGGCAAGCACCCACAGACACCACTTGCAGTGACAGCGGTGGCCAGCAGCAATCGCTGACTGCTCACAGACACCACTGGTGGTGGGGAGGGGTGGCAAGTGGCAACTGCCTACAGGTACCACCGACAGTGTCAGCGGCACCTTTTTTGAGGGGGTGCACCGCCATGTGCACCCCCTATGCATCGCCAGTGGTCTCCTGCCCCCCACAGGGCAGAGCCACCCCTCCCCCACAGCACATGGTCTACCCTGCCTGCAGGGTCCCAGGTCCCCCCAGGGACAACAGCTCACCCCCACCCCCTGCTTGTCTCCAGCTCCCTGCTCATTCCCCTTCTCTTCTTCAGCCTCTGGAGGCTGGAGATGAGCAGGAGAACAAGCAGGAGGCTGGAGAGAATAGGAGAATGAACATGAGGCTCATTCCCCCCACCCTGCTGGTTCCCCCAGCTCTCCATTCATTCCCCTGCTCCCCATTCATTTCTCCATCCACCGTTCATTCCCCCTCCCCTCTGTTCATTCCCCCTGCCCCTATTAATCCCCTGCTCCCAACTCATTCCTCCTGCCCCCTGTTCATTCCCCCCACCCTCTGTTCATTCCCTCAGCTCCCTGCTTGCTCTCACAGCCTCCCCGCACACTCACCAGCAGTAGCAGAGAATAAGCAGGAGGTTGGAGAGAACAGGAGAAGTCTCCAGCTTATTTCCAGGGGCTTGTTTCCAGCCTCCTGCTCATCTCTAGCCCACTTCTCCTTCCCCTGCTTGTCTCCAGCCTTGGGAGAGTAGGGGCTAGTAGGGGAATGCCTTCAGGGCTCTCTCCAGCCCCCTGCTCATTCCCCTACTGTCTCCAGCCTCCCGAGGTCCCCTCTTCCCTCCTCCAGCCCCCCAGCCCCCTGCTTACCTGGCAAAAGCCAGGTCTGGGTCCCTGCAGCTTGCACCGCTGCCTGCCCAGCACAGGCAGGCAGCATGCTTCAGGACCAGGGAAAGGGCCAATCATAGAGATGCTCTGGCACTCTGCCATAGAGTCTCTGGAGGACTGATCCTTAGGTTGTCTTATGGCACAGTCTGGGACCATGCCCTGACCCAGTTTTTTCCCCCAGGTTTTTGTTTGACCCCTGAATATTCAGGGGTCTCATTTTCTCCAAGCACAGGGAACATTTTTTCATTCCTGCATGTCCCTCCTGCCCCATCTTAAAGGGATTTGAGAGGGGGCAAGAGGCACGTGCACGCTCATCTGGATGAGCACTATAAGGCTAAAAACCCTATCCCATCCAAACCACAAACAGAGAAAAAACACAAATCAACTGTGTTCCTCTTAGGTTCCCCTTAGGTTAGGTATATGTGGTCCTCCCGTGTGCCAGGAGGTCCTTCAGCTGGGGACAGAAATTACACATAAACCAGTATAAGTGATCAGAAACCAATTCAAATCTGTTATACAACAGAATTTAAGTGCACATAAACTGCTTTCAAAATGGCCGAAACCAGTTTAAGATAAACCTGGATGGATATAGTATCAGACTAAACTGATTTAGGATAAATCAGTTTATTGAACTTGTGTTGCAGATCCCCTCCAGATTCAAGTTAACTCCCGGTCCCCCAGCTTCCCAGGATGCCTTACACCTCCCCCACAACTCTTTCCCCCTCCAACAGGGTGGGTGGGCGGGCTAGCCTTGGCCTAAGCTGTCTGCATCAGCTGAGCAGGAAGGCATGTTCTATTACTCCGTGGCCTCTGGCCTGGGCCACTGCAGGCATGGGGCTGCATTTCTAGAACCATAATTCATAGATTCATAGATTGTAGAGTCAGAAGGGACCACAATGGATCATTGTGTCCGACCCCCTGCCCCTGGCAGGAAAGAGCACTGAGGTCAGATGACCCCAGCCAGGTGACTATCTAGCCTCCTCCTGAAGACTTCCAAGCTAGGTGATAGCACCACCTCTCTTGGAAGCCCATTCCAGATCCTGGCCACCCTTACTGTGAAAAATTTCTTCCTAATATCTAACCTAAATCCACTCTCAACTAGTTTACACCTGTTATTCCTAGTGAATAAGTGAATGTCTGTTCACTTGCTTATTGGTTCAATCTATGCAGCTTAGGCTAACCTGCAAAGATTGAATTGATGCATCCTCGGGCTTTTTGACTGTAGTTAGCCTCCATGACTGGTTGGTCTAAGTCTATGTTTAGACTCTCTCCTCCCACCCCCAGGCTTAGTTGGCTAACATTGTATTTTCTGTAACCTAGTTGCATTCCCCACCTCACCACATCCCTCTAATGTTAGTCCCTCGCTCGGGCGATTTGTATTTCCCTACTGGCTTTGTCATCTTTTTGGATTCACAATCCTAAACATCTACTAATAAAATTCAATCAGTTCTTTTATAGTTGTATTAAAGCAGCTTGGGTTCTATGCAGCTAGGCCCTAATATGAAGTCCAGTGAAATATATGGGAGACCTTCCATAAGCAGCATGCTACTTAGACTGGCCCATCATTTCAAAACTATACAGCTAAAACAAGTCTCAGAGCCTGGTTTGTGTCCATTACCTTTCATACTACTGAGTCCTGGCTCCATTTTCTGCATAGGGGAAGCTACATCAGATGCTTTAATTATGGCATCAAATGCTGAAGAATAAATCTTAAGTTTGTTAAATACAGTAAAAAGGATAATGTTATGATCCCACAGAGATTCTTCCATTTTCTGAAGATACAGTTCAAAGCACAGGAAATACAGCTCAGCACTTGAATGCCTGGTAGATGCGGAAGAGCCTGAATAGGAAGAGATTTTCACTCTTATGTTAAGGCAGGTTCCATTGTAGTATTCTGAAAGACAATTCTAGCTCATGATTGACTGAATACATTAATGTAATGTGTATAAGATTCTTTTATTTACTTCCTGAGAGGGAAATAATGAAGCCTGGAGAAATGTCAGTCAATCAGAATGTATTTGCAAACAAGGTCATCTTGACTGTTTGTGCTCAGTTCCATAAAAGCTATTTTCGTTTTACCTCTCTGGAGGTAAATAGTTTTTTGCTTGTAACTTCTTCAGCCCTTCAGAATATTATTTTAAAAGGGAACCCCCCCCGCTGATCATTTATTTAGTTATAATAGCAGGTATACAGGTTTAACTGTTTGCAAATTTAACAATAAAAGTATGTAGTACTTCTCACACAATATTATGATCATTCATATAGAAAATAGTAAGATTGATTATATTGGATTCTTTTTAGTGAATATCAAGATTTATTGCCTCTAAAGTATATATTGATTGCAATTTTGCTATAGTAATTTCTGTCCAGATTTTTTGGGTCAGTAAAGTGGGATACTTACTTTAATACCTGGTTTCTTTAATAACTGGTTAACATAATAATAGACTTTACAACAACTTCTATTTTAATGGTCTCTGTGGCAGAACACAGTGTGTGCCTGCCACTTTAAGGGCCTGGACCTAGCAGCCGCCAGGTGCTTGACGTGGGCAGCCATTTTAGAGGCAAGGGCTGCCTATATAAACAGTGCAGTTTAGCTGCTGGAGGCCAGGCAGCAACATTGCTTGGCTGGAGGGCTGCTGAGAACAACCCAGAGGTAAGGGGGAGCTGCAAGGGGTTGGTAAGGAGGCTCCTGGTCCTGGGTACGACCTAAAACTTCACCCTGCCGGGAGTGGGTGGCCTGGTGGGGCTCTCAGTGGTGTGGGAGCCCCCAGGAAATGCCAGGCCAGTTATCACCCCGGTGAAAGGCGGGTCGGGGTGCCTTAACCCCTAGCTCCCACCACCGGGTGGGTAACCCTATGTTTGGAGGGGCCCAGAGGGTGGACCCCGAGAGAGAGAGAGTGATGAGGGCGTGGTGCCACAGTGAACCCCGGGAGAAAGGGGGTAGTGGCGTGGTGAGCCTGAGGGGAGAGAGTGAGGGGCTAGAGACCCAGCCTGAAGGAGAGAGTACCCTCGACTGGCCCAAGCTGGGTCCAGGACCAGGAGGGTCAAAAGGGCCGGGGCCCACCATGAGGGACGCCCAAGAGCCGGGGGCCTGGGGTCCCGACTGGCCTGGAGGTGGGCTAGGGCTAGCGGCCGAAGGTCCCGGGGGGACCATGCCTGAGAGGGGAAAATAGCTTCGGGGGGATAGGTAGCCCGGATGAAGGCAGACAGGCCTCCTGATTAGAGGGAGCAGAGAGGGGTCCTATATGGATGATTCTGGGGCCCAGTGTGGGGCCAGTGATTAGATGAACAGCAAGATGTCATCTGCGAGGCTCGGGCTGTGGTATTGGGGAGGATAGGAGCCACAGAGTGCCCCCTGGCATCGGGGCACTAAAATGGGCAGCCTCCCGCTTAATTGACATCTGTAATTGAATCAATTAACACCAAGGTGTGGCAGACGAGATAGCGGGCGGTTGCCCAAGGACAGGTGGGCGGGCCACAGAGCGCGGCCCCGAGGAGGCCCCCTGTCACAGTCTCCTACCTTTTTCCTGAATATATTTCGCAGAACACTTAAGGAAACATTTAACTTTAATGCTGCTGAGGTCAATGGGGCTTAAGCTTGTCTATTAATATTAAAGTTGTGCTTAAGTGCTATGCTATGTAGGGGCCATGACTGGTGAGGTGCATTTCCTGTTTCACTTGCTACATCATGTTGGATTCATGATGCAAAATGCCAGTGAATCAGCAGAAGTTTTGTAGAATAAAAAATCATGCATACTTGGGGAGATACTGAAGCAATGTCTGACTTTTATAAATGTCTGGGAAATATTTTTTTATTGGGACTATAATTATTTTATATAGTGACCAGATCTCTATCTAGTATGACTTGTCTATATGAGTTCTATTGAACTCAGTGGAGCTCCCCAAGTTAAAATGAACTAATGCCTATTCCTTAAAGGTCCTTTTAAAAAAAAACAACTATTTCCTTGTGCCAAAAATCTTCATTACAGTATGGCAATGATTCATTGAAGTCTTGCTTTCAACGTCACAGAAAAAGGAAGGGGAGAGCAGCTAAAAGTCAAGGAGTAGAATATATCATGCTTGTTGCAACATGCTTTTTTCTGGATTACTTGGATGAGTCAGTACCCCACATTATCCCTACTCATATTTATGATAGAGAGAGAATGGAAACCAAGGGCTGATGCAGGTGTGGAGGAAACACTAGAGAAATCGTATCTGAAATGTCCTAAAACTAGTGCAAATCATGTGCTGTAGTCCAGCTGTTCATTTTCTTATTTTTCTTTTAAATTAGACATGAAAATGAGTATATTATTTTTCCAGAGGGGTTTTATTTTGATAGAATTATCAAAGGCGGATGCAGCTGTGGAAATGCTGTGATTGTGAGGCTAAGAACAACAAAACTCTGGAAAGAAAGAAGATATATATTAGAATATATGCATAATGTCAAGAAAAAAATGCAATTCTTTGACATCAAGTTGCATTGATTTTTTTTTTTTTTTTTTTTGGCGTGGGGAGACAAAATGAAATGTAAACCAGCTGTAAATTCTAGTTTGGATAATTATACTGTGCCTACCTCATTCCTTAAACACACGTGTGCGTACACACACACACACACGTGTCTATGCTCCATCACAGATTCCATAGCTCCAGTTCAATGAGCTATGAAATCATCCTCACCCTAGGGGCTGATAATTTTGTAATTAGGATACAGGATATCACTCCTATTTAGGAAAGTGTTTAAGCAAATGCTTAACTTTAAGCAAGCATATAAATCACAATAGAGACTTGGAGTCTATGGGAATAGAAAACAACATTGCAAACTGCAACTTTAAAAAAGCATAACACGAAGAGAGAACTTCTTGTGACTGGATTAGAAATAACTGAATAGTAAATATAGTAAAATTGAGATTCTTTTTCTTTACATTTTTTTTGGGGGCCTTTAGGATCTTCTCATGCCACTTTTTCTATACAAGCATGAGAGCTAGAAACATACAAATTGAGCTTGAGATTTTTACCTACTCTCATCTTTGGGAGTAGGATCAGATGTAGGTTTTAAAAATATGGGGTGTGGTAGAGAGCTCCCTGGCATGGAGGGTGTAACTGACAGTGGACACTGGTATCCAAGACCAGAGCTCTCAGTGATAGATAGCTCACTGCACACATGCTACACAGTTGAAGTAGGGTGTAAGTGCACCACCACAGCCCCCTACTGGTTCCACCCCTGTCTAAGAGCTGGCTGTCCTGAAAAAGACTTCCAGAACTTGAGCAACTGAAAAGAATATAAATGTTAGCAGAGCATAAAGCCCCAGTCCTGGAAAATACTTCGCACATATACAGCTAATCGCGAGAGCAATCCCATTGACTTTGCCAGAAGAAAGCATAGCATAGGCATCTAAAACAATCAATGGTACAGAGGAGGCAAATGTGTGTTGATACTTACCATTTCTTTCAATGCAAAACAAAAGGGACATGTAATGACATCGGAGGGCTACAAATTTGAAACCGAGGGAAGGAAGATATTTTGAAAAATAGCACTGGAACCCTTTTCCTGTTTTGCCTTCTCAGGTGCTGCAGGAGCCCACCCAGACTCAGTTTTGCAGTTAGCCTAAGGTCCTAGAGTGATGCAGCTGTTCTGCTCAGGCAAAGCAATGACCTGTGACCTTTCTGGAATTCCGGGGGAGGGACATTTTTTCTCCATATCATAACTGTTTAATTGTAGTACTCATTCCCTGCACAATTGTTTAATATCATAATTAAATGTTGTGTTTAATTGTCCCATGGGATAATTAACTGCTAGTGATGCGCAGCTGCTGCTTGCTAGTCATGTTCTCCCCTGTACTGTCGTGTATATAGGGTATAGAGTGGCATTCATTTGCAGCACTAAAAATCACCAGGACACTTGCAGCATGACAAAAATGTGGTGAGAAATGCGACATGATCAAGGGGCCACTTGTCTGTAGCTCTGCAGAGCATGGCAAGAGCCTGTACTGCTAGCACTCTTCAGGTAGGGGACCCACATGCAGACATCCTAGTGTACTTTGCAGGCTCTCTTCTCCCTCATTTCTGGAAGTTCCAGAAGAAAACACTAATTGGGTGGCCACCTCAAGAACCACACCCACTGAGGACTCCCCTTCCCTCTCCAATGCTAGGAGTGCAGAGCCACGGTGTACATATTCAGTTTCCACTGCTAAAAAGACTTGTCATTTCACTTCCAGTCTGCAATGGATCTCTGATGTCCACATGCCCTATGTTTCCTAATCCTGATGATTCTACTGTACACTTGAGGCGCAGACAGAAGTGACAAGTTTTGCCTGATCTGACCACAGAAAGAGGTCTATAGTTGTGACCAAACACAAGTGCATAGCCGTAGACCCCTTCAAAAAATGGCTGAACAAGTGAAAATCTGAACCCTCATTGCATGAAGGTTCAGATGAAGACATTTCAAAGCAGACCATCTTCTTTAACTTGCGTCTGCCTGCCTGTCACTGCCTGTTGCTTTTTTCAGCCGTCCCCCCTGCCCCCAGTAGGGTGGGGCGGGTGTATTGGGGCCCCTTTGACATGGAAGGGACTCCAATTCACCCACCCCACACTCCAGCTGCAGCTGGGGATCTCTAGAATGAGCTCCCACTGCCCACTGCTTCCTTTTTCCCCTCCCATTCAGAAAACAGCTGGGGCTGGCAGGGAGGAGGTGCTGTTGCTAGGGGAAACCAGCTGCAAGCTTGCTAGCAGCAGCTAGATTCTCTCCCAGGGGGAACCAAGAGTGACCTTCTGTTTGGTCTGAAGGATCACTGTAACTAAGGACACTTCCTGCAAAGCATTCTTAGTCACAGTGGGGAGCTGCACTTTTGTCTGCACCTTTGGTTGTGAAAGGACACCATTCAGTTTTAAATAAATATAGGAATAAATAAAGTAGGTCTATAATTAAGATTTTATTATTATTTCCAAAGGAAAAAAATGATAAACTAAAGAAACTAATCAGTGAAGTCATTTAGAAAGAATAGTTAAGAAAAATGAATGCAGAGAAGAACTGGAATTTTTTTTGTTTGGTGTTTCAGGTCCAGTGTGTACCATACTCTTGTCAGCGCTTCCTGCCACCACTTCCTCTGAGAGTTGGTGTTGCTTTTTGTGGCATTTCTCACTAGAAACATAGCAGTCACTATAGTTTAGGATTCAGAATGACCTTGACAAACTACACAAATATTTTGAAATCATTTGGTTGATATTAGGCAAAGATAAGTGCAAGGTCCTTCACTTGGAACAGAAAAACCTGGGAAAGGACTGGTTGGGCTACAGTACTAAAGGAAAGGACCTGGGAGTTACTGTTGATCATAAATTGAATGAGTCAACAGTATGTGCTTGTTGCCAAAAGACCAACAGCATACTGGACTGTATTAATAGGAGCATCACTTACAGATCAAGGGGAAAGAATCATTCTCACTCCATTTGGCACTGGTAAAGTCTCACCTGGAGTATTTTGTCCAGTTTTAGGCTTCTCATTTCAAGAAAGATGTGAGCAAGTTAAAAAGAGTTCAGAGCTACAAAAATGATTAGAGGCCTGAGAAATATGATTCAGGAGGACAGGCTAAAAACACTAGGCTGACTTAGTTTGGAGAAGAGATGACTGATGGGTTGGGGCATGGGGGGAGTGGAGTTGATAACAGTCTTCAAATACCTGAAAGGTGGTTATATGTAGGGTGGAGATAAGCTATTCTCTGTGACTATAAGGGACTGGCCAATAAGCAATGGTCTTAAGTTATAGCAAACAAAATTTAGGTTGGGCATTAGGAAGAACTTTCTCCCTATGAGTGTGGTTAAACTTTGGAACAGAATACTCAGAAAAGTCATGGATTCTCCATCCCTGGGTATTTCTAAAAGGAAAGCAGACAAACACTTGACTGGTATGGTTTAATCAGGGATGATTTTGCCTTGAGCTGGGCTAGCTGACCCCCTGAGGTCTTTACTAGTCTATGATTCAATGTCCAGTGTGCCTATTCTCCCCTTCTTTACTTTATCTCCACTCCCATTTCACAGCTTTTCTGAGCCAGCTCTGACTTATCTATTCCTCTTTTCCTAAAAGTATGTCTTAAGTATGGATACTCTCAAATTCTTTGATTGTGGGCGTGTTTACATAAGATGCTTAATGCTCAGTAGCCTAATAACACCGCACAGTAGTGTGCCAGGCAAAAACTGTGCTAATAAGCTACAGTGCAGTAGTATTAGGCTACTGCACAGTAAGCATTACTTAAAAAAAATATGCTGGTGCTACTGCACAGTAACTGTAGTTACAGCACATTTAATTAGTACTTCATTAAGCAAGTACAAAACTAAATGCTGAGTAACTACTGCACATTAATGAACATGTAGACATGCCCTGTATCTATTAAATCTTGGGGGAACAGATCGTCAGTTGGAGGACATTTCCATAGCTCACTGATGTCAATGGATGCGTAATAAGTTATATCAGCTAAAGTTCTGCTCCCTGAGTTTAAAGGTAGCAGATTCATACACTGAAATAAATAGCGGTAGTCAGTAGTTGCATGTAACAGATGCAAAACTTTGTTGGTGCGTTGATGCAAGGCCTTATGGGGCCTATGAGTTCTCCACATTTTCTAAGTCATGCCACTTGAATTGAACTCACAGTAACTCTGGTTCATCAGTACCATAAAATGAAAGATTTTTTAAAATGTGAGATTGGAACCTGGTAGCTGGCAGCATCTAAATAACACTTAAAATGTCAGTTGTTAGATCAATTGTTTGGGTTTATTAAAGTAGGATGAAGAGTCTAGATGGTTTATTCCTTTCCAATATTGTTGTCAGCGAGTTTTCAAAAGTACTGTGTCATCTAAGTCTCCCAAGAAGTGCAGAGGCAAGCCATCCTTGCACCACTTATGCTTTGTCCCTTAGACCTGACTGCATGTATCTTTTTCTATGGTGCTGAAGCAGGGAGGTGTACCTGCTGTCATGCAGATGGGCCTAGCCCCTTTAGAAGTCCTTCAGACTGCCCAAACAATAGCCCATAAGCAGGCTTGGGCCCACAAGCTGCTTCTTCCACCAGCTCAAGTTCCTAGCTCTTTTTCCTTGGGCATTTAACCGCCAGCTAATCACCCATAGCTTGGCTCCTGCCCCAGAGTTGCCCGTCTCCCTTAAAGGGACAGATGGCTAGTGTGTTGTTATCTTCTGTATAATATGAAACCAAGAAGCTAGGCTGAGTAAATGGGTAATTTCTTTTTTCCTTTTGGAGTGAACTGGTTTTCAAAAAGAACTGGCTTCCTGTAATGCCAGGACAGTTCTGTTTCCCAAACATTCAGTTAGCTCTTCATGTTGAATTTCCATGGTCCTCACCTTTATTGTTTTTCAGACAAGAGGAGCATCTTTGCTTAATCTTAGGTGAATTTGAACTAGTATAAACTAGTGTCATTTGCCTGCCAGAACATAACAACAATCAAAATTCATTTTTCACTTGATTTATAATTAAGTGATCAAATTTTGCCTAAAAATCAAAGAAATTACAGCAAAAATAGTCCAATGTAATTAAGTCATAACAAACCTATTTAACAAAACTATCTAAAAATGATTTTTAGGCACTACTGATAAAAATTATGGCAATGCATTGGTTTTGAGTTGTTGTTTTTTCTTGGAATATTTGAGAAAAAATTATGCTAATCATGTCATCTGATTATTTGCTTTAAGATTGCCATAACATCATATGATGATACAAAAAATAATAGGGGTGTCAGAGATATGGCCCACAGTATCTGTGGGGTTCCTAGAGAAGCTAAGGATTTGTCTGTGGGTCCTGCTGCTGAATGCCCATCTTTGGAGCCCTGCTGAGGATGTGTTTTGGTGGTAAGCAGTGAGTGACAGTTGTGTTAACTCTTACACTGCTGCTTACCCTACTGCAATCACTGCTCACTCCACCACCACCACCACCAGGTTCAGATCTGTCCTGTGGGGCTGCTTCAGATCTGGTCCACAAGCATAGTCCAGACCTGGCCCAAGGGAATGGGTAAGTTTGACACACCTGAGTTAGGTAATGAAGGAGGACAGGATTAGGATTCAAAATAATCTGATAAATTGGAGAGATGGTCTCAGAGAAATTAGATGAAAGTAAATAGACAAGGACAGAGGAGGAAAGCATTGAGGACAGAACAATCAAATTCACAAATATAAATTGGAGAATGACTGGCTGGTCTTCACTACTGCAAAAAACGGAGGTGGGCTACAAGCTGATTATGAGTCAACAGCGTGCTCTTATTCCAAAAAAATGCCAAGAGCATACCCAGTTGCTGAAGAAATGTTGCTTTGAAATCAATGTTCATAAATGGTGAAGCCTTACATGGAGTACTGTGCCCAGTTTTGGACAGTATCTTTCAAGGAACATGTGGCCAAATTGAAAGAGTTCAGAAGAGAACTGAAAACATGACTCGAAGTCTGAAAAACTAGACATACACAAAAAAGTGGGAAGAACTGGGGTAATTAAATCAGGAGAAGAGAAGATTTTAGAATATTTGAAAGCAGTCTTCTTATACAAAAAGCATAGTTAGAAGCAGTATTGTTCTCTGGGTCCACAAGGTACAGCACAAAAAATAACTGGCTGGGAACAAGGGAGATTTATGTTGCATGTGAGACAGAACTTTCTAACTGTGGGAGTGGTTAAACACTGGAACAGATTACCTTAAGACATGGTAGAATCTGTATCCTTGGGAGTTTTAAGTGCTGGTTAGATGAATATTTGTCTGTGATGGTTGAGACAGGGATGTTCCTGCCTTGAATAGGGGATTGGACTAGATTATGTCCTGAGGTCCATTCCAGACCTATTTTTCTATCATTTTGTATGAATAGTAAAAGTTCATTTAAAAGAATTTACAATCTAAATAGACAAAACAAAACAAAAAAAGAAGTGTGCAGAGTACAAGCCAGATTCTTTGCTGAATTAAGTTCCTTACTATACTGCCATCGCCCTACCTCTCTCCCCAATATGAGGGTCTGTGAAAAAGTCAGAGTTGTTCAAGTCCTTTTCTGCCACAGAAAACAGCTGATTAGGACTGCTGAGGTGTTCCCGCTGCTTGATGTGGCTTTTATTTCAAAGGGTGCTGTTTCTCCAAACAGTTGCGTGGGCCATTGATGAGCTCTAGCCGAGTGGAGAAGTGGTGCCCTTTGAAGTATAAGCCATAGCAACCAGCTGAGGAACTCATCTTTTATTTGACCACCTGCTGCAAATTAAGCGGATTGTGAACCACCTGCATACACAATATTCTGGGTTTATTGTATTATTAATTGCAGCTGACAGAGAGGAAACAGAGCCATTAAATTGGGGAATGAGTGGTAGAACCAGGAATTGAACTTGAATTGCTGAAATCTCACTCCAATTTTTGAACCAAAAAAAGCCAAACTTCTCTCAATTCTCAGGCTGCACAGTATTTTTTAATGTCAGTCACTGGAATGTCTCATTTTAACATTAATAAAACACCCAGAAACAAATTAACAACATTCTTTGTGATTTCCCTGTCTTGTTTTTGTTTTGTTTTTGCCACAGCTACTGAGTGATGATGAAATGATATTTTCTGGATACTAAGAGCCGAACTCTGCATTCACATCCATGTTTGCAAAACAACAAACAAGCAAACCAAATGCACAAAACCGCTCACTGCTGTTTATGTAGGACCTGTGCTAGACCTATTTTTCTCCCCTGTTATTCATGAGCTAGCAGAGAGAAATGCGATAGCTAGCAAACATGCCTTCTAAATCTGTGCTGACAATTGAGGAAGCTAGCGCAAAAGCAAAAATATAAAGAAGTGGTGTTAATTTCAAGGCCCATTAGACACGTGGGACCTGCTCCTACTCCTGTTGAAGCTAATGGTGAAATTCTTATTGGCTGCAGTGGAGCAGAATCAGTCCCACAGAGAGAAAATAATCAATGTTTTATATTATATAAAAGAAAATTTTTGGACCAGTGGCTTATTTATTTCAGTTGTAGGGGAGTCCTACAAAGTCACCAGTTTGGCAAATATGACTCTGTAGTAGGCCTATGCACACAAGTAAAGTTACTCATGTCATTACAAATTTGCAGTTTCAAGATCAAAAGCAAATTGATAGCTTGGATTCCTTTGTCAGCATCCCCGAGCCCTGCATCCATGTGGAGTCCTATGTAGGGATATTGATTGCCCAGTTTCCAGGATTTAGGGCCAAAAGTAAGTATAAGAATTTAAAATTGCATTTAGAAAACCAATAGAAAGCAACCCCAACCTTGGAAGTATTTCAGCCAGTAGCCCCCGTTTGCCTTGATCAGACATTTTGTACATTTATTGCAGAGTTCATGTGCTGCATAAAGACAGCAAAGTACCCCTCTATCAATATCATTATACTTGTTTGACATTTAGAGACTCTCCTGTTCCATTATCTTTGCTTTACTTTGTGAGATTTTTATCAACTGCAACATTACCATGGCAGTTTTACAACCAGTACAACTTAAAAGGTATCAAGATGTCAGCAACATCAATTACAAAAAAAATTACAGCTCCTGCTATTATCTCAGAGGTTATTAAATGATCTGTAATTATTAGCCTAGATTCATTAGATTCATGTTCTCATGACCTCCTCAGATTGGATTATTGTAATTTTTGGCTGGCAGGTCTGTTTGGCAAGGTATCACATTAGCTGTAGTTAGTCAAAAAAGCAATAGGACTGTAAGAAGCCTTACATTTACCCATTTCTGTGGCAGTGCAAGCTGACTCTCCATTATGTACTGACTAAAAGTTTGCTATACTTTTTCACTGCTATGCTAGTAAAGTCTACTATATTTCCAAGAACTTTTTACTTCTGCACATTGTACAGTGATTATTTATTCAGAGATATAGATGCATATGGGATGGAGAGCAGGATGTGCAAGCAACCTTAGACCTCTTCAATGCTTCGTATAAAAGACTTGGCCTGTCCTTGAACATCAAGACAAAGGTTCTCCACCAACCCTCCCTAGGTCAGGTGAACATCCCTTGCACTATCTACATAGAAAGGGAGGCTCTGGAGTATGTAAAGCACTTTCCATAGCTCAGCAGCCACCTCCCTCAATGGGCTACTATAAATGAAGAAGTCCAGCACCTGGTCAACTGCACCAGTGCCACTTTCTTCAAGCTGTGACATGTCTTTGAAAATAGAGACCTTTGGAAGTTGACGAAGGTCCTGGTTTACAAGGCTGTCATGCTGACCACCCTCCTCTACTGCAGTGCAACCTGGACCATCTACCGATTCCACATTAAGACCCTTGAAAGCTTTCACCAGTGGTGCTTACATCACATCCTGGGGATCAAATAGGAGGAACACTGGACCAGCGCAAGCGTCCTCCCTGAAGCTGCGTCCACCAGCATTGAAGCCTTGCTCTTGAAAAAGCAACTCCGATGGATGGGCCACTGTGTCTGGATGTCTGAGAACTGCCTCCCTTGCCAGATTCTACTTTCCCAGTTCTCCTTTGGCCAACACTCAAAGGGCAGCCAAAGGAAATAGTACAAAGACACACTCAAAGTTGCCCTCAAGCACAGAGGCATCAACATCAACAGCTGGGAGGAGCAAGCTGCTGACTGTTCAGTGTGGTGCCACCTGGTCCACCAAGGCATGTACCACTTTGAGGCCTAACAACTCAATACTGAGGCAGAATGGCGATGGCAGAGGAAGGAGACCAATCCAGAGCTGCAAATCCCACTCTCCTGAGCAACAACATGCCCCCATTGCTGAAGAATGTGTGTGTCCAGAATCAGTCTCCTCACATGATGGATGTCATTCTCAACTTTGAGGGACTGTGGCCACCGCCAATTTATTCAGAGCTATAGATGCATATGAGATGGAAAAATATAGTTTAGGAGGAAGATGATTTTAGCAGTGACATGTCATGAAATATTGCTATGATTAATGATACCTTTTAGCTTCTTTTATTTTTGTATAAAATGTATTATTTTAACACTTGTAGGCAGAGTTAAGAATGAAGGCAGCTTTGGAGGTCAATGATGGAAAGCTATTGGATGAAGTAAATCTGGATTTCAGGGAGCAGAGCAGGCAAGATGGTAGACAAGGTAAGGACAGAGCTAGCAAGGGAACGGAAGGTGATAAAATGTAGCTATATACTTTCAGTGGCCTTTTATATCCATTGCAGTTATTGATTTCAAGTTTCACGATTATAGTAATTTCAGTTAGCCGAGTCCCTATCATTGGAAGTCTTCAGCAGAACTCATCATGTTCAAAGAAAAACAAAACTACAGTATTTAAATCAAGGACTCTTACCCACCATTTTTTCTTCTTACATTTAAGTTTGTATCAGTTCTTGGTATTTTCTTATACTTACACAGGTTGCAGTTTAGATCAAGCTACTTGGATTAAACTACTGTAATAAACTTTGCCACAGTATCATATATAATATGCTTGCTGTTATACTATTAGTCAGATGGCTTCACTTTTGATAGCTGTGGCTGAAGAGAAAAATTAAGCTCCAGTCATCAGGCTTGACATTGTGTTGCAATTTCAAGTTATTTCCCTAGGTAAGTATTTTACCCTTAGAAATAAGGACCCATAAGAAATATCTGTAGAAATATTTCAAAACACATTTGAAAATTAATATTTTGTTTCAATGAGGAAAATAGAAATATATATAAAATATATGATGAAATACATATATAAACTTTCCAGGTGTTTTAAGGGATGATTTAAAAAAGTCATTCTGTGGAGTCTGCTCTGAAATGTAAGGTGATCCTTGTGATGTATTCTGTCTAGTCTATTGGTGTATGTAAATCATAGTCTACCAGATTAGATCTCAGATAACAAGGGTATTTTCCAGGGTTTTTTTCTCAGTGGTGACCCCAAATCTTGCATGCCATGTCTTGATGTTAAAGGGTTTATACCAGGAGGGTGCAACTTAAACACCACTGGACAATGGGGTACTGATTAATTCCTTTGAGGTTTCAAACTTTCTCATAAAACGATCCGGTTGACCATAAAAGATGAAAACTCACAGTGTGTGTTCTTTATAATAAGGTTATTTTATTAGGTATCTATCTCCCTTTTTTACATTGTTTTCTCTTTTTTCTTAGGTATCACTGCATCCTGGGATGAAGGAAATGACAGAATTCTGTTCCCCATGCTACTGATTGATGATTTCTCCAGTGGAGGTAAGTATTATGTCCAATACCTCTCTCGAAACATCCCAAACATAAACTAAGGTAAAATAAACAAAGATAAGTTTGAGTCCTTTGGACTCTATAAGCCTGATTCCCCCTTTCTCCCCAAAGGGTGGAAGTCCAACAAAAAGTGTGTCTTCCCCTTTAAGCACACTACACTGCATTGGGTTTACTGTCTTAATGTTTAATATTTCTAATGGTGCTCCAGCCCAGCCTGACATTGTAATAATAATAAAAGAAATAAGAAAAATTTTACTTGTCGCTGTAGGGCTCAGACGCCTCTTCCTGGCAAGCCCTCTGTTTTCCCGAAGTTGCACTGGCTCCCAGATCACGCTCCTAGCAATGATTCTTCAGCCAGTATCTTCTGGCTTGACACTGTTCTCAGCCTTCCCCAGCCAGCTGACATCTGACTCCTCTTCACCCCTGCTGTCCCACTCTGCTCTCCTCCCACTCTGACATGCCACACCATACCTCCTCTTTTTTTTTTTTTCATCCGAGTCTCTCCCCTCCTCACTCTCCCTCTGGGGCCACTTTATCCTCATCAAGAGATGCTCTGGAAATGCAGCTCCTTCTTTTCTTTTGCTGGCTCCTGCCTGTTTTCAGTTTATGCTGTCGCCAGCTCTTTCTCCTCATGACAATCCTGCTGCCATTGAAATTAATAACAAAATTCCTTTAAGTTGAGTGGGAAGAAGGGAAGGTCTAAAGTACTGAATACAAAACACTTAATGGGTTTTATATTTATCACCAGCATGGACATTATTCAGTATATTGTATTTTGCCAGTGAAGATGAGGAAATCTCATGACATAGTAAGTCCCTAAATTTGTTTCTCAGTGGGCTTATCTACACAAGATTCTTAATACACTGTAGACTGATTGACTGTGCAATACAGTGTCACTGCAAAAAAATTGCTATTAGGCTAATGTGCAGTAGTATTAGTCTACTGTGAATTAATCCTCATGAGAAAAGCATGCAATCACACTAATGTGCAGTAGGGTAGCCTATTGTGCACTTATTATTCCTTTCACAAACTACGTTTACTTAGTAGTAGGCACTGTGCATTAATGAATGCGTAGACACATCCAGTGGATTGTTAGTCATTGGTGAATGAACATATCATATCTGTCCCATTAAATACTGAGAAGGATGGTGGCATCCCTCTGGTTTGAAAATCGCATTGGTCAAAATGGATCTAAACCATTCCCTCTAACTGATATATATGAATGTTTCAAACAGTAGAAATTAACCAGTCATATCATGTAGAGACTTTGATGTTGAGCAGCATATCAGAACAACCTATGGCATTATTCTATGGTAAGATGTGGTCACAGTGCCTGTACATGCGCCAGGAGGGTGCTCCAATGTGCCATAATTACAGATTTATTACAGATGAATTGAATCTGCTGGAGCATGTTAATTAGCATGCTCCAACCAGCCTTCCTGTCTTGTGTATTAGTGTCCCCATGCTTAACTAAATCTCATTCGATGAGCTTTAGATAAAGCGCCCCCACCATCATTTTGAAGCATGGGAATGTTGATGCATGAGACACTCCAGGCACTTGAATTAGAGTGGTTCTCAAAGCCACTCTAATTAAAGTGCCCTTCCACCCCCTGAGCAAATGTAAAAACACCCCCTTATTCCTGCTGGGTGGTAGTATACTTAGAGATTAATCTCATTAAAGTTAAGACTTCTCCCACTGAATAGCATAAGACTAACATACTATTCGGTGGCCGCATTTACATGAGATGCTGACTCTGCAGTCATTCCTGCACAGTCATTTAGTACTTGTATAAACAAGTAGATTTCAGGGTTACAGTGACAGCACACACTGCAGAATTTAACTGAACCTCCACACTTGGTACGAGTGCTAGCAGCCCAGATGGGTGCACAGTACTTGGCTGTTGAAAAGGCCAGGGCCAAGAAGAGGTGCGGAGTGGCACCCCAGCTCATTCTGGTGAGTTTTTTGCACTATGTTCACTCGACTCTTAATCTTTGCAGCTATTTTTTGAGGATGATTCCAAAGGTGAAGGTATGATTGAGTGTCTCACCTAGGTAAGACACAGTTGAATCATGTTGTAATTCTTTTCCACAAAAAGTGAAGTAGAGATGAACATAGGCAGACAAAGTTCTTTGCGTAAATCCAATATCTTTTATTAGACCAACCCAAATAATTGAAAAAATTCTTCTTTGCAAGCTTTTGGGTACAATTACCCTTCATCAGGCAGAGGAAGCATCTGCAGATGGTCTGTGCTCTTCCTGGATGGAGTAGTAAAGCAACCAGAGGCCAGCACATATGCAAGAAAGCCAATCAGTTGAAATGTAAATTGGGTAGGTCAATAGGTGAGAGACAGGTGGTGAGGGGTTGGAAAGGGAATGAATGTAGCTCTAGTCAAAGGAGGTGGGGGCAGGAAGGGAATGAATATAGCTGGCAAAAAGTGGAGGTTTTACCTGGGGAGTCGGATGTTAGCCAGGTTACAATGTGTCCTAAATCTAGTGTCTATATTTAGTCTATGATTTTTTGTATTGAGGAGATTGATGAAGTGAAGTCCATAGGCTTGTCTGTGAAAGGTGTTTTGTAAATTCCCTTTCAGGATTAGAACCGAGAGTGGTTTTCCTGTGACAAGTGTGCCCCCACAGATAATTGGGTATTACTGTCTTTGATAGATTTTTGGTGTGCATTTATTCTGGTATGCAGTTGTTATTTATTTTCTTCTACATATTTTCCATCAGGGCATTTGGTACACTAGATGAGATATATTACATTTCTGGAGGTGCAGGTATAAGAGCCAGGAATATTGATGGTTCTGCTGTGGGATGTGGTAATTGTGGGAGTGGTGGAGTTGTGTTGACATGTTGAGATGAACAGGTACTTTGTGGTTGTTGAGATGACGGACTTAGTTGGATCCACTTGCAGAAATATTCTGCCATTATTGACAGGCCTAACACCAGCATGTTTTCAGTTTCTTTGAAGGTCCTCACCTCTGTGGTTAGTGCCAGGTTTGGCATTGGCTTGCAAATTTGGCATATGCAAATTTCCTCAAAGAGTTAGCAGGTATATCACTTATATAAATGTTGAAGAGAGCCAGGGCAAGAATACTTCCCTGCAGGAGGCTATTATTTAAAGTCCTTGGTCTGCTCACTTTGTTTTGGAGGTAGACAGGCATCTGTCGGTTACCCAGAAATGTAGGAGCTTTGGTGTGGCATGAAACTAGCTTGTTCTCAGGGGGTGGATGCCTTGGCAACTGGGCTAATCCTTTGGAGGACGAGCCACTCCAGTAGTTTGTAAGTTGTTCAAAGAAATTATATCAGTCTGGAGCTTCTGGGATTGCTGGCTGGTTTCCTTGGTTTCAGCAGAGCAATAACCACTATTTTACACCAGACTCAAGGGAAATGGCCTCTTTCCATTACATTTAAATATAGGCACAGAAGCACGTTTGAGCTATTGGTCCAAGATGGTGGAAGAATTCTGGAGGGATTCCATTTTTCCCTGTAGCCTTTCCTCTTTTTGTTGCAGTCAGACCACAGCCCTACGTTTCTTGGTACAGAAACTGTCTGAGAGTTTGGAGGATTCTGGGCAATTGGCCATTGACTCCTTCAGTTGCCAGCTGATGTCCTGCTTGTAATGCTTGTCAAGCGATCCCTTCGAGTTCTCAACCTAATGTATTGACAGACATGTCACTAAGGATGCAAGGCTAAAATAGGAAGTTAGGAAATACAAGAGTTAACATTCAGATAAAACTTG
The DNA here is from genome assembly GCF_030867095.1 of Alligator mississippiensis. Classification (NCBI taxonomy): domain Eukaryota; kingdom Metazoa; phylum Chordata; order Crocodylia; family Alligatoridae; genus Alligator; species Alligator mississippiensis. The sequence continues at coordinate 72,565,509 of NC_081827.1, forward strand.
GTCATGTTACATATATGGGATGTGTTGTTGTATACATTTGACACCCAAAATTTTCCCATCTTAAGTTATGCATATTACAAGAAAGCAAAGTACTGCATGGAAGTGATGTAACAAGATACCTGTCCTGGTGTGTGAAATTCATGCCTGCATGAAATTTGTATAGCATAAAATTTCTATGCCTTTAACTAAATCCTGTTCTGAGCAGGTGGGGAAATAAGTGGGACTGAAGCAGTCCAGACTTGCTTTCTGTCTTGAGGAAAAAATCAACTATTGTGGGGAATTTGTACTGAACAACTGTTGTTCTTGATGGGCCCATTCCTTGATGGCATGAAGGCATGATGGCATACAAGTAGTAGGGGTGTGTGAAGCGGGCCCTATTTGATTAGGATTCAGATTCAGCCCGAATCAGAGACAGTGATTTGATTTGTTGATTCAGATCACTGTCCCTGATTTGATTTGGCCAAATCTGAACCTGAAGATTCAATGCTGATTCGGAGAATCAGCATGTGAGTGGATTGGGCAATCTTAGGTACGTCTCCCCCTCTGTACTTGCCTGCCATGACTTAGATAAAGAAGAAAAGGAAGGGAATCGGTGTCCTTTGATGTTCACGATTAATAATTGCCACCCGGATGTTACATTCTCAAAGAGTTTAGTTTATTTTCTCCAGTTTCAAAGGAGTTACAGTATCAGTATCCTCAGCAATTACTTCACTGGTTGGGGATGCCTAGGTTATAGATTAGAAGTTTTAGCACACAGTCACTTGGAAACCTTTTTTTACTGCTCGTTGCCGCTAATTACCTCATTAGCAGTTTGTGTTCATCGCACCTCTTATTCTTTACAAGTGTCTTGTGCTGGGAGTGGCCCCGGCTGCTCCTCACCATCCGTGCTGACACCTATAGCACTGAAGCAGCCCTGACAAGCTCAGGGGTTGATACTTATTTCTCCTGCACCTGTCTTGCCCCAAGACGCCCTCTTCAATCAGCATGCTGGGGGCCCCCCTGCGCCTCCCTGGGTTGTTGATTGACTGCAGGGAGACCCTGGGTCCTCCATCCAGGCCCAAGAGGCACCAGTCACTGAGCCAGGGTGGTGTAGGTGGCCCCCCAGCGTGCTTCTTGGTAGACCTGGAAGTGGATCAAAAGTGCTTCTGGTCCACTTCCAGGTCTGCTGCCAAATGTGCTGGGGAATCCTCCACACTCCTGTGGGATGCTCCATGTGCCCCAGTATCACAGCGCTCAAGAGCCTCTGCTACCTAAAGGTACGTAGAAAAAACATTTAAAGCAATTTCTATGTCCGAATCTCCGAATCTTTCCAAATCTTCTGGAGGGTTCTGATTTGATTCAGAGAGATTAAATGGTCCTCTGACTCGATTCAGAGATTCTGCCACCAAATCAGGCCAAATCTTTGCCGAATTGAATCAGGGACTGAAGCTTCGCACAGCCCTATCAAATAGCTCTGCCTCAGGAATTCTCCTTAAAAAAGAGTAAGGCATAGTCAAGAGATCTAATGCTCAAATGAAAACAGACTGTGTTTAAACTCTATATTTGCCCTTATTTGTCTTGAAAAGTGGTTTAGGCATCACATCTGAACATCGCAGCTAAACCTTAATTTTTCAGGACATGATCCAAAGATGACTGAAATCAATAGGAAAGTTTACATTTAATCCAGCAGATTAGGCCCTAAACCAGAAAAAAGCCTCATCTTTTTAGGGCCACAGGGACTATCATGATCATTTAGTTTGACTTCCTGAAAAACATGGTCAATAGAAGTTCACAAAGAGACTCATGCATGAAGCCCATAACTTCTGGTTGAGTTAGAGAATCTCTGTTAGGAAAACACCCAATTTTAAATTAAAGACTTCAAGGGATGGAAAACCTACTGAATGCCTAGGTAAGCTGTTCCAGTGCATAATTACTTTGTCAAAACTTTTCACCTTTCTAATATGAATTTGTCTATTCCTAATGTCATAATATCTCATAATGTGGAATCATTTCAAAAGGACACTTAGGCCAAGAACAGACAGTCAAAATGCCCAAGGCTGAATCAATACAGTCTTTGCAGGTTAGTCTAAACTGCACAGATTAAATTGAAACAGAAGTGAGCAGGCATTTACCTTTTGATTCAGGAATTGTGGCCACATGCCTGTGTAGGGGGGAGGCATGCTAAAGCATGGCACTTTGGCTGTGTGTTTGCTGCTTCTTCCTGCTGCCCCTGAGGTCTCTGGGATTTGCAGTCCATAATTACAGCAGCAGGACTCTACAGGGTTGCTCATGACTTCCTTTTCCTGCTTCCAGGTGCGTCTGGGATTTGTAGCCAGCAGAAAGTCTGAGTGGGGAAGGGATGTTTAACCTTCCTCCCTGGCCCCAGACCCCAGCCGTGGTTTGCATGGACTGCATCCCCAGCTGGGCTTGCCCCCTTCCAAACTCCTTTGTCAGCTAGCTGTCACTGCTCTTGCTAGGGAGCAGAGGGGTGGGGCCAACCCTGCTGTCTGAAGCAGACAGCCCAGCCCAGGGTTGCAAAGCATACTGGGATGTTGGAGGACTGTGATTTAACTTTAACCAGGAAGGGGTCTGGGACAGACATTGCATAAACTGGTTTGACCCAAATCAGTTAAGTCTGATATTACATTCAACCAGGTTTATCTTAAACCAGTTTCAGCCATTTTGAAACTGCTTTATGTGCACTGAGCTTCTGCTCTATTACAGGTTTAAACCAGTTTCTGATCACTTCAGCTGGTTTATGTGTAACTTCTGTCCCTTAGGGATAATCTAGCACAGGGGTGGTCAACCTGCAACCCAAAAGTCATAAGTGGCACTGGCAGCCTCTGCGTGTGGCACATGGCTGATCAGGGAAGGGGCAAGCAGCAAAAAAGGGAGAGAGCAGAAAGCAGAGCAGCAGATTGGGCAGGGGAAGGGGATTACAGTGGGATTTGGAGAGGGAGCAGGGCTAATTTGGGACATGCCTGCCAAAAAGGTTGTGCTAGATACACGGGGCCATCTCAAGCACTCCAGAGTCTTACAAGGGATAAACAATTTGGCAGTGTGTAGACAATGAACAGTATGAAAAAATAACCATAAAGTGGGTTCTGTTCCAGTTCCAAAATTATTCTATTGATGTAGTTCATATAATGTAGTCTCTTTAGTCACTGCAAAAGATACACTTCAAGGGCATAGGTAGGGAGTGCTGTGAATAAAGAGCAAATGAAAAATTGATACACAAGACAAGTAATATAGGGAAATATTATCCTGCATTAATGAGAGTGCTGCTGTATTCTCATAAAGTTACTCCAGTCAAGAAGCCAGACTAAGACCATTGAAAGAATTGCTTATCTAGCCCCTCATTTTGGTCATAATGAAGATCATACTTAGCTTCATTCATGCCCAGTCTGCACCCTATTCAACCTTTCCTCCACCTCCCCCTTCACATGCATTTTTTAATTCTGGAATAGTTATCAGGTGTTCTGTGGCTGTGTCTATACGAGACACTTACTGCACAGTAGCTTGCTACTACTGTGCAGTAGCATTGCTGCCACAAACCATGGTGCAATGCTACTGCACAGTAGTAATGAGCTACTGCACAATAAGCATCACTAGGTAATTGTGCCGGGATGCTACTGTGCAGTAACGCCAGTTACCACGCAGTCATTTAGTACTTGGTTATGCAAGTGTCCTTTACTTTTTGCAAGTGTTAAGTGTCCTTTACTTTTTAACACTCCACTAGATGCCTATGCATAAAATTATAGAAATTATGGTTGGAAGGGAACTCAGGAGGTCATCTAGTCCAATCTCTACTCAAAGTAGGACCATCCTCAACTAAACCATCCCAGCTAAGTCTTTGTCTAGCCAGGTTTTAAAAACCTCAAAGGATGAAACTTCCACAACCTCTCTGGGGGCATGTCTACATGAGACACTACTACAAGTAGCACCTACATGAGACGCTACTGCAAGTAGCGTCTACATGAGACACTACTGCACATGAGATGCTTAGTCAAGTACTAAATGACTGCACATTAACAACTGCACAAACCACTGCTTGTATAGATGTGGCCTGGGTAACCTGTTCCACTGCTTCACAACATTCCTTATAATAAAGTTTTTTCCCAGTATTTAACCTCAGCTTTCCTTTTCGCAACTTAAGACTGCTGCTCCTTGTTCTGTCATCTGCTGCCACTGAGAACAGTCTAGTTCCATCCTCTTTGCAATCACTTTTCAGGTAGTTGAAAACTGTTATTGAATCTCTCATCAGTCTTCTCTTTTAAATAAGTCCAGCTCCCTTAGCCTTTCCTCATAAGTCATGTGCCCCAGTGACCTAACCAATTTTTTTGCCCTCCACTGGACTTCCTCCAATTTGTCCACACCATTTCTGTCGTAGGGGACCCAGAACTGGACACAGTACTCCACCGGTGCCAAATATAAGGGAATAATCACTTCCTTTGCTCTGCTGGAAACACTCCTACTAATGCAGCCTGGTATACAGTTAACCTTCTTGGCAACAAGAGCACACTGTTGGCCTATATTCAGCTTAATGTCCACTGTAACCCCCCAGTCCTTTGCTGCAGAGCAGCTGCTTAGTCAGCCAGTTCCCAGCCTGTAGCAGTACATGGGATTATTCCATCCTAAGTACAAGACTTTGCATTTGTCCTTATTGAACCTCGTGAGATGTCTTTTGGTTTAATCCTCCAATTTCTCAAAGGCTTTCTGAATACTAGCCTTATCCTCCAGTATATCTACTACTCCCCCCAGTTTGGTATCATCTGCAAACTTGTTGAGGGTGCACTCCATCCCAACTTCCAGGTCCTTGATGAAGATATTGAACAAAAAAAATTGAAGGTATTGAACATAAATACCTTTAAAAAGCAGCCTACATTGCTTACCTCTTCTTGTGCATGAATGTCTCCTTAAAATAGTCCCCACTATATGTGATACACCAGTGTTTTCAAACTGTATTCTGAAGGACCCTGAGGTCCCATGATAGGTTATCAATGTTAAATGCTGGACTCTTAATTAAGCAAATGAGGGCGTTATTCCTCTCAGAACTCAGCCCAGGGAAAGGATTTTTAAGGTGCCTCTAAGGTGACTCTAAGCAGGGTGTTTGCTTGCAGCCCGGTGCTACCCACCTCAAAAACAAATGAGCAGTCTCTAATTAAACTGGAAACCATAGGACTGTATTAATGATAACAGACAACAACAATGCTTACAATAATTACAAGATTATTTACAGTGATAAGGAAGAAAACAGTGAAAGAGAGAGAGAATGGAGTCAGACCCTCAGTCTGAGAGCTGCAAGCAATGTTGCAAGTTGCACTAACAGATACAGGAAGCCTGGCTGTTACAGGCTCTCAGGCCCTATGCTTACAATGAGAACTGTACAGATTACCCACCTTCCCAGGAGATTTTCCCCTTTCTAGGGTATTCTCTCTCTAACCCAGGGAATGGGTAATACGTTACCACAGGAGTGTTGGCCCACTGGCACCAGTCCTGGTCTATGGTTGTGCTCCCAGAAGGATCACCAGGAAGTCTTGCTCTACCTGGGATACACACTCACCTCCAATCACTCCACAGATACTAGACACTCGCCCAACACCCTTCATCTCATCAAACGCCCTTCATCTCATCAAATACCCTTCGTCTCATCCAGTCGCAGACTCACTAGACCTAAACAGTGTCTCTTCAGATGCAAGGCCTCAAACTCACACGTCTCTCTCCTTAGAGGCGCACCAAACTTGCACACATAACTCTCACACACACAGAGCAGAGCTCACGGCTCATTTTAACCCTTAAAATTGCCCCACATTCATAATCCAATCACATCTCTAAGGTACTTGTCACTCAAACACTCATCCATTTGGTGCTTCCATCAATCATCGTGTTGAAACAAACATTACTTTTCACACTTGGGACCAATCATCATCATCCAGTCTACCTCAGGGAATAACGGTCATCACTTTTGCCAAAATCCCTGTTGCCGGGTCTGTACTGCACATGTAATGTATTTAGGTCAGCCCCCTCCTCAGAGGTGAAAAGTTCACCATACAACTTTGACCTACTGTGCATTTGAAGGACTTGAGCTTTTAACATTATAACATCCCCTTTGGATTAGTCTGGCTAGGGAATGGGGCAGCACCGTGCCCTCTACAATCATGGGTTATGCAAAGAAATGAAGGGTAATGGCAGAGCAGGCCAGGAGACGGTGCACCACCATTGCTGGGCCAGGTCACTTGGCTCTATGTCAGTTTACAGGATAGGATTAGGGAGTACTGTAGCAAGGGAGTTTGGCACCCAGGGCAAAACCCACAGCGGCAGTCTGCCCTTGTCCCGTGCGCAGATCTGTGGGACACCTGCGTGGGGTGAGGGCGGGCTGCCACTGCAGGCTTTGTCCCTGGGACACAGATCAGTTTGACCGGGACTGCATGGAATGGCAGAAGCCACCCTCCCCCCATTCTCGTGCCTCCCCAGATGAGCCTCTCGCAGCTCTGTCCTGCACCCTGTCCCAGCTGGGCAACGCCTGTTGGCACCCCTTTGCTTCATTGCCTGGGGCGGTCACCCTGCTCGTCCCCCACCTGCTACAGCCCTAGGGTTAGGGGTTCTGTGGCAGAAGAAGTGATATACAAAGGCATCTTTACATATGCTCTGGGTTGGGTGTGGAGGGCACTTTAATTGAGCAACTCCAAGAGCCTCTCTAATTAAAGCACCTGCAGCATTTCATGTATTCAGCATCTTGCACTTCATAATGGTGGCAGGGTGCTTTAACTAAAGCTTGTTCGATGAGCTTTAGTTAAAGCTCCCCCACCACCATTTTGAAGCACTGAATACACAAGATGAGGAAGCTGCAGGAACATGCTAATTAGCATGCTTGAGCAGACTCAATTAATAGAGTCTGCTCCAATGTTCTGTAATTACAGTGCATTGGAGCAGCCTCCCTGCATGTCTACAGGCACCCCATGGATTCTGTCACTTTAGGAGGTTTGAAAAACCATGGCTATATACCACACAGATAGTAAAACCCTAGATGAAGTCCAAGTGTAAACTCAGGACCTGGGAGCCATATAACTGTATTTCTCTGGCACGATACCCAGCTGACTTAGATATGCTTGCCATTTCACAGAGGTGAATAACCTGGGTGCAGGGCCACATGTAGTGGCTCTAGTGCTTTTGGTTCAGAAATTAGTATGAATAACTCTGAATGACACTTACCCTCTGAAACAAGGTTTTGCAAATTCCAATGCAGCAAAGAAACATAACCAGAGGCCCAGTTTACTGCAGTGATTAATAAAAATAAATAGTAACTAATAAAATGCACTAAATTCGACTTAAACAGTTTTGGGGTTCTAAGACATGGCTAATTAATTTTCCTTACAATGATACATAAACTGAAATATTACAACTATATTAATTATAATAATTATTACTTCAGGCATTTGAAAACATTCTGTAAAGAAGAGATTTTTAAATAAAACTGAGTAATAGTGAAGGTATAATACAATGAATTAAAGTTTATTTTATCACCATCTTGGACTTGCCTAGCCCTGAAACCTTCCAGCTATAATAATATCCTGTGCTGTAAAAGGTTTGCTAAAAATTAAAAGCTTTCATTCTCGCCAGGAGTCATGTTGTAGCAAAGGGGTTTCACAGTTCCCTGACTTCCATGGTACTGATAGGAATTCATTTATAGTCTTAATATGCTGGTAAAGTGTTGCAGTAGAGATTATGGACTAGCTGGAGTGCTACTGTGATATACTTAATTCAAAGTAGTGCTTGAAAGAGACTTTGAATGTATACTGGGCAGAAGCTGGAATGCTGATACTGAAAATGTCACTTAGCAACAATTTGTGATCACTTTCCCTGAAAGTGGCTAAATGCTAGGAAAGAAGATATCAGTATAACTGCTTCTGGACATTTTCCTTTAACTCAAGGGATACAGTTTATGGATTTTGCATGTAAAGATGGAAGACTTTCAAACCTGGAAAAGATATTTTCAGATTAAATTTATATATTTATTTTTTAACATAGTAATGTTGGGAAATATGAAGATATGGTTAGGTCATAACCAGAGATCTAATGCAAGCACCATTGAAATAAATAACAATATCTGTGGACTCTGGGTCAGGCCTCAGGAACCCAGATCTCAGTAGTATTTAGGCACCTAACTTCCACTGATTTCACTGAGTAATGCCATTGTTTTCAACAAGATGTTGGCACCAAAATATCCTTGAGAATTTTGAACCTAAATTACTTCCAAGATATTGCTAAGAAAAATGCTGTGCTAGAAGTGAACATTTTTGCTTGTTCTTAAACTTCTGAATGAGTAGACCCCATCTATCTTCATTAACATACATATCTGTCTATCATGTCACCCTATATCTTTGTTCTAGTCTTCAGGGCCGGATACAGGGTTCACAGAAGTCAAAGGGAATTTTTTCATTTGCTTTGAATCAGACTAGATCCTCTCATAGATTTCTCTCCCTTTCTTTTCCAAATCCAGACTCGTCTTACTCGTATTTTAAAACTCCCAGCTCTGTCTCTGCCAGCTCTGTCTGTCCTTTATTCCTCCTGCATTTTTGCTAAATTTTACATGTGGCATGTGGATAAATTCAGTAGTGAATGTGAACAGAAAGGTAGAAGTGATTCAAATAGGGTATTTTTTTCAATAGCTTTAGCTTAAAGCTTATATTGGGATAAAACTGAGTTGCTATTATTATTAGTTCATCCTGGACTGTAGATATGAGACACTTGCCGTGAATGACAATTTTTAGAGAGAATAGTAAATCTCAAAAATAAGCTGCATGAGACATAAATGGAAACTGGCTGCATGAAGTACCAAATGAGGGAAAGAATTGGGGGGTGGTGACTGTATATAATGCAGGCACACTTTGCTGGTTGCAGGAGAAAGAAATCAAGGCATAACGGGTGAAAATAAGGAACAATGCTTGGTGCTTTAAGTTCAAATAATTAAAGGGACCTAATTTTCATAAAAAACTGAATACCCAGCTGAAGCAGGCTCTGCCAAGGTTTCCCAAGATTACTTTACCATCCTAACCTGCACTTCTCAGGAATACATAAAATTTTTTAAATGGCAAAAGGGACAGAGATCAAGGTCACTGTGATGAATCCAGAACATCCTTGGGGCTTGCTTAATAGGGCAGTGTGAAGCTTCAGATCACACTTCGGATCTGGGGCCACTTCAGATACTTTGACGTCTGAAGCAGCATGCCTGGAGCGAAGTGCTGGCTCATTCAAGCTGTCTGAAGCAGTTCAGAGCTTCCGAAATGCTTCAGAAAAGCTTTGGATGTTTTGGATGCTTTAGACGCTGAAAGTGAAAGTTAGAAGAGGGAGGGGGAATGGGGCAGGGAGGGAGAGTGGGGTGGGTGGGGAGCGGGGGGGGGGGGGCAAGACTGACATGTGTAGGTGGCCAGTGAGAAGGATTTCTCTCTGGCTGCCTTTCCAATGACAGCGTCTGAGGGGAGGGACCTAGAAACAGCATAAAAGCCTCTGTTTGGAGGCATGCTGTGCCTTTTGCTAGCTTGTTCCCTCAGTAACTGCATGAGAAAGGTACTCTCAGACTCAGGCATCTCAGCTTGCTTGCTTTACTCAGTAGTTGAACTTTCCTGCTCCTTTTTTGTTGTTAGAAAGGATTGGGTAGGCTTTAGCTTATCTTAGCTTAGACTCTCTTAGTACTATTCAATTAATTTATTTCAATTTATATTTGCACTTCTTTGTTGTTGCAAACTTTGAAAAAAGAAAGCTGTGTTTTCCCTGCCAGTGTGATCTTTCACTGTGCAGGGAGGCACACAGATTGCACACATGCACGCACGCACACACGCGCACACACACACACACACACACACACACACACACACAATATAAAGAAGAAAAATCAGATATTCATAGGAGAAGAAGACAGACAGACAGCACACAATTTTTACATAGCTCTTAACACTGAAGCAAACAATCAAAGAAGAGGCCAGTGCACGCACGCAACAGAGGGAATACAACACACAGCCCAAAAGGAGTGACACACACACAGAGACCTTTTGCAGCACAGGAAAGATTAATATGAAGCATGCTGCAAAGGCAGGTGCGGGGGAGGGAGAGGGGGTAGGGGGAGAGCTACAGCTGCATCACCCCCAACACAGATGCTTTCTCTTCCCAACCAGCCATGACATCAGTGCTGCCAGTGGAAGCCAGGAGGTGGGAGCAGTGTCTGCACCTGATGTCCCTGCACCTGTACCACCTCTTCTCAGTCCAGAAGTAGGCACCAGCAGTGGAATCACTGTCTCCTTCACCCCAATGTCATCTCTCAGTGTGAGCCTCCCACTGCCAGAGGAGGAGTTGGAGCTGGAACCAGGGATGCTGAATGTGCTGGCTCAAACAGTTCTGGGGACTGAGGGGGAATCAGAGTTTGTGCTCCACACTCCTCAAGTTTCCCCTAGACCCAGGTCTTCTCCAGAAAGCAGCACCTTGGAGGAGGCTGAGGTTGTGGAGTCAAGTGGCTCAGCTGAGATGGCTCCTCCTGCTGTGGAGCCTCAGTCTGCTGAGGAGTGGGATAAGGCAGGATCCTCAGCCTCAACCCAGAAGCAGGGGAGTAGTATAGTGTGGGAGCATTTTGAGCTGGCAGATGATCCCAGGTTTGCCGTCTGCCAGCACTGCTGAAGGCACATGAGCCAAGAACGTGAGACACTTCACCACAGCGATGCTGCTGCATCTGAGGAGGCACCACCCCCTTGCCCTTCTTCCTGCTGCTCAGCCTGGCACCAGTGCGAGTGTGCTGAAAGGGAAGTCCCCTGCTTGCTCCAAAGCCCCCTTCCCCCAAAGCAGAGACAGACCACCCTGGACCAGTGGGGAAAAGGTGGACAGAAAGGGGGGAACATTCCCAAGGCGAACAAGATCACCCAGAGCATTGGGGAGATGCTTGCTCTGGATAGCCAGCCCTTTTCCCTAGTTGAGCGGCCAGGGTTCAGGCAGTTGGTAGCACTTCTGGTCCCATCTTACAAAGTGCCTGCATGCACCACCTTTAGCAGGGCGGTGGTGCCCTCCCTGTATGAGGCGTGCAGGGAGTACTTGAGGGAGGAGCTGCTCAAGGCAGGGCCACAAGTAGCTTTGCACTTCACCTCTAACATCTGGAGCAGCCAGGGTGGTGATCACGCCTACCTCTCCCTCACGGGGCATTGGTGCGATCAGTCAGGCCACTGTACTGCAAGCAGAGGTGCGCTCTACAGCAAGCTGAGGTGCTGGATGAGGCCCACACAGCAAGGGAGATCATGGGGGCCATGAACCACGTGGTGCAGGGGTGGCTCGTTGGGCAGGCTGAGCTCATCCATGGGTTCATGGTCACTGTCAACGGGGCCAATATGATGAAGGCTGTCCGTGATGCCAACTTTGTTGGCATTCGCTGTGTGGCACAGAAGCTGCACCTAATAGTGAGGAATGCCTTGGAGGGGGACAGGGCTGCAGGTGGCGGCACAGCCACCACTACTGCTACAAGCCACCTGATTTTGAAATGCAGGAAGGTGGTGGGCTACTTCCACCATAGCATCAAGGGGGCCAAGATGCTGTGGGAGAAACAGGCAGAGCTGAGCATCCCACAGCACAACATCTTGCAGGATATGGACACTCAGTGGAACTCCACATACCTGATTCTCAAAAGGTTGGTGGAGCAACAGAAAGCCATCCATGAGATGGCCTTGTTTGGGTAGATTGGGATCAGCAGCTCCCTGAGCAGAGCTGAGTGCGGTACCACCTCCCAGATCTTGCTGGTCCTCAAGCCCTTCCTTGAGGCCACTGAGACCCTTAGTGCTGGCAATGCCCTCCTCAGCCAGGAGATCCCTGTAATGAAGGAACTGGAGAACCAAATGGAGAAGTTCCAGGGGATCAGTGTTCCTGGCTGGGGCAGGCCATTGTCACCAGATGTGCAGGCACTGGTGAGGCAGCTGAAGGAGGGCATCAGGAGATGGCTGGATCCCTTGCGGTTCAGTATGGTCCACATGATGGCAGGCATGTGTGACCCGAGGGTGAAGGGGAGCATGTGCACTCGCAGCACCAAAACCCTCAATTACTGGATGCAGGTGCTAGTCAAGGAAGTCAGGAAGGCCAAAGTGCAGAGACAAGGGGATGTGGAAGAGAGGGATCCACTTTCCCATGCCAGTACTCCCAGCACTCCTGGCACCAGAACCAGCCAGTCTCCTCCATGCCAGCCACTGCCTATGTGGGCTATGGGCATGGCTTCAATGCTGGGGTCTGACCGCACCAGACCCCAACCTTGGGCAGGTAGCGCCAAGGCTTTGGTGGCTATCTATCTTGCTGAGGATGTGGAGCCACTGGACTGTGACCCCTTGGCCTACTGGCCAAGCCACAGCCAGATGTGGCAGGATCTGGCCTGGCTGCCCAGCAACAGCTGTCCTGTCTACTGACCAGTGTTACAAGCAAGAGGGTGTTCAGCATTGCTGGGGATGTTGTCACACCCCACTGTACCTGCTTGGATCCTGCTTTGGTGGAGCAGCTGGTGTTCCTAAAGGTAAACCTCCCACTGCTGGGGTTCCCCAAGCTCCACCTGCAGATGGACTGAGTGCTACCCTCCTCAATCCGTCTGCACCAATTTCCTTTTTTGAGTTTTTTAAAAGCTGAATAATGCCCCACCCTCAGCTGGAGGGGGCGCTAACTGCATCACCAGCCAGCAGGGGAAGAACATGTCCCTGCTGAGCTCATTCCCCTGCCAGGATGAACTTGGAGGTATGGGATTAGGGCTATGGGGAGGGCGGGGGCCCCAGGTCCTGGGCATGGCCACTAAAACTGCACCTTGCCAGGGTAGGAAGGCCTGGTGGGACTGCTGGTGGTGCTGCAGCCCCATAAATGCCAGGACCAATTATTCCCTGGTGAAAGTTGGGTAGGAGACACCATAACCTACAGCTAACACATGCACGCACAAAGTCCTGGCTGGGGAATGCCCTGCCTAGACCTGTCACATCTTTGCTGGTTGCAGTGCAGTTGTGAGGCTCCCGGTGAGCTCAGCTTAGCTGCCTGGGATGCCAGCTTTCAGGTTGAAAACCCCTTTGTCAGGCTGAGGAATTACCTGCAGTTGGTCCTGAATGGAAGGAATAGTAAAGAAGCCAGAGGCTGGCCTGGCCTGCAATGCAGGCAAGAAAGCCTGTCAGTAAAAATGGAAATGGAGGTGTCAGGGGGTGAGGGACAGGCTGGGGTGGGGGTAGGGGGGAAAGGGGAATGTAGCAGCACAGGTAAAAGTGCAGAGGTGCCTGGGGTGTCAGATGTCCAGCAGGTCGCAGTGTGCCAGAATTCCACTGTGTTACCAAATTTGCCCATTACTTTGGGGTGTGCTCATTTATTAGGGATAGTTTCTAGGGACTTGGTGATTCTGTCAATGTGCTGCTTGTGTTACTATACGGAGCTGTATCTCTCCCTTCTGCAAGCCCTCACCCCCAGTGGAGCTATCTTGCAGGACGCAATCTCAATGGGACTGGATTCCTCCAGTCACCAAATCAGTCATACACACAAACACACACAAATTAACGTGACGCCTGACCTGGCCGGGCTGATCAGCATGGACAGGCTGACACTCTCATATGCCAAGAATCAGTTCATAAGAGCAACAATAAAATGCAGTCAGACACAAGCACACAGGTAAACAGAATCCCTCTGAATCCGGCTGGGTGTCCAGCTGATACCCTCATGGGCCAGCATTCAGTTCATAAGGGTACGTCTGAGTCAAACTGGGTCAATCAGCCTGTACAAGCTGATCCCCTTATGTGTTTCAAACTCAGCACGTTCCAATCTTTGGCCTCTTGATGAGCAGACCCCACAATAATTTGGGCTTCACAGGGATCTTTAGCTTAGGTAAAAGAAGCGTTGCTGCAGAGCACGGGAGGAAAGAGAAGCACAGAAGGAAAAATATACCCAATTACTACCAGTTTGACTATAAAAGTTATTTATTGCTAAGCATATGAAATATATAATAGTACTAGTAGTAATAGACATGCAAAAGAAAAACAAACACAAACAATGACAATACTACCCTGGTTTCACTAAGTATTTGGGGAAACTTAGCTCAAGCTTAACTAATACAGTTCAGGTTCAGAAGTTTATGCCTAGAGAGAAGAGAGAGAGTGCTGGAATCTCACCTAGTCCAAGATACTCAGGCTGCAAAGCTGACAGGCACAGTCTGTAGCACAATCCTTGAAGAGAGAGACGATCTGTTCTTCCAGCGTCCCAAGAACGACAGGGGATGGTGTCAGCACAGGAGGTTTCTTCTTTCCTTTTCCTCTCCTTCTCCTTTCCTTCTTCTTCTTCTTCTTCTTCTTGAAGCGCACACACTTTTTACAGATTTTTATACCCTCAGTTCAGCTGCTTTGAAGCATCCTTAATTGTGTAAATCATCGTCTTTTCTATTGACAAGGGGTTATCTGGTTTGGAACATCTCAAGAAACTGATTGATAATCAGGAAACACTTAAAATTAGGGAGTAACCCAAATACTTGGGAGCCAGCTTGAAATTCCTGTGGATGGCAGATATACTGATGGGATATCTCATGGTTTCTTCAGGAACAAAAGATAGCTTGCAGCATCAGGATTTTGGATTTTTACTTGTTGTGCACAAGCCTCAGCTTAGCATGACTTTCCCAGATTTTACTATAGTCTTTTAACAGACTTAAAGCAATTATTGGGGTGCTCATAACCTTTTGTGGAGAGGACTCCCACCAGTCGTCTCGGGAAAGGTATGACAACACCTGTGATTAGGGCTCCAGCAGGCTGGATGCTGTGATGAACCCTTAACCATTGTTCAAATGTTGCCCATACCCCCTCTGACTCGATCTCTTGCCTCAGCATTCCCTAACCTGGCAACCGAGTTTTAGTCAATCAAGTTTAAATAGGCCTCCCATAGTGGGACCGAGGAATGTACGGCCCGAGATGCCTATTAAACTTAGAGCTGTGTGTGTGTGTCTGGGGGAGGGGGAAAGTCCTTAGTAAATCCAGATTAGAACTGGTCTGATAAATGCTGAGCTGGGTGTGTGTGAACATGGGTTGATTAACATTTGAAGCACAGATTCCCCATCATGCAGTGCTCCCCTGCTTCTCTGGTCCCAGAATTCACTGCAGTCTCTGCTTCAGGCTTTCTGTTCTCCATCTCTCATGTAAATGAATGGTCATCTGGTTCCATCTCGGATGTAAATGAGACCTAGGGCAGTTGGTTCACTCTTGTCACCCTTATCTTGAGGGTCTTAGGTGCGTCTCTCACTGCATCTTAATCAGTTTCGTTTAGGTAGAGGAGGGGAGGGAGGGGGGGTGAGTCCTTTGTGAGTCAGACAGACTGCATCCTGTGCCAGGGTTGCCCAAGAACACAGAGCTGAGGCGTAACAACTGTGTATATTGAGTCCATGAGTTTCTGTACCTACTACCTAGGAGGCTGATGAAGTACAGTTCATAGGCCCAGCTCTGAAAAGTGGTTTCAGTTGTAATTTGTTCCCTCTCAGGATCAGGCCTGAGAGACTGGAAGCAGAGTGTTTTTTTGGTGAGGAATGTGCCCCCACAGGTAGTTGGGTTTTGTTGTCTTTGATAGATTCTGGTGTGCATTTTGTGGGGGTACTGGAGATAGTTGGCACGTTTTGTGTTTTGAGCTGTAGGAATTTAGCTTCAGCTCTGGTGATGAGGTTAGGTTCTTGTTTGAATGAACAAACCACTTTGTACCACAGAGCTGGGCCTATGAACTGCACTTTATCAGCCTCCTAGGTAGAAGCTACAGAAACTCATGGACTCAATATACACCGTAGAGTTCTGGCACACTGTGACCTGCCAGACATCTGACACCCCAGGCACCTCTGCATTTTCACCTGAGTTGCTACATCCCCCTTTTCCCCCCTACCCCCTCACCCCAGCCCGTCCCTCCCCCCCAACGCCTCCATTTCCATGTTCACTGATTGGCTTTCTTGCCTGCATTGCAGGCCAGGCCAGCCTCTGGCTTCTTTACTGTCCCTTTCATCTGGGACCAACTGCAGGTACTTCCTCAGCCTGACAAAGTGGTTTTCAACCTTAAAGCTTCCAAAGATACATTTTTTTAAGTACTCCTTTTTTTTTCATAATACACATATAGACATAAAAACACAAGATAAGCCATCACACATCATGAATAACATCATATGTCCAACACAACACAACACCTTTAGTTCTTGCTGTCAATTCCCTTATAAAAAGAAAGGCTCTGTGACAGTTCTTTGGCTACCTTTGATGCTGCTGCTCATGCTACTGGTGTTGAGCCAGCTAAGTTATTTTACCTGTTCTCACGTAAATTGGTGGACTAGGCGTGAGGCTGTAGGGGAGGAGGAGGCCTCACTGGGGCATACTGCCTTGTTGTGCAGGGGCCCTAGTGCTGGGAAGGGTGCACCTTAAAACACACACAATGTCACCCACCCACATCACAAGTTTTGCCTGTCAGCAGCCAGAGATGCAGGGCCCCAGAAGACAGACTCCCCCAGCAAGACACACACACAACTCGCAGGCTTTATGGCCTTAGCAGGGGCCAACACCCCTGCAGTTTTCAGCCCGCTGCACCTTAACACACACAGGGTCATCCATGTCACGAGTTTTGCCTGTCAGCAGTTTGAGATGCAGTTCTCCCCAAACCCCTGCACCTATCTTCTTGAATCTTGGCAGGCTTTGTGGCCTCAGCAGGAGCCACCCCTCCTGCAGTTTTCACCCCCCTGTGTTGTAACATACATGTGACATGAGTTTTGCTTTCAAGAATTTGGGGTGCAGTTCCCCCCAAACCTCTCCACTGATCTTCTTGGAACTTGGCAGGCTACATGCTCTCAGCAGAGGCTACCATTCCTGCAAGTTTCACCCAAATCAGAGACAAAACAACAAAGTTATACATATTTCCTTGATCCCCCATTATACCCTATGGTCGGATCTCCGAGGCGGCTCTGAAGCTTCAGAGCCGCTTTGGCCGTATCAAAGTGGGAACCTGGTCTGGAGCTCTGGATTGGATCACTGACATCTGAAGTGACTGGATCTGAAGCCAGATCGAATACCTGCCTACTCACACGGGCCTATTGCTTAACCCTGGAGGTTTGCTTTTGGAATAGATAGAATTCCAGATATATAGACATGGAAAGGGAGAAAGGATAACATTAACTCTGAATGCTGTAGATTTTCAAGAAACAGAAATTTCTGTCAAAGAGGAGGAGACAAGAATGAAGATTGATGATGCAGTAATAGAAACTGGAGCATGATACCAAAAAACTAGTTCTGGATGGTTAAAAGTTTATAATGTGTTACAGATGTGAAACAAACAACTGAAGAGCTGTATTGAGGTCTAAAATTGAATGAATCATTTAGATCCATGCTTGGTTTCAGTGAGGTTTAAGTTCACACTTAAGTCATATATTTAAGTGATTTGCTGAATTGGGGCCTAAGAACAGAAAACTGGCATTTGCCAGTGTATGAAAAAATGTGTTGTTTTTAAGTTCAGCAGAAGAAATTTTTTACTTTGTCAGACCTAGCAATTAGACTAGCTGGAGTATAAGAGCCAGAATGACTTCAGCACAGTTATTTTAAATTTAACCAGGTATGTGTGTGATCAGAATTTGTTTTTAGCTATTTAAGTTTAGAAATGATGAGACAGGAAAAGTAAATGTTATTTACTGCAATGAGGAGCATAAAGGGTTGTAGTTAAAATTGTGAAGAAGAGTGGGGGACAGGCAATAGCATGAACAATAGGTTTAAAAGACAGAGGGACTAGGATGGAAATTAGGATAAACTTTGTTGTAGAAGTATTTTAAAAAGACCCCCCAAATCAAAAACAGTCTGAAATGAACGTTGGGGCAAAGGCAATGAAGAGGTACAATATGGATTTTAACAGCACTTTTGGGAGCAGCCTAGAGGTAGAAAGTGAGGACAGAGCTGAGACAACAGGTGCAGAAGGAATAACTCCGTAACTTTATTTCTCTTATTTATTTTGATTTTGGATCTCCTTTCTTCCTTGCTAATCGGTTTTCTTCAGCTCTATTCCATCCATCCATTACAGTATCTCTTGCTGCAACTTCAATCTCTCTGCCCTCTCTCTTTCCCCTTTCCTTTCTCATTACTTTACTTTCCTAGTCCTTTGCTCTTCTCCCTGTTCAGATTGTCTCCCACAATGTATGATTTATACATATAATTTAAAATGAAAATGAAAAACAGAAGAAAAACAAAATGAAGACTAAGGAACAGCATTTTCCACTTATTGTCCTTCACCGGTCTATGTAAGGGTTTTGGGGACAGGCACTGTCTTTTTTTGTATGTTTGCACAGAGTTTTGTTCAGTAGGGATTCAGAACTAATTTGGGTTTTTAGGTGCTACCAGAATACAAATAATAAGTATTAATAATTGTCACACGGTGTCACAGAGCACTGAGGTGCCCTGTTCCCATAGAGGGGAAAACTGCTAGGGAAGAAGCCCTAGCAGGGAATAAGGAGCCCAGCTGTGGGTTGCCAGGGCAACCAGAGAAGGTCAGCTGACCCTAAGGGGCAGGGCCTGGCTGTTATAAAGCCCAGGAGCTGAGGCCAGAGGCAGTTCCCTGCCAGCAGCCAGAGAGTCAGGAGTTCCTGGAGTAATGATGTCAGAAGCAGCTAGAACCGCAGGTACAGCTTGACTGGAGTTGAGCAATGTTGTTGTAGCCAGGCGGCTTATGTTTGAGTTATACCCAGGAGGCTCAAGTTTGTGTTGCTGTTTGTTAAACCAACTGGTGGTTTGGGTGAGGTTATAAAGGGATGGAGGAGGCCTCATAGGGGACTCACAGTGGAGTGTGAGGACCCCAGCGCCAGTGGGCGCAGCACATGGGGTGCATAGACCCCAGCCCCAGAGAGGGGCATTTGAGAAGCCCCAGAGAGGGGTGTGGTGAGCCCCAGAGAGGGGAGCGCTATTGAGAAGCCCAAGTGTGGGCACGGCGAGCCCCAGATAGGGGGCAACATTATTAGGAAGCACAAGTTGGGCACGGAGAGCCCTAGAAAGGGGGCCACCTTATTGAGAAGCCCAAATGTGGGCACGGAGAGCCCCAGGAGGGGGCAGCATTGTAGAAAGGCCCCAAAAAAGAGGGCACAGAGTGAGAGGGGGCCGGAGGGAGCCCTAGCACCAGAGGGAGTGTGCAGTAAAAGAAGGAAGGCCCAGGGAGAACAGTAAGGGGCCAAATAGCGAGAGAACTGAGACAACAGTGATTCCCATCGATGAGGCGTGGACTGCAGTGTAGGGGAGGAAACAGAGCCCCAGATAGCGCCCCCTAGTGGCAGGGCAGTATAAGGGCAGACTCCTGCTAATTAATACTAATTCATTAATTAAGATCAAGGCATGGCAGGCAAATAGGCGGGCGGTTGCCCCAGAGACAGGTGTGGGGGCCACATTAAGGGTGGCCCTGAGTGGATACCTGTCACACATGGTTATATTACAAATGTATCACGCTTTACTTAATTTACCAAACAAAAAAACAAAGGACACCTCTCCCTAGGAAATCCCCGAAAAGAAGAATGCCATTTAAAATCTGCAGAAGGTAATCAAGCAAAATCAGTGTGGCTAGCTGCTTTCACATTATTTTGAAAATACAAGCAATTAAAAGCTAAGACATTAATAGTGGGGGACATTGTAAAATGGGTGCTTCCCAATGAATAAACAAACATGACAAGATTCTCAGCTGATGTAGATGTGCGTAAATCCACTGACTTGTTTAGAGCTATACACCTATTTACATCAGCTACAGGTCTGGCCCATATTATTCTAATCATGTATAAAGAAATGCCCAATTTATCACAAAACAAGATTCCAAACATTAACAGCACAGTCTTATAAAAATATGTTATTAGTGTTGTTGTTTGCTACCCCTGGGAATTTCCCTCTCTCCTCCAATTTCAGAGCTCCCTTCTCAGTTCTTCACATTCACAGTGCCTGCTTCCTTCCTCAGACCCAATGCAGAATGCATTGCATTTGAAAATTTGTCTAACTTTATTCCACACATTCAGTTGGTCCAATAAAAGATAACACCTAAAACCCCCACTGCCTCTCACGTAATTCCTGAACCATCATGGCTACATTGCTCTAACACTACTGTGTTATTATTACACATTAATGATATACCAATCAACTTAAAATGCAAATGAATTTAGCAGCCTACAATTATATAAGAGGGGTACATCAGGACCTGGGAGAACAGCTGTTCACCAGGGCTCCCCAAGAGATAACAAGGTCTAACAGCCATATATTCCAGGAAGGCTGATTTAGACTAGACATTTAAAAAAAGTTCCTTACAGTGCGTGTGTCCAGGGTCTGGAACAGACTCCTCCCAGAGGTGGTGCAAGCACCTACTCTGGACTCTTTCAAAAAACCATTTGGATATTTTTCTTGCTGGGATCACGCTGTCCCAGTTTACTTCCTGCCTATGGTAGGGGGGCTAGACTCGATGATCTCATGAGGTCCCTTCCAGCCCCTAATGTCTATGAAATCTATTAACAGAACCAAGCCACCTTTAAATGTATGAGACTACAGTAAAAGCTGAGTTATCTGGCACCTTACAAGCCGGCATGCTCTGTTAACCAGCATGCCAGCTTGTAAGGGAAAAGTGAAACTGTAAGTGCCCACTGTGGCACTTCCAGTTTTGCAGAGCTCCCACAGTCCGGGGCATAGCAGCCTGCATAGGTCCCCCCTCCCTGTCCCTCAGGGCCCATGGCGGGGGCAGTGATGCGGCGGGAGGGGTGGTGACACCCCAGATGTGGCAGGACAGGTGGTGGCCTGAACAGGCAAAGACATTTGTTCAGGCCACTCAGTTATCCAGCATATTTTGTTATCTGGCACTCTCTATTCCCCATGGTTGCTGGATAACAAACCTTTTACTGTACTATGTTTGGGACTATTTGGCCATTTAAAATTGAAGCAAGAGTTTAAGTCTTTGGAGAGCTGAGTTCAAAGTTCTGTCATAGATTGAAATATTGTATTTTCTTATCCAACATATTAGTTTGAACATAATAAGAATGTCTTAGCATCTAGTCCAGCTTTCTGTATAGATGCAGGATACATTCTTTCTAAGCAATCTCAGAGCAATGCCTCTTCTGCAAAGAGTCCAGTGGAGGACACTTTACAACTCCCCTAAGAAGCTTGCTTTGTTTTCTGCTGTTCTTGAAGTTAGAAAGCCTTTAATAGACAACTTTAGCAAAGGAATTATTTTGTTACCAGATAATTAGCTACTGTATTGTCTATTTAATAGTGCTTTTTTAAAAGAAAATATTTTGATACCTAAATCAAGATAACAATATCAGAGCATATTATAATATGCCTCAACATTCCATGGGTCAGTGGCAAGGCTGTAGTGTTGTGATGAAATATATATTTCATTATATTTGATAACAATAATGTATTTGTTTTGTGGGTAGTGTAAGGTTTGTGATGGCATCTGTTCATTTCTTTGCTGTAAAGTGTTTGTGCTTTGTAAATGGAGGGATAGCTAACTAAATTGGTTTTCTAAATCAGTTTTTAGATATATTGCAAATATGTCCTTTAATATATTTTCCACTCTGTGAGTCACTTCAGGTGCATTGGGTAGGTGGGAATATAAATGCACTCCTGGAGATGTAGTTGTGGTTCGAGAGATTTCACTTGCATGGAGCAAACACAGCCAGAATGTCATAAAGCACAAAGGAAGTGTGCGGAGAAAAAAATCCCCTCCTCTATAAAGACACTTTTCTGCATAGCTGTCTTCTGATACCATTAAGTGGGTCAGCTTTTCTTCTCCCCATTTAGCTGGCCACATTTTTTGGCAAGGTGTGCTCTTTAAGTATTTTAACAGGCTAAAAAGACCTGAGTTCTGGGTTTGTATTTTAGTTCTTTCTTGCTCTATAAACTAGAGACAGGACAAAGTAGAAAGAAATACTGTTATCACCATTTTATCACCATGGGGAACTGAGGCATCGTTCAGTAAAGTGACTTCTTTGTGGTTCTGCAGACAGTTTGGATCACAGGCAAAAATGAGTCTACACCTACTGCCTGAGACATTAATCACAGGACTATCCTTCCTCTCAATGCTTAATGGGCATGGGCACCCTTGACATACACCTTCAATGAATCCAGGGTTTAAAGAAGAATCACAAAACAATTAAGTGTGGCAAATGACCCATATAATTAAATATATGATCAAATTACTTCTCAAAAAACAAAGCTGAAGAGGAGGATGAACTTAATTGGAACAACAATACAGAATGGGTCCCAACTTGCACAAGTAACGAGGGTGTTCCTTCTCAAGGAAAGGAAACTGGAAAAAGTGAGTTTTTCCCCCCTTTCCCTTTATAAAATATACAAAATAGGCGTAGACAAATATCCCTTTTGCAATGATGAGAGAGAGAAATTACTAAATGATGATACCTAATCTTTAAAACCCTTTAGAATCCTCTATGGAGTATTTTTAGTGACAGGGTGAAGCCATTTGCTTTACCATTAGATATTCTACAGGATACCGTGCTCTATATTTTTACAATAGGTTGGCCTTCCATGAGCTATGATGCTGCTTTATTTTGCTAAATTTAGGGTATTCCTCTGAAAAATGATTGATCATGGCATTATATCTTTTGATGTATCTTCAGTAAAAATAAAATCTTCTTCGTAACCAGGATTATAGGAGGAGTCTTTGTTATGCAAATGACAAATTCTGTGCAGGTTTTGTATTGCACATTGAATGTTTTCCAGAACTCTAAAGCCACCTTATCTTTACTTTACAGAGATATGGTAGCAACACTGAAAAATCTTTTAGATATTTAGAAATTTAATGACTGCCCAGAACATAATTAAATAGGTAACAAAAGTTAGTGACTCCAGGGTTCTTTAACACTGAGGTTGTGTTTTACTTGGTGAATGCTGATCATTTTGGAGGGTATAAAATATATCTTCCCAGTTTATGTCAAAGAATTAGTGGATTTGAAACTCAGTTTCCACTTGCCTTGAACATTTCCTTTTCAGAGAGAAATTGAAAGGGTAGTGGCTAATGAGTTTCATTGATTCGCTTGCACTCTCCAATTCCTTTATATCAGCCTGCATTCTGATTAGGGGGTTGAACAAAATTCACAGAAGTATCTTTGGCTTTGCGATTTCGAGCTGTGGATGAATTTCAGGTAGCCATGTGTTTCTTTGTTAGGTTTTTAATGAACTTTTAATACGGCTGATATTGAGGTGCTGGTGGCTCATGTATGTGATGTGATTCATTTGTGGGTACTGTGTGGGGTTGTAATTGCTGTCGTGAATCTTGTGGGGACTTGCCATTCCTTGGTTTGAGTGTCTTGACACCTCAGAGTTTTATTGGCTCCATTACTGCTGATTTTAATTTGTCCTCATAATTCTGTCTTTGGTTTGCCTGTTCTTTCTGATGTAGATCATGATACAATTACTGTGTTGTTGTCATCGTTAGGTTAGCCTTCAGTGACGTGCTTTATTTAGGACTCCCTGGGAAGACAGTTCAGAACCTCCTGTTTAATGTATAGCATAGCACTCTACGTGACAAATGGGACAGGCAGATACAAGCAAGCTACTTGTATGTTTTAAATTGTGTGGAAGCTCCCTGTTCGCTTTTAGGTATAACTCAAGGTGTTGATGATCATCTATAAAGTCGTAAATGTCTTGGCAGTAGAATCATTAAGGCCTTACAGCAAAGATTTGTAAACATGGTTTGTAGTGCTGTAATGTTATTTGTCTCCAGCTTGAGAGAACATGTCATGCAACATTCTGGATACTGAGCCCTACACGCTTCTAACTGTAATTAATAGGACATTTAAAATATTATGCATTTCAAAGTTGAGAAGTACATTCCCCTGATGTACCAAAAACCAAAAATGTTTCAATAAGTGTTTATTGCATTCAACATTAAAGATAGATATAAACAACAGACAGTATAATACAGAACAGAACTTTCAGCACTGAGAGTATTACCCGTGGACATCGGTGGAAGGGTGGGTTTGGGTATTGCAGATTACTTTGGAACTTTCTCCCCCAAAAGTTTAATTAAATTTAGAACCGAGAACTTTTATGCTTAGCACAAAAAGAGCAGTTTCCGTAAAAATGAAACATCTGTGTCCTGATGTTGAGAGAACCAGTCGCTTACTGTAGTCTCTTGGTGAGCTTGTGAAATCAGCTTCTCTTGTCAAGGATAATATGTATGGATAAAATAAGTCAAAGCTAATTATATTCTATTTAACATTCTCATTTGCTTGTCGTAATTTATGCTGTTTGTTTACTTTTTGGACTTCACTCAGCTTGGTGTTGAAATTAGGCTGTGCATGTTTCTCATACATAACGCTTTCATCTTTTTCATTAAAGAAGTGGAAGGGACTATGTAATGCAAAGTAACTTTTTCATTAATTTTTTATTAATAATATTAATAATACTTAGCAATCACATAGCAGTTTACATGATTAAAGTACTCAAGAAGCATTAACTAATGAACCCATACAGCAACACCTATGAGATTTATAATGAAATATTACTGTCCCAATTTTGCAGATCAAAAGCTATGCCAGAGGGGTTAAGTGATGTGCCCAAGGCTACAGGGAGTTTTAGCTTCAAAGGCAGGATTACATCTTGGAAGGAAGTAACTGTAACCAGGAACATGTCCAGGCCTCATCTGCCTCCTGTATCTCCCTAATGATGTTAATCAGTGTCTCTTTAAGAAGAGGGTGGTCACTTAGGGTCTGCCAATATCATTTCCCTGCCAAAGTTAGTACAGCCACCGACAAGCAAGGCTCTGTCCACTTATACCCACTGTGCATATGACCAAGCACACACAAGAAAGCATGGATGGCTTGAGAAACTATTTTTCCATACCCTCACATGCCCCGCCTCCATTCCGTATCTCACAAATATTAATGAATTTATCATAACTCTCCTCCCACCATGGGTTGGGAGGAACTGTTATCTATTATTATTTGGAAACAAAGAGATGGCACAAGTTGTCTACATCTTCTACCTTTCTAAAGCTGCATAGGGGAACAGAAACATGATCCATTATTATAGTATGAAAAAGAGGTAATTGTCATCTTAATATATTTTCATGAAATTTGGGCATTCACTTGGGATGAGCCTGCTGAATTCCGGTTATGCAGTTTGATTTTCAGAAGTAATCCAACCAGGCAGTGTGATGCACAATCTCATTGCTTTTCAGTGCATCATATTTGCATGGAGCTTTGTCATGCATTGGATCGTGCATATTATGTTTTGTATTTTTAATAAATAGGAACACTACCATTTATTTGACCATGAAAGATTCTTTAACAGCCTCATGTAGCCAGTCATATTTTTTTTCATGTAGTTGAATCTTGATAAGCTGCTTTCTTGTACATTTCTTATGATTTCAAGGGGAAGAATAAATCATTCCTTTTGAGGCACTGTCTAGTATGGGAATTCATGCCAGTGTATCTATATTGGTGTAATTACACAGGAGAAAACCCCTAATGTACATGGACTGTATGAACTCAAATCGGAGTTTATACTGCTTAACCTTAATCTGGTAACCCACCAAAATAAACTACATTACTTTGTCTTACTTTGCACGTGTGCTGAATGTCTGTCTAGTTTGGCCCTATATAATTGAATACACGTAGTTACACTGGTTAAATTTCCTTAATACAGAATATGCTACAGCATATTACTCTCTACTTTCTTCCTTCTGAAAACCAGTCAAAAGGGTTCCTGGTTCAACTGGAGGGACTGGCTAAGACAGTAGACAAAGGCCATGATTTTTTTGTTGCCCTGCACACTGTATTATAATTTTCATTAGTACAAAGTGGGTGTAACACGGCCCCATTTTCATTTGGTAGTACTTTACCCCCTCATTTATACTAGTATAATGACTATGCAAGGGGCAGGACCATTTGAGATCAAACAGGAGGGCTCAGAAAACCATGGTTTAATTCCTGGCTTTGTGTCATACTTTCTGTTTGACGGTAGGCAGCTGTTGCCTTTCTGTCCTTCAGTTCTCCTACTAAAAATGAAGAGGATGGGTTTGTGAGAGTGGGCACATGGGGGTGGGGGGTGCAGGTTCACTCATTCTGGCTGCTCCAGCTCTTAAAGCAACAGCAGCCGGGAACTGTTTCAGAATTCCCAGCATAGCAATGCTGCCAGTGGGGAGCGATTCTGCCACTCCTCCTAATTTGGTGCCCAGGGTAGGTGCCCCTCTTGCCCACCCCTACTAGTGTTAGGAGAAGTTTGTGAGACAATAAATACGTAGGACCAATACAAATGATCCAACTGCAATGAGTCAGCAGGGGGTAGGGACTTGCAGTGGAGCAGCCTGATGCATGGTAACTGTCCATCTGCCTGCTGTTACTTTATGGCAGTGGTTCTCAATCTTTTTAGAATAAAGGCACCCCTGAATTTAGTGGCATCCCAGTTGAGAATCACTGAGCTAGAATCTTGCTGGTGCCAGGTGAAGGCCGTTGGATCAGGACCTCATACCACCATCCCCCTCTTTTCACTGTCTGACCCCAGTCTGTACCTGAAGGGCAAGCACAGCTCCCATTGCCAAGGCTGTTCCCCATCGGGGTCTCACATGACAGTGACTAGAGCCACCTGCCTCTGTGGCCCCTCCCACCAGTCCTGGGAACCTGGGAAGGATGTGGGGACAGATGAGCTGGCCTGAAAGCATAGCTCCGCAGCCTCATGTCTATCTGCCCACCCACGGTACAGCATGCTTCTCAGTTTGAGGGCAGCTGGCAGTCACCCCATCTGAGAATCACTCCTTTATGGCAGTGGTGCCCAACCTTCTGATCCTGTGGGCCAGAGAGTGGATCAGGGTCAGTCCTGTGGGGGGGGTCACCTTAGGGGGTCAGTCCATGGGCCTAATCTGACCACGTGCTAGCCCAATCTTGCACTGGCCCGATCCAACTCCACACCAATCGGATTGTGTGCCAGTCCAATCCAGCTACATTCTGCCCTGATCTGGCCACACGCCAGCCCAATCACACACTGCCCCTATTTGGCCATACATCAGCCTGATCACGCACTGCCCTGATCTTGCCTGCCTGGATCCAGCTCCTTGTTGGTGTGATCTGACCCATAGGGCTGTGTTATGTGGCCTGTGGGGTTTCTTATGGGTCCAGAAATTTGGCAGCAAGTAATGTTGCCACTGTTCACCGGGCCAAATTTCTGGACTTTCCCTGCAGGCTGGATGACCTGGCTTCAGAGGAGAGGATGAATTTGGCCTGCAGGTGGGTGGGTGAGCACCCCTACTCTATGGTAAAAAAAAGCCAAACTGGAATAGTTTAGACCTATTTCATTAAGGGATTATATTTTAATTATGCCAGGGTCAAAAAGAGCAGGCAGACAGTTACTATTCATCACCTCTGCAGTAAGTCCCAGCTCCATGTTGCCTAGCTGAAATGTCATCATTTGTCCATGCTCTTTAAAAAGAAGTAAGAACTTTGCTTACGGTGGTGGTGATCTGTGAAAAATGCTTGAGGGATAAAAGAAGAGAGGCAACGGAAAATATGTGAATAGAGATTTTTTTTTTTTTTTTAGCCAGAAACAGAGCACAGTTTTTGTCTGTGGAGTTTACTTCTTTTTATTTTATTGAAATGAGGAGATGCTATGTAAGACTTTACAAAAGTGTTCTGAGCATTCTTTTCTATGATAATCTAGTGTGACTTAAAGCTATGGTGATCAAGAAATTTCCACCCTGGGATGCTTATTATGGTTATGGTGTGAAACAACTGATCCTATTTGTGACAGAGTCTAACACTGTGTGACTCAGGAAAACTGTTTTTGAATGAGAAATTGCTTTCATGAAAAGATGACTAATTTGTTGTTTATGAATACCAAATTCAGAATTCATAAAGTGTGAATGTGCCCCCATACTTGCCAATATCAACTTTACTCCTGAATGACCAGTCCCATTTGTATAAAGCTACATAATTATCTCTGTACTTGAAAAATTTGTTATGGGCTATTTTGTGTCATCCTTGTTTAGGCAAACACTCACTGAGTTCTCTGCATACTTCCAAGATCATTATAATAAAGGCCAAAGAGTATAGCACCTCTTTCTTTTTTTTTTTAGCAGGCATAGTAATCATACTACTTTCTCTCTATACCCAAATTTAGATCTCAGATCTAGAAAATGCCTGGAGAATAATTTAAAAAAAAATAACAACTTTTTAAAACAATGCAGTTTTCACTTTTTCCAGTGGGAAATTTTTTTCTTTTCATTGTAGGAAAATTTGGAAGTTCAAATGCCCTTTTTCTGAAAGTCCTTTCTAGACATGTACTATCCATACAGTACTCTGTATAGAGTTGGTTTTTTTCTGTTACAATGCTACTGAACTTAAATGATTTTAACACAAAACACTGATGCTTAAATTTGTTCAGGGATTTTTTTTTTAATTAACCTCAGCCTATCAGACATCATTGTTAATATAAGCTGGAGAAGCATTTTTCTAATGAGTTAATTTCCCAACGTGGAAGATACTTTGCATTTAATATTATCCTAATTCTATCAAGCTGAAAGGAAGAGATGCCGCTGACATTGGTACATATTTGCCTGATTAAGCACAAGAGTCAAAGATTATAATTTTGAAGAAATGCATAGTAAATCTGTTGTAAAATATAGTCACATTATGCTATTTCAAATATGCTGTAAAAACTATAGAGGACAGTTCAGCTAATTTTGATTTATAAAACGTAGAAATTACACTAGGATGAGATCCTTTCGTCTTTAACCCGATATTCATTATATTCTGAATTATTTCATGATATTCAACCAACCTTTTCAACCATCCACCATTCAGTAGAAGGGAATGAGAGTTCTATAGGATGCTTACCAAGAATATTAGCTCACAAGTGGGCAGAAGCCAATATAGATCCACCCAAAACTGGTTAACTGTCAAGATGACACATAGTTGAAGCCAGAGTAGATATGTACCTTATAGGCTAACTAAGTATGATCTTTAGGGAGAAGAAGCTTTCAAGAACTCAAGATAATTTCAGAGCTGTGTGTAAAGTGGAATGACTGATTTGAATATAAAGGTGGGAAAGGAGAAGGGAGAGTCAGGGAAGGGAGAAAGGTGGGGAGGGGACAGCAAAGAAGAAAAGAACCCATAGAAACAAAGGGGTCAGAAAAGCTAATCCAAGTAATGGTATATGAATCGGTAGTCTCTGTTTAAACCATACTTAACACAGTCCAGTTTGTGGATGATTTTTCGTTCTACAGTTCCCCATTCAAACTGTTATTTATTTATTTATTTATTTTAGTATTGATTTTTTGCATATGAATAGCAATCTTGAGGTCAGCAACATGTCCAAGGAGGATTAAATGTTCTGCCACAGGCTTTTGTGTCTTTCTGCACCTGATGTCAGATTGGTGTTCATTCATTCTTACATTAGCATCACCGCATCTGTTCCATGTAGACAGCAGAGGGACAGTGTAAGCAGGTGATGGTGTGTATGACATTGGTAGAGGAGCAGGTGACTGAACCTCAGATGTTATACTTATTCAGTTCAGTGATGATACTGTTTGTATTGATGGGGGGGGGGGGGCAGGGGGAGGGTGGGGCACAGCATGGATTTGGGTCCATTGCAAGACCTGGTGCCTCAGTGAGGATAGGAGCTAGTCTGTTATTTCAGCAATGCTGTTTTAAGTCATTTTCACTGCCAGGTGGTAATGGTAAAGGCCATCATTGCATAATAAAAATAGTGATTTGAATATTTGCCCAGGAAGTGTGAGACTCACGTAGGAGGTAGGAAACCTGGGTTAAAAGCCATCCTCTGAAGGGGTTTTAAAATTGCATCTTCCACATCCTGGGAGAGTGCTGTAACAGTCACAGTTGGTCTATATAAAAAAAATATTGTGAGGGAGGGGGCAGGTAGAAGGAGAGAGAGGGGAAATGCTCTCCACTTCTCATCTTGCTACTGAGAAACCAAAAATGCAAGAAGAAAGCATTACCACACTCCTGTAATGAAGACAGTTCCCATGACGGAAGATGTCACACTTCTGGCCTTTGTTCCCAGAATTCTTTTTTTTAACGAATGTTTTATATAAAATGCATGAACATCATGTATCCAATAGACTTAGCAAAAACAGAATTTCTGCTGGTGTGGTGCTTCTCCACTGGGTTTTGTGCCCCAGATCTGATGATGAAGTTCTACCTCTGTGTCTAGTGTTTTGTATTGGCTAGCTCTAGACTCCTGCCTATTCAGTGCACATGCACTGCAGATCTCTCTTCAGATGTACCTATTTCTCTCCATTAACACTTTAGGGACCCAGGGATCCTAATCCTGCTGGTCTGAAATAAGGTGCCTGTTTTTCAAGATTTGCAATGCCTAAGTATGGGCACCAATAAAGTTGATCTGGATCTGGTCCTAATCAATATCCTTCTATTTATAATAGGAGTAGTGATACTTGTCTACCTGTGGGAAGATCTTGCTAGTGAACTCACATAGGAAATAGGGTTTTTATCTATTAAAAATCCCACATATTTATCCTTGAGTAATTTGTTTTTTAAAATAAATGTTATGTACATTTATATGAAAATTGTGTGAGGGCCTGTAGTTCTCAGAAAAATTGTCATGCTGAAGATTTTGAATGCCTCCGGTTTTTTTTAACAGGAGTGTAAGTTGTAGCCGTGTTGGTCTAAGGACACAGGCAGACAAGGTTGTTTGGGTGAATCTGATATTTTTTATTAGACCACCTTAAATAGTTTATTTTTAATTCTCATTAAAACTGAACCTTCCTTTTGAGGGAAACACTGAAATTACAGCTATATAATCAAAGCTACATGGATACTATGCTGGAATTCCATCTTTCAGTTTGTTCTCTATTAAAAATAGAAAGGAGTGACACACGTCTCTTAACCCTACTCAAATGTAAGCCTATTCAACTCCTATATGTCCTCTACAAACTATCAACTAAGAAACGAAGGATAAGTTATGGGCCACATCAAGTTTGTCAACAGAGTGAACTTAATCAATTTTCACAAAGATTAATGTCTAGGTTATAGGAATGAAAGGATTTAAAAATAACAAATCAGTTTGAAAAATACAAATAATCAGGAGAACAGAATAAACAAGAATGGTATAGTAAATCTCTGCTGTAATCAGAAGAAATAAATTCCAGTACTTATATTTAACTATCCACATGAGCTTTTTGTTCTCACAAAATATTTTTCAAGGTAGATATGTAATTATGGTTATAGGCAAGCAGGCTATTATAGCTAACAGTACTGTTATTAAATAGTATTTAATTTAACCAAGTGTAGTTTGATCTGCCAATCTGTCTTAAATTTTAGGTCTAGTGATCTAAAAGTTTGTACAAAATTTGCAACCATTTTAAACATATGGGGGAACTGGGGTTTTTTTGCATTAATTCCTTCCTTCTCAAAGACTGCTTATCTTAACCACAATCAGAAAAAAAGATGTTTTATCCCTAATTATATTCTAAATTAGTTTATATTTACTTATGACTTTAAATGCTTTTCTCACTATGGAAACTGTATGGTTCCCGGAAAATTATTCAGAGAAACCTGAAGTGTAGAGATTATACTATCTTTTTAAATTTTATGCAAGTTTAAAAACCAAATTTTATTTATAAAGGAGTAACCAATTTTAAATTTCTGTATTTTTTGTTAACAGAGGCAAGTACATGCTTTAAAGTAATTTGTTTGTCAACTTGACAGTGTTCTTTTAAATACTTCCTGGGAAAATATACATGAAACATTTACTGTGGCGTAGACAAATAGCTCCTCAATAAATGTTTCACATCTACACATTCAGGGCTCTTCTGCAGAGTAAACTAATCAACTCCACAGCCAGTTAGTACTTGTAAATACAAGTACTATCCTGCTGAGAGTTTTTTACTCCACAGCACCACACATGTTGATGCAGCTGGCTAGGGCACAAGGGGCATTTATACACATACATTTGCTCTGATGTGGCAGTGATCCAGCGCATCAGAGCAGACTCAGTTAATTGAGTCTGCTCTGCACGTGAGCTGACGTGCCCAGCGCTGCATCATGTACATTTGTATAAATGGCAAAATGTACATCACTGCTGAGAAAATGGTGGTGGTGCACTTTTGAACTAAAGAACCTTTGATGTGTTTTCATTCAAAAACGTGCCACTGCCATTTTCTCAGCGCTCATGCACATTTTGCCATTTAAAAGTGCCCGGTGCTGTGGTGCAAGCATGTGTCCAAATTCCCCTGGTGCCTCAGTGTGGGGGCTGCCTCCTGGCTAGCCCTGCACTGGAGCACCCTCATGTCCCAGCCAGCCCCTCCACAGCACATTGAGCCAGGTCGGAGCAGCCCTGGGCTGGTAGGCTGACCCCCTGGGTGCTTTGCCAGCCGGTGCTTCTCCAAGTTATCCAGGGTGTTAAGCTAAAGGTTTGATCATAATTGACTCCTAACGCCCCTGGCAGATGTTACATTTATTGCAAGATTAACACATTAATTTTGCGATAAATCATAACATGCCACATGTACAAGCAATTTATCACATGATAAAATGTTAAATGTACTGCAAAGCTGTCATTCTTTAATTTGCACATGTGATCTATATTATTTAATGGGAGTTTCAGGAGCCTAGCCTAGAGAGCCATTCCCTAGGGCTGGGCTGTACCCATGGCCTTTAAACATGTACACCCACAGATACCCAACAGTGGTAAGTTTCTCCCCAACCTTGGGCTCCTCATATAACAGCATGTTCAAAGCTGGTTTGTGCAGCTGGATATTTAAATGTCTTTTAAAGATCTAGACATGTGGGAAGCCTAATACTGGGGAGTAGCTCCATAATCCCCAGCTCCCTGACCTCAGACCATTAAAAGGCACCCATGCAGCCCAACTCCATTTGACCAGAAAAAAGGTCCAAACATGTATAGACTGTTGAACACTCTCAGAAACAATGTAGACCAGTCATGTCTCATTCCTGCCTAATCTGTTATGATACAAATCAGACTGAGGGGTGTGTAGACTCTACCTAACTCTCTAGATCTTTAGGGGGAAACAGACCATGTTGAAAGCACACATGGAGTTTAATGGAAAATGATAATAGTGGTGGTTTGCCCACTTCTTCCAGTCCTATAAATCTTGCTACTAGGTTGTTAGGCAAGAACAGATGTTGACTTACTCCCTTCTTCTGTACGAGACATCACCTAGCAGTCTCTGTACAGCAATTAATCATTTAAACCTTACATGGTATATAGTTTGTGATCCCTGCAACATTTCTACTGGAGTTCCACAGCACTTGATTGGAAATTGGTTGTGTTTGGCAAATCATTGCTGTCAGCTGGCCAGAGGCTGATACCAAAAGTCTTGTGTATTTTGCTGTTACATCAGAACAGATTTGGAGAGATCTATTGGAAATAAGACATTTCCAAGCAGCTGGCAGAAGAGCGCATTTGCTGGACAGGGCCTTGTTTCAGGAAGAAAATTTAAAACCTTTAAGAATATGCATCATGAGACAGGAGATGATTCTTGGTTTAGTAACTCCCCAAGAATGCACCCACTCTACACAGGGTTGAGGTGTGCTCCCAGAACTGATTATGGATTTGCATTAGACAATTATTTATTAAATAACAGAAATAACTCTGGTAGTGAGGCAAGACTATGGACTTCCTCTTGTCAAGCAAGTGCCCTAACCACTAGACTAGATACTAAGGGCCTCTCTTGTTTTTTCTTGCTTTGTCTCCATGTGTCTTGTATTTTTAGCTGTCCAGAGGACCAACTTCAACAGAAGACATGAAAGTTGCCAAAAGACCATTCAATAATCTAGTGGTTAGGGCAATGCCCTGGGAAGTAGGAGACATGTGTTTGAATCCCCTTATACTGAAAACAGCCTAAAACACAAGTCTCCCACATCCTCTGAACACTGTGAAAGTTAGGGGCATCACCAGCTATTGGCTTTACTAGTTAGAGTGATTTTGAATGCTCTGCTTTGTCCTGAACTCGGTGTTGTCACTAGTACTCAAGCAATAGGGCTGATCTATGGACACCTGATGGATTGTGGTTTAGCTGAACATTTGGTCATATTCAGCTCTCATCTGGACTACAATAGACTCTAAGTGGAAATTATACTCTTGACAGTTGAGCTGGATCTCTTCTGAGCACAAGCATAAGTCCACGATAGAGAAGTTTTCAGGTGAAAGAGAAGGTAGATAATGATTCTAGGCACATCGGCAGTTTGGGGCTTAAAAAATCCTTTTGGGGATTTGAGGAACTAAATCTTGCCTTAGTCTCATTTAGGTACTGTAACAGCAGGGAACTGAACTATTTATATAGGCAGCCAGGGTCAAAATGTCTGCCACAATCAAGCACCTGCTGGCTGCTTGTCTCTGGTCTTAAAGTGGCAGGCACAAACAGTGCTCTGCCACAGGTACCTATTGGAATAATTTGACTTTGGTCATAAAGCTCCTGTTAATTTTACCCACTCAAGTAGTCCAGTCAAGTTCAATGAGATTATTGGGTATATTTACACATGAGCTTTACTGCAGAGTAGACTAATTAGCCCTGCAGTAAAGCATCACTGTCTACGTATGTGCTGGTATTAGGGCACAGTAAACTAATTAGTTCTGCCCTAAGATAGTACTGTTGGGGATACTACTATTGTTACTCAAATTGCCAAATTGCTCAAATCATGAGCGAGACTCTATAAAGGGGGATAAGGCAGGGTGCTGTATTTATTGATCACATGAGTTAGACATAGAGGTTTGGGCACACCATTCATACAAACACACACAAATCATCACACGCATCATTACACGCAGGCATACGCATATACAAAACAACCATTTCATCCACACGTACACCAAATATAGTTACCAGCAATAGTTGCTCAATATCAGCCCAGGGTGACCAACCCGGGCTTACTGAGTAGATGATGATTTGAAGATAGCAGATCTGAAGATAACAGCTGGAGCAGGGTGAACAGATGCATCTGTGCTCTGATGAAACAACAGTAGAGAAAGAGACTCATCCAAGTTGGCATTTTCAAAGTGTTCTTTTATAGAAACTGGCATCCTTTGTTTCAGTGGTTTGGGGTTTTTTCATACCCAGCTTCTGTTTTTGTGGTTGTTCTTCTTTTGTCTTCAGCTTACCTTAGCCTTGGAGTGTTTTTGCTGCCTGTCTGGCAGGATGGGTGCATTCCTTCTCTTCATTATCTTCTTTGTGCTGTAGGCCTAAAAGGGATTCTTCAGCCATTAATTAATTAGTTTACTGATTGGTAACTTACATTTGGCGCCTTGTTGCTTACATAAACAGTTAAATCTTCTTTAATGGTCTTTATGCCATTCTCTCACCATTCACCCTTTTACACACACTTGTATATAAAGGCTATGCGGAGTTTATTTACTTATGTCAAGCAGAAGGATACAAAATGGAGTTTTCAAGTTGCTTCCAGGACAAGACTAACATGGTTATATTTCACTATTATTACACTCTATGTTAAATCAGCTACATTAGTTCAGTTCACGCTACACTATCTTACGATGGAGTCATTATGTGTGATCAAACACACTTGTAGATGGTGACCGTGGCTGCAAATTGCACCTGGTTAGCCTAGTCAGTTAGGGGCCAAATTCCTGCCTGACCCTTTTCCCTTAGCCAACCCCTCTGCTGCCTGACGCCACCACCCAGAGCCTGGGGCTGTGCCCTGGCGCCCCTGCCACCCCTTGGCTTAAATTGCTAGTGTCCCCAGCATAATATAGATGCTGAGCCTAGGAACAGTTCACTCTGGCTCAAACAGCTCCA
The DNA here is from genome assembly GCF_030867095.1 of Alligator mississippiensis. NCBI lineage: Eukaryota > Metazoa > Chordata > Crocodylia > Alligatoridae > Alligator > Alligator mississippiensis. Next base: position 72,601,230 of record NC_081827.1, read on the forward strand.
GAGTATTTTATTAATTGCAATTATAACTGATAACTCCAATTGTGCCTTGTTTCTCATTAATTGCACTTGTAGATGCACCCTACAAGCTGAAGATGAAAAGCTTAACTTGCATATGCATTATGTTCTTTGGTGAATCAGGGCTTTACTACTTGTCTCATAGATCAGTATAATGTATTTTCCTCTGGACATGCTGTTCATATATTATCTGTATATTCCATGGGTCAAATGTGCAGAAAAAGGTGGTTAGTAGGGCTGTGCAAAGCTTCAGTAGCCGATTAGATTCAGAGGAGATTCGGCCTGATTTGGGGACTGAATCTCCCAATCTGAATTGAATAGGGAGACCAATTAAAAGCTCCAAATTGATTTGAAGCATCCAAATCAATTCAGAAAAAGATTCAGAAAAGATTTGGTGATTTGGCCATAGACTAAACAAGCAGCTGACACCAGCCTCCAGCTGGTAAGTTTTTTGGGGTTGGGGGAGGGGGGAAGGAAGAGGCATGGGGGAGGGAGGGATTGGGGATGGGACATGCTGCCCAGCCAGGTTGGGGGGCACAGAACTTGGGAAGCGGAGTGAGGGGGTGCGGGATGCAGGCGCAGCTCACTCTGGGTGGAAGGGGACAAGCAGCACCAGGGCATAGCCCCCGCTCCCAGCACTGCCATGCCTGCCCACCTGTGCTCCCCCACACTGGGTGGCAAGTGGCAGCGGTATCTCCCCATGCCAGCTGACAAGTGGTGGCAGCACTCACCCCCTCCCAGGCTCCTCTGTGCTGGCTGGAAAGCAGTGGCAGCACCTGCCATGCCCCACTGGCTGGCCCGTAGCAACAGCTCAGAGTCCCCACTCCCAGTGCTTTTGTGGGTGTGGCAGTGCTGGGAGCAGGGGCTCTGCCCTGCTTCTGCTTGCCCAGCTGGCATGGGGTGGTGGGCAATGCAGGCATGGCTCACTCTGGGCAGAAGGTGGCAGCAGGGCATAACCCCAACTCCCAGGTCTGCTGTGCCCACACCAGAATCTCCCAGAGAATGATCACAGTCATAAAGCAGGGGATGAAGCTCCCTGCTGCCAGGGCAGGGGGACATTTTCCTTGCCTGGGCTCCAGTGGTGATGCCTGCCCTGGCAGTAGGAAGCTCCTAGGAGCAGGGAGCAATCTCCTGCTCCGTGCTGCCCAGCTGACTAGGAGCACATTTGCTCCCAGTCAGCTGTACTGTGTAGTAAGTAACCAGGAGTAAATTTGCTACTTGTATTTACTGGTAGCAGATTAGTAGTAAGTATCTGCACAAGTAGATAGTGAGGCTTACTGAGTAGTAATTAGTTCTAATATCAAGTAAAGTGTCTTTTGTAGCTGTGCCCACGGTGTCAAAAACAAAGTCATACAATATCAGCAGGTACTTTTGAAAATGTAGTTGCGAGCTCCTAGGCCCTAGTCATTCAACAAGCAGGGACAGAATACAGGTCACCTGAATCTTAATCCATTATACTATTTGACTATTCTGTTTCCTTAAAGAACAATGACTTTACACAAGCAAGTATACAGGAAGAAATTTGCAACCATCCTGTGTATTATTCACTCTCTTTTTGTTAGTGACAGTGTTGAAATGTACTACAAATGAATCTCAGACTCATGGCAATCACCACAGGATCAGTGATCAGCAAGCCTTCCACCATCCATCGTCCTCTTGCTGATGGTATTACCTGACCATGTGTGAATCACTTGAAGAGACTGGCTAAATGATACCTTCAAGCTGCTTGTTAAATTACAGATCGAGACCCAGAGGTAATAAATCTAAAGCAAAATAGTTTTCAGACATACTTATAGCAAACTTTATTTAGTCCAGGAATAGGATTACATTTTATAAATACTGCTATGGACCCACTAGCTCTGAGGAGCATGACCCTCAAACCATCTTTCAGACATATCACCATGCTCTCTAGGTGAAAGATGACCAGATTTCATTTATTTAGATTTATTCATTGTAAAAATGAGCACAGATAGAGTAATGATAGATTCACAAAAGATGCCAGAATTCACACTTTAGGAAGTAGTTCCTTCAATAAATGGTACAGAAATTGTATTTTTAGGTTATCTAGGAATCAAAGAGGTTGAACAAATATAAAGAGAATATTTTAAATATTGGAAATAACTTAGAAAATTACCCACAATGAAGCAGTGATTGTGTGTCAATCATTGGATCAAAAGATTTGAGAGCAAAAGATTTTTTAAACAAGATTTTAATTACAATGCTTAATAACTCCAGATACAGTAGTTAGCCACAATATTTAAAGCAATTAATGTTTTGTCACAGTACTCATAGGTCACCACAAATAAGGTAATGTGAATTCATAGCAGTATTATGTGAATAATGTGAGCAGCCATTAAACTGAACAATCCATTGATTGAAACCTCATTCTGTACTAATGTAGCTTTTATGTTAAACCCTCAGCTCTTGATGGGTATCCATTAAAATGAGTTTCTTTACCTCTGAAATACTTGAGCATCTTAACATTTTATTAGTTTGCCTTATTTAAAGCACAAGGAGGAAGAAAAAAAGTATTTTTTCAACAGATGGTGCCTGACATATGTATTAAACTTAACAGGTGTATTAAAACCCTGCTAGTCAGAACAAGTCTCTCTCCAGTTAAGCATGGGTTGCATATGCATGTATTTGTTTATCTCCTTATGGAGGACAAGAAAGCCATCAAGATGTCAATTGCCTGTTGTTAGATTCATACCGAGAAGTGTATGTTCTGAACACAGGACATTATCACAGTTGGACGCAAAAGCTTATTGTCAATGATGCGAAAAAGGGAAACAAAGAGAATATATTTAGTTCATCAAAAAGATGAAAGTTTCCATGTGGTTAATGCGTTCTGTTTGTTATTTCTAAACCCAAACAAACTCAGAAAGCATAACAAAGCTATAATAAAAATGAAACCTTTTATGCAGCCAGGTCAAAGATTATGATTTTTATCAAATGTTCATTCTCATTTAAACTCCCTATCAGATGATTTTAGATTAGAGAAATACAAGGATTTTTCCATTTGCAATTTTTTTCTAATTAAACACTGAGTCTGGCTGTAATTTATATTACAGAAGACTAATAATTCCTCTACCAGAAGGTACCAGAAGGCACATCTTTATTTTCTGTACATTTCCTGGTGCCCTTTTCTAAAGGAAGAGCACAGAAGAAAGAGTGGTATAACAGATTTTTAAATTGATCAAGAAGTTGTATTTAATACAAGCAGCTGAAGAAATCTGAAGTCTGTATAGTGGATCATTTCTAATTTTTCATCAAAGTGTTTGCATTAAAATCCAGCAAAGAAAAAGAAGTATGCAGGGCAGTCTGCAGATTTGTATCTACTATAAGCTGTATCTGTAAGGGTTGTTCTAAAGAACTCTGTGGATGTCAGAGGAGTGAGGGTACGGTAGAGCAGTTATTATAGGGTCTTGCTATGGCTCTAAGCTTCAGCTTGTGACAGCTATAAATGCGTAATTGGGTGATTTGGGCTGGGGAGTCAAAGATGGCTGAATGTGCTGCTAATCATAACTCTTTGGCTGTGCCCACACAAGTGTGGAGGTTTGGTTCCCTGGGGACAACTAGCGGTGACACACCTTGTGCCACTGGTACTTGTCCCTGGGGAATGCCTGTGTCACATGCCCTCTGGCACACGGCAGGTTATCCCAGGTGGGGTAGGGGAGGCTGAGACCAGCACTGGGTTGGCCACAGCAGCCATACCTGGGGTCCTGGGGTCCCTCTGGAGCTGCAGCAGCTGCAATCCTTTTGCTCGGAGCCTGGCTGGCTGCTGGAATATGTCTCCCGCTGGCCAGGCTCCAGTTTTGAGCAGCACATGCTGCCCTCCGTGTGCGCTGCTGTGCTTTTTGTTTGTGCAGGTTCCCCCCACCTCTGCATATCCAGGGGGCAAAAAACCCAACCATCCATGCTGTTCCCTGGCAGCAAGCAGAACAGCTGAATGTGCAGAATGTGGTGCTGCCGTGGTGCCACATACCACGTGGTCATGCTCATCTGGACATGACCTTTTGTATGCTGTTCACTATAGAAATTGGTGAGACTTACCCATGTTAGCCCAATGGACCATTATAACCTGGAGGACATTTAACTTAGTTGCTAGCATGGCTTTTTTAGTGTAACTTCTGTACATATAAGCTAAAATGCCAAAAGAAAGGGTAAAAATCATCTTTGTTATACTTCCATTGATTATCTCTCTAGCTTTTCAGAAAGCCACCCATCACCAAGGCACCTGAATTCCTTTCATGAAGATTAAGTAAATAAAAATTCAATTCTTTTACCAGGAACCAGAACATAAAGTTATTGAAGTTGTTATTTATGAGAAGCTGATATGGGTGTCAGGGTTTATTGTTGAAAAGGCAAGTCAAACAGATGAGCTTTCTATTTAAGTCTATATGTGGCTTACATGGAGGTCATTCTTATTCCATCAGAATGAGTTCAGTATCTTTCAGTAGTTCAGAGCCTGAACAGCCTCTCTCCGCAGCTAAGTCTTACCTTGTTTGTAGATGCATATATCTTTTCCAGTGGAATGAAGCTGTCATATAAGGATGCTGTCAGAGAACAAGTAATAATATCTCATGTAACTAGTTTCATTACTATATGCAGCTATGAAAATCACTGCAATGATCTTGATAAGAAATCTCTAGGCTCAACAGAAAGCGATTTTAGAGTACAGCTAATTTAGATGATGATGTGTTCCTAGCATGTGTGTTAGTAAGAACAGATTGCTGAAACTAAAACACGCTTAGGACACTCGTTATGCAGAAATGCAGTAGCTGAGCCCAGGATTTGCAGATATAAGGTTCATAGAGATCTTTTTGGTATCTGACACAACTGGACATATGTTCTCTGTCCATATGTTTATCTATTTTGATGTCTAATCATATCATAAACTCAAGGATAATCCCCAGGCTTGATGTTAGGGAATTAATATGGACCATAGATATTAAAACATATTTTACAGGTAATAATATGACTAAAAATGTTACAACTGTTACTTTAAAAGATTGCTAGCAATTAGTATTCCAAGAAGGGCTACTGGGAAAAGATGGGGTCCATCTGATAAAGACATAGAAGACTTGTTACAGGCTTGCTAACATAATGAGGAGGTCTATGGGAATGGAGGCAAAAGTAAAGGGGAGAGTAAACAGTTAGGGAACCTGGATAAAAACTTAGTAAGGGGAAGAAATAGCAAAAGCCTTAGTAGTGTTCTCAGGGAGCAAATATAACAATCAATTACTATATACTAATGTGAGAAGGATTGGGAATAAACAGCAAGAATTAACAGTCCTAGTACAGTCACAGAATTATTATGTAATTGGGATTATAGAGATATAATGGTATAGTTCACATGACTAGAGAACTGTCATGGATGGATATAATTTGTTCAGAAATGACAGGCAGAAGAAAAAGAGAAGGTGTTGCCATATATAAAGGAGATATAGTCATATTTTGAGATACACTATGAAGTGTAAAGTAGGTCTATTGAAAGCCTTGGGTTAAAGTCAGAGGGAAGAGGGGAGATGTCATGATGAACATCTACTGTAGCCACCAAACCTGGAGGAGGAGGTAGACAAGCCTTTCTTTGAACAACTGACAGAAGTTTCCAGTTCTAGCTCTCATGGGGATCTGCTGGGAGGGAAACACAGCAGTGCATAAGCAGTCCAACAAATTCTTGGAGTACAGTATGTTAAACTAACTTCTTGATACAGTAGACAGACCAAGTAGAGGGGAAGTTCTTCTCAACTTCCTGCTCACAAACAGGGAGGAATTGGTTGAGAATGTGAGGACAAAAGGTAACCTGGTTAATGGTTAACACAAAATGATACTGTTGAAGATCCTAATGGGAGGAAGAAAAGAGAGTAGCAGAATAAAGACACTGGACTTCAGAAAAACAGGCTGGCAAGAGACATAAAAGGCAGTAAAAAAATGGGATTCTACAAATATGTCAAAAGAATATGACCAAGGAAACCACATGGCCCTTATTAAATGCAGAAAGCAACCTTATAACAGATAATACAGAGAAGGCTGAAGTATTTAATGCTTTTTCACTTTAGTCTTCACAAGTAGGGTTAGCTATGAAATAATGAGCATGGGTGGCAGCAAAGAGATGGAAGAAGACAAACAGCTTAGACCAGTAGAAGAACAGGTTCGGGATTACTTAGAGCAACTAAATGCTTTCAAGTCAGCAGGACCAGAAGGGATGCATGCACCCTAGGGTGCTGAAGAATTGGCTGAGGCAATTTCAGAGCCACAGGATGTCCTCTTTGAGAACTCATCAAGTTTGGGTGAGATCCTGGATGACTGGAAAGGGCAAATGTAGTTCCAATTTTTAAGAAAGGGAAAGAGGAGGATTTGGGGAATTACAGACCAGTCAGTCCAACCTCAATACACTGAAAAATTATGGAACAGCTGCTCAAGGAATATATTGTGAAGCACTTAGAGGAGAATAAGGTGATCAGGAACAGCCAGTATGGGCTCACCCAAGAGTAAGTCATACCTAACCAACTCGATTTCCTTCTATGATAAGGTAACAGGCTCTGTGGATAGCAGTGTGTTTGTGGGGAGGGAGCAGTGGATGTGACGTAATTTGACTTAAGCAAAGCTTTTGACACTGACTTCCCAAACATGCTCATTAATAAGCTACGGAAATACAGACTAGTGAGGGATTAATCTGCAGCCCTGGCTGCTGCTCTCCCTATTGCTTTGGCTGCAGCAGCAACAAGGGTCTTCAGGCTTCTGCTTCTTGCAAATGCCAGGGCTGGTAGGCCTATGTGAAGTGGCTAGTATTCACTTCAGATTCAGCCGATTAGGGAAACAGTGATTTGATTTGGTGATCCAAATCACTGCCCTGAATTGATTCGACTGAATCTGATTTGGAGATTTGGCCACTGCCGAATCTCTGAATTGAACAGGCCTCATTCCCCACCTGCTGTCTCACCCCATCAATGGCTGCCCCACCTTGACCCAGCATCCTGGCACTTAAACCCCCCCCAAACCCCCCCCCAAAGCTCCGCACTCACCAGCTCTTGCCACTGCCCTGCTGAGACCAGCACTGGGTTAGTGGGGTGGAGGGAGGCTCTGATGGCTGCTGCAGCAGCCAGTGAATGCAGGGCTTTTTTAAAATTTTTTTTAAGTGCCGGGATGCTGGGGCTGGGTGGGTCAGCCGTTGACGTGGCTCAGGGGGTGCTCAGAGGGGCTGGGGTAGCAGGCAGGGGATGGGGCCTGGCCGGGGATCAGCCTGAGCCAAATCCCTCAGCAGCCATACCTGCTCCAAGCACCAGCTAATGAATTCTGCCCCAGTTTAGGAGCAGTGAGCATCCTGATTAGCCACTGGGAGTGCTACCTATCCATTTAACACCAGCTGGGGCAGTTTGGCTGTTGCAAGCCTCCTGGTTCCTGCACTTTGGTTCTCCTGGTTCCTGATTCTGCTTTTTGCCTTATTTCTGGACTGACTTTGGATATTATAGCAGATATGTTACCTGTAACCCTGATTTGGCTCTGTTTTCAGACTTTGCCCTATGGATTGCCCCTCGGATTGGTACTCAACATATGATCCCTAGATCCTGACCCTGGAGTGTATGGTAGACTCTGCTTCTGGATTTTCTTCTGGCTTTGGTATATGGCTCCTGCCTTCTGACCCAGAACCAGTGCTTTCCCTCAGTGGTCGACTGGAAAAGGGCCAATGTGGTCCCCATTTTCAAGAAGGGGAGAAAGGAGGACCCGGGCAACTATAGGCCAGTCAGTCTCACTTCCATCCTTGGCAAAGTCTTTGAAAAAATTATCAAGGCTCACATTTGCGAGAGCCCGGCAGGACAAATTATGCTGAGGGGAAACCAGCATGGGTTTGTGGCAGGCAGATCGTGCCTGACCAATCTAGTCTCTCTTTATGACCAGGTTACGAAACGCCTGGACACAGGAGGAGGGGTGGATGTCATATACTTAGACTTCAGGAAGGCCTTCGATACGGTATCCCACCCAATACTGGTGAACAAGTTAAGAGGCTGTGACTTGGATGACTACCCAGTCCAGTGGGTGGCGAATTGGCTGGAGGGTTGCACCCAGAGAGTCGTGGTGGATGGGTCGGTTTTGACCTGGAAGGGTGTGGGCAGTGGGGTCCCTCAGGGCTCGGTCCTTGGACCGATACTCTTTAATGTCTTCATCAGTGACTTGGAAGAGGGAGTGAAATGTACTCTGTCCAAGTTTGCAGATGACACAAAGCTATGGGGAGAAGTGGACATGCCGGAGGGCAGGGAACAGCTGCAAGCAGACCTGGACAGGTTAGACAAGTGGGCAGAAAACAACAGAATGCAGTTCAACAAGGAGAAATGCAAAGTGCTGCACCTAGGGAGGAAAAATGTCTAGCACACCTACAGCCTAGGGAATGACTTGCTGGGTGGCATGGAAGTGGAAAGGGATCTTGGAGTCCTAGTGGACTCTAAGATGAACATGAGTGGGCAGTGTGACAAACCCATCAGAAAAGCCAATGGCACTTTATCGTGCATTAGCAGATGCATGACGAATAGGTCCAAGGAGGTGATAGTTCCCCTCTATCGGGCACTGGTCAGACCGCAGTTGGAGTACTGCGTGCAATTCTGGGCGTCACAATTCAAGAGGGATGTGGATAACCTGGAGAGGGTCCAGAGAAGGGCCACTCATATGGTTAAGGGCCTGCAGACCAAGCCCTACGAGGAGAGACTAGAAAAACTGGACCTTTTCAGCCTCCGCAAGAGAAGGTTGAGAGACGACCTTGTGGCTGCCTATAAGTTTATCACGGGGGCACAGAAGAGAATTGGTGAGTATTTATTCACCAAGGCGCCCCTGGGGGTTACAAGAAATAATGGCCACAAGCTAGCAGAGAGCAGATTTAGACTGGACATTAGGAAGAACTTCTTCACAGTTCGAGTGGCCAAGGTCTGGAATGGGCTCCCAAGGGAGGTGGTGCTCTCCCCTACCCTGGGGGTCTTCAAGAGGAGGTTAGATAGGCATCTAGCTGGAGTCATCTAGACCCAGCACTCTTTCCTGCATATGCAGGGGGTCAGACTCGATGATCTATTGAGGTCCCTTCCGACCCTAACATCTATGAATCTATGGTCTAACCATTAGGCCAGATCACCTGAACCCCAGTCGCTTACAATGGGGGCTGCCCATGAGCGCATTGTTATGTTCAGGAGGGGTTTCCAGCATGTGCCATGCATGTGCCATGGGCCAAGTCTTGGCTTGCACCAGTGTGGTCTGTGCATTGTGGAGACTCCCTGGTACAGTTCATGTGGGTGTGGTTCTCAGCCACTGAAAAGCTGGAGAATCCTATATTATTACAGTTTACACACAGTTTCTTGGGTTTCTGTGATGCTGGAGAACTAATGTTAGGCTACAGAACTTTGTGCTTTTGTATAATTCAAATCTGATACACATTAGGAGTTACCATTTGATAGATATTTGATGATAAATGCCAAATAACTTTGTGATCTTAGACTAGTTTACAGAGGACAGGTGTTAGCAATCCCAAATTTCTATTCTAGTACCATCTCTTAACATCTAGTACCATCTCTTGTTGACAATCTTAGTAGGAACCAACTATTGAATCAACGCAGAAGATAAGATAACGTGGCACTTTAGGGCATTTTTACATGTGCTCTGGGGCATGGGGGGTGGTGGTGTTTTATTTAGAATGGCTCTGAGACCTACTTGAATTAAAGCACTCACAAGGTCTCATGTATCAGTGTCCCTGAGTTTCAAAATGGTGATGGGGGTGATTTGGTTAAAGCTTGTCAAACAAGTTTTAGTTAAAGTGCCCCCACCACCATTTTGAAGTGTGGGGATGCTGCTACATGAGACTCAGAGGCTGCTGGATGCGCACTAATTACCATGCTCCAGAAGACTTGATTAATCGAGTCTGCTCTGGTTCACTGTAATTACAGAACGTCGGAGCAGCCTCCCTACACATATTCAGGCACCTTTAGAAACTTACTGCTTCAGAGAGGCAGTAGCTCTTGTTGGCAACAACCTTTGTTCCAATGGTTCCTGTCCTACCTTCTGTCTGATTTCAGACTAACCATCTCTGCATATGTTTAATTGATGTAGAGTCTGAAGTACATTTACCCATTCAAACAGGAATTGAGTCATGGTGATCAGGTAGTGTAGGGGTGGACAAAATGTGGCCCACGGGCCAGATGTGGCCCACTAGGCCATTTTATCTGGCCCATGGGACCCCTAAACAATTTAGAAAATTAACGTTTATCTGCCCCGGCTTCCTGTAATGTGGCCTTCGATGGCTTGCCAAAACTCAGTAAGTGGCGCTCTGCCCAAAAGAATTGCCTGCCCCTGAGTAGTTTATACTCACTATATCACTTCTGAAAGTCAACACTAGACTTCAGTTTCTAGCACTGTCAGTCTTATCCTTCTAAAATGTACATGCCACTTAATATACAATTCCTTGTTAGAACTGGTTAGAAAGATTTTAAAAAGGCATCACACATTAGCAGCAGTTTCTTACCAATTTTACCATACATACCGCAACATTCAGTATAAAGAAACATAGTTAATGAAGTACAAAACAGGAAGGAAGGAAGGAAGGACTAAGGTGTCCAGCAAAAGGACAGCCTTGAGAATACTTATTTAAAAAGCAGCCACAATAATGAAAGGTTATTCTTCTGCAGATCAAATAATGGAAGTTATTTTTGGCAGATGTGTTATAGCATTTTTGTACCCATTTTCTTTTTGACAGTAAAACTTGTCAAAGTGAATCCAGATGCTATTGTTCTGATATTTTAATAAAAAGATTTTGCTGAAAGCACAGCAGACAATATTTGCAAAATCTGAATAACAGATTGTCTTGTTCTTTATACAATGAAAGCAAAGGCACACAAAGAAATGGTGGTATGTCAAAAAAAAAAAAACGTAACGCACACAAAAGGAACGTCTAATGTATGCAGTGATGAAACAGTGTTTAGTGAAGGCAACTAGTCATGCATTTACTGCAAAGTCTTGGTGTTTTTGATCTCTAATACATGCTCAAGAAGACCTAAGTATTTTTTTTTTATTTTATTCAGCGCTACTAATCAACAGCATTCAATTGTTCACTGAACCCCTCTTAGCCCCTCCCAATCTTCTAGGCATTTTCTCTGTGAAAAGACTTTCTAAAATGTGCAAAAACCTCTCCAGTTTATACTGATAGTTTGTTTATTTTCATTACTTCACTGATTTTTTGGTAAAATAAGTTGAAATGAGTCTGAGCTATTAACAGTGTATTCAGGAAATTTCCTTCAAACTGCATGTTTCAAGTTTTAACTCTGTTATAGCCTTAAATAATATGAGAAATGAGATGATTTATATTATCACAAACAGCAGAAGGGAGCTGATAGGATAACTGGGTATACAATGACACATTATATTAAAGAGGTGTCATATTTTTGTGCACCAATATAATTCAGTTATCAGTAAACTAGCTATCTGATGCTTCACATTTTTGCCTTTCAGCTTCCTTTCAGACTGGGCGCTATCTAATCTAAGGAGTGTGTATGGCCTTAAATTTTGGTACTTTGCACAGCAGTGTAGAACTAATTGTGCTAACTCAGCTGTGTGATGACTTCAAAGTCTGGTGTGGTGAGATGTACTGAGACAATATGAAGACTTTTACATTATTTCAGAAGATGACAGTTCATAAGCATACTACAGCATACTAGAAATATGCTGCAGCTGCAAAAAGAGCTAGCTTCAAACCAGGTTTCCTCAAAAAAAAAATTAAAAAAATTAGCAGTTATCTTCCTGGATCATTATGTGCCTTCTTTGGGCATCCTTATTAATAATCATGGAGTCTGTGTACAAAACAAGCAAAATGTTAATAGGCAATAGGTCACAGACCTTAGCTTTGGAACACGGCTAAAGTATATCTTTATGAATATAGATATACTCCTGGTAAGCTATTAATTTAGTTCCCACCCATCAAAGCATGGGCATGTCCAGATGAGCATGTACATGCATTTCCCTGGGGACAATTAGCAGAAGCACATAGTTGTATCACTGCTACTTGTTCCCAGGGAATGCCCCTGCATGCACGCTCTGATGCAAGGCGAATTGCCCTGGGTGAGGTAGGGGAAACTGGAGCTAGCATGTGGGCTGGCCCTAGCAGCCTTACCTGGGATCCTGAGGGCCTCCCAGGGCTGAAGTGGCAGTGATCTGGGCGCACAAAGCCTGGCCCACAGCTGGAGAGTGGCTCTGGTCAGCAGCCGGAATGTCTGTTTGGCCAGGCTCTGGTTTCAGGTGGTGCACGGTACAGCCACATGTGCCACCCTGCTTTTATTTGCCCCATTTTTTTTTTTGGTACTGGGAATTCCTGGTATATAACTTTGTCTTCACACTGTAAACATGCAGTGGGGAGAACCTATTCACAAGCGCTGCATGCATTTTGCAGCATCTCAAAAGCCTCTGAGGCACCACAAAGTGCACATGCATACTTGTCTGGATGTGCCTTATGGGTGCACATGTAGGCACATGTGCTTTCAGTAGCTCAAATAGCAGTGGCAAAATTTATGCCAGAGATTTGTGCCTCAGCACACGTACCTGAACATACACTTTGGTGTGGGATAAATTGTGCTGCTTGGGGCAAACTGACCCCACCCAGCTTCTCCCAGATCTGCAGCCAGGGGGAGCTGGAGGCTGGGGCCAGCACCTGTGCTGGCCTGAGCAGTATAAAACACTGCCCTGGCAAGCAGCTCAGGGCTACTTGCCCTTAGGTGCTTCTGAGGCCTGGTCAGTTGGTATCTAGGGACACTAGCCCCTTGTGCCAGCTGGATTGCTGAAGCAGCCTTAACCTAGATTGGTCCCTGCACTCTCTCCCCACTGCATCAGTCTGGCAGTGGGGGCTGCTGCGTGGCTGTGACCTGTTCCCACCTGCGACAGCATCTGCCCTCCTTTGACCTGCTACATGCCTTCCAGACCCAGATGGAGACTGCACCTGGGCCTTGGTATGGGCACTGTAGCAGAGCCACCTACACCTTTGGGTCAGTTGCCAGTGGGCTGTGGCTACAGAGTTGGCCTTTGGGCAGCACCCCAAATTCTCTCACTAAAATACCCAAAATCCATGTTTTTCCGTGATTAACATGAAATACCAGTATATAAAGAGAGATCAGTTCAGCAGTGTTTTATTGATATACAATAAAGCCTGCGCTGCTGACTCCCATGGCCTGGGGCATAGCAGCCTGTGCAGGGCTCGCTTCCCTGTCCCTCAGGGCCTGCGGAAGGGGCGGCGACGCTCCGGTTGCGGTGGGAAAGGCAGCAGCCCAAATAGGCAAAGACGCCTGTTCGGGCCTCTCAGGTAACCAGCATATTTTATTATTGGGCACCCCCAATTCCCCATGGGGGAATGTCGCAGAGCACTGAGGTGCCCTGCTCCTATGAAGGGAAAAACTGCTGGGGAAGGAGCCCTAGCAGGGAGGGACGAGCCCAACTACGGGTTGCCAGGGCAACCAGAGGAGGTCAGCTGACCAGAAGGGGCAGGGCCTGGCTCCCATATAAAGCCTAGGGGCTGAGGCCAGAGGCAGTTCCCTGCCAGCAGCCAAGGAGGAAGGAGCTCCTTGCCAGGAAAGTGAAGAGAAGCCTGAATGCAAGAGCAGCATTGGTCACTGCTGCGGGATGAAGAATCCCCAGTAGGCTGGAGCATGATTATAGCCAGGCGGCTTCTGTTTATGTTATAGCCAAGGGGCTTGTGTTTGTGTTTGCTGTTTTTCACCGGTGGTTTGGGTGAGGCTATCAGGGGATGGAGGAGGCCTCATAGGGGACCCACAGCAAAGTGGGGACCCCAGCGCCAGTGAGGGCGCAGCATTGTGGAGAAGCCCCAGAGAAGGGGGCAGCATTGTGGAGGATTCCCAGTGCAGGCGCAGTGAGCCCCAGAGAGGGGTGGCATTATGAGGAGCCCTGGAGAGGGGGCACTGCTGAGAAGCCCCAGTGCAGGTGCAGAGAGAGCCCTGAGAGAGGGCGGCATTACTGAGAAGGCCCTGGAGAGAGGGCAGAGAGCCCGAGTGCCAGAGAAGGCGCAAGGAGGGAGGGAGAGACTGGGCTGTGGAGAGCCCGAGCGCCAGAGAGGGCGTGGACAGAGAGAAACCGAACAGTGTCAGGAACATATACAAGGCTTGGGGCGTGGTACAGGGGTGGTAGGAGCCACGCATAGCCCATAAGGCGGGAGTATACAGAATACTCAATACTGGAGGAGACCTAGAGATAACAGGAGAACCGTGGGCGAGCAGATGAAGGGCAGCCTCCCATATATTTATATTCCATCAAAGACATGGCGGGTGAGAACTGGGGGGTGCTAATCGGTGTCTTGACACAGTGAAAGTGGAGGCAGGGGAGAACACGGCGACCCAGGCTGCCCTCCTGTTACAGGCAATAACAAAGCTTTTGCTGTATTTACAAGTTTAAAGCAATTTGGAAGCCTTCCAGTGCCTCTATCATCATAATAAAACAAACTCTAAATATCTATACACTTCGGCATTGGCTTTTGTTATGTTTTTTTATCATAGAAAAAGCAGAACTGCCCCTGCCCACTTTGCTCACAAGGATATGGGGTGCTGAGCAGCACTGATATGCCAGTGTCTTGCCCCAGCTCTTGCTCCTTACTCCTGACCCACAGCCCTTGCCTGCCCCCCTAGCAACAGCTCCCTCCTAGCAACAGCTCTCTCTCAGCACCAGGGTATGAGCTGGAGCTGTCCCACCCGCTGCTTTGTGGCTCTGAGCAATGCCAGCCCTTGGTCTTCTGCTCTCTGCTTCTGTGCTCAGGCCCCAGGGATCCCCAAGCTGTTTCTGGGAAGCCCTTGACTGGGGCTCATGGACTGGGCTGGGAAGCCTCTTCCCTTCCAAGCCAGCCTCCACCTGCACAGGCTGCACTAGGGGGACTCTAAGCTCTAAGCCCAGCTCTGGTGGCCTCTCCTACCCTGAGTGCTCCCCCATCCCCATCCCCCATCTCTCTGTGTCTCACACACACCCCTGCTGCCACCTACCCCACTCCCCCCAGCCTATCACACCCTGCAAGCGGTTCCTGAAACCAGGAGCCCCAAAGGCTGGGGCCACATGTCCAACAACAGTGTGGGCATGGGGCAGGGCTGTAGTGTGGCAGTTGCCTCTGCAGCCCCAGCTCCCCCCAGCAGGTCCTGTCCCATTCTGTCTGGGCCTGCAGGGTATGAGACTTGTCGGGGGGAAGGAGGTAGGGTGGTAGGTGTGGAGTTTGTCGGGGGAGTTTGTGGGTGGGTGTAGGAGTGGATGTAGAGTTTGTGGGGTTGAGTTCTGTGGGGATGGTCTGGGGCTTGTTTGGGGTGGTTTGGGGCTCATGGGTGGATTGTGGGGGGACTGTGTGGGGGTGGAGGGGACTATGTGGATGGGGGGGTGCTGATTGGGATGGGTGGGTCCCCTGCCCACCTCCCACATGGCACACAGCTTCCCCTGCAGGAGCAGCAGCCATTAGAGTGCTCATGCACACTCCTGGCAGAGACCACCAGTGGTGCAGCGTCGCCTCAGACTGGTGGCTGCACATGGTGCTGGCCTGGCCTGGCCTGGCCTGGCCTGGTCTGGCCCGCGTGATCTCAGGCAGAACCGAGCCAGCTTCTGCTGTCACCTGGGGCTTCTGGCACCGCAGGCAGAAGCCACCACCCTTGGGCCGGGCTGGGTCCTGCTTGCATGGAGCCAGCTTGGCCCAATGGTGCATGGGGCACATGGAGGCAGGACTTAGCCTGGCCCAAGGATGCATGGTTTCTGCCTGTGGTACCAGAAGCCCCGGGTGACGGCATGAGCCCCGGTCCAGTTCTGGCCAAAGGCCTGCACCAGTGTCATGTACAGCTGCTGGTCTGAGGTGGTGCTGCATTGCCAGGGGTCTCTGCAAGGAGCAGGCATGAGTGCTTTGATGGCCGCTGTCCTGAGCAGTCCCCCTCATCCCCACAGTCCTTCCCCCGCCATGCAGTCCACCACAATTCCCCCCATCCCCACATACATAGCCCCCTCTGCCCCCCACCCCCATGTCTCTATTTACCTGGGACAGCACCTGGGTCCGAGACCTTGCTGCAGCCTTACCCCACTCCTATTTGCCCCAGCATGCTGAGGCAGTGTGCTGGGGCAGCAGGGGCATTGGGCAGCCATAGAGATGCTCTGGATGGATGCTCGAGTGCTTTTCTGGAGGACCCAGCCTCTGTTTGCTTCAGGACATGCTCCAGGAGCATGCCCTGCACCACTTTTTTCCAGCGTGTTGTTTTTTTGAAGTTGGGATCTCCTGGTATCAAATTTAGTCTGCACTGGAAATATGCAGCATGGGGAACATTTTTTTGTTCTCAGCAGCCTCTTGCAGCAGCTCAAACTGCTCTGAGATGCTGCAACAGGCATGTGCTTGCTTATCTGGATGTGGCCTATATGTCTAATAAGAAAATGTCCCCTTACCAGATCACTTTTCCTTTCCTAGTCCTCTAAACCCCACACATTGTTTGGTAGAAATGGGTAATGTAGCCTCTGAATCCTGAGTCCTACTTAACTAATTCTGAGTTTATGTACAATTAGTGTCAACATACAATACCTTCAATAATTTGCTATCATTCACAAGAGCAGTATAAAATTAAAGTTTTTCCACTATTTTACTGCCTGTGTTCTTGAGCCCTGATACCCTAAACCAGGGAGGTTAAGCTCTGATAGGTAAAAAGGGTAATTATAGCTGAACAGCAAAAATGAACGGCCGTGATCTCCTGTCACACTGCAAAAGGGATTGTGACCACGAGTGTTGCTTGATGACCAAATATGGTTTACCTCAATGCTGTGCAGCCTCTGTTGGTACTTTATCACTTTCCTGAGACTTTTTGAGAAATTTAGGTATAAAGTACAGTTCAAGTCTGAAAAGCAGTCCTGTAAAAAATGTATTATGATGCATGTTGGCAGGAACCCCTTTTAGCCAGTTCAGCCAGGACTAATTACCTAGCTGGCTAAACCTGGCAAAGCCTCTAACTGGCAGCCCCACTCCGTGGCCAATGAACCATCATAACATTGTTAACACCTCCTGATTGGCTTCTGGGGATAGCAGCGTCTCCATTTAAATCTACCTATGGCAGCAGACTGCAGGTAGATAACAGATCTTTCTGAAGGTCTGCTATGGTAAGCCCCCTTGGATCATGTGTTTTTGGTTTTTGGATTTCTGACCTTGTTTGGCTCTGCTTCTGGACTCTGGCTTTTTGGAAACTCCCCTTGGTCTCTGCCTCCAGAATCCTGTCTTGACCTGTTAACTTGGACTCTGCTTCTGGTATTCCCCCTTGGTTTGGGTACCTTGGACTCTGCCTCTGGTTCCTGCCCTTCCCAGTGGCCTAAACACTAGGCCAGACCACCTTTGATCTGGTCCTTACTCCAAGCTTACTGCCTTCCACATCAAGGTTACCTAATTAGCAGGGTTCCACATGAAGGTTACCTAATGCCAATTCAATGGGGACTCAATGAAGTCAAGCTGGGTTTTTACTTCTCATCCCAGTAAAAAGACAAAAAACAAAACAAACAAAACAAACTCTTCCCTTAGGTCCATCTGTAAAATGCATTTATCTTGAGCTTATTTTTTTCAGGGTCCCACACAACATACCACTGTTGAATAGGTGGGGCTGTTTGACCCCAGGAGAACTGAGCAACCAATTTGGGATTGCACAAGAAGGAATAGACTTCATCTCACAATGTTTTCTTTGTTGTGGCTCTGCAGGGCTACCACAAGGAAAAGGTGTGAAAAATGTATATTCTTCACTACCATAAGCAGAAGTGACTCAGGATACCCACTGGGAGAAAACATGTCTTTTTTTACTGTCTCTTTTACTGCACAGAGTAGAACTGCACTTTAAGGTATACTTTGGTTGAAAACAGCCCTCACCCTATCTCTACACATTGAACAGCTATTGTATTTATTGGGATTTTTGAGACTCTTGCAATTTGATCTTAATGTGCTTTTTTTATATTTGATGCTTTTCTTAAATCTCCAGATGCTGGGACTACAATATTGCAAGGGAATCTCAGCTCTCCTTTAAAAAAGAATCTTCTGGTTACAGAACAAAGCTTGTAAAAATGATGTGAGTGCATCTTTATGGCTCAGAAACAGGAAGAGAGAGAACCTAAAATATACTATGATTTTTGAATGCCATTATTTTTTAATAATTTCAGTGATTTGGGGACTCAATTCATGATTTCTGAATGCTTGGAAGATGAGATCCTGCTACTAGACAAAGGGGAGAGAGAAAATGTGTGTTGAAACAGTGCACATCCACACAGATGACTAAAATTAAAAAAGAAGACATTTAGAAGGAAGTTCAGTAGAATAAACACAACAAAGTACCTCAAGGCTTTAGAGTGTGGAGTGCTTCAAATCAAGAGCAAGGAATATAGTGCTGCCCTTGTGCAGTTTTATCATAGTGGCCCAATACAGACATTATACTTTTTTACTGGTATAAGTGATTGGAAACGAGTCTATGCCTATAACAGAACAGAAGTTTGGCGCACAGAGACTGGTTTAAAAATAGTGGAACCTGGTCTAAGATTTGCACCTAAACCAAAGGACGAATGTGTGTTCTGTTCACTACTGATCTAAACTACGCTGCTTGTAGAAAACTGTGTAACTCTGATTCCATCTTGGGGTCTTTGAATGCCTGTAGCCAGTGAAACAGTATACTGTACCTTGCCTCACCTATGTTTTTACAGCATAGCCGACATGGGTGCTGACAGCTGTTAAAAATAGGCACTTTACGAAAGCAGCAGCATGTTTGTTCTGCCTGGCTCCACAGCGTCTTTATAGATCAGGCACTTCAGCGTGGCTTTTTGGCACTTTTAGCTAAAGCTGATTCAATCAACTATTAGGTAGAAGCACCAAAAAAGCCCCATGAACGCACCCAATCTCTACAGGTGTTGGGAAAGCAGGGTGCAACTAATGTGTTGCCTCTTCTAGACATGCATCAGGTTCAGCATGGGAGTGCACCAAGTTTAAATTAAAGCACCAAGGTTTGGGGGGCTTTTTGTTTTTCCATGTCTGCAAGAAGCCATATTGGTTACCTGGTGATAAAAATACTAATTCCCTTAGAAGTCAAGTCATAGTCATAGCTAATTTTTTTTTTTGGCTACAGTGCTCCTTGTCACCATTTCCAAAAGACAGCCTCTCCTGTGCAAGACTTCTAGCTACATAAAAGATTTATTCCAATGATTTTTATTGGCCATTGTCTCATATCATATATTTGGATACTCCTGATGTTGCAAATGAAAAAGTTTTATATTCTCTTGACTTTTTAGTGAAAATAAGTACATATTCAAATAGGAAAATATTATTTTTCTTCCAAAGAATAATTTTTCAGTGGGAAGAAATGAACCATGTTTGCTGTAATATAAAGCTATGGATTTGCCCACAGAAATATCCCCCACCAAATGAATGTTTTGAATGTGAAACTGTTTCCACACAGGAACATTGTCAAAACAGCAATGGGTGAATTTGCACTTCTCTGAAAGCAACTTTACTATTATTATTACCTTCATATATTTCATCAAACAGGAAATAAAACAAAGATGTCTGTTGTTTCTGTCACAACCCAAAGTTGTGGTTTTTTGTTTGTGTGTGCTTCGGCACTGCTAAATTATTTTCCCGCCGACTGCAGCTTTCTTTGCACGATAGAGTTCTCTGCTGTGAGAGAGAACTCTGGTGCAACGGGGGATTTCCCGCCAAATTACAGCTTCTTTGCAGGGTGCATTTCTTTTGCATACTAGTGATGCACGTTGCAAAGGAGTTCCCGCCATTTGTATTTGGATTCGCGCCACATTATTGGCCAGTTCCAAATGTAGGCACACGTGGCGGCTAGCTATTGGCTTGCTAGCCGTACAAAAGGCTTGGGTAGTTTCCGCCCAAGTCGGAGAGGGAGAGGGGGAGAGAGAGAGAAAACTGGAGAGAGAGAGAACTCGCCAGGAGGAGGAGACTTCGCACTGTGTGAAGATCTCCAAGCGCTGCGGACCCTTGCGGACCCAACGCGCCTCTCTCAAGCTTAATAACCGAACCCACGGAACTTTCGCTTCTAGCCTCTCCGTGTCGCCGATCGCAATCTAAGACGTATCCCTTTCCTGTAAACCCAATTTTCGAACCCACGGAGCCTAAACAACTCCGGGGGACTAGGGAACTGAACCGAACCCACGGAGCCTAAACAACTCCATGGGAGTAACCGAATTTGTCGTAGTCCTCTAGCGAGGATTTAAGCAGGAGCTGCGCCTGGAAACCTGTCCAGCCTACACCACTACCATCTTTGGGTGTAAGTAAACAATCTTTTCAATCAACCACTACGCGTTTGTGACTGATTCTAGCTCACCACCGGTTTTCTCCGACCCCGCGTGCCTGGGCTGCTGGCCACAGCCCGCGTGCGCAAAAGACGGGCCGCGGATCGCCCCCCCGACTCGCACTTGGCGGCGGGATCGGGGCCCGGCCCGCACAGTTTCGAGGTACCCATCATTGCCAAACGAGCAAATATCTGCTATTTATGCTAGTTGTTTCTAAACCCATTATGCCAATGATAATTATTATATCCACTATTATGTTAAGTACATGCAAACTATGACTACTGTTATGGAAATGAAAGGTAAGGTGACATTAACATTCTATCAGTAATACATTAGATGATAATGTGGGTTAATCCTGAAAGATACAGAAGTCTTTCCATTGAAAAAGGTAAACTGAGCTAATTCTTTGAGAAAAAAACATGTTGGTTAGCATAGTATTTATTTATTTTCCATTTTCTAGATTTTGAGGTTGTGAGGACCCCCTACTTGATATTAGCTGCACCTAATATAAATTATACCTGGTATTAGCTGCACCCGCTATGAGATAAGTCTAAGCTATGAAACACAGATCCTAAATTTCATCTGAAATTTCCCAACATTTAGGGCCCCTCTACACATGCAGGTAAAGATGCTATGAGATCTGATGTGCAATCCACACAATTGTGCCTCCTGCCATGCCACAAATGCATGGCAGAAGGCATGACTGTGGGATCATGAATCGGGTACCATCATGCCTTATAGCTGGCAAGAAGGACACCACATCAGCTGCTCTCTCCTGTGGGGTTGTATGGGGCACACATGCAGCTGGGAGTCCTGGGGCTTCCAGTTACAGGTGTATGTGTTCCCATGGCTGGGAGCCAAATTCCCAGATTCAAGGGTGCACATGGGTTCCTCTAGTTGGAAGCTCCAATCAGCTGTTGGGGCTTCCAGACACAGGGGCTCCTGGCCACATATTCAATGAATGTCATGATAGGAAGCAGCTACAAAGTTATTCCAACTTTGTATTTGTGGCCGGGTGAACACTTAAGGTGTGATTAACTTGTTAATCACACCTTAAGTGTAACATGTAGATGGGGCCTTAGTACTGTTTAAATACCAGTCTACTTCATCATAAAGATAAAGCCAAAAGTGATGTTTCAAACAGAGATACAGCCTTTAACTTTTCTGAAGGTTGGGAACCTACTGATCAAAAATTACAAGCTAACTTCAAGCTTCTTAGTTTGGAAGTTAAAAATAAATGTACCGAATGTCTTTCCAGAGTTTACATTTGCATTAATAGGGTTGGAGTGTTATTTTAGCCATGATGATCCAGGGAATGTACAAGGCAAAGCTTCTTTGTGATGCCTTGAAGACCAAAAACTTGTCCAACACCTCTTTCATTTGCATTAGACATTTCTGCTAGCATTATATAAATATTTGGATACCCACCATGACAAGTCTGTACCATATGAATTTTTATTAGTAGAATTGCTTCTGTTTCGCTGGAAAAGATCTCATAAATTGAAGCAATTATATTCATTAGGCAATGTTGTCCATTATTGGTATGTTTCATGCAATTTTATTTTTGCTTTCAGAAACTAAGTTTAAAAATGAAGCAGCAGCAACAATTAGGGAAACTTTAATAAAATATGATTTGAGTGAATGGGCTTTTACAGTTGGGCTAATACAGTAGATAAAGAAAGGTTTCACAGTGCCCCATGCCCAATATTAAAACAATTTTTGAGAGGGCGAAGCATAATAGGTGCAATATAGGAACAAAGGAACCTTTATAAACATCTGTATTTCAAATTATATATTGTAGCCATAACATACAAGCGTGAATGTAGAATTCTAATTACTATTATACTGTACCTCCCTATCTTAATCCCTATCATTGCCTAAGGCTTCTTTCCTTATTAATGACTTCTTCAAGAATAACAATAGAACTATAATTGAGTCATTGTTGATTTGACATAACTCAAGTTGTTGCTTATAGTTGTTTTTCCATGCTGCAGCTGCACTGTTACTACTGCTGAATTTTGACTTTGCTTCTGCTTTGCCAAGCACAGGCCTATGGAAACCCTAATTAAAACTCAAGCATCAAAGTCAGTGGTATTTAAGCACACACTTTGGTGACTCAAGGCTTTAATTTGTGCCTGTTTTCTTTAGTCCTTTGCATTAGTGAGATTATGGATCTTTGACAAGTCATCACATAGGAAGCAGAAATGACTAATAAAAATAAAATGAACCATTGATTTCTGTGCTTTTTTTTGGAACACAGCCATGTAGACTCAGAAGCAACCTGCAAAGAACTTGGAAAGAGGAATACAGGAAATAGGAAGAAAGGGTTTAAAGGAGGGACAAAAAGGTCAGTCTGTAGGTACATAGCCTAACTGCTAGCTGCATTTCTAGTGTCTCTGTAAGTGGTTCTCTTAACAATGAGCCAGTTTTTTACCTAGCATATAGTATATGAAACCTAAGGCTTAATCCTTCATTACAAGAACAGCTACTTAAGGAATCTGGTACTAGGTCCAAAGAAGAAAAGTGTCTTCTCTGTACTAAAGTTAGCCAACAAATTTTGTTTCATTTGTGGTTTAAAACTGTAAATGAAAGCAAATTTCCATCCTAGATCATTCCTGCTTACTATAAACCTCAAAATAATTCCTTCATGCTATCAGTGGGGAAGTATGTTCCTCTTCAAGGACAAACCAAGCACATGTACCTAGGGCTAGGCAGTGAGGGAAAGGGTTTTACAGCATATTAGCTACACACATAATAACATGCAGATCTTGGATTGACCTCTTCGGTCATCTCTGGACTCACTGATGACTTCTTGATCTACTGGAAGATTGTCATTCTCATATCGAGAGACTGCTGTCGCTGCTGACATAGTAACTACCTGTATATCTTCTTACCCTATAGTAAAGGAAAACTAACCTGCATTAGTTCTTTCACTGAAGAACAGGCTATCCTAGATTAATATTCCATAACTGCATGTGAAAAGCATATACATAGAAAGGTATTGCAGTGCAGGTGACAAACTGTAAAGCTTGTTCTATTTTACTATGCAGTAATTTGTTTTTATGTCCATCCTCTCATAGACCTAATTTAAGGTCTAAGTCTACTCAAGACACTGGATAGAAAGAAAAACAAGATAAATATTTTCCTTTCCTTAGAAGTAAAATGCCAAGACTATATCAACTGATCAAATAGGTCAGAAAATCAATAAAAATATACCAGTCTAGATCTGGCCTTTTGTTTTTCTTGTCTTCCCTTGCAAACATGAAAGGAAATCCTGACTCTGCTGAAGTTCATTTTACAACACAGTTCAATACAGTCTGAATTTCACTCTGAGCTCATGGATACTAAGAACTGCAGTAATGTTCCGGGGAGGAAACGGACTAATCTATCTCTTGCTGCATCATGACAACACTGGGCACTGACAGATGTGCTGCTCCCTGCTGTAACTCATGGCGCTTCACAGAAAGTGCTCTGAGTTGCAGTGATCCCCCAAACCCAACAGGCATTCACAGTTTGAATGGGGGGTGGGGGGTAGGGAGGAGGAATTGAACTCCACTTTGGAGCCAATCCAGTGGGGAGAGACTGCATGTCTGTAGCCCTGACCATATAAAGATCAACTCATATATTTAACTACAAATAGTAAATATTCTCATTTTGATTTAATAAAATTATCCACAGCATCTAATTTTGAGCAAGTAAGTCTTTGCAAGATCAGGGCCTAAATTAGGAGTGGGTGGAATGGCCAATCCAGCTGGCAGTTGGACTGAATTTCCCAGCAGCCCCTGCCTGCATAGGTGGGGCCAGTCTCCATGGAGACCCCAGCTGTACTGTGAAAGCTCAAGGCTGGGGTTGCCATGGAGACCAGCCCCACCTAGGCTGGCAGGGCGTGCAGCAGAGCAGGGCAAGGGGCTGCTCTGGAGCTGCAGATGGGAGCAACTTCCTCTGGAGCCAGGAGACAGCCAGGATTTGCAGCCTGCATACTCTGGGCAGGGGCGCACAGGTAGGGGATTGCAGCTCTGCCCCTGCTCCAGACGAGGCTGTCACCACTGCAAGAAGGCAGGGCAGAGCCAGGATCCCCTGCAGTGCAAGATCCCTCGAGCTCTGGAGCAGCCACCCTGCTCTGCTCTGACATGCACCCTGCCAGCGTGGATGGGGCTGGGCTCCATGGCAACCCCAGCCTTGAGCTTTCACAGTACAGCTGTGGCTGGGGTTTCCATGGAGACTGGCTCCAGCCATGCACAGGGGTAGCTGGGAAATGGAGTTCACTGCTAACCGGATCCGGCCTGCAGGCTGGACTTTGCCTGTCCCAGGCTAAACAGACAAAACAGTAAAGATTAAAATGAATAAGTAAAGAGGTCTGGATGACTAAAAATACATAAGAAAAAATACATAAGAATATTAAATCTACGCACAGCTTGATCCAATGTCTCAAGAAGACTCATTGAGGGCTGTTTGGCAGCAGATTCCTTTTCCTTTCTGTAGACCAACCACTGGAGAGCAATGTCATCATTTGCTCTGTCAGAGACCCAGTGATAAAACATGGTACTCTGATTTTGCTACTTCTGTACCTATATGATCTGCAGTACGTGCATGTGTGTGTGTATCCATGGCATCTTTTGTGAAAATCTGCAAGAGCAGAATTGTGAAATTTGGAATTAGAAATGAATTATTTAAGGTGCTTCACAAAATGTTTGCAAGGAAGCTTGATGCCTTATAAATTCCTGGAAAATAAAAACTGAATTTAAGGGAATAATTCATTCTTCAGAAATATAAAAAGCATGGAAGCAAACTGAAAACCACAGTGGGATCACACAAAATAATTAAAACTTTTTGGATAATGAATAAATTCACATTAGAAATGTGTGGACAACTTGCGTGTAGCAGAGATGATTAAATTTACAAAATAAATTGCTAGAAATTGCTTGTGTAATTCTAGCAATATGATGCCTATTTATGTATTGAAAAGGGTATGAAATAATTTATTATTTCTTATGCTGAAATACTTTTTCAGTATCAATATATGCTATATGTAGTCTAACATACTTTGAAGTGTTTCCTGTATGTAATTGTGAGTTAAATGACTAAGAAAAAATAAGGATTGACATTAATTTAGCTCCTTGTCATCACTTTTGTCATTGCAGTCCACCTTTCATGTCTCAGTGAGAAAGTCTGTGTGCAAATTTAGTTCTGTTTTGAAGCTAAATGTATTACAAGTTTGTTTTCTTATCATTTCTTTTATATACTTTAATGGTTTCATGTCAAATTAAGCCTATGGAAATCACCAGTGCTGTGTAACATCTCATGAGTAATGAACTGTATCACAATTCCTAATGTGGTCTCAACTGATTCAGAATGTTGATTCTTTCTTTGCAATTTTGAAATGTCTATTTAGTGAAAGATTCATGATGTAGTGATATTTTTCATCTACTAAACATGACACAGGTTAATAGAATTTATTGTATGCAGCCACTCTGGGTTTGACTTCAGGGTATTTTTTTCCAGTTTGCATATGATTTAAGACTTGGTGCTTGTGGACTTGCTAGTCAGCACAATGAGGTAGTGGGCTTAAAAGAATAATGGGTGACATTTAACACACATTTTCATTTTATTAGTAAGGTACTCCATCAGAGTAAGCATAAAAACTGCCCTTATGCTAATGTTGCTCTGTATCATCACTTAAAATCTCAACCAAACTGAATAATGCAGAAATTAAAAAACAGAATTTCTATGTCAATTAATTTTAACAAAATGAAGGAATTAATTGACTTACTAATATTTTTCCAACATAGACTACTTGTTACTGATGTTATATTAAGATGACACAGTGCAGTTATTATTAAAACTGAGTTTTACAAAGAGGATGATTAGTTCAATGCAGCTGCCTCAAAGTGAAAATAAACAATGTGTACCTATCTTTATACAGACAGTACACGGGGAA
This sequence comes from Alligator mississippiensis, assembly GCF_030867095.1. Taxonomy (NCBI): domain Eukaryota; kingdom Metazoa; phylum Chordata; order Crocodylia; family Alligatoridae; genus Alligator; species Alligator mississippiensis. The sequence continues at coordinate 72,627,490 of NC_081827.1, forward strand.
ACATGTTTGTTTAAAGGCCTGTCCGTTGCACAAAACTTTTATATGCCGTTAAAATGTATATACAAAAAAATTACACTTCAAAGTGTAACAGAAAGTGCAGTGTAGAATGAAAATTTTGTATAACAAATCTTAAAAAAATGAAAGCAGAATTTTACATGCAGTGTGCTTTTTAGAGAGGATTTGCTGTAATTTCTTGTTTGTCACTGGATGTTTTTCCTCCATTTTCCAACTTGCTTTATGCCCCAGGTATTATATATCACTTTCCTGGAACCTCAGGTAACTTTCTTGTGAATACATTTTATAGGCCTCTCCCTGGATGGGTTCTCAAGGGATAGGAGATTTGACAATTTCTCTTTAGCTCAAGCTGTAACAACTCATGCTTTTATATCTGAAGTTCCCTGGTTCAGGCCCATTATGATGGTCAGGAAGGTGACTGCTACATTTTACTCAACTTGAACTTTCTGCCTGACTGCTCCCTTCTACCTTTCTGTCTGATGACCCTTCTGTTATCTTCAGACCTTTTTCCATGCAAACTCTTGCATGTGAATTAATCTTCTATTATTTAGGTTTTAAAAAACCTCCTTTAGATTCTATCACATTACTTCCATGAAATATCAAAGGATCAGTATGAGATTTTTATATTATTTCCTGCTCAGAACAGCATGCCACATACTCTTTATTTGGACTACGTTGTGTGCTTTTTGGAGCAGGGACAAATTGCACACTTTCTGTAAGTACTTCATTTCAAGTTTTATGGTGTTTACAAGCCTATTCAGCAAAGTCCTGGACTTTATCATTATGCAGACCTGTTTCTCAAGTGTTTACAGAGTTCTGCAAGCCTCTGTAGTAGGAAATACTACAAAAACAATTGCTAAATTATATAGAAATTTTCATAATTCTTCAAAAAAAAAAAGAAGAAAAGAAAAGTAAAAGAATTAGGTGCTTGACCCGAAAGGGAACCTCCCCTCCCCCAAATTTAAATCAGCATTTTAGGGGGTGTAGACCTTGCTTGAACATTGATTTATATTTACTGATCACCAGGGATTTGGGTTTTCTGTTTCTTGTGGAAAAATAGAGTAAAACATGGATTTTCCCTCTTACCAGAGTAAAATGCAGATTTCTCATTTTAGCATCCAAAACCCATGGATGTTGCAGTTTTGCAACAAGCCCTCTGCAGGCTGGCAGAGATCCAGCCTGCAAGGGGCTGGGAGGGAGTAGGAGGAGGGTGCTCAGGCAGGGGACTGCCAGACAGCTTGGAGAGCAGCTCATACAGGTTAGTGGTGGGGTGGGGGAGGAGGGAGGCCCCCATAGGGAGGGAGGGAGGGAGTTGGGAAAGGCTGGGGCTAGGGCATGGGGCCCAGTGACATAATGCATGGCCACAAGGCCCCAGCAGGAAGTGGGATGGGCTACAGGCAGCTCCTTCAAGGGGTTGGGGGTGGGACCAGCTTCCTGCTGCTGTGTGCACTGTCATGGGGGCATAGGGGACATGTGCCCCCCAGATCTGTGTGCAGGGTGGGGGTGGGTGCATGCTGCATGCTGCAGGCTCGGGCTCCTACCCTGCTGCCCTCCCCTGGAGCCTCTGCAGCCTGGTAGGTGCGACCTGGCACTGCAGGGAAGAGTGGGACCATGCAGGAAAGCTACTTGCTGCTGTGAGCTCTGCATTGCCCTGGTGATGGGTCTCCTGCATGGAAGAATACAATGGGGGCAATGGCACAGTTATGCTGCAGGCGATGCATCGCTAGGGCAGCATGGAGCTTGCAGTGACAAGCAGTTTTCCTGCATGGCCCCACTGTGCCCTGCAGTGCCAGGTCACACCCACCACAGCCCCATGGGAGGTCAGCAGGGTAGGAGCCTGAGGCTGCAGTGGACAGTGCACATCTACCCTGTGCACATTTCTGGGTGGCATGGTCCCACTGCCTCCCAGGAGTGCACGCAGTGGTAAGGAGCTGGCTCTGCCACCTGCCCTAGCCCGCAGCAGGCAGGCAGCAGGAGGAGCTGGGCTCCACCCTGTTGCAGCAGTTGCTGCCTTCTGTTGGGGTAGGGGAATACTAAATGGGACATGGGCTTTACCACAACTTGCTGGCAGGCTGCGAGGAGAAGAGTCAGAAAGTTGCCTGGCATAGGTATGAGTTGCTCTAGAGGACCCAAGGCAGAAGTTTAAGGGTCAGGTGACTATGTGCTCACAATAAGGAACCTGGCCCCAGAACACAGAGGGGGAGGCACAGGAGGAAGCTAACTCCCTGTGGAAATGATGGAGAGGAAACCAGAGGCAGGACCAGAACAAACAGACATAGAGAGTAGTTGGATGGAGGCTGCTGAAGGCAGTGCAGCAAGTACCCAGGTAAGTTGCAAGATATACTTTTGCTTTTTTTGGTCTTGATGAGATTGGCCCAGCTAACCTATAACAGGGTATTCTTTTGGGGGGGGGGGGGGTGTTATTTTTGTTTTGTTTTTTAGTCAAGTTGACACCTGGTGGACTGGATGGTGGCTAAGGGGTAGAGGAGGTCATGGATAAGGGGTGCTTGAGAGGTACCCCAAGCAGCCCCCCCTGTCAACTGACAACATCAAGATGTGGTGGTTCTACCACTCTGGCACCCACCTCATTACAGGGGGATCCTCCCAAAATTTTAATGACTTTCTGACCTGCTACTACTATTCTGAATTACTGCAAGCAGTGGGTACTACCTTACAGGAGGAGCCTCTGTTGTTTTGAACTTTGCTAGGGTCCTTTAACATCAACACTGTGGGATTTGATGACAGTAGGCACCTATACACATGCCTGACACCTGCCCCAATGCATTCTAATTAGAATGAGTTGGAGCAAACTCAATTAATCGAATCTGCTGGAGGATGCTAATTAGCATGCTCCAGCAGCCTTGGCATCATATGTATTCAGTGTCCCCGTGCTTCAAAATGGCTGTGGGAGTGCTTTAACTAAACCTGGTCAAATGAGCTTTAGTTAGAACTCCCCTGCTGCTATTGTGAAGTGCAGGATGCTGAATACATGAGATGCTATGGGCACTTTAACTAGAGCAGCTCCCAAGAACTGCTCTGATTAAAGTGCCGCCCCCCCCCCCCCGGGGAGCACATGTAAAAATGCCCAGTTTTCCCCAAAACGATTAAAAGAGTAGTCCAAAACATTTGAAGTTATCTGTAGAAATGACTATCCTGAGAACATTCTCTATATTGCCTGGGAAGATCCCCGTACGGCTAGCAGAAAGAGTGAAAGCTTTTTATGAAATAATTGAAGATAACAAAATTGATCAGGAAACACTGAAAGCAATTGTGTTACAAGCATTACCTCCTGGTGTGTCAGAATGGATGAATGCTTGGTGTGAGGATGGAGGAAAAAGATTACCAATAAGTGAATGGTTGGGAAAAATAGAAACAGATATTAAAAGGCATGAAGGACCTCCTGTTACTGAACTATGGACACAGTTAAAACAGTGGAAAACTTAGGGTTCAGGCTATGTACCCCAAGGAAGGGCCAGGATTACAGAGGTTAAGAAACTGGGAAAGGAAAGGATATAGGAAACATGGTGAGTGAATTCCAGCAGGACAGTTAATACAAGAAAATATGAATCTTAAGGGAGTGACTGAAAAAATGCAGGCACAGCTGTTGGTATATGATACTGGCAGGAATTCAAAGAAAAAAAAGATAAGAAGAAGCATCTTGTAACTCTGGCAGCTGCCTTTACCTCAGGAGTCAATGAACCAATTGCAACTAAATTGATAGCTTAGGATAGCCTTCCCCATGACTCAGAGTACATTTTTCAACAACCCCTGACCTTAGAAATTTAGGGATAACCCCATATTCACATCTAAGATAGGGACGGGCTTGTAAGTTTCTTATTAGACACAGGGACAGGGATTGTAAAATATTTGTTTGATGCTTATCCAGTGGAGACTATTGTAAAATAGGGAATTGTAAAATACAGGGAATATCAGAAACTGAGAGCCAAAAAAACCCAACACTAAATTATCATTAACTAAAATACCACCTAGGATATGTAAAGACACAACTGAGGCAACATCACCTCTGAGAACATTTGGGTTTCTCTGGTTTCAAACTTTGGGTCTATGCGTTTTCTTTATATAAATATATATTTTATAGTATGCAATAAACTAGAGTGCCTCTGCAATCTACTAGAGTTCCACTGGGCAGATTGCTTACTTATATAAATGCATGTATTTATATCAATTGAAGAGCTGGGTCTCCAGTGGTTTCCATAGGTTTCCATATTTTATAGTATGCACATTTAGGCTCAAGTATTATCATTTAGTATCCTCATTAATGTCTTATCCATACAGTATAGATAAAGTGTTCCAAATATCCATAGGCAGGCCACTCCTCTCAACTTAAGTCCTGGACTTAACATTCCCAGACCCAACCTATGGGACAAACAACTGGGTACAAACTGTCTACAGGTCACGTGAGAGAATGTGCAGGCCAGTGTACACAAATGGGGAATGAATGTATAGTTGGGTATAACAAAGTAACGTCAAACCAGTGTCTAAACCCATTGGGTTACTTTCTGTCTGTATATTGTGCTTTTCCAGGATGATTTGTGCTTTCCCAAAAAGGAGGGGAACGTTGTATGCTTCACTGGAACACTGATCAGTATATAATGTTCACACAAAGGCTTTGCTAAAGCACTGGCCAGAGTAGGATTGATCGGCAAATCTGACTGATGCATGAACTCCTTACCTAAGCAAAACTAGGCACAGGGGCCAGATGTGAGCTCCTGGCATGAGATGGGAGGGTGAGATGGCTATACAAAGTGTAGGATAATTCAATATCAGGATGATAAGGCTGGAACAGGAACACCCAGATCAGGATATGAAACAAACCCATGGTATAGGACGGTTTAAGATATTCAGGAGACAGATGGAATATAATATGTAATTTGTTTTAAACATGCATAAAAAGAGCGTTGAAACATGTGGGAACTTTGTAGTGGCCTAGGGGAGTCTGCATGGTATTGTGCTGCCTACTTGTCACAAACACAAATGTGTTAACCCCTGGTCTGATGTACTCGCTAGGCCAAAATGTGCTAGGGTTGTGCTTGTGAACAATAAACCTGGCTGAATCTTTGCCACAAACTGAGCTTGTGGTCATCCTTTAAGACAATGCTGGTGTTGGAATTTCCTGGCTGTGACTTTTGCTGGTACTGCTGTTCCTGAGTCTTCAACACTGACAACACAACAATAACACCTGACATGAGGACAACAGCAATGACAATAAGGGGTGGCAAGGTAGCAAAAGTGTCCTTTTTTAACATCAGAATGGAATGTCCTGGGTATGGCAGACCACTGAGCCATGCCAGTACCGATGCCAGCTACAACTGGATGAAATGATTATTAAGGAGAGAAAATATTTGAAATATTATGATACGAAGGGACAAAATTAGATGTGGTGCCTCTGCAATCTACTAGAATTCCACTGGCCAGAGTGGTTACTTATATAAATGCATGTATTTATATCAGTTGAAGAGCTGGGTCTCCAGTGGGTTCCATAGGTGCCTATGCCTAGGCTTTGAAACTGCAAAAACTTAGGTGCCTCACTTTATTAGGCAATTCAGTCTGACTAGGGACATAGGATCCCTATGTAGATCTTTTCCACTTGAAAAGAACAATTTGGTTTGACCAGATTTAGGTGCTTACATACCCTATATAGTGAATGAGGAAGAAACCTGTGAGGCAAAAAGTGGAAAGTATCACCAGCACTCCCACCATCAGTAAAAGGACTAGGTGTTGTGGTCATATGTGAAAGGAGACATCACACTTTGAAAGCTGTTAGTTTAAAGGAATTTGTTGAAATTTTTTGCCTTTACCTAGACGGTAGAAATTAGATCCTCAATCGCTCAATCCTCAAACCAGTGCCTTGTAGGTCCTTGGAACGTTTCCATTAGAAAAGATTTAATATTCCAAGAAAGATTTGGTTCCTAACCAAAGAGTTGTCTTATCTTCTTTAAAGCACCTGGCTTACAATTAATTAGAGTTTCCAAGACTGAGTGGTGCCTACTGGTTCATAAACTAGCTTTCTCCCCTACACAACATATTTAATATGTTTAACACTAATAAAGTTCAGAAATTCTATAGCATTTGGTTCTCTGGATTGGCATCAGAGGTTTCTGGAAAGTCTGGTCAAGTCCTTAGTATGAGTATACAATATAGGAATGCATAAACTACCTAAAGAATTAATTAATTATGTAACCACAGCAGTATCATTCAAATTAAAGCACAGATACAATTTCTGTGATCTATAATGTCTGTCAAGAGCCTATGTAAATATTGTTCTAAAAGTCAGCCAATAGGAAACCCCTTGCTCAGCGTGCCGGGTGTTTAAGGTCCCATGATAAAGTGCCAGACTTCCTGTGTGCTACACAGAGAGCCAAGACCCCCACCATAAGCTTCTGGATTTTACTTCATGCCCAGAGCTAAATGCTAGATGCTACAGTGCCTACGTTCTAGACATCTCAGATCTTTATTGGATTAAGCCTTGAATCCTAATTAATCAGTTCATCCATTTTAAGGAATAAAAAAGGAAATGCCCTGATATCTCTACAAAACACTTAGTTATACATAAATATAAGATCAGGTGCTCATATCTACCTGTATTTGCACATGAATAAAGGGTCAACCAAAGAAACTAAGAACCAATACATTTAATACCGATATTTTTATCCCATTTATAATTAATCAATGGGGCTTATTGCCATGAAAAATCACTGATAGTTTGGTAAAATTGAAAAAGGGATAGACAGTATGTGAAAAATTAGATGCCACAGTTACATTAGATTGGGTAAAAAAACTGACAAGATGGGCAAGTGATATATAAACACTCATATTTCAGAATGCAAGCTAAACCCACTAGTGATGTGTCTTAGGAAGAAAACTCCCCAGCAATCAGGTTATTGCACTAAGAGGTTTCCTGCATCTTTTTATGAAACACCTAATATTCTAATATTGGCTACCAACAGGCAAGATACTGAACTAAATGGACAGATCTGATTTGGCATGGTAATTTCTCTGTATTACTATGTTCCTTCTTATTTATTTGTTAATTGCTACATGCTGATGCTCAGGGAAGAAATAATAAAGCAACAGTAATAAGAATGAGTATTTTATGCATATCTTTAGGTTGGAAATATTACTGGTCTGAAATATTATTTTGAAACTCTTTAATCTAAGAGCTTTCATTTCCTCATTTAGGTGCTCCAATCAAGAGAGAACAGTAACAGGGAAAGATGAATGATTCAGGTAAGGCATTTGCAAGACATAATAGGAATAATAAATTATTCTAATGCTTCTATTTGTTGGACAATCACAATATTCTAAGAAAATCTAATCATATTAGGACAATTTTTCATTCCTCCATTTATAATAGAGCATATAATAAAAGACTGTATTGTACCTGCATGACATTCTTGTGTGTTCTGTGCTATCATAATGAATGCTGCTGGACCATAGGATAAAGAACTAGATTCAGAAGTCCTCTACCATTACTTTTCATTAGCCAGATTTCTACATAAAATCATTAAAATGGTTCATTGCTGGGAAATGGGCAATCTTTTGTTGAATGAGAATATTGCAATAATAAAAGACGTATCAATTGTGTTAGAAGTTAACAACCAATTTGCCAGATGTCTGCAGTGATAATGCTTCATAAGCTAAGAGTTCATTCTAGTGATGTGGTTCTGATATTAGTATTAGTATCAGGTTTAAAGTGATGGGTAATTCATAACTATTAGTCATAAAAGTCACATATTTTTCTAAATACTTATTATCAGGTACACTTTTAGCAAGTTCTAAATGAAATTGATTTAACCCCATAGATAGTATCTGAGAAACATAATTGACTTAGATATTGAGCTTGATTTACAGAGACTACTATACTATTAAAATTTAAAGCTTTTACTCAGACTTTATTAATAGTTTTACATAAGGTTCCAGACACACAAAGAGACATAACATAAACAGTATGCTACAAGAATATATGAGGAACATAGCCAGTAAGAGATTTGGACTCTGGCTTAAAAGACACACAACTGAATCTTAAAGAGAAATAAAATATTCTGCTATAATGTTCCCCAAAAAGCCTACATTTTTTAGCGTTACAAATATAATGTAACTGAAGGTGAGTGGAAGAGAAATGGAGTAAGACACAATGGCTTTAATATACTGTACAACGCTGCTAAAAGCAATTCAACTTGACAAATGTAGAAAAGCTTTTCAAAATAGTATAAGAAACCAAACAAAGTCAGACAGGAGCAAGGCAATTCACACTGGGTACATCTACACATACAATTAATGTGCCTGAATTTTCTGCAGAGGAAATCCAGGCACATTAAATCGTGCCACCATACGCAGCTGAACTTGCTCCCGATGGAAGCAGTTCAGCCTACAGTTGCTTCTGCACTGGTCTGCCCACCTGCAGCTCCAGGCTCCCCCAGGTGTCAGCCCTGGACTGGTAGGGAGCATGGGGGCTGCTCCCAGTCTCTACATGGTTGGCAGGCAGGCAGCATCCATCCAAGCTGGGACAGCTCTCCCTGCCCCTGTGGCCCCCTGCTAGCTAGGCTGACCATCAACAATTTGCTCCCAGTCAATGTCTACATGTATGCTTTGGTGCATTAGTTTAATGCACCAATTTCTAGTACCTGCATCTACAGGCATGGGAAAATGATGCGTTAGACTAATCTGCTGCCCAGTAATGGCTGCACACATGTAGGTGGTGACACTTTATTGCACATTAGATTAGTCTAAGTGTTTCATGTAGACACACCCAGTAAGGATGTGTCCAGACAAGCAGGCACATGCCTCTTGCAGCATCTCAAACCAGTTTGAGGTGCCACAAGAGGCATGCTGAGAAAGAAAAAATGTTCCCTGCACTGTGTATTTGCAGTGGAGGCTCAAAATTTGAAACCTGGATTTCCAGGTATCAAATAAAAACACACAGGAGAGAAGCAGCGAAGGGCACGGTTCCCTACCATGCCCTGAGGCAAGCCAGGGCTTAGACCTCCAGCGGAGCTTTGGCATTTGGCCAGAGCATCTCTATGGTGCCCACTGCTGCCCCAGCATGCTGCATCCACATGTGGGCCAAGCAGGAGTGGTGCAAGGCAGTGTGACCCGGGCGCTGTCCTTGGTAAGTAGGGACTGGGGGTGGGGGGCGTTGTGGGTGGGGGAGGGGCTGTGGATGTGTGAAGGATGTGTGGGGGTGGGGAGGGCTGGTCAGGGGGCCCACAGACCACCCCTCCTCCCTCAGGGCCAAGAGCTCATCCCTGCAGCAGCAGCCTTAGAGCCTGGCAGCTGGGCACACCCCTTCCCACCCAGCTCCTGCGAACTCCACATCCCCCATTCACACACACCCAGTGTGCCCAGCTGCCAGACAGGAGTTCCCTGTGATTGGTGTCAGGCTCTGAATAATAGCCCAAGTGGCCTGGAGCTGCCCAAAGGCGCATAGCCCATTCCAAGCCAGGATGGGCCAGGCTGGTGTGATATGGCACAGGCAGCCCTGAGTGCCAGGCTGTGCTGCCCCATGCTGTGTTGTGTAGTGGGGCTGTGCCAGGAGGGTCCTGAGAGCCCCAATGGTGACTGCTACTGTAGGCGCACTGTGGGTCATGCAGGGGTGCTGTTGGCTGTGCGGAGGTCGGGGGGGGCATGTGGGCCCTGCAGGGGTCAGGCAGGGGACCCACACCTTCTAAGCTGCCCGCCATGGTCCCCTGCACCCTCACAGCCCCCACCCCCTACCTACCTGGGACGGAGCCCAGGTCCAGGTCGCTGCAGCCTGCATTGCTGTTTGCTCTGCACCGGCAGGCAGTGTGCTGCAGCACTGGGGCAAGGGGCATGCTTAGGGATGCTCTGGCCGGCTACCAGAGTGTCTCTTTGGAGGACCCAAGCCTCTGGTTGCCTCCCTGACCTGCTTTTTTTTTTTTTTTTTTTTTTTGATACTTGGAAATCCAGGTATCAAATTTTGAGCCTGCACTGCAAATATGCAGCATGGAGAACATTTTTTTGTTCCCCGCATGCCTCTTGCTGCTTCTCAAACTGCCTTGAGGTGCAGCAAGAGGCCTGTGTGGGCTCATCTGGATGTGCCCCAAGAGGGTAAACTGGAGCAGGGCTGACTGACATAAAGCCCAGACCTGCACCACTTCACCCTGGAGCCTGTGCTTCGCAGAAACTTGCAGAAGGAACATTCCAATCTTCTAAAGGGAAAGAGGGGGCAAATGCCTTGTCATTCCATAGTGAACCCTTTTCCTAGCCTGTAAGCAGTACTGAGATTGTGTGAAAGGAGTTTCATTCAGCATTCTTCAGTGGAAATATAGTCAGAGAGAAGTAAATATAGACATTTGAAAGCTACACGGGCAAAATAAATGGAAAAATAGGAGTATTCTAAATAGAGATATTCCTCTAAATGTGCCTTTCACTAAACTGATCCAGTTTCTCTTATTCTATGGTTATTATTAAACTCAAGAATCTAATGAATATTAAAGGAAATTATAGTACATTATGTGTTAGGTGCTTACTCAGAAGCCCCTGGCTAGCAAACAAGCCTTTACAATGTGATATTACATCAGTAGGCTAAAACCTACAGAGCTTCTGCATTCAAAATCCTAAATATCCCACTAGATCAATTGTACAGGTCAATGCACAAACACAGGATAAAAACCCTTCTCTTGAAGAGGTTGCAATTATAGTCATCATTACCTTTGTTTCTCTGATTTATGCAATGAAGACTGTTCTATAGGACAATGGGATACAGTAGGCACATTTTATAAAGCAATTATCTTTCATATATACAAACTGAGCCTGATTTCAGGAATCATTTTCTGCTACTGTATAAAATTATAGAATCATAGATAATTAGGGTTGGACAGGACCTCAGGAGGTCATCTAGTACAACCCCCTGCTCAAAGCAGGACCGTCCCCAACTATATCATTCTAGCCAAGGTTTTGTCTAGTCAGGTCTTAAAAACCTCCAAGGATGGAGATTCTACAACCTCTCTGGGTAACCTGTTCTAGTGTTTTATTATCCTCCTAGTGAGAGAGTTTTTCCTAATATTTTACTCAAAATTCCCTGGATATAACTTGAGACCATTGCTCCTTGTTCTGTTATCTGCCACCACTAAGAACAGTCTTGCTCAGGGGTGGGCAATTATTTTGGGTGGATGTCCACTTTGGCAGGCTGTCGAGGGACGCATGGGGTGCTCTGCCCCTTGACAGGTGCCCCACCCCCTGGTCACCATTTTGGGACCAATGTCCTAATGTCTTGGGACCAATGTCCCAGGGCCAGCACCGGTGGCATCCAGGGCAGGGTGCAGGCCAACAGGGGTGTGTGGAGCCAGGCTGGGCTGCACCAGCAGGGAGGGGGAAGCTGGCCTGGCTCCATAGAGCCCCTGCTGGCTGGGACCCTGTGCTCCTGCCACCCTGCTCTGGGCCCCACCGGCACTGGCCCCGGGACACCAGTGTGGGCCCTGTGCTCCCACTGGCTCCCTGCCTGCTCACACCCAGTGCCCCCCAGCCCCATGGTACATGCAGGGGGCAGCTCACAGCCCCAACCTCCTGCTCACCAGCAGGGAAGAAGCTGGTGCTGGGCATGGGGAAAAGCAACCCCTCACCTGCCCCACAGCTGGCGCTCCCTGCTGCAGGTGCTCACAGCCCACGCGGGGCTGTCTGGAGCAGGCACAGGCAGCCTTATGTGGGCTACAGGTGGCTGCAGTGCGGGGCACTGGCCATGGGGCAGGCGAGGGGCCACTTTTTCCCATGCTCAGCACCAGCTTGTAACCTGCCCCACTGCCAGCCTGGCAGTGGGGCAGGGCTACAAGCTGGTGCTGAGCATGGGGGGGAGAAAGCAGCTCCTCCCTGTCCCATGCCCAGCGCCCCATGCTGCAGCCACTTGCAGCCTGCCTGGGGCTGCCTGTGCCTGCTCTGGACAGTCCTGCACAGACTGCGAGCACCTGCAATGTGGGGCGCCGGGCATGGGGGAGGTGAGGGGCCACTGTTCTCTGCACAGGGAAGGAGCCCAGGGAAAAGCTGAGCGCAGGGGGGAAGCAGCTCCTCCCCCACCCCATGCCCAGTGTCCCACACTGCAGGCACTTGCAGTCTGCATGGGGCTTTCCAGAGCGGGCACAGGCAGCCCCATGTGGGCTGTGAGAAGCTGCAGCGTGTGGCACCAGGTGTGGGCAGGGAAGGGCCTTTCCCCCCCCCCCACACTCCTTCCTTGCCTGGGGTCTTACCTGAGCTTTCCGCACCAGAGCAGCCACGTGCTCCCAGCCCAGAAACTGCAGCTGGGGCTTCCACCTGGGGGGTGGGGCGGGGTAGGCCTCGCTGTTGTTGGAGCCTGCTGGGCTTGCCCTGGGTCCTACTGCCCTTGCCCATTTTTGACAGGAACCAAGGACAGAGAAATATTAATTTTCTACATTTTTTTAGGGGCCCTGCGGGCCGGATAGAATGGCCTCTCGGGCTGGATCTGGCCTACAGGCCATATTTTGCCCACTCCTGGTCTAGCTCCATCTTCTTTGGAACCACCTTTCAGGTTTAAAGGCTATTATTAAGTCCCCCATCAGTTTTCTCTTGTAAATAAGCTCAGTTCCCTCAGCCTCTCCTCGTAAGCCATGTTGTACAGCACTCTAACTATTTTCACAGCTCTCCACTGGATTGTCTTCAATTTTTCCATATCCTTTCTGTAGTGGGGGGTCTAAAACTGGACACAGGACTCCATATGTGGCCTCACCAGTGCAGAATAGAGGGGAATAATCACTTCCCTTGACCTGCTGGCAACACTCCTACCCATGCAGCCCAGTATGCCATTAGCCTTTTTAGCAACAAGGGCACACTACTGGCTCATATTCAGCTTATTGCTCATTGTAACTCCCAGGTCCTTTTCTGCAGAGCTGCTGGCTAGCCAGTCAAGCCCCAGCTTATACTGGTGCATGGGATTCTAAGTGCAGGACTTTGCACTTGTCCTTGTTGAACCTCAAGAGATTTCTTTTAGTCTAATCATCCAGTTTGTCTAGGTCTCTTTGAATACTAACCCTACCTTCCAGCATATCCCCACTACTCCCCCGCCACTTGATGTCAGCTGCAAACTTGCTGAGGGTGCACTGTGTCCCATATTCCAGGTCACTGGAGAAGATATTGAACAAAACCAGCCGCAGGACAGACCCCTGGGGCACTCCACTTTATACTGACTGCCAACTAGACATTGAGCCATTGACTACTACCTTCTGAGCCCAATGATCCAGCCAATTTTCTATCCACCTTGCAGTTCATTCATCCAACCCATACTTCCTTAGCTTGCCTGCTAAGGCTGTATCAAAAGCCTTGCTAAAGTCAAGGTATACCACATCCACTGGTCTCCCCGCATCCACACAGCCAGACATCTCATCGCAGATGGCAATCAGGTTGGTCAGGCATGACTTGCCCTTAGTGAATCCATGCTGACTGTCCCCAGTAAGCTTCTTTTCTTCCAAATGCTTAGAAATGAAGTCCTTGAGGACCTGATTCATGATTTTTCCAGGGACTGAGGTGAGGCTGACTGGTCTGTAGTTCCTTGGATCCTTCTTCTTTCCTTTCTTAATGATGGGAATTATATTTGCCCTTTTCCAATCATCTGGGACCTCTCCTGATCTCCACGAGTTTTCAGAGATGATGCCCAGTGATTCTGCAATCACATTAGCCAACTCCCTCAGTCCCATGGACTTGTATATATCCAACTTGTCTAAATGGTCCCTAATGTGTTCTTTTGCCACTGTTGGTTGCTTATGTCCTCCCCAAATAGTGCTGTCAGGTGTGGTAGGCTGGGAACTGACCTTGTCTTTGAAGACTTAGGTGAAAATGGCATTGAGTACTTCAGCCTTTTCTGCATCCTCTGTTACTAGGTTGCTTCATCCATTTAGTACGGGACCCACACTTTCCTGATCTTCCTCTTGTTACTGACATACTTGTGGAAACCCTTCTTGCTACCCTTCACATCCCTTGCTAGCTGCAACTCCAATTGTCCTTTGGGCTTCCTGATTCCATCCCTGCATGCCCAAGAAATACTGTTATACTCCTCTTTAGTTGTTTGTCCAAGTTTCCACTTATAAGCTTGCTTTCTGTGATTTAGTTTACTGAAGAGTTCCCTGCTAAATCAAGCTAGTCTTCTGCCATACTTGCTAGTCTTCCTGCACATCATGATTCAGTCCTGTACTCTCAGTAAGGTTTATTTAAAGTGTGGCCAGCTCTCGGAATCCTTTCCCCCTCAGACTGGCCTCCCAGAGAACCCTGCCCATGAGTTCCTGAGTGAGTCAGAGTCTGCTTTTCTGAACTCCAGGGTCCTTACTTTGCTGCTATCCTTCCTTCCTTTCCTCAGGATCCTCAGCTTAATCATCGTGTGGTCACTGCTGCCCAAGTTGCCATCCACTACACTACATTCCTCACCAACTCTTACGCTGTTTATGAGTAGCGGGTCAAGAGAAGCATGGGCCCTAGTTGGCCGCTCTAGCACTTGCAGCAGGAAAATGTCTCCAGCACTCTCCAAAAACTTTCCAGATTGCCTGTATGATTCCTGTGTTGTCCTCTGAGCAGACATCGGGGTGATTGAAGTCCACTGTGAGAACCAGGGCCTTTGATCATTAAACTTCCACTGGCTATTTGAAGAAAGCTCATCTATCACATCCTCCTGGTCTAGTGGTCTATAGCAGATCTCCACCATGACATCACCTTTGTTGCTCTCCCCTCTGACCAAAAAGGATCATCTGACATTAACTTTGCTGGACCAATCACATCACCCAGATATCCATCTCCAGATTCCTGAAGCAAGTTTTATTCTCTCAGCTCGGTCAAGAAGTACACTCAAGAGGAGGGCACAGAAAATGCTTCAAGGATATCCTCAAGGCCAACTTGAAAAATGCAACATTGACAAAAACTAGCACCCAGGACCACTCCAAATGGAGGAAGAGTTTGCTGCAAAGCTTCAAGTACTTGAAACCTTACAATGACAACAGAAAAGCAGGAGCAGCAGAAACAGCATGTCGCAGACCAAATCAAGAAACCAGAGCCACCCAACGCATACTGAAACATGTGACTGAATTGCAACAGAATCTGTCAATCCTGGAATAGCCTTGTCAGTCATATTTGGACCCACAGATAATGCAATCATGAAAGACAATTATCCTCAACTGCAAGGGATTGCTGATGAGAGCAGTGACCATTAATGATTTGGGAGTAAAGAATATAGTTTGGGAACTAATAACATGTCCTGTCTAACTGAGCTGGTGCCATACAAACAGAATGATGCTGGTGGTGTTTGCTTGAGCCAGAATGCTGGTGTTCATTCTTTTCACCTTCCAATTGATATGGAGGATTTTCTGAAGACAGTGATAGGGCATCCCAAAGCATAGCTCCTGTTTCCTTTCAAAGAGGTTTCCCAGACATGTTTAATCTGGAACAGTACTTATTTTCTCCTGCCCTTACCATTCGAGGATTCTGTAATCAAATTTTATCAGTTGTCCAAAACTGAATGTAAAAGAATCCTGTTCTCAAAAAGAACTGACGAACATAATGAGGAAAGCAATGGAAACGTTTTATTAGAAGAGTACCCATTGCTGTCAGAAGAGAGGAGAACATTTGTTCTGAGTTGTTGGTTGCAGAGGTGGCAGGATGTTGTTCAAAGTGTCTCTAACAGTGGAGAATTGCAAAGCCCAGCTAAAAGCCACAAAATTGTAGCACATGAGAAACACAAAAGAATGACAGTTGCCCTTTGATTTCTGTCCTGCTTTCATGGCTTTTAATGGAGAAGGCCTGAAGCTAACTAATTCTTCCTTCTTCCTACAGGCTTACTGTCTCTTTATGGTTGCCTGTTTATTGCATGAGCCACTGCTTCTTGCCTCTGGGTAGGCTAGAGGGAACTGGACGCCCTTTGACTTCCTGCAAATAAAGATGGACTGTGCATACTCTTTCAATCTTCACTGCTTTACAGGGAAAAAATTTTGCAAGCACAATTGAGCAGAGAAACTGGAACATTTGAGGAAGAAAAACCAAAGCAGATAAGAAAATAGATCTAGTTGTGAAAGAAAATAATAACATTCTTTTCCTATGAGGCTCTTAGTTCTGCAGCCCTGATTTTCACCCTTCTCCCAGTCTAAATAGATTTAGCCTTTTAGTTGAAGATTAAATTGTCAGTGGTTCTCAACCTTGTTAGACTAGGCACCCCTTGTTAGGCTCAAGGGACACCTTTTTAGGCTCAAGGCATCTCTCACAAAATGCCAGCTCTAGTTTTTACTCATTTTTGACTATGGAAAAATAATACAGCAATTATTCTATTGGAAAGAACTCTGAAAGATCAAAACAGGTCAAAATTGTTTTTAATAGGGTTGTGCAAAGCTTTGGATGTTGATTCGATTTGGAGAAGATTCGGCCCGATTCGGCAGCCAAATCTCCGAATCCAAATTGATTCAGGAGACCAATAAAAAGGTCTGAATTTGAAGCTCTCCAAATCAATTTGGAAAAGATTCAGAGAGCTTTGGAGATTTGGGCAGTCCCGGTTCACCACCACAGGCAGCTGGACCTGGACTCTGTGCTGGTAAGTCAGGGGCAGGGGAGGTGAGGCTGGAGGAGAGGGGAAGGTACCATGGGGGGACCCCTGCCAGGCCCCATCCCCAGTCTGCTCCCCCAGTCCCCCCAAGTACCCCCTGATCCCCTACCCCCACCATGGCTGCACTGCCCGGTCCCAGCTCCTGGCTCTTTAAAAAAAAAAAAAAAAAAAGCCTCCACTCAGCGGCTGCTGCCAGGCAGGGGGGTGATCCCTGTTGCCTCCCACTGCCCCCACGCTGTGTGGGGGGCTCTGCCATGGGCCCCTCCAGCCCTGCCTGCTCTCCCACTCCCTCATGCCTTCTTCGTCCACCCCAGATCCCAGTTCTTAAAAACAAAGAAACAACAACACCCCTGATTCACCAGCTGCTGTAGCAATTGTCAGGGTTTCTTGGGGCATGTGGGAGAACCCCCCTCATAGCGCGGGGCAGTGGGGGTTGCCCCCCCCCCCCCACCTGGCAGGAGCTGGTGAATTTGGGGCTTTTTTTTTTTTTTTTTAAAGACCTGGGAGCTGGGGCTG
This sequence comes from Alligator mississippiensis, assembly GCF_030867095.1. Lineage (NCBI taxonomy): Eukaryota > Metazoa > Chordata > Crocodylia > Alligatoridae > Alligator > Alligator mississippiensis. The sequence goes on from NC_081827.1 coordinate 72,644,582, forward strand.
GGTAGGGTAGCTATTGACAGGGCTGGGAGACCGGGCTGGGGATGAGGCCTGTCTGATTCAGAGATTCGGCCAATTTGGCAGCAGGTGAATCTCCAAATCAGGTTCAGCTGAATTGATTTGGGACAGTGATTTGAATCACTGAATCAAATCACTGTCCTTCGAGTTGACCAAATTGGAATCCGAAGTAAATACTAGTCACTTCACACAGGCCCAGCTTTTAACACTATAGACCCTTATTTGAAACTAGCAAATTGCCCATCAAGAATGACGGGGGGGATGACAGGGACGGAGCCCCATGTCCAGCCCCGCACCCTCTGTTACCCCCCTGCTGCTCCTCATCCAGTCCCACTGTACCCTCACTCCTGTCCCAGCACTTCAGGTCCGATTCTGCTTCCCCCCCACAGTCCCCTTGCCACTTTGGGTCCAACCCCACTCTGCTTCACCCCCTCACTTCAGGTCTGACCCTGCTCTCCTCCTTCCCCCCACCACTTTGGGTCCAACCCTGTTCCCCCCTCCTGCCACTTCGGGTCTGACCCCACTCCATTCCCACCCTGCCGCTGCTTTGGGTTCAGTCCCATTATCCCACTCCCCACCTGCCGCTTTGGGTCTGGCCCTGCTCCCCCTTCCCCCCTCCCCCCTGCCACTTTGGGTCCAAATCTGCTTGACCCTCCCCCCACCATTTTGGGTCTGGCCCTGCTCCCCCACCTCCCCCCCCCCACTAAGGGTCTGTCCCTGTTCCCACCCCTCCCCCCACCACTTTGGGTCCAGGCCCACTCTCTCACTCCCCCCTGCCACTTCAGGTCTGACCCTGCTCCTTCCTCCCCCCCCCACTGCTCTGGGTCCACCTAACCCACATCCTCCTGCCTCCCCACTCCCCTTCCTCCCTCCCTGCCCACCACCTCCCCCACACTTTCAGCTGTTTTGGGGGATGTCCGGGCTGGGCGGTGGGGGCACCAACCCCCGTGATCCTCCCCTTTGTCCTCAGGCAGGGAAGTAGGGGTGGGAAGCCCTGCTGCTTGGACAGCTAGGGCGTGTTCCCCGCTCCCAAACTTCCCCAGCAGCAGTGCAAACTTGGGCCTGCGTAGCCCAGCCTGCCCAGCCAGTCACCACTTGCCTTCTTGATAGCACATGAAAAGTTGCCTAGAAGCGTTATGGACACACACACACACACACACACACTTACTTTGCAATACATGTTTTTAATTTCAGAAAAGGAAAAAAAAAGTTTTGATTTTTGGTCCCCCACCTTCCCCCTGCCCATGCTCCCCTGCAACAAAAAGGCATTTAAAAATATAAAATAAAATACAAATCATCTAAAAAATGTATGGCCTGCTCTGTTCCTGGAGATTGCTAGTCAGAACATCCTCAGCCAAATGTATTTGCTCTGGAATATGCTGTTTTCCAAAGACACATGTGTTGGTTTCAATGGCAATTTTGACAGGAAAGTGAGATTGTGCGCTTGTGTGACAGAGAAAAGTAAAAAATGTGGACTTTTCCAATTGAAAACAGATATGTCAACACAGTTTCATTGATATGAAAATATTTGAAAGGCTTTGTTTTCATTCCCAAACAGAAGGAAAACAAGTTTTAAAACCTCTAAAGCTCTCATGTGTCAAGTGGAATAGTCGTCTTCCAGTCAGCTTCGCTGTTGATAAAAGAATAGCTGCGTGATTAAAAACTGTCAATAACTAATTATGGGCATTGCTTATCAGTTTGCCCAGAGGAGGTCTCTAATATATGTTAGCAATAAAATACTAGTCAGACGTAGAGAGAAATTCAATTATTCAAAACTCTGCACTTGCCTGAAGAGTCACAATCTGTTAAAGGTTTATTCTAATTTCATAACAATCACCCTTCTCTTTTGTTGGGACTATTTCAGAAAGTTGCATTTAATTTTTGTTGCTGTATGTAAATAGATTGAAAGAATGCCAGTATAAACAAGGGGAAGACAGGAATGCCCAGAATGGTATACGGGTGCTGTTTTGCCTCTGATAGTCAGATTAAGTCAGAATGTGTTGTAATCATCTGTTATATGTAGTGCCGGACAAAATATTTGAAATAACTTTGAGAAGCTAATGCTCAGTAGTTTATATAAACAATTATTTAAACATAAATCAGTGGGTAAGAAGAATTTATCAGGATTGCAAGGCTGATTAGAAGAGCAACTGCTTTAATACGGGTATTGGAATAGCTAATCCATCTTGATACTTAGAAATATTTTAGAGGTACCAAAAATACCTCAATCATTTGGCAGTAGCAAAGACATAGTCTACTTGGAGGGTGCATCTACAAAAGATTTTTACTACAGAGTTGTCTAATTAGATCCACAGTAAAGTTTCGGCATTTACGCAGCCTATTAGGCTGCAGTGAACTAATAAATCCTGCCACAGGTCAATACTTGTAAACACAAGTACTATCTTGTGGTGGCATTATTTAGTGCACCACAACTCATGTGTACACACTGATGGGGTTGCCTGGGGCATGAGGGTACTGCAGTGCATGGGCTTGCCAGATGGCTAGTCTCTCACTGGAGCACCCTGGTGCCCCAGACAGCCCCTCCATAACACGTTGAGCCAGGGATGGTAGGCTTGTCAGGCTTCTTGAGGCAAGTTAATAATCTTTTCAAGGCTGTGCTTTAACTTAGGTTATAGAGAAGTTTGTGTGGGCAAGTAAGAAAGGTCAGGATGGGTAGTTCCAACCACCATTTTTGAATGAGGTTTCTTCTACTTGATCATTTTCTTTTCTCTTGAGATTTTATCATGGGTACAATACTTGTTGCACCATATATAGATCATATTACATTAGATTGTATTTATTCAATTGGTTTCATGCTTTAAAGCTTCTGCTGGTCACCTGAAGGAACCAAAATGTTATTTTTCCAACTGCATGCATGCATCACTCAGCTTGCATGCTAGTCTAGGTGCAACAGGGAATAATTTGCAACATAAACTCAAAGTTTGCTTTCCTTTTTTTGAAAAAAAACCCACAGAGCTAGCTCATAGCTAGAGATGGGAGACTGAGCAAGGTGCTCCTAGTGGTACTGAGAAACATACTCAAGGTTAAAACTGATTTGTGGATTTCAGTTCAAGAAGCAGTTTTCCCAAGTTCATCATGGCAAGGATTGTTGGGAGATATTTCTCTGTAGTGTGGGCTGTGCTCACATTCCAGGACCATGTACCTATTTTTCCATTATAAGGTCTCTCCTGTTCTTTTTATGTGTTGTATTGTTTTTCTGGAGGGTGTTTGGTTACTTTTTCGTACCAAAGTTCCTGTTTGTTATAGGATATTACAGGGCATTTTCTGGCTTGTGGTATGTACTAGATCTGGTGTATGTATAAGTGGGAGTTGGTGTGTGGGACATAGTATAATGCGAAAAACCCTTGGGGCACTGAGGAACCAGTGTAGACTACCCTTATTATGACACATAAAATCATTTAATTTTTAGAACTTCTAATTTGTTTAAAATGAATGACAAACTTTTAAATAATCCAAGAAAAAATAATGCGGATAAAGGAGTAATTAAAAAAATAACCCAATACAAGTTTTTCAGATCTGAGTGCTTCAAGTTAAACTCCAAAATCCATATCTAGGCACCTAAATCAGGAGCCTTATTTTCAGATTTATTGCTAAGAATGCAACAGATCTAGTGAAGTAAAGGGCTTTTTTGGACACTTTATAGAAGAAATGTTACTTCACTAGGTTTAAAGCATTTTACTTTAAGCTCTGGCTTAACAGAATTTTCAGAATCACATTTCACCTTGTGAGAAGCATAAATCATCAGGTTTGAAACTCACGAGCCAGATTCAACTAATTTTTAGTCATGGAAAACTATTAGATCGGAAATTGTATCTTTAAATATTGCACAGATTGTTCTTGGTTTTTGGGGGGTCTTTTTTAAATATCTAGGCCTAAGTAGTCCCCAGGTGACCTTTAGATGACAACAACTTTTGGCGATTCCTGACCTGAGTGACCAGTTATGTCATCAAAGTGGAAAGTTTTAGAAGGCAGAAACTGAAGCTAGGCATTCAATTGCCACAGGCTTCCAAAGGGATATGTAACTTTGAGAACTGCCTTCTATAAACCAGCTAGCCAATAAGGCTCCAGTGCACTGGACATGACACAAAACTTGTGAGCTATATCAGGTCAAATTTATTTTGTACTAGTATAAAGGTAGCCTTTCATGCTTTTTAATCATTTGGAACATCTCCAGAAAGCTAGCTTTTCCAGGGAAGGCAGCATGCCATGGCCAGGGGTTGGGGACTCAGAGGTAGGGTCTCAAAACCAATGATGTCAGGATTGAGTTTGTCCCATTTTGTTTGAAAATGCTTCACTTGTTCAAGTACAATGACTGACATTAAATAGTAATCGTTTGCAGAGGCACAGAGAGCTCTTTCACTGAGATAGAGGTGGGCGGTGGGAGTAGAACAGAATTATGCTGGCCAGTGGAGAGCAAGAGGAAGTGGGAAGAGGGGGGTGGGTTGGTGGGGGGAGTGAGGGGGGGAGTCTTACCTGCCTGCTTTCCTCACTCAAGTTCCAGTTGGTATTGCTGTGACTGTTGCTGTAGCAATACTGGCTTGGGCTGCAGCCGCTGGGGTACATGTAGTAACACAGCGGGGACCACTCCTGATGCTCTTGTTGCTCCCTCCCCTCCCCTCCCCTCCCCTCCCCTCCCTCTGGCTCAGGGATGCAGCTCCCATGGCAAAGCCTCCACCCCCCCTGCCAGATACACTACTGGGCATGGGGTTGTGCCTGCCTGGCTTCTATGGCCAGGTGGTGCAGAGGGGAGGGGGCCATACTGGCCCCGCCTCAATGTTGGCACTCAGGGTTGATGCCCCACTTGCTCCCCCCGCCCCATGATATGCTACTAATCATATGTCAATACATACTACGCAGTTGTTACTGAGACAACCCTGTTTCCTACTCTCCTTATAAAAGCATTAACTGTGCTAAATATATTAGCAAATGGGTTTTTTATTGAAGACCAATGTAAATGCATGAAACTGCCCCAGAAAAAAAATCGTACATTTTAGCCTAGTGGAAAGAGCCAGAAGTGGGTGGCCTACTTCCAAACAATTTGCCAAATATAACACCTTCGATTTGTCCCATCTTATTTCCTGTCCTCTCCTTTGCAAGCACACAATTTCTTTCCCTCAAGCCCCCTGCTCCTAATAATAATGCATAGTCTTTGTCAGAGGTATTTGTGAGATGAAATTTTGAGAGGCTGCCTTTTGTATGTCTCAGGCACATTATACTAAAAGCCATCTATTATTCAGGTATCTAGGCATTTATTCTGGAAAGTCTGATTTCTACAAGTCCCTGATCTTACAAACACTTATGAACGTACTTAATCAGAACACAGGTTCCTCCTTCCAGAGCCTGCTCCCTGCCAGTCGCCCTCTCCCCAGTATTGTTACCCCTCCTTGCCAGGAGCAGGTGCTGGAAGGAGGAATTTATATGCTGCTGTAACTGTCCTTGGCCAAGCCTGACTCCCAGCCCAGCTGCTCCCTGTAGCCTATGGCTAAAGACGGGCAAGAGCAGCTCTGGGGCTCTCCCAATACCTGTGTCAATGAGGGCAGCAAGGGGGTTCCTTCTTCCAATGTCTACTCTCAGCCAGCAAGGGACAGGGGATGGGAAGTGGAGAGATGTGAGCATGTGCAGGAAGAGGAAACCTGCCTTCTCCTTCTGTTGTTCCCTGCCAACCTGCACAGCTTCAGCCCACAGCTGGAATGGGGAAGGAGCAGCTCTGGAGCTCCCCCTGTGCCCAGGTCAGTCAGCAATTGCAGTGTCTGCAGATGAAGGGCAGGTGTGCCCACATCACTGCACTGCCCCTGGATCTGTCTCCAGTGACTGGGGATGATTTGGATCCTGATTTGGGTAAGGGGCTATATATGAATGATTTCTAAATTCAGGTTGATTTTAATTGCACCCCAGTAGAATACTAAGCCAACAGTTCACTACAGTGTTTTTTGAACAGTTGTAGACTTAAAACATTAGGTCCAGAACATAGAAATCCACGAGTGCTCTTCATTACCCTTGAAGGAATGGCTTAATACTTGAAACAAATTGTATATGGAAGGCCTTACAAAAGACCCTAATCTACCTACTAGAGATCTATGAACCACTTAAATACCTGATCTGCAAACTAGGATCTGTTCAATTGTACTTACTAGGGATCCAAAGTGAATGCTTAATGAATATAAAACAAATAGCCAGTACACCTGAATGAGACTCTAAAATAAACTTCATTTTTAATTTTTTATTATAAAGCCCTAATTCATTTTCTGTTGCACAGAAACACTTCATACCTGACAAGACAGTTTTCAAAGAAATGCTTTTTAAGGTTATCTAAAATGTATTTATTTTCTTTTTCTCTAACGAGTGCCAGGGGGATAGATAATAGCACTAGAGAGGGGCGAATGTTACACAGTACATTTTGTGTTTTCAGGCCACCAGCAAGTCCTTGGAAGGTCATGTATTGAACATGACTACAATCATTCTAAACCAGCCTTGTGAGCCATCAAATCACATTGAATTCAGCCATATGAGAACAAGCCTAGAGGTATAAGTGTGACATTTTCATTCTCTACAGTCTAAATCCTCACACATACCAGGCTGTCAAAGAAGAGAACAATTGAGGATTATCTTCTAATAGCTATACCTGCACCAGTGGAACTGAGAACAAAGAGGATGGCTTACTTTTTTATTTCAGTTTATCGATTGATTTTTCTCTCTGTTTTCCTTTCTTCCTCCATCGGACCTGCTTTTTCTCTGAAACCTTACCTCTGACTGAGAGGTTAAACATTAGAGAACAGCCAGAAAAGGTGCCATGGATTGGCTAACAGGACTGTAACACATAGCTGTTCCACATAGGGGATGACTTTATCTTTCCTGGGGCACATTCTTCACATCTTCTCGTGATATCCAGGATACATATGGGCTTTTGATCTAGGACCCTCAAACGGCAGCCAGGTGCTCCTAAAGTGGCATTAAGTCTATTTCTGTTCCTAACAGAATCAATAAAAAAAAATGTTTCATGGTCATTTCAGTTGGGGGCACAATGGGCCCCAAAAGTGGACCAGACTCTTTTCTTTCTAATTTCAAACCCACTGTTAACATCCTGGGTTCAAGAGTTCACTGCAGCAAATTTATGCTTTTTATTTGCAATCTGTTTAGGGAAAATCCATGATTGTCAGGGAGAAACAATGGAATTAAAAATAAGGTGAAACCACAACAGACAGTGAACAGAACATAAAGCAATTTTAAAAAGCTTGTTGGAAAGGGTGGGGAGAGGTATCATTTAAAAATGGTCATATTGCTCTAGCGTTGCTAATTTTTCCTGTTTCTCTTTTTCCTTGAAGTTTTTCTTTTCATTCTCACTCTTTTCCCCTCTATAATATTTGACTGAGCCTATCACAAGCATCCCCAGTTTTTAATACATCTTGTTTTGTCAATGGATTCCAGCTGCTACCAGAATCCATCAGTGTGTCAAAACATCAGATGCTGAAGCTGATATTGCTCGTGGCAGGCTTGATTATTGTAAGAGCGACAAACATTTTCCATCCAATCCACTTTCCGAGCAGCATCACTCTGCAAGTTAATGCATAATACTGCCATATGTTGCATCTTATTGAATCAAGCTGTGTTGGAATGCAACATACAGTAGTCATATTTTTGCATTTTACAAGTACAATAGAAAAATGGCTAACAGATTATACAAATGTGCATGAATTGTATATGTGCCAAGCTGAGTCTAACTGAGAGAGACAACACAAGTATTCACCAATCTCAAGTATTTTAACTTGTCATCTATTTTGTCTCATGAGGACAGAAGAACATACTTGAGCAGATTTCTCAACTGCTCAAACTTTATGGGATCAGAATGTAGTTTGTGCTACTCCCTGACCTTTCCAAATGGTTCCCCACCCCTATTCTGTGAAAACAACTTTTTAAAAAATCATTGAAGGTCTCAGCTTTCCAAGGAAATAAAGCAAATGGATCCCATGAATAAATGAATGGATGAATTTGACCCAGTGGGATTGATCTTAAGTGGTAAATCAGCATAGCTATATTGAATTCAACAGAGCTTCACCAGCTTATACCAGTGTATTCAAGTGATGTCACTATTGCCACTACAAAGCATTACAATAAGGTTATATTATTTGTAACAAGCAATTTTCCTGTCACCCTACTTATGCTTAGAATATTCTCCCTGTTCTGGTCTGCCTAGCTACTACCCTGTCTCTCATTTCAGTTCTTGAAAACTCACATATAACAGAATTTTACAATGCAGTCAATAATACAATCTCCTTTTTTCTCTTTCATTTCTTTATCCTCTTTATTTTGTTATATTTATGTTCCTGTAACAAAAACAAACACCTCCCCCCTCAAAAGAACATACATTTACTGACCCCAACTAAATTATTGTGGTACCATCTTGATACCACTGTTCTCTTTTCTTTCCAAACTTTCCCTATTGTTTCTCATTTTTCCCCACTGGGTGAATATTGGACCTTTTGAATTCAATGCCGGAAAAACTCTCATTGACTTAAGCAGTTTAGGATTATAACTTTTATATGAAGTTTAACATTTAGGAACATTACCTATTGCTGTACAGGCATGTGTTCAATTCTTTAGTAAGACTCTAGCCAAAGACTGCTCCAGCTGACCCAGCTGTACATGTGTACCTAGTCATGGGCAGTCAACGGTGACCAAACATGCCCCTAGCCCTATCACTGCCTTGGGTAACTTAGCAATGGTAGTACAATGGATTGCAGTGATGAGAGCTGGCAGGCTGTGGCCCTAATTCTGTACACTTTCCCTGAGTAGAAACTGGGCACTTTTGTGAAGTGTCTCATATACTAACTCAATACACTTAAATATGGTGATGATAATGGTAATAAGTTTAGATTCTGTGAAAAATAGATAATTAATACTTAGATTTCCTATCCCATAATATACAGCTCAAATGCAGGGTATACAAGGCTGGTAATGCATCCTTGCCTATTATTTTATGTATATACTTAGTAATACTTGGAGAAAAACCTAAAATACTTAAAGCTTGTGCAATTCACTGAATTTTCTTTTACACATATGGATATCCCAATCCCTGTCAAGTGCCTTTCTATACAGTAATGGCTATTGAAATTAAATGAAAAAAAGTGGAAAATTATTTCCCACAGGAAAAGAAAAATCTGTATAACAGTACTCATTGTGAAATTTGGGGACAAGAAAGACGGGATGAAATTTGCCTATTTTATGAATAGTCAATACTATAAAATACATTTGTTATGTTCCCAGGAACTACTCTCTATGAGCTATAGCCACATAGATTGGGGCATATGAACTATTGTGCCTTGAGGATATTAAAATAAAGCACACTGGGTGTATCTACACATGCATTTATGCCCACTTAAATTTACTGCACAGTAAATTACTTTGCAGCAAGTGGGAATAGGCCAGCATTTACATGTGCAGGCATTGAACGTGTTGTGGGACTTTGTGCAGGTGTTAAAAGCTGTGTGTGGTCTGACTTGGGAATGCTGGAATTGGATTAATCGAGCCTGCTGGAGCATGACAATTACCTTGCTCCAGTAGCTTCCTGTGTCTCATGTATCAGTGTCCCCATGCTTAAAAATGGCGGTGGGGATGCTTGAACTAAAGCTTGTCAAATGAGCTTTAGTTCAGTACCACCACCATCATTTTCATGTGTGGGGGCTGTTGAAATAAAGTTTGTCGAATGAGCTTTAGTTCAAGCACCCCTGCCACCATTTTTAAGCATGGAGATACTGATACAGAAGATATAGAGCTGCTTTAATTAGACTGGGCTCTTGGAGCTGTTCTAATTAAAGCACCACCATCCCCCCGCCCCATATGCCATCCTGTGCCCTAAATGCCATCCTGTGTCAGACCAAAGGTCCATATAGCCCAGTATCCTGTCTCTGACCCAGGCAGTAGTGGATGCTTTAGAAGGAGAGCATTGGACCAGGTAGTTCTAGACTGATCTATCCCCTAGTCAGTACGCTCCTTGGCATCCAGCATTATTGGTTTAGAGATGCCAGAGGAAACATCTCCAACCATTCTGTTCAACAGCTATTAATAGATCTTTCATCCATTCTAGTCCAGCGGCGTCAAACATATGGGCCAAATTCAGCCCACAGAGCTGTGTCATCCAGCCAGTAGCCTTGATGGAGGACCTTCCTGTGGCAGCAGCAAAACACCTTGGGCTCCAGCACTGGAGCCCAAGCAGCATTGCAGGAAGAAGCCTGGTATCCTAGTACTTGACTGCCATTGTGAGAACAAGCTGGGATGTCTGGCTTCTTCCCATGATGCTGCTGGGACTCCAACACCACAGCTCTTCCCAGCTTTGCTGCCAGGCATTCAGACCTCAGCAGTAGAACTGGAACCCCAGCAGCACCACAGGAAGAAGCCCAGCACTGCAGCATGTTCCCACAGCTACAGCCAAGTGCCCACAATGGTGGGCTTCTTCCTACTGTTTCTTGAACCAGCTGGAGCTGGGGCTGGTTGGATCTGGCATTGCGGGAGGTTCTGTGGGCCTAATCTGGCCCTTGGGGCTGGCCTTGTGTCATCGGTCTAGCCTGTGGGCTCTCAGGACCAAATGAATTTGATACCTCTGGCCTAATCCCTTCTTGAACCTGGCTATGCTATCTGCCTCTGCTACCTCCTTAGTTTTAAACCAATTTCCTACCAATCTCAGTGATTGCCCCCATACTTCTAGTATTTCAAGACTTGGTGACTAACAGCTCCTTGTTTACTTTGTCCACAGCATTCATGATTTTATACCTCCATCATATCCTCCCTCCGCTTTCTCCTTGGCAAACTGAAGAGTCCCAGCCTATTTAGTCTCTCCTGGAATGGCAACTGTTCCATGTCCCTGGTCATTTTGGTTGCCTTCTATGTACCTTTTCTAATTGTACTACATCTACATCCTTTTAAAGTTTCAGAGACCAGAACTGCATACAGTGTTCAAAGTGTGGGCATAACTTAGATTTGTATAATGGCAGGATGATGTTCTCTGTTTTGTTTTTAATTCCCTTAATGATGCACAACACTTGATTGTCTTTTTTTGTTGCTGCTCACATTGAGCTGACATTTTTAAAGAAGTATCTACAATGATTTCAAGGTCTCATTCCTGAGTTGTAACAGCTAGTTCAAAACCCAGCATTGCACATGTATAACTGGAGTCATTTTCCCTCAAGTGCATCACCTTGCACTTGTTGATAGTGAAGTTCATTTGCCATTTTTTGCCCACTGATTTAGTTTGGTAAGACCATTTTACAGCTTATCTCCATCTACTTGGGATGTGACTACCTAGAATAATTTGGTATTATCCACAACTTTGGAGATTTCACTGGGCAGCCTGATTTCTATATCACTGAGGAAAATTTTGAATAAAATTGGACCCAGCACATATCCCTGCAGGATCTCATTTTTGATGGTATAGATAGAGGGTTCTCTTCCCCTGAATATCCACTAACCCAACAGGAGGCCAGTCTTGGGTCAGAGGATCACGATTTATGTCATTCTTGCAAACCATTGCTAAGCTGAGTCACATCCAGGTCTGCAAAAGGCCAGAAACTGACATATATTGTTTTGGATAATAAATGCAGCTTGGCTTTTCTTTTAAGTGATTTTTTGAGGTAAATTTAGTGCTTTTGAAATCTGCCACATGAAAAGCAGAAATATTTAATACTGTCAATCTTTGGATCCTCAAGATGCTTTTCTTTTCCTTTGCTTGAGATTTGTCCTTCCTATTGATTAAGGTCCCAATTTCTCAATCAGTCTGCACTCAAAATCTCATTGGTTTCAAAAAGAACATCATCAGCAGAACAACTGCCGAATTGGCACTAACATGTAATTTTCCATTGCTAAAGAATACATTTTAACATACATATATAAAGCAGTTGAAAATGATTGAAGGAGGAAGGTGGAAGTAGTATTATTTTCAGTATACATATTTTGATTTCTAAAGTTTGGTTAGAAAAAAAACAAAAAAACCCCCAAAAGTAGAATTGAATTTGTGATCAAGTTAGGCAAAAACACCAGAGTGATTCCTAGCTCTGACTGTGACACCAAAGCAAATAATTCTCCATAGTCATATTCAATTTGAATATACTTTTTCCAGTTACCTAAACATCCTTATGTTATATGTCACATTTTGTTTTGTGTCAAATTCCAGGCTTATCTGATTGGTCATGTACATGTGTTATATATTAGCCATGTACAAGTGTTACATTGCTGTGCTCCTCGTAGAAACTACAAGTGTATGTGTGTTCATGCTGTTTTTCCCAGACCAAAAATGAATGTTCCTGGAGAAAAATAAATTAGTTCCAGCCAGGTAGAAGTGACTCCTGAAAGAGTTTCTTCTGGGAGAAGAAATGCTTGTATACCTTCCCATAGTTTAACATATCCTGGTAAGCAGGAAGAGAGGAGTGGTGGGGAAAGGCTCCCACGCCTTTCAGAGACTGGAGTTACCCTGGTTTGGAGGAAGGTGCAGGGGGAAGCTCCTCCTGCCCCTTCTGTTAACCACAAACTGGAGTCCCTGGTGTGATGAGTGGAAAGGGGGCATGGGGTGATGCTTAGTCTACTCAGCTCCCAAGTACCAGGAGCCAAGCAGAAGGAGCAGCACATACTCCCTGCCTGTTTCTTATATCTGAGTCCCTGTTATAAGAAGAGGCAAGAGGGCTTTGCTGTGCTGCTCTCTCCCTCTCCTAGACTGGGCTGGGAGGGGAGGGGAACAGCAGCAACTGTTTCCTCCCTCTTGCACAAACTGGGCACTCCCCAGTTTGGGAAAGAGGCTGGGGAGGGCTTTCTGGCTCTCTCTGGCTCCTCTTGATGAGCCTGCCACCCAGCTGGGCAGTGGGGGTGGGATTGCAAAACCAAGAACCCAGGAATTGGGTTTGGGGAGGCTGTCCCCATGCCTGGCTCCCAGTTCTCAGCTTTAAATGTTGCCTCCACTGCCCAGCCAGGCAGGGGTAGGGATTGCAATGCCCAGGGGGATCAGAAATCAGGCTCTAGGAAGCTGTCTTCAAGTCTGGTTCCCAGACCCTGAGCTTTAAATTCCAGCCTCCCCACCCAGCTGAGCAGCGGTGGTGGAGATTGAGGAACCCAAGGGTTGAGAACTGGGACTGGGAAGCCACCTCCATTCTGATTCATGACCCTGAAGTCTTTAAATGTGTGTTCCTCAGCTGCGTGGTACATGTGGCAATTTAAAATCCAGGGAGCTGGGACCCAGGCTCAGGAAAGCTGTCCCTGAAATCACCCCATATGCAGTCTATTGGGGCTGAACTTGAGGCAATTTAAACTGTGGTGGGGAGGTGGAGGCAGCTGCCTGTTGACAAACTTCCCCCTTCCCAGGAAGGGGAGAGGATAGGGTGGCAACTAATGGGCTCCCCCAAGGATGGGTTATTGCCCTCTGGCTTGAGAGCTCACCTGTGTACACTGCAGCTTCCAGGCTTTTTATCACAGATAGAAATAAATACTTGCACGTGACCATTGACATTAGAAGTTTTGGATGTGCAAAGAATACAATATCTATTCCTAGGTGTGCATTACATTTCCTTGAGTCTGCAATTTCTCATCTCAAATTTGTGGGAAAACACCTATCCAACCCAGTCTAACATAGAATATTTTATTATTACTTCATTATATTGTTATTGTTTTATAAATAAAACACAGAAGTACAACTGTCTCGCAACAAGTGTTTGTTTAAGAATCTCCCAAAATCTATTAACAAAAGTGGAATTTAACTTACCAAGACACCACCTTTTACATCAAGGAGCTTAATTTCTTCCCCAGAATTCCATTTCTTGGCTTAAATGTATTTTTAATACTGAGAGTTCACCTCATGTTTTGGCATTATTACGTTAAAGGATGAGGAGATGTCTTACAGTGGAATGCATTTGGAATTGATCTGCGTTAAGTTGCTTTTTCGCCAGTGGTAATAAAGTGACAAGCCTTTTAGAAAGATGATGAATGTAATGTAATGTCTTTGAATGTGAATTTTTTGTGTGGAACCTAATTAACAAACCTAAACTACTTCTATTCAAATGCTCAGGAAAGATAACGCTAGTCACAAATGTTAAATATCTGTTTTGCTTTTCTTTGCTTACTCATGCATTTATTCAACACTTGCTATAGCAGTTTATCTAAAATTAGGTCCAAAGTAATTTAGGTAGCCATACCTTATGTGAAAGATTCTGTAGAAGGCTTTAAATCATAGTGACAGCCATTAGAACTCGCTTAAAGGAAAAACATTTCTGAACAACTTTGGGTCGAACAATGGAACATTTAAAAGGTTTTTAAAAACCCTATATGCATATCTGAATGGTCTCTACGTATAAAAATTGTACATCATATGAAGGCTTTGTAAGATAGCCCAATTATATATCCACCACCCTTGTCAGCATTCTACACAGTGAAATTAAACTTGTCAGCAGGTAGTTTAATTCACTTGAAGTTTCTTAAGATTTTCACTCTTCAACTATCTTAGCTTGATAGCATTTGGAAATGCAATAATGAAACCCAATATTTGAAAAAAATGGCTGCCTAAAGCAAGGTCATGTTTCATATTTTCCAATCCACATTTCAGCACCAAAGAAACGACCAGATTTCCCAACTGCTTAATCATGGACACTCCTTGTTACCCAGGCCTCTGATAGCCAAACCTATAAGGGATAAAAGTTACTCACTTCCCTATCCTTTATTGTAAATTCATATTTAGTTACCCTATTTGCCAGAGAAAATAATTTTCACAATGGCTGCTAAAGAATAGAGTTTTTCATCTGAGATGGAAAGTAAGGATATCTGCTCATGGCCACACCCATCCTCTTCTGGCATCCCTACCTTTCTTTGCAAGATGTTCTCTGCTCTAAATATGAAATGCCTGGGAAAACCAGGTGCATGTCAATACACAATGGTGGGATTTGCTACAGCTGACATATAACTGCAGTTGATTTTGTTGAAGTCTAATATGTCAAGAATCTGCAACTCTTTTTTCCACCAATTAATGGGTCCCTTCACTCCTTACTACTGCTGCTACACTAAAGAGTACAGGCAACTATTGTTTTCAAATGTCTTTATACAATGCTTGATTTCTGGATAGTCCCCAAAGTTTCTTCTGATACAATTATATTTTTATGATGTTTAAAAATTACAAACATCTTACACAGTATTCACGGAAAGAGGAATTTAAGACTGAAATTAGAAACAATCATGCTGTCTTCTGAGCAATGTTGACCCTACTGACCTTTTGGTGTCTGTTCTGGTGAAAGGATTATTGCCTCTAATTGGAACAATATGAGGGAAGCTTCTGAAACAGCTTTAGGGTTGGGTTTTAAGAAAAATAAAATTAAAAGCATGTATCACATTTTATATCCTCCCATTGCCTATTAATAATTTATTATCAATGGATCTGAGTCAAATCCTCAGAGCTCCCAAACCCTCAAGGTTTGGGGAAATTTGCATCTTGATCTGGATCCAAAAAAGTAGTAATTTGGGTTCATCTAATATATTTTACCCACTGCTGAGGAAATGTTTCCTTTACAGAGCCCAATCTGCAGCAGGAGTTAATTTGCTTAGCCTAGGCAAGTTATTTGCATTTTATAAGATGTGTGTTATCCAAGTTTTATTCTAGCTGATATGAGGAAATGTCAACAATAGAGGGCATGTACAACTTCCACCCTGAAACAAAATGCCTGCATGGCACCAAGCTGACCCACGCTGAGGCAACTCCATATATTCTCTATGCGTACTGTCTCTTGGCCCTGAGGCAGTAGATTTGCATTAGTTTGGTACTTCACAATCTCTCATGGAGAGGCATGGTGTGTTTCAGCATGGCACTGTTGTGGATTGTGCAAACATAACTTCAGAAACAAAGATATTTATGTTACTAAAAATTTTTGCAACCCCATAAGATAATTGGTTTTTACTTGCATTGGCTAATCCCAGTGGCTACAAGGGACTATTTGTATTCATAATCATAATCATTATTCATCAGTATGAATAAAGTGTTGAAGACATGGGCCTTAAATGATCACCTTTATCCTTTGCAATGTTTTCTGAAATAGTAGTTTAGGCAAATTTACTTTCCCAAGCACTTAATAAAAATGATTAACTCCCTTCTAGCACAGAATCATAGAAAAGTGGGGCTTGAAGAGGCCTCTAAAGGTCATCTAGTCCAACCCCCTCCCTAAGGCAGGATCATACCTATCCAAACCATCTTATACAATCCATAATCTAAACTCTATGTGAGACTACTGTCAACCCTGACACAACACACATATAATACTCTAACCTGCCACAGGTAAAGCAGGGGAACCATGGCAGCCAATGTCCTGCTCCGATAAAGTTTGTTGATATATGCTTAAGAGATCCCGGGTAGAGGGCCATGCCTCCCACTACAAAGGAAGGCAAAACTCCTCATGGTTTGTACCATTTTGACCGTGAGGTAAACTTCTTTCCTGACCCCAAATACAGTGATTGGTCTGACCCTGACCAGAGGGACATGACCCTCTAGCCAGGAACCTCTGGCTTTGGTCTCAGCAGGAGTGTTAGCACACCCCAGTCAAAGTCCCCAGCCTTAGTCATAGCAAATACCTAATGCCTGTGCGGAGGCTTGACACAACCCTGACACATAGCAGAAAGTGGGGGGCGGGGGCAATCAGCAAAGCCCAGAAGCAGAGGAGATACCCATAGGAGAACAAAGACATAGTTGTACCTAGATCATGTCTGACCAGTGGCTGTCCTACCTCTTCTAGATCATCCCTGACCAGTGGAGAGTCCACAACTTCCATAGGCAGTGTATTCCACTGTCTCACTATTTTAATAATAAAGACTTTTTTTCTGGATATCCAATCTAAATTTTGCTGCAACTTCAAGCCATTGGCTTGCAACCTCCTCTCAGTGAGAAATGGTACTTTCCCTCTTCTTTATTGCAGCCCTTCAAGTATTTGAAGACTGCTATCATGTCCCCTCAAACACCTTTTCTACAAGCTGAACATGCCTAGCTCCTTCAGTCTCTCCTCATAGGACGTGCTTTCCAAGCTTTTTATCATCTTTGTTGCCTGACTCTGGACCCTAACTTCTCCATCACCTTTTTAAACTGTGGAGCCCAGATACACACACAATGCTTCAGATGAGGCCTAACCTGTGCCAAATAGAGAGGCACTATCACCTTGCCTTGCACCTAATGCTTCTATTGATGTATCTCAAAACCACGTTGCCTTTTGTGCAGCTACATCGCACTGCAGACTTGTATTAAGTCTGTGATCTACAAAGAATCTCAGATGCTTTTCCATAGTGCTTCCATCAGCCAGGTGTCACCCATTTTATATTTCATAGATTTCGTAGATATTAGGGCTGGAAGGGACCTCGCAAGATCATTGAGTCCAGCCCCTGCCCAAGGGGCAGGAAGTCACCTCGGATCAGGTGACCTCAGGAAGATAACCATCCAAAAGTTTCTTGAACGTGTCCAGAGTAGGTGTTTGCACCACTTCTGGGGGGAGTCTATTCCAGACTCTGGAGACTCAGACGATAAACACGGTTTTCCTTTGTGTTTTGATTATTCTTCCTGAGTTGTAGCACTTTGCATTTTTATTGACTTTCACCCTGTTAGTTCAAGCCCAGGTTTCCAATCTGTTGAGATCCTTCTGAATTACACACCCATTCCTCAATGTGTTCATAATCCTTTCCTCTTTTGTGTCATATGCAAACTTGCTCCAGAAGTTTTCGGTGCCAGCATCCAAATCATTAAAAACACACTGAATAGCACAGAGCCCAGGGCAGAATGCTGTGGAACTTCACTAGAAACTATCTGCCTTTCTGACATGGACCTATTAATAATTATACTTTGCTTGTGGATATTGAGCTAGTTGCCTATCCACCCTATAGTAGTTTTGTCCAGGCCACATTTCTTTAATTTTTTCATAAGAAAGTTTTGTGGGACTTTGTCAAAAGCCTTGCTGAAACCCAAATACACTATATCCATAACATTTGCTTCATCCACCCAAGTAGTTACTTTGTCAAAGAAGGCGATCAAGTTTGTTTGGCACATCAGTCCATGCTGGCTGCTTGTGATCAGCTTTTCCTCCTCCAGATACTTGCAAATGGCCTTCTTTAGGATGTGCTCCAGTAACTTCCCAGGTATGGAGGTGAGGCTAACTGGTCTGTAGTTGCCTGTGTCCTCCTTCTTGTCTTTTTTAAAGGGGGGCACTTTGTTGGCTCTTTTATGGTCCTATGATACCTGGCCCATCTCCCACAACTTCATGAAGATCATTACCAAGCTCTGAGATCTCCTCTGCCAGGTCTTTCAGTACCTTGGGATGAAGTTCATCCAGCCCTGCTGACTTGAATTCATTCAGACCCATCAAAAGCTCTCTGACAGTTTCTTTTGTTATCTCATCCCTCAGTTTGCCCCTTCCTTATCCTGGTATGGCTGCAGCTTAATTGTTTTCTGAAAACTGAGGCAAAGTAGCTGTTGAGTAGCTCTGCCTTCTTTGCATCTTCTGTAATGCGTTCTCCCTGGCTTGTTAACAATAGATCCACAGCTTCCTTGCTTCTTGCTTCCTATGTTTCTGGCCAACATATTTACAAAACCTTTCCTTCTTGTCCTTAACCTCCTTTACTGGGCACAACTCATTATTTATCTTTGCTTTCCTGATCTTGTCTCTGCAGGCTTGTGCTATTTCCTGGTATGCTTCTTTGATGACCTGCCTGTATGCTTTCCTTTTGAATTTGAAGCATTTTAGAAGCTCCTTGTTCAGCCACATTGGTCTCTTGCCATTCTTGTGTTTCCATCATGTAGGGACAATTTCTTGTTGGGCTTCCAATACTGTGTCATTTAGGAGCACCCAGTCTATCTTCTCTTGGTACCAGGCCTATTAACTCCTTGAGTCAGATGAAATCCACCTTTTTGAAATCTAGCATCCTAATTTTGCTGACCTCATGCATTCCCTGTCTCAGGATCTAGAATTCTATCATATCATGGTCACTTCCTCACAAGTTGCCCATCACCTTCACATCCATAACCAGTTCTTCCTGTTGATTAAGACATAATCCAAGATAGATGATCCCTTAGTTGTATCCTCCACCTTCTGTAAAAGAAAATTGACCTTCACGCAAGTTAGGAACAGGCTTAACATGTTATGTTTGGCTGCATTGTTCTTCCAGCAGATGTCCAGGAAATTGAAGTCTCTCATCAGTATCATCCATAGCCTTTGGACAATATTATCCCCTGCTTGAAAAGTGCCCCATCCACCTCCTCTTCCTGATTTGGTGGCCTATAATAAATCCCCACCACTATACTGGTTCTGCATCTTTCACTTTTCATCTTGACCCAGATGCATTCTGCTTTGTTGTCTTTTTCCTCCAGGGAACTATTATATGTGTTATAACATATAAGGCAATACCACCACCTTTTCTCTCAACCCTGTCCTTCCAAAACAGAGTGTAGCCTTCAGTGTTGACATTCCAGTCATAAGAGCTGTTGCAACAGGTCTCTGTGATGGGTTTACTGCTAACAGCAGTTTTAATTAGAAATACAGTCTAGCATAAATTAAAAAAAAGTCCTTTTTACCTCAAAATTTCTAAACAAAGATACATTTATTAGTAGTTGGATTCAAGGTACAGCAAATTTTGAAAAAAAACTCTTCTACATGTTGCTTTCATCATAAACATGATAATAATTATACTATAATTGGTAGATAACTAAACATTTATGTACATGTAATTATATTGTAATGTTAGCTACAGATGTTTACATCGAATATGGAATGGTATTACTGTGCAATTATATTTTGCTCTACAGTTACCTCACAGATTTATATAGTTAGCAAAGTGCGAGAATAGAAATTACCACATAAATATGCATATTTACAAAAAATATAATGTAGAAAATTATGTAACTGTACCAAAGGGCAAAAATGGGTTCTGAGAACTTAGTGGATTTTTTTTTTCCTTAGCAAACAAACTTTTAGGAAAAGTTTCATTTCTGCCCTGTGAAAAGGAACTAAGCAGATCCTGTCAGAGGAGGCTAGAACTAAATGCAGTGTACACCTCTGAATACTGGATAAAAGCATAGTTGGCTTAACTGAATAACAAAATGCCAGTCCCAGTGCTTGTCCTTTGCTTACATTATAACAACTATAGCTTACCTAAATGCTGGCTAAGTACATAAATCCCTTAAGTGTATAGCATTTTTTTCAGTCCCATAGTCTACTTTTGGTTTAACTTCATAATAATTGGCGCCAAAATTGGTGAAGGGGAAGCAGCTGTCAAAGAGCTGCTATTAGATGCCTGGAAAATGAGAGAAGCCAGTCAGCTTTAGGGTTTCCATCTCTTGTCATTTTCAAGACTTTTAACATTAGCTCTGAAACTGACTATTAGCAACCCTGAAAATGATAGGAGCTAATCCGTTTCAGGATGCCAGCACCGGAGATGCACTGAGAGCACTGAGAGCATGGTGTAGGAATTATTTACATTAAGTTCAGCTAAGTGCATACTCTAGGGAAGCCATTAGCCTTTTTTTCCAGTTCCAAGGCCATGCACTGTAACAGAGCACACTGTATGTACAGATTGTCTCGGTGATGGGGAAGGAGAAATATATAACTATACACAGATCTATTAGACTGTAAAATTTTCTTTCCAAGGAACTGGTGAAAGCCTCATCCCTTCAGACTTCTAAAATTAGATCTGTCTCAGCACTAGAAACTGTACTGTAAGGGACAATTCTCAGTGCCAGAGGGAAGAACTAGATGAATGAATAGGTCTTTTCCATCTCCAACTGAAACAGGACAATTTTGTACCTGGTGCAGCTCCACACTACAGATGAGCTTAGCACAATGATTTTGTGAAATGCATTTGTGAAGTTCTAACTCGTGCTTATGTCAGATCAGATTATGATCTCCTGTAAAATATTCTCCAGAAGGGCTCTGGGGATATTTTCTTTGTTGAGTTACCTATAAATCATTAAGTTGGGGAGGGGTGGGGGGTGTTTTTGCATGAAATAATCAGGGGGCCCAGAATCCAAAATAGGAAGACCCCCTCATTATCCAGTTAGATATCAGTATATTCTGTGGAGGCTGGTGGAGAATACAAATCTCTGAATTATACCTTAAGTCTTCCGCATTTTCTCCAACTCTTGGAGTTACAACCTTACTATAGCTATGATGTCAGGGACAGGCTCCATGAAAAAAGACCCCACAAGCTGGACTGATCATCATGCATGGCAGTACTAAACGATCCTCTTTTATCTCTTTCAGAGTTTCCCTGTAGGAATGACGTACATCACCAATGTGTGAAGTCCTGCCCTGCCCTTCTTCCCCTTTCTTTCACAACCCTTCCAACTTGGACTTATGGGGTATGTCCATGAGCAGCAATGTGTGTTTCCCTAGGGACAAACAGCAGCACCTTGTGCCACTGCTATGTGTCACCAGGGATTGTCCTTGTCATGTGTACTCTGCTGCGCAGAACGTCTTCCAGGTGGGGTAGGGGAGGCTGGGGCCAGTAACTGTCCTGGCCCCAGCAGCCTTACCTGGGATCCTGGGGGCTTCCAGGAGCTGCTGCCATGGTGAATCTGCAGTAGGAAGCCTGGCTGGCAGCTGGAGTGTGGCTTTGGCCAGCTAGGTTCCATCTTGGTGGTGCATGCTGCTGCAACATGCACCACTGCACTTTTTTTAGGGTTTTTTTTTTTTTGTCCCTGCGATCTCTTGGGGTCAACCTCCCCCCACCCCCCAGCTGCAAAGCACCAGCATGGGGAATGCCTGCAGGTATGGCCTGTGCGGTGTTATAGATAGGTCTGCAGTGCCACATTTCTGTGCTCATATGGGTGCAACCATGGAAGGCCTTTTCTGGATCTGTCATCTCACAAAGGAAAGCATTAGGGAAGCAGATGATCCTTTTCTCATTCTGTATAGGAAAGGGAGGATGCATGAATTGTGAGGGTCACCTTACAAATTAATCCAGGGAATGGAAATAGTTTCTACATACTTGACCTTACAACTTACAAGGATAGCACGGGTTTAGAAAATTGAAGTTTCACTTCCACTGTAGACTGACTTCTACTTCTGGGAAAATCAAAGCTGATCTAAATGGTGCTGCTTTTTTTCAAACACCAAGAAAAGATCTTGGTTTCATTGTTATTTTTAGGAAGAAAGTGATTTTGACTTGGAAAAGGTTTTACTTTCCCTAAATGTTTTTTTATTACAGTTTATATGTCTGCAGTCAGTTAACTTTGCTTTGGATAGAATGCAGTGAGATGTTTTCCTCCAGGTTTCACAATTCAGTCTGAAGGTTAAAAAAACCTAACACTGCTGTAGGCTTAATGATGCCTTAAAAAATGTAGGATATATAGTGTATTAGAATAAAAGTACAACAATAAGAATAAACTAGATTTGTTTTTATCTCTGACAGCCAAAGGAGGAAAAAAAAGTAGAGAGAAATATGCAATGCTTTTTTTAAAGGAATGAGACCAGAAACCCAAGCTGGTTATAACTAGTCATTAAAACCCAGATCTGCTTCAGATTTCTCTATATATTTGTCTTTCATCAGGATGTATTCTTTTCAAGTTCAGCCTGATTTGCAGGAAGTTTCCATCAGGGCTCTATGTAATGGATTAACCGGTGAACAGGGTTGTCACTTCAAAAATGATGGATTAAGGGACAGAGCTAGGGAGCTAGAAATTATTAAATGGATCAGTAGAGTAGTACTTCACACCTTAATCAGCAATATTCCCAATGAAGACAATGGAGTTTTGCTGACACCAGGACTGAGATCCAGATGTTTAGACCATATCTGTATTCAGACTGTAACTCCATGGAGGCTTTTTTTGTTAGTCTGGAAGTGAAAGGAGCATTTTTTCCTACTGTCTCCTATCATCATTGAAGATGAAGAAACAATGACTCTTGATTTAAACTGTTGATGGCAACCTGCTAAAAGGCAAAAATGGGGGAGCATAATTAAGCAATAACAATCAAAGCACAAGCAAGGAGGAGATGACAGCTTGAGATGCAGCTAGAGGCTATTTGGTCATTATTTTCCAGAATGGTCTTATGCTTAGGTCATTATTTCTAATGGAGAGAAAGCATATCAGTTTTTACTGGCTGTCAAGCTTTAAATTTCAATGTCACTTGCTGTTTGTTTCTAGAGAATTAATGCCCTCTCCATTAGCCAGTTTGGATCCTTGCATCATCTCTCATCAATGCATTCATCTAATAATGGTTAATACTGAGTGACAAGGAATAGTGAATTTTTGGGTGGGATGAGAGGAGGCATAATCAAAGAGTAGCCATTCATTGTTTATGGCTAGAGATGCTGCACAGGATAAATCATTGTATCCCCTTTCCCTCTCATTGGTCTGCTTCACTCAAAGCTTCAATTTTGTTTTAAGATTGAAATAAATTCCTACTCTACCCTCCGTGGCTGCCGTCCTTTGCATAGCTCACTGCTCCGGAGGGACAGCTTTCTGTCACTGTATAACTGGGCTGTATCTGCTATGTCTAATTTAGCATACCACAGTAGCAACGTAGGCTGATGAGGTCCAGCAGCAGAAAACACACACTCTGTTAGAAAGAAACAAAAGGCGTCCGCTTTCAGTGGGAAGGAGTTGGGTTTCTGAGATGGGAAAGAAATTCCTGTTAGTACATCACCTATAGGAATGCAGACCTGCAAAATCACAGTTGTTCCTAAAATTCAGTCACTGATTCTCAGTGCTTTGGAAAACCTCTTTTTGATTTAAAATTAAGTTACTGTGTATTTTATATAAGGAATCAATAATACTCCCCCAGACATTAAAATTCATACTTCCCTAGACATTAATCTTCAATCTCAGAAAAGAGAGAACTGTCAGTAATAAGAGAGTAAAATGCAATGTCCTTTAAAAATCAGATCCAACAAGAACACTAGTGAATGACTTTTAGCTTGGTCATCACTAGGACCTAAACTTAGGAATTTCAGTCAGTAAATATATGTCTAAACCTTGAGCTAACAGATTCTGCCCCCTATCTGAGAGCAGTAGGGGTGCATGCCTCTTATGGAGTGATTAGAGGGATGAAAAGGAGAAAACACATATTGAATAGTAAGTTATATTTGCAAAATACTTTATCCAACTATGCAACCTATTTTCTGGACAGTCGTGGCTATAACCTCACTCCAACGCTACTTTTATCCATGCAAGTCAGAGAGCTTCAGAGATTTGATCTGGATTTGTATCTAAACTTTAGTGAAATTCAGCGATGTTTGTCACAAAAGTTTTGATTTAGTTCACAAACTGCAGAGAGAGAGAGAGAGGGGTCAGCCATAACATTTGGATCCTGAACTAGGACTCTGTCAGAATTGCAGTCCGTTCTGATCTAGTCAGATATAAACTGATGGCATCCACAATATAGAACATTACCCCATCAAAGTCAGTCATGCGGGGTAATTGTGAAACATGTGAGATTAAAATCTTGAGACTTGGTTAGGCTGATGTTGGCCATGTAGCTACCAAGGGGCAGCTGCCAAAATGTTTCAGTACTGAAGTAAAGGAGAAATTTTACCTGTAACAGTGACAAGTGGTTTTATTATACAGTGACAAACTTTTACTAAAATTTCTGACTCCTGGTTAATTGGTTCAAGTGCATTTCTGTCCTACAATAAAACTCTTTTTCCATCACATTCCAGTTAGCAAGCAGATAGAAAATGAACTTGGTGGATGGAGTGGCTGAAGATTTTGACAGGTACATAGTCTTATACTTGCATGCTAAAATCAATATACTATTTCCCAGTCTTAAGTATGACTCAGGAGTGGCAATAGATCATCAAGAAGTTTCAAGATGAATAAGAAAAATAACCATGAATTACCTATCTTGTGTCACTATCCACTACCTGTGGACACTCAGACACTGTGGGCATATCTGCACTGTGCATTAAGTTTAGTACTTGGTTAACCAAGTACTAACTAAATAGGCAGTAACTCATGCTACTGTGCAGTAGTGCTGGTGCATGTTTTTTTGTGATGTTTACTATGCAGTACCCTAATAATACTGTGCAGAAGCGTATTAGCACAGTTTTTGACTGGAATGCTACTGTGCAGTGTTATTAGGCTACTGAGCAGTAAGCGTCTCATGTAGACTTGCCCAGTTATAAGTACCAGTTGAAGAACTGAGACTAGAAAAGTTACAAAAGACCTGATAAAGGTAACTTTAAATTTTCTTTCCCACTTCATAGACGGTGATGACGATGACAACAACAACTGCAACAACAACAACTTGCTGTTGGGAGAAGCTCTTTGTACATCTTTGCAAAACTATCATACAATACTACACATTTTATCTTAAAATTTCTACCGTGATACTTGCAAAAACTTGGGAATAGTTAGACAGCTGTTATGCTGAGACAACTGCTTAAAATGCTGATGAATATTGTCTCATCATTTCCTTGACTCCTTGTACATCAAGGAAATGAAGAGCTATCTCTTACCTTGTAGTTAGATTTTACATCCTTGGGGAAGAGGAAAATCTCTTTGTTCTGGATGTGTACACCAGCTAGCACATGGGGTCCTGGACAGCAAGGAACAGTTTCAATTTAGTTCTATAAGCACCTCCCACTTCTTTATGCTGGAAAAATCTAACGTGTGGTCACCTTGCCTCAGAAAGATGATTGGATTGTCTAGGTTTAGGCACCTGACTCACTGTACAATTCATAGTGAGACTTAGATGACAATGAAGTGTAATCCAATTTGCCAAGGTGCCTATGTGCCTCATATAGATAATAGGGAGAGCAAGGGATGTCCTAAAGGTGATCCAGAAGGCCCAAAGAACACAGAAAGTACATGGGCATGTCTCAAATACCACTCTTCTTGGGAACTTAGGCTTCTGGTTCAGACTGCATGGTACGCTCCTCTTAACAACAAGGAGAAATGCAAACTGCTGCACCTAGGGAGGAAAAATGTCCAGCACACCTACAGCCTAGGGAATGACCTGCTGGGTGGCACGGAAGTGGAAAGGGATCTTGGAGTCCTAGTGGACTCCAAGATGAACATGAGTCGGCAGTGTGACGAAGCCATCAGAAAAGCCAATGGCACTTTATCATGCATCAGCAGATGCATGATGAATAAGTCCAAGGAGGTGATACTTCCCCTCTATCGGGCGCTGGTCAGACCTTAGTTGGAGTACTGCGTGCAATTCTGGGCGCCGCAATTCAAGAGGGATGCGGATAACCTGGAGAGGGTCCAGAGAAGGGCCACTTGTATGGTTAAGGGCCTGCAGACCAAGCCCTACGAGGAGAGACTAGAGAAACTGGACCTTTTCAGCCTCCGCAAGAGAAGGTTGAGAGGCAACCTTGTGGCTGCCTATAAGTTCATCACGGGGGCACAGAAGGGAATTGGTGAGTATTTATTCACCAAGGTGCCCCCAGGGGTTACAAGAAATAATGGCCACAAGCTAGCAGAGAGCAGATTTAGATTGGACATTAGGAAGAACTTCTTCACAGTTCGAGTGGCCATGGTCTGGAATGGGCTCCCAAGTGAGGTGGTGCTCTCCCCTACCCTGGGGGTCTTCAAGAGGAGGTTAGATAGGCATCTAGCTGGGGTCATCTAGACCCAGCACTCTTTCCTGCCTATGCAGGGAGTCGGACTCGATGATCTATTGAGGTCCCTTCCGACCCTAACATCTATGAATCTATAACTACTTGTGATCCAGCCCTAGTGCTGAGGATTGGGCACCTAAATAACTGGCAGCTGTGATGCCCACGTTCTACCCCAAAACCTGCTTCTTAAAGCACTTCCCAGCCTAAAATGGAGCCTGGCATTTGTAGTTTGTAGAGCAAGGCCAATCTGGATTGTTCTTAGGCACCTCAGTTTTACCTGAGACCCATTTAGGTACTTATATAACCTATTTTGAATCTGACTGCATGGCAATACACATATTAATAAAGAGTTCTTAATTTAAATGTACAGCACTAAGATGAACACATTTTAAAAAGGATGTTGAGAAAGTAGTGGAGTGGAGAAGATGTGTTCCTGGGGGTTGATTACAAGTCTCTTTAGCTGATCCAAAAGAAGGGGAGATGGCATCGCTATAGTGAATCTTCAAAGGGAGAGATAAAGGGTACAAAAGGGCTCTTTTCATTTAGCCAAGAGAGACACAACTGAAAGTCAATGGCTAAAACAGAAATCCAGATAAATTCATGTAGCAGGCTTACCTTTCAGAGCTTGGGTTGAGTCCCAGGCTTGAGATTCTGCTTTTTTGATTGGTGGAGCCCAGCCACCAATCAGGAGGCAGCAAGAGAAATAAAGTAATGCCCCTTTCCTGAAGGAGGGGGAGAGGAGCTCTCCCATGGACCTGATTGAAGACTGCAACACTGTCAGGTCTGGAAGACTTCAGGGGCGGAGCTCTGGAGAGTATAAAAGGAGCTGCGTGCCCAGCATGAGGGAGATGTGTTGGGGCAGGAGAAGAGAGAAGAGTGGGGCTTAGAAGAGCTGAGGAGAGTTGCTCAGCAGGGTGAAGCAGTAGCCCAGGAAGAGCCTCTGAAGACTTCCATTGGCAGGGAGCTGCAGAAGGCTCCAGCAGTTAGGTTCTCGGTGCACAGCACGTCTCATGGCGTCTGGACCCTGGGAGCTGCATGATGTGGCTTGGGTCTGCAACCTTTCACATGTAGCCAGAGACACAGTGCATAGGCTGGTGCATGGAGCAGCAGGATCTTTGGAGCCGCTTGCGTGGCTCAGGTCCCCAACCTCTGCATGAGTCCAGAAGCTCAGTGCAGGAGGCGCTGCATGGAGTGTGAGAGACCATGGGAGCCACTTGAGGTGGCTCAGGTCTACAGCTGCTGGCACTGGGCAGTAGCTCAGTGCAGATGACACTGCACAGAGGGTCTGCGATCAGACTGAGTCCCAGTGCTGCACAAGGCTGCCTGGGCCTCCAACCCTTAGCACAAGGTGAAGTGCCCACTACACACAGCTGTGCATGTGGCCCTGAGCTGGGCCAGCAGCAGCAGACTCAGGCAAAAGCAAAGACCAGCAGGGAACAGAGCTCAACCTGGAGAACGGGAGGCAACCCTCTGGGACTGTGGAATAGTAAGTAACCCTGGAAAGAGGGTCCCCACAGGGGAGGGACCCCCAGGGTTGTGAAGGGGCACCACATGGGCCACTCCTGGGTGATAGTGGGAGCTTTGGGGTCTCCCTCTCCTTTTCTTTCCCCCACCTCCTTTTCTGTAGTGGTACCTTGGGA
The DNA here is from genome assembly GCF_030867095.1 of Alligator mississippiensis. NCBI lineage: Eukaryota > Metazoa > Chordata > Crocodylia > Alligatoridae > Alligator > Alligator mississippiensis. The sequence continues at coordinate 72,672,799 of NC_081827.1, forward strand.
GTGGGGCCCCTGCCCTGGAGGGCACCTAGGTAGTTTAATGACTGCTGGTTATATTTGTAGACTGTGCTTTATAGTTTATATGAATAAGTTGAAGTAATACTTTGTATATTAATAGAGTTATAAGGTTGCCTGATCAATATCCTTTCTTCTGGGTTGTTCTATTGTTCATTTGTATTTTTGAATAATAATTGTGTGTGTATGTATGTGTGTGTGTGTGTGTGTGTGTGTGTGTGTGTATATATATATATATATATATATATATATGGTATAGGGTTTATTGTTTTATAAATTTGTACATATAATCTATGTCCTTACCCTTTAATGGTTTTGTTGTAATAATAAACTTGTATATAGTAGTTAAGTAATTATTGACTGGGCCTGACTCTATAGGGGATGGAGGCAGCTGCTGGGCTGCTGTGTCCCTCCATAGCACACTGCCTTGCAAATACTTCCCTGAATTGGAGAGGGGAGTACAAACCAGTGTACACCCAGGCTACATTCAACTAAGAAAAAATGTACAAGTTTTTAAACAATAAAGGTGAATCATCAGTGGTATGACTAGCAAGGGACATCTCTTGGGTGTCTTCACATTAAGACTGGCTACCTTTCTAAAATATGGGCTGGTGAGGCTATAATAGTGCTGGACAGTTGGAAGCTGCATCCTTTCTGCTGCCTTCTCCTCCCCACTTCCCAACTGTGATGCAGCTTCCCACCAGGGCTGGGCAGCTGGAAGTCCCCATAGTTAGGAAGCAGAGGACTGGGGGAGGTGACAGCAGCATGGGCACAGCTTCAAGCCACGTGGCCCTACACCAGCTCCTTGCTTCCTGGCTTTTCTGTGGGCACTGGCACAGGCAAAGCCATCCAGCTCTATGAGCTAGGTGCAGTGACTCCGAGAGCTAGAGACCATACGTTGCCAACTCCTGGTCTGGGCAATCTAATGGTGCTATCTGCCCTTAGAATCTATGCATCTTTGAAAGTGAGTAATATTATTATCTTCAGTTTAAAGATGATTAAAGTAAGGGTCTTGTTACATGGCAATTTGGGGCATTTCCTGGAGCTCTTAATCTGTGGATTGTCCGCACATTAACACCTGAAACTGGTTTTAAGCACTTGTTATGCTGCTCAAAATTATACCAATCCAGGGCAAGATTACCTCTGAACCCTGCTACTAAGCTTGTGTTGCACTAAGGTGTAGCCACTCTAGGCTACACCTTGGTGTAAAGACCCCATGCACTGCCCCTCCCCTGCTGGTCCCGATCAGGTCCTCTTCCCCCTCCTTACCCTCCCCAGCAACCCAGATACCTGGTCACTCCCCAGCCCACACCTACTTGTAACTGCCTGCACTGTTTTCCCAGAGCAGCTGGCAGGAAAGGGTTAACCTACCTGTCTGCTTGGCTGATGCCCCTGTAGTTCTCCAGTGCAGATTAGCCTTGAGAAGAACAGCAAATCAGCAGAATGGCTGGGTAGACAAGTTAACCTTTCCCTCCCTGCTCCTTTGGGACAGACAGCCGGGCAGCTACCAGTAGGTAGGGGCAAAATGGGGTAGTGAGGAACCCTGAAAGGCAGGGAGGAGTGGGAAAGGGGAATTATTGCCTTTCAGCCTTCTGGACCCCTGCTGGCCTGAAGTGTGATTGCTCCAAACTTAAGCTAGCACTAACACTGATGAACAGGGATCCAGGTTTTCTGTTTCCCATGGGAAAAATTTGGATTTCTCTCTTTACCTGAGAAAAACTCAGATTTTTCATTTTAATGGAGAAACGCACAGATTTTGCACTTTTGCAAAAAGCTCTCTGCAGGCTGGCAGAGTTCCAGCCTGCAAGGAACTGAGGGGAGTGGGAGGAGCGTGGTTAGCCAGGGAGCACCACGTTCCTGTATATGCACATGGCTGCCAGGAAGCCTGGAGATCAATTTCTGCAGGTAAGTCAGGGATAGGAGGAGGGATTGAGGCCCCCTTAGGGAGGGAGAGAAGGAGGGAGTTGGGCAGGGCTGTGGCTGGGTCTGCTGCCCAGCTAGGCGATGCATACAGTTTGGGGCCTCAAACTGCCCATGTATCCTGGAGCCAGAATACATGGCCTCAGGGCTCCAGTGGGAAGAAGGATGGGGTGGGGCCTCCGACAGCTCATTGGAGGGGCATGAGGGGTAGGGTCGGCTCCCTGCTGCTGCACACACTCCCAGGGAGGGCAGAGGGACCTGTGCCCCCCAGATCTGTGTGTACCCTCCCCCCCTCAATGGGCTCTGCTCCAGGTGTGCCACCCACAGGGGAGGTGGAGCCAGGCTCCATGCTGCACTACACTGCAGCGGCTACTGCCTCCCATGGGTGGCAGCTGGGACTCGGGTGCTGCTGCAGGGTGTAGGGGGCTGAGGACCTGGGTCCCTGGCCCATAGCCCTGGCATCTGTTGGCCCCCCGCAGCAGGGCTGGGAAGGTCAAGGGGCTGTGCGGGGGGGGGGGGGATAAGGGGCACCAGCAGGGCCAGGGAGGCTGTGCAGGGGAGAGTGAGGGGGACTGCCAGGGCTGGGGGGGCTGTGGCTTGAGAATGAGGGGCCTGGATCTGTATTCTGTGAGCTAAGGGGCATAGGACACTCTGATTTTCTATGATAAAAAAAAAACAACAAGTTCAAAGGCCAACATTTATAGGTATGTAGAATTTTTTATTTTATTAATAGTCAATTGCCCATCAAGAATGATGAGGGGAGGGAGAAAGTGGACAGGGATGCAGGCCTGTGCTCTCACCCCCATCCAGGTCCACTCCTGGCCCACCATCACCACCAACACTATGGTGCACCTGCTCTTCCCCACCCCTGACATCAGGCCCACTTGGGGATGGGGAGTGGGGGAAGGGCCAGTGTGGGGGAGGGGTGTGGTGGAGTAGTGGGCCTGGGCCTGATGGTGGAAGGAGGCCCACTGTTTCCCTCCCCCAGCCGCTGCCGCATCTGCATCATGTCAGACCTGCTGTTCCCCCCCTGCCATGGCAGGCTGGCTTTTCCCCCACTCTGGCCTGCTCCCCACCCCCCCGCATTGGACCTGGGCCCACTCCCCCCTGTGTTACCTGCAGGGAGTGGGGGGGGGGGGCAAAGCCAGCCCTGCTGACCTCGCCCCCCCTTTTATCTTCTCTGTTGCCGCTGCCTCCCCCGCTCCACTACCTCCCTGCTGCCTCCAACCGCTCTATTCCCTGTGTCCCCATCATCATGGCAGTAGGATGCCTTCTGTCAGGATGTTTCTTTGTGCTCTGATTGGCTGTTTGTCAGCCAATCAGAGCATAAATAAAGCGTTATGGAGAGACAGACAGACAGACTTATGCTTTTATAATATTAGAATATAGTGACTGAGGCATGGGTAGGCTTCCAAATTACTTTAAAATTGTAAATGTATCAATAAAACATTGTGTTCAATTGATACCTATATATATAGTAAAGTTTCATTTTAATCACAGATTTTAGGTTTTTTATCAGAGAACCTGTGATTTTTTTTATCAGAGAACTTGCAATTTTTTATCAGAGAAAACTAGGATCCCTGTTGATCAACTTTTGCGTGGCTCATAACATAGAGTGTAACAAGGCCCTAAGACTAGTGGAGTTTCCTAAACCATGGAAACAGTTAGAAGCAGATTATTGACACTGCAGTAATGTTGCCTATTTTACCCCACCCCACCACTGTTTTTTGTTTGCTTTCTTTCCCATTGTCAGGGAGATCATTGGCTGCATAATACAACAGTGATATTTGCAATGGGAAAGAGAATAAGGTAAAAAAAAGCTTATTAGTCTCAAAGGGAAAAACTTACAACAATCCAATATGTCAAGCATGACAAGTAATCTATGGCATTATTAGCGGAGAAGGAGAATCATTGTAAAGTGCAAATGAGTCTATTGGTATGATTTTTAAATATGAAAAAGAAGACCTGGCAGAGAAGTCAAACTCTGAATTGGAATATTTTACATTCAGGCTACAAGATAGTATTTACACCCATCTCCAAATCTATGAGTTTTGTTTTTATGTTTATACAAACTTGAGACTTGCTGTCACTGTTGCATTCAAGAGTCTTGCTTCTGTCACTTCCTCTTGATGCATGTACATAGTACAGGCTTACAGCTTTAAGTGGTTGATAATGTACATGCTGTAGAGCTCTGATTTATGTGTAGTGTTATTTAAATTGCATTCTTCACATGCTTAGGCCTGGATGGATTATGCCAAAGTCCAGAATCTCATCTCTAAGTTATTTAATAAATCAGTGACCTTACCAGTAGAAGTATATTTACCATAAAAGTTCAAAGTTAAGGATCACTTGGAAATGGGTCTCCTTGGTTACATGTAAAGTTCTTCAGAAAACTCTGTGCAGAAGTGATCTTGTACAACGGAGAGTCAATATCTTTCCTTCAGAGTTTTTACTAAAAGTCCAAATTCAGACCCTGTCTATTGGAGTACATTGAATTATGTATTCATTTGGCTTTACTGGGATAATACATGCCCATGATGAATGATCTTTCTTTCACAAAAATGACAGGAGAATGGCTGCAGCAAAATAAAAGTTAAATTAAGTTACAAGTCAGGTGCGTCTACATGTGAAAATGCATCACAATAAACTCTGGAGCATATTGTGTCAAAGTTTATTGCTTCTGGGCACCACATGTGTGTCTAGGACTACAGCACGTTGAGCTGGGTTGGAGCAGCCCTGGTTGACAGGAGGTCTGGGGAGTCAGCCTGTCAGCCCAAGGCTGTTCCAACCCAGTTCAGTGTATTGCAGAGGGGCTGGCTGGGGCATGAGGGTGCTCCAGGGTGGGGCTAGGCAGCAGACAGCCCCTGCACTGAAGCACCCTCATGCCCTAGCCAGCCCTGTAAGGGTCGAAACATGCACTATAGCACACGAAATAATGCTGCTGTAGAATAGTGCTTTTGTTTACAAGTACTAACCTACAGCAAAGTTAATTAGTTTCCTGAGGCCTACTATGGCTGTATATGTAGATGCTGAGACTTTACTGCAGAGCTAATTAGTTACTCTGCAGTAAACGTCTCATGTAGATGTGCCTTCCCAGTGCAAAACAGTGAAGTTCTATGGTTTTTCAAAATCTATCACAATAATTCTAAGAAACATCATTTAGATGCTTTTTGTTTTTAATATCACTAATAAAAACACATTCTTTAGATCATTAGTTCTCAAATACTCTTAGTTGGTCACCAGTGGTTTGCAAGCTAAACTGTAGCATGGAGAAGAACAAGTGATATGAAGGCAGATATGTTATGTGAAAGAATCATTCTACAAAATGTATCTACAAAATGAACAAAATTGGAGAACCCAGCAAGATGATAAAAATAAGGAGTCACAGTGGACATCGCACTTTTATCAGTGAATAATATTATAATGTACTCTCTGCTTCTTTGGGTCCTTTTGACCTGTAATTCTATCTAACCATGTTTCCTGCTAGAAACTTCACAAAGCAGTATGCACATTTCCAGAACTCCCCAGATTAGCCATTAGCCAAAAAACAGCACCTTCATTTCACTAAAATGTTATACCAGGCTTGAATTTCCCCATAGCAGGAACTGAACCCTAATTCAATTAGCCACAAATATCTTACAACAAAAAACTGACTGAAGTATAGGAATTGTTACCTCTGTTTGACCTATTCACTAAAATGCGCATTATTGGAACCAAATTTACCAGTGGAACTGTAAAATACTGGGCACATTTTGGCAAATAAATTGTAGCAAAGTAATGGATTATAGATTATAAAATAAAATGGGATTCTCAGCTTGTAGTTTTTTTTTTTATGTTTAATTTATCACTTTCTGCTGTTCAAGCAGAAGGCATAGTAATTTCCTTATAAACATGTTGATCAATATTTAGATAAAGCACTGAATACAATTTTATCAAACTTTATGGTGCTATAAAATGAGTTTGAATAAAAAGTTGAGAAATGAAAATGGTAAACAAGAACTGTCATGATAATTACTTGCTGGCTATGGCCTGCCTCTTTCTTTACTCCCCAAACTAATAAAAGTCGAGTGTGTACGGAATACAGAGCAGGGATTGTATTGATTCATTCGCTGTCATTTTCAATTGTCCTTACAATTAAGTTTGTTGAGTAATCCAGCTCTGTTTGAAGAGCATGGAAAGTTGATTAAGCCTAAACAGCAGATCTCTTTGAACTTGTCTGCCTAACCCTTTGCCTCATCTTTTCTTACTCATCTACATACAGATATATTATGTCCCGCTGCTTTCTGATCTAACAGAGAGGGTCCTGTAGGTAAAGAGATGTATGTGTGAAGGTGAGTAAGCTGACAGTATGATGTGGAAAGACAGCAAGCCATCCACTTGCAACAGCTCCTCTTGATACACAAGTGAATACAGAAGCTGTGGGCGCTGTCAAAATCACTTTTAATAATAGCTGGGTGAAGCTGGAAACTCGGAAGTAACTAATAGTTGCTTCTATTTGAGGTTTGCTGTTAGGGGCCAACTGTCAGCAGAAAGGTCACAAGAGCCAATGCAGTAGCTCATCTTGTGGATACTACAAAATCCATACAGATTTCTGGCAATGCATGGAGTCAGTGTCAAATTCCCTGGTTCTTTTCCAGGGCTTGGGAGACAAATTGAAAAGAAACTACAAGATAAAAACATTGTAAGCTTTGCTGCCCAGGTCTTCCTTCTGCAGGTTTTCTGATGGGTAAAGTAAGCTTATACCTTCAACAGTGCCCTTGCTCCTATCTGTAGGAATGTAACCTTTTTTCTTTTTAAAGCTCACAATATTTTAAAACTGGAAAAGTTAGCTCCAGTCCCATTTGATACTGACTGCTTCTCTGTAGACTTTACATCCTTCTCATACAGCTATATGCAAGATTACATTTTCCACAATTATGTCAACAATTTGGCTTTTATTCTCCCTGGATTGACTTATGTTCAGGTTCTTTGGAAGATCACTATAGGGATTTTTATATAGCAAGAGGAGGGAGCATCTTACTTGCCTAACTTCAAGAAACATTATTAAATATTTAGAGAGGAATCAGAGGAGATGATGGTTACCCCTGGAAAATGTAAAACCCAGATATTTGAAACCTTGGACTGTATTGGTTTAACTAGTAAACACATCTTAAAGGCAGGTAGGTAATACATGTGAGTTTATAATTACCTGCAAGATTCATAAAAGAGAAACTGAAGTCTTATAAAAAGGGAAATGCACCACTCGTTATCAATTCCACTTCAGCTGCTGCTTCAAAATGGAGTCTTTTATATGACACAGGGCCTAGTTCTCCCCATACTAAAAGTCTTCACTGCTCCCATTGAAATCACTTCTGTCCAGTGTTGGTACAATTTAGTTTATAGTCACTTAAAGGCAGGCAGGGATTTTGGCAAATACTATATTCTTCCTCCAACCAGTTAGGTCTACAAGAAGCTCTCCTTGAAGACTGAAGCAGAGCATGAAATCTATTGCTTGGGGTTAATATTGCTGTCCATAAGCCTGCTAGCATTTTAGCAGTAAAGTCTAAATCTTCCCACGCTAAGGTGGCATTTTCATTCTATTTTTATTCCAACCCAAACAAAAAATGTGACAATGACTGTGTAATCCAGGAACATTCCCTCTCTTCGCCAAATGCTAAATAATTCAAATAGCACTTTTTCCTGCTTGTTCTATCATATAGCATATTCTTCATCAGGTAAATCATTTCTGAGCTTTGTCATCTATCTCTCAAATACATATACCCCCATACATACATTCCCCTTGTTGAGCATCCATCCTGCTTATGTTCATGCTTTGTCACTTTCTTCTCTCCAGAGCCAGTCAAAATATATGGTTTCAGAGAGATTGGTATATGGATATAAACTCAGTATAATTGACTGACATCTATCCAGATCTACAAAGCAGTGTATTCGGATCAATACAGAGCGTACCACTGATAATATCTGCACATAGAATACTAAACACCAGGAAACAAGGATATTTGTAATTATGTGAATCAAATCCAGAAGTATTACAGAAAGACCGAGATGCAAAGCATATTACAGTGGAATCAAACCATTCCATAGCAAAGGCTATTTTAAAATGGGCATAAGAATGAAAATAAAAATATGCCAAATGATTTATCAGGGTGTGTGTACAGGAGATTCAAACCGTTCTGGAGAATACAGTACAAAGAAAGAGTATTGCAGTATTCCAAAATTATGGGAAATCTACCAGCATTTCTTGATAAACAGCAGAAGAAAGTTTTACTCCCTTTTCTGGATGTTGTGATTTAGAACCTGCAATTCCACAGTGTCCACAGCATAGTCATTAGCACGTGAATCACAAAATATTGTTATAGGTGGCATGCAGGGGGAGGATGGGGGGATTGAGAAAAAGCAGAAAAATAGGAAGTGAAATTAAGTGTTCAGGAGTGATGTCACCTGTTACCTGTGCCAAGAGGACTGGCCCTCCTATGTTAGGGTTGTGGCTGCACTAAAGAATTAATGGATTTGAGACAATGTGGTTTTCTCTCACCCATTTGGGTATCTCTGACGTGCTATGCAACCAATACAAAAAAAGAAAAACAAAATGCTATGAGAAATATTGCAGCATGTTCAACACATAAATGGCTTTAAAGTTTGACATACTTAAAGAAAACAGCACCAACCATTACAAATGTTTGAATGCAGGGCATGTATTGCATGGCCAAAAACATAAATAGTATTGGTAGAAACGATTGCTAGCATCACTCATATCCCAATGGCCTCGGCCCCTACAAAAATAATTTAAAAAGGCCTTTTCATTTTCTTTCTGAGAAAAGGGTTTGGTAATCTCCGGCTTCCTATAGCCTGGGTTCATATACCACTTCTAAATACACTACAAGATTTTTTTTCCATTTCCAATATCAGCAGCAAAAGGACAGCTAAATCAACAAACTGATTTTCACAGTTATTGTTCTTTCTTATTTGATTTACTTGTAGTTTTCACACTTGTAATTTCAAGAACTACAAGATGAAAAAAATTGCACTCATACAATGAAAGTTTGAGTTGGACATTAGTAAATGGTAGTATTATGTTCATACATCTTTGACATCTCTCAGTGCTACTGTTATCATCCAGATAAATGCAGGCTTTTTCTGCAGTAATAAGCCAATCATCGCTCTTAGACTTAATAATGAAAACACCATGCTACAGGAAAATTGCTAACACTTTCCATAAAAATGAATATAAATGAGAAAATCTGATACCATCTATCACTGGCTTTTTAGAATAAATACCTCTATTCAGTGTATTTTAATGTGGTTCTACTAAACTTAAAATATCCAAACATTTTATATTTTTTATCTTTATATTGCTTAACATATATTAGAGATGCAATGTGTGGTTTGTTGTACCTCAGAATTTGAATTTGCAAATCTCATCAGAGCTCACTGCAATGGTGTTGATTCAAAACATTCCCCTTTGTAATGAAATCCTTCATAGTAAGCCTTTGAAAACAAAAGCTATCCCCATAGGTGGGACATCATCCTACTAATCCATTGGGGAATTCATAGTGCACAGTGCTCAGAAGCCAAAGTAGTTGCCGAAACCATATGGCAATGTTCAAAGCTAGATCACAGTATAATTATTTGTTCAGAATACAGATACTGTATGTGACATGTCTGAGACTAGGCATAAGAGCAGATCAGAGTGAATGCTAGATCCTTAGTTTCAGTGGCTAACCTCCCCCTACTTCCCAGAAAAAAAATAAAAAAGGAAAAGAGAAAAATAAACCAATTCATGTCAAACTGGAAAAGAATAGTTTTGGTCAAATGTGAAAAAAGGTGAAGGGGAGCAGGGGGGAAGAAGTGGTTTTGACTCGACATGAAATGTTTAGTAGTATCTTATTTTAAATGTGTTGTGGTTTGGGGATACTTAACCATTTTCAACATTTTTTCTTAATTAGGTCTATGTTTAACTTAGTAACCCAAAGTCCAATTTGGAAAAAAGGTTGAATGTTTAAAAAAATATCAGCAGACAAGGTTCTTTGGATGAATCTGATATCTTTTATTAAACCAGCTTAAATACTTGGAAAATTTTTTTTTAGCAAGCTTTCAGGTTTAAAAACCCTTTGTCAGGCTGAGGAAGTCTCTGCAGTTGGTGTGTGCTCTTCCTGGATGGAATGAAAAGTAAAGAAGCCAGAGGCTGGGCTGCAAGATAGGCAGTCAGAGACTTCCTCAGCCTGATGAAGGGTTTTTAAACCCAAAAGCTTGCTAAATTTTTTTCCAACTATTTAAATTGGTCAAATAAAAGATACTAGATTCCCCAAAGAACCTCATCTGTCTATGTCCTTAGACCAACACAGATACAACCTACACCCCTAAAAATATCAAAAATGAATTATTTCTGCATTTATGAAGCAAAATATTGCCTTTGCAAACTGCTGAAACTAAATGTTACAGAAATGTTACAAGTATTTTTTAACATCTTCGTCCATTTTTTTCTGCCCAACCTTTTTTGGGGGGCAAAATTCCTTTGCATCAAAAATCTTCTTTTAGATCTACTAAAAAATTAGAACATGTATACTGAACATACGCAAAAGTAATTAAAACACTTTTTCTCCATTTCAAATCCTTTAGAAAGGAGTGTAGCTAAGTTACCCGAAGAGCATTTTTATTTAAATTTTAGGACCAAGGGCATAACAGAAGAAAGAGGAACAGTTTAAGGCTGGAAACAGATGTCTTCTTTGGAGTACAACCAGCTGTGCTGTGATACGTTGTAGGACAGCTGATCTGCTTCACTGATTCTACAGATGTAGCTGGGGTTGTTGTCATAGAGGATCAGTCCCCTTCCCCTTCCCCTCCTGGGGCTTCAGGATCCTAATCCTTCAGGAAAGGACCCACAGGTGCCATGCCCCAACTTGGGGCATGGGTCTGCAAGCAGGGGAACCTAGGCCTGTGTGAAGCGGCTAGTACTCACTTTGGATTCGGCCAATTTGGGGGACAGTGATTCAATTCAGTGATTCGGATCACTGTCTCAAATCGATTCAGCTGAATCTGATTTGGAGATTCGGCTGCTGACAAATCTCCAAATCACCCAGGCCCACCCCCTGCCCACTTGCCCAGCCCTGTCAATGGCTGCTTTGCCTGGCCCAGCTCCTGGCTCTTTGAAAAAAAAAAAACCCACTCACCAGGTGCTGCCAGGTGGGGGAGGGGGGCAATCCCCACTGCCCCACACTGTGTGGGGAGCTCTGCATGAACCCCCCGATCCCCCCCACTGTCCCAGCCCCACCACATGGCTGCTTCGCTCACCCCAGCTCTGGCCCTTTAAACTCCCAAAACTCCCAAACCCCCCACTGCCTCACGCCATGTGAGGGGCTCTCCTAAAAGCCCGCCAAAGCCCCAAGGCCACTGCAGGAGCTGGGGGCGAACAAATGAACAAATAGCCACAAAAACCAGAACAGATTTGGCACCTATACATACGCAGTAAGGCTGCTCTGACACATTGTGATTACAGCATGTTGGAGCAGACACAATTAATCAAGTCTGGTGGAGCATGATTATTACCACACTCCAGCAGACTCCAGCATTACATGTATCATTGTTCCCACACTGAAAAAAACAGTGGTGGGGTGCTCTCCATGAGCTTTAGTTAAAGTGCCTCCATCACCTTTTTCCAGCTCAGGGACACTGATACATGTGATGCTCCAGGCACTTTAATTAGAGGAGCTCTAAGAGCTGCTCTAATTAAAACACCCCCTCTCCTACTCCCAGAGCACATATATAAACACCCATTATTACTAGGTTCATTGTTGGCACAAAATTTAAGCACTTGTAGTGTAACAAAGGGCTATGATGTCTGTTTCCTTGGTTTTTGCTCTGTCTTAAAAACTTTTATGCCAGCATAAAGTTGAAGTCTGTTTCAAGCCTGAGTCTCAGCTCCAGACTTATTCTAGGCACCTAACCTTGATACAATTTGTATCAATACAAATCCAGAAAAAAGTCTCCAGAAGCCAGCAAGAGAGTTGCTGAGTTTACACTAGGGTTGAGGCTCTGGACTGAAAACTCCAGCTTAAAAGCTATTGTAGGTTCTTCTGGATATTTTAATTTGATTCCACTTACGCTGGTTTTGCATGTCAGCAGCTCAGTTGATTCCAGTGGGGGATATTGCTGACATATGTTGTAAGAGAGATCAAAACCAGGTCTCTTGTTCCTTTTTTTTATCTCTGATAAGGCCACAGGAATAGATGACAATGTTTGGAAATCTTGACACGCCCAGTTCTTTTGACAATTAGGAGCTCAAAGGAAGACCTGACAGTTCTGTACCCACGCTGCTCAATTCTGGCTTGTTTTCTTTTCAAGAAAGTAAAAGACAAAGAAATAACTGACAATTCTTCACACAAGGAAGCTTTCAGCACCTTTGAAGCCCCTGGCTTACTTGAGAGAGAATTAGAAAATTGTTTTTCCTTCTTCATCTCTTGCTGGGTCCCCTTTTGGCTGGTTCTCATCTTTCTCTCCCCTCTACCATGCCCCCCTATGTAGGCTTCCTCTTCTTTGAACCCCCCATATGAAAGAAGCAGCTGTCTCCTCTTTTCTGTTCCACATCTTTGTGCAGAAAGAAGCACAAGATTAACTCCCCAGCTTACTAGCTGCTGCCTCCTTGTTTCCAGCTGGAGCTCACTGCTGACCTGCACAGCCAAGATAAAGCCAGAGGAACAGAGTATTGGTGCTACTGTTGCTACAGCTGAGTACAGCAGCTGGAATTGGCCAGGCATGGGCTCCCAGAGCAGCCAATAGAGATGCCACCACAGCACTCCCTTGCTATTCCTGAGATGGTGCCTGGGATCAGGCTAACTCACTTTTCAAAACCTAAGACTCCCCTGGTCAACTGAGGATGGTTAGCACCTGTACACTAACTATACCTAACACAAAATTTTATTTTAAGGGTCCAGGTAGGGGGGGACCCTCCCTGCTAAAAACCCTAGATATTTATTTTCAGTGTGAAATGTAGCATCAGGCCGAAATGTAGTCTGAGGGTGCAAACAAGCCATGCAGGTCCATGGAGGGTTTGGGGAAGGGGGTGGTGGGTTCATACAGGTGTTCACTAGGCTGGATGAACCCTTTTCAGACTGGGTTAATCTAGGTTGATCTAAAGTTAGTTCACTTCTGAGGTGAACTGACTTTAAATTAGGTGTGCCATAGAGAATTGTGGGGATGCCTGCCTTTTTTTGTAGTGTGGGATATGGTCCTCTTTCTAGGACCCTGAACATATTCAAACTCAGCGTGGCATAACAAAGCATTTGGACTTTGTTTGGAGTTTCAGAGTTGGGTTCAGGAAAGTAAAAAACCAGATGGAAGCCGGAGATCCAAACATCTCAGAGACACTAAATTTTGGTGACAGAAATCTTGTGAAAGAAAGGAGTTTAAATACCAGGATGATAGGAACTCCTTGAAAGCCGTGTTTAAGAAACAGGGAAATAGACCACAAAGATGCTTTTAAAAAAAGGTGAGAGTGTAGGAATATAAAATATATTTAATAAAACATTGCTTGTAGATGCTTGTTGAACTTAATTGTGGTTCTAATTCCTATTTGCAAAACTGAAACTCGGCATAAAGCTGAAGGAGAGAAGCATTTATAAATTAGCCTTTATCTCCAAATGATTAATGCTGCAGTCATGTTCCCTCTCATCAGTTCAAGACCACTTGCACATCTATAGAAATTGGGCATGAGGTGTGCTGAAGCATATTTAAATCACTACTGCTTCTACTTTTGCATTGAATAATCATTCCTGCTCTTACGTTTGTACCACTTAAATGGGAAAGAAGGCAATTTAAACATTATCATATATGGCCTGAGGCAAATGTCTTATAAACGTCATTTAAAAAGATATTTTAAGATTTTCTTATTTATTTATTTTGCTGCATAAGCCCAAGTAGAGGACCTGAGAAAATGCATTGTTTCCTACAGTTTTTGCTTGACTACACTTCAGAAATATTTATTAACTATTATAAAATTAGAGAAGCTGGAGATAGAAAAGACCTATTAGATCATACTGCCTGTCCCCCCACAGCACGTTTTTAGCGCATCATTAAGATGTCATAAAGTCAACATGCTTGCCTCTTTCAATCTGTAAAAATGCTTCCTGCTCCTTCCTTTTCCTCTCCTCCCCCTAGCTTTCAATTTCCATGTTTTTTTGCCTAACAGTTCTGAAGTAGCTCAGTCCCCCTGCAATATTTCTGAGAATTACCAGTGAATTTCTAGCAGCATAGGCTATTTCTGAGTTAACTTATGATCCTTACGACATCTAAGCAAGAATTTTCAAAAGAGCTTGGCAACCACAGATTTTTAAAGGGATCTGTTCCCACTGAGACACAAAAATAAATGGCCATTGTTTCAAAGGGGTCAGCTGGGCTATTTGGAAAAGCTAGCCCTCTCTGTTAGTTGGGTGCTGAGCAACATTAAAAACCTGGCCTCTAGGTAGGCACCTAAAAATAATTGCAATTCTGTTCTGCAGAATGCTTGAAAAACTGGCCCTGTTCTTTTAAATATGTGGAATATTGAAAACTTTCTATTAACGTTAGGTCTGGCCTTTAGCAGTAGACTGGCCCTGGTAATTTTCATCAACACAGACTCTTAGATGAGTATAATCTTAGACATGCAAGTAGTGTAAAACATCTTTATTTTGACTGCTTTGTATATATTTCTCTCACTTAGGGCTTTTCAATATTTGAAAGTTAGCTTGCATTAAGGTAGAATGCACTACAGATATTCCCAAATAACTGTACATGTAAAAAAGCTTTGTATCAGTGGTTTCCAACCTGGGCCCCATGGGCACCACGTTGCCTGCAAGACTGTCTGAAACTGCTCATAGGCACGGAAAGATACGTATTTCTTTAGATTGACAGTAGAGCAGAGTATAATGTCATCTTTGTTATTTGCTTGGTATGGGGTCCCTTGACACAAATCTCTCTCCATCAAGACTGCTTCTTACATTCACCACCTCAAAGATTTAGACAGTTCATATAATTTTTTCAGAAAATAGTTTTCTTGAGTACTACCATTAAATTTCATACTTTCAAAATTACAATGGCCCAAGTCCCAGGATGGGTAATATAAAGTGCTGGATTAGTGTAGGTTTATGGTCTAATACCTTTTGACTTATCAGAACTAGCAATATGTGCTTTAAGGTTTTAATCCAATGTCCAGTGAAATTAATGCAAGTTTTTTGATTGACTTTAATTGTAGCTGAATCAAACCATTATACCTTAGAAATTCTGGAATCCTTCCTGAGTTTTGTTTCCATCTGCAATAAGGTCTAATATCTTGAAAGCTAATCACTATGTTTTGCTTGGTACAATTATGAGTTTCTATAGCTTTCTTAAAATGTATTTGTAATTTTTCTCTCTCTTTACAAGCTCTGTGCAGCTAGATACCTAATACTAGTTTAACATTGCTTTGCTAGCATATATTAATGAAAAATAGTAAGGATAATATATTAAATATCTGGAAACCAAAGGGTGTGGTATGCAGGGCATGATATTCTTTAATAGGCTATCCGAGTTTCATGTGAACTTGCGTGGTAACTTTCATAGATAAGCATTCACTCTGTTATTCAAGAATAAGTCTTCCTCCAAAAGAAAAACTTTATTTTACTCGGAACACCATGTATTCTTTTGAACAGAAGGCATAATCCAGCTCCCACTGAAAAGAGGGATTTTGCCATGATGATGATGATGATAATAGGATTGGATCTACACTGTCTACTGATTGGTGAGATTTATAGTGGAAAACCATGGAAGAGTTTGATTGTGGGAAGAAATGGTAAACACTACAGAAGGATTTAATGTCCAATGGAGGTTTTTTCCTGTACTTTCCAGCAAAATGTATAAAACACCCTTCCCATGCTGTCCCACAGTTTGTCCCAGGTGCCAGCTCTGTTATGCCACTGGTCATTTGAGGAGTTCATATGTGGAAAGGAATAGTCATTATTTGCTT
Organism: Alligator mississippiensis; assembly: GCF_030867095.1. NCBI lineage: Eukaryota > Metazoa > Chordata > Crocodylia > Alligatoridae > Alligator > Alligator mississippiensis. The sequence goes on from NC_081827.1 coordinate 72,688,706, forward strand.
TTTCATTATTTTCCTGTTAAAATAGTGTCATTGTGTCTCTCAGAGGAAGCTATGCCGTGTGAATTACTTGACTTAACCAGATACCACGTGTAACAAGTATTGAAAATGAACTGTTTGCAAACTATACAGAGTCTAAACATTTCTTGTCCAAACTGTAAAACTGTATTTTTTGTTTATTTATAAGATATTTGCAAATGACAAGAAATCAGGGTAGGTTTACAAATGATTCTCAAATAGAAGAAAAGAGATACATTTGCAAATGGTTAGTATTTGCAAGAATAATTTTGTTGACTGCATTCCTATGTGTGACTAACTTTCTGTATATGCAATACTTAAAACATAAGAATTCACTTTGATGTCTAGCAGCATCATGAATTTCACACACCCAGCTCAGTGTGCAATGGCAACCAAAAGAGCCAAAAAACTGTCGGGGATCATTGAGAAGGGAATTGAAAAAAAAGTGGAGAACATCATCATGCCACTATACAAATTCATGGTAAGACCACATCTCGAATACCGCATTCTGTTCTGGTCCACATATCTCAAAAAGGACTTTTCAGTTTGGAAAGGAAAAGGCTGAGGGTGGATATGATAGAGGTCTGTAAAATAATGAAGGGTGTGGACAAAGTGAACAGGGAACTGTTGTTCACCAAGTCCCAGAATACTAGAACTCGAGGGCACCCACTGAAATTACTATGTGACAGGCGAAATACAAGAAAAAAGTACCATTTTACACAATATGTAGTTAACTTGTGGAATTCATTGCCACAAGAGGAAGTGGAGGCAGATAACACAGCTAGGTTCAAAGATAGACTGGATAAATTCACAGATGATAGATTTCTTAATGGCTGTTGAACAGAATGATTGGAGATGTTTGCTTTGGCATCTCTAAATGAAAAATGGTGGATGTCAAGAAGGATACTGAATAGGTGATAGATTGCTCTAGAGATGTCAGTGTTCTCCCTATGTAGCATCCACTTCTGCCACTGCTGGAGACAGAATACTGGGCTAGAAGGACCATTGACCTGGCCCAATCTGGCACTTCTTATCATAGTTCTAACTTAGGTGCAGAGAATGATATCTAAGCTGGTAAATGTTAGAAGAGAAACAGCTCATGAAGAAGGAGCATGAGAAATTGAAAGAGAGATGATGAGTTGAACTCTATTATTTATTTTATTTCTTGCAAGCATGATTTGTTGCCATGTTAATTGATAGATCAGTAACATTTAGAGGAAGAAAATGACAATAGAGCCACATGGCTGGTGTGATAATACTTGGTATACTGAATAATTATGAAGTGTGGGCAGCATGGTGGGCTTCCCAGTGAAAGTAATTAACATGGTCGAGGCCTCATTCATTCTGCAAAGCACATGGAAGCTAAAATATGTAGCAAGGCCCCTGGTTTTCTGCAATGAAATAGTGCTAAATTCTGTGTGTCACTGTTACCTGAGTGCAATATCTCTCTACAATATATGAGAGAAATGGGGGGTATAGTTTCATTCCTCTCAAGTCAGTATAAAATGTAATGCTGTCAAACACTTATTCTATGAAAGTATAAAACATAAGAGCTGTAGTCAGGCCTAAATAATGCCTGGACTTTTTGGTTCACCCTGTGCAGGAAGCTTCCTTGTAAGCTTTAAGAAAGAACAGCACCATCTGTAGCGGTATATCACAACTTCCCACCTTCAGCTCAAAGCCATTATATCACAGTTGCTTCTTCCTTCTGGAGCGTCAAAAGTCTGATTCCTTCTCTTTAAAATTCATGACAGATTTTCCATCTTAAGGGGCAAATTCTGCCTTAGCAAATTGTTGTGCCTATTTATATTATGACTGCATTTCATCCTAACAATTTAGAAAAAAGGAAGCTCTCTCTCACTTTGACTTATACCTTCCCTAATCTCTAGATATTGTTATCGCTAGCCAATCACAAATCAGCTTCTTGACTACACTTCTAGGGGATAAAGCCATGGAATCCACAATTTTAAGTGAATGCCCAGAACAGCACTTCTTTCCCCAAATGTAAGTTTCAATTTCTTTCTCTCAGGAATATCTTGTCAATATTTATCCTGAGCAACAGCCACTAATTACAATTAGATTAAATAAAACAAGGTTTATTTGACACAAGTAATAGAAAACAGAGAGAAAATCAAAGTAACTAAATGTAAGCAAAATAAATCATAACCAACATCTAGGCAGCCTAGCTAGTTAGACTAAACCTTATAATTACAATATATTGATTGAATAGGATTAAAAGTCTTATATCTCTTTGATGCTTGTGGGTTATTACTAGTAGCCTGTTGAGCCAGGCAGCTCAGACACTTCTCCATCACATTTCTAGTGTTTTTCACATGGTTATTTCTTGTTTCCTTTTTTCTTCCTCCAACTCTATATTCCCTGATCCAGATCCTCTACTATTTTGCACATTAATGATCATTTACATGATTGCACACTGAACAGAAAATGTTTTTCTGATTAAGAAGCACCTGCTTTGAACTAGTGCAAATGCCCACAAAAAACACAAAGCAACTGAGTCAGTTACCTTGGGCTTATAGCTCCTTGGCATGCCATCTTACAGTGGCAGCAGTGCTCATGGACATCTCAGACATTTGCACTGAGAAAAGACTTCATTCTTATGATTACACTTATACCAAATGCCACCACCAGACATCATATGTGCTTCATCTGATCAAATATTTAATGTTGGTCAGTATAATTTCACCTGAAATCTTTCCCCCACTTGCCATTTGCCTGTTGACCTATTTCAGAGAACTACATGGGCTGCATGAAAGCCCAGATCTTCCAGCCATCTATCCTAATGCCTCCTAAGCATACCTGATGGCAGCAATCCAGTCCATTTCTGGAAGCTCTCCTGTGCTCAACTGCTGAAGATTGAGCCTATTCCTAACCTGCGGTACCAAGACCTCAGCTTGGTACTGAAACCCTCTCCTACCTGTAATTACAAACATATACAAAAGGAGAAATATGTAGTCAGACTGGGCACATCTACACATGCCATTAACACAGTTTATTGCTCCATAGTTTATTGCTCCCAGGAAGCTCCCAGGTATGTGGTTTACACATGCACCCAGAGGACAGAACTTTGAGCCAGGTTGCAGTAGCCCCAGTTGTCAGGGGGATCCCAGGGGGTCAGCCTGCCAGCCTGGGGCTGTTCTGACTGGGCTTAATGTGCTACAGAGGGGCTGGCTGGGGAACAAGGGTGCTTCAATGTAGGGCTAGCCGGCAGGCAGTCCTTGTACTTAAGCACCCTCAAGTCCCAGTCAGCTGAGTTGGCATCTACATGTGTGCTGCTGCACATGAAAAAACTCCGCAGAAGGGTAGGATTTGTAAATACTGCTGCAGAGTTTATTAATTTTGTGTGCCTTGATAGGGGTTCACATGTAGATGCTGAGGCATTTACTGTGCAGTTAATTAGTCAACTGTGAAGTAAATGTCTCATATAGATGTGCCCACTGACTCCTAGCATGGCTAAATTTCAGAAACAGGAACAAACAGAGGAAACAGCTTATCTTTCCTGTTTGGCATATAGCTACAGCAAATTAAGAGACAGGGAGCATGTCTACATGTTAAATTAATTTGATGCAATACACTCCAGTGCAGTTCACACTGGAGTTTGTTGCTCCTGGTCACAGCATTTACACATGTGCTTGGGACCGCAGCATGATGAGCCAGGGTGGAGCAGTCCCAGCTGGCAGGGGGCTCTGGGAATCAGCCTGCCAGCCTGGGGTTGCTCCAACCCAGCTTAATGTGTTGCAGAGGGACTGGCTGTGGCACAAAGGTGCTCCTGTGCAGGGCTAACCAACAGGCAGCCTCTGCACTGTAGCACCCTCATGCCCCACCCAGCCCTGGTCAGTATCTATATGTGTATTGCAGCAGAGAAAATAATTCCACCATAGGATAGTACTTGTGTTGTGCAGTACTATCCTATAGCAGAGTTAATTAGTTTACTCCAGCCTAATAACACCACACATGTAGATGCTGACACTTTATTAATTAGTCAACTCCACAGTAAATGTCTCATGTAGATGCACCCAGGGAGTGGGGCCTAGCTGAGAGTAGTCCTAAATATTAGTGTATACCTACTGAGGAGTCAAATCCCAGTTTGATTCATAACACCATAAGAGCGACCCAGAAGGTATAAAAATCAAGAAAGTTTTCTAGCTTTTAATTGGGAGGGCAGTTTTCCTTCCTCTCCAAATCCAAAACTTGTGTCTCTAGGAAATGGATAGTGGGTTAGCTTCCCTGAGCTAAAACATCTGAGGAAACATGACAGAAACCCTGAACCCCTTTGCATTGATGCTGAATCCCCCACTTAGTCATGGTTTCCATACTCTATTTTGAGTTCACAGGATCATAGGAATGTAGGGCTGGTAGACTCTCATCAGATTATCCAGACCAGACTCTATGCAAGAAAGAATCATCTCTGACTAGACTATCCCAATCAAGTGTCCATGTAACTTGCTCTTAAAATCCTCCAAGAGATTCCACAATTTCTCCAGGTAGCCTGTTCCAATGCTTGACCACCCTCAGAGTCAGAAAGTTCCTCCAAATCTTTAACCTAATTTCCACTGCTGTAGCTTGAGGCTATTGCTTCTAGTCTTGTCTTCTACAGCCACAGAGAAAAGCCTGTCTACATTTTCTCTGTCCTCACCTTCACGTATTTGAACACTGTTTTTAAATCCTCCCTCAGTCTTCTTTCCACCACAGTAAATAACCCTAGTTCTTTCAGCCTTTCCTCATAAATCTTGCCTGCCAGGCTCCTAAGCATTTTTGTTGCTCTGCACTGGACTCTTTCCAAGCCCTTTCCACATCCTCCTTGAAGTATGCGGCCCTGTACTAGAGATAGTGCTCCAGGTGAAACCTCACCAGTGCTGAATAGAGAAAAGAGCCACTTCCTTTGTTTTGCACGTGATGATCCCGTTAATACAACCCAGTATGTTCTTGGCTTTTTTATTTTATTTTTTTTTTTTGCAATAAGAGCACACTGTTGTCTTATTTTCAGTTTATGGTCTACTGTAAGCCACATGTCCTTCTCTACACTACTGCATCTTAACCAGTCATGCCGTACCCTGCACTTGCTATTCTGTCCCAAGTGTAGGATTTTGCATTTGTCCTTGTTGAATCTTATTTGATTGATTTTGGATTATTTCTCCATTCTTTTAAGATCATTCTGGATCCTAATCCTACCCTCCAGAGTGTCTGCAACTCCACCCAACTTGATGTCATCCACCTTGCAAGTACATCCATGGAGTCTGTATTTCCATAGCTTGTTAACACAAATGTCATGGGAGACAGTGTCTTGCTAAAGCCTTGCTAAAGTCAAGGTACATCAGATCTACTACCCACCTCCAGGCCTCCCCCTCATCCACAGTGCCTGGAACCTTATCACAGAAGGAAACAAGATTGGTCAGGCATGACTTGCTTTTGTTGAATCCAACTTGGCTGTTCCTGATCACTTTGTACACCACTCAGAGGCATTAAATGGTTCATCATTCTCTGTATTATCCATGACTGGATTGACTTCCACATTCCGTAAGGGTCCTGTGGTTTTCTCTTTTCTTCCTATTACTTATGATATACTTGTTGAATCCCTTTTTGTTACCTTTTATGTCCCCTGCCAGCTGCATCACAAATTGTGCCTTGGGCTTTCTAGTTTTCTCCCACCATGCCCATGCAGTACTATTATTCTCTTCCCTAGTACCATCACCAAGTTTCAACCCTGTGTAGGACTTTTTTTTGAGTTTCAACTCATTGAAGAGTCTGCTGTCTAACCAGTGTGGTCTCCTGTTGCATTTATCATTCTTCCATCACATCAGGATAGCTTGCTCCTTTGCCCTTAAAAGGGCCCCTTTAAAGTACAGCCACATCTCCTGGGCTATCTCCCCAGACTTGCCTCCCCAGGGATCTTGCCAATAAGTTCCCTGAGTTTGTTAAAGTCTGCTTGTTCTGAAGTCCAGAGTCTTTATTCTCGTGTTCCTCTTCCTCCTAATAGTACGAGTAGGCTCATAACAAGTTATCATTATCACTTTAAGCATGGGGGAACATGGGCTACTCAGAGCTTCCTACGTTTGTTCATCCCACAGATACAAGAAAGGTGGCAATGCCAAATCTTTCCTACTTATACACAAAAGTTGAAGAAAAGCAGAGGAAAGTACATGCTTATTGATTTCAGCCATGTGAGAAAGTAAGAAAAAAATCAATTGTACCACCCACAGGAAAGGGTGCTGGCTGTTTTCTTGCTGCTTTTCTTGCAGAAAGCTAAGATGCAGACAATTAGATAAGGTGCCTTTGAACCTTTTGAGAAAGATCCTCAGATGGTATAAATCAGTGATACTATGTTGATGAACACATCAATGAAGACACGCTGATTTACCCCAGCTGAGGATCTTACCATTTGTGACTAATTTTGTATTGTGTTAACACTTCATGCAATTTCACTACAATCTCTTGGGTTTTTGAGGGTTTAACTCAGTGAAGAATTTGATCTTTTGTTTGCAAAATGTTCTTATATTTTTTACTGCTAATCTTTTTATTAGTTGAGATGGTGGGTGGACTATGTAGCTTGGGAGTTCAAAGAAAGCATATTTGGTAGCTGAAACACAACTGTCATCTAAAAGAAAAACAAGCATTTCTAATGTATTTTGGTGTGTTTATCTAGTAGGATAATTCAGAATATTGCAGGAGAGTCTGTAAAACCAAACTGCAGTAAACTTGAATTCATGAATATGTAGATCATTATCTATAGTAAGCAAATTCCTAACATAAAATTGAGAATGATGAGTTGTATTATTCCAGACATTCATAGGCAACAGTATTGTTGGGGCGAATAATTTAATTATCTTCTATGAAAGACCATAAAAAGACCCTTAAAATGTGTGTGTGTGGGGTGGGGGGGAGGAGGCAGGGAGCATCTTTAGTCCTCATAAAATAGAGGGGTTAATCAGTTAAATGCTGATTGTTTGACTGGGTCAATAGTTAGCTTAGTACAATAGTTGTGCTAGTGGGCTGGGTGCTGTTCCAGCTCGGAGGCAGCACCCGGCCCAATCCAATTCTTCCCTGACCCCAAGCTGGGGCAGCACCCATCCCATTAGCATCCCATCTGGACAGCCCTATGGGGCACAGCCATGGACATGGAGGGAAGGACCAGGGTTCCCAACAGCTCAGGGCCTGCTCGGCCTACTGGCAGCTTGTGCCCTGGCCATATGAGAGGTAGGCTGATGCCGCAAAACAACAACAACATCCCCCGCCCCTCCCCCCCCCAAAAAGGTCAGGCTTCTTGCCACTTCTGCATTCAGCAGGTGTCTGCTGAAAGTAGAAGCAGTGAGGGGCCTGATCCTTTTTTTCTGTGGAGCCTGTCCAATTCTCCTGCAGTTGGGGTGAGCTGACTATTATCTGCAATGGCACAGAACTATGTCACAGTCACAGAACTATGATGTGATTGGAATAACAGAGACTGGTGGGATAGTTCATATGACTGGAGCACTGTCATGGATGGATATTAAGTGTTCCAGGAGGACAGGCAAGGTAGAAGAGGAGGAGTAATTGCACTTTATGTAAAAGAGCCATAAGATTGCTCAGAGCTCCGGTATGAAACTGGGGCTAGGTCTCTTGAAAGTCTCTTGGTTAAGGATAGAGGGGAGCACAACAAGAGTGATGCTGTGGTGGGTGTCTGCTATAGACCACCAGACCAGAGGAAGTGGTGGATGAGGCTTTATTCAAACCGCTAGTAGCAGTTTTCCAATCACAGGCCCTGGTTCCCATGGGGAACTCCAATCACCCTGACAACTGCTGGGAGGGCAATACAGCAGTGCACAAGCAATCCAGGAAGTTCTTGGAGAGTGTTGGGGACAACTTCCTGGTGCAAGTACTGGAACAGCCAACTAGAGGCCATGTTCTTTTGACTTGCTGTTCACAAACAGGAAAGAATTCATGCGAAATGTAGTGGATGGCAACTTGGGAAGCAGGGACCATGAGATGATTGAGTTCAGGATACTGAGAAAAAGAAGGATGGAGAGCAGCAGAGTAAGGACCCTGAACTTCAGTAAAGCAGACTTCCACTCACTCAGGGAACTCATGGGCAGGATTCCTGGGAAGGCAGTCTGAGGGAAAGAATAGTCCTGGACAGTTGCTTATACTTTAAAGAAGCCTTAATAAGAGTGCAGGAAGAAGCCATCTTGAGGCACAGGAAGACTAGCAAGTATGTCAGAACACAAGCAAGTATAAAAGAAGACCAGCTTGGCTTACCAGGGAACTCTTCAGTAAAATAAATCACAAAAAAGAAGCTTATAAGAAGTGGAAATTTAGACAAATAAAAAGGGAGGAGTATAAGAGCATTGCCCCAGGAATGTAGAGCTGAAGTTGGGAAGGCCAAACTGTAATTGAAGTTGCAGCTAGCAAGGGATGTGAAGGGTAACAAGAAGGGTGACAGTAGCAAGAGAAGGATCATGGAAAATGTGGGTCTCTTACTAAATGGGAGAAGGCAACCTTGTGACAGAGGATTCAGAAGAGGCTGACATGCTCAATGCCTTCTTCGCCTCAGTCTTCACAAGTAAAGTCAGCTTTCAGACCACTGCACCATGCAGCACAGTTTGGGGAGGAGGTGAGCAGCCAACAGTGATGAAAGAACAGGTTAGGAACTATTTGAAAAGCTGGACTATACAAGTCTGTTGGGCTGGCCATGATGTACCGAGGGTGCTGAGGGAGTTGGCTGATGAAATTGCAGAGCAACTGGCCATCATGTTTGAAAACTCATGGCAATCATGATTGAAAAGGGGCAAATGTAGTGCCCATCTTTAAGAAAGTGAAAAAGCTCTGAGGAAGGGGAAATTGTTAGGGCCAAAATGGCTTTTTTTGTTGTTTTTTTTCATTTTGGGGTAGCCAAGACCATTGAGACCTGAGCATGAAGAAGCCAGCAGTCCTGGAGGCTTTTGTTGGGTCTCTAGGGCTGTGTACGTTGCTGGCAGGGAAAAGGGTGATGTTTGTAGCTGCTGATGGCCTCTTCTTGCATGCCAGAGGGCCATCCATCAAGTGTTTGAATTTTTTTTTCAAGGGTGTGGTGTTGGTGGGCAAACGTATGTATGTGAGTGTGGTTGTGGTGCAGGCAGGGATATGGGGGACAGCCTGTTGTTTCCCTTGCTCTCTGACTTAGGGGCTTGTGTGCTGAATCCTGGGCCAGTAGGTTATGAGTTCCAGGCTGGGTGTGTCACCAGAAAACCCCTAGAGATGGGCGTGCAAGAAAGTGGATATGGAAAGACCAGTGGATGTGATATACCTTGATTTTAGCAAGGCTTTTTATACGGTCTTCCACAACATTCTCACAGACAAGCTAAGGAAGTATAGGCAGGATGAATGAACTGTATGTTGGATAGTAAACTAGCTGCAGCATTGCCTCAGAGGTTAGTAATCAATGTCTTGAGGTCTAGTTGGCAGCCAGTATCAAGTAGAGTGCCCCAGAGGTCAGTCCTGGAGCTGGTTTTGTTCACTGTCTTCATCAACGACTTGGAAGATGGCATAGAGTGCATCTTCAGCAAGTTTGCAGATGACACCAAACAGGGGAGAGTAGTAAATACACTGGAGGGTAGGACTAAGATTCAGAGTGACCTAGACAAATTGGAGGATTGGGCAAAAATTAATCCCATCAGCTTCAACAAGGACAAGTGAAAAGTCCTGCATTTAGGATGGAACAGTGCCATGTATCAGTACAGGCTGGGGGCTGACTGGCTGGGCAACGGCTCTGCAGAAAAGGACCTGGGGGTTACAGTGGACAATAAGCTGAATATGAGCCAGTAGTGTGCCCTTGTTGCCAAGAAAGTTAAGGGCATACTGGGCTGCATTGGTAGGTATGTATCCAGCAGGTGAAGGGAAGTGATTATTCCCCTCTATTCAACACTGGTGAAGCCACATCTGGAGTACTGTGTTCAGTGTTGGCCCCCCCACTACAGAAAGGCTGTGGACAAATTGGAGAGAGTCCAGTGGAGGGCAACAAAAATGGTGAGGGGATTGGGGGAATTGCCTTATGAGGAAAGACTGAGAGAACTAGGCTTATTTAGTGTACAGAAGAGGAGATTAGGAAGGGATTTAATAGCAGCCTTCAACTAGCTGAAGGGTAGTTCCAAAAAGGATGGAGCTAGACTGTTTTCAGTGCTGGCAGATGATGGAACAAGGAGAAATTGCCTCAAGTTGCAGCAAGGGAAGTTTAGGTTAGATATTAGGAATAATTTCCTTACTAGGCGGGTAGTAAAACATTGGAACATGTTACCCAGAGAGGTGGTGGAATATCCATCCTGGGAGGTTTTTAACACCTGGCTAGACAAAACCTTGGCTGCGATGATCTAGTTTGGGACTGTCCTGCCTTGAGCAGGGGGTTGGAGTAGATGACCTCCTGAGGTCCCTTCCAAGCCTATTTTTTTTATGATTCTATGATTCATGTGTCACATGTACACGTGCCCTATCTGATCACTCCATTCCTTGCTACTGAGAATAAGAACCGAGCAAGGGGAGGCTGTTAAAAGTTTTAATTCATACACAGATAAAAAATGCACTTGATTGGAAGATGTTGGAAAATCATGCTACATTGATTTTAAAATTATTTTTGACTAACAGACATGAAAGGTTTTGTTCATTGAGTATAGTCATTTGGAGAAGGAAGCGCCACATACTAGAAAGAGTTAGATCGTACATACCATGAAGCAAAAATTCCATAAGGTATACACAACAACGAAACTATAAAATCTTAACTTACCATAATATAATTCAAGGAAAGTAGACACCATGTGTATTATTTCAAAATTATCACTTATTTGCTATGTGATTATAGCTGGTGTTTGGATCACTTTGTGCGGGCCAGGAGCGGTCCGAGGCTTTCGGGGGCACGCGGCGGGCTGTGGCCAGAAGCCCTGGCACGTGGGGCGGGGAATTCGGCACGGCGGACTAGAATTAGGCATGGACGCGTAGAGGTTGATTAAAGATTATTTTACTTACACCGTAGATGGTCGCGGTGCAGGCAGGAAAACTTGCTTGCGTTGCAGTTACAGATAGGAAAGAAGAAGAGTGGACAAGAGTTCTAACCACGAACTCTGGTCCAAGGCCGGCTGAAAGCTCTAGAACCGCGAGCCCGTTGAATCAACCGGACGAAATAACCCGAGAAGAGCTCTGGATACCACGATGAGAGTCCGAAAGGTGACTCTCCACAAGCGCGCAGGGAAGGGTACGTCGAGGGATCAGGCGGCGACGGGGAGAGGCCAGAGGTTGATCAGGCCCTTGTATCCTTCTTAAGGCACACGCTGGGTTTGTTAAGCTCCACAGTATGCTTAGAGTTCTTCACGAGATGTGAAGTCCTCCTTCTCCTCCTCCAACTTGGGCAGAAACCGCTCAAGCCTCTTATACAGCTAGCAAGCCAATCGCTAGCCGCCACATGGGAATAATTTTAGAAACAGCCAATAGTGGGACACAAATTGACATACGGGTGGCGGGAACTCCTTTGCACCGGGGTTGTCTCTATGCAACTGAGAATTGCACCATGCAAAGAAAGCTCCTCGTGGTGGGAAATAATTCTGCAGTGCCGAAGCACACACAAAATCATACCCTTTGGGTCATGACACACTTAATCCTTGGTATTAATCTGTAATATTACGCCTTTGAGCAGTTTTTCATTTTTAAAGTATTGACCTCTTGTCCTTAATTATAAATGCCATCTTTCAATGAACATATTACATGTATTACTTTGATCTGATGTGTCACTCTAATACTGACCATAAGCATTTTATGATTAGTAATTTTGATCCTGCTTCCATTCAGTATTTGAACATTGACTGCAATGAGATCAGAGTCAGATTAAAGACCTGTATTTAAGAATATTTTCTTTCTATAATTTTATTTCAGTTGTCCACTGTGATAAACTGAGTGTAATTCTACTGGCACTATGATTACATGAATAATGAACTTGACACTACATATGTATCAAATCCAAATTTTCCTGGACACAGTTCCAACATCTACTGCTTATGGTTAATTGAAGACTGGGTCTGGAAATTGGTGTTTAGCATATTAGACATGAGATTTATGCTTAAGAAGAGGCCAACAGACAGCTTTTAAAATTATCTGAATTTTCCTCTGGCATATGTAATTGATATTAAAATATCAGATCATAGCACTACAGAGCTTTAGAAACTGTGACTAGAATTAGGGAGTAATTTTCAAAGTTACAAAAAGCCCTTCTCCAGCCCCGCTCTGTAAGCTGTGCTGCTGCACCCTCAATTTACAACTTATAGGACTAAATGGATAGAGAGCAAAAAAAGAATTTGGCATAATCTAATATTATTTACTAGCAAATTGCCTGTCAAGAATGACAGGGGAAGGGGGGCCACAGGGATGGAGCCCCGTGTCCAGACCCACACCCTCCTTTGGGCCCAACCCCAGCCCCCCTTTGGGTCCCACCCTGCTCTCCCCCTACCTCCCCAGTTCAGGTGCAACACTGCCCCCTCTCACCCCCAGTTCAGGTGCGACCCCGTTACTCCCCTCCTCCCCCTAGTTTGGGTCCACCCCTGCTCCTTCTCCCCCTCTCGGGTGTGACCCTGTCCCCCTCCCTCTCAGTTCGGGTCTGACCCTGCTTCCCTACTTCCCCTGTCCCCCAGTTCAGGTCTGACCCTGAGGGGGTCTCACTCCCTCTGCCTAATTAGGGTCTGATCCTGCACCACCCATTAGTTCGGGTCTGAACCTGCCCCTCCTCAGTTTGCGTCAGACCCCTCCCTACCCCCTTCAACCCTGGTTCTGGTTCGACTCTCCTCTCCTCCCTCCACCCAGTTCAGCTCTGACCCTGCTCCCCCTTCCCTCCCCCACTTCAGGTCCAACCCTGCCACACCCCATCTATCCAAATTGGGTCTGAGCCCCCCAGTTTGGTTCCACCCCTGCTCCCCCCCTGCCCTGGTTTGGGCCTGACTTGGCCACCCACCCTCAACTCCAGTTTGGATCTGACCCCCCCTCCCCCCAGGTTTGGGTCCAACGTTGCCCCACCTGGTTCGGGTCTGACCCCACCCCCCATCTCCCAAGTTTGCGGCCAACCCCCCCCCGGTTCAGGTCCAACCCTGCCCCACCCCTTTCCCCCATTTGGGTTTGACCCGACTTCACCCCTCCTCCTGGTTCTGGTTCAACCCCCCTCGCCCTGTTTCGGTTCTGACCTCACCCCACCTGAGTCATGGGGCAGAAGGAAGTGAGGAGTGGGGTCAGACCCAAACCTTGAACTCCTCTTTCTCCCCCCCTTTGAGTCTGATCTCACTATGATGGAGGGGCTCCCACCTTTCCTCAGCTGGCTCCACTGCTTTTAAAGTGCTCTACCCATTAAAGTGCTTCTGTGGAGGTGGGGTGGACAGAGACACTGCACCGGAGGCTGCAGAAGGAGGTGGTGCCAGCAGAGGGCACCTGTGTTGCCTCAGCTGGCCCTGCCACTTGTAAAGTGCTCGTGCCAAATTTTTTTTTTTTTTTGCCACATGTGGAAGTGGGGCAGAGGAAGCTGCCATACTGGGGGATCCTGTTTTAACTCAGCTGGCCCTGCCCCCGGCCTCCTGGCCCATGCAGCCAATCAGCGTATGCGCAGTTGGACAAGAGTGTCACAGGCAAACAGACAGGCAGATAGACAGATTAAACCTTTTATTATATTATAATTTTGTATGTAACAGCTGCAAGGTTTGCTTGGCTGCAGGCTGAGTGGGTGAGCTGTGCCTAAGCACTTTGCAAAAAGGGCAGCAAACAATTTGCAGAGGGTGCAATAGCTTTTCCAGGCAGGAGAGTATGCCATGCACAGTGCATGATTTTTATTGGACTGTTTGAACTGTGACCAGAGGACCCCCCCCATTGCAAAATGGGGGTTCTGATTGGCTGTTAGTGCTTCATAAAAAGTGGAGAGTGGGGGGAAAAAGAAGCAGAGGAGGAGCCAACTTCAGCCTGGAGAGAGGGGGCAGAGACTCAGCCCCTCCTACACCTATAGAGAAGACAGAGCTGAAACTGGATCAGGGAGCAAATGTCAGGATGGGAGAGAGTCTGTGTCACCCCACAAGAAGCTGATTCCCCACTGGGTTGGAGCTAAGTAACCAGGGACACAGGTGCCCGGGCCAGGAGAAGTGGGGAAGGGGTTGGTCAGCAGAGTGGTAGGCTGGCTGAGAGCTGGCAGAAGCTACTGGGTCAGAAACCTGCAGAGAGAAACCCCTGTTTGAGCTAGGAAGGCTTGCACTGCCAGGTCGGGGACCTGTTCGAGCCCCTGCTCGAGCTGGGAAGGCTTGGGGCTGCAAGAATAGAGACATGCTAAGGGAAATCCCCAATTTGCAGGTGGAAGTGCTGGGAGGGGAGAAAGCCCCAAGAGGGAGTGGGCTGAAAGGACACAAACTGCATGGGGGTGTGAAGGGACACCTAATTTCATACTGTTTGCAGAAGGTGTATTTCGGAAGGAACAAAAGGAAGCCTATTGCCTGCAACAGTTGACTGGAGGCTTATCTGGCTGTGGTCAGGAAGGACCAAAGGAGTTCCAAGTCCCTGGAGGTACAGGACCCTTGCCTCCACCATCTAGTGGTGGAGCATAGTTATAGCTCTGTTGCCATTTATTGTATGGGAAGTGGATTTTGACCAGAAGGGAAACTGTTTTAAAGGGTTATAACCAGGTGAATGTAAGTATTGAAGTTGTTTGAAACAAGTCGGACCACCCAGTGTGTTGGAATTATTCACCTAATGTTGCAGTTGTCAATTTTATTCAAATTGTTGTTTTATTATTAACTATTTTTCTTTTTTTGCTTATTCATTTCTTTTCTGTATATAGTTTTACATAATAAAGAAACCAATGTGTTCATTGGGTTTGGAGTAAATTCCTGGGTGGTGAGGGTGAGGGACACCTCTCTATGGGACACCTCAGTCAGCAGATTGGGCTGAGGGAGGTTCCTAGGGCTACTGGGACCCAGAGGATCCATAATCTGGCACATCACCCGGCCTAGTGTGCTGGCACAGGTTACATATCGTTTATTTCAAAAGGGTGCTTACCCATCCTATAAAAATAAACATCAGAAAGGGCATCTATACATGTGCTCTGGGGCAGAGGTGGGGGTGCTCTGAGAGCTGCTCTAATTAAAATGCCAGCAGTGTCATGTGTGTTTGGCATCCCACACTTCAAAATAGTGGCAGGGGTGCTTTAACTAAACCTTGTTCAATGAGCTTCAGTTAAAGTGCCCCCACTGCTATTTTTAAATGCAGAGATACTGAATACATGTGATGCAGAGGCAGCTGGAGTGCACTAATTAGCACGTTCCAGCAGACTCGCATTAGACTCAATTAATCGAGTCTGCTCTGACCCATGCTAATTTGCATGCTTCAGAGCAGAGATCCTTCATGTGTATAGGTGCCCAAAAAGGACATTTTAGCGGAAATTGGTTTATGGAGATACCGCATATTGCCCCACAAGGGGAAGAAAAGTTTTCCAAAATACTAGATCCACCATCTAACTCTAATAATCCCTTGGAGATTGCTGTGAAAGAAGAGGAAGTCCCTTCTTCACAAGATGGGGGAAACTATTATTGGAAAGATCCTTATAATCAACAACTCTTCTCTACATTGTTGAGTAGTGAAATAAGGATGGTGGCCTAATTTGAAATGGCTAGATAGTTTGACATGGAAAGTATACATATTGAGCGGACTTAACATTTTGATTTTGTTCACTATTTTTTACAAATTATGTCCACCTACTCGGCTGTGTTTTTCCACATCATTCTTTTGGATTCAATTAACCAAGTGACACCACCTGAGAATCTGGCACACTAAATTACAATAACCACTCTTAACACCCTTTCAGAAAGTATACACCAGAAACAAATTTTAGTGTTAGCTTGTCACTGATAAAAATTCTCTGGGAATACTCAAAGTGCATTGGATAAAAAATATTTGTTATTTTCTAACTAGGGAAATATTGGCTTAAAGCTGTACAATATTTACTTTTTCTTAGTATCTATTTGACTTGCTTAAAAAGTGTTAGTGTTATATTAATATAGCAGTTCTGAGTCATTAATGACTAAATGTGTTTAAAGGCTTATGGCAAAGCGTAAGGTGCTAACTCAAACAGGTCATTAGTATATTGGAAAAAAACAACAACCCAGCATGAAATAAAAAAAATCGCAAATTATTTACATCATGCAGGGTATTTTTTTAAATACTACTGTCTAGATACTTTCATCTTTACAACCTTTCCCATTTTATTAATTCATAAAAGTTTATAATTACTGACCAAATGAGATGAAGTTTTAACAATGTATTATAACGTTGTGTTTTTATATACAAAGAATCATTCTTATTTTTTATAATGCACATCGATTCTAACATTCTCATTTGTATGCATGCAGTCAGTGTGTGCCACTTTTGTACACAATGGGTCAGATTTTGGTTTCACATTATTGTAAAAAATAAATGATTTTCCTGGTCACATCACTGTGTTGGCCCACATCCATCTTGAAAGACAATGGTGAAAGTGAAAAAACAGATCAGACATAATGGCTATGTCCATATGATAAAACTTGCTATCCTGGATGTTGGTATCCTAAAACAAAAGGTTGCCCCAGGCAGACTTCCTTCAAAGCCAGAAATAGCGTAACTGTGGCTGCACAGGCAGGTTTATTGGCACTGTTACTTACCTGAGCTAACTGACCTACTCCAAGAGCCCTGTGGAGGAGGCAACAATTCTTCCAATATAAGAAGCAGTCTCCCCAGAGCAGCATTGCTTGCTTGAGGGTGCCTCTTGAGGAAAACCATATTTGTCATACTTAGTGTATATGCCCTGCAATGATGGGACTGGCTGTGAAGTTCGACTCTGAACCAACAATCCTTGTTTGAGGTTATGCCGATGTAAGATATGGTACCAGGGTATGAGAACGAAGCACTAATTGCACCTGGAGATTGCTGAACTTCCATCTTTCCTCTGTTTACTTCCTCTTCCACCTACTTCTACAACTGCTCTGGATCTTTGCTGTAGTACAGCCCTTAAGTATAAGCTTCCCTTACATCATCCCAGCTTGTGATGTCAGTGCTGAACAACTAACACCTTAGTATAATAGCTGGAAAAAATGGTCTGACTTTTCAAGGATTATGGTGTGGGCTAGGCATCACAAGGCAGATTAATTTAACTACACCAATTTACAGCAGCTGAGGGTCTGGGCCCACATTTTATTATATATAAAAGATCAAGGAATAAAGGAAAGCAAAATGTATTTATTTATATATGCAAGGTATATGCTGCCCTTCCAAATAAAGGCTTAGGGTGGCTTACAGTTAGAAAACAGAATAAATTAAAAATGGGAGAGTGACAGGAAAACAAAAACAACTTAAAAGGGAACTAGCATATCAAAGTAAAATAGAGACCCCCTTTTTAAACAACATCTCATCCTACCTTTATTTGGTAAATGTCAGCCCAAAAAGGTCTTACAGTACTTCCAAAAGATGTCCAGGCTCAGGCTCTGGTAGGTCTCAAGAGGGAGAGAGTTCCAGAGCTGAGGAGCAACTTCAGAAAATAAATTCCCACCTCCCATGTGGTACTTGTAGAAGGTTGCTCATTGCTGACCTACTTTAGGGATCATAAGGAAGCATAAGAGGGAAGGCAGTTCCTTAGGTATGTAGGGCATCCAAGAAGTTTAAAAGTACCGTGTAGAGCAAACTACCAAAAATGCATGTATGCCACGGACTATCTCCATTTTAGCAGATGCTTTAGGGTTACTTATTGAATCCTTACAGTTCTAATGATCATCTCCTATGAAAAGGTATATCAATCTAAGAATTCAAATGTTTAGATACTTTCTAAACTTCACCTAAACCATATGACGCTTTTAAATTTGTAAGCACAGACATTTCCTGATATTACAAGGTAGGCCAAAATTGGCTTTGTTGAAGCATTTTACTTCTATTCCTTCCTGGGGTTTTAAAAATATTGAAATTGGGGAAAATTTATCTGGTCTTATTACATTTAAGAATTTAAATCCAGGTTCAGTCTGAATTCTGAATGAAGGTCAAAATCAGTTTAATGCAGTAATCAAAACACAAGACTACATGGACTTCATTTTTTTTGTTTGCTCTCGTTTCAGATTAACATTTCAAGATAAGCATTTTTTGTTGAAGGACATGGATAGGACTGTTTTCAGAATAGATAATACTTGTGAAATAAAACACAGCATGATGTGAGCCTGATTTCTGCATGTGCCTAGCCTGGAAAGGCTGATACAGAGCAACACTAGCAAGCTTTTGGCAGATAAGTTGATAAAATTCAGATGTTCCAGTTTCTTTTTGTGCACATTCCATAAAACACTGGAAGAATGGCAGACATGCAGTAGAATCGTCAGTTGTTAGTCCAGCAGTCTAAAAATATTTTGACTGTGTTCACTTTTATATGTAAGTAGTAAAAAAATTAAAAACCTCTATTCAGTATTAAATTGGATTCTGGGTGGCAAATTGTCCATAATGGGAGCTAACAGTCTGCTCCGTTAAAGGGTTTACACTGGCTTCAAAAAGCTAAAGGCCATGTTACAGGTTACCTTTAAACCATCGTAAAGACACTTAAAAGAGGAGCATTTATTTGCTAACCCATTGTAAGTACTTTCTAAACATTTTTTTAAAATAAGCTATTCATAACGAGGTTTATCTTTGAAACATTTTATCCATGTCGTTCCACGGTATTGCTTGAATGGTCAGGGGAGGTAAACACTTGATTTTCATTTCTCCAGCATCCCAAGATGTGCAGTTCCCAGCCAGTCTATCACTTCCTACTCAGCAATCAGCCACCACCCCCCTGCCCTGCTCTGCGATTGGCTGCCAGAAGACCTCCCCACTGCTCAGTGATTGGCTGCTGGGGGGACCCCCTCCACTCAGTGATAGGGTCCCCCCCCCCCGATTCAGGAGGCACCAGTCACCCATGTCAGGGGTATTTGAATGCATTCAGTTCACTAGAGCTAGAGGGCACCTTTCACCAGGACTGTATCAATCAGTGTGGGGGGCTCCCCAGCATACTTGGCAGCCGACCCAGAAGTGGACCAGAAGCACTTCTGGTTCACTTCCAGGTCCACCAGGTCCCCCTGCACAGCCCCCCCCCCAGCTCAGTGACTGATGCCCCTTGGGTCTAGGGGGGCCACCTGGGGTCCCCCTGCAGCCAATCACTGAACCAAGGGGGCTCAGGGGGCTCCCCAGTGCACTCCCAGGCAGACCTGGAAGTGGACCGGAAGTCCTTTCAGCCCAACTCTGTGTCTACTGCTAAGCACATGGAGGGCTCCCCAACATTCCTGTGGGACACTCCATGCACCCCAGCATCACAGTGTTCACAAGCTGTGCTGGTACCTCAAGGTATGTAGAAAAAACTTTTAAACTGTGTCTATGTCTGTATCGCTGATTCTCCAAATCAATATTGAATCTTCAGATTCATATTTGGCTGAATTGAATCAGGGACAGTGATCTGAATCGACAAATCGAATCACTATCCCTGATTAGGGTTGAATCTGAATCGAATAGGGCCTGCTTTGCACACCCCTAGTGGACAGGAGTCAGGACTCTTTCCTCCCCTGTGGTGGAAAAGGAGGGAAGGGTAGCATGGAGCTGGGAGGCAGAGAAACCAGCATGGGGTCTTCCCTCTATATCCAGGAGGAGTCCAGCCAGAGCAGAGGGTAGGAGGGGAGACATCTCAAAAAACTGTTTGAAGTGAGGTGCGGGGAAGAGGGAATAAAAAGAAGGAAGTGAAAAAAACATTAAACAAAAATTAAAGGATAAAATCTTGCACGTGTCCAGTGAATTGGGATTGAGTCAGAGGTGGGAGTGGGGTTAGGGGCAGCAAGGATTATGCTGGCTGTGGGGGGAGCTATCCTGGACTGGGTGGCAAGATCCTGGGGCTGGGGAAAGCATGCTTTTCCTGGCTCCAGGATCTCTCAGCTGTTAAACCTCTCTGTGTGGAGTGGCCACATCAATGTCAGACTCCCCATGGCTCTGTGATTGGGCTGAAATTGAGCTTTCCATAGCCAGACCATGTACCATATATCAGTGGGAAGCAGTCTTCTCCAGGTCCATAGTTTCTCTGCAATTACTTTTAGAGTAGTTGCTCTGAACAGGAAGTGGGGGGGGGAGGGGCAGGACCACTAGAGTTTTGAAGGGTAGAAAGGAGTAGAGCAGTTGGGAGCTATGTATCCTGGAATGCTGGAAGAATGAAAGTGAATCATTTTACTTCTCCTGACCATCCAAACACAGCATGGGTAAAATATTTCCAAGGTAAATCTCCTTTTGAGTTGCTTATCTTTAAAACATTTAGAGTAGGGGTGGGCAAAATATGACCCATGGGCTGAATCCAGCCTGCCAAGGGATTTTGTCTAATCCACAGCAGGTCCCTCAGCACTACCCAGGCTAAGAGCATGGGGCAGCTTGGGCCGTGGTGCGTGTGGCCAGTCCTACTGCCTCCATGTGAGCAGCAGAGCTGGGGGGTGTGGCAGCTGAGCTTGCTTCCCAGCAGCGCCCTCAGTGGTGGTTCCTAGTGGCTTCTGCTATCAGTCTCTGCCATCACTACTGGACCCACCCTTGCAGCCTGGGCACCCTGGCCTGTCCACCCTGCACCCATGACAGAGGGTGCCAGATGGAGCTGGTGGGTGGAGACTAGCCTGGCACCCGTGTTGGCAAGGCATGAGGCTGGGCAGATGGGATGGGTCCATGAGTGGGTGGGGTGTGGCATCTGGGAGCAGGATGGGTGGGTGGGGTCATGGCCAGTTCTTGGGCCAAGGCCAGGGCTGGGAGCAGGATTGCAGGGCAGTGACAGCATGGGGCCAGGGCCCAGGGAAGAGCCGTGATCTGCTCACAATCCCTGAGATGGGCACCAATTCTGCAGGCAGAGATGTGCCAGGAGCAGATTGTGGCTCTGCCCTGTACCCTGGCACTGCACTGTCACAGCCCTGCAATCTCAATCCCAATCCTGACCCTGGTCTCGCTTCTGAACACCACTCCCTGCAGGAGCTCTGTGTTATTCTGTTCCTGGGGGTTCTGTTCCTCATGTTGTGTTCCTTTATGAACTGTGAACAAGTCACCCTTTAATCTTTTCCTGGTTAAGTTTAACAGATCCTTGGGTCTTTCAGTATAAGTTACACTTTATCACCCTTTACTCATTCCTCTGGCTGTCCTCTGAACTCTCTTTAATTTACCAAAATCCTTGTTGAATTATGGGTGCCAGATAGGTGTGGTACTGTCCCAATTGCAGAAGTATATAACTTTGTTCCTTCTCCTTATTATTTCCTTCTGTTTACATCCAACGATTGCAGAGTCCTTTTCACTAGGTCACTATACTATGATCTCCAGGTCTTTTTCAGAGTCACTGTTTCTCAGGTTAGAGACCATCATCCTGTAAATATGGCCTCCATTTTTTCTTTCTAAATATGCAACATTTAATATATTTTAATGTATTAAAATACATACTACTTGCCTGGGCACAGCTTACAAGATGATCCATATGGTTCTGTGTCTGGACATATCCTGTTCATGATTTACTGCTCTCCTAATTTTTATATCACTGGTATACTTAACAGCAATTATTTTATATTTTCTTCCAGATCTTTGATAAAAATGTTATATATAAAAAGGGCAAAACCTGATCTTTGTGGGTCTCCACTAGAAATAAATGCACTGAATGATGAGACCCCATTTACAATTACATTTTGAAATTTATCAGCTGGCCAGGTTTTACTCTTCTTAATCTGTGCCATTTCTGATTTTTTATCATTCTAATTTTGTATTCAGAATGTCTTGTGGCACCAAGCCAAGTGTTTTACTGTAGTCTAAATAAACAACAACACTATTACTTGTATCAACCAAACTAAACTGTAATCTCATGATAAATAAATAAGTAAATAAGATATCAAGTTATTCTGGCACAATATGTTTTCCATAAATCCAGGTTGATTGGCTTTAGTTATATTAGTTTCATTTAATTCTTCATTAATTGAGACCTGTTCTATTATATTGCCCACTATCAATGAAAGATTAACAGGCCTGCAATTACATAGATCATCCCATTAACTCCTTGTAAATTTGATGCATATTCTGCAGTGTCTTAAACTCACAGATAGGAGGTAATTGGATAGATCAGGTACATAATGTAGAGGGTTCAGTAAGGACGTATAAAATGCCATGACCAGTGGCACATATTTGTTTCTTCTTCCTCCAGACCTGATTTGGAATCAGGAAGGTTTCTAATTTTCTAAGAATATGAGGCTCTAAAAAATAGAAGTGGCCACATTATTATTTTATTCTTTTCCAGTCAGCTTTATTCACAATACCTCTTTTTGCTCACAGTCACCTTAATTCTTAGACAGTGAAACTAAAGATGAGCAAACATTTTTCTGGCACTGTATCTTTTTGGATTCTAGCTCAGTTCTAGGAGTTGTGGTCAATCAATATTGCTGTATGCATATTTTGAATCTTGTGGTTAAAATATTTTGGGTACTATGGTTAAGTAACTGGTGTCTTAGTTATGGGGTGATCTGGGTATAGCAGTTAAGGAATCTGATTTCCTTAGTACCTGTTACCTACTCTCCTCCTTATTAACTCTAGCTATTTTATACTCTTGTCATTTTCTTCCCGTAGGCAATTCTGACATGCCTCTAGAATGCATATTGGAATGGACAGAATTAAGTGACAGACAGTATAGAATCATTTCTTCCTCCCCTAAGTTTTACCTTCATTTTCTCAATAGAATGTATTTCGTGGGGATGACAATTAGGGTCTGCTCATATTTTTGTGACTGACTTGGTGTTATGGATCATTGCACAATGCCCATCTACGGAGACTTTGGATCCTTACTTAGAAAATTTCCCTTGGGTACTAAAACAATATATTCAGTATTTTACACTATATAAAACATTATATATAGAGTTTCAGAGAGGGCACTTAAGGTTATTTCACTTGACAAGTGAGTTGTTCTCATTTTTTGTTCAACTGTGCAGAATGCACCTCTAAAATATACCACTTTTAAAAATACATATCCTGGGGAGATTTGCCTAAAACTGTATTTAATAAAGGTTTCTTTAAAAAAAATTAAGCTTGTTTTTTTTAGAGCTTGTCCAATATAAAATGACCATGTCTGCCTCTAACTTTGATATATAGAGCCCTTTTAAAATTTATTTTCAAAATATATGAATTTATATTTATATATTTTTTCAGGTTTCCCAGACTTATTGGTTTAGTTCTCAAAATGTTTGTTCATGAAGAAGTCTCTAGCTTGGATGACGATCACGAATATCACTTGCCTCTATGGGGACCAGTACCTTTACTATCCTGAGGCATGAACCAGTTGGTTACCTTATGTAGTGGTTCTTATTACACAATGGGATCATTTACTGAACAAATCAGAAGCATTTGAGCAATTTGGTTCAAACATATGGTACCAGGAATAGAACAAACAAAACTTCCTGAGTGGATGCATGAAGCAGTTAAGAGTTATAATAGAGTTGAAACTCTCCAGAAACGTAGTGTATAACTGGAGGACATGTAAATGGCTCTACACTCAGACATTACACTTAGATGTTCTGGAGGTTAGACTGGGTTAAAAATGACTACCTAATCTAACTCAGTGATTGATTAGATAGATTCTGGGAGTCCAATCTAAAATAAGTCAAATTAGGGGGAGAGGCGGGGGTGGGAGAAGTGTAGTCAGACCATGGGTGGGCAGTTGGTGGGATTGTGGGGCTAGCAGAGTCTTAAAGGGATTTGGGAGGATCTCTCCCTGGACTCCCCCCGTGGTCAGTGGGGTCTTGCAGAGCTCAGTCCTTGGACCGATACTCTTCAATGTCTTCATCAGTGACTTGGACAAGGGAGTGAAGTGTACTCTGTCCAAGTTTGTGAATGATACAAAACTGTGGGGTGAAGTGGACATGCTGGAGGGCAGGGAACAACTACAGGCAGACCTGGACATGTTGGACAAATGGGCAGAAAACAACAGAATGCAATTTAACAAGGAGAAATGCAAAGTGCTGCACCTAGGGAGGAAAAATGTCCAGCATACCTACTGCCTAGGAAATGACCTGCTTAGCAGCACGGAAGTGGAAAGGGATCTCAGAATCCTGGTGGACTCCAAGATGAACATGAGTCGGCAGTGTGACGAAGCCATCAGAAAAGCCAACAGCACTTTATCATGCATCAGCAGATTCATGACAAACAGAACCAAGGAGGTGCTACTTCCCCTCTATTGGGCACTGGTCAGACCGCAGTTGGAATACTGAGCCCAGTTTTGGGCGCCACACTTTAAGAGGGATGTAGATAACCTGGAGACAGTCCAGAGAAGGGCCACCCATATGGTTAAGAGCTTGCAGGCCAAGCCCTACAAGGAGAGACTAGGGCACCCGGACCTCTTCAGCCTCCGCAAGAGAAGGTTGAGAGGCGACCTTGTGGCTGCCTATAAATTCATCATGGGGGCACAGAAGGGAATTGGTGAGGCTCTACTCAGCAAGGTGCCCCTGGAGGTCACAAAAAATAATGGCCATAAGCTAGCAGAGAGCAGATTTAGACTGGACATTAGGAAGAACTTCTTCACAGTTAGAGTGGCCAAAATCTGGAATGGGCTCCCAAGGGAGGTGGTGCTCTCCCCTACCCTGGGGGTCTTCAAGAGGAGGTTAGATAGGCATCTGGCTGGAGTCATCTGAAACCATCATTCTTTCCTGACTATGCAGGGGGTCGGACTAAAAGATCTATTAAGGTCCCTTCTGACCCTAACATCTATGAATCAACAACCCCCTAGTGCCCCCCACCCAATCCTGCTGGTTTTCCACTGCTGGTTTCACAGGCACTCACTGGTGCCAGGAATCTGAGCAAAGACAGAGTAGAGGGAGAGGCCAGTGGATCATGGGGGGGATAGAGGCTCTGCAGAAGGTTTGCTGGTATCTGGGTGGGGGGTGGGAGGGAGTTGGTGGGATTGAAGGGCTCTCTCTCCCTGTGACCAGGGGCTATTTTTATCTGCCAGACCTCCCCACTCCCAGATGAATAACTCCCACACTCCTGAACCTGCCCACCCTTCCCCCACCCTGACTTTGATTGGGCTTCTGGCACCAGTGAATGCTGATAACAGTGATTACCAGTGGTGGTTTGCAGGCTCAGGGAAGTTGCTGGTCCAAGGCGGTTAGAGTGGCCATGTGAGGGTGGGGAGAGTGCTTGGGGGGTGTAAGAAAAGTGCAGTCCTGGAGCTGGGGTGTGTGGTTGGGCTTTCCCAGCCCTGGGGCTGGACTTCAAATGTGTACAGACATTCAGTTAGATTGCTCTAACCATGCCCGATCTAAGATAGTGCTTCTATTAGGTGACCTGAAGTTAGATCGAGCTGGCCATTTATTGACCAGTCTAAAATTTGGGGAACATCTGTACGGTTCATCACTTAGATTTTAGGATCTAATTGTAAGGTCCACACATGGGTGAGCTAAATTAGATTAGGTAGCCATTTTTTACCCAGTCTAACTGCCTGAAAGTTTGTACCCTGTCTCTGTAAGCAATGGCTACCCACAAAAGGGAAGGAAGTCAGAAGGGAGCTGTGGCAGGGCACTAGTGGTGCGTGCCACTTTAAGGGCTACTAGATCAAGCACTTAGCAGGTTTTTGATTATGGCGGCCATTTTAGAACTGGGGCCACCTATATCAACAAGAGCAGTTTACTGCTGGGAGGCAGGCAAGAAACATTGCCTGCTAAGCTGCTGCATGGGAACAACTTGTAAGGAGGAGCAGGAAGCTCTGGTCCTGGGTATGACCTAAAACTGCACCCTGCCAGAAGTGGGTGGTCTGGTGGGACTCCCACTTGCGTGGGAGCCCCCAGGAAATACCAGGCCAGTAACCACCCCGGTGAAAGATGGGTAGGGGCATCTTAACCCCATCCTTCACTTTCGGGTGGGTTATATGTTCCATCTAATCCAGGGAAGGCCAGGTAAACTTCTTGAAGCACCTGACCCTGCAGGGGTGAGTGACTCCGCAGAGCCAGGCATGATTTGTGAAGCACCTGAGCTGGGAATGGGGGACCCCGATCCCTGATTGCAGGCAGGCAGCTTAGACCTAACTGAGGGATCCGACTGGTTCCATCAACAACATGCCTATTCCAATAGACAAGGAAAGAATACGCAGAATCCTTGGAATGGAGAACTATAGCAAAATGCACCTAATCTAGTTTCCTGAACCATTAACTTAAGAACAGTACTGTGCAAAAAATGTCCTACGGACACAGGACACACATTTTAATAATGAAACAGAAGAAGTTAATGAAAGCGGTCCCAATCTTAAACTATAATGACAAAAAGAGCTAAACTAATTATCCACATACCTTTTCCAAGAGCGTTCTGGCTTTTTACAATTGCATGGTCAAAATTGAAGACCATTGTTATGGGTGCAAATAAAATAACTAAAATCTGTGTCAGTATTTTTAATTACATTTAAGCATCCTTTCACCACGTTTTTTTGACCTGAACAAAATATCAGTTTGTTAACGGAAAACCAGAAAGTGCCTTGAATTGTTCTGCAAA
Organism: Alligator mississippiensis; assembly: GCF_030867095.1. Classification (NCBI taxonomy): domain Eukaryota; kingdom Metazoa; phylum Chordata; order Crocodylia; family Alligatoridae; genus Alligator; species Alligator mississippiensis. The sequence continues at coordinate 72,715,241 of NC_081827.1, forward strand.
AAAACATGTATTTCATATATAGGCTGCGTGAAGGCAGTTAAACAAACATGGTGGAAAGTCAATTGCATTTTAAATAGTCTTTTAATGTTAATATTATCAGAAAATACAAAAAACAAACAAACCACTATTTAACATGTATTGTATCATCATTTTTTCTAAAATGACTTACTTTTATTGTTCTGGGTTTACTTGTTTTATATACTGAAGTGCATGATTCATTTTACATTTATTATTCATAGTTTGAATTGACAAGTTGATAAAATTGAAGGACAAGCCATTCTCCTTAAAAATAAAAAAAATGATTAATTTCCTGACTTTCAGGAAAACTTAGTACATTCACATCTTTTAAAACTTTATTTTAATCAGGTATCTTCTTCTTGCATATGACTTTAGAAAGTTAACTCCTCCGACCATTTAAGAGTAGATTCATCAATATTATTGCAATTTTTCAGAATGTTCACTCCCTCTGGTGGACCATATAGAGGGCAGTCAGTTGTTATATGTTGGGCTGTCTGATCTCCTTTGCCACAGGGGCACGATGGTGAGTTTGTAAGATTCATTTTATGTTTGATTTTGTTGAAGGCTTCATAGCCTGATCACAATCAATTCAGGTTTACTCATGCCTTATGTGGGAGTTTATGACTAGGAAGGTATGAAGTTTGGCAGAATGCCACCTCTGTCTCTCCCCAAAAACTCTGCTATGTGACAATTTGGTTACCATGGTCACTCCTCTTCCCCATCTCTTCATGTGACCCTGAGCTGTAACCTGAGCTGGATATATTCCTGAGGGAGGGGGGTAACTTGCTCTGTCTGCCTACATGACTCGCATCACATAACTGAGTGAGGGGCTTGGGCTCCCTATTGTTCTGAGTAATGCCAGTCTACCTGGCAATCAGTGATGCATTTCAAATTGGTTGGCTGACAGCCAACAGGTGCTGGCCTCCATTGGACCAGGTAAATGAGGTCATAAGGGCTATATAAGTTAAAGACTGCCCAGGAGGAGGGGACAGCATCCATGAAGAAGACTCAGAGAGAGAAGAGCTGGACCATCTGAAACTTGATCTCTCAAAACTCATGATCAAGGAACTGCCTGCCTCCAGAGGGAATCTCCACCTACCGCTGGATGATACTTGTGAGTAAGCTACCTGAGATCTAACTAGATATATAGCTTGCAGTAACTCCGATGTATGATGAAAGGCTATCAGCCATGACAGTTTGCTCTATGGGATTTCTCTGATATTGCTCTACCCTGTACCCTATTCCAAACCTACTTCTTGTAACCAATAAAGTTCTCCTTTGTACCTAGCATGGGAGACTTATTGGGAATGGGTCTAGATTATGCCTTGGGGTCCCCTTGGTTCGGCTGACTAAAGGAGACCACTATTTCTGATTCAGACTGAGGGAAGCACCCCAAGTTCTTGAAGTGGGTCGAGTACCCTCAAGGGCTATTAGGCCTGTGTTTCCCAGGGGGCACGGTGCCAGGATCAGTCCAGACCCTGGGTGGTGGCAGCATTACCTTCAGGCTAGTGGGTGTGCTCCTGGAAGGGGGTCAGCCAGATGTGAGGCATCCCCAGGGAGGCACTCAGAGCCTGGAAGGTGGTCGGGCACAGTGAGGTGGGCGGCTCAGCATAGGAGCACCCCCTACTGGCCCACCAAATGAAGATAGTAGTAGTATCTAGTTGTGTAGTGGGGTGTGGTTGTTATTCCATTGCTCTTCCCACCTTCTCTGGGGCCATGATGACAGTATGGTGTCTCCTGCTTCCTCTATGATGTTTCTAGTGGACAATAGTAGGGCTTTTCTGCTATTTAGATGTTTTTTCATTGGGTATTTTTCAGTCATGTCATGTAGTGGATGGTCTTCCTTTTGGGTTTTGATTACCAGATCAAGCAGTATTCCAGACCTCTTGATGTTATAAGATGGACATGTTTTCCTATTCCATATATACTGGGTAGCTACTTATTGTTTGTAATACAGAATTCAGGGCACTGTCCAGTTTTGGGTGGTATTTGACCACACAGGAAGGCTGATGTGTAGACCATGGCTAGTGCGGTTGTTCTCAAAGTAGAGAAGTCAGCACTCCATGTTGTACCATCTAGTTTCTTAATGGCTGCTGTCCTTGAGGTTTCCCTTGTGTCTCATGTTCTCCAGGTGGTGGCTGAAGGTTAGGCTTCTGTCTAGAGTGACACCTAGATGGATTGGTGTCTTCTCAGAGGGTAACTCTTTTCACTCCACAACAACTCTTATCTTGGCATTTGTGGCATGATTGTTCAGGTGAAAAAGTGTTAAGGTGGTCTTCTGTATATTCAGATTCAATTGCAACTGTTTTATGTAGGAAGCTATGAGTTCCATGTCATGGTTTAGTTTGGCCTCTATTGATGATATGTTATTGCTGGCAGCAGTACATGCCAGGTTGTCTGCGTACATGTATTTGGTCTATGTGGTGCTTACGTAGTCTGCCATGTAGATGTTAAACAGTGTGGGTGCTAGGATGGAGCCTTGTGGTACTCCATTCCTGAGTCTCTTGTGACAACTTGTCTTTCCACATAACGCACTCAGAGTAAAGGACCAATTCGAGATCATCTCCATAATGAAGTTAAGCAGACTTCTGGCTGGTAGCGTGGTAAGTAGCTTATACCGAAGGCCTGGGTGCCAGACCATGTCATAGAAGAGATGAAGTGCGAGGACACTGAAGTGTGAGGACCTGACATTGTGGCTATTGGAGCCACTTTAACTAAAATATTGTCCCCCCCACCTTTGGAGCATATGTAACCTTGTAATATTGTCTTCCCATCTCTGAAGCCCGTAGAACCTTGCAGAATTGAGCCCTAAACATCATCTCATGATAATAGGAATACCAGCATTTTGAGGCCTTGATCCTACACCCCTGAAGTCACTGGATGAAATCCTACTTCCGTTAATTTCTGTGGAGGCAGGATTTTACTGAAGCAGAGTTTTACTACTGATTTCCAATAGGAGCAGTACTACAGTGGTTTACAGTCAAACCACTTGAGCTCTAGTAAAACTAATTAAATACAGCACTAAGTTAGTTTGCTTTTAGGGGAATGTGTCTCCAGCCCAAAATGTGTGGCAGATTTACAGAACTTTGTGAGAAACATGGCCTAACTGTAAGTGGTCTTTTCACTGATTTATGTTTTAAGTGAAATGATATAAAAGGTGTTTTTTTCATATAATTTTGAGCTTAAGCCAGATTGAGTTTCTCTTTGAGTCTAAGGGTTTATTGCAAGCCAAGGCAAACAGAAGCTGAAAAAGGTGTTCATCTCTTCCTTTAAAAGGAAACTGCTGAGTTTAGCACCGCCCGTGCTACTATTATTTTGTGTTCACTGTTGAGCAGTATGATATGCTTTAAACTATGCAGAACTGAAGCCCTATGATGTACACAGTTCATTGGTTTAAAAACATGGCATGTTGAGTACTTAGCAGTAAAAACATATGGTATTAGAGTTATTACTGTGCCATATGGGTCTATGTAAAACATTCTTCTCTAGTTAGCAGATAGTTCCAGGAACACATCTGTATGGGCTTGTCTTCATTGGGCAACATCTACTCTATTTCTTCACACCTTTCTGAGCACCACTGGCTTCTGTGCATATTTTTCAGTTCAAACTGAGTATGGGAAGTTCACTGGAAATTTTCCAGATTCTAATTACTTGAGTTAATTGGAAGAATTTTAAATTTGTCTTAGGTGGCATTTTCTTAACCATGGATAATAGCTTTCTTTTTCCATCAAAGTTAAAAAAAAAAATCTAGCACAAGACACAAACAAGTATCTGAGCTGTGACTACCTCCTGTTTATAATTACCAACAAAATAGAGAAAATCACAGATTCTCTATTTCCTGCAGTGTTGCTAAAGGAACATCACAGTCTTTTAAAGAACATAAGGATCACTGAAATTCAGAGCAAAAATATTATGAAGGCACCAAAATTAGATATCTTCAAGGCAGCTTTTAACTTCAAAATATTTTAAATGTATGTCCTTTGTTTTGGCTCAGGAAGATATATACATATATATACAAGCAATATTAAAAACATTTCCCCAAACAAACTCTAGAAGAGAGGACTTTAAAGCTCCCTCCTAATCCATTGTATGTTCTGAGCAAAGACCACAGAGGAGGCAAAAAAAAAAAAAAAAAAAAAAAAAAAAAAAAAAAAAAAAAAAAAGAGGAAGGAGAGAGAGAAAGAAAAAAAAGAAATATTGATTTGTCAGGCTTTTAAAATTCTTATTAGGTTAGATGTCTACTGTACATTAAACACTCCTGATACATTTGTTGCTTTGCACATCTTTTCCTCCTTATAATTAAACTAATTGGACAATTAATCAATGTCACCTGCAACTGTGAATGGCAACTGACTTTAATGAAGGAGGTTGTTCAAAGTCCAGGCTTGGCAGGGGTGGTGAAAAAAGTCTATATTCTGTGGACAGAAAGCCAATTAAAGTAGGTGGGTTAAGGTGGCACAAATTACAATGAAGATGAACTCTGTTGAAAACTAAAAGTCCTAGCTGGTTCTTTGAAATGAACCATATCACCTACAGTCTAGAAATCACAGGGAAAAACTATTCTACTTTCCTACCTCACACTTGATTATAATTAGATTCTTTGAGCCTTTCAAACCTTCACTAGGCTTTTAAAGAACTAACTTTTCTGGACACGTTAACTCTGGAGTTAAGGCGATAGAGATGAAATGACTGCAAATCAACTGCTTCGCTGCTATGAAATATTCTGCTTTTGGCAGTGAATAATATCAAGCTGCAACAACTGCTATTCTAGCTAATAAAGCCTAAGTAAATCATATGTAGTATATAAAGGATGTACTACAGGGATCAATTTGCCTCTGTTGGTGCAAGTTATATTTACTGTACCAGCATGGTGCTGTGCCATAGGAACAGGGTGTGGAATTCATTGCAAGGGCAGTGAAGACATTGTTTATATACTAAAGCATCAACATAGATTTATAAAGTGAAGATACCTTCCTTCTCCTTCTCCACTCCAGATGTCTTGCACATCATTTTGACCCATCCCTCCTTTTTTTCCTATAAGCAACCACTTTCTTCAGTCTCTATCCAAAAACCTACATTTTTACCCCATTAGTTCAGCACAAACACTCCTTGTCTTTATCATACAAAACCCCCTCATTCTCTGTCCAGGTCTTTTTCCCTCCTCACTTATTTCCAACTAGTATATATATGGCTATATGCTATATGGTTATATCTGAAGTTGTTTACACATGAAAAGTTCTGGTTTAGGGTTCACTTAGAGCAATTCTAGCAAAATGTCTCCAGGGTTTAAGGATACTGACATTATGAGGTGTGTACCAATGTAACCATGTTACTTGGATAGAACTGGTTGTGAGTGGTGGGTTAGAAACAAGGCCAAGCAGTTGTAGAATACAGTTATCTTCCAGTTGTATCCCTCTCCTTTAGTTTATTATAATAATAAAGTCAGACCTGTTCCTGAGAGGTGACTATGGCTTCCCTGCTGAACCTATGAGTAACAAATGGGATGTCAAAGAAATATATGAAATTAGCCCATTTTGGCTGCCCTCTGCCATCAGTACTTCACTGGCTGCATTTTAAAACCCCACCACAGCTGTGGAATTTCAGTGACAAATATCTGGGTTGTGTAGCTAGAACCTGGTATAAATCAAGTTAGAATCAAAACCATAGATGCTGATGGTTACAAAGATGAAATCATTACACTACTTTAAAGGGGCAGAGGGATAACAACTTACTATGGGTCAGATGAATCTGCAATAACAGTTTCATCTGTTGACTCTGTAACACAGTAAGTAGAATCTACACCAAAATAATTTACTTCCTTACTCATTCAGGCAGTAAATAATTGTGATTTAGACTCACTTATTATGGATTTGCATTGACAAATAACATAGAAACAGTTGATTCATATACACTAGTGGTAAGTCCCCTCCTTTCACTGCTCTTTAAAATGGTACAATTGTTTCACCTTCTAGGACCAGTGAATTGTCCTAGTAGCTTAACAATACCATCTAGGATGCTATGAAAAGTAAAACCAATAGAAAGGGATTAAAATCATAATGTATTCTTTATTAATGCAAATTAATAAAGAATAATTAATAAATGTCATGAAATCAGAAAAATAAAATTGAAGATAAATTGGTCTTTCTTGTTTAAAAATATTCAGAACCCCTACAGTATGATGAACCATGGCACTTTTGTTCCAGGAAATCCTTGTCATAACCAGCATTGAACCATTAGGCACAAAGCCATAGATGTCTCCTAATTGCCTACCACTGCGCTGACCAGGGCACTGGAGGTGTTAAATATCAAGGGTCACATCATCAGTAGGTACAAATTAGCATGGATCTATTGAGTTTTGCCAATTTAGACTGGCTGACTATCTGGCTCCAGAGATTTGCAATGAATTAAAAGTAGGATCCTAATAAAGTTAAAGATGTTTTAAATGAGGAAAAAAATCAAATGAAACGCCAAAAAAGATAAAGGCTTAAACAAATGAAGGGGCTTGGGGTTAGATCCATAAAAGGCATTTTGGCTCAGTTTCATGAGCTTTGACTCTTAAGACACCAGGCCCTCTAGCAGCACCCACAGAGTTAAGTGCATTAGTATGAGACTGACAAGCCATAGCACATGATGAGTGGGGTCAGTACTCTCGTTAGTAGGAAATGTCAAGGAGAAATGCAGGGCTTATACCTAAATCCTTTCTGTATTTTAGGCACATAACTTTGTGCTGGAAGAAAATACTTCCTTTCACTAAGTATTCATGGCCATCCACCCATTTCTGAGGTTAGGCACTCAGGTTAATTCTCTCTCGCACCAGAAAGGAGGCCCTTTTAGCTATTAAGTCCAATGGTTGGAACACTCACCTGGGAGACTCAGGTTCAAGTCTCTCCTCTTTCTGATTTGGAGCAGAGATCTCAGCTCAAATCTTCTATCCTGTAGGAGCATCCACTAACCACAGGGCTAGAGTATATTCTGTGATGAAGGTTTCTCACTCTTATTGAAGGTGTTCCATTCAATATCAAATGCTAGAATATTTGATGGGACAACAAGAAAATAAAAGTGTTTATATAGCTTGATATGGGTGAGTTAGGTCCCACTATCTACTGCAAAGTATGTTTAATTTTTTGGTAGAAAGTGAAAAAGATTTCATACCATGTTCAGGGTTTAGGCAGAAGCTGAGTAAGGATTCCAAGGATCTCAATTTTAGGCTAAGATACCTAAAGTGTTAGAAATAACACTGAGAAATATGTTATGTGGTTATTTTATGTGGGAGTTGAGAAAAAAGTGAGGTGAAACTAGGAAAAAGATACATTGGGGGGAAAAGTTAAGAGAAGATAATTGGTGACATTGCTCTCCCTAATAATGTCAAGTTTCATCTTGTTATGAATTTCTGCATCATGTATAAAAGTCAGCAAGGACAGTTAGTTTTCTTAGTCCTGTGTCTAGCATTAGGGAATGACTAGAAGATATTTGTATTAGTGTAAGAGATGCTAGAATTATTAACATGAAGAATTCATTGAGGTCAATTCAAAGTGCAAAGAAAACTAACTGAAATTATTTCCATTACTCAGAGTAAAATTGAATTGACACTTAGGGAAAAGAAACAAAAAAATCCCTATATTGGGTCTTAAATCCATCTAAGCAATGGTAGTTAATATAAAATAGCTTGCTCAATTCACAACCTTTCAGCTACACTAATAGCCCGCTGGTGGCCACACAGCTTCTGCCCCACTCCAGCCCCTCAGAGTACCCTTCTTTTTCCCCCCTCACCTACCGCCCTTTGATGGAATTTTTATAGTATTTAGGGAGGTTGCCCCAAAGTCCCAGAGTGAGCCCCAGTTTGCCTTAGTCTTCCTTCATTGGGCACTAAATTGTGGCCCTATTAGTAGGGATTTCTGTAAATTTTGGAGGAAGTGGCCCCTGCAGCAGATTCTTTAATTTTTTTTGTTTTTTGGGGGTTTTTTTTGCTGCTTTCCTCCTCGGACCTGATTGGCAGAAGGACCCTGCCTCCTGGACCATTTGCTGCTGTTCATTGGTGAAGTGAAAACTGCGGTTTTAAATATGCTGTAGGTTTTGCCTCCCTGCTGCTCAGCCACAGGCAGTGTCACTGGGGACCCTCTGCCAATCGGTGGCAGGGAGGCAAAAACTGGAATATTTAAAACCATGGTTTTCACTTCCCTGGGGATCAGTGACAAATGGCCTGGCTAGCAGGTCCCTTCCACCAATTAGAGCCAGAGGAAGCAAGCAGCAAAATGAAAAAAATTAAAGGAGCTGTTGCAGGGGACACTTCCTCCACAATTTGCGGATATCCCTACCTACTAGTGCTGTAGGGCACACGTCTCCTTAGGGCCCATAATCGTGGCCTCTGTCCTCCCTTACAGCTATGCCCATGCCTTGCAGATGTCACTCAATATTGATTCATAGAGAGCCCCCTGGCCCCCAAAGTGGCATTTAGCCCCTTAAGCCTCAAACCGCTGTCTAGGCTTCAACCTTTGCCCTCAGCTGAGGTTCACTGCTTTGGACTTTGGCCCTCTGGTTGTACCCTCTCAGGCTCTGGGCCCTTCAGCCCTCTGGTCACACCTGCTCGGGCTTCATGGTCCTTGGCCTTCTGGTCATGCCCTCCTGGGTTCTGGTCTCCTGCAACAGCCCCTTGGGCTCTCTGAGCAAAGCTACTCTTAGTCTCCCCAGCCTTCCTGGGGATCTCTGTCCCAGGTAAGGCCCTAATTTGGTGCCCCTCAGGTGCCCCTGTAGCTTCCATACTGCCCCAGTAGCCACAACTGGTCCTCTGGTCTTAGACTTAAACATACCACAAATATAAGCAAACTGCTGCTCAAAATAAACATTATCCCCTTCTCTGGGTCAGTGTCCCAGCACAAACTATACAACCCTTTCAGCTGCTCCATCTAGCTCCCCTAGGTAGCTTGAATGTCAGAGGGAAATTCTTAACTGGTGTTACTCTGTAAATGGTAATAGAAAAGAATGAAATCTATATTGTAATAGCACCCATTGCTTTAGTCACTTGCACCATGTGAAGCAGTCTCAGTTTCAGAAAGCGTATAAACCAAGGCCTAGATCATGAATGCTGTACGTATGCAGAGCCCCAACAAAGTCAACAGAATTCTACATTGGTGAGGAAGTGGCACACAGAAAGATAATGGTAACATAAAAGTAGATAAATATAACCAACAAGCAGTGTGGGGGGAGAGGTAGGAGAGAAGGAATTAGGAGAGTAACTGCTGTATTGAGAATACATAGACTAGCTTTTAATTTACAGACTGTGAGTTCCTTTTAAAAATATATTTCCATAAACAATGGATATTAATAATGCCATCTCATACCAATGAGTTCATTCTCGCTGACAACCCCCTCGTGCAACCAGCAGGCAATCCCCCCTTACAAAGCAAGTGTCTGCATTCCATTCCTTTCAGTAACATTTGAGCCTAACAATACTTATTGCCTTAGAGAATTTAGGCTAGATCACTGTTATGAACCAGGAGCTTCTGTGTTCTGATCCTGGTTGCTTCAGTATGTAGTCCTGAGAAGTAAGGTACTGATTCGTCTGAGTTGCTCAGGACATAAACTCTGCTTCTTTGGGCCCTGGTGGACATTACATTTAAGATGCGATTAGCCAATTAATCATGTTTTAAGTAGTAATCCAGCTACACATACATGCAGTTAATGGTGTGATAAAATAGGGAATAAGCCACAAAGTACTACATTAAATATGTGCAATTACTTTGTGGCTGGTTGTCATTGAACATTAAATTAAATGTCTGGCCAGGCTAATTAGCAGATTGGGGCTCCCAGCCTCAGGAGTGCATCAGAGTCCTTGACTCTGATGAGTCCCTGAAACTTGGAGCACCAATCAGCTGGTTGATGCTCCTAACCTCAGGGGCTCAGGGTCATCCTTGATAGTGGTTCCAGGTTGTTTTTAAACTAGTGAACAGATTGGCTGTCCAATCCATCCACTAATTAATATGAATTAAATTACCATAGTTTGCCATCCTGCATTCTTTCTCCTCATTCAAAGTGCCAATCCTCTATTTAGTACCTTTGGTAAATGATGGGAAAAAAAAAACCTTTGTGGCAATCTAAAGACGTTACACGACGTTTGTCCCAGCTACAGACATCCTATTTTAACATAATTTAAATAATATTAGATCACTTGCAAATTTTGTCACCTTACTATTCATTCACTACCTTTTAATATATAAATATAATGAGCAGTACACAATCAAATCCAGGAGGATGACTGGTGACATCTCAATATTAACTGTGATGCTGGAAGTTGATGGTCTATATCTAAACTTAGTTTTCTTTTTCTTATTTCGTCTCTCATGACTGTACCTTACTATTTAGATTCCATAATAGTTTCCTGTAAGGGAATTTGTCAAAGGTTTGTAAATAATGGGGCGGGGAATGTCTCCTTGTGTAAATCTGTTGACCTTGGCCTTTTTTTAAGTGATAATATATGACTGATATTGCAGGCGTGGTAGAAAGTATTAGGAAAGTATTAGGAACACTTTCCTCATCTCAGTCATCCAACAGGTAGCCATTCTTTGGCTTAAAAAATGAGAACAAGTTTGTTGAGCTGTGCCATTAACACAAACCACATACAGACGTTACATATCTAATTGCCACTCTATAGCACCTAGGGATGTACAAGCATTCAAACAGTTTTTCCTGGAGGAAACTTGCCCCCTTCAGGAGAAAGATCTTCCAGGTTGGCACCTGGGAGATCTCCCCTGTGAGAGAGTTTTGTGCACATGAATGAATGCCTGTACACTGCTCCACTCTCCTCCCAGCCCAGTCCAGGAGGGGAGTGAAGCAGCTGCCTGCTTCTCCTTCCTCTTCCCCAGACCAGGGACTGCCAGAACTGGGGAATGGGTGTGGGCATTGCCCTGCTGCTCCCCGCCTCTCCCAGTCCTGTCTACTGTCCTGTCTAGGAGGGGAGTGGAACAGCAAGGGAAGGCTCCCTGCCCATTCCCCAGATCACAGCATCCCTGGTCTGGGGAGGTCTTTCCTGCCACTTCATTCTCCCACTTGGGAATAGGCGAAGTGGAGCAGCCACTGCTCCTCATGCCTTCCCCAGGATCCATGTGATTTTCCTAGATCCCAGAATTACCTTGATCTGGAGAAAGAGTGGGGACGAGAGGAGAAATTTCTGAAACATTTCTACTGCTAGAAGTGAACACGTGTTCACACCCACATACTCACAAGGGTGGAAATAAGATTTTTACACTGGTATAGTCAGTTATGTAGAAAGCCTCCCATTGATGTATTTTTAGTTTAGTTAGCACTAAACTTTGAGGGTCATCATTTCCCTCATGTTATACAGTTCAATCATTACAAGATTTAAAAAGGCATTTTAGGAAACAAAACTGCTAATGCTGTCTTTAAATGCTCCCAGGACATGCAGAATCATCAATACTTGGAAAGAGACTGTGACTTACTGTTGAAATTGATACTAGCCAGGTCAGTGATGTATTTGTCTAGATTGTTCTACTAGAATTTATTTTAAGTCGCTTAACTAGATATGCTTAAACTGAAACCTGGCTAGCTCACATAATCATAGGTAAGTGAGGCTGTACTATAGTAGCTACTAAATGAGAGGCAAAGGATAAAAAATAAATTAAGAAAATCTTTCTCTGAGGCAAATATCAATGAAATTACAGATACGCTTCTCTTTCATAATCTAGTTCTAAAATAAAATATAAAAAAGCACAGTGACAAACTAGGTCATACTGTGAACCATTTGACTGTATAGCATGGGTTTTTTACTATTTTGATTTTAAAACTGAGATCAGAAACACTTCCCCCTGCCCCCTCCAAATCTTTTCTATAATAAACCATTGACCTACTCAGGATTCTCCTTCAGGAACCTTGGAAGAGACTGATCTAGCATAAAAAGAAAATTAAACAAGGTTACCTCTTCTTGTTCCTTTACAGATATTGGTGACATTAATTCTCTCTTGTTTGCCACAGTCCGTTCTATTGGGAGGGGGGTAGGAGGATACCTATATAAAAGAACATTAAGAGTAGTGATCAGTACTGTCTCTACTCAAGCAATCCCTCCAGTTGTCACATACTCTGAGCCCTCCACTCTTTGATCATAAAGGTTATAGCAAATCTGTTCTGGCATCATTGTAGTCCTTTGTATTTCTTCACCCTTTATGGTTTTAACCATGGCTATCATATGGAGTATCTTTGGCTTCAATGGTATCTTTGGTTAATGGTCTCTTCCTAGCAATGAGCAAGGAGGCCAGGAGTTCATGCTGATTTTTTTTGTATCTCTGTCACAGCCTTTGATACCACTAATCTCACATTATCACTATTACTCTGATGGTGCTCCTGGGAGTAAATGCAACAGTTCTTTACTGTTTTGTTCTTTCCTCTCTGAGAAGTTCAAGGGGTGTCTCATCCACCTCACAGACACCCTTATGTGAGGTCACACCAGGTTCTCTTCTCTTGCAGGCTCTGTTCAGCGTATCAGACAGCTAGAGGAGACACAGAGAATGTTTCTACTTCAGTCTCATCAGCTCCCTTTTCTTCCTTCTGAACTGGCAGTAACTGCTTTGAAAGTGTCTGAATGAAATACCAATATAGATGACACTGAGCTAGCCAAAGTAAAATTCAAACAAAGCAAAGGAGAATGGAGGGAAATATCTGGAGGATTTCATTGGGTTTGTGTTTGCTTGCCCTGATAAGGCAATATGTATTCACCCTTTGTCAAAAAGGCTTGACATTGCAGTATTTTGGGACTTTCAACAGCCTCTAGACTCCCTGACAGAAGCAGTGTTCAAACATACTTCTTTCTGTTTATAATTGGCCAAGAGGCAACTTATGATTAGTCTTTGCTGTAAGATGGAGACCTTGATACATCCATCTATTACTGTGTTACTTCCATATTGGGCTCCTGTAATGCACTTTAACCAGTAGCTCCTGCATAAGTTTAAGACCACTGAAGAATATATAGGCATGTTGCAAAACACCTTTGATGTTTTTGACACAAACCTCTCTACCAGAGATGCAGACAACAGAGGCATAACAAGTAGTTTCTGTGCTCTGGGAAGCAGCAGTGAAGGCTTCCAGTCTTGAACTCTCAAAGTTGCTGCCCAGGTTTGCTGGTACCCCCATCACCACCCCTAGTTATGTTATTGGCAGAGAATGCAGAGCATGTTACACTTGTGCTTTGTTTGCTTCATCTCTCTTTCTGAGTGCAATTAAAGGCAGTCATTTCAATCTAAAAAGCGCTAAAAATATATTGCTTTCTAACACACAGTGTTGGTCTTGCTTATCAAAAAGAGAACCTTTTCCTAGGCAATGTCTCACCACTTGAGATGAACTGAGATACCTGAATGCAGCAATAGTCCATTCCTGTTGGGGTAAGCTACACTGCTGTCTGCAGCAGAGCACTGAATTATCCAATCTGGTTTCAAACTACCAGGTCCCAGCAACAGTCTAGTTATGGCAGCACAGATCTCAGCAGTGGCTACAAAACCTACCCAGGAAACAATATAAATACTCAGGCCATTAGCCCATGCTGACACTGTGCTCCCATGGCTAGACTGCAATCAGTACAACAGCTAGGTCATTTGAAGTGAGCTTGGGTTTGTTTATAACTTTTGCAGGTCTGACATAAGACATCTGCACTCATAATACTGGATCCAACAAAATAAGGCTAATACTTAGCATTTTTTAATATTCAGAGTTCTTTCTGTACAAAAGAAGTCTTCACAACACTGATGTCACATATTATCTGTATTTGAATCTAAGAAAATGAAGGTAAGGAATTTAAATCACATACCCAGGACCACAGGGGACTGGGGGGGGGGGGGGGAACGGGGGGCACCAAGAGCACGTGCTTCCCCTTAGATTGGCCCCTGACTCAGCGCTGCTCAGGATGGGGCAGTTTATTTGCCGGGTGGGTCAGCAGCATGTGTGTTGTGGGCAATAAGCTGCGGCAGAGAAGTATAGGAGTGCATCTGGGGCTTTTGGCCTGCCCCCAGGCCTGCCCACAAATTGAGCCCCCCCAGACTCAGGAGGCACCAGTCACTCCTGCCCAGGGTCTCAGAAAAGTCAGTCTCCGAAGCAGGGTTATAACTTTGGGGCTGGACCCGATGATCTGTAAGGTCCCTTCCAGCCCCTAACAACCATGAAACTTATAATTAAGGAGCCCTATTTAACCTACTGCACCATGACCCTAATTCTGTTATTACCCACACTTGTATAAATAAAAAAATAGATCAGTGGAATTACAAATTTAAGATCAGAAGCAGACTCTACTTTTTTGTCTAAGAACAACCAGAGGAAAGCTATGGTCCCTTTCAAAGTTTTCCTACATGTTAACTGTTCTTTTCCTCAATCTGGATATCGTTCAAATGCCTTTAAAAAAAATTAAAATATATATTTCAAAGCTCTCGATTTCTCAACAAGAATACCTGAGGGCCAGTTGGCCAGAAAATTTGTACAAAAGTTGAAAAAAATTAGATTTATATATAGAACTGGTATCAGTAATGAGGTTTTCTTTTTTTATTGTGTACCACTGCTAGGTGATGAAAACACAAAGTTTCTCATGCTGTTATCCCTGCATGCTGAAGGAAACTGCAATCGATATTTTACAATGTGTCATTATAACGAAACACATCATTCACAGTAGGTAATTAGCAGGTGATAATGAGCACCAAGTCCAATATCTTAGCTCCCTCTCTAAAAGTTACACCTTGAGAAGTTGTGGTGGATATTGAGACATAGGAAATAAATTTCACTATGGCACTATCAGTGCAGCTGATTGAGATTTTATATGGTACTTGGAGTAAATGTTGGTGACTCAGAATAATCTGCTCACAATATAGCATTATCAATCCATTTAAATGTCTTTGTAATCACTGGGCCGCTTCTGTAAGTAATGCAGAGATTAGTAATTAATTAATTAATTAATTAATTACAAAACTAATAACCAAAAGAGACAATGAGAACAATTAGGGAGAGCAATAAGGGATGAAAACAGAGATATAGGTGGTGCCAATGCACACAGAGCCTTGAAAATGAAGAGTAAATGTTTGATCTTGATCCAGCAAAGAAAAGAAAAGGAAAGGATTTGCGTCTGGCTCCAAAGCCTTTTAAAATCAATGAGTCTCTTCCTACTATGTGTAATTAAACTAGAAATCATTGGCATAGGAAATTGTTGAGGCGAAGAATTAACAAATTTCAAGAAGGATTTGGATATTTATATACCTATGAAAAATTTCAGATACTCCAATTAATGATACCAAAAATGTGTGGAAAGGATGTTAACCTCACACCTCAAGCTTTAACTAACAGAGATGAGGATGAGACCTACTTGGGCGGCAGATTAGATCAAATTGCATCCTGTGGGGTTTTTACACATTTCTCTGAAGCATCTGGTGCTGGCTATTGTCAGGGACAGAATACTAGGTTAAGTGAAAACTGATCCAGTATGGGAGTTTCTGTGTTTCAGTGTCTTTTTGTACTTCTATGTTTGAGTTTAGATGGAGGAACTTGAGGATTTCTATATGTGAGGATGCATTTTTAAAATGGGTATTGAATAAAATATGCCCTGGCTCTCTTATAATGATAAAGAAATTTAATCACATCATGTATTCCACATTTTAACAGAAATGGCTTTAGGTCTAAGCTTTTCACCAAAGTGTCTAAAAAAGAGTTAGCATGTACAGTACAGTTATTACACCTGACTGTTCTTACTATACACATCAAAATGTGGTTCTAACATTGCTAATGATACTGCTACTGCAGCAGAGAAAAGTGGTGCTAATGTCAGGTATCAGATCTTTTTAACCTCGTTTTTTTCCATCATAGCTTCCTAATGTCACAACCCAAAGTTGTGAGTTTTTGTTTGTGTGTGCTTCGGCAACGCTAAATTATGTTCCCGCTAAAATTACAGCTTCCTTGCACGGTGGAGTTCTCTGCTGCGGGAGAGAACTCCGGTGCAACGGGGAATTTCCCGCCAGATTTGTAGCCTTCTTTGCATGGTGCATTTCTTTTGCATCTCAGAGATGCACGGTGCAAAGGAGTTCCTGCCATTTGTATTCAGATTTGTGCCACATTATTGGCCGATTCTGAGTAGAGGCATACGTGGCAGCTAGCTATTGGCTTGCTAGCCATACAAAAGGCTTGGGTAGTTTCCGCCCAAGTCGGAGAGAGAGGAAAACTGGAGAGAGACAGAACTCACCAGGAGGAGGAGACTTCGCGCTGTGTAAAGATCTCTAAGTGATGTGGACCCTTGCGGACCCAACGTGCCTTTCTTAAGCAGGCAACAGAGGTCTAAACAGCCTCTGGCCTCTCCCCGTCGCCGAGCGCAATCCTAGACGTATCCCTATCCTATATACCCAATTTTCGAACCCACGGAGCTTTAACAACTCCGGGGGCCTGGGAACTGAACAGAGCCCATGGAGCTTCGACAACTCCGTGGGAAAGAATTGCCGAACCCGCGGAGCCTAAACAACTCCGGGGCCAAAGAACTGAATTTGTCGTAGTCCTCCAACGAGGATTTAAGTGGAGCTGCACCTGGAAACTGTCCAGCCTACACTGCGACCATCTTGGGTGTAAGTAAATAATCTTTCAATCAACCATTACACCTCTGTGACTAATTCTAGCCCGCGTGTGCCTTGCCGCCGCGCGGTTTTCTCTGACCCCGCGTGCCTTGGCTGCTGGCCACAGCCCGCGTGCGCAAAGACGGGCCCGGCTCGCCCCCGACCCACACACCTAAAAGCTAAAGCAAAACTCCTTTTTTAAGCTAAAATTTTCCTTTCTTGGCCTCAGTCTGATCAGCATGGAGGTGATTTTCCCCTCCTCTTTCTCTTTTTGTTTTCTTTTGTTAGAGAACAGTTGCATAACATTTTTTCTGCTGTTTGGAAAATGGAATATATACATACTAGAGTGGGGGGAACATAGACTGTAGTAGTATTTTTAAGTACCTATGACTTAAATTTCAGGATAAGGGCCGTATACACAAAAAATAAAATGGGGGCAATAAGATCTGCTCAGTATAGCTACTTCTTATTAGGGCTGTGCAAAATGAAACCATTCTGTTTTGACTTGCATTTCAACGTTTTGATGGAACAGCATTTCGTTTTGAATTTAATTTCAATTTGAAACCACTGTTCTGTTTTGTTTTGTTGAAACAGTGATGTTGTTTTGAGTTTCACCCATAGGTTATAATGGGGAAGCTCGAAACAGCCTCCCTCATCAGGCAGATCAGGTGCCTACAATCCTGGGAGGGCTGCAGGGGTTGTGCCAGTCCTCCCGGGGTTGCAGGTCCCTGAATGTGATCAGGCTCAGTTCCCTTCCCCAGCACTGCAATCCATTGGGCTGGGGAAGGGAACTGAGCGCAGCTGATCTGAGCTCCTCTCCCCAGTGCTAGGATTGGGCTGAGGAAGGGAACTGAGTGCAGCTGAGCTGAGTTCCCTTCCCCAGCCTCATCCTAGTGCTAGGGAAGAGAACTCAGATCAGCTTGGCTCAATTTCCTTCCCCAGCTGATCCCAGCACTGGGGAAGGGAACTCAGCTCAGCTGCTTTCAGTTCCCCTCCTCAGCCTGATGGATCGCAGCACTGGGCAGGGGAACTGAGCAATCAGGCTCAGTTCCCTTCCCCAGCCTGATCCTATTGCTGGGGAGGGGAACTCAGCTGGGCTGCTTCAGAACTCGAAATGTTTTGACTTCCCTTGTTTTGTTTTGAGGCTGTTTCGAAGCCCTTCATTTTGTTTCATTTTCACTGTTTCAAGCTTGAAATGAGTTGAAACAGTGTCAAAACAAAACAGCTGGTGAAATTTTGCAGTCCTATTTCTTATTGAGAACCAACTCCTTAATTTAGCTACAAAAATTCAAACAAAATTAAGATTTGGAAATATTTTTTCTACATGCATAATAGTAATGATGCTAATATTAGTACTGAACTCTATAATGCTCATCGTAGCATTCAGCACTCTATTTAGCATTTCCATGTTAATGTAGAAAATATTCAGGGTAGATATCTTTCTCTGGAGACAGAGCATAATACAGGAACCCCTTCTGTATTGAAGAGCTTTATGATCTGTTTAACTGGGTTAGTATTTATTAGTACAATGAAAACTTGGCAATCTCATGAGTAGGTAAAGAATGGTAGAATGCGTGCAAAGAGACTTTCTGCTTCTCCTTCCTGGACTGCTCTTTTGCATGACAACAAAGGGCATACGGTCTAGCAGAGCTGACCAGACATGGGTAGGGATAAGCACATTTTTAAAGAATGTCTCCTGCACTCAGGGGAAGCAGAAAAAATGCTGAATGTCTCCCTCTTTCCAGAGGAAAATTAGCAGGGCAATCAACTAGTAAGCTAAGACTGGGTTGTCCAACTTTGGCACAGCTGCAAGCTGCTTGTAACACCAGTATGCAGTCTCTGGGCCACACACTAGATGGACCTTACATTATTTCTGGGATCCTGTGCCAGCTCCTGTGAAGGCAATGCTGACTGCACATGGCCCCTTGGGATCTACCCCTGCCATGTGGATAACACTTGTGGCACATCCTCCCACCACGTGAGCTACGCATGTGGCCCACCACCACATGGGTTGTATAGGTGGCACATATGCTCCCCTCTCCCCAGTCTACTGCTACATGGGATGCCTAGGCAGCATACAGCCTCTTACCCCCCACCACAGACAGCATGGGGGACACACAACCCCCCTGTTTCCCACTGCTTAAGCAGTGCTGGCAGCATGCTGTCCCCCTGGGCCCTCCCCTATCATGTGGCAGTGAGAGAAGTGGCTAGAGAGGCCCCACAGGCCACACATGGCCTTCAGGCCAGCAGTTGCATTGCTCAGATCTAAGTTGTTCCCTAATGTAGGAAAGTACATAGAACAAGCAGAAAGAATCCAAAGTCTTAGTACAGAAATATAATGTAATTGGGAGAACTGAACTTTGGTAGGATAGTATACATGACTGTCATGGCTGGGTATAAAATATTCAAAAAGAACATGCAGTGGGGAAAAGGGGGGTGGTGTTGCTTTTATTGGTGATGCATATATATTTGTATATATATGAGACATACTGAAGTATGGTGTGAAGTGAGAGGTAGACTCACAGAAAGCCTCAGTGTCAAGGCAAAGGGGAGAACAGCAAAGGTGATGTCATACTATAAGCCAAAACAGAAGAGGGGGTGGATGAGGCTTTTTTCAATTACTCAAAATGCAGGACTTAGTGCTGAAGGGGAACTTTAGTTAACATGATATCTGCTGGGAGGGTAACATGCATGTAGTCAGTCCAGCAAGGTTTTTGAGTATGTATTAGGAGTATATATTTGGGGTGGGGGGGTTGTTATTTTTTTGGTACAGATGGTGGAGGAGCCAACTGGTGGAGAAGCTCTTAATTTGTTCCTCAAAAAATTGAGAGAAAATGATTGAAAAGGGAAGTAATCATGGATAGAGTTCAAGATCCTAAGGAAATGAAGGAAGGAGAGCAACAGAATAAAGACAATGGACTTCAGAAAGCAGATGTTACCAGGCATAGGGAACTGGTGGGTAGGACCCCATGGGAGGCAAGTCTAAGGGGAAAAGGAGTCCAGGAAAAATGGTTACACCTTAAAGAGGCCATATTAAGTGTGAAAGAGCAGCATGTCTACGTGCAAAGGAAGAACGAAGTGCAGCAAGAGACCAGCTTGGTTACACAATGAACTCTTCAAGAAACTGAAACTCAAAGGAATTTTACACAAATGTGGAGACTTGAGACTGAATTCTTGCATTTATGTCCCTTGCATTTATTAGTCCTGGCATGCAGCCCTGCCCTTGCTAATTTGTGAGAGTGCAGGGGGAAGGCAGGAGGGGGCAGTGTCCTGAATTTCCCAGAGGATGTCCTGGATTTATGGAATTTCCATATGGTTAGCCTAAGAATGGGGAAAGCAGTGGTTGGGATATATCTCAATTTTAGCAAGGCTCTCAAAATTTTCCCATGGCATTCTCATTAGTAAACAAGGAAACAAAAGTCCATATGAAGCCATTGTAAGGTGAGTAAATAATTGGTTTGATCATCAAGCTCAAAAGGTAGTCATCAATGGCTCAAGGTGTAACTGGAAGGAGCTATCAAGTGGAATTGCCCAGGAAGGTCTGTCCTGGGTCCAATACCATCCAATATCTTCAGTAATGATTTGCATGATGGGACTGAGTACACAGTTACCAACTTTGTAGATGGCACCAAGTTGGATGGAGCTGCAGGCACTTTGGATGGCAGAAGTCAGATTCAGAATGACCTTGGCAAACAGGAAAAATCCTCTGAAATCAATCAAATGAAATTCAGTAAGGACAAATGCAAAGTCCTGCACTTAGGATGGAACAATCAAATTCACAGACACAAGTTGACGTATGAATGGCTAGGCTGCAGACCTTCAGCACTGTGGGTTATATTATAGCACAAGCTGAATATGAAAGCTGTTTTGCAAAAAAAGGCCAATAGCAGACTGGGTTGCATTAACAAGAATGCTGCCTGCAAATCAAAGAAAGTGATACTTCCATTGTATTCAGTACTAGTAAGGCCTTGCCTCAGGTATTGTGTCTTATTTTTGGCACCGAATATCAAAAAGTCATAGACAAACTAGGAAGAGCCTAGAAAGAGCAAGAAAAATTACTAGAGCTCTAGGAAACAATTTATGAGAAAAAAGGAAGAACTGGGATTATTTACTTTGTAGAAGAAAAGACTGAGGGGGGAGGTAAAACAATTACATGAAGTCTTCAATGAAGAATAATCAGAAAGAGGATGATGCTAGACCATTCTCTGTGACCGCAGGAACGGGGACAACAAGTAATAGTTTTGAATTGCAACAAGGAAAATAAAGGCTGGATATTAGGAAGAACTCTCTCACTATAAGAATCGGTAAACATTCAATACATTGTGGAATCTCTATCTTTGGAAGTTTTTAAGAGCAGATTATATATACACTTCTCTAGAATGGTTTAGAAAGAGATAATCCTGTTTTAAGCAGTGGTTTGGACTAAATGATTTTCTGGGTCCCTTCTGGTCCTTTGTTCTATGATTTCTATGATAGCTATTAATATTATTCTAAACTAGGGCCCTGGACAGTAGTTCAGCTGTGCTAGGCTTAGCACAAAATCCAAGCAGTGATTTAAATTCATGTTTTCTCTAGGTTCTGAGACCATCTCATGGCTCAGTAGCACGTGATCTGTGTGTCTAAATGCAGTATAAAATGAAGATTAATTTTGGGATAGTATATTATTTCAATGAATTTCCTAGGAATAATCTACATATCAAGTGCCATATTAGTAAATCATTTCAAATAAAAAAAATAATTAAAAAAATAATTATAGATTGACTACTGGGTATTAACAAAGATAGTTAGAGGAAACTTTGTCAGTTAGACGATTCACTACAAATTAGTCTCTTCTGTCTAGTAATGCTAAATTAATATGATCTCTACAAATCATTTTTAGATATGGTAGAGAAAGAGCTTCTGATTAAAGCACTGTCATTGTAATGAAGTAATTAGGAAGGTGTATCAGAAATTTACGTTAGTTTCCTCCAGTGATTCTTGATATATCATGGGCCACACAAATCTTGTTACTTAGTTAAAGGAAGAACTTCTAATCTGTGGAGAACACAGAGATATAGTTGATATCAATCACTTCTAAATTAAACTTAAACAAAAGGAGAAACTAGAAATTGACAAAATTTGTTAGTTTTCTGGCTAATTTCACTTGTACTGAAAGAAGCAACTGAGGGATTTTGTTTCGGTCCCAGGTTATAATCCTTAACCAGAAAGAGCAATTAACACCCCCACTTCATAGAGATCATTCATATATGGTTTGTCACATCATTTTTAAGTTTTGCCCGTTCCCCAGGCATCATCCTTTGTCTCTGCTTAATTGCAGCCCTCTCCCACACAACAATATTCATTAAGCAGTGCATAAATTGTTCTATCAGATAAGCAGGGCCCAATAAGAGGAAACATGAAAGCAGTGTCTATTCCGATGACAGAATAACCAATGATTTTTTCACCAAGAGTCGAATACAGCTCCCGCTGAATTTACATTAAACAAGAAAGTGACAAAATGGGCATGTCCACACATGCAGGCATGTGTGCTTATAGCAGCTCAAATACCAGTGGCACAAATTTGTGCCAGAGATTTGTGCCTCAGCACACATTCCTGAACATGCACTTTGGTGTGGGGCAAATTGTGCTACTTGGGGCAAACTGACCCTGGCCAGCTCCTTCTGGAACTTCAGCTGGAGAGAGCTACAGACTGGGTCCCAGCAGTGTAAAAAGTTGCCCTGGTGAGCAGCTCAGGGGTACTTGCCCTCAGGAACTTCTGAGGCCTTGGAAGTTGGTATCTGGGGACACTAGCCCTTGTGCCAGCTGGATTGCTGAAGCAGCCCTATCCTAGAGTGGCCCCTGCAACCTTTATCCACTGCAGAAGTCTGGCAGTGGAGGCTGCTGCCTGGCTGTGACCTGCTGCTACCTGCAACAGCATCTGCTACCTTGAACCTGCTGCCCCATGGCTGTGCACCTGCCAGACCCAGCCAGGGACCTCATGGCCATCTGAGCCTGATGGTGCATGGGGCACATGCAGGCAGGAGCTGGCCTAGCCTGATGACACAGCTCCTGCCTATGGTGCTGGGAGCCTCAGGTGGCAGCAAGAGCTGGCCCAGTCCTGCCTGAAGGCACGCACCAGCGGGCTGAGCTGGCTCCATATGCCACATGGAGCCCCTGGGTCTCAGGCAGTGCTGCATGCTGCTGCAGGGGGTCTCTGCGTGGTGGCCCAGTGCTGGCTGCTGCTGCTGCTGCTGAGGGGAGGCTGTGCGCTGTGCAGGTGAGTGCACAGTCCCCCTTACCTGTACACATCCCCCCAGCCCCCAGTCCACCCCCACCCCCATGTCTCTGCTTACCTGGGAAAGAGCCTGGGTCTGGGCCACTTTGGCCGCCTTGCCCCATTTCTATTTGCTTCAGCATGCTGAGGCAGCGTGCTGGAGCAGCAGGGGCATGTGGTAGGCATAGAAACACTCTGGCCGGGTGCTAGAGCGTCCCTCTGGAGGACCCAGTCTCCAACTGCTTCAGGGCATGCTCCAGAAACACACGCTGTGCCGCTTTTTTCAGTGAGGTTTGTTTTTGATACTGGGATTTCCCGGTATCAGACTTAGAGTCCACTCTGCAGATATCCAGTATGAGCAACATTTTTCATGCCTCCTGTGGTGTCTCAAACTGCTTTGAGATCCTGCAACAGACACATGCTCATTTGTCTGGATGCAGCCAATGCATCCTTCAGGTTGTTACCCTCAATGCAGGTTAAGAAAGATGTAATACTATACCCTTAAAGGGAAAATAGCTGAGACATGTATGATGGTCCCTACTAAGCTGAGGACTGGGAATTGGCAACAGGGTAGGAAATTACAGATGAACCATGTACCCAAACAAATGGAAGACTTGAGGGGTCAGTATAAGCACTTGTGTTTGTCAGGGTTGCCTTGCTGCAATTTTCCTTACAAATCTTCCCCCAAATTAGGATCTCTCAGCCTGCAAGGTAGTTGAAGAGAGAGTCTGCATTGAGAGAGACTGTCGAGCAAGGATCTCACAGTTATATTCTTTTAAAAACCTGACACCTTGTCCTCCTACAGCTGACAGTCATCTCCAGGACACCCTTATGTATCCCCCAAAGCAGATACAGGACTTAAGCTAGCATCAGTGACTGAATCTGTCTGCAGCAATGTCTATAGACAATTCGCTCCTAAAAATTATTTGTAATATTCCTCACTGCAAGAGATACTTGACTGAACTACTGGATATAAACAACTCTGAGTATTTAACCCCCAAAGCCATACTGAACAGGGGTTGTTTTGATTTCTGTGATGTGAGCAAGCCTACTTCAAGTATGCATTTCTCCCCGGTTTTAACTAACACTGATTATAATTCTATTGATTTTGACTAATCCTATCTTCACTCTTCACTGAAATAATCTTTTTACTAATTTAAGTATAAGGAAAGAAAGTGTTTGAGCCAAGTGGCCCATTGGGCTCGTTTGATTAAGGCATATCTGTTCTTAGCCAATAGCAAACAAGGGAGTGCTTTGGTTGGCATCACATATTTGATGCCCCAGCTTAAATGACCAGGTACCCATTTATAGCTGGATCAACTGAGGATTGTCTTTGACATGAGTGCTCTGTGACCACACCCATTACCAAAAAGTAAAAATACTTTTTTTAACTCCCAAGAATTGCAACCTTATCCAAGGATACTTTTCAAAAAGTGCATAGAAACTCTTAACCTGCAATAACACATTACCCTTAGCTATTATCTGAAAATTTTTCATGGGAAGAAACCTTTCCAATATATTGACTAACATTCTTCTCTTTCAAAATTTAAAAAATGGCTTGAAAATTAGAATTTTCTTTTTATACACAGTCATTTGTGGGTCAAATAACAGGGCGTCAGCATACTATATAGTGGAAGCACCTTGTTTGTTCATGCAAATAACATTTATGCTTAGAAATCAGTTAGACGGAGAGCAAATTGTATTATTCCCATGAACAAATTACTGTTATCACTTGTTTGGAGGCTGTGTTGAATATGTTGACCTTTAATGTCCAACTTAGTAGGTATAAAGTATCCTTGAGTACATACTTGTTGCTGAATTTCCTTATGCAGTCACTACATTTCTAATGCATAAGCTACTGTTATTTTAAAAAACATTATATAAAACCAATTTCTATTCTGTCCTTTGGAAATTAAATTTAAGCATTGCCGGTAGGTGAATAAAAATGGCAGATGTAGAAAAAAACAGGTATTTATGATAACTGGTTTATCCCTTCAGATAAAATGCTTCATTTACAAGTGTGTTGTAATCCTCTTCCAATATTACTATAAACCTTAAAATTGTAACTATGAGACAAAAATACAGCAGAGGGTTGCTGATGCTAAGAGAAAAACCATGGCAACCCTATGGGGGGGATTCAAACACAAATATTTATATACAGTTGCATTACAAAAGGCATATTATATTGTATGCACCAATATCACTTTTTAGTTTGAAAGAAATGTCAACAAAATATTTAAAAATGTGCTATTTACAGCAAGCTATAAGGCTAAACAGATGAAAGTAGATACTTTTAAATAAATATTATTTCTTTATCGATGAACCTCAAGACAGCTTGTTATAAATCCTATTTAAACAAAGACATAGTTCATCTCTGAGTCTTTGCTCATTATGTGCATATCATACTCCATAGAGTGATGGAGCACCATTCAGACTACTCTATATTTTGGTAGAATATATCCCGGCAAGTTTTATTCCTCACACTTGGATGACTAATGGAGTGGAGAAAGAATAAGGTAATAAAAGCAATCTCTTCATGATGGGAGAATAGCAGAATCTAAATCTCCAAACATGAAGAAACCTCAGAAGGGGTTCTGAATACAAGAGCTTACCCACCAATTTTAGATGCAGAATTCAAATCTCTTGTCTTCCTGATTCAGAGCAGAGTTTTCCATATCCAGTATCAGTGATTTAAGAATCTAGTTATCCTGGATTAGGTATTTCTTAACATTCTCTTTGGTAATTGTCCCATTTTGTATAAATAACTACATTTTCATTAGGCTGAGAGCAAGATTGATAGTACAGCCCATTGTGTATGGCTTTCACTTAGAACATCGGGGACACAAAGACGAACACATGGTTTTGTTCGGGTGTAAAGAACCCATTAAAGACAATTTTTGAAAGATCTCAGTTTCATTCCAAGGTGGAACAGGGAAAAATTCAATCTTGAACCTTTTAATGGGAAAAGAAAAAATCAGTTTTTCATCTAGTCCAATTTCCACATAACACATATTTTAAGTGCATCATGAGACACTCAATAAATATGCTTCAAAATTTTTAATTATGCTACATGTCACAATGTAATGGTTTTCATCTCCATGAATTCTACCACATGCCTTTGTCTTTTCACTATGGGGAATGTTATGGGGTTGTTGGAAGAAATCTGTGTTTAATGTGAGACTGTGATTTAAGACCTGGAGATTCTACAAAGGCCCATTTGATTGCTAGGAGCTTTCATGGAACGTCCATTCAAATGCTGACAGCTGGCTAGGAACAGAAAGAAGAGACAGCTGACATTGCGGGTCAGAGTGGGCTTTTTAAGACCCTGCTGAAGACACCATGAAAGGATTCTCAAGACAACAAAGACAAGTCCATCCAAAGCTGTAGAAGTCTGGCTACCATAGTCAATGCTAGGAAAGTGGCACTGAAAGCTAGTCAGGAGAATCCAGAACCAAGCAGTTTCTGAGAAGTCTAAACTGGGGTCTGTAATAAAACTTACTTGTGTGAGAGGATACTGAGGTCAGCTCTAGTAAAGGACATCTTTTATTTTCACAGATCTTGTACCATGTTTATCAGATGGCACACTGAGCTGGGGATGGGTTTTAGGAAAAGGAAGATGAGAAGTGACACACTATAAAAACCTTTGAGTAAGCAATTTGGTGATAGTAGGGTTGGGACAAAAGCACACATAATGAGCACTGTATTGCATGATAGTCTTAGTCAGAAGCACTTCATGGACTTCTATAAAACCTCTAAATTCAGATTTCTCTCCTCCTCATTGCAGCTTTGATTTGGCAGCCTTTTTTATCTTTAACTTTTCTTGTATTTCTTTTGTTTCTCTCCATATCTTTCTTTTACCAGTGATGTGATGACACTAGAAATATCAGTTTCCCACTGTTAAATTTGGAAATGAGATTTTAAAGAAATAAATGAATGCACAAGATTCAAGCCCAGAGGTGTAGCCCTTGCAGTGCCTGGGACATGGAGAGAAGGAGATTATGTTGACCACTGGAGGTTAAAATGGGGCTCTCCTTGGGGACGTCTGCTAATGCTGTGCCTTCTCCTGCATGATTTCAAGATGCTGCAGCTGAGAAGCAGAAAGAGGCATGAGCTCCTGGTGCCCTCTTCTTCCCCTGCCACTGGGCACAGGGTGGCCAAAGCAAAGCCTCCTGGGGGGTGCCATTTCAATACCTACCTAAGAGATACATGGTTGGGTGAGAGGTCTGCTCTGCCTGGCCCCTGTGGTCAAGCCACCCACAGCTGCCCCAGTTATAGCAAAAACTTCTGGGAAAAGTGGTCCTGGTGCTTCCTCTAAGTCAGTGCCTGGGGCTGGTGCCACATTTGTTCACCCCACCCCCCCACCCTCAAGTTATGCTATGGTTCAAGCCAGTAAATGATTATGGTATTTCTTCTTCAGAGAAATAGATTAAAATGTGGCAGCTTTACAGTTCCATAAAGTTAAAGGTATTTGTTTACAATTTGCTATGTGGTATTACACAGAATGCATATTACACACCACAAACTATATAACTATAAAATGAACAACCATTGCCTTGAATTTTGGCTTAACTCAAAACACAAGCAAGGTCTAAAGGCTGAGGAGTCTTCTGACTCATTGAATAACATCTGGTTTGTTGAATCCTGGGATATTAATCATGCCAAGATGTATGCAAAGCAGATGGCAGAACAGAAACTGCTCTAGGAAAAGGGAAAATTGAAAAGGAACATTTGCTTGTAGTGGGCATGGAAGAATTTGGATGAAGGATCTGTCTGATAAATAGGGCAATTATTAGCTGTAAGTCAGAAGACTGATTCTTGATTCTACCACTGACCTATTATATGATTTGGGACCAAGTCACTGTAACTTTCTGGTTATTTTTTTCATAGTTTCATAGTTGGTAGGTTCGGAAGGGAGCAGATCAGAGCAGATCATCAAGTCCGACCCCCTGCCATGGCAAGAAAGAGCACTGGGGTCAAACGACCCCAGCAAGGTGTTCATCTAACCTCCTCTTAAAGACCCCCAGGGTAGGAGCCAGCACCACTTGGCTTGGAAGTTGGTTCCAGATCCTACCTGCCCTAACTGTGAAGTAGTTCCTCCCGATGTCCAATCTGAATCTACCCTCTGCCAGCTTGTAACCGTTATTTCTAGTCACTCCTGGTAGTGCTCGGGGGAACAGGGACTCCTTCAATGCCTGCTGGTCCCCTCTGACTAGTTTGTAACAGGCCACTAGATCCCCCCTCAGCCTTCTCTTGTGGAGGCTGAACAGGTTCAGGTCCCTTAGCCTCTCCTTGTATGGGCCTGTCCTGCTGCCCCCGATCATGCTGGTGGCCCTCCTCTGGATCCTCTCAATGCTGTCCACATCCCTCCTGAAGTGCGGCGCCCAGAACTGGACGCAGTACTCCAAATGTGGCCTGACCAGTGCTGCATAGAGGGGGAGGATCACCTCCTTGGACCTACTTGAGATGCATCTGTGGATGCATGACAAGGTGCGGTTGGCCTTCCTGACCGCATCCCCACACTGTCGGCCCATGTTCATTTTGGCATCAATAATGATTCCAAGATCCTTTTCTGCCTCTGTGCTGACGAGAAGGGAGTTCCCCAGCCTGTAGGTATGCTTCTGGTTCTTCCTCCCCAGGTGCAGTACCTTGCACTTGTCAGTGTTGAAACCCATCCTGTTCTCATCCGCCCACCCCTGTAACTTGTCTAGGTCCAATTGCAGCCTATTCCTCCCTTCTAGCGTGCCCACATCCCCCACATCTTAGTGTCATCAGCAAATTTGAATAGGGTGCTTTTTACCCTCTCGTCCAAGTCACTGATGAAGATGTTGAACAGTGCAGGTCCGAGGACCGAGCCCTGGGGGACCCCACTGCCCACATCCCTCCAGGTCGAATATGACCCATCCACCACCATTCTCTGGGTGCGGCCCTCCAGCCAGTTAGCAACCCATTTGACTGTGTAGGTGTCGATGCCACAGTCCGCTAGTTTTTTAATGAGAATGGGGTGAGAGACCGTGTCGAAGGCCTTCCTAAAGTCCAGAAAGACTATGTCCACTGCTACCCCTGCATCTAAGGATTTTGTGACCTGGTCATAGAAGGCCATCAGGTTGGTCTGACAGGACCTGCCTCTAAAGAACCCATGCTGGTTGCCCCTAAGCATAACCTCCCCTGCTGGCCCCTTGTGGACATGTGCCAGGATAATTCTCTCAAAAAGCTTAACCAGGATCGAGGTAAGACTAACTGGCCTATAGTTTCCTGGGTCCTCCTTCCTCCCTTTTTCCTTTCTGACCTTGCTCTATCTCTGCTATTAAGACATTCATCCAGTCAGGGACAGGCTATGCCATTTTATGTTTGGAAGCAAAATTGGGCCCTGATCCAGGTTAGGCCTTGTCAGTGCTAGTATAACAATAATAATATCTCATCCATGTGATCAGAATCTGAAAAGTTAACATTCAGCAAATTCAGCCAGCTCCTGCTACAGCTAAACAGCATCAATCCATCAAAACAGTCCATTTTGTGTATAGTTACTGTATGAAATACTCTTCATGTCCTGGCAGTAACATCTCCTGTAACAACATCTTCCAGGATTTCATGTCTATGTTCAAGAACCTTTTTCTGGATTGAATAGCCTGTCAGACTACCTCTGTCTGTCAGAATTGCATTTATGTCATCTACAGTGGTTTGAATAAGTTGAAACAAGAATATAGACACAGGAAGATCAACTGGGAATTCCTTTCCAAAGAAATGACCTGTGTTCTGATATGATTGTAATACATTAGAACTCTAAATGGTAGATCCAAATGTAATAATATTTTCTATGAGATTGAGTTTTATCATCAACATATCTTTTATCAGATAGTCATTGACATGGATCATGCAACATAATTATTATGTTAAAATATTTATACAAAGATAAGGGGAGAAAAGTGAACAGTGCATTATAAAGCTCTCTGCTTTGATGTTTTGAGATTTCTTTTAGGGTACAGTTTAAATGCCCTAAAACTTCTTACATCATCTTCTGAGCATTCTGATTTTGAGACTCAATTTAATGCAGACACTTTGTAAAGTACCATGATTCTAAATCTCCTGCAAAATTCTTATGTACAGCAACATGCATATAAAACCATCCCTTTGAAAATATCAAGAATGTCTTCTGCCTGCATTTACCCATTTTAATATTTTCTTTACTTTTGAGAGTCAGAAGCTCCAAATTTTTTATGCAAATAGGTTAGACTTTACCCCTTTGCTGATTGCCAGAAAATGGCATCTTTAATTAATAGAACTCTGTAAATTTTGTTAAAGAACACATCAGTGATGAAAATAGACTTTCATCCTTTCAGGCGGTAATGGTGTGTAAAATTATGTATTTAATCTCTAAGTGTTTATTTTTCTTTCCATTAGCTTATAAAAAAGAATTTGGAAGGAATTTAGTATTCTTTAAAGTGTAAGACAGATAGCAGTGGTTAGGACCAAACCAATGTTCATATAATGCTTTAACAAGGCACAGACTAGCTTATTTAAAGTACAGGTTAGGAGGAATTCATCCCTCAGTATTTAAAAATAAAGCAAGCACAACAGTGACTAATCCAATGTATCTGATGTGAAAGAACACTACTGCTGGCAGTGATGGAAAACAGACCCTGGTTTATTTGGAGATCTATCCTAAAGCCCAGATTTGAAGAAAGGTAGTTTGTGTCTGAAGGCTTGTCTAATATCTCTCACAACTGTACAATTGTTGCAATAAAAGATATAGCCAAAAAGAAAACATACCTTACTTCTCACTAAAGAACTACTGCCTGCCAACCACAAGTAGCCAAAACTCCCATTGACTCTAAGAGGAGCTTTTTCCTAATTAAGGGTGGTAAAAATTTTCAGAAAGTATCTTTTGTGCATAATAGATATTGAAGCATAAAGACAATACAGCTAACGAGCAAATGAATTCAGCAGTAGGTAAGTTTTAAAGGGCAAAAATATCATATTATACAAAACGCTTTTTAAACCACCCAAGATGACCTCAGGTAACATAAGCTGCCATTTACACTATAAAAAAATGACACAAACCATTGTCAGAGAAATCTTATTGATTTTTCTATTAAAGGAGCCACTTAGATCAATTTAAGTGCGCCAGTTAGCTAGCACTGGACTAGGGTGGCTTAGCACGTCACATGAGGAATTGCACATTGCCTTTATGGTGGCACATCTGTGCGACCATAAAAATTTTGTCTCACTTTTGTCACACCACAATATGGCTGTGACAAAAGGTAGTAATAATTTGTGACACATTATTGCAGCAGCCATCTATTTGCTTTACAATGGAAGAGCAAGGACAGCCTGCACCCTCCAGCTGCCCCAGGCGGGTAAGCTCAGTGAGCAGACACCTCATTAAAATCTGTTACTTTGTAATGCAGGCAGTCATAACTGATCAAACAGATCCAACCCCATGCTGTGAAATGCAGAAAAACCTTTGCAATGGTTGCAGTAGCTGACATAGCTGAGGAAGAAGCACTGGGCCTCATGCTTTATACGAGTAGCTGACCACTGCCTGCCAGAGACGCCTGTAAAATGCAGCAGAGACTATTTCTCTTCTTTGACTGCAATTAGAACACAATCTTTATCAGAAATGTTTGGTCATTCATCATCTCCTCTGCTCTACAAAACTTTATTCAGTGCTCTTAAGTACATAACAGAGAATGACAGAAGATTTAGATATGGATACCTAACGCAGGGTTAGATGGTAGATAGCCTCAAGACAGAGAGATGGAGTATGGGTGGCTTCCCACCTTCCATTACTCATGCTTTGTGAATTTGATTTATAGCTTTGATGGTCACTGAACCTGATTAGTAAAGGCTGGACTGCCATGGCAGAGAGCATACTTTAAAGTATGGACACAAACATTTGGAGCAGATTCGAAAGGGACACATTTTAAAAGGGCAGCAGGTATTACTTTCTAATTGTTACCTGTGAACAAGGCGGACAGAGGTACAAAAACTGCACCAAGTTGAACACTGAAACATGGTGGATCTCTAACTACCTGACTGTAGGGCAAAGTCTCTTGGTTAGAGATGTGGATACTCAGATCTAGATCCACAATTAAAATGTAGGTGCCAATTCAATCATGGTCCCAAGTGCACCCATAAAAAAGAAACACAAATGTATCTAAAGTGTCTTTGCATGCAATACCTAAATCAAGTTCCTGAAAACTTTGAGCTCCCTATTTACTCTAGACAGAGCATGAGAGTTAACTCTACTATTTGTCCATACCCTTAAATGTAGGAGGTCCTTTTCACTGAACCAAAAGGTGTCTCTCTTTTAGAAAACCCATTGTCTCAAGAATCATTTTTTGATGCAGACATTCTGTTCAACTATTTTTTAAAAAATTTTGAGAGGGTTGTGGTAAAGCCTCTCTGCCAGCTTCCTAGTATTCTTTCCTTTTAAGGCAGTTTGTTTTCTGGCTTGGAAAAAAAGGGGGTGACTATAATGGCAATGAAAATGTCAGGCATCCATACTATCTATTTGAGATTTGTACATCCAAGTTGCACTGAATGACAGGAGTTAGGTGCTAAACTGCCTGGGCTTTCTGCAAATTGCTTAATTGTACATTGAAATGTCAGTGTCACACATCATCCTCCTCTGAAATTTTGGCCTCTGATATTGACTTTGTTCAGTGGTATTATAACTCAAACACAATGAAGAGAAATCATAAAAGTAAAAGCTGTTCACAGGTATAGGTATAATAATGCTCTTGCAACTCTATAGGTTCTTTAAAAATCAATTGCTCCTTATTTTGGCATTGCTGTACAATGCTCATCTTTTTTGTAGATGCTTGTAATTCAGTGGTGTTGTTGACTGATACACTAATTTAGTTTAACAAAGCTGTTCTGTATGGTACAGAATCCTCTAGACTACAGCAAAGACTGGTTTTTCAATGTGCTTGGTGCTATGTGCAAAGAAGAAACATCCCTTACCCTGCAGTACTTACAGACTAAATGTACAACACAGATTAGTTGAGAAAGACAGAGATGAAGCGACATATACAAGGTCATGCAACATATTTGTAGCCAAGTTAGGAAATTCTAAACTCTGTTCTTGGAGCTGAATTTTTAACGAGGACAGAAGTTCATCTTTCTGCTTGTGTTGCATACAACAGTAGTACCTGAAAACAATAGCCTGGAGTCCCTTTGTGACCATGGTTCTGATGACAGTACAACTATATTTTTCTTAGGATTACATCTGCTGGCTGATGACTAATCCTAATGGAAAAGCACCTCAAACTTGCTAATCCTAATAGAAAACCAAACTGTGTTCTGCTGTTGATCTGAAAACCCTGTATCAGATGGGATGAAACAAATTTGGATGCTTTCTGTGCTTCTAAGGACTGCAAGATAATTTTGACCATGTAACTAGAATCCAGACTCCCACTCAGATGCTTCTACATGATGTTGGCCATCCTGAAATATTAAATATGATAAATATCTAAAACAAAACTTGAAAAAGTTTCTCTTTTATAGAAAACATACCACCATTCTTGAAGTATATAAAATGAACATTATATTTTATTCTACATTAAAGTTTTGTGAAATGAAGATTTTTGCTTAAAAAAAATAAAAAATACATAAAAAACCATAAAAAATAATTTACCACACTTTAATGCACAATCCTGCCCCTCCAAAAAACCCAAGAATGCATAAAAGTATTTCCAGTATTCTATTAAAATAATACTTCTCCATCATGCAGAAATGTTTGATTTCTCATATTTTGATAAGGTATAGCTTACAGAAAAAAATAAAATTATATTCAAGATAACACAAAGATCAACACTGCACTTGATGAAATTATTGCCATGTACAGGGCCCTATTATATCCTTTTAATTGTATAGGATAAGCTGCCTTTCTATCAAGATTAATTTAAAATTCTGGTATACAGTATTCTGCTATTTTATGAACATTGCTAATACTTCTAGAGTTTTAAGTTGTGTCAGCATTTCTGTGATAGTCCACATTTTTCAAGGGTTTACAACTTAGATGTAAAAATTCATTCCATGCTGAAAAAGCATTTGATCATTTTTTATTATGTATATAGAAAACATATGCATTTTAACATTTATTATATAACTGTATATATAGATGAGTATACATTGTGCATGCTGTATTCCATTTTCGTAAAATTTTCAATTTTGTTGGTTATGTTAGCATCAGAGTACATACACATATATGCAAATCCATAGGCAATGTACATTTTGATAGTATATAAGCTAGAAAGAAAAGCTTCAGTTCTTAAACTGAAATTTGGCCTGCAATTAGCATACCATGAGATATGCAAAGCAAATAGGGTTGATACATGCTTAACAATGGTCAGCACAGAGTCCATGCAATGCTACAAGTTTGCAATCATATTGCAAGGAGATGGGTGGAATTCTGACCACAGTGCTAAATTCTGTCCTCAGTTACTCCCATTCTAGTCAAAAGGGGTTATGTATTAGTATAACTGACTGTAGAGTCTGGCATTTAGTACTAAGTTAAATCATTTATCATGACCAAATGGGAAGAGATATTGGAATGACCCTTCTGGGGCCTTAGTTTGTATTCTGTGCACCTCCAAAGCTCTCATTAATTTCAGTTTTGAGCATAAAAGGAGTTTAAGATTTATAAGTGAAATGTACAAATAACGTTTTCTGAAGAAATTTTGAATGCAAGAGGATCATGGTAGGTGGGCAACACTGAACATATAGCACCCACATGCAAAAACAATTAGATGAGCTAAAAATTAAGAAAGCCCAACAGATCTGATTTTATTCATCCAGATGAGGTGTTGTAAATCCTCTGGATTAGATCAATATTAGGAGGGCCCAATGAAAATGTGGGGGAAAATAGCTCAGAA
This sequence comes from Alligator mississippiensis, assembly GCF_030867095.1. Classification (NCBI taxonomy): domain Eukaryota; kingdom Metazoa; phylum Chordata; order Crocodylia; family Alligatoridae; genus Alligator; species Alligator mississippiensis. The sequence continues at coordinate 72,749,962 of NC_081827.1, forward strand.
GAGAATGCTGACCTAAAAAACCCGCATCAATTATCTACTCTAATGTTTTGTACAGCAATAGCAAAACCACAAATGAGAAACAAAGAAGACTGGCAAGTATGATTTTGTTAATGTGTTACTTCAGTTGGGACTCAATTCAGGCATACTGACTCAAATCAAATAGTACCATGTTTACTTGTAGTTACATTTTCTTCTATGGAAGGGTATATTGCTGTTTATACCAGAATGCCAAATCATTAGTTGGTGTATAGTTCCACTAACATTAACATTATTAAAATAATAAAACTATACTGTAATACACAACAAAATGAAATGGACTTCAATGGACAAGGAATCAATTCTTGATGCTATTTACTATCCTAAGAAAATGGATAAATCTAAAATAACCTCCAAATCACACATCTTGAAACAAACACAAGACCCAGTTCTTCTTTCTTATGTTCTCTGACTAGTGCCTATTCAGGTTTTGTCTACAATGTTTAATGCATAAATGTTCCATAGCAATAAAATGGTACTAAATAGATAGTATAGTTAGTGTGTCTTTGCCATACCCCATTTATCCCTGGGGTAATTTTCACAGTAAACAAAAATCTTTAAAAGCTTATAATTAAAGAGACTATAAGCAAATACAAAGGGCCAAAGACACAAGAATTTTACTACATCTTCAGTATTAATATAAAATATTAGAAAGTTGAGAGCTGATGTCAACCACAACTATCTTTCTATCTATTAGCTTTTAAAAAACACAAGGAAAATGTATAGGGCAAAATTCTACAATCGCGTGCTTGTACCCCTCCCATATTTTCCTTATTTTTAGTTGAGTGACTGCCATATGGAACATAAAGTGTTTTGTTTAACTGTGGGGTTTGGAATAGTGTAAAGTTTGTCAGAGTGTTAAATTTACATGCAGATGACACTAACCTGGGGGGAGTAGTAGATACACAGGAGCATAGGGCTAAGGTTCAGAGGGACCTCAAAAACTGAAGGATTGGACAAAAAGAAATTTCATGAGGTTCAATAAGTAGAAGTGCAAATTCCTGCACTTGAAGTGGATCAGTCCCATGCACACGTACAGGCTGGAGACTGACTGGCTAAGCAGCAGAGCAGCTCTGCAGAAAAGGACCTGGGGGTTACAGTGGACAATATACTGAATATGAGCCAACAGTGTGCCCTTGCTGCAAAGAAGGCTAATGGCATATTGGACTATATTAGCAGAAGCATTGCCAGCAGATCAAGGGAAGTTATTTTTTCCTTCTCTTCAGCACTGCTGGGGCCAGTTTTGAGCCCGCCCCCCACTACAGAAAGGATGTGGACAAATTAGAGAGAGTCCAGCAGAGGGCAATGAAAATGGCAAGGGGGATGGGGGCCTGACTTCTGAGGAGAGCCTGAGGGAACTGGGCTTATTTAGACTAGAGAAGACTGAGATGGAATTTAAAAGCAGCCTTCAACTACCTGAAAGGTGGTTCCAAAGAGGATGGAGGTAGACTGTTCTTAGTGGTGGCAGATGACAAAACAAGGAACAATGGTTTCAAGTTGCAGCAAAGGAAGTTTAGGTTACATATTAGGAAAAACTCTCACCAGGACAGTAGTAAAGCACTGGAACAGGTTACTCAGAGAGGCTGTGGAGTCTCCATCCTTGGAGGTTTTTGAGACCCAGCCAGCCAAAGGTTGGATGGTCTAGTTGAGGCTGGTCCTGCTTTGAGCAGAGAGTTGGACTAGATGACTTACTGAGGTCCCTTCCAACCCTAGTCTTCTATGATTCTATGACTCTAGAAATGTGTGTGTGTGTGTATGTGTATATACCATACATAGGGCTGAATAATCTTGCATGAAGTGTTTTTTCCCCTCTGCTTATTTCATTCTTTAAACTGGGTAATTTCTTAAGGGTATGTACTTGTGTTCCTGCTGTGATGCTTTGGGGTCTCTATGTAAATATCAATATACACAGCAGGGTTCGTGTCACTACTCTATTTTGGATTTCACTGTAGATCATGGCTTTGTCAAGCCAATGAACAAAATACGGCATTGTGTCTACTCCCCAAGAAGAAAAGAGGTAGAAGGAACTCATTTTATATTGACTGGTATGAGAAGAAAAAGTGGTTTTGTTACCTGCATTTGGATAATGTCTAGCTTTGAGCTAGAGGTTTTGCAAGTGTAATTTTGAATGTGTCACATATATCTTATTCTGATTGGCAATTTTTAAGTTATTAACACTGAAACAGTGTTATTGACAGTTTGCTATTTAAAAAAAAGAAGAAAGGTAGATAGAGCAGTTAGTGACATTTATAGTGTTGCCTGGGATTTATAAGTTAAATATACCTGGGCAGTAATATGAGGTAAAGTACTGTGATTTTAGCTGATTTTATTTTATTTTTTTTTAGGGTTTTATAGATATATAAAACCTTACACCTACAAGTAAACTACATTTTCAAATTTACTCCGGTTCTAACTTTTTTTCCTTTAAAATTTGTTTGTGTTTTCAGAAAAGAGTTTATGCAGTGGACTGGATCTTCAACTGGAGTAAAATGATATAAGACCACTGAAGCCAATGAAACCACTTTAATCGCCATGAATTCAATGGCAGGACTATTAACTACTATGACTCACAGATAGAAATATCAGTGCTGTCCTACAGACTTGTGTCTACACTGATTGTTAGGTCATTCTGAAGCCTATAAGGGCCTTATTACGTTTGATGCTGTGTGCCACACAAATGTTGATCAGTGTTAGTGCAAGCTCAAGTTTGGAGCAGCCACGCTTCAGGCCACTAGAGGCCTGGAGAACCAAAAGGTAAAAACCCCCTCCCTTCTCATTCCTGGCTCCCCCTGCCTCCCAGTGCTCCCCTGGTTCCCCAGGCCTGCCCCCAGCCCCCACCAATCTCTTGTGCTTTCCTTCTGTTCTCCTCTGCCCTGCCCCCCCCCGCCACTTCCCCCACCCCCAGGGCATTACTTACTTGTGGCTGCCCATGCTGTCTGCTGTCCAGCCCAGAGGAGCAGGCAGGGAAGGGTTAACCTGGCTGCCTGGCCAGGCTGCTTCTGCTTTGGCTCAGAGAACAGCGGGCGGCAGCAGCAGCAGCCATAGCTACCTGGTAGGCAGGTTAACTCTTCCCTTTCTGGTCACTGAGACAGAGAGCACTGGCAACCACAAGTAAGAAGGATGTGGGCTGGGGGGCAGTGAGCAGTGATCTAGGATAGCCTGGAGTGGCTGCACCTTAGTGTAACACAAACTGGATAGCTAGATGAGAAATAATAGTGCCCTGGAGTGGCATACTTTTGAGCCTTATAATGAGTGCTTAAAACCAGTTTCAGGTGTTAATATGCAGACAATCCAGAGGTTAAGAGCTCCAGGAACTGTCCAGAATTACTGTAGAACAAAGCCCTTATACATCTCATTTATATTGTACGTGCATTAGACTATGTACCACTTGGCAGCAGTCCACAGTGGGTATGGAAGCTTTGCAGTATTTCTGGGTATTAGGTTGAATGTCAGGGTACTTTGCCAACTAGGAGGCTCCTTTATGTCATATGCTTGGAATGTACTTGTGTGCTGTGGGTCTTGAACACAGGAAGTCTTCCAAAAGCAATCCCACAATTTCCTGTTTCTGTCTGCTGGTACTTCTGCAGCCCTCTTCTGGTCCTAAATAGAGACACACAAGAAGGGGAGAAATGCAGTTTAAAAGCTGATTCCTAGATGTGTTCCACTTTGTGCAACACAAATGAACTTGGGATACCCCCTAAAAGAAGTACAATGTGGATGGATTCGGTATGAGCTGTAAGATATGTGGCTGGAGAAAGGCCACTTACATGATCCAGTGTGGTTGAAAATGACCTTCAGGTTGATTCTTAACATCAACCTAGACATAGTCAGAGGGTTAAAAATGCTTTGTCTCTTTCCAGAATTCCCTAATGGAGGCTCAGTGTTAATTTGAAGTGCTGTCAGTAAACAGGTGGAATTTATAAGAGTAAAGACTAGTTACTATAAGCCTCACAGAAATAATGAGCTCAGAAATCAGCAGAAGAAACAAGCCTTTAACCATACTGGAACTGAAACTACTTGAACTTTTGCTGCCTTATTTCAAGGCTTTTGGAGATTACCGGATATAGCCACAAGTCAGAAGAGGAACTTCCATAGTGAGTCACATATTGAAAGCTTTATACCCTTTGTAATCAATGGTAACTAAGTGGTAGGGAAAATGTAAAGCTAAATTCATGAGTCATGTCTTTCACAGCTGCTACCCATGCTAGATGCTAGAACGTTTGTGGGTATAATTGAAAGGAGGAAAATGTTTTCTGTCCTACAAAATGTTGAGATTTCAAAATATATTTTCACTCTGTACAAACCCAACACTGTTGTAGTTAATCTGAAATGTAGAAGACTAAGGTCCAAGTTCCTATTCTGCTTTTCTTCCACATCCCAGGTGAGAGACTTTTGCAAAGTCTTTCTAGTTTTGAATATAAATTTCTAGGCTAGAAAAACAGGGAGATCCCTGTGAAAAGTTATAATTTGACTATTCAGACTTTCTGACAAAAATATTTCATTGAAAACAAACCATAATTAGTTGTACTTGTGAGTCCCATAACTGTGTTGGCCATGGACTATTATACCATCTACAAAGAGATTAGTAACCAACTGAAGTCATTTATTTCAGGGTGTGTGGCTATTATAAGCTCTGTCACCCATCTAGAACTGCTTGTAATTGAGTTGCCTACTCAAAAGGTCATATTTTATATGAACTGTACCAACAGTCCTATAAAGACAGCTCTTATCTATATTCCTTCAATAACATAATTACTACCATTATTTTTCTTCCCATAGTGAATTTCTTGTGCATCACACTTTATATTTAGAAGTGTAAAAAACCCTTTTCATTGAGAAGTACCACTAGCACGTCACAAATTCTGAGAGCATTTTTAATCAATGGTGATGTTACTTATAAATGTCTGAAGAGCTACATGAGAGTTAGAACATCTACTTGGCAGATGTGCATTTTGCAGATCATAACTTGCCATTCTTCTTTTTTTATATGCCAACACAAATGTTGATAGGGTATACTTTAAGGTTCACATAACTTAGAACCACAGTTGTTTTACTGGCAGTACATATAATAGGTAATTTTTGGCCATGAAAAACACTAAGAAATATTGTTGACATGACACAGAACGTATATTTGACTGATGCCTGATAGACACATCATATTTAATAAACAGAAAAATAAATTGGAATAGAATATTCAAAAAATAAAAAATGGGAGTTTATATATTCATTTTAAATTATTAAATAAAATTAGAGCTTTTACCTTATCAGATGCCCTAAGAAGTGCATTTTAGAAGTCTTTCTTCACCCAATAAACTCTTATTTTACTAATCAGATAATCTTTATATCCTCCTCTAGACAAATGGCCTAGGAAATGTGCTGCCAATCACTGACCCCATATTACTCTTATATGTAAAACAAGATATAAAATTAAGAATTAAAGATGACAGAATATAGACAGATATGTAAGCAGTAAGATTTTCTCAAATTTTATCTTTTCTGAGATTAATAAAGCACGGTTTTGGCCTATAAAACTACCTCTCTTAAAAAAAACAACCCCCTACCTCTCAGGAGAAAAAAACCTACAAAAAATGAGAGACCATTACTAGACTTTAATTTATTCCTAATTAGATCTTTAGTTGTTATGGGCACATGGTGCTAGATCCTATATATAGACATGAAACATTTTGCCAGAAAGAATGATATAGATGACTTATATTACTATTTATGGCAGGGGTGGGCAACATAGAGCCTGAGACTATTGACTGGATTTGGTCTACCAATTGATCGTATCTGGCTCGCGGTTGCTCCAGTAGCATTCCGCATAGGGCCAAGTCCTGCCCACACTGCACTCCAACCCACACCCATCAACAGCACTGCCCTGACCCTGCCCCAGCCAATGTACCCAACTTACCAGCAGGGCTGCTGCTGCTGCAACTGCCTGGGTACTATTCAGCTACCCTCGCCTCCAGCAGCTCCTCCTCCTGCCCCTGTTGCACTTCTCTGGGTAGCATGGGCAAGCAGCAGTGGTCATGGGGATGCATACTGGGCACCATATGCCCAGCCAGGGAGAAGTGGGGAGGGGGCAGGGGGAATGGAAGCTACATGGGGGGTGGCTCCAGCTCCACTTTCCAGCTGCCTTCCACTATGCTGAATACATTTCAACTCTCTCTTCACTCCCACAGCTGAACTGCACCTTTCTTTCCCAGTCTATTCAAATAGACTGTACTAAACATATCTTTGTAGTAGATTCCCATCAACATGTTTGCCCAATATGAGCCATGTGTTTTATAGCCATGCTCAGCATTTAATCAACTTCATAGTTAGTGTCCATCACTGAGAACATGATGCTTGTGGCAGCAGTTTAGTAAATAGACAAGTATTTAATGAGATTTCCTTGTAAGTGAATATAAGCCAAGGAGCTTTCCCAACCCATGCTATTTGGGGAATAAAACCTTGCATTATATTTGAGTAAATATGGTATTTTTTGTATCACTATATACTAAGTTTTGTTTTAATTTTAATTAAATGGATAGAATATACAATAAAATTATTCATGTTAACCAATAACTGTACATTATATATTTTATTATTATATTTCATATAAGTCTATTTTAAAATTAAATTATATTAATAGATTTCATAGATTTCATAGACATTAGGCCTGGAAGGGACCTTAGAAGATAATGCACCTTTGTAGAACATGGCATTCCCCTGTTTGCAGTTGTTCCACAGGGTCAGGTCCCTGAAGTACTGGGAGTGGAAGGGACCTGACCTCATGAGGCAACAAGCAACAGTCTGCATCATCTAGTGAAGTGGATCAGCTGTGCTTGGACACATCTCAGCACATCTGAGCCCACTCCTAAGACAACCTCTATTTTATAGGCCGCTGACAGACATGGGAAGGGGGGGGAAGAACTCCAGGACTTTACCAGAAGAGGCATTGCGTTAGTTTGACCTGGGTCCCCAGCATCTGTATAGATTGGGTGCTTCAATGGGGCTTTTTGGTACTTTTATCTAGTAGTGGATTCAATCAGCTATTAGATAAAAGCACCAAAAAGCCCTACTGAAGAGCTCAATCCATACAGATATTGGTTGAGCTGGTCCAACTAATGTGATGCCTCTTCTGGGCATGCACTGTGTTCAGTTCGTGGGCACACTGAGCTGAAAGTAAAGCACCATTTTGTTTTGTTTTGTTTTATTTTATTTTGTTTTGTTTTGTTTTGGGGGGCGGGGGGCTCAAAATCTGTTGAGATTAGACTACTCCAGTATTCTGTTCATGAGGGTATACTTTAAATCAGCTCAAAAATAATTTCTAGTCCATTTACTTGACTCCATTTAAATTGACTGCTCATTTCTACAGGGAATTTAAGGACTTGGTTTTGATATATGAAGCTTTAACTACTCTGACTTTTTGAGAAACCACCTCTCTTGCTATTAGAGAGGGGCAGTTTTTTTTTCAGCCAGACACTGCTTGCAGAAGAATTTACTAAAGCTCTGAAAAGATCTATGTTGACATTGTCAGATAGGGAAAAAAGGGAATTTCAAAAAAGCTCAACTGAAATGTTTTTGTTTTCATCCTGGAATTAATTTGTAGGCTAATTTTATTTAAATTTATTTTAAAAGACTTCAAAACATTAAAACTCCCACAAAAGAGCTTATTTTTTGGTGAATGAATCAGCTTTTTATTGGTTTTCATTGTGTATTATTTTATTATAAATAATAATTATGATTAAATATTAACAAAGACAATTATACTAGTTTGACTAATAATAGTAATTTTGATTAATAATAATATTCTGGTCACATTGCTTAATAAATATTTTAATAATATTTCATCAGTGCAATCAAAACCTCTTGATTTGGGGCAAATATAACATATCTTTCCTTTCAATTAGCAAACTAAAAAATTACTCTTTTTACAGCTCTACTCTTTGTGCCACGTGGCCACCAAAGGTACCTTGAATACTGGATGTGTTTTTAATACACTGAATTTATATTTCATTTGTTATGTAAAATGAATATATGTAGCAGTAGTTTATTTACAGCTTTCACTAAAACAATACATTTGGATGTTTACCTTGCTAGGATCCTTTGACCCCAGCTGACTTCCTGCCCGAGCCGTCAATTTAAATGGAGTCAAGTAAGTGGGCTAGAAATTATTTTTTAGCTTATTTAGAGTATACCCTCATGAACAGAGTACTAGAATAGTCTAATCTCAACAGATATTGAGCCCCCCGCCCCCCAAAACAAAACAAAACAAAACAAAATGGTGCTTTACTTTCAGCTCAGTGTGCCCACGAACTGAACACAGTGCATGCCCAGAAGAGGCATCACATTAGTTGGACCAGCTCAACCAATATCTGTATGGATTGAGCTCTTCAGTAGGGCTTTTTGGTGCTTTTATGTAATAGCTGATTGAATCCACTACTAGATAAAAGTACCAAAAAGCCCCATTGAAGCACCCAATCTATACAGATGCTGGGGACCCAGGTCAAACTAACGCAATGCCTCTTCTGGTAAAGTCCTGGAGTTCTTCCCCCCCCCCCCCCCATGTCTGTCAGTGGCCTATAAAATAGAGGTTGTCTTAGGAGTGGGCTCAGATGTGCTGAGATGTGCCCAAGCACAGCTGATCCACTTCACTAGATGATGCAGACTGTTGCTTGTTGCCTCATGAGGTCAGGTCCCTTCCACTCCCAGTACTTCAGGGACCTGACCCTGTGGAACAACTGCAAACAGGGGAATGCCATGTTCTACAAAGGTGCATCCTGGGAATCCACTGGCAGAGCAATCCCAGGGCATGAACATCTTGCTGCAGCACCCTGACTCAGGGCACACCTCTACAAATTGGGGAACCCTGGAGTGTGCTCATTTGAAGACTCATTTCTCAAGCCAGGGTGTTGCAATGTGATGTGTGTTTCCAGGAAATCCCCTGCCAGGGGAACCTGGGCACATGTGCTCACAGGGCTTCAGAGGCTTTATCCTATAAAGCCCTGGGAATTCCCCTACAGGAGAAAAAAATGGCAGGACAAAGGCAAAATCTGTTTTCAGCCAAGATGACAAAGGCCTGATTTCTGGCACAAAATCTTCATTTTTTGTTGTTCTGTTTTGTTTTTATTTGTTTTTTCTGGGATACAATCACAATCATCTGGTCAAATCTACTTAAGAAAAATCAAGCTTATAGCCATTGTAATAAGCTAACAGTAGCAGGAAATGCAACAATATTCCCAGACAAGAAATTTGAGTAGCAAATGGTGAAAAATCAACAGTATTTAAAGTCCCTGCAATCTCTTCTTGTGGTTTTCCCCAATGATCCAACATCCCTTCATTATCTAAGTCAAATAATGGTAACAAGTATCCAAATACCTCTACTTCCCCCCTAATTATTTTTGTCCGCAATTAGACCTGAGAAAACTTGAATTCATCTTCTCCACCAGTCACAGAGTAGGGGTGTGTGAAACGGGCCATGTTTGATTTGGATTTGAATTCGGCCCGAATTGGGGACAATGATTTAATTTGTTGACTTGGATCATGGTCCCAATTCAGTTCAGCTGAATCTGAATCTGAAGATTCAAAGCTGATTCAGGGAATCAGTGATTCAACCATAGACACAGCTTTAAATGTTTTTTCTACAAACCTCAAGGTACCAGGCGTGTCTTTGAATGTTGCAATGGTGGGGTGGATGAAGCATCCCACAGAAGCATGCGGGGGACCCCCCTGCATCCACTTGGATTGGCAATCGGCCATGGGGGGAACTTGGGTGCCCCCCAGATCCAGGAGACACCAGCATCTCAGCATTCATGAGCCGTCTGGTACCTTGAGGTACGCAGAAAAAACATTTAAAGCTGTCTATGTTCAAATCATCAAATCTTTTTGAATCTCTCCAAATTGATTTGGAGGGTTCCAATTCGATTCAGAGAGATTAAAGGGTCTCCTGATTTGATTTGGATTTGGAGATTTGGCCACCGAATTGGGCTGAATCTCCACCAAATCGAATCAGAGACCAAAGCTTTGCACAGCCGTAAGACACAGCACCCACAAAACCATTTTGCTTTTCAGTCTGAATCTACTGAATTCTATTCATACAGTAACATGAACACTCTCTCATGAAAAGGGGAAATTACCAGTCATGGGAAGCAGTTTTTATTTACCAGGATTCTCATTACTCTGATCATATCTGCCTACTGAGATTTACTGTATAATATGATGGAAGCAAAGCAACTCTTCTCTTTTGTCTCATATGGCCCTGATCCAAGGTTTCATAAAACTTTCAAACTACATAATAGAAGTGTATTTATAGTCACCTGCTTGACTTTAGCCAGCCACTTTCTAGAATAGTCCCACGGTCATCATGCTGGCCAGGAAATCTAGGGTTGTCTCAGAAGACTTGCCATCTATGTAGCAGAAGTTATCTGTTTTGCCACCTCCAAAACCACCACAATAAAATAATAGGTCATTCAAGAATTTTTCATGCATCATCTGCACTTCTCCCTTCTGAGTATCATCCCAAAGCTAGCATTCAAGATGGCCACTTTTTATTTATTTCAATACAGTTTGGAGAAAGATGCTCTCTTATATTTGAGGGGAATGCAGGTATTACAGTCACAGCAGAAGCTAGTTGCTCCTTGTAAGATGGTTTCCATTAAAGCTATGATATGAAGCCTTCACCTTCACTAGTGCTTCTCAACCTGTGTTGAAGCAACCTGAGTTGCCCTGAGATCCCTCTTTCAAGGGTGCCTTGGGATGCCGTTCAGTGTTAGCACTGTTAGATGTACAAGATAAACCCAGAGATTTCAAATAGGAATTCATAACGTTAAAAGCATTCTGGCTACTGTGGTCTTTCTGAGATGTTTGCAACAGAAGCATTGTTCTATTATTTTTCTGTAGTAAAAAACGAGTGAATCATAAGAGCTGGCATTTTCTAGGGCAGCCTCAAGTTTCATAAGTGCCTTGAGTCTCACAAGAGGTGATTTGAGTCTAGTTTAAGAACCACTGCCCTAGACAATTCTTTCCCAATAACTGCATGCATGATTTTTACAGCCTAGAAACTTACCAGACCTACATGGTACATATTGCTCTTTTAAGTAAAGTTAAAATATATCCAAAGCAACAAAATATAATGTATAGTACTAAAACTCTAGTAGTTTCTTATAGAACTGAGGTGTCACTTGAAGATTTCAAGAAAGTGTTCAGACTCTGTGGCATTACTGATCAAATGATGATAAATGCACTCATACCCCAACATTAAGGAGTTTCACTTTCAATAAATGCAACAATATGAAAGCAAATTTAATAAAAGTTTTCCTTTGCATAATTTCTCATTGTGACCTAGCAAGCAAACTTATCTACAACATACATTTCTAAAGATATTTTGAGCTAAGAAGAGGTTATTTTATTCTTTTTTTAATAAAAGTAGAGTCTGGCGAAGATGGGTGAGAACAAGAACAGTATTGTATAAAGGGAACTGTCATAACATTAGCTATTGAGCCTACACTGTGGCTTCAGAATTTAAAAGATTCTTGTCAGCCCTTTTATAATTAGTAACCCAAACAACTCAAAATTCAGTTCTAATGACAAGGTCATATTTTTAGGCCTTACAGAATAAATCTATATAAACAACTGATCAGGATAAACAAATCAGGTTAAGAAAGTCTTCCATTAAGTATTGTAAAATGTTATAACCAGAGCTTTTCTGGACATTTATTCAATTATTTTTAGTAAAACACTTAGATAAAGACAAATTTTAATTAATTTAAATTAATTAATTAATTAAAAACTGATATTCCCCCCTTAACTAACTCTATTCTGCCTTTCATTTTATCTGCACACTTAAATATGTATATAATTTACTATATTATATGCAGCAGTACAATAGATAGTATCCAGTGCTCTATAAAGTTCCCAGAAAATCTTGCATAACAGAGGGACAATTAAGAATAGATTTTAGGACTGACACTGAATTTCCCAGCTCTTGTCAGTTTAATCCAGTCCCTTCACATTATTTGTATCAAGTTTTCTTTTTTTTCTTTTCTTTTTTTTTCTTTTTGGTAATTGATACTGATATGAATCTGCCTTTCCACCTGCTGTGCTTACTGAGAAGAAAAAGGAATCATTATAACTCACCAGTTTCCATGGAAATAGACATTGCCCACGTTTGGCTACTTGTGAAATTTGATGATGTATTTGCTTGTCAGGTTTCAGTACTTCTCTATCTCTAGGAGGTTAGTTCAGGACACTTGCAGCTCAGAGTGGTTCTTTTGGAGTACTGTGGAACTTAGGTTGTGCTCTTCTGAAAGAGCCACCCGGATACCACGTGAAATTTGCTGCAGTACAAAAAGAAACCCCCCACAAATTGCACACCATTAGTGATGATATATCACCCTTCCTGGGAACCTACATGGAAAATCCTCAAACAATTGCAACTCATACTAGAAGAAGACCCCATTCTTAAACAACTCTTTCCAGAACCACCCATCCTAACCTTTAAACAAGCAGTGAACCTTGCTAACCTCATCACCAGAAACAAACTCTCTCTGACTCAAGCCACACCCAATGGATCCAGATCATGGGTCAAGGTCAAGAAATGCAAAACCTGCCAACACATCTCCAACACCCCCACAATTACTACACCCCATAACAAAACCACTCCTGGATCCTACACCTGCACCTCCAGAAATGTAATATATCTCATCCAGTGCACCAAATGCCCTGATGGCAAATATGTAGGAGAAACCAAACCACAGGTGCGCACCAGAGTGAATGTATATCGGAAATCTATCAAAGACAAGAATACCCAACTACCTGTGAGTGCACACTTCTCATAGGACAATCACTCCCTCTCTAATCTCTCAGTTCTAATCTTCAAAGGGAACTTGCAACACACCTTTTGTAGACGAGCCTACAAACTTCACTTCATCAACCTCCTGGATACTAAAAATCATGGACTCAGTATAAACACTGTATTTATGACACATTACAACCTGCCTGACATCTGATTCACCTGGTACCTGACCTGACCTCTCACATCTCTCTTTTTTCCCCTCCACCTTATCTCCCCTCCCCCCCTGCACTGTTCTGCCCTTTTTCTTCCTGATTCCCTACCATTTCCTTTTTATTTATAGCCTCTTTTTTACCTTATTATTACCACTGTAGCATTTTCCCTTTGGCCTTTTCTGTCCCCTGCTTTTCTTTGCCCTCCCTTCCCTGCTTTACCTTTTGTTTTTTCTAATTTCTACCCTTTTATATTTTCACTGACATCCTGTCACATTTTTAGCATCTCTCTTTCCTACTTTCCTGATCTCCACCTATTCCCTTTTACACAGAAAGCCTCTTTTCCACTTCGTATTTTATTACTGTTGTCTCCTTCTGACCTTTGTTTTTTTTCTCTTTCTCCCTGCTCTCTTCCCCCTCCCTTCCCCTGCTTTATGTTTTGTCTTGCTTATCTCTACCTATTTACATTTTCACTGACATCCTACCATACTTTTAGCTTCTCTCATTCCTTGGAGTCTCAGCACAGCAGAGACTCCGTATGCCTGACAAAGGGTGACTGTGCCTGAAAGCTTCCTAAGAATGTTTCCCCAACTACTCAGTTGGTCTAATAAAATATATCACATCTAACCAAGGAATCTTGCTTGCCTATTGAACCTCATGAAATGTCTTTTGGTCCAATCCTTCAATTTGTCTAGGTCTCTCTAAATCAAAACCTTACCTTCTAGACCCTCTCCATTCATGGGGGATACGTTCTCGTATCCCCCATAAATGGCAAAATCTGTGAATAAGGCACTGTGTTCATGAATGCAGTGCCTCCGGTGGCTGGAGGGGGTGCACGGCTCTGGCAGCTCTGGTGGGAGCACGGCGATGGTGGCAAGAGCCCGGTGGCAGCAAGTGTGGAGCTCCCGAGGAGCTCCTGTAAGTGTATAAAGTGTATTTAAAATATGGGTTCGGCATTCGTGAATATTTGAAATGGCGAATGCCGAACCTGTGAATAGCAACTGTTTCCTGTATCTACTAGTCCCCCCAGCTTGGTGTCATCTGCAGACTTGTGGAGGGTGTATTCTATGCCATCTTCCAGGTTGTTGTTGAAGATATTGAACAAAATTGGTCCCAAGCCTGACCCCTGGAGCACTCCACTTGGTACTGGCTGCCAACTAAACATTCAGCCATTGACTACTCTGAGCCCAATGATCAGGAACAGAATAACTATCTCACTGGACTACAGAATAAAGCTCCTCCTTGCATGGTCCCCATCTCACTCCAATACTCTTGCATTCCTTTTCATTAAGGGACCAGCTTCAATAGAAGGGATGGAAGGTGGTCCCAGCTCTGGCAACCCTATATTCTGGCAGTTAAGTTTCTTTGCTGAAAAACAAGAGATGGTATTCAAAACTTTTGAGATTCAGGTGGTCCAGCTGCCAGGTCTTCCAGATTCTGGACAAGGGCTTTAACCATTATGAACAATATCAGGAAAACATTAGACACTACTAACTTCCTCTTACTCCAGCATCAGTCACTGAGCCAATGGGGACTTTTACAGAATGTTTGCACTTTCGCAAAAGGAAGTAATTCTGGATTATTTCTATATTACTTATTACTTGATATGCATTCATGGTAGACCAAGTCTAGGCACTCAGGGATTTATTTACACCAAGTTGGAGATTCATAAAGAAAGCAGGTGCCCTCATAGTTTTGTGGCTGTGTGGGATGGAATGGGGTTGCTTATTGGAAGTCTTAAAAGCCACGTAAATCCCATTTTGATGACAAACTGGTCAAATAGGGTCTAAGTTTAAGTTCCTAAGTCATTTTTGACCCTCAATGACTTAATAGCAGTTACTTAGAGTTGAGTTACTATATTTATAGTGACTAAACTCTCCTCCTGATATATTTATTTTTGCACCTTCACCTACTCGCACGCGTGTGCGCGCGCGCATGCACGCGCACACACACACACACACACACACACACACACACACACAGTTTTACTTCAGATATACTCACTGGTCAAAGTAAATAGAAGCTTCAGGTAGTTCAATATTTCTGAAAGTATGATCACATGTTAGATCCCAAAATATGTCATCTAGCTGCCTGACCCAAGGCAAGCCATATTTTCAAGTTAGACTAGCATTTCTCTTTATGGACTTATATCTTTTCTTAAAATCTTTAAATCTTAAAATCTTTCCAAAATGTTGCTATTTTCAATAGATATGGATTTCTGATCTAAGATCTTACTACTTTTGGAAATTCAAATTTAACCTTTACTACCAGTTTCTTTGTTGTATCATTAATGAGTAACATCAAACCCAGGGATCATTTATTTAAAATGTGTTTCCACTTCTGTTTGAATATCTCATTTTTAAAAGCCAAAGGTGGAACATTTCTACAGTCTCTCAAACCCCTTGAGGCCCTTTGTTCTCTCTACAGCACATTGACAAGGGAACACTATGCCAAGTAAATCTAATTTTCTCTCTTCAAACATTCCTCTAAATGGTTATAATATTCTTTTCACATCTTTTTTAATTGATTTGGTTCCAGAAATGATCAGTGAAGGCTGTATGGGACTCTGCCACATTACTGCATTCTACCCTGAACACAAGGCATCTGACCCATTCTGGTAACAGTTTTTCAAACCTTTTCTCCATGCTGTTTCCAAATTATTGTAGTTGTTGATCTGGTGGCACTGATGTGTTTTCCATGATGTCATCAGCATGGCTCTGTAGGGAGTTAACATTTGAAAAGATCCCAAGTTGTTTTAGTAGCAGGGAATCACTGACACATGCAGCTTTTCAATGCATATCATCATTATGATTAGTGTGTATTATTTTACAAGTATCCAAAAATATGCCCTGTATCGCACAAAGATAGACAAAAAATCATTGTCCCCATCCCAAACAATGTGTAAATTGAATTCAGCTTGATATTGGAAGCAAGTTTCAGAAGGAGACAAATAGGAGATGAATGAGGATGGATGAATGTGACAATATTATTGCATAGTTAATACATAATATTGATTATGTATTAAGATAAGATAATATTTCAGAGACAAATGAGATAAAGAAAAGCCAAATGAAAGTTATATTGGCTTGCTTTTAGGTATTATTTCTCTAGCCTTGTTTCTAGGTAATATCTCTTAGACCTGTTTTCTGGTATTTTTTGGTTCTCTTAATTTTCACTCTAAAACTGCAGACATAAATGATGTTAACTCCACTCACATCTCAGGCCAATGTATACCATGGGCTTCAAAATTTGCCTAAGGCATTCTAGATGGAGTATGTGAACGCCCATCTGATGCTAAGCTTTTTGGTTTTAGCCGTGTTGGTCTAAGGACATAGGCAGGCCAGCTTCTTTGGGTAGATGTGATATCTTTTATTAGATCAACCGAATAGTTGGAAAAAAGTTTTTTGCAAGTTTTTGGGCACAAGCACCCTTTTTCAGGCATAAGGAGTCCTTAGAGATCTCAGAACAGCAGAGACTACCTATGCTCGAAGAAGGGTGCTTATGCCCAAAAACTTGCAAAGAACTTTTTTCCAACTACTCAGCTGGTCTAATAAAAGATCACCTATAACCAAAGAAGCTTCCCTGCCCTCTGATGCTAATATCTTAAGTTCTTAATTAAGATCACTGTAAGCCTTACTTCCACCTCCAGTTTCTTCACTTCTGTGACTACTGTATTTTTGCACATATAGTCTGCTCACGGGTATAAGCCGCACCCACGTATAACCCGCGGAAAATTGTATTTTTGTAAATTAGTCCGGCATATCATGGACTAATACACGGACCCAAATATTCCCCACGGCAGTGTATACACGGGGAGGCGGTGAAGCCCAGCCCGCCCTGGCCCTGGCCCCTGTGGCAGCGGTGGCAGAGCCTGGCCTGCCCGGGCCCAGCACAGAGGCAGCGTAGCTCACCCCATATAGCCACACCTGTGTATTTCCCACGGCAGTGTATACACGGGGAGGCGATGCAGCCTGGCCCACCCCGGCCCCGGCCCCGGCCCCGGCCCCTGTGGCAGCGGCGACACAGCCCGGCCTGCCCAGGCCCAGTGGAGAAGTTGCGCGGCTCGTCCTGTATAGCCTGCGCCCATCCATTATTTGTAAAATCATGTATACCCCGCAGGATATATGCACAAATATACAATAGTTATCACTGGTACCTTAAACTCTAGCTGAGTAGTAATACTATTGAAAACTAAGGTTTCTGCTTTGCAGAAAAGTTTGTTTTAGTAAAAAAAAAAATGAAGACCAATTGCATTCCATACACAAACCCTGGAACTTTCAGGGTCCTTGGACCTGGGAGGTCAGGCTAAGAATCCAACAAAACTGTTTAGATTTGGTTAAGTGTTCTTGAACCCATCTTGCTTTGAATGAAATATTTCTAGCCCTACTCTTCTATGATCCTATGATTCTGTAGGAGTATTTACATGTCAAGAAAGATCTGCAAAAGTAAACAACAGGGTCAAGAGAAAACCAGAGTGCTGAGACTGGTAAGAACATGGTTTTCATAGATTCGTAGATGTTAGGGTCGGAAGGGACCTCAATAGATCATCGAGTCCGACCCCCTGCATAGGCAGGAAAGAGTGCTGAGTTTAGCTGACCCCAGCTAGATGCCTATCTAACCTCCTTTTGAAGACCCCCAGGGTAGGGGAGAGCACCACCTCCCTTGGGAGCCCATTCCAGATTTTGGCCACTCTAACTGTGAAGAAGTTCTTCCTAATGTCTAGTCTAAATCTGCTCTCTGCTAGCTTGTGGCCATTATTTCTTGTAAGCCCCAGGGGTGCCTTGGTGAGTAAAACCTCACCAATTCCCTTCTGTGTCCCCGTGATGAACTTATAGGCAGCCACAAGGTCGCCTCTCAACCTTCTCTTGCAGAGGCTGAAGAGGTCCAGGTGCCCTAGTCTCTCCTCATAGGGCCTGGCCTGCAAGCCCTTAACCATATGAGTGGCCCTTCTCTGGACCCTCTCCAGGTTATCCACATCCCTCTTGAAGTGCAGAGCCCAAAATTGCACGCAGTATTCCAACTGCGGTTTGACCAGCGCCCGATAGAGGGTAAGTATCACCTCCTTGGATCTATTTGTCATGCATCTGCTGATGCACGATAAAGTGCCTTTAGCTTTTCTGATGACTTTGTCACACTGATGACTCATGTTCATCTTGGAGTCCACTAGGACTCCAACATCCCTTTCCACTTCCGTGCCTCCAAGCAGGTCATTTCCTAGGCAGTAGGTATGCTGGACATTTTTCCTCCCTAGGTGCAGCACTTTGCATTTCTCCTTGTTGAATTGCATTCTGTTGTTTTCTGCCCATATGTCCAACCTGTCCAGGTCTGCTTGTAGTTGTTCCCTGCCCTCCGGTGTGTCCACTTCTCCCCACAGTTTTGTGTCATCCGCAAACTTGGACAGAGTACACTTCACTCCCTCGTCCAAGTCGCTGATGAAGACATTAAAGAGTATCGGTCCAAGGACCGAGCCCTGTGGGACCCCACTGCCCGCTCCCTTCCAGGTCGATACCGACCCATCCACTACAACTCTCTGGGTACAACCCTCTAGCCAATTCGCCACCCACCGGACTGTGTAGTCATCCAAGTCACAGCCTCTTAACTTGTTCACCGGTATGGGGTGGGATACCGTATCAAAGGCCTTCCTGAAGTCTAAGTAAACGACGTCAACCCCTACTCCTGCGTCCAGGTGTTTTGTAACCTGGTCATAAAAAGAGACTAGATTGGTCAGGCATGATCTACCTGCTACAAACCCGTGCTGGTTTCCCCTCAGAATACTTTTTGCTGCTGGGCTCTCGCAAATGTGAGCCTTGATAATTTTTTTAAAGACTTTGCCAAGGATGGAGGTGAGACTGCCTGGTCTATAGTTGCCAGGGTCCTCCTTCCTCCTGTTCTTGAAAATGGGGACCACACTGGCCCTTTTCCAGTCCTCCGGGACCTGGCCTGTGAGCCATGAGTGTTCAAATATTCCTGCCAGTGGCTGCGCAATGACGTCAGCCAGTGCCTTCAGTACCCTCGGATGGAGCTCATCCGGGCCTGCTGACTTAAATGCATCCAATTCCTCCAAGTGACTCTGCAACATCTCGGGGCCTACGCTTGGTAGTCTGGCGCCCTGCTGCTGTCTCTCTATAGTCCCAGTGAGAGACTTAGGAACCCTCGCTTAGGAACTGGTTGCAAAACTGACTAGGACATCACAGTAACTGGGATTAAGTGTCAATTTCATTCAAGTACAGAATGTAAATTATAGATGGTTCACATACTGAAAGATACTTTTTTGTCTTTCTGACTGAATGCATCATTCTTTAATTTTATTTTTAATTGTATCTGAATGCAGCACTTACATGGCCTATGCCTACACTAACAGCCAGGGTTTATCTTAAGGTCATCCTCAAGCCCATACCACCTGAATATCTATAGCTTAAATGCTTCTACTTGATTCATGGTAGCAGTCCAGGCCTAGCTTGGAAGCTCTGTTGAACTCCCAGGTAGGCTGTACAAACCACTGTTCACTTCACTGCCTGCCCGTTTTCACTGCATCTTTCAAACTTCTTTCCATGCTGCAGGGCTTAAGCGCTGGAAGTCTGCCAGTGGCAATCCCAAATATCTGTTTCTTGGTATTATGTTGAGTGGCACTAATTATACCATGTTATAATACTGCCCCTTTGGCCATGTACTTATTCTTACTGAGAGTCATCTCCCACATCATTATCCAAGTTTCTGCACTCCAATTTCTTAGTGTCATTATAAGGCTATATAGGTTTCTATAGGATACTTATCCTTTGTTACAAAGCCAGTATTAACATTTACAGAGATTAGTTATCTTCAGCTATCCCTCAATATGAGGATGATGTCTGTTGGAGGGGGATTATTGGTGAGTTTTAGTATGGCTGAAGAGACCAGTCCATGGTTTGCAAATTTTTCCACAGATGTGACAGGTGGTGCCTGGGGGGTAAGAGTGGGGGTGGAGAAGGGGGCATAGCTGTTGGTCAGGATGTTCTGTACTTTCCTTGTTCCTCTGCCATTTCTTGGCTTCCTGAGAAGGATGGTTCTCTTTGAAGTGGACTGTAGCTTGATGTATGGTGCAGCACCATTGAGACCTGCTACCAGCCAGCACTTCCCAGTTTGTAAGGTTGATGTCCCCCTTCTTAAGGTATGCTTTCAAGGTGTCCCTGTTGCACTTCCTTTGTCCTCTGTGGGTCCCCTTACCATGACCAAGTTGATAGAAGAGGACTTGCTTTGGGAGATGAGTGTCAGCCATCTGCACACAGTGGCCAGCCCAGCAGAGTTGATGTTTCATAATCTTTGCCTCAATGCTGGTTATGTTGGTTGCAGAGAGGATGCTGGCATTGGTGCAGTGGTCTTCCCATCTAATGTGAAGGGATCATTCTGAGACAACACTGATGGAACCATTCCAGGCACTTAAGATGGCTTTGATATGTCACCCATGCCTCATACCCATACAGGAACATGGGGATAACCTCTGCATTGTAGACCATGTTCTTAGTTTCCATCTGCAGATCTCAGTTGGCAAAGACACAGCAAAGCAGCTTTCCAAAGTACACGTTGGCACAGCAAATCCTACGTTCCATTTCTTCATGAAGACTGACTGACTGGGAGAGGTGGCTGCCAAGATATGGAAAATGCTTGATGTTTTCCAGGGGTTCTCTACCAATGGTAATTTATAGGGGAAGGAGGCATATTGTGCTGAGGCAGGCTGGTGCAGCACTTTGGTCTTCCCAATATTAAGGGAGAGTCCCAGACTACAACAGGCACCTGACAAAAAGTCAAGGGTGGACTGTAGATTGGTCTCAGTGTGTGTGAGAATAACAGAGTTGTCAGCATACTGAAGGTCAGTGATGCCAGTCTTGGTAACTTTTGGTTTGCTGTGAAGGCACCACAGGTTGAAAAGCTGACCATCCTTTCAATACTCAGTCCCAAATCTGGGAGGAAGTGGTCACAGATGAGAATCAAAATCACAGCAAGCTAGATGAAAAAAAGGGTTGGGGCAATGACACAGTTCTGCTTGATACCAGTACAGGTGGTAAATAGATCTGTCTCCGATCCATTGCAAAGAACTGTGGCAGTCATCTCATCATGGAGTAGCCAGAGGATGCTGATTAACTTTAATGGACAATAAAACCTAGCCAGCACCTTCCACAAGGCATCACCATTGATGGAGTTGAAGGCCTTGGTTAGGTTAGTGAATGCCATAAACAGCTCCTGGTGTTGCTCTCTACACTTCTCCAAGATCTGTTGTGCAACAAAAATCATATTGGTGGTACCCCGTGATAGTTTAAAGCCACACTGGGATACTGAAAGGACATTTTCAGAAAGGGGGAAGAAGGTGATTCTGAAAGATATGAGTAAGAATCTTCCCAGAAATGGAGAGGAGGGCAATGCCTCAGTAGTCCCCATACACTGACTTGTCCCCTTTCTTGAAGATGGTCACAGTGTTGGTATTCTTTAAGTCAGATGGAGCTTCCTTGTTAACCCATAGTTTTATCTGTTCAAAGCAAATTACAGAGAGAAATGATTTGCCCTGGTATGTCTTTTTCCCCCATGTTGCTAAAGTGAGCGTAGTGAGAGGACAATACACTATTCTTACAAATGTATTAACACTTTCTTGCAAATACCTTGAAAAGTTACAAGTCTTTGATCTATTTAAAAAACAAACAAACACTATGGTAAATCAACTGACAACACATTGTTTAGGATGTTGGGTGCTCTGGTTATCTGGGGAAAACATTTTCTGTATTCCTGTATCCCATATACTTGTAGTGGTGACAGCTGGTATTGATGGAAAACTGGCTTGATGCAGCACTTGCTAATAACCTGCAGAGACCAGGAAGGTTGTTAGAAAGATACTGACAAAAGTGTATAAATTGGCTTCTTATGCTGTGTTTCTATAAGATCTCAGGAGTAGATTTCAAGATATTCTTCAGCAAAATGTTTACATGACCTGGAAGCACTATGACTCCCAGTCCACAAAAGAAGGCCTAAAATAAATGGAAGAAAGGAAAAACAAGGAAATAGAGAACAAAAGGGCAACCCAAAAAAGGATGGAAAAAAATCATTTTGAATAAGAGAAGAACTGCATTAAACCAAAGGGCCAGAAAATAAAGGCTAGATTCAGTGGCCCTTCCTCATACTGAGTAATAAGTCAAGACATTCCACACAGTCGCATATCAATATTAAAAAACCTTGACTACAAAACTTATGTCCATACTGTTGCACAATTGAGGCTCTGGATTGAGGTGTATTACATATGACCTCTTTTCTAAGAGTCTGAGCTTCTTTAAATGTAGTATAACCTCCTCTACTAAGTTGACTGTTTCAAGAACAGCCTATTGAGATGAAAGAACAAGCCCACTTAGGTGCTTTTGAAAATTCATCCCTAAATCTCATGGGTTCCAAACCTTTGATAGGATTTTTCAAGAAGATTGGAGGTATGTTTTCCCCATTGCGGAGGTAGTGGAAAGAGGGGTTTGAATGGCTACATTCCTAATGAAAAATAATTTGCACTATTGGGATTTTGTTCTTTATTAAAAATGTATCAGGGCACCAAGAACTTAGGATAGATCTCAATTGTAATAAATGAAGGCTAAATCATCAAATCCTTTCTAAAACTTGGTCACATTTTTAATTTAATGTGAATGAGCAGTTTGATTGAACTCATTATGCCAGTTCACATATGTTAAATAAATAAAAAAAAAAGACAAACCTACAACTTAGCAGGATTGGGACCATATCTAGCACCTGAACATTTATCATTGTCAACAGGATTTTTCTGGTATACTTTATAATAATATATTCTGGGATACTTTAAAATAAAATACTTCATAATAATATATGCAATTTTCTATGCCAATGATGAAGCTATAGATTTCCACCATGTTAAGCTCCATGTTTCAATAGGACATTGGTCATGAAATTCATTTGCATTAATAGCTGCCAAGCTACAGTCCCATGTAGGAGTTTTTTAAAAATTCAGAAATATGCATTTTCTTGTTTAGCTCGACATTTTGTAAGTCTAATTAAATACTCCTTTGATACATATAGAGAAAATGTCATAACTATACTTAGGATTATAGGTTAACAGCCTGTACAATTTCATTTAAAAAAATGACAGTGTATTACTTTGTAATAAAAAAAATTGCTCCAAGGTTGAGAACTTTATATATACCAAGGTTTATGGCAGAGTGATTTTTCTTAGAGGCAAGTTATACCCCCTTGGAAGCAGCATTTAAGCTGAAGCACTCTTAGAACTCCAACTTCTGGTATGGAACAAGTACCTATGGAAGAAATGGTGTCCAGCGTACACTATGTTAAAAGGGGGCTTTTTTGTTTGGAGTCTCAAGCATATTCAAACTTGAATTTGTTGCATATATAATCCCCTCCCCACCACCCTTAGGATATACTCACAACCTTTTCTCAATGATTAAAATCTTGCCCGCCAAACTGAGGAATCTCCACCCCTATTCCCCTTCCCCTCCATTTAACATTTCACTTCACAGGTAAAAGGTATACACCAAAATGGAGAATTCAATAATTTTACCTGCTTGTTCTGAACCACTGTGAAAATAAAGCATTCATTCAGTATGAAGTTCATATATACTTTATGCCAAATCCCAAGTGCAAGACAATGGTATATAGCTAGCTAGAGCTCTTTAGCCCAGTAAAGCTATGTACACATGAAGATTTAAACAATGCCTAAATAAAATGGCTGTATAGCACTTATGCAGCCCATTGGACTTTTCCCCACACAGTGAAGAGCCCAGGTCTAACCTATCAAGATGCTAGGAATTCATTTTGAGTTTTTGCAGAATGTGAGGTGCTGTGGTAATCTGTGATTTAAAAGCTACATAGATGTTTATCATGTTTAGTTCTAAGGGATAAATCCCCCTTACTGACAAGCATGAGAAGTCAAATTTAAAGACTGATTTGCCCTGCATGGTGATCTCCTTGGCTGATAGATCATCACTCTACTCTTAGCAAGGTATAGAAATCCAGAGTGGGGTTGAGACACTACCTTGGGAGCCCATATGTTACCCCTCAGAATATAGCTATTTCTCTCTGGGGTGGGGACATGCATTTGTATGGAAATGCAGTATTGCTTGCTCTCCCCTATAACAATGACCTCTGGAAGTTTTAATGTCCTTATCGCATGGAGGAGAGAGTTTTGTGAAGTGAGATTTAATAGAGGAAGCTAATTTATGAGTTCTTACCATTCCATTGGAAAGGTCCAGACCAAAGTGCTACACATGCAAATGCTGCGAGGCGGGTTTACTCTAAACTAAATCACTCTAGAATAAACTCACCCTAGGAAGGTGCCTACACATGTGGGGATTTAGAAACAGATTTGCTGCTCCTGGCAGCAGTCTGCTCCTGCCGCCTCTGGCCCTGCACTAGCCCCCTGTAGCAGCCAGGGGGAGCTAGTGCAGGGCCTGGGTGGGGACAAAGTCCCCCTTCTCCAGCAGTGGCTTGTTCCCAGCCCTGTTTCCCCAGTTGAGGGCAGGGGGCTTGGAAAGAGCTGGGGGTGGGGGAGCACATCCCAGCCTCCTGCCTTGGTCTGCCGGTGGGGCAGCTAGCAGTGAGCCTCCAGCTGGGTGGGTTTTTCAAGACTGAGAGTATGTTTCCCCCCAATAATGAGGTGGTCAAAAGGAGAGTTCGTATGGCTACACTCCTGATGAAAAATAATTTGCAGTACTGGGATTTTGTAGCCGCTAAGAGTGAGGAGATTCCCTGCCCAGCTTGGGGCTTGCTGCTAGCTGCCCCACAGGTAGATCGGGTCAGGGAGCTGGGACCTGCCCCTTGCCAGCAGCTCTTTTCAAGCCCAGTGCCTTGATTGCCTGACTGGGGCACAGGGCTGGGGAAAATCTGTGGGGCTGGGACCTGCCCTAGACCGGGACAGTTCCTGGCCAGCCCTGGGCTGCATGGGAGAGGCTGCATGGGCAGCCCAGAGCTGTCTGGGGGCTGCCCAAAATGGGACAGATCCCAACCACCTCCAGGCTTCACGTATAGCCTGGGGCTGGTCAGGAACTGTCCCAGTCTGGGGCAGGTCCCAGTCAGCTCCAGGCTGGGCAGAAAACTCTCCCCATGCAGGAAGCTCCCAGTAGCAAATGCTACTTGCATTTGCAGGTAGCAAATTCACTGCCGGGTAGAGCAAATTACTGCAAAGTAAGGGTCAGCAGGTGTAGACGGTGATGCTTACTATGCAGTAATTAGCTCTACTGTGCAGTAAAGCGTCTCATGTAGACAAGCCCAGTGAGTGTAGATTTTATAGTTGCTGAGAACCTTAATGTCATATACCCTATGAGGCATTATTTACAGAACTTATACAGAAGGAATGCACTTCTATATCCGAAAGTGCCATCTGTGGGGGCTCCCTTCCCTGCACTTCCGTATTTAGTAGGTTTTGCATTGGAAACAAGGAGAAGCCAGGAGTAGAAGAGAGGCTAGGAACAGATGTTGCATTTATTCCGGGACAAGTTGTGTCTGTATTTTTTCCAGAACAGAAAAGTCCCAGGATTGGTGTTTACACATCACCGTTCCAATCAGGGTTTAGTAAATGGCTGAATGCACTGCTGCTTTTCTACCATAGATTCAATGATGCAGTCCTGGAATTACCATTCAGATGTACTCCATGATTTCGCAGGACAAACTGAGTGCACTTCTTATTCTGTGAAGCTTTTTAGGAGTTTGTCCTGGGACAATGGACATGGATGTCTGAACAACTACACTTTGTTGCAAGAGAAAGTGCTTTCAAGACAAATGTGATGTGTTTGTAGCCAGAGTGAAAGCAAACTGTCTGTGAGTATTACTGTGGCCTTAAGGCTAGAACAACAACAACTATGGAACATAATTAAAATTATGACTCCTTCCAGCAACTAACAGCTTCCATAAGTACCTCCACGACTAAGTGAACTGATCAGATATTAAGCTTTAAGAGCAACCTCAAATCCTTAAAATTGGAATGACTTAAATGTAAATAGATGTACATTGGCATTATTTTGTCTATCAAGCCTCATGAGGGTGACAGAGCAGCTCATTCACAGAAGAGCATAAAGCAAGGCAGAATTGTTGATTAACTATGCAAAGCTGTTGATATATACAAGTAATTTACAGCACAGGAAAATGAGAAGGCTGATTGGTTCAAAGTAATGTACTATCTGCATATTATGGCTAATGAATCCTGCAAGTACTCAACTATCTGGAATTTATGTAAATAAATTGAGTACAAGCAGACAAATTTAATATGGGACATAGTGGAGAACCAGCTATTGTAAGAACCTATGACCCATGAACAAAAGCAGACAAAGGTTCTTTTCCCTTCCATTGATGTGTGACAGTTCAGGAAATATATCCAGTTCAAACTATTGCTATTATAATAGACAGATACTGCTAGATTTGGAAGACTTATTTCTTAATTCATAATGTATTGGTGTAATATACAGCTGGAACACGTGAAGAGACAACACATCAACTGACAAGCTTTATCCTGTTGCAGTACATTCAATACTCTGTTAGGATTTAACATAATAGAGCATAATTTGATGTACTATGTCACATTTTATCAAGACTTGACAATCAGATCACTTATATTTAAGTAAAATGTTGAGGTACATAAACAGTTGCACTACTGATCTAGGAGCGATATTATCTGTTTGTGGTAATGTTTGCCATTTTTAAACTATACAAGATGTATTTCCTTTCTTGATCTGCTCTGATTATGTGGAATCAATTTGTATCATGTACTGGTAAATAAACACGTTGAAAAGTTCAGTCCCTTTTTCTCACTGCAAGAGGAATCCACACAATTAAAATCTACAGATTGAATGAGGATGGGTTAAATTAGCAACATTTATCATTCCACTGACAATCATTATCATGTTCTGCTGTTCCCAGGCTTACAGCAATTTTTTTTAAATACAAGAATGAATTTTTTTTTTTTTTTAATTGTGGCTGCATTGTGTGAAGGACAGTATGTAGTGCAACTGTGTTTTCTTCAATATGATGTTATTGGGTAGGTCCTTTTGCCTCATATTAGTATTCTAAGTTAGAAATTGACACTACAATATTACAGGAATAAGAGTATATCAGGATTTGTGGATAAACTACAGACAACCAGCTCAATGTAATCCCAGAGAAAACCTGAGGGAAATGGCCCCTATCAACAAGCACCCTAAACTAATAGGAGAATAGGAGAATGAAGGAGGATTTTCCAACACTTTCTGTTAATAATAGGAGAAAGGGGGATCTTCCATATCAGAGATTTTATTTAGACCTGCCATTTACTGGGGAGTAGGTGTGTAGGATTATGAGACTGATGTGAAGGGTGAAGAGAGAAGATGATTTTTAAATTAAGCTTTGAATCGTTTACAAAAAAGGAGAAACAAAATTAATTTTGGGTCAGCTGTAAAGATGGTTGGCTTTAGAGAATATGTTTCATAGTTGTTCATGTTAATTCATCCATTCTGATTCCTAACACATGGAAAATGGAAGCCATTGCATTTTAGGTTATACATTTTAGAGAGTTATGTGATGGACTATCATTTTACTTCCAGATAAAAAAGTTTGAGGATGATTCTTAGACTTAAAGAATCTCAATATAGTGTGCAGACTTGAAAGACCCTGAAGTAGGGACTTCAGTAGTAAACTGATGTCTTCCAAATAATAAGAACAAAATTAAGAGAGACAAAAGGTGTGTTACTAAAAGTGTGTATTAAAGTTTGTTGTCTAGGAATTGTCTGGTTGCTAATGTACATACAGAGGTTTGGCTGATGTTGACATGTTGATGCACAGGTTTCCTCAACATAAATCCCAGCCCCTAATTAAATTATTTCCCACACATTTCTAATCCCTTTCATTCCCTACATTTTCTCAACAGCCACACCCAATTCCAGAAATGTATTCTCCTATTTATCCTCATCATGCCAAGTCAAAAGCCACTTTTTATGTGACGGCCAGTTGCAAAGTATTCTGGAATATATAACTGATAGTTAAGCCTTTTGTAAAATAAAGATAAGTTCTGTGAAGATAACATTGTTAGAGGGAGAGGTAAACAGAGTATTTTTATTAGTTAGCAAATAGTATGAGAGAGGAATTTGGGCTATGGACAGACATTCAAAAAACTTGAGCTTGAATTGATTCAATGGTCTAACCTGCAAAGCTTGAACTGATTTGGAGGTGGATCCACATTCCCTTTTGATTCCAGAAATGCAGGCATTCTAGTGGCTCAGGCAAGAAGCTGGGGGTGGGGGGGAAGGGGCTAGAGCAGCCCTCCCTTCCTTTCCACTGTGCTGAGGGAGGTGTGGTCAGGACCAGGCAGGATGCTCTCATTAGGGAGGGGTTCTGCCCACTCAGCAGCGCAGCACAGAGCTGTTAATGCAGTGCTTATTACCCCTAACTCAGTGTTTATCAGCCCATTAAGAGAAAAAAGAAAACAAAAGCTTCTGTCATTAGTTCAAGCTCTTCTTAAACAACTTTTTTCCAAGGAAGGAATGGAGGGACATTACCAGCTACCTGTTGATTAGCTTCAAAATGCCCTAAGCTGACACTCTCCCGTCTGCCTTTGTCCCATCTCCTGGACCCAGCATCTGAAGTGCTAGCTAATGCTGAGAGGTGTTTTTGTAAAGCAGAGGGGAGAGGGGAATCCCTGCTTCAGCAGGGAGTGGTGAGGGGGAGGGGAGGGGAGGGAGCAGGAGGAAGCCAGGCAGATGCCCTGTACCTGCAGTCTCTGCCAGAGCTACAGCCAGGGGGCAGAGGGGAGAGGCCAGTCCAGCTCTCTGGAGCAGAGACCCCACTCAGCCCAGAGAGCATAACAGGATGCTGGGGGACTCTGATTTAACTTAAACCAGGAAAGGGTCTGTGACAGACATTGCACAAACCAATTTGACCCAAATCAGTTAAGTATGATACTACATTCAACTGGGTTCATCTCAAACTGGTTCAGGCATTTTCAAACTGGTTTATGTGCACTGAGCATCTGCTCTGTTACAAATTAAAACCAGTTTATGATCACTGAAACCCGTTTATGAGTAATGTCTGTCCCTAACCTTGGAGTTTATTCCAGTCACTGCTAGAGTTCACTCTATTATCTTGGACAACTCATACTCTGTATATAATTAATCAAATGGAGATGGTACAAAGGAGTGATGAGAAGTTTCACTGACTGATGTTTGTAAAGCCCTTAGATATTCTCAGATGAAAGGTGATATGGAAGTACTTTCTAGTAGTGTTAAGTGCAGTAATAAGTAGAAAAATGATCTGTATGTGGACAGAATAAATGCTATACATATATGGATTAAATCTTGAAATCAACATCAGTGTCCTGGAAGAAAACCAGAGAGATGGACTGATATATTGCAATTGCTTGGTTAAATTGATGAACAACAGAAGACAGTCAAGTGAATTGGAGAGCTGGGATTTGATCCCAGTTGGATAGCAGAACAGATGAGAACAGAAAGATGATATTCTGGCAAGGAAAGCAATGCTGTGAAGAAGGATGCTGGTATTGGAACTGGATAGGGGCCAGAGTTTTAAAAGGGGCATTGGGATCAAGAAATAAATGTTTATATTATTCCTATAAGCATGTTTATAGCTGCATCAGAGAGGCATATATATAGATGTAAATAAAGGCAGTGAAATTGGGACTTTTAGGTAAGCAGCCAGATGAAAGCAAATAACAGATGGAAATGTATGAAGAAGTGAATTAGTGACAAAGAGGAACATTCCAGTGTAATAAAAGATGAATTTGCATCAAAGAAAAACAGAAAGGAAAAAGTGACTAGTGTCACTTTTATGGGTCTCAGCAACAAGATAAACAGCAATCTGTCACCCAGTCATCACAAAGGACATCCAAACTTCAGAGAGCAGTGTAACAGCAAATCAACAGTTCTTTGTAGGCTTTCGTATTACTTTAGATAATAAAACTATCCAGAATAGTCAGTAAGTTAAACAGTAGTTTGCTTAGAACCAGATCTAATAAAGGATCTATCTTGTAAGAATCCAGAATGATGTTAGGAGCTCAGAGAAAGTTAGAATAATCAGAACAGACTCTGAATGACAGAATGATGAAAAGCAAGCCATACAGAGATCACCCATAGGAAAATTTGAAAGAGAAGGGTGTGTTAGACTTGAACTCGGGCATGCCACTTCCTGGATGAACAATTTAACCCAACAATTAGCAACCTTTTTAGGCTGCGGACAGAAATGTAAAGTTTGAGCCAGAGAGGCAGGAGGACTGGTGCTTGGATCCAGCCATGGATGGATCTAGGCTTTTGAAAAGCGGGGTGCAGATGGTGTGATGCATCATTGCATAAAACAAAGCACATTTTTCTCCAATTAAAAGGAAACTAGAACCTTCACTAAGTAGTCATAGACTTATATCACTCAGTTTAAAATTGAACCAAAAATACCCCCAACACCCCAAAAAACCACACAACATCAAAGAACCACCCCCCTCCCCAAAGCTTTATTGGAATGTATATAGCTTTGAGATATATAAAAACAAACTAAGCAAAATTATCCAAAGATGTTGTTTTATTAGCCCTGGAGTCATTATAGTTAATATATGTCTCTTTCACATTCATAAAATAAAATCAAGCCTTCTTGAGCATCAAGCCTTTAATACTTCATTGAATGCAATTTCCACACTCAAGCTAATGTTTCACTGAGTCAACATTTCCACACATGAATTTGCTTTTTAACTCTAGCTACAAACAGTGTCTGCAAGGCTCTGAAATGGGAGTTACATTGTTACGAGCAGCTAACAGACAGCAGAAATAAGGATAAATGGAGTAGTGGAACTTTTACAGTAGGGCTCTGTGAAACCGCACTATTTTATTTCAACTTCCATTTCAGCATTTTGACGGGACAGTGTTTCCTTTAGAGTTTCATTTTGTTTTGAAACCGCTGTTCAGTTTCGTTTCATCAAAGCTGTTTCAATGCTGTTTCGATGTTTCGCCCATAGACTACAATGGGGAAGCACAAAACTGCCTATAACTTTCTCATTTCTTGCCTTATTCAGACGAAACATACAGGCTTGGTAGCCTCTGCTGAGGCCATGAAGCCTGACAGCTTTCAAGGAGATAGGTGCAGGGGTTTCTGGGAAACTGCACCTCAGGCTGCTGAACAAGCAAAACTCATGACATGGGTGACACTGTTTGTGCATTAAGGCTCAGTGGGGTGAAAACTGCAGGAATGGTGGACCTCTCTGAGGCCATGAATCCTGCCAAGTTTCAAGGAGATCGGTTCAGGGGTTTCTGGGAAACTGTACCTCAAACTGTTCAGAACAAAACTCATGATATGTGTGACTGTGTATGTATGTTAAAGTGCAGTGGGCTGAAAACACCAGGCATGCTAGCCCCCACTGACACCATGAAGCCTGCCAGATTTCAAGCAGGTAGGTGCACGGGTTTCTGGGAAACTGCATCTTAGGCTGCTGACAAGCAAAACTCATGACATGGGTGACACTGTGTGTGTGTTAAGGCGCACCCTCACTGGCGCTAGGACCTCTACACAACATGGTAGTGTTTCCCAATGAGGCCTCCTTCTCCCCAACAGCCTCAGTCTGGTCCACCACTTTAAACAACAACAGGTAATAAAATAACTTAGTGAGCACTAGCACAGTAGCACCAGCAGAATCTCAGGCAGCCAAACTGTGACAGAGCTTTTCTTTCCTCTCCTGCAGGAGCTTCTTCTCCAGCAGCTTCTAGAGAACTCTCTGTGCCTGCCCCAACCAGGGGGCTTAGATTTGCCCAGGGCCCTGCATCCTTCTGGTCAGGTGCTAGGGGTGTTGGTCTAAGGACATGGCACTGGCAGACAAAGTCCTTTGGGTCAATCCAATATGGTATCTTTTAGCAGACCAACTAAATAGTTACAGAAGTATATCTTAGCAAGGTTTCAGGTTGAAAAACCCTTAGTCAAGCTGAGGAAGCACCTGCAGTTTGTGTGTGTGCTGTTCCTGGAATTAAAGGAATAGTAAAGAAGCCAGAGGCTGGCATGCAATGCAGGCAAGAAAGCCAGTTGGTGACAATGGAAATGGAGGCGTCAGGGGTTGAGGAAAAAGCTGGGGTTAGGGGGTGGGTGGGAAGGGGGATATAGCAGCTCAGATAAAAGTGGAGAGATACCTGGGGAGTCAGATGTCTGGCAAGTTGTAATGTCAGAATTCCAATGTCTATATTGAGTCCATGAGTTTCTGTCCCTAGAAGGTTGATGAAGTGCAGTTCATAGGCTTGTCTGTGAAAAGTGGTTTGTAAATTCAAAGAAGCACTGAACCTCGCTAACCTCATCACCAGAAGCCAACTCCTGCAGCCCAGAGCACACTGAATGGATCCAGGCCATGCCATGACAATGCATGAAAAACCTGCCAACAATATCTCAAGTACAGAAATATCTTCACAATATAATATATATCTCCATCAGGGCACCAAGTACCCTGATGGAAAATATGTGGAGACACAAAGCAACAACTGTGCACCAGAATGAGTGCACACCAAAAATCTATCAAAGACAGAAACAGAACACCACCTGTCTCCAGTCTCTCTGGCCTGATCCTCAAAGCAAATTTACAAACCACTTTTCACAGATGAGCCTATGAACTGCAGTTCATCAACCTCTTAGGTACAGAAACTCTTGGACTCAATATACCTGGTGGGATTCTGACACACTGCAACCTGCTGGACATCTGACTTCCCAGGTACTTCTCTACTTTTACCCTTCCCTGCCCCCTGCTCCCCAACCCCACCACCCCAGCCTGTCCCTCACCTGGATGCCTCCATTTCCATTTTCACTGACTGGCTTCCTAGCCTGCATTGTATGCCAGCCTCTAGCTTCTTTACTATTCCTTCCATCCAGGAACAGCATACACACAGACCAACTGCAGGTGCTTCCTCAGTCTGACAAAGGGTTTTTCATTCCGAAAGCTGGCATCCCAGGCAGCTAAACTGAGCTCACTTGGAGCCTCACAACTCCACTGCAACCAGCAAGCATCAGACCTGTCAGAGAGGTGATGGATATGGGCTTTCCCCAGCCAGGACTGTGCGCGTGCCCATGTGTTTTGTCCCCTTGCCCCAGCTGGTTTTAGCTCAGCAGTGCAGGCAGATAGTGTATGTGGGATTATCTGCCAGCTCAAAATAATTCCAGACCACACTACCCGCTTGCTTCTGGGGTTCAGGTTCATGTGTGGGTGCTGCAATTTCCCCCTCCTCAGCAGGCAGAGGCACAGCAACAGGAGAAGCGGACTCAGCTGAGCCGTTTGCTTCCACAACATCTACCTCAGCCTCCTCTGAAGTGCCTTCTGGGGAACGAGACATGGCTGTAGGGGAAACTTAAGGGGTGTGGAGCACAAACTCAGATGATTCCCCCTCCTTCCCTAGAATTTCCCTTGCTATGGCACTCAAATCCAGATCCAGCTCTTCCTCTGGCACTGGAAGGTTCAGTAGGGGAAATGAAATGGGGATGGAGGAGACTGTTATGTTGGTGCTGGTGCTGCTGCTTGTTGTCATGGTGGTGGGTATGGCTGGCGCTATTGCAGGGGATGCAGGCACAGGCAGTGGCACTGGCACTGCTCCCCTCTCCTTGCTGCCTGTATAACTGGAAGCCTCATCCCTACTACTTGTAGGAAAGAGGCTGTGTCTCAGTTTGGGCGGGGATGGGAGGGCGGATTACACCTCTCCCTCTGCCCCCTCTTCTGACCCTCCCTGAAGGCTTGCCAGCTGCTTTTCCACCATGCTTCATGGTGTGTTTCACAGTGTCTTGTCTTTATAAAAATGTATAAATGTATATGTGTTTTCCTATATAAATTCTATATTATAATATGCTGCAAGATATACCTGTATAAAAATAAAAAAATATATAAATGTATCTGCCTTCCTAAATAAATTCCATAGTATAATATCCAACATAATTATGGAATTTAAAAGAATAAATCAATGAATATAATAATAAAATAAAAGGGTCTAGAAAGAAAACAAAATGTATTATGGAATCCCACTTGCTAGGCTAGCAAGTAGGAAATCAAGTCAATGGTGGTAGTAGCCTTTGTTGTCTAATGCTCCTAAGCTTCTGGAAGATAGCTCAGTAAGTGTCAGACCCCAAGGCAGAAAGCAGGCCAGTTCAAACAATGTTGCCTTTTATGCTGTTTTTCCCTCCCTCCCCCAGAGCACTGAGTTTGGAAGGGACCTCAGGGAAGGATCACAATCACCGGTCAGCTACACAGTCAATATGAAAGCAGTCCTTCCCTGCTCTTCCCCCTCCCTCTCCTTACTTTCCATTTCCCTGTAAGTAAGCCCAGCTTCAGCTTTGAAACTCAAAACGTTTCAAAACATTTCATCTTCCTTTGTTTCATTTTCAGGCTTTTTAAAGCCTTTCATTTCATTTCTATTTTGCTGTTTCAAGCTTGAAACAAGTCGAAATAGCATCAAAATAGAACTGTTAGGGTGACAATATTTGGATCTTAGGGAGCACTGGATTTGCAGCT
The DNA here is from genome assembly GCF_030867095.1 of Alligator mississippiensis. Classification (NCBI taxonomy): domain Eukaryota; kingdom Metazoa; phylum Chordata; order Crocodylia; family Alligatoridae; genus Alligator; species Alligator mississippiensis. The sequence continues at coordinate 72,784,463 of NC_081827.1, forward strand.
GAATAAAAGGTTTCAATCTGTGGCCCAGCAAAAGCTGCTGACCACAAGGCAGAATTATATATACTAAAAGTAACTTTGCAAATGGTTAGGCAAGTAGTTTTTTAACCATATAATAGTGTTGTTATGAGATATATAGCTTTTATATATAAGATTTTGCTTATGAGTGCTTATGCTAAGTACCCATCTTGATTGCGTTAACCATTTTTTCTGGAAAAAGAAGCAAGTAAGTCTGTGTGCTGTAAACCAGCTACAGTGAGGAACGAGATAAGATCCTGGGGTCCAAGAAAGGCAGAGATGGTACAATGTGGGACAGAAAAACAGATTGGAATGTGGAAGATAACACATAACCGAGATGAACATATGCAAAAAGGTGAATGGTGATTGGTAAAGAAGCCCCCAGAGTCTGCCCATTGACCGAAAGGAGGGAGTGCAGGGCCTTAGACACGTGCCCATAGCAAAAAGGCATGTAAATGAATAAAATGCTTAGGCGATTCCATGCTAATGGAGCAAACAGTAAACAGAGGCGGAGCTTGAGATGGGAGGAGAAATGGGTGGAACATAGGAGGAGCGAGGGCAGAATAAATGGTAATGGGCATAAACCAAAGTATATAAATGTGGAAAAAACTATTGTTCAGGGTGGCTCCCGGTTTGTTGTTTTTTTGGGAGCTACTCTGAAGCTGTCTCCATTCTGAATAAAGCTGTTGCGAGCAATGTGTGCTGGTGTTTGCTCCCTGCTTGCTCTGGCTAATGAGTAACAGGATCCATGAGCAATTGGATTGTTGTCTTCCTAGTCGCTGGATGCTCCATGGAGTCGAGGTCTAACAGAAACAGTGGTGAAATTTGGCACAGCCCTATTTTATAGTGGGGTATAAGTGCATCAGTCCACACCTTCTGTATCCACCCCTGGATGCAGCAGCCACCACCTCTTTTCTTTGTGGTGGCTTGGAGAAAGCATCCACCGCTACCACCTGTTCTTACAGCAGTACATTAAGGTCTCGGTGAGCAACTGTTCACCAGGGCACCCGAGGGGAAAACCAGGAGTAATGGCCACAAACTCCTGAAAGATCGATTCAGTTCAACATTAAGAAAAACTTCTTCATAGTTAGAGTGTCCAGACTGTGAAATAAGCTCCCTCCAGAGGTGGTGCAATTGCCTACTCTGGAAATCTTCAAGAGGAGACTCAACAGTCACCTTGCTGGGGTCACCTAACCCCCAGTTACCTTTCCTGCTTGGTGCAGGGGGCTGTACCATATGATATTCCAAGGTCCCTTCCGGTCTTACAATCTGTGAATCTATGAATTCCACCGAGCCCCATATCTGTGGGATGGATCAAATGCCTGATCTAGTCTGCAGACTGTAGGTTACTTACCCCTGATCTAAATGACTATTTAGTAAGGTGGCTGTTAGCCATATTTTAAAAGAAAGTGGACTCAGCTGCCTTTTGTAGAAGACCCCATCAAATTGATGTATCTTAGATGTTACCACAGCAATCCAACCAGACTTCAGGGGCTTTGGTGGAAGATGTCTCTATTGCTGGATCCTGATTGGGTTGAGACAGGAGCTGGGGCTGAGCTGTCAACCTTTTAAGGTGGATGGAGTTCTGGCTGTGCACATGGGTGCAACTAGAAACCCGGGGATGTTAAAAATAAAAAAAAAAAAAAGATTCCTATTGGGTTTAGGAGTCTAAGTGTAGACATCACCTGAGCAGATGATTCTAAATTGGAATTTAAGAATTAGATGCCTAATTTATACCTAAATCCTCCTTTATTTGATTTAGTTCTAGGGTGTTGAACTCATCTGGCCCTATAGACCAGTGAGTGGTATGTGGTCAGTCCACAGGCCACACAAATGGTGTAGTGCTGGCTCCAGGGGCTGGATCAGGTCCACAGACCCTCCTGCCTGCCTTGCAGTCTGGGACCCAGCTGGAAGAAGTCCAGCATCCTGGGCACATGGTTGCCACTGAGGAAAAAGCTACAACACCAGATTTCTTCCTGTGGTGCCACTGATTCTACAGTACCCCAGTTTTCCTATGGACACTTGATTACAGCTCCAGGAAGGTCCCCCTTCCAGCTCCTCATCAAGGCTCTGGGCCAAATGACCCAGCTATTCAGGTCAGATCTGGCCCACAGGCCATATGACTGACACCCTTTTAGTCCTTTCCTGGATATAGCTTTTACTAGCAATGCAGTTACAGTTGCACATCATGACTGGTACACACACTGTATGGTGTAGTTAGTTTTCTTTTCTGGGTTGATCTGGTGTTCTCTGTCTCATGAGTTTGAAAAGTCTAGCACTGTACATTTTTCCTTACATGATAAATCACCATATTCAGTTAAATAAGCAGGTGACAGCTAGATATTTTGCCAGTGATAGGTTAGAGAAAAGTGGGTGGAAACAGTTGCATCTAATTTTATAAATAAGATGTTACAACTGTAATTAGCTCAATATTAGTATTATAATAGATTACAGGGGAAAAAATTAGCAAATGCAAAAAACGTTTGTATGATATAATATACTCTGCAGATTAAAGTAAATTAAAAGGAATAGATATGAAATTATAACACAGGCAAGCAAGCAAATGAAAAGAATGGTTTAACTTTTCGTTAAAGAAAAAAAAGTCTTGTTCTACCATGGATAGCAGCAAATAATGGGAGGTAATTGTTTGTACGTCACAAAGAAATATACAAGAGAGAATTACAGTAAACCATTTTCCTTCCCTGTATATGGAACACCATTTGTATTGCTCTTTGCACAAATATAGCAGCTCATCATAAGCTTACAAATTAAATAGGTAAAAGTTACAACTGGCATTATTCTGTGACCAAGCAAGCCTGTATTATTGACTATTATAAACCATGACTTATGCAGCATTTAAGGGCTATGCAATTTGGTGAGTAAATATCTTAAATATAGATATTTGGAAACATTCAGAAGACTGATTTTCCCTAAGTACATTAATTGACCAACTACAGTAAAGGAGACTTTCAGAGCAAGTAATTGAATTAAATTCTGTCAATATAGAATAAAGAAAGAGCAAATTACAGCCTTATACAAGGGTTTCCATGAAGCTCAGGAAGATTATGAAAATTAATTAGAAACACAACAAACAATTAGACTTTTGCTACTTTTAGAGCAAATACCATCCCTAAGCAGAGAGTTAGCAAAAGTCTAGGCATTACTTTGAAAACAAAAAGATTAAGTGGTGTCTAGAAGAAATTTGCAGTTTCTACCTTCAACCAAGACCTGCCCTCCTGTAATAGACATGGGCTTTATTCCACTTACCTAGCATGGGAATGCTTTGCACTTTAAAACTTCTTAAATGTTGATTGGTGTTAATGTTATCTCAAGTCTGAAGTAGTCACACATTCATGTGAGCAGGGGCCTTGAGGACTGAAAGGTAAGAATCTATCCCCTTCCTCTCCCCTCCCATTCCAGGCTCCCATGCACCCCTCCCTACCCCCCCGGGGCTATCCTTTTTCCTTCACTACTCCTAGGGTTCACCCCCTGCCCCTTGGGATTCCTTTCCCGCTAAGGGCTCCCTCCAGTCCTCATGGCTCATCCATGCCCCACTCAACCCATGTCACAGTTTATTTGTGGCTGTCTGCACAAACCCAGGGAAGCAGGTAGGAAAGGGGAACCTGCCTGCCTGCCTGGCCGCCATTGCTGCTGAGCCACAGCTGCAATCTGGGCCAGCAGGGGGGCATAACACTAAGACTTAGCCTTAAGTTGCCAAACATTAGTGTAACATGAGCTGAGTAACAGATCGCAGATGGCATGGAGTGGTGTAACTTTAAGCCACCTAAATCATACTTAAAACTAGTTGCATGTGTTAGTGTGTGGACAATCCAGGGGTTAAGAACTCTTGAATATTAAAGTGTAACAAAACTTTCTGCGGACACAAGAAAGCTAGGCAATTATAGTTATCCCAATTTAATTGGGATAAAAGTCAGCTATTCTGTGTTAATTAGCCCATGAGATCTTCATGGCAGAGATTATTTTTGTTATATATTTGCAAAACAAAGCCAGGGCCCATGATTGGGATCTTAGACCCCTAGACACCCTTATTTCTACAAAGCAACAGGTAATGTTTGTCAATGGAAATTGTTTCTTTATGTGACTTGCCTCACATTCAAAGGGAAAAGTATCCAGAGAGGAAAAAATGCCCTGGGAACTTTCTTTGCCAGTACTTGCAAAGTATAGCATCTCCTCCCACCCCACCCATTGCACAGAGCAGGGGAGACTCATGCAAAGGCCTGGGGTGGGGGAGAAGGAGTGTGCATCCTAACATTTCCTGCTGAGGCATCCTGAGGCAGCAGAATTCAGATGAGTCACAGGAAGGAGCAGGGGACAGAACACCATAGCATACTGAAAGATCCAGCCAAACACTATTATCCTGTGTGTAACATGCCAAACATTCAAACTGAAGTGTGATACTAATAAGCTGCAAAGCTATTCTGCATTATACAAGTAGTATCTTTGTGACTTGATCACCACTTTTGAAGCTTGTTATCAGGTGACAGGCCTCTTAAATGTTTGGCATATAACAAAGACTAGACCAGTGTTGATCATTTATGTAACCTTTGGCTTCCTTTCCATTTGGCATATTATAATTTCATGTTCCATTAACTCATTAATCACACTTCAAATATAACATCTTCTAGGGGCCTTAGACATGGCCTCAATACTAATATTAAGAACATATCTACTTGAATCCAAAATGACTGGGAACTTAAGATGATCTCTCCAATAATTAAATTCTATACATGGAAACATTTATATATTTGTTATAATAATTTTCCATCTGCAGAATCTAATTACTGGAGGGTTGTCTTAAATCCATCCCCTCTACTACTGCAATGGGACAAGCAGTGGCAGGGGGAAGGCAGCAGTAGGGGATTTGAATGGCTTGCCTCCTGCCCCTTGCACCCACAAAACCTTGCTCTCTGCTGCCTGTCCCCCAACCACTTGTCCCCTTGCTACCTACCTTCTTAGGTGCCTACATGCCTCAGCCTGGCATCTAACCCCCTGATACTTGCCATCCACCCTGTGCCTGTACCTCTTGCTGCCTGCCTTCTACCTCCCCCCTCCCCTCCCCTGCCCTCCCCTCCCCGCCACTGCCCTCCCTTCCACCACCACCACTGCTGCCCCTGCTTATCCTTCAGCACTGCTCCATCTGAAGGCATGGAACACATGGTATCTCCAGCCCAGATGTACAGCAGCTGTTGTAGTGGTATCAGCTCTGGCCTGTCCCAGAGCCGGGGCAGAGCTGCCACTGCTACTGTTGCATTGCTGGGTTGGGGTCAGAGTAGCCATGTGCTCTGTCTCTTAGGCTGGAGTGGGACTGGAGCCATGCCAGAGGGTAAGTGGTGACAGAGAGAGGGAGAAGGGGTGCAGAAGTGGAGGCGGGGGGTGGAACAAAGGCTGTGGGGGAAGAGGTAGTGAGGGGAGGGTGGGTGGGCAATGGCTGTGGCTCCAACTCTGACCTTAACCACAAGTCAGGGCCAAAGTCAGCGCTGCAAGTGTCACCTGTCTCCCTGTCACCTTGTACTCAAATCCAAGATGTGGAGATTTTTTCTTCCCATATGTTAAATGGAGAAATAAACCTTGTCTTGGGTTTGAGTAAATTTTGTATTAATGCTAATACTACTAACAATAATTGTACAAATCATTGAATAAATTAATCCAAGATCTTAAATTAAGAGTGTCAGGTACATGGCTCATGCTCAGACCAAAACTTTTCTCAATATGAACTCAAACTGTTGCATAGGAACATAGGACTAGAAGTGACTTCCTGTACCATCAAGCCAGTCCCTGTTATCAATGGCAGCTTTGTTATATAAACCCCTTTCATGAACTAAATAACATTTCAATGTAAGTGTAGACAAGGTTCTTTGGGTAAATGTGATATGTTTTATTAGACCTACTATATAGTTGGAAAAATTGTTCTTTGCAAGCTTTCGGGTACAAACATCCTTCTTCAGGCACAGGGAGAGTACTTTGTACCCAGAAGCTTGCAAAGAACAATTTTTCCAACTATTTAGTTGGTCTAATAAAATATATTATATTTACTCAAAGAAACTTGTGTGCCTATATCCTTAGACCAACACATCTATAATCAACAACTTAAGTGTAGGATTTTTGATTTTGTTTTTAGTCTACTTATAGTATAAAGTTGTACCAGAAACACATCGCTCTCTGATGATTAGAAGCCTGTTCTAATTTCCAGCCTAAACTTATTTATGGCCTCTTATATCTATTGTTCTAGGGCCAGAATCATCATTCTTCTTGGAGTTTGTCCTCTTATATATTTATAGACACAAGTTATTACCCCCCTCTCAGTTTCTGGGTGGCTTGCTAAACAAACTAAACTCTATCTCCTTTCTTAAAATTGGTTTTACATTCTCCTGATAAACTTAGTTACTCTTCTAGGCACCTCTGCCAGGTTGAATTATTTTTTCTGTATGTGGATTTCCACCAGTGCCTTGTATAATGACATTAATACATCCCTGCCTCTGCTGGAAATACCTCTTCTGAAATATCCTTCTATCACACTGGACTTTTCCATAGCTACATCATAAGGACTGCTTGTAGTCATCCCAAGATGGGAGAAGAAAAACTGTCAAGAGTAATTTCCAGTAGATGAGTTCCCATTTTATAAAATATATTTTAATTTTAGCTCTTCCCAAATATAACCTGATACTCCTTGATATTAATTATCCCACCCAACTTTATGCCATCAGCAAATTTTATTAGCATTCTCCCATTTTTCACACCAAGGTCATTCATGAAAGTATTGAGTGCTCTCTCTTCTTAAATAGATAGGATTCTTCTTGGAAGGGTACTGGATAAAAAAATATTTATTTATCATTTGTTCCACATGAAGAGACAGTTAAATGAGACAATGTGATTTGGTACGTGGAGTGAGTGGACTGGTGCCCTCTATCTTCCTGCAGGAGGGCTCATTTAAGAAGTACTGGTAGTAAAGTACATTGTGTTACTGAACCCTAACACTGCCCTTTCCCTCAGTCTATGGAATTTGACATAATACAGTAGAAACCTAATTTGGGATGTTAATGACTTATTTTTAACCATTAGGGAGAATGGCAACATTTCATGGGAGGATAATTTGTTGTATGCAGTGGCTGATACAGTAAGGCCCTTTAAGGCCTCATGCACATGGTACATTTAAGATGTGGTTAAACAGTTAATTGCATCTTAAACTGTGATCCAGCCACAGGTTCAATCAATTAATGGCATGATAAAAGAAAGAATAAGTCACAAAATTATGCCAAAAAAGTGTAATAACTCTGTGGCTCATTCTTATCATGCCCTTAATGATAGCTTAATGAAGCTTGAGAGAGTCCAGAGAAGAGCCACGTGCATGATCAGAGGTCAGGGAAGCAGACCCTACGATGACAGGCTGAGAGCCCTGGGGCTCTTTAGCCTGGAAAAGCGCAGGCTCAGGGGTGATCTGATGGCCACCTACAAGTTTATCAGGGGTGACCACCAGTATCTGGGGGAACGTTTGTTCACCAGAGCGCCCCAAGGGATGACAAGGTTGAATGGTCACAAACTACTACAAGATCGCTTCAGGCTGGACATAAGGAAGAATTTCTTTACTGTCCGAGCCCCCAAGGTCTGGAACAGCCTGCCACCGGAGGTTGTTCAAGCGCCTTCATTGAACACCTTCAAGATGAAACTGGATGCTTATCTTGCTGGGATCCTATGACCCCAGCTGACTTCCTGCCCTTTGGGTGGGGGGCTGGACTCGATGATCTTCCAAGGTCCCTTCCAGCCCTAATGTCTATGAAATCTATGAAATCTTAATTGAACATGTGGCCTAGTGCTCCCTTGTGGCTGGGAGCCCCATCAACTGACCAGGCTCACAGCCGTGGCAGTGCCCCATGCATTGCCATAGATACAAGCCCTGTGAGCTGTGGGACTACCAACCACAGGCGATTGCTACTTGTCAGCGCAGGAGCAACCTGGGATCACAATCCCAAGCTCCCCTTGCATCAACAATAAGGCATGATTGGATCTGATGCTGGACCCGTAAAATCAGACCTCCAGCCATGCACATGTGGCATAACAGGAGGTACGATTGTGTGGCTTATGCATTGGATCTTAGAATGCCTTTATCTGAACATCTAAAGTGGCCTCAGTATAGGCCCTTCATTTATTGTATGGATAGTCAACTGGAACTGCTATTGGAAATCTGCTTAAATTTGTGCAAACTGAGGCTGACCAACTTCAGGATTTGACTTTCATGGCTCATGCCCAGTTTTTGACCTTCACAGTGGTGTCTAATGCAGAGTTTGTAGTTTAGGGATAAATGACTAATTTAGCCCTTGTACTCCCAGTAACCACGCATTTAGCTATCTATATCCAAACATGTCCCTGTAAAATGGTAAAAACTCAGGCAGAGGGCACTGGAAATAATTGTCTCAAGATACTCAAAGACAGTAGTACCCTTTGTACTTAATAGGGTTTGCATATGAATTTTGGAAAATAGGATATGGTCCACAATGATATTTTTGCTACCTAATTCTAGCCCCTACCTCGTCCATTTACTTGTGGCATGTTAGAGTTAGAACAAGGTGGAGGAGAGTTCCTCCAACACAATAACCACGTAGAGCTCATATTGTAGGCCTAAAAGCCACCTTAACAAAATGTTTAGCATGAGTAATGCCATTTTGTCTTGACTTAACTAACTGAACACCATTAAAAGGAGAGCAAGTGGGTCACCGTTTAGAGTGACCTCTGTATAACACATGTAAACAAAAAAGTTAAGAGGCAGCAGGGTACAGATGGAACAACCACTGTGAAAGATGATTGGTGGATATATATGACATGGAATATACAGAACTACAAAAACATATAGAAAAACCTAAGGAAAAAGACATAAGCTGGGGCTGGGGAGGGGGAACACCACACAGGAAAAGAAACAACTATTGAACCATGGCATTGTGAGAGATGCCTAGCCACCTGAACTCACTCAGAAGGTTCATGTAAGAATATCTATACAGCCTGTTATGGCTTGCTTAAAGGTTAGGTGTTACATTTAAAGCCTTGCTTAAATATTGATATTGCTTATGTGTTCAATAAATGAGGATTTCAGACTGGAATGGTCTGATAAATCATTTCATTTCCATTCAGCCCAACCCTTAATTAAATTTAGTGCAACTGTATGAGTGATCTTATCCAAGTTTTCCTTTGTAAGTCTTAGTAATGACGATGAAGAAGATGGATATGGAAAGAGTTGGGCATGTATTATCCATTGTGCCCAGATGAAGGCCACAGACAGCCTTGTGTAGTTTGCCATAACTTCGGGGACCATGGGGCCTTCATACCATGGAGGATGCTGCTATAACTCTAGAGCAATCTTGTCTCAGCTATTCAAGCTTCCCATACTTGAGTGACCTTTGCTTCTACATGCTCCAGGCTAATCTTTTATAGTGCAACTCTGAAGAGCACATTATGGAGTCTGCCTCATGGTATTTTACAGACAGCACTAATTATAAGGTGCTGAGCACCATCAGTACCCTTCAGGATCAGACCCTTAAAGAGAAAATCCTGTTTCTTCTCATATGATTTAATTCATATTTGCACTGGTTTAAGTATAGAACAACTGAGTTTGAATAAGAAACAAATTAATTGAAGTCAGAAAATGTAAATGTAAAACCAGGCAGCAGGAAGAGAATCTAAATACAATAGAAAAATATATTTCCTGTACACCACTAATTAAAATATTATCCATACAATGCACAAACGATACTGTGAAGTCACCCCGACTACGTAAAAGATTAGACCAGTTACAGGAACTAGGCTCTAATGTACCAAAAGACAAAATGTAGTTAAAATAAGTCATTAGGAATGGATCTACAGTTTTACACATCTTTATATATCAAATTAAAACAAACCTCACAAAACTCTGTCTGGTATTACTATTAGGAGAGAAATTGCAGTACTAAAATATGATTTTTGCACAAAGGTTATAGATTAAAATACTTTTTTTTTTAATTGCCAGATGGTTTAACTGCTATATGTAGACCAACTAATTTTGAATTATGTATTTATTCTGTTGTGAAAATATGCTATATTTAAGTTTATTAAGACCATATGGCCTACTAAGGTGATATATAAATCCATCCTTGAATTGGCAACAGAAAAGTTAATGTATTTTACCTAAGAGACCTATAGCTACACCCCACTTACACTCTTTACAGAAATATTTAAGAGGGGGGGGGACCTTTCCTTATTATCTATTTAAGCAGGACAGTTGCTGTTTAATGCATGGGAGGATTAAACTACATAGTAAGGAAAACTAGGTACATCTAGACATGCAATTTTCTGCTCAGAAAATTCAGGCACATTAAACTATGCCCAGGCCTGGATCTGAATGTATGTCCATGTTGGAAGCAGTTCAATCCAGGGATGCTACTGCTCTGCTCTGTCACCCTGCAGCAGCCATGGGGAGCTCCAGGCTCCCCCAGGTGCCAGCTCCAGGAGGGCAGGAGGCACTCTGGGGGTCAGGCCTGGGCTCCAGGTAGACCTGGGGATAGCTCCCTGCCCACTCCTCTGGAGCAGCTCCAAGCCACACAGATCTCAGAGTTCGGCGGGGAAGGCAAGAGCAGCAGGGAGCTGTCCCCAGGGCAGCTGCTCAGAACTGCTCTAGGGCATGGGCAGGGCGCTGTCCCCATCTCCCTGCCCACTCCCCAGAGTTTGGGACTAGCCCTGCTGCCTGGGCTAACCAAGAGCAATTCGCTCCTGGTCAGTGTCTACACATGCACTTTAGTGCATTAATCTAATGCACTATTTTCTAGTACCTGTATCTATTGGTACTAGAAAATGGCACGTTAGACTAATCTACTGTACAGTAATTGCTGTGCAATTGTAGATGGTGATACTTTACTATGCAATACATTATTCTAATGAGCAGTAAAGTGTCTCATGTAGATGTGCCCACTGTGTCTATAGAATTATTCATAGGACTAATTTGATTGCTCATTTCAAAATCCTTTTGAAAGTACATGGGGCAGTATGGTAGGAAAAGAATACTGAATAATTGCAAAATTTTTCTATTTCTTATGAAGGGAAGCTGTCTAAAACCATAGGCTGGAAAACAGATGGGAAAAAATAGGGAGCAATTAGTAGTGACTAGATTTACTGTACATTCAACTCATGTGCAGTACGTGATTTTTGGCAGGTGTCTACATGTGCAGTGATCTGGCATTAAATTTAGTGCCAGGTCCCTCCAACCCAGCCATGTGCCCCTGTGGCCACAAGGGGGTGATCCAGCCTCTGGCCCCAGATGCCAGTACTTGGTATCCATGTCTGTAGCCAGACCCAGCTGCCAGCACTTGGCAGACATCCCAACTGGGACTGGTGGCAGTGCCTGGTGCTATGCAACTGGGATGACCACCTTCAGGATGACCTGGGCCACCTTCACTGACCTGCTTCATTAGCTCCATCCCCACCTGGAGCACCAAGACATTGGCATGTGCCCAGTCCTCTCTGCTAACACCAACGTGGTGCTGGTGCTAGTCAATCTGCCCATGTCCACCAGTGTGTGGTATGTGGAGCACCTGATCAGTGTGGGCAAGGCCACCACAGGGGAGGCCATCTTGGAGGGGTGCAGCACCCTCCAGGATGTGCTGGTGGACACCATCCTCTGTGTCTGCAACCCCCAAGTGGTGGTCAAAGGGTTCTGTGCTTTGGAGTTCCCCCAGAGTATCAGGGCCCTGGATGTAATGCACATCTTGGTCACCTGGTTATGAGGCGAGTCTGAAAGACTTGGGACTGCTCAGCCTGGAAAAGAGAAGACTTAGAGGGGACTTGGTGACAGCGTATAAGCACATGTGGGGCATACATCAGGGCCTGTGGGAGCATCTATTCACCAAGGCCCCGCAGGGGAGGACAAGAAATAATGGCACAAACTAACTGAAAATTGCTTCAGGCTAGACATAAGGAAAAACTTCTTTACAAGTCGAGTGCTGAGGGTTTGGAACAGGCTCCCCACAGAGGTGGTACAGTCATCCACCCTGGTGATTTTCAAAAAGCATCTCAATGTCCATCTTGCTGGTGTCATCTGATCCCAGCAGTCTTTCCTGCCCAAATGCAGGGCACTGGACCCAATGATCTGTAAGGTCCCTTTCAGCCCCTAACACCTATGAAATTATGAAACCTGCCCACCCCATGCAGACAGGTCCTACTATAGCTGCAGAGGTTTCCACTAAGTTGTCCTGAAGGTGGTTGTTGATTACCAGGGGAACTTCACCCACATCAGTACCGACTGGGCAGGCAGTAGACATGATACGTGCCTAGTCAGGAACTCTGGCCTGGGCATGCTCATGGAAAGCAGGTGCTTTGCACTGGGATTGGAGGACCTGCAGCTGGGTGCTGTTGTCATCCCACCCCTACCAGCCTACCTACTCTTCCCATGGCAGGGCCCAGGGGCAGGTGGCCAGAACCCTGACCTCAGGTTGTTTCTCCACGGGCTGTCAACTCTACTTCTCATCACTTCCTCCTATTGGCACAGTAGGAACTGAAGGACCAGTACACCACACAGATATTTCAGGAAATGCTTCAAAAATGTTCCTAACTTTTTGGAGGAAGAGCTTCAGTCATTTTTTAAGTGGTTTTTTTTTTGGCTATACATATTTGTGTACCACACTCATACCCCAGGGCTTCTCCTGGGTTAGCATACAGAGTTCTCAGTCCTTTGGATGCTCACTTCTTCAGGATCCTTCCTAAGTTAATATCAGGACTCCCCTGGTGCTTCCCACTCACTCTGTCTTTCCCAACAGGGGCTCCTCCTCTTCTCAGGCAGAAGTTCCTCTTGCTAGGCTTGCATTCATTCCCATCCCTCTGGATGGAAAAGGACTAGTTCTTGTCACCCCCAGGAATCAGTCCTTTCTCTCTCCTTCCCTTCCCCCTGCTCTGGAAGGGTTTTTATATCCCAGTCAGTCCTACCTCCTTGGACAGCTGGCTGGGCTTCGTGCTCACCTGGTCCAGGTATAGATAATTTCCCGTTCCCTCACTGCTCTATTTTGTGGAGAGCTGTTTGCAAGCTAGGCTCTGCAGTGACAGCTTGCCCCCTCCTGCTCAGCTGGGTGTCTTTCCTGGCAGCTGGAACCTTTGTCCCCCTGGCTGCAGTGGCAAGGCTTTTCCTGCTGCAAGCCCTCCTCCTTGGGTTGCAAAAGTTCTGACTTTGAAGGGGCCTTGCCCAGGCCCTCTTTTCCCCATAATAGGGTTAGGGTTTCCCATTAAAGGTCACTAAAATAGATCTGTGGTGTTCAAAGCTGCCTACACACCAAAGTAAGACATATCACGCAAAACTAAGATTATTTTTAATATTGAGAGGCAATATTATAATAAGACTTTAAAAAGCCCCCACAGGTTATGTATTAAAAAATTACTAATATTCCATAATTTTTAAAAGCAGCAGATGGTTTAGTAATTCATCTTGTGCCAATTGTGACTTATTACATATTCTGCTAAATAAAAATGACTGTACTTGAGGATATTTCAAGAGCATAAGGACTCTTCCCAGTATTATGTATTGCATGTGTTTTCTAAAGTATGTTCAGTTTTATGTACAAACATTGTATTTTGGGCAAAAGGATCTGCATGGGACTAAGGAACAATATGTTTTATATGTTGTTAAATTATATTTAGGCAGTTTGGATTTGTACAAGTGGATAGTTTATTGAAAAAAGGAATAGGATACACCTGACTTTTGACCATAAAAATAATTAACAAACTCCTGTAGTTGAAAATGGAACAATTTTCTATCACTATCTAAGACCAATAGCAACCTAGAGTCATAACTGTATGGATAATTTGGGGCTGCTCTATCCATCCATCTACTTCTGATTCAAAGCTAAATGGTCCAACAATTAGTGGTATAGACAGGAGACTGGTCTAGAGAGCAAAGTTCAGAAGCAAAGTAGGAAGAACTTTCTAACTCTTTGGCTAGGTAAAGACATTAAAAAAGCCCAAGATTGAATAGATCTAAGTGATATAGTTTTTTGTAAGTGGCATAGTTTAGATTGGTAATAAACAGAACACACATTTTCCCTTTGATTTGTGGCAGGGGAAGGGGGAGAGTCATAGAACAGGTTCTGCCATTTTTAAACTAGTCTATGCATGCCGATCTTTTGTTCAGTTATGGGTTTTCAATCACTTCTACCAGTAAAAGTGTAATGTCTGTACTTTGACCTCAGGTGGTAGTTAAGTACTTGAACAGATTGCCTAGAGATGGTAGAATCTCCATCATTGTTTTTAGACAGGGATGATCCATCTGGTTCACCTGTTGAGGCATCTTGCTGTCTTTGCAAACAGCAGGTTTAGGCATAAGGAAAAGGGACAGAGGGAAAAGAGTGTAGCTTAAAGCCTAATTCTTTCCCACAAATAGAATAAATAGCCTGCTGGCAAGAGCTAAGAAGGAACCACTCAATAGATGGATCAACAGGAAGAAATGTAGATGGGCCTCCAGTAAGCCACATGCTGGTCTAACCAGCCAGAAAACCTATCTGTATCTAAGACAGGAGTAGATGCTAAAAGGCTTTCCACAAACTAACCCTTGTGAACCATCCATTGAGATGCCCAATCATTTACAGCCAACTTCCCTGAGGAACAGTTCCCCATGTGCAGGTCCTTTTATAGCATAGGATCATTAGCATTTCAAGATATTAATGGTTAGGCATTTTAAAGTGCAGTGTTCATAACATGCAACTTTTTGGTTCATAGCAAAATGAATGTATAAATTATGGCATTCATCTTTCTCAATAAGGAAATATTTTTCAAATGTAGGAAAGAAAATGAAGAATAAGTTTGGCTTGAAAAATTCTTTTCTTATTTAGACTCTCTCTAAAATGAATAGCGCTAGTTTCTCTCATCCACTGTGTCCTCTTTATTTTTGTCCATATAGCTTAAGGTGGATAAGTAGTAAGTTTGCTTTATGGAGTAGAATTTTCCTTACTTATGGCATAACTGATTGTAGGTCCCCTGCTGCCTGATCTATACCATGACCCGTGAGCTACAACTGGCTCCCTGTAGACTCTAAACTCCTCTGACCCTGAGCTCTCCTCAGGCACAGTATTTTGCTAGCAGTGCCCAACTATGTGCTGCCTAGGTCACAAGATTATGTGCAAGATCCATTAGTTAAGATAAAATGAGACAGATAATCTCCTCTTCTGTTTTGATTCATCTCAGCCCTGTATTTCACTATGCCCCCTTTAATGACCATCTCATTCCCTTGATATTCTGTACCTGGTACTTCTCTCACTTCTCCCAGTTCAGCTTAGTGGAATACATTCTGATCAGTGCCATAATAAATAAGAACAGAATCAAGCCCTTATCAGCTCATTTATTCTTAAATATACATTTTTTTTCTCCCCCCTTGCATCTGAGTTAGAATCTATATCCAGCCCATATGTCACCTCACAGGAGTGAATGTCTTGCTCCTTGCTGGTATATGAATTTAGTTTTTTTTTCCTAGGACAAAAGAAAAGATTTATAAACTCATGGAAACTAAGGATAACTTTGTGATACACTTCTCCTCCAAATAACTTGTGTTAACTTCATTGCACATGTTCTCTGACAAACAGATGAAAAGACAGCCCCAAAGAGTGAAGAGAGGAGAAGCAGAATTTTAAGTAGCACAATACATCCTTAAAAGTACTACCCATTAGGATAAGAGAGTGGATTCTGATAGAAAGAAAACTTGCCATTCAAAACTAAACAAACCCTATTTAAATAGCAGAATCTTTATACTATCTCAAGAGTAACACATCAGAGATGAATTATGGAATAATCTATGTAGAGAAGACAATATAAAGTAGGATAAAAGATTACCTTTACAAGCATTTTAGTGGAAAAAAGCTCAGAATGAGTTGTATAGGAAATTCGGACACCTATAATCTGTCTTTTGTGGACAGATTCTTCTGTCCTCATTCTAGTTTAGTGCACTAGGCTGTACTAATAGTCCTGTTGTGACAAGTAGTTATGCATTGTTCTACATTTACGTTCACTTTAAAGTCCCTTCACATGGCTGCAACCTTATGTAATAGGGAATCAGGATATTATGGAGTATGTTTTTATTTTTCTTGATGTCAGCTATCATTCAGTCTGAGAAAAGGTTCAAAATCTGACCCCTAGTTATTCAAAATTGGGATAAGAAGAAAGGAATACTTGTTATTACCCTCCTAACATTGCTAAGTTATGGAGTTTTCTTTTTTGTTAATACAACTCCCTTCCTTCACGCACACACACACACACATACACACACACACACTCTCTCACAATGTGATGCTGCTGTACATAAAGTTCAGAAGCTTCATCTAAATGCTGCTTTGCTTTACCCACCAGAATACTTCAAAAGCAATGCAGTTGGTCTTTTGGGAGGTGAAAATGCAGAGCACACTGCATTACAAGCACCTGCTACCAGCCTCTTGAACAAGCAACAAGAATACTGTTCTTGGAAGGGACCCAAATTCTTTCCTATCGTGCAGAGTGAATAGTGTCATAATGATGGTTATTCAGAGAGGAAGAAACAACAGTCTGATTATACACATACAAAGGGAGATAACTCAGAATGATAATTTTGGGCTAGCCCACTATCTAGAAAAATATCTAGTGTAGTGAAGCAGACTGCTAGGCTATATGTGCATCCTAGCTCTTTGGTCACCATATTAAACACACTGTTTAGTACAAAGAAGCATCAGGCAAAGGAGTGGGGGGTTGATTCTCTTGTACCTCACTATGAGAGCTCTGTGGAGATCATATTCATGGCATCACAGTGTCAAAAGACATTTGTAAATTCTCAGGTCACGGATAGCTAATTATTACAATGAACAAATCCTTTTTGATATAGTAGGTAAAATTCTACTTTCAGAAACAGCACATAGGTAACTACAGTTGACATCAGTATCTATGAAATTCATTCCTGAGAGTCGAGATAGTTACAGTAGCTTTTCACAAATCTTTAGTACATCACTCTAGAAAACAGAACACAAGACTGATAGTTGAACCAAATTCCTTCAAATTATCTGTTTTTTCAAGCTGGTCAGAAATTTTGACAGAGTAGTTTTCCACTGCAAATTGTTGATGTGTCAGAATTGACACATTTCACAGAAACATGTCAATTCTGTCAAAATTCTGAAGGAAACAGGTATGTGTCTCATGGAAACCTGAAAAGCAGGGAAACTACGAAGGGACCTGCTTGTTTTCCTGACAGCTCACCTACTGACTTCTTCGAGTTCCCTGGATCCTCACAAGGGAAAACTGGCACAGGATCTAGTCTGAACAAGATAACCAGATACAATGCTCTATTAATTATAGGATGATTCATTTTAATAATTGAAGGAATACACTTAAACATAGAAAACTAAAAATGTCAAAATTGGAGCCTTCCATTTCAAATGAAGTATTTTATTTTGAATAGTTTGAAATGAAACATTTTTGATTCTTTAAAATGAATATTTTGAGCTTCCTGATATGTTTCGAAATGTATTTCCTCCCAGTTCCAAATATATATACATTTTAAAATTACAAAATGTCCAGTAAATGGAGTTTCTGCATTAGAGGAGCTCTAATCCATGAGGTAGCAACCTTCAGGAATGGTGAGTTCTTGTGACCCCATTGCCACTGTGGGCCACCAATTTTCTCTGCAGCTCTCAGCCATCCCTGCTGTCCTAAGCGCAACTCTGTCTTGTGCCCTCCTACTGCTTCTGCATACCCTCACCTTGCCTTGCCTTTCTGCATACGGCACTGACTGCCGTTGATTTCTGTCACTATCAGTGATGGAAAGCTGCTCATTTAGTAGCAGGACAATGAAGCAGGGTAGGGTGGGGTAGTCACCTGCTGGATACTGCAGAGGGGATTAGCAGAGCATATGGCAGAGAACTCATGGCATGGCATAGAAGGACCTCTGTGGCCTGGATCCAATCACTTTGTGTGCTGGCAGACATGGAGGCATAAAGTGTCATGCATTAGACTGGTCCACCAACCCAATAGATGTTTATCTGTTAGGTCCAGGGGCTGGGGGGTGGGTGGGGAGAAGGTAAAATCTGTTTGTAGGAGCCTAGATAGCCTGCCTGCAGCTGAGTAGCAGCCCCTCTCTCCTAGCCCCGCACTCCACCTCCCAGCTCTGGTGCTGTCTGCATAAAGCGGGTGGCGGGGGGGGAGAGCTGTGGGCTGGGGTTTGCCCAACCTGAGCTATTGACCCTGCTGTATTCTTATTCAGTGATGACCCTGAAAAGGTTAAGAGGATAAATGAATCACTTAAAGAATTCCCAGATTTAGAAGCCAATAACGTCTTAAACCAATACAAAAATATTGAAGTGCATCCTCTCCACAATTATGTAGAAGGAGAAGGTTCAAGACAAGGACAGAAGTAATTCTTAAACAACATGGATACCATTAACAGTGGACAATTTAATCTAAAACTCAAAAGAATCATCAGTTCAGCAAAAACAAAACCCAGGAGACTATTTAAAAATTTCTTCAGACTCTAAGCACTAACATGTCATTTTCTTGGGTACTATTTGAAGTCTCATCTCTTAAGCCTGGCTGTAAATATTTTTATGGGTGCTTAACCTCTGCCAAAAGTCTGACATTTAAAAATGAGGAGAAGCTTTCATTTTGAACCCTTTTGTACTGCTTTTAAAAGGAGTATTTACTACTTTTAAAAAAAGACTATTTTCAAGTGTAGACACAACACTTTTCCAGTGAGATGTAGATTGGAAAATTTATGAGTATGTTTATACCCCAGACAACTAGGGATTTTGATGAAAGTGTTGAAACATCTTCACATGGGAACAGAATATAGAGGAAGCTTCCTCTACTTTTATAAACTTTTTCTTGATTTGGGGGCATTCAGTAAACAGCAGCCAATTTAAAGAGTATTAATTTTTAAAGTCTCACATGCATAATTTGAGATAACACAGCATGCACTGCAAGAAAAGAATGTCAGTATTTACATAATAAGAATATATTTCCTCATATCTATAATTGCCTTCTCTCCAAGGATTTCAAATGCTTTCCCAATATAGATGAAGTAAACCTCATGAAACTCTGATGATCCTGGTAGTTTAGGTATGCCAGTGGTTTTCAAACTGTATTCTGTAGAACGAGGAGGCTCTGTGACAGATCATCAGGGTTTCCACAAAGAGATTGGGAGTAATGGCGGAGAAGTCCAGGAGGCTACATACTGCTATTATTGGGGTGGATGGCTTGGTTCTGAGTCAGACTTTAGGATAGGGGTAGGGGTGATAGTTAGTAAATGGTTTTTAGAGGTCTGCTTTTGGGAATTGACTTGTAGGTAAAGTAGATATGCATTAGAACAATGGTCCAGGGCAATGGCAAGGGTTCATTGATTTCTAAAAAGCCTGGTTTTGACAAATTTTCCTCAAGGCCCACTGTGTCTGACACAGGCAAGCAGAAAGCAGACACAGAGGCTGGGAAATTGAAGACATGTCCCACACTGTTCCATAACAGAGATAAGGGACTCTGCAGCATGAGCACCAGGTCACAGTGCCCAAGTGCAGAGCCCTAGGGATTTTTGGTTTCGGTAATGGACCAAATTGGGAGGACACCAGAAAAGCCCAAATTAGGATGTGTGCATGTGATGGGTTTGTGAAACAACGTATGCTGACAGACAGAACATGGACGGTATGACAACAGTGATGCCCAGAGATGAAGAGTCATCAAAAGAGAGAAAGAATACAAAAGGAAGGATTTCAGAACACCAAAGGGTCCCCAAGAGGGGAAGCCAAGGCCACCGTGGTCAGAGGGAACACCACCAGCCCGTCTCACCCACCCCACTGGCGGGGGAAAGGGGCCTCAGCCTCTGACCTCCAGGCTGCTGACATCTAACATTCAAGAGAGAACCTCAGAGTGAAACTCACATACTGCCCAGATGTACCTTGACTCTGTGAACCCTGGGACCAGTAGATATAGAACTGTTTGCATTAATCTTATCTGCTATCACTGTGTATCAATAACATTCACCTATTATAGAATGGAGTGGTTGCAGTCAGTTTGAGGGTTTGGTTCCACCTGGAAAAAGGTATCTTGGTCATAAATCCAGTGCTAACAGGGGTTCCACAGCAGAAAAAGTGATATGGAAGGGTTCTATGACTTTAGGAAGTTGGAAAAGTCACTGTGCTATGATCAGCCCTCCTTATGGCAACCAGTGCTACAATCAGCCCTCCTTATGGCAGTGTAGACAAACCCATAGCATAGCAGTCACTTAAGCAAGGTTACCCAGGGGGAAAAACAATCAGTCTTGCAGCCAAAATTTAAAGTTAATGTCTAGAACACGCTCATACTTCTCATACAGGGTCACAGATTTTAAAGCCGGAGGGACAAGTATAACTATGTTGTTCCGACTCATTTCCTAGACTGTCACTGCTACAACAACACTCCAACCCTAATATAGCAGAGGGACTTCACTGTTTACAATGGAAAATCTACAACATGAAGAAAAAAGAAACTAGAATACACAGAGGCATCTACTTCCTAAACTTGTGCAAATTTATTTCTTGCATAATCCAAGCTACTGAATTTCATTCATTCATTCCTACTTGTTGTTGTTGTTGGATAATCTAAGTGGAAAAGTAAATGTGCCTGAACCAACTTCAATTTTTCCCACATTATGCATGTGTGCATTTGTTTTTTAACTCCTTACAGGAAGAATTTTGCATTTATCTAACATGGTGAATAAATTCTAGGTTATTAGACCTTAGAAGAGCTTCTGGCCCAGAAGAACTTTCCGCTTCTCAGTCCCTGACAAATGCTGTAACTAGGGCTGTGTGAAGCTTCGGTCACTGATTCAATTCAGTGGAGATTCAGCCCAATTCAGTGGCTGAATCTCCGAGTCTGAATTGAATCAGGAAACCCTTTAATCTCTCTCAATTGAATCAGAACCCTCTGAATTAATTCAGAGAGATTCGATTATTCAGATATAGAGAAAGCTTTAAATGTTTTTTCTATATACCTCAAGGTACCAGGCAGCTAGTGGGGTGGATGGAGCATCCCACGGGAGTGCAAGGGGGTCCCCAGCATGCTCGGTGGTGGACTCTGAAGTGGACCAGAAGCACTTCCAGTCCACATTTGGGTCTGACACAAAGCACACAGGGGACACCCCCCAACCCTGCTCAGCAACTGGTACCTCCTGGGTCTGGAGTGGGCACCCGGGGTCACCGCATGGCCAATTTATGAGCCAGGGGGGCACAAGGGGTCCCCTGTGCGCTTCTGTGGGATGTTCCATCTGCCCCACCATCTCAGCATTCACAAGTCACTCCTGGTACCTCAAGGTTTGTAGAAAAAACATTTAAAGCTTTGTCTATGACTGAATTGCTGATTCTCTAAATCAGCATCAAATCTTCAGATTTGGATTCGGTCGAATCGAATCAGGACTGTGATCTGAATCAATGAATCGAATCACTGTCCCCCAAATCGGGCTGAATCTGAATCAAATAAGGCCCACTTTGCACACCCCTACCGTAAACCTTACAAAGTATCAAACTTTCAATTGCTTACAAAGAGAAATCCACTCAACAATATTCCAAGGAGCAGTAAGTAACCTTATTTCTTACATGTTAAATTTTTCAGCTTCTCTTTGCTTCACTCCCATGTCAGAGGTGAAGAGTGCAGAAGACATAGATCACCTATCTAATATTTAGGACGATGGAGACACTGTATCTGGAGCACAGGCTGTAGTAATGGATTATCTTAAGCAACAACTGGTTTTCTGCCACCAAAGGTACAAATGTCAGATCACTTTCTGCAGCAAGTTCTGTTTCCTTGATGTTGAGAGAGAGAGAGTCAATCTAGGTTTGTTGTCCCTACAGTACTTTCTGTATTATATATGCATTTTAATTGTGAGAGGGAAAGGTAGCAGTGGGAATTACATTATACAAAAGCTCCTGAGTAGAAGATCTATAGAACAAAATGAAAGATGGATGTTAAGTTGTACATAGCATCTGTAGTGATAAAGACTGGATTGTTTTATCCTCATTCCCCTTTATTTTTATTGACATGTACTAAAACTCTTCATATAGTTAGCAAGTCCTTCCTGAGGTTTAATCTAAGTCTGCTTTGCTCTAGTTTATACCTATTGCTTCATAGTACATCCTCTGTGGCAAGAAAGAACATTTTTTTCCATCTTTACAGCAGCCTTTCAAATCAATGAAAGCTGCTATCATTTCCTTCCTGAATCTCCTTCCCTTTAAACTAACCATACCCAGTTCCCTCAATTTTTCCTCATATGGCTTGTATTCTATCCCACTTATTATCTTTGATGCTCACCTCTGGGCAACCTCTGGTTTTGTTTTTTCCCCCCCATATTTCATAAAATACAGTGCATGCAAGTAGATGCAGCATTTCTGCTGTTTACCTTTATTTTTTGTTGTTTTGGTTTAGCTTTGCAACAGCATTATACTGCTGACTCATATCAAGTCTGTGATGCATCATAACACTCAGGTCATCACTATTATTACCTAACCAGTTACTCCCCATTATATATTTTTTCATTTGGTTTTAAAATTTTCCATATGTACCACCAATATGTATCAATATATTAAAGTTTCCTACAAATCATAATTCTATCCTTCCATATGCTGCTTACTGCCACCAAATTATAGGACACGGAAAATCTCCACCCTAGAATACTGAAGGAATTGGCAGAAAAAAAGTGACTTCCATAGCATGAATCTTCATGGAATCTGTTAACTCAATGATAGAAACCTGCGACTGGAAAAGAGTAAATGTACTACCCATTTTCAAAACAGGGAAAAGAGTGATACAGGCAATTACAGGCTTGTTAGCTTGACTTCAACAGTATCTCAGATCTTAGAACAGATACTGAAGTAAAGGATAGTTAAAGATATGGAGGGAAACAGAAAATGAGACAAAATACAATGGCAGACAAGGTTCTTTGGGTATGTGTGACATCTTTTATTAGACCAATAAAATAGTTGGAGAATTGTTCTTGGAAAGCTTTTGGGCACAAACACCCTTCTTCAGGCATAGGGAGAGTCTGTTGGTGTTGTGTGTGTTCTTCTAGGTAGACTAGAAACCAATATGCAAAATGCAGGTCTGTGAAAATGCAAATACATGGCAGTGAGGATCAGAGGGAAAGGGAGACAATAGGTGTGAGACAGTTGGTGGGCCAGGGAATGTCAAACCGGTGATAAAATGTAGCTGGTAAAATGCAGACAGATTACCTGGGGTTATGAGATGTCAGGCAGGATGTAATGTGCCATAACCAGTTCAACATTCTCCCCTCCCATCTCATACCTATTGTCTCCCTTTCCTTCTGATCCTCACTGCCATATATTTGTATTTTCACAGACCGCATTTTGTATTTTGGCTTCTACTCTACCCAGAAGAGCACACAAAACACCACCAGCCTCTCCCTCTGCCTGAAGAAGGGTGTTTGTGTCCAAAAGCTTGCAAAGAACAATTTTTCTAACTATTTAGTTGGTCTAATAAAAGATATCACATCCTCCCAAAGAACCTTATCTGCCCATGTCCTTAAATCAACATGGCTACAAGCAACAACACAAAATACAATATGGATTTAGAATGATATTAACTTAATTATTCATTGTTAAATAATGGACTCCTTGGATAAGGATAATGCAGTGGACTTAATCAATCTAGATCTAAGCAAAGCTTTTAATACTGGGAAATCATTTTGGAAATTATTGCTCAAAACAAGGAGGTTAGGGATTGATTCTATTATCCTGAGGTGGATTAGTCTCAAAAGGGAGACCATAGTTGTTTATGCTGAAAGGGAAATTATCTGACTGTAGGGCAGTTATTAGCAGTGTTCCTCAAAGATCAGTCTTAGAACATGTCCTGTTAATAATTTTTGTAAGTGGCATTGGTACTGGAATTAGAAGTGTCCTCATGTCCTTCTGAGGTTTGTGGGCAACACTAAGCTGAGGGAAGGGTGGGGAGAGGTGCATTGCCTGTGCCAATTATTGTACAGGAAGTTTTAGACAATTTTGTGGAATTGGTGTGATGTTGAACAATATGAAGTGCAAAGTCATACACTGAGAGACAGGAATTTCACATAGGGGCACACAAAACAGAATCATCAGAATAACTCAGATCTGGGTGTATTGGTTTGTCATAGGATGACCATGAGCCACTAGTGCAACAGAGTTGTGGAAAACACCAATGCAATCCTTGGACGTATTAGGCAGGATATAAGTAATAGCGATAAGGAGAGACTAGTAACATTGTAGGATGAAGTGGTAAGACCACAGTTAGTATATTGTGTGTGATTCTGATTACCTGGGTTCAAGGAAGATTAAGTTAACCTGGAAAGAGTTGAAAGAACTGGAATGAATTAAAAAAAAAACAACTTTCCTATGAAAACAGATTAAAGGAGCATGACTTGTTTAGCTTACCAAAATGGAAATTGACAGGAGATATGATCACTCTATACAAGTACCTGGAGCAGATATTACAGAAAGCAATGAGCTTTTTCAGCTGAAAATCAACACCAGTGCAAGGTCAAACACTTGCAAACTAGCTATTCATAAAATTTAGATTCAAAAGCAGACGAACATTTTTGTGATGTTTTGGAATGGTCTTCCAAGCAAAGGGGTGGAGGCAAAGAACGTGAAGTACTATAAGACTGATTTGGGGAAGTTTATAGAAGGGAGACACACCAGTAAGTGTGTGATGTAGAATCATGTAACTGCACTCCCCAGGTCAGGGTAAAAAGCTACTTCTGTAATGTGGAAGATACCTGGTAATCTCATGCCTCTGGACTTTGCTACTTGCCATTTGGGGCTAGGAAGGACCCTCCTCCTGCTCTCCGGTCCCCATTGATGCTGCTGGCTTCTGGGGAGAAGGAAGTACCTTCCTCTAAGGCTTTAAGACACTGACCATAGCTAAGGATGTGAGTTCTTGACTTAAGTGAATTAATGAGTCCACTGATACTAGAAACCCAGAAACTCACGGCTAGAGAATCTTGCTGTTCTGCTCAGAGTACTGACAATTGCCAGATTTGAGGCTAGAAAGAAAATTTCCCCTTAGAACAGATGGAAACAGACTGGAGGGGCTTATCAGTGCCCTTATCTTTCCAATTTTTACCTGTGGCCAGTCATAAGGTATTCTTGGTATTTCAGATTTTGTTTCTTATAGTTGGTAAGAGTCTAAAGCATCAATTCTGAGGATTCCTTTGGTTAATGATCACTCGTGAATGTAGGGGACTGGACATAATGAATCAGGAGGGTACTTTCAGTGTAATGTTCCTAAATGGTTTGCAGCCTCTGACAGTTTTCCCTGATTGCAAGATTTGACCAGTATTCTTTCTAACCCTGCATAAGCATGTTAAATATCACTGATCCATTGAAAGTCAATTAGTTGAATAACTACAAGCAAAGATAATTTATTATGATAGTCATTCTATTAACATGTTTTAATAGCTTGTGGGACTACATAAAAAGCTTTACTAATACCTAGATATATTATATCAAGTGCGTTCCCCTTAGCCATCAAATTACTTACTCTGTTAAAGGTATAGTGGAGCTGCAGAATATCTTTCAGTGGCATTGTAAGAAGAGTATATACATAGACATATATATAGGTTGGTTTAGTAATAATGAATCCTTCAGCTGTGTAACGGACTGGATTAAATGAACCTTGAGATCTCATCCAACTTAGTGACTCTATGGGTACGTCCACACATGCAAGCACGTGTGCTTGCAGCAGCTCAAATAGAAGCAGTGCAAATTTGAGCTGCAGCTTTTTGCTTCAGCTAGAGCCTGGGGCCAGTACCTGTGCTGTCCCCAGCAGTATAAAAAGCCACCCTGGCAAGTAGCTCAGGGCTACTAGCTCTCAGGAGCTTCTGGGGCCCAGCCAATTGGTACCTGGGGACACTACCCCTTGTGCCAGCTAGACTGCTGAAGAAGCCCTGAGAGTTCCCTGCACCCTCTACTGACTGCAGCAGTCGGGCAGTGGGGGCTGCTGCCTGGCTGTGACCTGCTGTGCACCTGCCAGACTCGGATGGGGACTGAACAGCCAGTAGAGGCATCTGTTCCTCTGGGCCAGCTGCCAGTGGACTGTGGTTGCAGGGTTGGCCTTTGTGCAGCACTACTGTCTTGTGTGCTCCTGCCCAGCCATCTCAGCAGCTATCACCCGGAAGATGTTCCAGATGTGGTGGCCTGCTTTGAACTGTCAAAGCATGTCCTCCTGGCCCCATTTGTCCAGGCGGTCAGCTATAGCCAGATGGGTCCAAGGTGCCAACTCTGAGCAAGCAGGGTCCTGCCACTGGCCTCCCTAGCAGGAATTCTGGTGTTCCCTATTGGAAAATAGTAGTAGTAGTAGTGTTGCGGGAATATTTGAAAGCTCGTGGCGCACAGGCCAAGTCCCGGAGGCCTGGAAAAGGGCCAACGTGGTCCCCATTTTCAAAAAGGGGAGGAAGGAGGACCTAGGCAACTACAGACCTGTCAGTCTCACCTCCATCCTTGGCAAAGTCTTTGAAAAAATTATCAAAGCTCACATTTGTGAGAGCCCGGCAGGACACATTATACTGAGGGGAAATCAGCACAGGTTCATGGCAGGCAGATCGTGCCTGACCAATCTAGTTTCTTTTTATGACCAGGTTACGAAACGCCTGGACACAGGAGGAGGGGTGGATGTCGTATACTTAGACTTCAGGAAGGCCTTCAATACGGTATCCCACCCCATACCGGTGAACAAGTTAAGAGGCTGTGACTTGGATGACTACACAGTCCGGTGGGTGGCGAATTGGCTGGAGGGTCGCACCCAGAGAGTCGTGGTGGATGGGTCAGTTTCGACCTGGAAGGGTGTGGACAGTGGGGTCCCGCAGGGCTCGGTCCTTGGACCAATACTCTTTAATGTATTCATCAGTGACTTGGATGAGGGAGTGAAATGTACTCTGTCCAAGTTTGCAGATGACACAAAGCTATGGGGAGATGTGGACACGCCGGAGGGCAGGGAACAGCTGCAAGCAGACCTGGACAGGTTGGACAAGTGGGCAGAAAACAAGAGAATGCAGTTCAACAAGGAGAAATGCGAAGTGCTGCACC
This sequence comes from Alligator mississippiensis, assembly GCF_030867095.1. Lineage (NCBI taxonomy): Eukaryota > Metazoa > Chordata > Crocodylia > Alligatoridae > Alligator > Alligator mississippiensis. The sequence continues at coordinate 72,811,540 of NC_081827.1, forward strand.
TAGGGAGGAAGAATGTCCAGCACACCTACAGCCTAGGGAATGACCTGCTGGGTGGCACGGAAGTGGAAAGGGATCTTGGAGTCCTAGTGGACTCTAAGATGAACATGAGTCGGCAGTGTGACGAAGCCATCAAAAAAGCCAATGGCACTTTATCGTGCATCAGCAGATGCATGATGAGTAGGTCCAAGGAGGTGATACTTCCCCTCTATCGGGCGCTGGTCAGACCGCAGTTGGAGTACTGCGTGCAATTTTGGGCACCGCAATTCAAGAGGGATGCAGATAACCTGGAGAGGGTCCAGAGAAGGGCCACTCGTATGGTTAAGGGCTTGCAGGCCAAGCCCTACGAGGAGAGACTAGAGAAACTGGATCTTTTCAGCCTCCGCAAGAGAAGGTTGAGAGGCGACCTTGTGGCTGCCTATAAGTTCATCACGGGGGCACAGAAGGGAATTGGTGAGTATTTATTCACCAAGGCACCCCCGGGGGTTACAAGAAATAATGGCCACAAGCTAGCAGAGAGCAGATTTAGATTGGACATTAGGAAGAACTTCTTCACAGTTCGAGTGGCCAAGGTCTGGAACGGGCTCCCAAGGGAGGTGGTGCTCTCCCCTATCCTGGGGGTCTTCAAGAGGAGGTTAGATGAGCATCTAGCTGGGGTCATCTAGACCCAGCACTCTTTCCTGCTTATGCAGGGGGTCAGACTCGATGATCTATTGAGGTCCCTTCCGACCCTAACATCTATGAATCTATGAATCTATGAAAACTGAAAAATCCCTGATAAAAAAATCTTGAAGTCACTCTGTAAAATACCCCCAAATCCATGTTCCTCCACAAGGAAAACAAAAGACCACTATAAAGACAGAGAGCAAGACAGAGACAGTGATCAGTTAGACAATGTTTTATTGATATATCTTACAGTGTTAAAGCAAGTCTTTTATCTTAATAATAAAGTGAACTCTAAACACATGTTTCATGAATTCATGAATACATGTTTTGCTGCTCTCCCACAGGGTGATGGCTCCAACACAAGGGGTTTCCCCCCCCAACACAGGGCTCAGCCCTCTCACAAGGGGTACAGCCCTCCAATGGGTTCTACCCTCACACAAGGAGTACAGGCCCCCAACAGGGGATTCAGCCCCCACACAAGGGTTATGCCTCCCCAACAGGGGATTTGGCCCCCCAACAGGGGGATTCCACCCCACAACAAGGGGTTTGATCACCACAGAAGGGGTTTGGCTCCTCAACAGGGGATTCAGCTCTCACACAAGGGCTACGGCCCCCCAGAAGGGGCCAAATGGCCCCCACAGGGGCTACTACCCCCCCACGGTCCACATGCCCCACCCCAGCCTCCCAATTGCTACCCCATGTGGCCCATCTCCCACCAGCTGCTGCAGCCCCCCAATGGCTGCCTCACCAGCCCCATCCCCCACTCCCCCAGGCTCCCCAATGGCTGCCCTACCCAGCCTCACCCCCAACTTGCACCGTGGCAGGGGCTGGGGTCTTGGAGGGGGCTGGCAGGGGGAGGGGCCAGCCATGGAAGAGTTTGGGGGCCTTGGGGGGGGCTGGTGGGGGGAGGGGCCAGCCAGGGCAGGGGTCAGGGGCCTCAGGGGGGCTGGCAGGGGGAGGGGCTGGCAGCAGCAGGGGGAGGGGGCTTGGGGGGGATGGTGGGGGTAGAGGCCAGCTAGAGCAGGGGTTGGGGGCTTGGGGGGGGCTGGTGGGGAGAGGGGCCAGCCAGGGCTGGGGGAGGGGGGCTAGGGGAGTGGGCAGGGCCATCGGGGTCCCCCTGATTGGCTGTTGGGGCAGGGGTGGGAAATTCAAACCCCGGGCTTTAAAAGCCACGGGGTGACGTAGTTCTCAGCACTCGGGAACCAGCAGCGGGAAGGAGAGGATCCAGGCACACGTGTCCCGCACGCACGTGTGCCCCCTTAACTAACTAACTTACTGACCCGAGGTGGAGGAGGAAGCAGCAGCAGCAGCAACAGAGGGAACAGCAGCGGGGGCAGCAACAGCTGATCCCCTGAAGGTAAGTGGGGCAGAGGGACCCAGCACAGCTGAGCTGGATCCAGAGGGGAAGCCCCCTGGGTCCCATATAGCTGAACCGGTAGGGAGCCGCGCTCCCGAGCCGCGCAGCGCGAACAGAGCGCGCAAACAGGAGCGCTCTGTGAGAGAGCGCCGGCGTTTGCGCAGGCGTTTGCGCCGGCGGGCGGGCAGGAAGGGGCAGGAGAGAGGCTTCTGTACGGGTAGGGCGTAGACACCAGACAGATCCACAAACAGCAGCTTAGAATGGTGTTGACAAGGTGTGCTGCTAGGGCCTCTACCCAGGGGGCCAAGCCTACCCAGGGCTGGTCTGAGGCCTCCACTCAGACCGAGCCCATGGGGGAGCTGATGTCCCCCTACCTCCTGGCCTGTGGGGGATCCCCAGCAGGGCCGGGGTGGGGGGCAGAGATTGGGGGCCCCCGCACCTGTCCGGCAGGAGCCCGTCTTAGGGCTTTGGAGGCGCAGGTGAGGGAGCTCCGGGAGGAGGTTAGCAGGCTGAGGGGTATCAGGGAGGCGGAGGATGAAATTGACAGCTATTTCTTTTCCCTGCAGCACCAGGCACCTAAGGAAGAAGCAGCCCGGGTAATGCCCTCCACACCAGAGTGGCAGACGGTCACATCCAGGACCGGAGCTGCTCGCAGCGAACAGGTACCAGTTCCTCCAGTCCAACTGGAGAACAGGTACGAGGCCCTGGCGACCCTGCAGGAGACGGAAGGGGAGGAGGACACCCTTGGGCAGGAAACAACACCACATTCTACACGCTTCAAACAGGTCAAGAGAGCCAAGCGGACCCAGAGGAGGAAGCAACGAGTGCTCATCATAGGCGACTCCATCCTGAGAGGTACGGAAGGGCCCATCTGTCGCCAGGACCGCTCAACACGAGAGGTCTACTGCCCACCCGGAGCAAAGATTCGGGATGTGACGGAAGTAATCCAGGCCAGGATCAAGCCCACCGATTACTACCCCATGGTCCTAGTCCGTGTGGGTACTAATGATGCGGCCAGGAGAACCCCCGATCACCTGATGGCAGACTACAGTGCTCTGGGCGGTGTGCTGAGGGAGTTTGGTGCACAGGTGGTTTTCTCTTCCATCCTACCAGTGACCGGACGTGGAAGACGGCATGAGAACTGCATCAGAGAGACCAACTGGTGGCTTCGGCAGTGGTGTCTCGAGGCAGGCTTTGGCTTCCTGGACAACAACCCGCACATTACGACGAGGGACATGCTCAGTTGGGATGGGCTTCACCTATCCCCCAAAGGTAAGCGTGTGTTTTCTTCTAGGTTGGCGGATCTCCTCCGGCGGGCTTTAAACTAGGCTCGTCGGGGGGAGGGGAAGATGAGGGAGGGGGAAGCTGTGGACCACCAAACCATGTGGCACCCACAAGGACAGCCCAGCCTGAAGAAGGAGAACATTGGGAACCTGCAAGCCATGGGGCGGCCAGCACTACAGCACAGGTAACCAACGAGAAGGTAAGAAAGAAGGGGCCCCTTGGGACTCGGAGCGGGGGGGCAGCAAAGGCACCAGTCGCAGGGCTCAAGTGCCTATATACTAATGCTAGGAGCATGGGGAACAAGCAGGATGAACTAGCGCTCCTGCTTGCACTAAACACCTATGCCTTAGTAGGGCTAATGGAAACCTGGTGGGATTCGTTCCACGACTGGGCAGTACATATTGAGGGTTACAGATTGTACAGAAAGGACAGGGTGGGGAAAAAAGGGGGGGGGTTGCGCTCTATGTCAATGAGCAATATACATCAACCCTCATCAAGACGGAATCGAAGGATGAGGAAGTAGAAGGATTGTGGGTTAGGCTACATGGGGGACAAGGAGAAAGGGATTTGGTGGTAGGGTTCTGCTACAGACCCCCACACCAAGGGGAAGAAATAGACTCGGGACTCCTGAGGCAGCTCTCGGAGACCATAAAAGCTAAAGAGGCGGTAGTCATGGGGGACCTAAACTACCCAGACATCTGCTGGGAGACGCAGACGGCAAAGTCCCACCGTTCACGCAGGTTTCTAACCTGTGTACAGGACCTCCACCTGACACAGGAGGTACACGGTCCCACTAGGGGGAATGTCATACTGGATCTGGTATTGGCAACAGGGGATGACATGGTAGGGGACCTACAGATCGGTAGCCATCTGGGGGACAGTGATCACCTAATAATAGAATTCACCATAAGACGTCGAGTGGGTAAGGTAACTAGTAGGGTGAAAGTGCTAGACTTTAGGAAAGCTGATTTCAATGAACTCAGGCGATTAGTCAAGGACACACTGCAGAGTAGGAGTTTTGAAGTGATGGGAGCCCAAGAAGGGTGGCTGTGCCTTAAGGAAACGATCGTTCGGGCACAAAGCGAGATGATCCCGATGTGAGGAAAAAGAGGGAAAGGGGCCAGGAGGCTTCCTTGACTGACAAGAGAAATCCAGGCAGCCTAAGGGCCAAAATGGGAGCACATAAAAAGTGGAAACAGGGAGAGATCACCAAAGACGAATATACCTCCTCTGCTCGCGCTTGTAGGGAGACAATTAGACGGGCCAAAGCTACCATGGAGCTGAGGATGGCATCCCAAGTAAAGGACAACAAGAAATTGTTTTTTAGATATATAGGGAGTAAAAGGAAGGCCCAGGGAGGAATAGGACCCCTGCTAAATGGGCAGAAGCAATTGGTGACGGACAGGGGGGACAAGGCTGAACTCCTCAATGAGTTCTTTGCCTCAGTGTTCCTAAGCGAGGGGCATGACAAGTCTGTCACTGGGGTTGTAGAGAGGCAGCAGCAAGGCGCCAGACTACTATGCGTAGACCCTGAGATGGTGCAGAGTTACTTGGAAGAACTGGATGCCATTAAGTCGGCAGGCCTGGATGAGCTCCATCCGAGGGTGCTGAAGGCACTGGCCGACATCATTGAAGAGCCACTGGCGGGAATATTTGAACGCTCGTGGCGCACGAGCAAAGTCCCGGAGTACTGGAAAAGGGCCAATGTGGTTCCCATCTTCAAGAAGGGGAGGAAGGAGGACCCGGGCAACTATAGGCCAGTCAGTCTCACCTCCATCCTTGGCAAAATCTTTGAAAAAATCATCAAGGCTCACATTTGCGAGAGCCCGGCAGGACAAATTATACTGAGGGGAAATCAGCATGGGTTCATAGCAGGCAGATCATGCCTGACTAATCTAGTCTCTTTTTATGACCAGGTTATGAAATGCCTGGACACAGGAGGAGGGGTGGATGTCGTATACTTAGACTTCAGGAAGGCCTTCGATACGGTATCCCACCCCATACTGGTGAACAAGTTAAGAGGCTGTGACTTGGATGACTACACAGTCCGGTGGGTGGCAAATTGGCTGGAGGGTCACACCCAGAGAGTCGTGGTGGATGGGTCGGTTTCGACCTGGAAGGGTGTGGGCAGTGGGGTCCCGCAGGGCTCGGTCCTTGGACCAATACTCTTTAATGTCTTCATCAACTACTTGGACGAGGGAGTGAAATGTACTCTGTCCAAGTTTGCAGATGACACAAAGCTATGGGGAGAAGTGGACACGCCGGAAGGCAGGGAACAGCTGCAAGCAGACCTGGACAGGTTGGACAAGTGGGCAGAAAACAAGAGAATGCAGTTCAACAAGGAGAAATGCAAAGTGCTGCACCTAGGGAGGAAAAATGTCCAGCACACCTACAGCCTAGGGAATGACCTGCTGGGTGGCACAGAAGTGGAAAGGGATCTTGGAGTCGTAGTGAACTCCAAGATGAACATGAGTCGTCAGTGTGACGAAGCCATCAGAAAAGGCAATGGCACTTTATCGTGCATCAGCAGATGCATGACGAATAGATCCAAGGAGGTGATACTTCCCCTTTATCAGGCACTGGTCAGACCTCAGTTGGAATACTGCGTGCAATTCTAGGCGCCGCAATTCAAGAGGGATGCGGATAACCTGGAGAGGGTCCAGAGAAGGGCCACTCGTATGGTTAAGGGCTTGCAGGCCAAGCCCTACGAGGAGAGACTAGAGAAACTGGACCTTTTCAGCCTCCTCAAGAGAAGGTTGAGAGGCAACCTTGTGGCTGCCTATAAGTTCATCACGGGGGCACAGAAGGGAATTGGTGAGTATTTATTCACCAAGGCGCCCCCAGGGGTTACAAGAAATAATGGCCACAAGCTAGCAGAGAGCAGATTTAGATTGGACATTAGGAAGAACTTCTTCACAGTTCGAGTGGCCAGGGTCTGGAACGGGCTCCCAAGGGAGGTGGTGCTCTCCCCTACCCTGGGGGTCTTCAAGAGGAGGTTAGATGAGCATCTAGCTGGGGTCATCTAGACCCAGCACTCTTTCCTGCCTATGCAGGGGGTCGGACTCGATGATCTATTGAGGTCCCTTCCGACCCTAGCATCTATGAATCTATGAATCATGCTCCCCTTCCCCCTCCTCCAGCCCCCCAACCCCTTACTCACTGGCACCGGAGCCCTGGTGCTGAAACATGCAGCCTGGCTGGCCATGTGTTTCAGCACCAGGGTGAGGGGCCAACCATAGAGACACTCTGGCAGCCAGAGTGTCTCCATGGAGGACCCAGCCTCCGGTTGCTTTGCTCTTTTAAACTTCACTTTTTTTAGACCTCTGGATATCTGGGGGTCTCAATTTTTTCAGGTTATGGAGAACCCTGCAAGTTTGCAGAACGCTGCAAGTTTGCCGCACAAGGAACATTTCTGCGTTCCCGCATGTGCCTCTTGCCTCGCCTCGAAGTGGTTTGAGGTGGGGCAAGAGGTACGTGCGTCTTTGTCTGGACGCGCCCTATGAAAGCATGTTTCTTCCATGGCACCTCCAACAAAAAAGTTTGTGTCTATAAGTTTGAGCTTGTTGTCAACATAACAAGGAGACACAACAACCTGCACTTTATCCATTACAAAATCCTTGCACCTACTAAGTTGTGGAGTGCTGTGGTGTTGCTAGAAACAAGGACCAGAGAAATACTTGCTTCTGACAGACACAAAGGCCACATCCACGCAAGCTTAGACATTTGGTTCCTTGGGAACATCTAGCAGCAGGACACCTTGTGCTGTCACTAGTTGTCGACTAGGAACACCTGTGCCACATGCCCTCTGGCGTGCAGTCTGTTACACTGAGTGGGATAGGGGAGGCTGGTGACAGCACTGGGCTGGCCCCAGCAGCTTTACCTGGGGTCCTTGGAGGCCTCCTTGGGTTGTAGCAGCAGTGATCCTGTCTCTTGAAGCCTGGCCGGCAGCTGGAGCCTGGCTCAGGCCAGCCAATCTTCAGTTTTGAGCTCTCACGCTACCCCCATGTGTGCCGCTCCACTTTTTTTTGCATGGGTTTTTTTGACTCCCAGATATCTATGGGTCCAGGAGTAAAAAAAACCCCACCTCACGCTGCTTCCTTGCAGCGTGGCAAACAGCTGAAAGTGTGGTATGTGTCACCACAGATGTGTCTTCATCACCATATACTATACAGCTGCGCTCGTCTGGACGTGGCCAAAGGTTTTAATAAAGATAACCTATGAATTCTACACCAAACACACCCTGGTCTATGATAGGAACTGGTTAAATCAGAACAGTGCATTGCGTAACCTAACTCTATAGAGTGGAAACCATAAAATGACCACCTTTTCTTATAATTTAATGACTAGTAAATATGGTTATTATAATATACAACTAAGAGCTCAAAGTCATAGAGGCTTTACTCTGAGAGCCTGTGTAGTTTGTTTAGGTTTATTGCTAGCTCAAACGGTCCTTTGTTTTCACCCCGTTCTTTATTTCCTGGGTATACTCGCCTCTCAGGAACACCAGAACATAAATCAGGCCTCAATAACATAACTCATCATAGTCCATACAGGATATACTCACAGTTCTGAGTCTCCTCTAGCCCCAATAAGGTGCTTCCAGCTCACTGCTGCTTCCTCCACACTGCAGAATTCACTGCAGTTTCTTCTAACAAAAACATTGCAGGCCCTGCAGTAGAAGCATTCTCCCCCAAATTAGTTGCATTTAAGCATTAGCTTTGTTGTTCTGCCTCCATTTTTCCTTAACTATTTTGTCACAAATTTATAGCATTTGTTTGACAGTAAACTTTGCAACTTCATGTAATAGCCTAAAGGTTGCTTTTAGCACGTCTATTCATTCTCTGCATTTTTTTTCTTTTGCTATATTTTATTTGACATGTTATAATATTTATGAACTGGCACACTGTTGATATTTACTTTAATCTTGTTTATTTTTGTTTTACTTTAATTTTTGGAAAGAGATGGTGTGGTCAAGCCTTGGCATGCCTGTGGCAATATCTTTAGAACAATCCATCACCTCTTAGCTGCTTTTCAGGCAGAAGGTAATAGATTTGAATGTCATATCAAATAATTTAGTCAATGCATTTATATACTTTATCTTTTCAATTATTCAACAAACAGCCTGTCAAACATTGAAATACAGTCAATCTATGGAATACAATTTGAGTTTAGCCATGGGTAGACATGTGGTATCTTTCTAGCTCCTTGACAGGATAAACAGTGAACAAGAATTTGTCACTATTCAGAAATCTGCTACCTAGCCTGAATCTGTAGAAACACACCTTTTTAACTCTGGAGGTCCCCAGTCTGGTGATAAATATGGAGGTTATTACATATGCACTTTTGATACAGATGCTTTCAAGTGCAAAGAGTCAAAATTCAGTAATTATTCACACATTTCTGTGACATCTACTTTCAGTGTATGATTTTGTGACTAAAACTCAGCATTTCAAATATTTCTGGAACTTATTTTTGTATTAAGTGAAGTTCATTTACAATTTTTGAATTAAAAATACAGTAAATATTTGCCCAGTTTTCTGCATTCTACTCTGGGGCCTAATAAAATTTCTCATTATGCAATCAACATATGGATAAATAGGACTCCTAATGATAAAAACTCATGATTTCTCCTTGGATTAAAGTACCATCTGCTTAAAAGTATGTATTTTTCATTTGTTCTGCATTTTTTTTCTTAAAACTATTACTAAATAGTACATTTTTAGTACAGCAATGTGCAGTAAACAACACTGTGATACTACTGTATACCTTTTCAGTTTTTCTTTCCATCATTTTAGTGTGAGTTTAATACTCCTGAAACATGACAGCTTGACAGCTCTAGATAATGAAATTCTTTATTTGAAAAAGAGAGAAAATACTGGCAGCTATAATACCATTCCCAACTACCTAATCTGGAGGTAACATAGAATCACAGAAATATCAGGTGGAAGGGTCATCAAGAAACCATTGAGTAAAACTGCCTTTTCAAGGCAGGAGCCTTCCTGTCCAAACAATTCCAAAAAAGCAGTTGTCTCATTAGCACTTAAAAACAGTGTCCATTGGTGGAGATTGCACAATGTCTCTAGGTAATCTCTTCCAGTACTTAAGTAGCCTTACAAGTAGAAAGTTTTGTAATACCTAATTCTGTTTCCCATGTTGAAACATATTCCTATTACATTTTGCTGTATCTCACATGGGCCTAGCTCATTTATTATCCTCTTTGTAACAATATTTTTTTCTTTTGAAGATTGTTATGAGATCTCTCCTCAATTCTCTCTTTTCTAGGCTAAATGATCCCAATTATTCAAACTTTTCTTCACCTATTTTGTGCTCTAGACTTCTCTAATTTGGATTATTCTCCTTTGGGTTGAGTGCCTTTCAATTTGTCCACATCTTGAAGTGCTGTGCCCAAAACTAGTCACAGTTCTCCAAGAAAGCCTTGCCAGTACTTCCTGTGATTTGCAAGTGACACATACCAGGCTGCTATTATATTTTTCGTAGTAATATTACACTGTTGAGTCACATTCAGCCTTGAAAATAGTAACCCCCAGGTACTATTCTACAGTACAGCAGCCTAGTCAATCGTTTTGCATTTTCTGTATGTGCATTTACTTGTTTCTTCTCAAGTGTAATCCTTTGTCCTTGTCTTCATCAAGCTGCCTCCTATTTCATTCAGAACTCTTATTTAGTTTATCAAGGTTATTATTAATCCTCACCCTGTCTTCTCAAGTTTCTGCTACTCCCCACTACTTGGTGTCAAACACAGATTTAATAAATCTGTACTCAATTCCACTTTCCAAGTCCTTAATTAAAAGATTAGACAGTAGAGGATGCAGGATAGATCCCTGGGGAACCTCAGTTAATATTTAATCCTAGTTTGAGGCCAATGACTTTTTTTGAGAATGGATAATTATCCAACCTATTATACACCCACCTTCTAGGAGTTTCATCTAGATTGTATTTCCTCAGTTTATTTATGCTAATCTCATAGGAGATGGTATCAAAAGCATTACTAAATTAAAATTATAGTACATTTTTATGTCCCTTTCCTTTAACCCGTCATCCTATTATATAATGAGATTAGGATCACAAGGCAGGAATGATTTGGTCTTGGCAGCTACTTGTTGGCTGTTACTTATCAGCTTGTTATCCTCTAGGTAAAGACTATATTTCATCCAGCCCACTGTGCCATTCCATTTGGCTAAATGAGCTACTGGAAATTGGGGCAAAGCCAGGGAGGGGTGTCACCTGTCAAAGAATCTAGCATCCAGGGGCCTTGCTAGACATGATGCTTGGTGGTGAAGGCGAGCAAAGGCTATGTTGACACAATTTATTTTGCTTGCAGAGGCTACATCCACTGTTGCCCCTGGACTTCCGCTGCTGCCATCAGACCCCTGCTGCCACCAGGGATCCACCACAGTTGTAGCTTCTGGCCCCATAGCTGCAATGGGGCCAGAAAGAACCACGAAGAGACCCATGGAAGAGACCCACGATCCAGTTCGGACCTGGGGCCCAGGGTAGGTTTGACACCCCTGCTTTAGGTGCTTGCAGATCCACTATCTTACATCTTTCCAAGCATCGAAGTGATACTGGATTCTCCTTTTCCCTTTTTAAAAGATGAGCACTGTTTTCCATTTTTTAGTATTCCAAGACCTCACTGGAACTCCACAAGTTCCCAAATACTATAGCCATTGGTTAAGTCTTACTTTCTTTGCCTACTCCAGGGGTGAGACAAGAGAGGATAATTATTCTTTATGCCATGTCACAGGTCAATCTTTTTGCTGTGACTATGAGTTTGATGGCAAAAAGTTTAGTAACACCCAGTTAAGGTTGTCTGCTGGTAAATTAAGTCCTTCTGAAACATCTAGGTCAGCAAAACTTAAAAAAAAAAGACCCAGGAATTATACATTGAGGATTCAGTAGCAGGTAGGATCAGAAAAGAAGGGTCCAAGCTAGAGTCACAAGTCAGGGGATCAGGACCAGGCAGATCAGGAGAGTGAGGTTGGTAAGGGACTGATACAAGGTCACTGAGATACAGCTACTAGCCAAAGGGATCAGAAGCAGGTAGCAGCTGCAAGGGTATGGAACATGGGTGATCACTGAATGTAACCTTGGAGCCAACAGTCAGAAGAAAGGGATCTGGAGGTTGGAGCAGCCAGAGGCAGTAGTCCTGTTGAGTAGCCTGAGGAATACTGAGAGGTCAGATTCTTAAATTCAGGCAGTCAAATCCACACAGATAACTGAGGCCAGATGGGGTATGTAATGATCATTGGGTTCAATAAATACAGACACACAATGAATAAGAACTAAACAATAAACTTTAATTGTGCATTTAATTGTGGATCAGCAGACTTCAACAGACTCTTATTCTCTCAGTAATCTGAGGGACCAACTCCAAATTTTAAATTTCTGCAGTAAGGGAGCATCTCTAAATTATGAATTCTATCACTACAGGGCAGTTGGGCCACTGGCTGTCAGGCCCACTTCAGTTAGCAGACCAACTTTAGCTGCCAGCTGGCCCTGATGCCCCCTCCCACTACCCACCCAAACTTGATGATATGCATTCTTAATAATACCCCAGAGAATTATGTGCAGAAAAAATCAAAATGATGTGCTAAATCCTGGGGGCTATACATGGTGGCAAGGAGCTGGCCCAGTCTGGCCTACTGGTGTGTGCCTTTGGAACAGACTGGGCTGGCTACATGACAGCATGTGGGTCTTGTGGCATGGCAGGCAGCAGCCATGCATGCCATCGGGCTGGGTGGGCTCTGTGCCTCCACGTGGGGCTTCCAGCACTCCAGTTGGAAGCTGCATGTGGAGGCATGGGATCGCATGCCATCGGGCTGGACAGGCTCTGTGTTTCCACGTGTGGCTTTCCACTGTGTGCCCACCTCCACTCTAATAGGTACTCTCGCGCAGCCTTCACCCGGGCCGAAGATCTTGTCTGCCCTGGGCTCACGGGTAGACCCCACAGGCTACCCCTGCTGACGTCAAGAGGACCCCTTAACATTCCTGCCATGACTTGAGATGGAATTTCAGTGGGGGGTCCCCCCTTGGGGCAGCCTCCAGGGCCGTCACGTTTCCTGGCGGGCACTCTCGGGGCTCCGTCTTCCTCTACATCCCGGCCACTCGCCACCTTAAGCTCTCCCTCTTCTGGCTTCCACGGTGTCCTCGGCCTCCCACTCTCTTGCTCCCGACTTGTCGGCCGTCTGTAAAGATCTTCGGGCTCGATGTACAGCCTACTGGGGTCGCCAGCCCGGCCTTTCCACCTCGGCCCCTACTATCCTAACCTAGCCACCCTGTGACAGTGTGTGCCTATCCCACCACCAGGTTCTCTAAACTAATTTGACCCGGGGGCCCGCGAGGGGACCCCTGGTCTCTGGACCGTGTGTTTTTTTTCCTTCTCCGGGTTCGGGCCCCACTGCCCAGGTAGCTCCCGCGCTGGGGTTGCTGGATCTCTTTCGCCTCTCCAGGCCACTGGGGCCACGAGGTAGGTTGTCCATCCCTGCTTCGGGACTCAGCCCGTTTGCTAATTCCGCCCCCAATGGGGACCCGTTGGTCCTGCCCCGGTGTTACCTCACCTAAGATCCCTCTGTGGGTGCTGCTGCCATCTCAACAGCGGGGTTGGCTGTTACTCTCCCCGCCGATGTGGCACCAGATTTCCTCCCTGGCTCCGCTGTCAGTCACCCTGCCAGCTTCTCCTTCAGCTCTGCTGCCAGTGATACAGCAGGCTCCTTCACTGGCTCTGCTGCCAGTCACCCAGCCAGCTCCTCCTCCGGCTCTGCTGCCGGTAATGCAGCCGGTTCCCTCACCGGCTCTGCTGACAGCCTCTGAGCCGGCTTCTCCCCCAGCACTGCTGCTGGTAGCGTGGTCAGCTCTCCCAGGGCCTGCTCTGGCCCCGCCCCTTGACTTCCTTACAGCCGAGTGTGGCAGCGGCTGATCCCCTCTGCACAAGGGCTCGCTCCTCCTGTCTCCTCCCATCAGCCACCCTGCTGCCTCATCGGGGCTGCTTTTTATCCCTTCCGGGCAGTGTTCTCTGCCCCCGCTGCTCTGCCACAGCCGAATAAATGCCCGGCTGACCACCTGTGCTGGCGCTTTCGGCGTGCGTGCCTCCTCCTGCTCTTCCAGCTCTATGGGAGGTAAGTTTAGACTCTTTGCTGCCCCGGGGTTCTTTTGTCGCCCCAGCTCCCCTGGGACACACTGGAATGCTGGAAGCCCCACATGGAGGCATGCAGCTGGTCCAGCCTGATGGCGTGAAGACCAGGAGCCATGCACCATTGGGCTGACTCAATGCCTCCATGTGGGACTTCCCACTGGAGTGTGGAAGCCCCACGTGGAGGCATGGAGCCAGCTGCCCCAGGCCCATGGTATGCAGCTCCTACCTGCAGTGCTGCAAGCCCCATGTGCTGGCATGGAGCCAGCCTAGTGTGAGTTGAAGGCATGCCAGTGGACCAGCTGGGCTAGCTCCATGGCACCAGGTACCACCTGTGGGACTCAGCAGGAGCTCTGCACTGCCAGGGACTCTGCCTGCCACAGCCATGAGCACCCCAAAATCTCACTGCCCACTGCCACCACCACTGGCAGCAGAGGCTGTGCACCATGTGGAGGGCATGTGGCAAGGGAGCCCCACACCCACCCACAAGCCCTATACTCACCCACACACCCCCTCACACACACCCACCCACAAACCCCACCCCGCTACACATCTATGCCCTCCCTCCCACATGCAGGAGCTCCCTTCCCCACTCACTGGCTGTCCAGTTGCACATCACATTGCTCCATGCCTCCACATGATGCTCCCAGCTAGAGTGCTGGGAGCCTTACAGAAGTGGATGCACAGAGCCCACCTGGGTTAAATTATGCATAATTATTCAATTATGCATGGTCATATGTTTTAAGCACAAAATTGTGCAGGTGCATAATTGCATAATTCCCCAGGGTATACTTACACCTCACCCCTTCCTCAGCTGTGCATCCTTGGTGTATGCTTCCAGGAAACCTCTTATTAGTCCTTCACAAAGAGCAGCAGATCTTCCTAGATGATGGTTCTAATGCAGGCCAGAGAGAGCAAATGTGTTTCAGATACCAACCAAAAAAACAGAAGACTCCCCAGATCCTGTGGGAGGTTCTGAGCTTCTTTCCCTGTTCCAACAGAGAGATACAGCACCCAGATCCTAACTCACCAGTGGAACAGGAGAAGGGGGACCAGGCACTGGCTCTGGACCAGCTTCTCACCCTCAGCCTGTCCCTCTCCAGGCCCATGGTCCTTACAAAGTTAATAATCACAGCATGCTCTAGGCCTCCAAACCACCACCATATACTTTCACACCACTTCCAGTCCTCTGGTAACTATAAATTAATTCTTAACAGAAATACAACCCTACTGGTTAAATAAACAAAAAAGCATGAACCAAAATCCTAACCCTTCTGGCCACATTCACCCTACTAACAGCTTCCCCTCTCCCCATGGGCCTGGGCTCTCATATCTTGCAGGATTGGTCCTTTATTTTCCACAGTGAGGATCAGAGTGAGTCTCTCTGCCCTGGAGGCAAGCCTATATACTGACCAGCTGATTGAAGTGAGAATCTCATCACTCAACTGATTCTGCAAGCCATGGGTCTACAGTTCTGGGTCAGCTACTTCTCACTGTGCAGTCTCTGTGCTTCCTTGCAGCCTTCAGCTCACTCCTGGTCTGAAGTGCAGCTTCTGTGAAGCCTATTACCAGACAGCTTGCTCCTCATAGAAGCTGGTAGTTCTGTTGCTAGTGGGTACTTTCCCAGGACTGCTTACTGCTGGAAGTATCTACTTTTTTCACCTTTGGAGCCAGTTAGTCTTGAGCAGAGTACTTGATCTCTTTGGCTAGTGGTAGAAGTTACAGATAAATTAGTTTAAGTAATCATAAACTGGTTTAAACCAGTAACAGAACAGAAGTTCAGTGCACATAAACCAGTTTCAAAATGGCTGAAACTGGTTTAAGATAAACCTGGTTGAATGTAGTATCAGACTTAACTAATTTAGGTCAAACCACTTTATGACACAGTCAACATGTTCATCGTGGGAACGCTCATAGCCTGGGACCCCAGCAACATGAGCATCCTGTGTGCCTGCCATGACTCCCACTGCTACGCCAAGCTGATGCGCTGCCTCATGGTGTCTGATGTGACCCGCTGGTCACATGGGCCATATCTACATGGAGCATATCACAGGCCACTGCCAGTACTCCAACCCTACCAGACTGACCACTGCCGGACTAGACCCGGAGGGGACCGCCTGAAAGCCCACTCTGCACCTGATGGACTTCACTTTGAGAGGAATCTTCAGCAATGGGACACCCCGCTCCACCTGAAGAGGACCCCTGCGATGAGACTCTATATGGACTAAGACACTTTCTTCAACCGACTTCCTCCACCACTGCAGACCATTATACAGGTTTGTGTGTATCTATCTTCTTTCTCTCTCAGTGTCACGAAACCCCTCCCTCCCCTTCCCCCACTCCCGGGCTTAGTTGGTTAACATTGTATTTTCTGTAACCTAGTTGCATGCCTCTCCACACCCCCATCCCTCTAATGTTAGTCCCTCACTCAGGCGATTTGTATTTCTCTACTAGCTTTGTCATCTTTTTGGATTCACAATCCTAAACATCTACTAATAAAATTCTATCAGACTTAACTGATTTGGATCAAACCAGTTTATGAAACTTCTGTCCCAGACCTCTTCCTGGTTTAAGTTAAATTATAGTCCCCCAGCATCCCAGCATGCTTTCCAGCCCTGGGCTGGGCTGTCTGCTTCATCAGAGAAGGGTGTGTGAGGGGAGGCAGGGACTGCCCCCTGGCAAACTCTAGCTGGGGTCTGAGGCCAGGGAGAAGAGTTAAACCCTCCTTCCCCCAGTTTAACTTCCCTTCCCCTGACTACAGAGATGCCCTACTGCTAAACTTACTGAAAGTTACTTCTGGCTGCAACTGTGGACTACAAATCCCAGAGGCACCTGGATATAGGAAGAAGAAGTGATGAGATACCTTGCAGAGTCCTGCTTCTGTGATTCTGGGCTGCAAATCCCAGAGACCTTGGAGGCACTAGGAAGAGGAAGTAAATACACAGCCCATGTTGGCTACATGCCAGAGAGCCATGCGCTAGTGCCTTCTGGCTTCCACTGCAGGCATGTGACTGTGTTTCATAAATCAAAAGTAAATGTGTGTCCAGTTGTTTCTCAGTTTAATCTCCGCAATTTAGACTAACCTGCAAAGACTGACTTGATTCAGTCGTGGGTTTTTTGACTGTCTGTACTTAGCCCTTTGGGAGCTGTGTTCTTACTTTCCGAGTCTTTGCCCCTCTGGGCAATAAGAGTCCTCTTCTTAAAGGGGTCTCACAGATATTGCTTACCTTTCAGCTCTTTTACAGTAAGAGGGATTGGGTTCTATGTTACAGAAAGGATATGCTGCAAACACTACCATGTCTTCCATTGCAGTGAGCAGTGGTAAGGAAATAATGGTCACAGTTAACAGACCAAGCCATTTCAGGACTAGTGAAGGCATAAATCAAGTCCTAATTATTTAAATAGAATACAATGTGTATTTAACTGAAACACAAATAAACAGGACAGATCCATAGTAGAATTTGTCAGATTGTATTATTTGAATATATTAGATGAATTAACATTTCTATTATTTATTTACCATTTCCGCATGTTATCCACTAGTGCTTTTATTTGCTGAATTATTTCCTCAATTAATACTGTATTCATCTACATGCAAAGTTCTGCTTGGTAATAAGTTATTAACTGAATAATATGGCACATTTTAAAGAATAATAGCAATGCTTATTAGACAATTTGTATGATGATTACTTCCTTTTAGTTTTTTCTCATTCACAGGGTAATAGCAGTGCAAGTTTGTTGGAGGAAGGGTATATGTTTATGAAATATCCATTTCTAATTCATTGGTACATGCAAAAAGATCATACTGTTGTTCAGACAACAGGCTGAAGCTGGATGAAACTTGAAACAAACCCTGATTGGCAGCCATGCTTTCTCTTCCACCTTGGCATATCTTTTCTGTTGCTGGTGTCAGTAGGATTTTGCACAACAGGGAACATCGTTCTGTAGCAGGATTTTCTAACAATGCATAAAGAAAATCATCTACAATGTGTGATGTGAATGAAATGGCAAAGACAGATGTTCTGCCATCAAATGTTCAACTGATACTCCAAAGAATTTGAGGCTGATTTTGAGAACTACCACACAAATGCTGCTTGTATTGAGTTCACAAGCAGTAGAAGCTACACAACACATTTAAAAAAAACCTTTGAGTTTGCATAGGGAAAATCTCTCTATTTTGAAAGATTGTTAAAAGCCCAAATAAGTAAATGGACAAAATGTGTGTGCCAGAGCTGAGTACCTACAATCAGATAAACTATAGGCTTTCTGAGATGAGTTGGAACTGGCACTATGTACCACTATACTGTTATTCAAGATTCATTGGGCTAGAGACAGCGTGCGTCTATGCATGCCCCCCATGGTGCAGTTGTTACTGTGCCATTATTTAGTACTTGTTTTAGGAAGTATTAAATGATGATGCTGTAACTGCCATTACTGTGCCATCCAGGCAGCTCACAGTTATTTTTAACAGCTACGTCACCATAGTGACAAGCTATAATGAGGTAGCTCATCACTATGGCAACATAGCATTGGTGTCATGGTTTGTGCTCGCTGATGCTACGTCACCATAATGACAAGCTATGTCTCCATAGCTCATTACTAGGGTGTAGTGTCTGGTGTAGATGTGCCAAGAGAGAAGGAGGAAAAAAGGAGCATAATTTTAGCCAAGCGACAAGGATGCTTGGTGATGAAGTAGAAGCCATGGATTGTAGAGTCTTCTTACAGAACTATTTTTGTTTTGTATTTAATGGACATGAAAACAGTGAGGAAAAAAGTAGTTCTGGGAGTAGGATCAGAACCCAGTCTCTGCCTTTTTAGATGAGAAGCCAAACCGATATAGAGTGGAGTCAAATTTACTCTGTTCTCCTTTCTTTAGCCCAATTCTGGGGGAAGGAGTGGGAAAGAGGGAGAGTTAGCTTGTGTCTTTCCACCCCTGAAATAAAGTGGGGAGTGGCCCTCTGACATCTGGGAGATGTGGATTTGAACCCCTTCAGGCACAGAAGTACACTATTTTCTGGTTGAGTGCTCTAACTATCAAGTTATTATAGAAAAAGGAGCACCTTCTTTTCCAGATGTGTTCAAAAGAAAATGGTAACTGCTAATGCATTCTATGAGACACCTCATCCTACAGGTGTTACTTATATTCTAAGAACAGTCACTAAACTAAGCTCCTCAGAGCACTTGGGCAGAAGGAGGGATAGTTTTTTTGGATCCTTACTGGGCTTGGGTATTAGCTAGGTGCTGAGATGCAAGTCCTCTCAAGACTATTGCATTTTTAGGCATGTTTAAAGTTGCAATCCAGGTGCCTGGGAAATTTTAAAGTCAAAAGTAAGGTGACTACAGAGTTTAGACATCTTTAGAGTGAGCCAGAAGTTAAGCAAAGCTTTTGGTTTTGGACTTACATTTTGGTCTTAGACATCCACATTCTGCCTAAGTCCTATGTTCTGCCTAAAACCCTGTCTTGATTTTTCAGTTGACTTGAGCACCTTCATATCTCCCTGAGATAGTTTATAACAGTTGTTAAGCTACATTTTTTTTGAAAACTCGTGTGTGTGTGTGTGTGTGTGTGTGTGTGTGTGTGTGTGTATACCAGAGTGAAAAGTTTGAAATTTGTAGTTCTTCAGGTAAAAATCTAGCAAACCATGAGACTATCAGGATAGAAAAGTCATTAAAAAAGTCATTTGTCAATATTGGTAAATAGTCATCCAAGTAAATGGAAGTGTAGAAGTGATGTCATGATGGTCCAGAAAATATACAAGAGGCAAGAATTCTTGTAGGTAATATTTTTTCTTGGACCAACTGCATGTTTGGGATAGACATAGATAAGCTTTTGGGTATCACGGTACCCTTTCTTGATGTGCCACAAGCATCACATAATATGGTTAGGGTCTTTAGTACAAATATGTATGTATACATAACCCCCCACCAATACACGCATGCATTTGTATATATATGTATTCTGGGTGTATGTGGGTGCTTCAGAAAGTACTGGTGATTTCAAAATAAAACAATTTTATGTGCAATGATCATTTACTGGACCGTTTTACTTCTCTATATAGTGTAAATATGATTGGTGTGTTCAACAATGTCATGATCAATGTTCTACACTGCTGTGTAGTTTCCTATTTATTGCATATGAAATGGTTTTATTTTGAAACTTCCATTACTTTCTGAAACACTCAAAGCATATGTTTGATGTATGTGTACGTTTGTGTATGTGCATGTACACATACACACACGGGGCACTTTTACACATAAATGGGGGTTTAGTCCCCTAAATTGAAACGGTGGGTTTTTAATTATGATTAAAACCCCACCATTTCAATTTAGGGGCTTCTGTAACTGTTACAGCAAGAGGCCCAATCCTTTTTTTCCTTGCGAAGCCTTCCTACCTCTCCAGTGGCTGGGGGCAAGCTACATGGACCAAGCAGCTACTGTGCTGTGGGGGTCCCCAGTCCTTCCTTTCACGGTGGCAACACCCCCTCGGGGCATTCCAGGTGAGTTGCTAGCAGTTCGGGGGCTGTACAAGCTCAGTCTGGGGAAAAAGTTGGATTGGGCTGGGTGCTGCCTGTGAGCTGAGGCAGCCCTCAGCCTACTAGCAGCCCACCTGGGTGGCCCCAGGGAGCACCACTTCCATGCAGGGAAGAACTGGGGCTCCCCGCAGCTCAGAGCCTACCAGCAGCTCACTTCCCAGCCACAGACAGGCTCTGCTGCAGGGAAATAAAAGGATTGGGCCCTTTGCCACTCCCTACCCCACCCCCCAGCAGATCCTGCCTGTGAAAGCTGCTGGCTAGCTGAGCAGCCCCTGAGCTATGGGGGGTCCCAGTCCTTACCTCCATGGTGGTGGCAGTACCTGGAGGTGCCCTGGTAAAGGGCTGGATGCTGCCCCAGCTCAGAGGCAGCATCCACCAGATCCAACTCTTCCCTGAGTCCGCTGGGGCTTCCAGCAGGCCATGCACCCTACCCGCTACCTTTCTGCTGCCTGGAACTGTCCTGGAATGGGCTGGCTTGCCCTTGGGGAGGCACAGGGAAGTGGCAGGAGGGTGGATGGGTGTGCTGGCAACCGGAGAAGGTGGCAGGGATAGTGCATTGGAAGCCTGCTGAGCCTGAGCTTCTCTGAGCCTGCCCAGGCTTCCAATGCACTGTGCATCATCCCTGCCACCTTCTCCAGCTGCCAGCACATCTAGCCCTTATCTTGAAGTTTCCCCATGCTGCTCAGGGGCAAATCAGCCCATTCCTGCATGGTCCCAGGTGGCAGGGATGGTGCACAGTATGCTGGAAGAGCGGGCTTGGGGAAGAATTGGATCCAGGGGGTCCTGCCTCCAAATTGATGCAGCCCCTGGCCTGCTAGCTGCCCATCTGGGTGGCCTTAGGGGACGCTGTCACCACAGAAGGAAGGACCAAGGCCCTCTGCAGCTCAGGGGCAACTCGCCTCACTAGCAGGTTGCCCCCTGGCTATGGGAGAGGTGGTCCAGGTCCGTGGAAAAAAAAAAAGAATCAGGCCCCTCATCACTTTTGCCTTAACCCGTCTCTTCCATGGCTGGGGGGCAAGCTATCAGACTAAAGGCTGCAGTGTTACAAGTAGCTACATTGCAAACTATACTGCATGGAGATGTGATTTAGTTTGCAATGTAATAAATTCATTTTAAATTGCAAAAAAAAACCCTTACATGTAAAGTATGATGCAATTAAACAACAAGAATGTGTGTATTTGTATATATGTGTATATATACACTCATGTACACACAATCACATATCTATACTATATCTATCTGTGCTTGTACATATACACACAGCAAACAACCCCTACAATATGCCCCAGAAAAAGATCAGGATAGAGAAGAGTGCTATAAATGCCTTGACTTCCTATACCTGCCATAAAGGGGTTCTGTAAAATATGCCCAGATGATCCAGAAGTCCGTGGGCCCAGATGGAATGCACCCAAGAGTCTTGATGGAGATGGCAGACATCATTGCATCCCCCTTAGCAAAGATATTTGAAAACTTGTGGTGCTTGGGCAAGGTCCCAGAAGACTGGAAAAGAGCCAACATGGTCCCTATCTTCAAGAAAGGGAGGAGGGATGACCCGGGGAGTTATAGACCAATCAGTCTGATGTCTGTCCCTGGGAAAATCTTGGATAAAATTGTCAAGGGATCCATCAACACCAGACTAACAGAAGGCAAGCATATGAATGCCAGCCAACATGGCTTTGTGAATGGCAGGTCTTGCCTGACCAACCTCACCTCCTTCTATGACCAGGTAACACATGCCCTGGACAAGGGAGATGATGTGGACGTCATATATCTGGATTTCAAGAAAGCCTTTGACCTAGTTCCCCATGATGTCCTCATGGTTAAGCTGGAGACCTGTGGCCTTGATCATCTTATGGCCCCATGGCTGGTAACTAGCTGTGGGGTCGGACCCACAGAGTACTAGTTGACGAGAGCAAATCAGCATGGCACAGGGTGACTAGTAGAGTCCCTCAGGGTTTGGCACTTAGGCTGGTACTCTTTAACATCTCCATTAACAATCTGGATTCAGAAGTCAGATGCAAACTGGTGAAATTCACAGATGACACCAAATTATGAGGGAGGGTGGTCACACTGCAGGACAAACTGGGGATACCAGCCAACTTGGACACACTCTCAAGGTGACCTGACCAAAACCTGATGGCCTTCAATGTAGAGAAGTGTAAACTGCTACACGTTGGTAGGAAGAACCTTCAACATACTTACAGGCTCGGCTGTGCTACGCTCATTAGCACCACAAGCAAAAGAGACTTGGGGGTCTTGATTGACCACAAAATGAATATGAGCCACCGATGCGATGATGTGGCTGGCAAAGCAAACCAAACTCTGCTGTGCATCCACTGATGCATTTCAAGCAAAAACAGGGATGTCATCCTCCCACTTTACTTGGCCCTGGTGAGACCACAACTAGAGTACTACATCCAGTTTTGGGCCCCCCACTTCAGGAGTAATGTGGAAAAGCTTGAGAGAGTTCAGAGGAGAGCCACTCATATTATCCAAGGCCTGGAGGGCAGGCCATATGAGGAAAGGCTAAGGGACTTGCGACTCTTCAGTCTGGAAAAGAGAAGGCTCAGGGGGGATTTAGTAGCAGCCTACAATTATATGAGAGGGGTACATCAGGACCTGAGAGAACAGCTGTTCACCAGAGTTCCCCAAGGGATAACAAGGTCTAATGGGCATAAACTCCAGGAAGGCAGATTTAGATTAGACATAAGAAAAAAATCTTTA
Organism: Alligator mississippiensis; assembly: GCF_030867095.1. Lineage (NCBI taxonomy): Eukaryota > Metazoa > Chordata > Crocodylia > Alligatoridae > Alligator > Alligator mississippiensis. Next base: position 72,834,251 of record NC_081827.1, read on the forward strand.
TTGTGCGAGCATCCAGGGTCTGGAACAGATTCCCCCCCAGAGGTGGTGCAGGCACCTACTCTGGACTCTTTCAAAAAAACATGTGGATGTTTTTCTTGCTGGGGTCACTTGATCCCAGCTGACTTCTGGCCAGGGTGGGGGTGGGGTGGGAGGGTGCTGGACTCAATGATCTCATGAGGTCCCTTCCTAATGTCTATGAAATCTTAGGAAGTGGGTCTACTGAGCAAGGAGAACAGATTTTTTTTTTTTTTTTTTGTCAATCTGACCTGAACACAAAGCTGGCAATCATTTTTACCCTAAGAATGTGAGCAAGACCCCCAACAAAGTACCTAAGGGCAGTAGCATACTTAAAGTGAAGTGACTGGGGCACTAGCTCTATGCACCAAGTTACCAAGTTGTGGGGTGGAGTTAAAAAATAGTAGACACTGTACTGCCAACCCAGCTGCCCAGTTACTGACATTGCCTCATGTGCCCCTGCCAGCCAGGGCACAGAAATGCCCAGATATGTTTCTGTTAGAAAGATGTCTCTATACTATTGCTGAAAAACAAGGACATCCCATCTGATCTGCTCCATAAACAGACATAATCCAGATCTGATGCTTGAGAAAAAGGAGAAAAGCCAAGTGATGCACTCAAGGGAAAAATATTTCATCCAGCATGGAACTAATACAATATAATCCAGTGGAGCAAGCTAGAAAAGGTGACTCATCCATATGAATGATTAGTTTGGGACTATAATGAAGGAAAATTTGGATCAAATCCTAATTTCAATTCACTTCACTGGTGTCACTGAGATCACAATTTATTTGTTGGTTAAAATAGCAGCTAGGGGCTGGTATCCCTGCATTTTTAAGGAAATAAGGTGAAGCAGTTCTTTTATAACTGTGATTATATTTCTATCTAATGGATTGTTCAGTAGTGAAAAGAGGAAGTGTGGTTTTATTTCCCAAATTGACATTATCAAAGTAATTTAATCTTGGATTTTTTCCCAGAGTGCATTTTAGTTAATATAAGAAGAAAAAGGTACAACAATGAACACATCATTGTTCAGGAAATGAAAAGTTTTGGCAAACTCTGAATATATCCTTCAGCAAACAGCACAGAAGAAAAAACTGTTATAACCAATGAAATAAATCATACAGACCCATATTACAGACTCATAATGTATGGTACTAATTTGATACAGGTATCAAACTTTAGAAATATTGAAGTCTTCAGAAAAATCCTTTTCTAACTCTCATTTAAAGATTAGAAATTTTTCATTAAAACAGATCTGTAAATCCTGTAATTTTATAAGAAGCTTAAATCAAGGCCAATGAAGGAGAAAGTACTACTTTGCTTGAGCAGTGAGTTACTTTGTCAAAAACTATCTGTGCATTTGCTGTATCTTATACTTGTCTTCCTTCATACCCATAAAAACTTCACTCAGTCCCTCACAGAAATGCTGCAGTTATCAGTCCATATCACTCCAATGCCCTGAGTAATCTAGGACTTTATCCTCAACAGTGGACAGTCTTGGATGGTTCACAGTAAAGTCTGAGTATACATCCCCTTAATGAAGCTGTCTTGCTAATCATGGAACATTTCTTTCTGACCACAGATATCATGTAGCTTTTCCTCTGAGGTATAATTCTTGATTGTTTATGTTGCTTTATAACGACAGTCTTTATAGGGTACGTCTACACAAGATGCATTAATGCATATTAGCTCAATTTAATGCGTGTTACAGGTATGCATCTACATGTGAACACCCTTAATGCACATTACAAATGGAAAAATTAGGTTAATCATGCCTAAATTTGATACCTGCAAATATGAACAAGGCCCTCCAACAAAGTACCTAAGGGCAATAGCGTAGCTAAAGTATAGAGACTGGGGCACTGGCCCCATGCACCAAATTACCAAGTTGGGGGGTGGAGTTAAAAAATTATAGATACTGTACTGCCAGCCCAGCTGCCCAGTCACTGACATTGCCTCATGTGCCCCTTCAAATGGAGGTATCAAAATGTAGGCACAATTAGTTAAAGCGCATTAACACACACGTAGACTAACTTTAGTGCCGGGTCTGTCCAACCACTAGGGGCACATGGCAGGGCTGCAGGGACTTGGGATTAACTTTAGTGCCAAGCGCAATAACTTTAATCCCAAATCTCTGCATGTGTAGACACCTACCAAAAAATAGCATAATGCGCATTAAATTTAGTTGTGCTTAATTGCACACGTAGATGTGAACATGTAGGCATGCCCATAGTCATATATGAGTCTTCCTCCAGGTGTTGTCAAAAGCCAAATAGGCCAGGTTCAGGTAGCTAGGTATCCCACTTAAAAGTAGGAAACACCTCTGGCTGGAACACCCACTCAGAATGTTTAGAATCATTACATACCTTCCCTGAATGCCCTTAGAGGAAATGCATCCTATATTACAAGGTTGATATGAAATAAGGAAAATTTTGGAAGATGGAAGAAAGGATCCTAACACCAATCTGGGAGAACACAACAATGTATCCACAGGAATGATCTGTAAAACACTTTCCTATAACACTAATCTGTTACCCCTACTAATGGTATTCAAAAGGTAAATGCTTTTTATCACTTCACTCCCCCCATCCCCATACATGAAACACTCAGAATTTGGTATCAATACATAGGGCAGTCACAGAGTCCTGACGTGTACTCAGGTTGGCTTCTCTTCGGTGTCTTGAGCAGTGCAGCTAGTTCATGGTCCGAGGGTCTATCCCCTGAAAAATTTAAAAATATTTCAGTTTTCTCTGGTGGCTAAGTAGAAAGGACTTCATTTAAGTTGGCTCAGCTTTGCTGCTGCCTTCTGTGCCCTCTCTCACTATAAAAATCCACCAATAGCACAGGAAATCAAGTAGTCCAAAAAACATTTAAGCAACATACTTGTCATTGACAGAGGCAACCTTTGTAACAAAGTAAAGGCCATATCATCTCTCTATTGTTCGCTACCCAAACAACTGTACATTTTTGTCAGCTTATAGTGACTCCCAAAATATCACTGAAAGGAATTTTGGGTAGAAAATGTATGCAAACAAAGTGCTTTCTCACACAACATTTTTTTTTATTTATCAATAGAGGAACACAGAGAGCTCCTTAGCTTACAGAGCAGTCATGTCAAACATGCAGCCCCTGAGAGAAATTTGCCTTATAAGCCTGTGTTGCCCTGCCTGTCCCATCCAAGAAAGGAGAAGAATTTAGGGGTGGGGCAAGCAGGGGCTGGGCGGCTGCTGAAATCTGGTATATGGAGCCCCACCGGGCATACCTGTCAGCAGTGCTGAAGTGAGAAATGGTTTCAGTAACCCCTGTGGCCATCATCACTGCATCTAGATACAGCCACGGTATTGGATAAGTTTGACACCCCTGCTCTAGAGCTTTCAGGTCACAGAGCTTATGCATGTAAACATCTATCTTTTTTTGACACATTTTCCTATTTGCCTCTATGACAGATTGTACCAATGACTTCCACAGGTTCATTACATTTTATAGGTAAACAAGAAGGAATCTCTTTTATCTTTTTAATTTTTTTCTTAATGTCATTGTTGTTCTTGTTATGGGAGAAGAGAGAAAGAATATCTCGAAAGATGTCATCCCACACTGCTTTCTAAAACAACATTACTCCCATCTCACTAATTTATTCTCACATCATACTATAATTTTTTTTCTTTCTTTTCACTTTTTGACCTCTTTATATCTGCAGTGTCTTCTCTTGAATCAAGTGACTAAATTGAATACTGGTGTGCTACTATGCTATCAATTAAAATAACTGAAGTATATTTTTAGATTTATTTGCTACATTTTTCTCATCATATACTAACATCTTCATTGTTTTTGGATCATCATTTCATCTAAGGCAAATATCTTTGATGAAGTGTCAACAATGACATCCTCTGTACATATTTTCTGGGAGGTTGCAGTTAATTTGGAAACACAGTATACAAGCTGTTTAAACTGTTATTTATAGTGAATATGCATTAACTTCCATGTATATATGTCAAATTTCATCTGCCATTGAGTTTTCCAATTATGACAGTCTCCCAGGATTCTTCACAGTCTCACCTAATCTTCACTAACCTTTGTCACTTCACTGACAAGTTCACATTTACTCATTAATTAGTAACAATGATTATAATATTAATGTATACTTCTGTGGTGCCCTATTATAATGCCAGAACCAGGTCGACATTGATCCAGTTATGCATGAATTAGAAGGTATACCTTTGCTAATGATTCATGTTCATCTGAATGTAAAATCCCATTTTTCCTTTCTTGCTCCATCCCTTTTATAATCATGCACACTGTAACAGGGAGACTAATGCTTCTGTTACTTTAAAGGAAAACCTGCAGTAGACAGAGGCCAGGCAGCAGAGTAAAGGTCAGGTCCAAAGGAGTAGGCAGCAAAGAAGTACTGTTCCCTAGGCAGAGAGCTGCCCATTAAGGAGAAGGGGAATACCTGCAGCCAGTCAAGGGAACATTGCTCAGAGCAATTAGATGCCAAGTCTAGGAATGCCTACTACAAGGTAGCTCTACTGCCGTAAGACAATAAGGCAGAGCCTAGATGGACAACAAGGAAGCAGTGGTAGCAGTAATTGTAAGCTCCCTTGAAAACTAGATGGCAGGTCCTGATGAGCAATCTGTACAGGTAGTAGGGAGAGTCACCTGATCTGTAGGGGCAGGGCTGAAGGAGTATAAAGGCCCAGGGCTTGAGCCAGGGAAGGAGTTCTGCTCTGAAAGAACTCTACAAGAGTGACTGTGTGGGGGCTGCTTGCCTTGAGGACTATAAGCTACCCAGGAAAGGATCTCTGCACTCCAGGAACTATAGCTGAGAGACTTGCTGGGAGTTGTCTGTAATGAAGACTACAGGCATGGGTTTATGGGAGTAGTTTAGTTATATAGCCAGTAGGCTTACAGCTTGTGTGGTAGCTAGTGTGCTTATATTTTGGTAATAGTTATAACCAGAGGACTGACAAGGGACTAGCACAGGAGATTGGAGGTTCCAGTGGTGCCAGAGTGGCATGAAACTCTTTTGGGGAGTGCCACCAGGGACTGGGTCCCAGGAGAAATTAGGTTCCTGCCAGGGGGGCTATGCCTAGAGGAGAGAGAGAGACAGGAACACAGTGCTCAGGGGGTAGACCCACAGCCAGGGTCCCGTCCATGAGGAACAGAAGTGGAAAAAGTGATAGCTGCATGAGGAGGGGAAGTGACTGATAGAGGCACAGAGGCCTGAGCCCCAGGAGGGACAGAGATTGAGAAAAGGCAAGAAGGTCTGAATAGATTGGAGATTGGATTGGGGTCCGAGTGCCCAATGTTAACTGACTGGTAGCACCTGCAAGACATAGGCATGGCTGTAGGGAAGGTTGGAGGTTGTGAATAGCCCATAAGTCATCTGGTGTCCTGGGTGATAGACCAGGTGGGCCCACCTAGGATAGGGATAGATTGGGATTAGTGGGGCTGCTGGCTAGAAGATAAGTCACGGTTCACTCTAAGGCTAATGGGAAGCCTCCAGTTCCGAATCTATTAAGAATACCAAGGAGTGGCAGGTGAGATCAAAGGGAGGGTAGCATAAAGACAGAGATGGACAGGATCCATTTGGCCACCAGGGGATGTCATGGCCACTCCTGGGGCCCGGTCCTTTTATACACATTTTGGCCACATCCAGTGAGGACATTTGGTTCCCCAGGGACAAATAGCGGTGGCACACCTCATGCCACTGCTATTTGACCCTGGGTAATGCCCATGCCACATGCACTTTGGCATATGGCAACTTACCTCAGGTGGGGTAGGGGAAGCTGGGGCCAGCACTGGGCTGCCCCAGCAGTCTTACCTGGGGTCCTGGGGGCTTCCTGTGGCTACTGCAGTGGTAATTCTGCTGTGTGGAGCCTGGCCAGAAGCTGCAGTGCAGCTCTGGGTGGCTCAGCTCTGCTTTTGAGCAGTGCATGCTGCCTGTGCATGTGCTGCTCTGCTTTTTCTCCCCGCAGGTTTCTTTGACCCAGATCAAAGAAACCCACAGGAAGAAAAAGTGGAGCAGTGCATATACAGGCAGCACTTCCTTGCTGTGCAGAGAACATCTAAATGTGTGGTATGTGGCACTGCAGATGTGTTTGCGGTGCCACATACCACACGCCGCACTCGTCTGGATGTGGCATTTGTCACAAACCTAGAAGCAACTATTTGTGTCTATTTCCAGGACCACAATGCTGTTCTGGTGTATGAAAAACATTACTCAACATTGTCCTGTGTGCTGCTTGCTGTGTGAAGTCATATGATTGCAAATGAGCCAATCAAAATCTAATAAAGATCATCAGCCACAGATAAACTATCTTATAGCACTCCAGGGTGGCACAGATGTTTTGGAGACTAAAAAGAATTCTTGTGATAAAATGTGTATACCGTGTGTAAAATTAAATTAACTGGAAACAAAATTAAAAATAGGAACATTCTCATTCAACCACAAGATCATTATTTAACTTATAAATGAGCAGCTGAATGGAATTGTTGTTCAGCTACCTTAAACATAGTGAGCAGCTGTGTGTGTGTGTGTGGGGTGGGGGGAGGAGGGGAGTGTGAGAACTTAATATAATTTCTGGCACTTTAGCTGGTAAATGTGCTATGCATTGTACATAGCTAAAGTCTCTCTGTCTTTCTGTCTGTTCAGTTCCATAATAAAGGTTACATAAATCCCTAATGAGAAACTAGGATAATCATCAGCTCAAAAAATATAAAATAAGAGCATTCCCTGCACATTGGTGAAATTAGAAAAGGTAATGACACTGAAGTGAGTAGTGTGTGTTTCACGGGACATTGACGGTTTTTATTTAGTCAGTGACAAGTCTGGTATCCCTTGAGTTCAGAGGCAAACACTGTAGACTCATGAGAGGCCCTAATAAGTAGTATGTCACCATAACTCACATGCAGCTAAAAAAAAGGGGGGGGGGGTTTCAGGAGCAGAAAGAGAAGCATGTAAATGTATTACTAATATAGCTTAGCCATGTATAGTGAAAGAAAAGCACAGTAATTTCTAATGCAGCCCCCACAGATCTTCCAAAACAGGGGCAACACTTAGGCAACTATGGTTATCTTCTCCAGAGGACCTTTAGGATTGCTTTCCTGTCATCAAAACACAGCAGTTTTCCCTTCTCAAATAGGAAAACAATTAATTATAATGCTCTGCTGGGACTTAGGGAAGATGCCCATTTCATTTTATACCCAAGTGGCAGTTACCCAACCGTGTAACTGCTTTTTTTGGCACGTGCACAGTTTTCAATCGTATTCTGTAGGCAATGTGGAATCCATAGGCAATGTGGATTGCTAAGTGTCCATATGACTACTAGTAGGCTGATGCTGTTCAGACAAATAAGTGTCTTCATACATATATCTGAGCATAAGTCCAAAAATTGTCACAGAGCAAAAGTCAGGAGGAGGATGACCCTCCCACATTTTAGCCTAGTTGGGGCCCACCTTTTTGGCAGGCACGCCAGAAATTAGCCTGTGCTCTCAGGAGGGGCCACTTGGATCCCTTTCCTCTATGTAATTTGCTGCCCAGCTTTCTGTTCCCTGCCCTATGCTTCCTGATGAAGTTGCTGCTCTGCTTTTTGCTTATTGCGCTCTGTTTTCTGCTTGATACTCTTATCTGGCCCCTGTCCTATGGTGCTTGTCTGTGCTGCTTTTCTCCTCCCCAATCTGAAGTGTGCCACACACACGGGCTGCCTATGCCACTTGTGGCAACCATGATGCATGTTAGCTACCCTAAGTATACCACCTAATAGTTAAGTACTTGGGGTCATTGCTCAGAAAGCATGATTCTTGACTCCCACCACACCAGAAGGACTTGGACCTACATGTCTCTAACAGCCTTGTGAGTGAGTGTGTAAAATGTGAAATAGGGCTCTGGAAGAAACAGGGAGAAAATGGAGGGTTTTTAAAAAAATGCTTCCAGCTGGATCAAGGTGTTTAGGTGAAATACAAACTCTCTCAAAAACAGTAGAAAATGGTTTCTGCTGCAGTGACCATCCTCAGTGCTAGCAGACACAGGATGAGTACTGTGCGATGTCCACCAGGTGACATACCTGTTTTATTAGGATAGGTCTTAAGTTTGAAATGCCCTAGGAACAACATCAAGAGAAAAAGTTTGCAGGAATCCAGAGAAAGCAGAAAGGTGTAAAAAACCTACTGTGACCAATTCACAACACAGGTCTCAACAAACTGCTGCTTATTTCACAAATGTGAGTTAAAACATGAACCCAAGCTAATTTCAAGCTCTTTTATGGTTCAAGTTTCACAGTTCACATATGTCAACATCTCTTGCCTGCAGGCCTCTAAATATATTGAACAGCATTGGTTTTAATATACATTGCACTAATCTCAAAGGTACTTCATAATGAACCTTTTTCTTTTCTGAGAATTAGCCATTTATTCCACTCTTACCTTTCTTTCCGTTAACCAATTTTTAATATAAGTCACGACTTTACATCTTAGCCAGAGGTTACTAGATTTTTCTTTACAGTCTTTTGTGAGAGGCTTTCTGAAAAAGCATTTTGAAACCTTAAAAAATTATACATCTACCTATTTTCTTTTTTATAGAATTTTGTTAATTCTTTTCAAAGACTTTTAACAAGCAAGGCATAATTTATTCCTACAAAAGCCACACTAGTTTTTTTTCATCGCATTATAGTTATTTTTTATATACTTTATAATTTTATAATACTTCATTTTCTCCATTATTTCACTAGTACTAAAGGCATAACTCATTGGACTATGTACAGGGTTGCTTATGATACTTTTTCAAAAGATTAGTACAAAAAAGACTAGCTTTAACTCTTCATAATAATTCTACTTGTGAAAGAAGGCATGACGTGAGTAAAACAGTTAAACCCAAGCACCTAAACGTCATAGTAATAGGCTGTGTATACATTAATTAGATAACCTTTGATACAGGAAATGTTATCTAGTTTAACTGAACAACCCATTTCCTTGCTTTAGAAATAGTTCCCCTCAAATACTTTGAACTTTGACAGTCCAGAGTTGCTATTCAGACCAGAGTGGATTATGTACAGTGGACTGAAATCAATAATACACAAGTCCTTTGATACTTTAGATGCTTTTAATGATTTATTTTACATTCATCAATATTAACCACAAAAAACCCCATGAGAATAAAGTGACTATGTTCCAGGAATAATTTTTGTTTTGTTTTAGTTATGCCTTATTTTAATTCATAAAAATAATCAAAAAGGAGAAAATCCTTTTGCAATTGTAGCCTGTACTCTCTGGTCACTTTTTCATAGGTGATATAGTAATTTGATCCAGGTAATACCTCTCTTGCAAGATTCAAGCAGATTTTTCAGTATAGCTGCAAACGTGAAAAAGCAGATTGCACTCAAAGTTAATAATGGAAGTATGGGATTCATATTTCTTCTCAGAGTTTTATTGTTCAGTGGGTAACAGTTTTATAATTGCTAACTTAAATAAGGCTAGCATTGCTGCTAATATAAAAATGTTGTGCAGAACCAAACAACAAAACAAAACATATCACACAAACTGAACAAAAATGAAGCTATACAGTACCCCTCAGCATTTATAGTTCTTCCCACATTTATAGTGCATAGTATTTGATTCACTTCTCTTGGCTTCAACAGGCATGCTATTGCTATGTCACTACTGAGGTCCCCTGGACAGTACTTCCAAAAAGTAAACCTCATACATGTTCTTTCACTCCCCTTTACTGAAGCCAACTCCAGCAGATCTCTGTCTCTGGCATTTGAGAGAGAGAACATACAAGATGGTATCAGGGCTTGTCCATTGCCTCATTTCTGGGTTTGATGTATATGGAATTGGAGCCAGAGAGCATTCTATACCTTATAGATATGACCAAAGAGAGTTATTGAAAATGCTTTTTGCCACCCATCCCTGATCTTAATTGTAAGAAATGAATTGACAATTCTTGTTACAATGCATAACCATTAGGCAGCACACATTTATGATTTAATGGGGAAACTAAGTTTAAGGACAAGCTGCCCACTTCCATCTACACCACAAAACTCTCAGATACTAGTGCTATCTGTTTCTGAAAGACATCTGCAGAGGTCCACTCTTTGATCAGAGGAGAGAATCTTGCTTTCCTCTTCTTACAAATCAGCTAATCTGAAATATAAGAATAGCTTTGGTGTAATTATGTCTCCTAAAATAAACTTTTGTATAAAAGACTAAGGACAGTTCTATTTTTCCACAGTGCTTAAAATCTGCTCTTGGGTGTGCACAAAACCCTCCCAATCCATTCAATGGTGATATTTGAATTTAATTATTTTATTCTAATATTTTACTCCATCCTCTTTTGTGTTGGTTGTTGAGTACTAGTAAAATTAGCAGGACTTTTATCAAACTAGCTAGAAAATATTGTTAGTATGTCTTGCTTATGTATGCTGCAATCCATGCCAACTTTGTATAATTTTTCCCCCTGAATTCAAAGCACAGTTATTGGAGATGATTTCACATTTATTTCCTTAGATTAATCTTTTCATTAATCAGCACAGCTGATTAATGTAATGGCTTATATAGGGAAGTAAATAGAGGAGCTTTTTAATAACAATACTTTGATTTTTACACTAAATTGAGATGGAGCACAGCACATCTAGGTTATTGCCATGACAATTACAAGCCTTGAAACTTTATTCTTTTATGGGTGGGGAGGGGAGAGCAGGGCTTGGTATCAATCTATTTGCCTTTACTTCACATGTAGAAAATCATTTTAATAGGTGTTCTCATTAAAAACAGTAAATATTCTCATGCATTTTCTTCCCCTTCTAGTATTATTACAGCATGACAATCAATGAGATTGCTCATCCTTGCATAAATTAACCAAGCCTGCTCATGGAAACTTTATCACTTGAGTTTGTAGACTGGCAGTTTTTCTGGCCAGAAATCTGAAACTCTCTCAATGGATCAATAGTTCCATGGTACAGCTACATATATGCATGCATTTTATTTTAAAAACAGGAACATAGGACGGGAAAGGACATTCTGGGTTATAAAGTCCATTCACTTACTTTAATGGGCAAATTTTCATAAAAACATGAAATGTTCACTTTAATTCATATCAGCAATACAGTAGCACCTGAGGTGAAAGCATGAATAATAGCATAGCCACATTATTAAGGGAACCTTTTTCATGTGCACTCAGATACCCATTCCATGCATGGAAAAAGATCGGCAGTAAAAATAAATAAATAACATGAAATTTTAATACAATGAGACAAGTTACTCTTTCTGGGAATGGGAGTAGGCAGGAAATGGACCATGTAAAGAATGACAGGGAAATGATTTAGCAAAGGCAAGATTCAACAATGATTTTTGGAATTAAACCACAAAACATAGCATGACTCTTGCTACTTCATGGCACAAATGGCCTGTGAAAAAATATTACTGGGTTTTCCAGTGTCTTACTACTTGAAAGCTTATTTCTAGGGAAGATGAAGAGAGGCGCTTCTTTCTCAATCACCTTCATTGTCCTCAGTGATAACTGGCTGAACTATAACCACTGTGCATTGAGTATGGTAAAAGACCTGAACTTCTGGCCTTACAAGTAATTGTGTAAGGAAGTAATTTTTCCCTGAAAAGTAATTTTGATGGTGCTACTTCTGCCTACTCCCATCCCTGTAAAATGTAACTTGTTTCACTGTATAAGAATCTCCTTGATTTCTCTGATTTCTTTTACTGCTGTCTTTTATTCATGAATGCAATGGAAACCTCCATGAAAGTACCATTGTGTTGATAAAGCCTCAGGAAAAAGATTTTCCTCACCTGGATCACAACCAGCCTTAGAGTCATGGGGAAGCTTAGCACAGGCTCATGTGTGGGCCCTTTCCTGTTCCCACACAAGCACTGGAGGCATTTTTACACATGCTCTGGCGGGGCAAGGGGTTGCTTTAATTTGAGTGCCTCTGAGACCTGCTCTAATTGAAGCACCCGCAGCATCCTGTGTCTCAGCATCTCTGCACTTCAAAATGGCAGCAGGGATGCTTTAACAAAAGCTCATCAAATGAGTTTTAGATAAAGCGCCCCCAGTGCTGTTTTGAAGCATGGGGATGCTAACACATGAGATGCAAGTCTGGGTGGAGTGTGATAATTACCATGCTCCAGCAGACTTGATTAATCAAGTGTACTCGGATGCACTGTAATTACAATGTCAGAGCAGCCTTTCAGCACATCTACAGGCACCCTGGGTGACTTGCACCAACATAGTCTAGTGGGGCCTTCTATAGCGTAGAGCCCCAAGCACTGGTTTCTTGTCCCTAAAACTGGGTCTGCCTGCACCTCCATGCATATAGGAAGTAATTTGGAAGGAAGAATGCCTAGGAGAGAGGGAAGATGGAGAAACGTAAGAAGGGCTGAGTAAGAATTAGGCAGCGTGAGGTAGAGGTGGGGGGTACTAATCACAGAATGATGCTAACTTAACCAAAGGAAAACTGTAACAATAATAACAAGGGAAAATAGTCATCAAAAAGATGTAGGCAACTGCCACATTAAAAACAGGCAGTAGCAGCACTGTAGTTAGGGCTGAGACAATCTCATTGTTTGTGGCAGTCAGCTTTTCTATGTTCTAAAATCCACCTGCATATTCAGTTTGGCTTGCAAACTACAGTGTCTTGTCAGGGGTCAGTGTAGGGTCAGTGGGCCAAAGACGGAGAGACAATTGAGCAAAGGATTTATAGCACAATAAAATATTCTAGCACTTAGAATTCATGTACATACCTGTGACCAAGATGACCACACTGATAGCTGAAAACAGAGGTGGCCAAAATGTAGCACATGTACCTCAAGAAGCATAAACAGCTTCTTCGTGTGGTATGTGGCATACTGGGCAAGGGACAAATAGCACAGTGGCAGATGAGACAGAGGAGAAAGCAGAACATCAGATCAGGCAGGGAGCATGGGGCAGGAAGCAGAAAGCAGAGCAGCAAATCAGGTAGGAGAAGGCACCAGAGTAGCACTTGGGGAGGGTTTGGGGCTAATTTGTAGCATGCCTGCCAGTCCCCATTGACCTAAAATAAATATTACCTGATCTAGCTTGCTCCTAGCTAGTTTCTAGCACTAACTGCCATGTATGAAAACAACCTGTTAAAAGCTTTTAGTAGTTCATGTTAGTCCCTCGAACTGGCTAGTGGCTGGGCAGCGTTCTACAGAGTGATTTGTTCATTCACTTCAGGATTGTTGCTCTCAGCCATACGTGAGTGTGGCAGTACAGCTGACATAATAGCTACCGTGTAGCTCAAGGCAGCATGCTGCTGTTATTGATCCTGAGCAAGCCCCATGAACTGAGCATTTGAGTCCTGATTTTTACAAGTTCCTAATAATATTTGCTGGGCATGAAATGGCTTTCCACTTTTATTCTGCTTTCTACTGGGAAGTGCTTTTTATTGGGAAACTTCTATTGGGAGGCTTTTCCCCAAAAGTACAGCTTCTTTTTCAAGAGAGAGTATTTCAAATGCTCTAAAATGCCCAAACATATTCAGATGCATAATCATCATGAGGGCTAGAGCTGATGGTACAACATCAGGACCATTTGGTCATTGTACTTTTCATGTTTTATCTACAGTAGAAATAATCAGTACATGAATACAAGTGAACAATATCAGCAAAATGCTCCTTGTACAAAGCTGTGCTCTATACTGGTAAAATAAAGCCACCTTTCATTAATCAAAAAAGCTGAATTGGTAAGGCATTTCTGGTATAAATGTGTCTCTCCAACATAACTATAATGGTGGAAGTTTATCATGTGACTTAGAATGAGTCCTTTCCAATATTGTAATTGCTCTAACACCCACCTGCACAAGAAGACTCTTTTGAAAACTAGTATTCCACAACAGAAATGGTGTTAACGGAACTCTTTGATTAATTATTTCCTACTAACACCACATTTCCCTTATAAAATAAACCACTAATCCTTTTCAGATCTTTCTGGTAGCCATGTACAAGTGTGCCTTACCTTCAAAATAAGCAATTTTGGCAGGTGTCTACATGTGCAGAGACTTGGCACTATATTTAATGCCAAGTCCTTCCAGCCCTGTCATGTGCCCCTGTGGCCACCAGAGAGAATGCCAGGGTCCAGCCCTAGCTGCCAAAACCCGCTGTCAGCACTTGGCAGCCATCTTGGAAGCACAGCCCCACCCTCTGATCGCTGGCCAGCCCCTTCCCTGCCCAGGAGCTGTGTGCCCAGCACAGGGGCAGCATGTGGCAGCTCCCTCCTTGCCCACCCTGCCTCTCCGCACCATGGCTGCTCTAGCTCCAGCCCCTGCTCCTGCCAGTGCTGCTCCAGCCCTGCCCCTGGCAGTGATGACCAGAGCCCTGCACTCCTGCTGGCCATGGTGCTGGCCCTGCTGCCTCTCCCACTGCCCCCTTTATCCCCCGCCGCAGGCCTCCCCCCACACCTAGGCTCCAGGAGAAGCATGCATCTGCCAGCAAGGGCCAGGGCACCAGGTGCAGGAGGCCCTGGACAACCCCGTCCTTCTGCACTCCCTGCTCCAGCCAGCCTGCTTGCCTTGCTGCCCACTTGCCCCCTACCCCCTGCCCACCCCTAACACCACTGTCAAACCAGGCACGTGTTTGAAACAAAAAAGCTTATTCTCCTCACAACACACACCCCATCCCTCCTCCCTCCCACCTCAACCAACAGAGTCCCCTCCCTGACCAACAAACAGAGCCCCTCCACCACCCTCCCCACCCACCAACAATAAAAAAACCTTTTTATGAAGTCAAAACTGTTTACAACTTCTCCATTTTTCTGTCCCACAGTGGGAGGCCATAAGGTGGGGGGCCTAGGGTGCCGATCCCAGGGGTAGGTGCTCAGAATCAAAGCCTCAGGCCATTCCCCTATGGGTCTGGGGGCTGCAGCAACCCCAACAGGGGACAGCCTTGTGTTGCGGCCATCTGGGATGGTGCTCTCTAAGGGTGGGTGATCCCCTCCAACTGCCCCAATGCAGGGCCACCATTCCCATGAGGCACATCTGGGTCCTCGGGTGTGTGGCACGGAGGACAGTGGCAGGCCTGGGCCCAGGTGGGTGGCAGCGGAGCCAGGCCAATGGCTCCTTCAGGCAGGAGGTGCCAGAGCATCTCTTCCCAGGCCTGCTGTGGGGTGATGTCTATACATACATTACTGAACATTAACTAACTGAGACTAAATTTGATACCTGCAAATACAGGTATCAAATTTAGTTGTGATTAGCCTGGTTTACTGTGCAGTAAGGGTGTGCACATGTACACATGCACCCTTACTGTGCAGTAAACTAGGCTAAGGAGCATTAACACGTCTCATGTAGATGCACCCTGTAACACTGACAAGGGTAAAGCTTTGGGGTCAGATGGTCAAAGGGTTTCTGAGATCCACCCTTCTTCCATATGTCAAACAACAACCCCAAAGCATGAAGGTACTGTCTCTAACACAGACCTACTAAAAGAGGTTCTAGGGTAAACTCAAAGGGTTCCTCAGTCTACGTTAGAAAGAACAAGATCATGGCATATATGTGACATATTTTTCCTAGAAAATCTCTGGCTCAGATGGAGCTCTACCAATAGAAGGCAACTTCTGTTGGAAAAGCTTCTAGCATGCAGGGAGCTGATACAACTCTAGTAGAGAAAACCTGCTTCTGCTGGATTACTCTTAGATATAAGCTTCCATCCCTCCCTCCAAATAAAGTACTGATTTTTATTTCAAATTGATCCAAACCCAAGGAAGTTGTCCTGAAAGCTGGTTTTCTGCTACTGAGAATAAAGTAGAATTTGAAATGGATGGGGTAATTCACATGTCTCAGATTAGTATGTGAAACCACTCTCATTCCTCTCAGGGGACTTTCATTCTTGTGAGAATTCCAAATGGGATGAACTGGGCATTTCATACTTCTGTGATCCTTCTATGCTGAGGTCACTGAGTTTGTTGTGCAGGGCCCCTTTTCTTACCCTTCTTCTTGAAACGGAGGCAATACAGGACAAAATATGGAGCAAACTGGTAGGGCTTTGCTGCATATTAGCTTTCTCTCAGTCACTGACAACGGTCACTGACATATGTGCAGCTCCATGCTCTAACTCATGGCACTTCAGAGAAAGAACCATGACTTACAGCAAGCCCCTTATACTGGCTAACTTTTTTCCATACTGATGAGCCCTAGGACCCACCTGCTCTCCCATCCCCTGTCCTTGATGCTTGCAGTTTCTGGATGTGCTCCTTACATCAGTTAGAACTTTCCTTCCTCCCCATGGCTCCTGGAGTCATAGAGAGATTAAAAGGAAGCCAGAGCTAGTAGTTAGAGTGTTCCCAGGAAGACGTCTCATTTCCCACCCCATACCTCTAAGTTTCCTTCAGTAATGATCCCTTGCCTACAACCACTTCCTCAAAAAGCAAAGACACTAACACTACACATGTCATATGCCATTAGAAAGTTTAAAAATATCTTTAAAATACAAACAATTGTCCTTACTGTTTAAACCTTTTCAAAACAGGACACTAGGGTTTTTTTTATGTTTTTGGTTAGCTACTGTTCAGGCCATGATGTTGGATTTAATTTCCCAGTTAGACACTGCATAGCCTCTGGAATAAACTAGCCAATATGTGTTTGTCAGGTAACCAAAATATTTCTCTGTTTTTTCACTTTTGTGAACAATAGACAGTCAGAAATATTGTCTGTATATGAACATATGGTCATACCAAGGTGGGTTTATTTTTAATGCCTTATATATTTAGCTGTAACTTTTCTATTGTATTACAGGAGATAGACTTCTGCTAATTTGCCCTGTGATTACACTGAATGTTTTAGAGGCAGCATAAGAATATCTATAGATACATGATGTTTGCAATATCTTCATATTTTCAAAACATAATGGCAAAGAAAAGTATTTTTAAATATGGCCTGCAGTCATCAATTGCATGATAGGGGAAAGGTTACCAAATTCAGCCTTGGTATAAATGGGCACAACACTTTGATATTGCAAACAGGATTTATTCCTATATGGCTTAAGCTGACCCCTGGGGCTATTACTGTTAATTAACTACTATAACAAACAGTTAATACTGATTTACAAAGACATCTGCAAGCCAAGAAAATGTCACCACTTATGATTTTGATGATAATGTTTATATATTTGGAAACTGAACACTGAGCTCAGTGACTGGTAGCAGTCTGATTATGGGGGCGGTGATGAAAGTGTGGCATTAGCTTCCCTCAAAGAGGTAGTGATGGGGTAGACAATTGGAAGGTTGCCACAGTCTACCTCAATCAAGCTCAGATGTCTGATCACATCATCTATGAATGCCCTTACAGCTCTCCTTCGGGCACCCAAGGTCTTACTGACGTTGACCATTCTACCTGTTGCTGACTTTCTGGCTCTCATGCTTCCAACATTGAGAGTGGTGACACTTGCTTCATCATCAGCAGCAAAATGGCAAAATTCCCATTGACCCCCATAGTATAGCACTGGGCTCTGAACTATTTGAGCATACATTCTTTTCAGTAGCTAGTATTCCATATCCTTATTTTTAGTAAAGGCATATAATCACTTCACTATAAGACTGATTTCAGCAATGTCTGAAGTTAACATATAATTAAGTCTTACTTATAGCACTTGGGCAGCTAACTGCCTAACTTTTGGGTGCAAGCAGGTAAGCACTTATACTTATAGTAGTATGATGGAAAAAAGTAAAGGTATTGGGAAAGAGGCAATACTTGAAGCTGCTATTATAAATCAAAGTTTTGTTTTTTAAGGATAGAATCTATTTATTCTAAGGAGTTTGTGCCTGATTGGAAAACAGTAGTGTAACATATGATGGGTGAGTGGGACACATGTCCCAGGTGCTGCCTGAGGGGAGGAGTGTTAGAAGGGTTGGGGGTTAGCACTTCACTCTCCCATCCCCCTACTTGCCTGCACTTTCAAGATTCAGGAAGCAGTGATGCAGGCAGTGTGTACACAGAAATCCAGGCATTCTGGGAATCATAGTTTTGTAAAGTGACAGTGGAGTTCATTGCTCCTCAGGGGAGAACTGACCCAATTTTTTTGCCACTGAAATCAGCAGGGTTTTTTTGCCCCCCTGACATTGGCATTGGCAGCAAAAAAATAGGGATGAAATTCTTTCCCCACCCCCCCAGCAGCAGGGAACTCCATTGCCGCTCTAAAGAACTGAATTTTCAGCATACCTTGTACTCTATGGGCCTTGTTAGACCTTATGCTGTAAGCCAAACAAATCTTAAATCAGCTTAGCGCTGTTTGGATTAGTGGAGCAGTCACACATTAAGGCAAAAAACCTACTCTGATTGCCCCTCATCAGCACAGCTATGACTTGCCACTAGTGGCTTCGTGAGCAGGGGCAGGACTAGGAACAGGGGAAGGACAGGCTTCCTGCTCTCTCAGGGAAGGACAGTGCTTCAGCCCCAGGTCTTGGAAGCCGCGGTGCCTCCTGCCACTGCTCTGACTGGCTCTGTTCTCACTGGGAGCAAAGCCAGCTGGGTCCATGCAGAAGAGGGAACTGCATCGCACAGACCCAGCTCCTCTCCCTACCAAGAGGAGCCAGCTGGGTCTGAGTGAGAGGGAATCACACCTCTCAGACCCAGCTGGTCTGCTTCTGGCAGGGAGCAGAGCCAGGTCCAAGCTTCATGGTTTGTCCCCCTGCACAGGCGACTGGGGGGGGGGGAGGGCACGGGAGGCACGTGCCCCCAAGATTGGCCCCCAACTCAGCACCACTCAGGACAGGGTAGTTTTTTGCCACATGGGCTGGTGGCGTGTTGGGGGGGGGGGCACTAAGCTGTAGCACAGAAGTATAGGAGTGGATATGGGGCTTTTGGCCCTCCCCCAGGCCCACCCCTGGGCCCAACTACAAATTGTGCCCCTCCAGACTCAGGAGGCACCAGTCACCCCTGCCCCCCTGCTTGGACTCAACTGGCTCTATTCCTGGTGTGGATCATGGTTTCCCCCACCCCCACCCCCACCCCCGCTCATACCTGGATGTCTCTGCTCTTAGCAGGTAGGAGTGATGTGGTTCCCTCTGCATGGGGAGCAGAGCCAGTTGGAGCAAGTAGTGGCAGGATGCACAGCAGGCCCACTACCTCCTGGGATGCTGGTGGACTTCAACTTGGGTGGAAAATCTGTGTGGAGTACTGTTAAGTTGAATAAAGAGTGCTTTAAGCCAGCTAAAAGGTGTTAACTTGCAGCCACTCCAGGGGTTAAGAGGTCTTGAAGCCACTTAGAGTTACTGCGTAACAAGGTCCTATTAGACATACTTCCAGCACTGCTCCTTGCCAATGCTCCTGAGCAATGAAAGACAGGAGGTATAGGGAACAGGGTGGGGGAAGTGGGAGAATGTTGTGAGAAGGATGAGAGGACTGTACCAGATGTATGTGTCACAAATTACACCTCTTAGAAAAAGCAAAAGGTCTTAAGTACTTAACACGTGACTTACTTGGGTTTTAGGCACCTATGCCCAAAGCAGAGATCCAAAAAGCCCTGGTCAGTAGCTGGGTAATTCAGAAAGCATATAACACACTAGCCACTCAATGTTTAACTTGAAAGTTTCTTAGGCTTGTCTAATTTTGTTTGGTACATGCCCAGGATTGTCCCAAACATCAGTAGCTAGGTACATAGCTCTTGCCTAAGTCAGGGGAATAAGAAACTAGGCAGAGCAATGCCTAAATCCTCTAAGAAACCCAGTCAGACTAGGCATGCTCAGAGCATAACTACTGCATGACAACACAATAAAGCCCCTCACAAAAATACAACTTTATCTGCTTGCTTATGAAAATGTGGTTGCTGATGCCACCCATCTTTTATGTGAAGTAACTGGAGAACTTGATTAGGAAGTGGGAGATCTGGATTTATACCATCCTTAGCCTGAGGGGGCTTGTCCAGATGAGCAGGAATGTGCACTTTGCCATGCCTCTAAGGCTTTTTGGTGTTGCAAAATGCATATGGTGCAAATTAAAAGGTTCTCTGTATGGCATATTTGCAGCATGGAGCTGAAATTAGATACCAGGAAATCCTGGGAAATCTAAAAAACCCACACCAGAAAAAAGTGAGGCAGTGAACATAGCTGTAGTGTACACCACCTGAAACCGGAGTGTAATTGGCCGGAGCCACATGCTGGCTGCTAGCCAGGCTCCATATGCCCAGATTGCCACTGCTGCAGCCACAGGAAGCCCCCAGGACTCCAATTAAGGCTTTTGAGGCCAGCCCAGGTGTTGGCCCAGCCTCCCATACCCCACCCGGGCAATTTGCTGCATGCCAGAGCTTGTGTGCAGGGGCATTCTCTGGGGACAAGTAGCAGTGACATGACTGTGTGCCACAGCTTTTTGTCCACAGGAAAGACACATGCGTATTCATGCAGATGCACACAGGGGGCATGTCCACACATGCAAGCATTTGCACTTGCAGCAGCTCAAATAGAAGCAGTGCAAATTTGAGCCGGGGCTTTTTGCCTCGGTGCACATGCTCAGACATGCACTTTGTTGTGGAGCCAATTGTGCCACTTGAGGTAAAATAACCCTGCCTGGCTCCTCCCGGATCTGCAGCCAGAGGGAGCTACAGCCCGAGGTCAGCACCTGTGTTGTCCCCAGCAATACAAAAAGCTACCCTGTCCTGGCCCCAGCGGTACAAAAAACTGCCCTGGCAAGTAACTCAGGGCTACTTGCTCTCAGGAGCTTCTGGGGTCCAGCCAATTGGTACCTGGGGACACTACCCCTTGTGCCAGCCGGACTGCTGAAGCAACCCTGACAGTTCCCTGCACCCTCTACCCACTGCAGCAGTCTGGCAGTGGGGGCTGCTGCCTGGCTGTGACCTGCTGCGCACCTGCCAGTGGGCTGTGGCTTCAGGGTTGGCCTCTGTGCAGCACTACTGCCTTGTGTGCCCCCTGCCTGGCCATCTGGGCAGCTATCACTCGGAAGACATTCCAGGTGTGGTGGCCTGCTTTGAATTGTCAAGGCATGTCCTTCTGGCTCCATTTATCCAGGAGGTCAGCCACAGTCAGCTGGGTCTAAGGTGCCAGCTCTGAGCAGGCAGGGTCCGGCCACTGGCCTCCCTAGCAGGAATTCTGGTGTTCCCTATTGGAAAACTGAAAAATCCCTGATAAAAAAATCCCAAAGTCACTCTGTAAAATACACTAAAGTCCATGTTCCTCCACATTTAAAACAAAAGACCATTACAAAGAGAGAAAGAGAGACTGAGACAGAGACAGTGATCAGTTGTGAAAAGTTTTATTGATATATCTACAGTGTTAAAGCACTGACAGTTGTGGGGCTAAGGCCACACAAGGGTTACAGCCCCCCAACAGGGGCCAAATGTCCCCTGCAGGGGTTAAGGCCCCCCCAACAGGGGCCAAATGGCCCCCCCAGGGGCTATCCCCCCCTGCAAGGCCCACATGCCCCACCCCAGCCCCCCAATTGCTGCCCCACCTGGCCCCATCCCCCACCAGCCGCTGCAGCCCCCCAGTGGCTGCCCCACCCAGCCCCACTTGCACATCCCCCCACTCCCCCAGAACTCCCCAATGGCTGCCACACCAGGCCACACCCCACACTTGCACCCCCCTGGTGCCCATGGCTGCCTCCCCAAACCCAGGCACTTAAAAAAAAAGAAGAAAAAAACTAGAACCCCCCCCCCGAAAAAAGCCTCTACTCACCCTAGAAGCAGGGGCTGGGGGGCCTCCAGGGCCTCCAGGCACAGCACTCCCGGGAAGCACAGGTCAGGAGGGCCTGTCCCTCCTGCTGGGGCTGTCCCTCTGCCCTGTTCTGTGTGGGTGGGGCCCCAGTGACCCTGACAGCACTTCAAACTACCAGTAAGTGCCAGGGGTTATTTTTCCTTATTTTTTAAATTGAGGATGCTGGGGTGGGGGAGGCAGGGAGCCAGGCAGGGCAGGCCTTGGGGGGGCTTAGGGGGCAGGTGGGGGGAGGGGCCAGACACTGAAGG
Organism: Alligator mississippiensis; assembly: GCF_030867095.1. Classification (NCBI taxonomy): domain Eukaryota; kingdom Metazoa; phylum Chordata; order Crocodylia; family Alligatoridae; genus Alligator; species Alligator mississippiensis. The sequence continues at coordinate 72,856,196 of NC_081827.1, forward strand.
GATCCGAGGCCTCAGGGGGCAGGTGGGGGGTGGGGCTGGACAGAGCAGGGCTGGGGGAGTGGGCAGGGCTGGTTGGGGTCCCCCCATAGTCCTCTTCTCCAGCCCCCCTGACCCCTTACTCACTGGCTCTGGAGCCCTGATGCTGAAATAGCTTCAGCACCAGGGTGAGGGGCCAACCACAGAGACGGTTTGGTAGCCAGAGCATCTCCATGGAGGACCCAGCCTTCGGTTGCCTCAGGGCATGGTCCAGGGCTGTGCCCTGCCCCACTTTTTTAAACTCTGATTTTTTTAGAACCATGGATATCCTGAGGCTGATACTTTCCCACCCTCCCAGTTGAAATGGAAGCACTGTGCAGAAAAGGAATGTGTGCATCACAACATCAGATGGAAAGAGCCTGACCTTGTGGCTTTGTGGTTAGTGCACTCAATTATAATATAGAAGTCCTGGATTCAGTCCATAATCCTCAGACTAACTTTGTTTTCATCCAAGTCCTATATCATATGAAAGATAATGTATAAGGAGCCTAGGTACATAATTCTGGGTTTTAATATCCATGCTGGTAGATAGTTACTAAAAAAAGTAGGCACTGGTGTGCCAAAATACATACCTTGTTATGTACCTAAATCTTTTACTGGGCGTGACCCTCTGTTAAGAACTCAGTACAAGGAAAACATAATTGGTGTATGTATTTTTTCTATTAAATCATTAATACACGCAAGGTTCATACTGAACCATGTACATTCTTTCATACATTAAGATGAACCTCATGAATTAGCTAACAAGGCTATTGAAAAGAGCTGTACTCAGGATCAGAAGTGAATTTTAAATCCTTTAAAAATGAAGGCATCAAGGCTTGGCTAAAGTTAGTGTTGTCAACAGAAAAACAAAAAGATGTAAAATATTTTTACAGCAGTCAAATTAACCCAAAGAAATTTTGAAGCAGACAACAACACTGAGAAGAGATTTTTCCATTAAAATCATGTTCTATGGCAAACCATAATTCTCATTATTAACACAATGAAATCATTGCTTCACTGTGCATTTAATCCCTACTTCACATTACTATTCATAAATCACTAAAGGGTTTCTTTAAGGTATATACTGTCAATGTGTGAAAAAATAGTATTACTCATTAAATGTATTACTTGTTTTACAATTGCATGTAATTACCAAAAAATAATGTAGTATACAGTGTATTACATTTTAGCCTTGGATGAGGTTGGATTACAATATTCTGCTTTGCATTAGTGTAGAAGTTGATTTATTCATTAATAACTGATTTGTTTCTCTGATTAATGACTAGAGTATGTTTAGCTCTTAGCACGCACTTGAATTTATACTGAATCAAGTGGTAAACTCTAAAGAAAAAAATGGCGTAGACTGTAACATTTTTACACTAATAAGATTCACAATCCTTAAAGCAGATTTTTATACTCTAGAGATGTTTTACAAACTGCTCAGTATGAATCAAATCATCTGTGCTACATTATTACATTTTGATCATTGCATTATTGACTGTACATTTACTTTATTTTGTCTAGGTATATATGACAAGAAAAGGTCTTAGCTGAACAAAATTCCTTTGGAGATTGCTCTGTGTATTAAGTAGTCTCTGGGCATCTATACACATGCTCAGGGGTGGAGTGGGGGGCACTTTAATTAGAGCGGCTCCGAGAGCTGCTCTAATTAAAGTGCCCACAGAGTCACATGTATTCAGCATCCCGTGCTTCCAAATGGTGGTGGGGGCACTTTAACTAAAGCTTGTTCAAGGAGCTTTAGTTAAAGTGCCCCTGCCACCATTTTGAAGCATGGGGACACTGAATAGATGTGATGCAGGGGCTACTGGAGCACGTTAATTAGCACATTCCCGCAGACTTGATTAATTGTGTCTGCTGTGATGCATGCTAATTAGGTGCATGTATAGGTGCCCTTTCTTACTTGACACCAGAACCACTGAACTCTGTGTTCAGATATGAAAACAGCCTTGGACATAAGTCTTAAAAATAAAATGTGCATGGAAATTGGCAAATTCTTTGGCTTCTCCACTGTTTCTTACAACACCAGATTCTTCAGAGGGTGTGAAGCCTGCCAGAGTGTGATTGGTTGTGCATTGTAACTATAAGAAACATTTTCCAGACCAGAGTATTTTTGGACAAAATCCAGAATTTTCAGTTTTCAAATACCAAACCTTGGAAAGTCTTCAATTGCCAACTTTTTCAATGAAAAATTAAACTTTTCTTCATAAAAAACACATTCCTTATTTTCCCACCATATTTATTGATAAGGACTGGCCACAATAGTCCCTTTGTGTCAATGATGTCCACAGGATCTTGATTTCATGTTATATGAAAAAGTACTTTGTCAGTATTATATCTACCCCCTTTCCAATTTCAAAGTGTCCCCTTGTGAGAAAGGCTAAATAAGAGGTTCTAGGTGTACCTTCCTAGAACCTTATACCATAAATTATGAATGTACCTTTATTATGAGACTTTATATTTGTCATCCCTCTGAGGTAAACAGATTAAGCTTTCAATTCATTAAAAAAATTATATTATAATACATTTTACAGGTAATTTGAAATATTTCTTTGCATATGTTTGAATATGTTGTATCCTATTTTTTTGTCTGCTGATCCACAAGACCACTTAGAAATATTGGGTATTAATATTGGCATACATAACAATAGCTAGTTTAAAGCAAGATGGTCAGACTTTGACTTCATGCTTAGGTACAAAACAGTTCAACTGACTCACAATCTGAGCCACACCAGATGGGTCTTTTGGGCTCCATCTTAGAAATATAAAATAGGAAGTGGCACAGTTAAAGAGAAGAAAGAAAAACAAGCGAGAAATCCAGAAAATTAAGCTTTGAACCCCATTTTGTCCTTGCAAGTACATTCCCTTATTTCTTGTTAAAAAGAAAGCTGGTCCTGAGGGAAAAGGTTGAAGTTCATTTCCTTAAGACTATCTCTTAATGGGATTTAGGCACTTAAATTCCTGTGAAGATGTGACCCTGAGTGCCTGTTTAATGACTGAGTGGTGCACATATATTGGGACATTCCAGCTCATATAATCTAGTATTTGAAATAACGAACCCCCACTGCAAAAATGCATCAGTTAATACACAAGAGAAAAAAGTAACACTCCCAAGTTACCTTTAATGGATAAGAAGAGCTTCTCCAATAATAATAATACAATAATAATAATACAAGAATGACCATTAATAATGAAAGCTATAAAAAACCCAACACAGATAAGATATGATGAATGCATATGAAAAAAACACAAAGCTTGAAGCTAATTTTGAGAAGGAGCCCAGAAAAACAACTGAATCATAAAGCAGATTTAAGGTCCATAAACATTTTCCATAGAGTTGATTTGCCAAGGAAATGTAATAATTACAGGACTTACATCCCAGGCACCCACTTGAGACTAATAAGCACATGTAGTCAGTGAAACAAGTGAAAGTGAGGTCTCCCCAAGAGAAGAGACAGGAAATCTATTCCTTCCCAACAAAATGATAAATAACCTACCATTAATGTCCCAATGGAAAATACCATAGAAAGGTCATAATGTAATAGCATATTCCTAGCTTTCCAATAACTGGTAAAAAAATTGGAATCTTGACCAAAACAAGATGAAACTTAAAAAAAAAAAAAAGACATGGAATGGAGAATATGTATTGCAATATTTTATGGTAACCCCTTATCACAAGCATGTGCCTCTTGACATTCTTAGGATTCTACATTGTACCGAGGCTGATCTGCCTGAAGTTGGCCCAGGAACAAGTGGGTAAAAATTTGCTATCAATAAATTTAGGCAGAAAATTAGAAGCAGTAGTAAAAGGTAGTGAAGTTCTAGACCATCTTTCAACAGCAGTAATGAGGTCAAACAACCTAAGCAGTTTTAAGATGGTTCTTGTTAAATTTATGAATGGGTTTATATAATGCAATTGCCTCAGGAGCAATGGACTAAATATGTACCATCCTATCCTACAGGTAGTGTTTCTATGTTGAGCACCCTCCTATGATCAAGCCATTTTTATTGTACTCTAAATCTACTCCATAAACTCCAGAACTGTAGCCTTAAAATTCAACCTCCTTTAATGACCAGCAATGAACAGGGGTTGGGCAGAAGGTCTTCTGATTTTAACCTTAAATAAGGAAATGTAAATAAAAGTCATATTCACTAGAGAGTTCCTATTTGTGGAGAAAGATGATGAGAAAGAAGTGTCATGAGAGGGTTGATAGAAGTCAGCAGAAAGATTTTAGTTTTCTGCTAAGTACAGCAGTAATTACCACAGCTATAACACTGTTAAACTGACCTCATAAATGATGCCTTTGCTCGCCTTGCTAATTATACGTCTTCATCTTCCACAGTATTAGAGGAGGAACCAGAATGAATTCAATTCTGACCTCCCACTGCACTGACTGCAACCCTACTGAGATGAGCATTTCTGTAGTTTTAGTGAACTGCACAATGCATGAACTGAGTATGTCAAGTTTCCCTTTTATAACCTACTAAAGTATCATTTGAGGAATTTTATTCCACTGTCAGCTACTTAAAGACTGAGCCTACCAAACATTAAGCCTAACAACCTACCAGAATTGACAACTTAGTTTCCCAGAATATGTGTGTAGCCTGGATGCATAAGGGAGGGATATCTCATGAGTAATTTATCTGAGAACCAGTAAGAAATCACGAGGCAACCTAATGTTCACAATAAGTAAATCAATATTCTTTTCACTGCTGTCAAATAATATGATTGGGTTGATTATTTTATTTTCAAATATAAAATCTAAGCATTTACAAAAGAGCTCTTGAAAACACAAACTGTTCAGTGATACCTGTAGAATAAAAACTTCTGCATCATATCAAAGCAAAATTTTCTGTCAGAGCATACCAGAAATGTCGTATCTGTGCAGTAACAGAAAGGTATAATTCATGACGTGCAGGGATCTTGGCTTTTTCTGTTTAAAAATCCCAAATTATCCAATTTAACCCCCCCTGCAAAAGCTGCATTTTTCCATGATTAAAATAAAACACCACTATATATACAGGTATCAGTTGAACACAATGTTGTATAGATATATTTATAAATTTATAGCAATTTGGAAGCCTACTAGTGCCTCAATCATTATAATAAAATACATTTTAAATACATATATATTTTGGTGTTTGATTTTGGGTTTTTTATCATGGAAAATCAGAGAGCCCCCTGCTCCCTCTGTTCACCAGGATGTGGGTTCAGCTGTCACTGTTCCCCAACTGCTTTGTGGCACTGAGCAGCCCTGATATGCCATTGCCCTGCCCCAGCCCAGCCAGAAGTATGCACACATGCACATGACAGCCAGGAAGCATGAAACCAGCTCCAGCAGCTCCCTGTAGGTAAGTCGGGGTGGGGGGTAGAGCATTGAGGCCTCCATAGTGAAGGAGGGAGTTGGGCAGGGCTGGTCCTGGAGTTGCTGCTCAGCTGGGGTGGTACATGAGGCCAGGTGCTTGGGGCCTGGGTCTGAGGCAGAAATTGGGGCTCAGCTGAGGAGCAGGATGGAGTTGCAGGTAGCTTGTCTAAGGTGTGGTGGGGAGGCTGGCTGCCTGCCATTGTGTGCACTCTGGGGGGCGGAATGGAGGGTAAATGTTGCCTAGATATTTGTGTGGATTGGGGGCTGATGTGGATTTGCAGCTGCAGGTTCATGGATCCCTGCCCTGCTGCCCTCCCACCGGGGGCCTCCACAACCTAGCAGCTGGGACCCAGCACAGCAGGGCAGAGCAGGGTGGGGAGGCTCAGTGCTGAGCTGTGCCCTCTGCTGCTGCCAGGTGGACAGGGGGCACCTCTCCATGGTGGTATGGGGCTCTTGACACTGAGCCTCCCTGCTCTGCCCTGCCATGTCAGATGCTGCCTGCTGGGCTGTGGAGACCACAGGGGGAAGTCAGATGTTTGGGGAGTCCCAAGCCCATAGCAGGCAACCCGCATCCACCCCTTTCATGGGCTTCGCTCCAGCTGTGCTGCCCATGGGGGAGGGGCACCAGCAGGGTCCAGGGGGATGTAGGATGGGAGTGAGGGACACTGCCAGGGATAGGGGATTATGGGTGGGGAGTGAGGGGCGCCAGCAGGGCCAGAGAATTGTGGGTGGGGAGTGAGGGGCACTGGTGGGGGTGGATGCAGGCTGGTAGCTGTGGGCTCAGGGGGCTGTGGGTGGGGAGTCAGGAGCACCAGCAGGGATGTGAGGCTGTGGCTTGGTTATGAGGGGGGCAATGGCATGGACAGGGTGCCAGCATATCAGAGCTGCTCAGTGCCACAAAGCGGGGTGGGGAGAGGGAGCAGAGGCAGCCACAGCTGGACTTGTATCCTGGTACCAAGCCAACTCCTCCTTTTACACCTCAGGGTCTGACCTTCCTATCCCCAGGGAAGCACCCCCATGCAAACAGCTGATAGAGCACAGGCCAACTATCCAGGTCACAGGGAATGGATGGGTTCAGAAGTGGGGTCTCATAGGGATGTGGGGGGAAGAATGTAGGGGGCTGCATTTGGTCTCCATGAGCTGGGGTTTTCTTCCCAGGACAGGGGGAGTAGCTCCCCCAAAGTGCCTTCCCTCACTGCTCCCACCCCCAGCCACCCTGGAAGCATGACTAGCACCCCCCACCCCAATCCCAAATCCCAATTTATTGAAACACAAGACCCCCTTTAACTTACTTCTTAATTTCTTTTTATTTATTTTTTTACTTCTTTTTATTTTATCGTTCCATGGCTGCCTTCCTTCATTTCACCACCCTTTCTTCCTTTCCTCACCCCCATTTTCTTTCTACCTTGCATTTAATTCCTCACTGCCCATCCCACACACACACACACAAGGGATAGAAGCCTGTTCTGGTTTACCAGCCCTAAGATTGTAAGGAGTGACCTAGAAACCTCTACTCAATGTATGTAAATGAGATACATGGCTGAAACACAGGTATAGAGACATGCTCAGTAAAAAACTTCTTGCGTCACTCACTTATAACCAATCATTAAACAAGCACGCTTGCGAAGGCATTGAAAACTCCTGTATAAAAGATGCTTAGAAATAGTGATCTGGTGTGCTTGTTACATGAATTATTCCGCTTGGACCTTTTATTGCTAGCAATAAACCTTCTTTGTACTTTCACTCCTGGTATCTTTATTGGCCTTTGCATACCGGGCAGGATCCCAGACTTGAGCTGAGGCACAACAGTTTTTGGTGACCCAGATGGGACTGCCTTAGATAAGGCTTTGCCCGGACTAACTGACGACCAGACGACCGCTCCTCTGGAACGAACGTCAGGCGCGCCCCGGGATCTCTTTTCCCAGTAAGACTTTTGCTTCAGGGGGAGCTGGATCGCTGAGGCAGCAGTAGCCTAATGGTGCAACGCCATAGAGTGAAAGTACCAGTAACAGGCACTTGGGTGAGAGGGTAGAAAGGGCATAAGGCCTACCATCAGTACGCCTACCTGGGATTATCTCTGTAAGTATTCTGTCTGGCCCGAGTCCAAGACCAGTGATTTTTCCCCTGTGAGGACGAGGACTAAGAACAGAGTCCTGGATCCCAGGTAAGTCGAACAGTCAGAACTGGGAAGGCAGCCCTGAGATGGGTACCATTAACAGTAAGGTTAGGAAATGTACCCCCCTCTCTTGTGTATTGGGACATTGGGCAGAGTTCGGTGGGGATCCTACGACTAAGAAGAAAGCTAAATTCTTCTGTGAAACTGCGTGGCCACGCTATAAGCTAGATGATCAAGAACATTGGCCTCCGGAGGGAAGTGTTAATTATAACACCATCTTACAATTGATTTTGTTCTGCCGGCAGAATGGTAAATGGGAGGAATTGATGTATGCGCAAGCGTTTATGTCTCTCTGTAGAGATAGAAAGGTTTTGGATGAATGTGGATTGGGGGAGGGGGTTGGGATCTGTGAGGTGGCAGTGGCTCGACCAACTGAAAATCCTGTCCTGGAATGTCCGGAGCCGGAGGTTCCACTCCCTTTGCCACCTCTACCTTATCCTCCTCCTCTTCCCCCTCCTCCTCCTCATTCATCTGATTCCTCGTTGGCATCCGCTCTTCTTCCTTCTTCCCCCCCCCCCGAGGCGGAGGTTGAGAACACTCCCTGACCCAGGGATCTGGAACAGCACCAACCATGGCCGTCAGGTGCTTGGCAATCTCTAGAACCCCCGACTTCTCCTGATATAACCCCGGGAGGTGGGTGGAGAGTACAGTTAGGAGCAGACTTCGGGGTTAAGGGAAAACATCACAGGGAATCTGATCCTGGCCGTGGGAAGGGAAATGGGGTATTTCCCCTAAGAGAACAAGTGGTACCCGGACCACTCGAAGATGATGGTGAGCCAACCTACCGTCGAACCTTTGTGCAAGTTCCTTTCACTACCTCAGATTTGTATAACTGGTGGAACAATACCCCCAGCTTGAGAGAGGATCCTGAAAAGGTACGAAACCTGTTTGAAACGATTTTCAAAACCCATAACCCAACCTGGGCAGATGCTCAGTCTCTTTTAGATGTCCTGTTGACACCAGAGGAAAGGAGGATGGTAGTAAACAAAGCCCGTGAGTATGTGGAAAAGGAAATTACCGCAGGGCGCCTGCAAGGAAATAAGGACAATCATGTCCCCACCCAGGAGCCAGATTGGAACCCAGACCAAGATATGACCTCCATCCGCGCCTATCGAGAATATATCCTCCGAGGATTGAGAGGTGCTGTGAAAAAACCTCAGAATCTCAGTAAGGTGTATGAGGTTCAACAGGAGATGAATGAGACCCCGAGTGCCTTCTTGGAAAGAATCTACACTACTTTCAGACAATACACCCGCGAGGACCCGGAGGATGCATCAAACTCTCACATGGTAAATATGATCTTCATAGGTCAGAGTGCACCGGACATTAGGAAGAAATTGCAGAAGACAGACAGAGCAACAGGTATGCCTATTTCCCAACTAGTAGACATTGCTAACCAAGTATTTACTAACCGAGAAAGTGTTCAGGAAAAGAAACAGGACAAGAAAGAGGAGAGAAAGATGAGAATGCAGGCAGCCCTAGTGGCGGCTGCAATCACAGGAAAACCCAGAAATGAGGGATCCCGGAGACAGCCTCAGAGACGGGGTCCATTAGAGAAAGATCAGTGTGCCTATTGCAAACAAAAGGAACACTGGAAGCGGGAATGCCCCAATCGGAAAGTAGGTGAAGGTGAAAAGAAAAGAGAGGAGAGCAGTAGACTGTTTGCTTTTGGAGGTGATTCTGGTTGAAGGGGACCGGAGGCCCGGGAGGGAAAGATAACCCAGATCCCGGTGTCCCCTGATGAGCCTCTGGTTAAAATGCAACTAGGGGACAGAGATGAATTGGTAGAATTTCTCGTCGATACAGGTGCTACTCATTCCGTCTTAACTCAAAAACTGAAACCTTTAAGTAAAAAGACTGTGCCGGTGGTAGGGGTCACAGGGAAGGCAGTAACACGACCCTTCCTACAGCCAATGGCCTGTAATCTTGGGCAGGCCGAAGTCACCCATCAATTCTTGTATATGCCAGACTGCCCCGTTCCCCTTTTAGGGAGAGACCTCCTCTGTAAACTGCAAGCTACGTTGTCATTTCAGGATGGGCAAATGTTCCTAACGGTGCCGCCTGAAAAGGGGTGGCACCTGCAGGCCTGCCTTCTCAGTCTTCTCCGAGAGGAAAGTACACCGGATATTCCTCAACCCCTGCTTGATGCTGTTGTTCCATGGGTATGGGTAGGTCACCGACCCGGGAAGGCTAAAAATGCTGACCCTGTAAAGATTCAACTTTTGCCAGGGGCCCAGCCTCCTTGCGTGAAACAATATCCAATGCGGATGGAAGCCAGGAAAGGACTGAAGCTGTTAGTTGAACGGTTCCTGGAGTATGGCCTTCTCCGTGAATGCACATCAGCTTTTAACACACCCATCTTGCCCGTGAAGAAGCCTAAGAGTGACGAATATCGTTTTGTTCAAGACCTGAGAGCTGTAAATAAAGTGGTTGTGAGTATACACCCGGTTGTCCCCAACCCATACACCCTGCTGTCTCCCTTGAACCCAGCTCATAACTGGTTCACGGTTATTGATTTAAAAGATGCTTTCTTCTGTATACCGGTAGAGAGGCAATCTCAGGAAATATTTACATTTGAATGGGAAGACCCAGATACTAGCATTAAGACTCAGTTTTGCTGGACTGTCTTACCCCAAGGGTTTAAAAACAGCCCAACCCTATTCGGCACTGTGTTAAGCAAGGATTTACGTAGGCTAAAACTGCCACTGTCCTGTGTCCTTCTGCAATATGTGGATGACTTGCTTTTAACAGCCACCACTGAAGCAAGCTGCCTGGAGGGAACAATCTGCCTCCTTAATTTTCTGGGACAAGAAGGATACTGGGTGTCCAAAAATAAGATGCAACCAATGTCCCAGAAGGTAACATATTTGGGATTTGAACTACAGCCTGGTCAGAGAGCCCTGTTGCCTGAAAGAAAAGAAGCTATATGCCGGCTAGCACCCCCAAAAACAAAGAAGCAACTACGGGGCTTCTTAGGTACAGTAGGTTTTTGCAGGATTTGGATTCCAAATTTCGGGGTTATTGCAAAACCTCTGTATGGAGCTACACAAGGTGATGAAAAGGTGCTTGAATGGACTGAAGAGTGTGAGCAAGCATTCTGCCAGTTAAAGCAGGCTCTCATTGAAGCACCCGCCTTAGGACTACCAGACATGAGTAAGCCTTTTTCCCTTTTTGTGCATGACCAAAGGGGGGTGGCCGCTGGAGTATTAACACAAAAATTAGGTAGCTGGCAACGACCAGTGGCATATTTTTCTAAGCAATTAGACCTTGTGTCATCCGGATGGCCTGCTTGTCTCCGGGCTGTTGCTGCCACCTGTCTGCTAATACAAGAAGCTAAAAAGTTAACCCTAGGCCATGAAATGACTGTATATGTGCCTCATGCAGTGCTTACAGTCCTGGAGCAGAAAGGAGGGAACTGGTTAACCCCGGGACGAATGGCTCAATATCAGGCCATCCTCCTCAATAAGCCTGAAATAAAATTGGCCATTTCTCGCACTGTAAATCCAGCAACACTGTTGCCACCTATGGCTGACACACCAGATCTTGTACATGATTGCCTGCAAACATTGGAAGCTGTTTACTCCTCAAGACCAAACCTGAGAGACCGACCCCTTGATAATGCTGAACTGGAATTCTACACAGATGGCAGTTCGAGTATGGAGAATGGAATTCAAAAATCCAGATACGCTATCGTGACTACACAGAATGTGATAGAAGCTAGACCTTTAAACCCATCTGTTTCAGCTCAAAAGGCTGAACTCATTGCTATGACTCGGGCTTTGCAATTGGCGGCCAACAAAACTGTCAATATTTATACTGATTCTAAATATGTTTTCCTTGTTTTACATGCTCACGGAGCGCTGTGGAAAGAGCGGAGTCTACTTGATGCTAAAGGAGCAAGCATTAAGCATAGCAAACAAATAAAAGCTCTCCTCAAGGCAGTCTGGGAACCAAAGGAGGTAGCGGTAATGCATTGTAAGGCACATCAGAAAGGGAACGACCCCTCCACAAAAGGTAATTGATTTGCTGACGCTATGGCAAAGAGAGCAGCTAAAAGACCTCAGACAGACTTGCTGCCCGAAGTAAGTAATCTGTTACCTCTCCTCCCAGACCTATACCAGCCTGTGACACCACAGTATGGGGAAAGAGACAAACAATTAATAAAAGAGTTTCAAGCAAAGAACGGGAAGCACGGGTGGCTAGTAGCAAAGGATGGCCGTATTATCATCCCAGCTGCCTGGGTTCATGCGATAGTAAAGAGCGCTCATCATGGCACCCACTATGGACCCAGGGCCCTGGTAAGATGGATCAGTCACTATGTAACTGGAGTGGGATTAAAAGAGACTGCCAAGAAGGTATCAGAAACATGTGAGGTCTGCCAGAGAAATAACCCAAAAGGAGGGAAAAAAGAAACTCTAGGACATCAGAGAATAGGCAATGGGCCAGGAGAAGAATGGCAGGTGGATTTTACCAAGTTGCCCCGGCAACAAGGGATGAGATATCTCCTTGTCTTTGTGGACACTTTCTCTAATTGGGTTGAGTGCTTCCCATGTCAGATTGCCCAAGCCCGAGAGGTGGTTAAGGCACTCCTACGAGAAATCATACCTCGCTTCGGACTTCCAAAAGGAATAGGGTCAGACAATGGCCCACATTTCATTGCACAAATTACTCAGAAGGTTTCTGAGTTCCTGGGAATCAGCTGGCATTTACACACCCCTTGGAGACCCCAGTCCAGTGGAAAGGTGGAACGTATGAATCGGACCTTAAAAAGACACCTTGCAAAGATTTGCCAAGAAGCTCGAATCAAATGGCCAGAGGCCCTACCCTTGGCCCTGTTATGAGTAAGGGTCGCACCACATTCTAAATTGGGATTAAGCCCATTTGAGATAATGTATGGTAAGCCTTACCCTCTGAGTCTGCCCATGGGTACTGAACAACAGTTACATGTTTTAGGAGAGGGAATGATTAGAGAATATGTATGGTCCTTGGTTTCTGTTTTGTCTTCCATCCATCAGCAGGTACGGGACGTGCTGCAGTCACAGGATCAGTCTCCTGCCCCGGAAAACCGACTATTACATGGGAGTTACGCCCTTGTGAAGGACTGGAATGAGGAACCACTCCGAGCCAGATGGAAGGGCCCATATAGGGTACTCTTGACGACCCCGACGGCAGCAAAGCTCGAGGGAATCAAGACTTGGATACATTCCAGTCACCTAAAGCCGGTGGCTGGACCAGAACAAGAAGGAACCCCTGCAGACTCCGGGACTGGAGGCCGAGAACAGTGGAAGGTGGAGCCAATAAGAGACTTAAAATTCCTATTCAAAAGAAAAGAACTTTAAATAATTTGTCAATCTTTGATCAAGTTTTACACCCCTTATCATGAAATTGGTCAAGGTTTTATTGTGGGGCTCCCTGATCTGTCCACTCCTTCTCATAAGAGGGGAAAACCTTTTACAACAAAAATTTGACCCTCAGGAAAATGTCTGGATTTATCTGGCCCGGGAAATTTTAAATAGAACGGACTTAGCAGGAGGGATCAATGCTCACCTGGTTTTTACCTCATGCTTAATCGCAGTACCAGCCCCTTTGAAAATTTTACAAAATTATACTATGCTGAAGGATATAGATAAGGAAAGTACGTATCAGAATATATATAATTGGGGGACTATTGTAAAAGATAAAAGCAGAAACATGTTTTCCTTACAGGTTCAGGCAACAGCTAATGCTTCCGAATATTTCCTAATAGTTAATTGTACTGGTAATTGCCTTAAATTGAACCAAGGTAAAAATGTCCTCTGTAATGAGACCAGTCAAATATCCTATGCATACGCATATACCATCCTTCCTCAAGGATGGTTTCTAGCCTGCGGGAGAATAATATATTCATACCTCCCAGCGAATGCTACTGGAGGACCATGCACCATTGCCCGGGTAACTGCAGCTCTTCCAAGGAAATCTGACCTAATGCACACTGAACAAACCCCTCTCGGTGGGAGGTATAAGTGGGCATACACTACTCTCACCACCGATTGTGATGAGAATGATTCCCCTGGACTATTATCTAAGGCTGAATACGTAGCCTTAGCTGTATCTATGGTGGGGGTTCCGGGCCTCACTGTAAGTAATAGCAGAAATCTTAATGCAGTGGCCTGTGTTCTAGCAAAAGGACTAAACGTTACATCCCGAGCTCTTTCAGCCCTGAATGCTGAACAAAAACAATTAAGGGATGTTGTCTTAGAGAATAGACCCGCTATTGATTATCTCTTATTACGACACAATCTTGGGTATGAAACTTTAAAAGGAATGTGTTGTTTCAACCTCACCGATAATTCTGTGCTAATTGAAGACAAAATTGGTGCCTTACAACAATTGGCACAGACATTAAAAGAATCATCTGGCTCAGACTTTTCCTGGTTAAATTCCTGGCTTCCCAATTTTAGATGGTTGAGACAGTTATTTAGTATAGTTGTCTTGTTTTGTGTTATAGGGATTATGGTTTGTTGCTGTATCCAATGTTTACCTGTTTTTATATCTATCTTCAGGCCTAAGGTAAATCAAATGATTTTACAAACAAAGAAAGCTGATGATACTAGATTTGTGTTAAGCCAAATTGCATGGAGCAATTATAATAATAATTAAAAATGCTCCAAAGGGGGGAAATGTAAGGAGTGACCTAGAAACCTCTACTCGAAGATGAAGCAGAAGAGAATGCTATGTGAAGAATGCCCATCTGCAATGATAAGGAGGAGACAGTCCTAGATAAAGGGGGCTTGAAAACAAAAGAAGAAACAGAATACTGGGTTAAAGGGCTCATTAAAATACTAAAAGTCACACCCCTAGGTGGGGAAGAAGTATGCTAATGAAACACATATGTATGTAAATAAGATACATGGCTAAAACACAGGTATAGAGACATGCTCAGTAAAGAACTTCTTGCATCACTCACTTATAACCAATCATTAAACAAGCACGCTTGCAAAGGCATTGAAAACTCCTGTATAAGAGATGCTTAGAAATAGTGATCTGGTGTGCTTGTTACGTGAATTATTCCTCTTGCACCTTTTATTGCTAGCAATAAACCTTCTTTGTACTTTCACCCCTGAGAGAAAGGTATCTTTATTGGCCTTTGCATACCGGGCACAATCCCAGACTTGAGCTGGGGCACTACAAGATGATGCTGAGGAGATACATGAATTAATTCAGCAATATAGATATTGGGAGGGCGGCAGGAGAGAAATAGCCAAGATTTTTTTGTGAGTGATATCTTCTATTTGACTAACTTAGTGGTTGGGACAGATGTAGACAAGCTTTCAGGTATCACATGCCCTTCCTTGGACCTTGTTATTTTCTTTGCACTCATTAAACTAATTGTACAAATGATGAACAAAAGGTAGCATAGGCCTCTAGCAAGCATTACACTTAAGACACAATTAATCATTTAATCACATCTTAAATAGTAACCTGACCATATGTTCAGACAATTAATGGTGCGATAAAATGGGGAATAAACCAGAAAATTTTCCACAAAATATATGTAATAATTTGAAATTTAAGGTATGATGGAAACGAGCCAAAAAATATGTGGTTGGTTTCCACTGCACCTTTTAAATTTAATATGTGTCAGGTTCCCACTATACGATCTGATGCTGGGGCTCTGGGACTGGCCCAGTGCAGGCCAGTGCAGACTCTGGGACTGGCCCACTATCAGATTAAGTGTAATATTTGCCATGATCAGAGGACAGATCCCTTCACATGATTACATGAATGTGTACCAGGGGCCATAGAGTTATTAACTGAATCTAGGTCTCCCTACTTACAGGTCCTTGCTCTAACTACTGAGGCTAGGGACATAAGTTACACATAAATCAGTATAAGTGATCAGAAACTGGTTCAAATCTGTAACACAACAGAAGTGCAGAGCAGATAAACCACTGTCCAAATGGCTGAAACTGGCTTAAGAAAAACCTGGATGTATGAAGTATCAGAATTAACTTATTTAGGTTAAATTGGTTTATTGAACTTCTGTCCCAGTTCCCCTCCAGATTCAAGTTTACTCACAGTCCCACAGCATCCCAGGATGCTTTGCACCTTCCCCACAACCCCCGCCCCCCTTTCAGGGTGGATGGGCTAGCCATGGCCTAAGTTGTCTGATCCAGCTCAGAGGCATGCTCTAGTACCCTCCGGCTTCTGGCCTGGGCATGCAGGCATGTGGCTGCATTTCTGGAATCAAAAGCGAATGTCTGTTCACTTTCTTATTGGTTCAATCTACACAACTTAGACTAACCTGCAAAGCTAGAATCAATTCAGTCTCAGGCTTTTTGACTGCTTGTACTTAGCTTGGGATGTTGCCTCACAATTTTGTAAGGGCTTCTAGTGTGGAAAAATTCATAGATTCATTAATTCATAGATATAAGGGTTGGAAGCGGCCTCAGAAGATCATTGAGTCCAGCCCCCTGCCCCAGGAGCAGGAAGTCAGCAGGGATCATAGGATCCCAGCAAGATAAATATCCAAATGTCTCTTGAAGGCATTCAAAGTAGGTGCTTGAACCACCTCCAGTGGTAGTCTATTCCAAACCTTAGGGGTTTGGACAGTAAGAAGTCCTTCCTTATGTCCAGCCTGAAACAGTCCTGGAGGAGTTTGTGACCGTTTGACCTTGTCATTCCTTGGGGCACTCTGGTGAACAGATGTTCCTCTAGATTCTGGTAAGCCAGCCTAATAAACTTATAGGTGGCCACCAGATAACCCCTGAGCTTGTGCTTTTCCAGGCTGAAGAGACCCATGGCTCTCAGCCTCTCTTCATAAGGTCTCTTTTCCTGATCTCTGATCATGTGCGTGGCTCTCCTCTGCACTCTCTCAAGGTTCTCTACATCCTTTTTGAATTGTGGAGCCCAAAACTGGACACAGTACTCCAGCTGTGGCCTCACCAAGGCCAAGTACAATGGGAGAATGACATCCTGGGATTTGCTTGAGAAGCATCTATGGATGCAAGCCAGTGTTTTGCTCACTTTACTAGCTGCAGCATCACATTGAAGGCTCATGTTCATCTTGTAGTCAATCATGACCCCCAAGTCCCTTTCATCTGTAGTGCTAGCCAGTGTAGCACTGCCAAGCCTATAAGCATGCTGCAGGTTTTTCTTCCCAAGGTGGAGAACCTTGCATTCTTTGGTATTAAACACCATCAGGTTCTCATCAGCCCATTTGCTGAGCCTGTCAAGGTCAGCCTGGATCACCCTCCTGTCTTCAGGTGTGGATGATTTACCCCAGAGTTTGGTGTCTTCGGCCAACTTGGCTAGTCTGCTTCTCATACCAATGTCCACATGATTAATGAAGATGTTGAATAGTATAGGCCCAAGGACAGAGCTTTGAGGGACCCCACTGGTCACAGCACACCACAACTATTGACTTCCATCAACCACCACCCTCTGGGTCCTGCCCCGGAGCCAATTCCCCAGCCAGTGGATCGTGGTGAGGCTGAGGCCACAGTTAGCCAGTTTTGCCAAGAGGTGATCATGGGATACCAGATTGAAGACTTTTTTCAAGTCAAGATATATGACATCAATCTCTTCCTCCTTGTCCAGGTGATGGGTCACCTGGTCATAAAAGGAAATAATATTGGTAAAGCAAGACCTAACTGCAACAAACCTGTGATTGTTATCCCTCAGGATGTTGCCACCAGCCAGTCTGTTAAGAATGGCCTCTTTGATCATCTTTTCTAAGACCTTCCCTGGGATAGAGGTCAGGCTGATGGGCCTGTAGTTTGCTGGATCCACTTTCCTCCCTTTCTTGAAGATAGCCACCACATTGGCTTTCTTCCAATCTTCGGGCACTTCACCAGAGCACCAGGAGTTCTTGAAGATCTGTGCCAGAGGCTGAGCTATGATGCTTGCCAGCTCCTTGAGTACCCTGGGGTGTAAACTGTCAGGGCTGGCTGACTTGAAGTTATCCAGCCTCTCAAGGTGTTCCTTCACGAGGTCAGCATTGATGGAGGGTAAGGAATCTCCCTCACCCAGGCCTCCCTGTCCTGTAATGGGCAGGGGTGTCCCATGGGACTGGTGAATGACTGATGCAAAGTACCCATTAGGAAGTTAGCTCTTTCCTGGATGTCGGTTGTCAGTTTTCCCATCTGGCTTAGCAGGGGTCCAATGTTGCCCTTGCTTTTCCTCCAGCTCCCCACATATCTAAAAAAGGACTTTTTATTATCCTTGATCCTAGTAGCCAGTTGGAGTTCAGTCACAGCCTTGGCTTTCCTGATTCACTCCCTGCAGGTCTGGACCAGTGCAGAGTATTCCTCCTTGGAGGTGGATTGAGTCCTCCATCCTTTATAGGTCTTTCTTTTTAGACGCAGGAGGTCCGCTAGTTCCCTGGAGAGCCCAGGGGGCTGCTGTGCCCTTTTGCTGCCTTCCCTCTGAGATGGAATAGACTTTGCTTGTGCATCCAGGATTGCTCCTTTGAGGAGCAACCACTCATCCTGAACTGCCCTCCCCTTTGGGTTGTGGCCCTTTAGGGCCTCACTGACAAGCCTCCTGAGCTTGTCAAAGTCAGCTTTCCTGAAATCAAGGACTTCTGTATTGCTGACTGACTTGCCAGCTTTATGGCGGATGGTGAAGGTGATTAGCTTGTGGTCACTGTCTCCCAGCTTCTCTTTGATCATTAGCTCACTGATTAGGTTGTCCCTCTTTGCTAGGACCAGGTTGCACAGCGCTTTGCCTGTCATCAGCCCGTAGACTTCCTGCATCAAATAGAGCTCATCCATGCATGAAAGAAAGCTTTGCAACCGCTCAGATTTGGCCGAGCACTCTTCCCACGAGATGTCTGAGTAGTTGAAGTCTCCCATGACAACCATCCACTGGGAGCATGCGGCCTCAGCCAATTCCCTGGTGAACTCCTAGTCAAGCTCTACTAAATCCTTAAGTAAATCTGATGTTGGCTATAAAATGTATTACTTCAGAGGAGGGAAAACCTCACAAAGTCTAGTATATGGATAATTAAAAAAAATTTCAAAGAAAATGTCGGAAAACAGTTCTGGAATGGGTATTATGTATCCATGCACACCTGGGTATTTTTCTTTTATACCCTGAATCAAAAAGCATCATTAGTATGGAATCCTGTCTCTTCAGATAAAAGAAAGCATCAGCTCAACCTATTGCTTGTGCAGGAACTTGCTTTCCTGAGATTAGTGGTGTACAATGAAACTTAAAATCCAATATGCAATTCCCACAGAGAGAGAGTCCTTACAGCATGGACAAAAGCAGTAGAGGAAACGCCAAGAGTAAAAAAGAAAGAACAAAAGCCAGTTAATACTGTATTATGCACAACATCCATGAAAAATAATTCATAGGTACTATAATCTCTATCGTTATTAGCACTGGTCAGAAAATGTCTGTCCCATAAGACATTCCAATGTTTTGATATATCCTTTTATCCACACTGGAAGAGAAAGCTGACATTTTAAGATTGCCTAGAAAGCAAAATTTCCCAAAAAAATGAAGTCTGGAAATACGAGAAAAATCCTAATGGATTGCTTCATTTGGATAAGATAACAGAGCTTTATTTCAGTTAAGGCTAGACTATTTCATTCTGACTTTATCATTCTGACTCAAACCATATTAATTATGCATAATGCAAAAGTTGAAGCAATAAAGTCAAAATGCAGGATTTTGACCTTATTAAAATGAAATATATCAGGCTTATCTAAAGAAAACATTTTGATGCTTTGTTGAAATGTTCACATAAATTGATATTTTAATTTATATTAAAGACATTTACATGTGAATGAATCTGCATTTCCTACAGAAAAGTATTTTTTAGAATTGTTTTGACCAGCTATAATTATTCTTTAACTCCAGCATACACAAATAGTTGCTATTAGGGCAAATTATGCACCAGGTAGACTGGAATATAAGGCTAAATCAACAATAAGGACTTGGGTGTTGAATTGTCAAAGCCCTGTGTGTATCATTTAAATATCCAGAAATCCCTCTCAGCTGCCCCCAAAACTGTAGGTGCCTAAGTCTCAGACAATTAAATTTTCCATGTTAAAGTCTTCTATATGCCTACATGTCCGGTGTTGTGCACATCAAGAATTACTTATATCTTAGCAACATTTTGGATTGGCTAGTTAAAGAAGCTCTCATTTCAACACACTGGCTTTTGTTGATCCTATTCTGCAATCAAGCTTTCCTCTTGCATTGCATAGGGAGCCTGGATGCCTAACTCTGGGCTGTGGATTCTTCTACTACATGGATAGGTGTCTAAAAGTTGTGTGTGGTAGTCCTAAGATTTATAATATCCAAAGCACATAATCAGCTCATCCACTGGATTGTGTGAACTACTTTGAAAAAATACATTTGAAATGACAGGGAAAGCATGAGGTAACGCATGTTGTAGTATATTCCATATGTGAAAGACCTGTCTTTCAATCTTGATCCAAGGAAATCTCCCAGTGTCCCTAATGGTAAGGATGCAGGGTTACTTCTCTACAGCAGTGCATCTCTGTGGTTCAGCACATGGTTCAATGTATTTGGCTGTTAGCCAAACCTATCACCCAAAATGAGGGTTGCTGATGTGCAGACCTTTTAACTTTACATGTAAAGAATGTAGTTTTTTATTGTATGATGCTAGAGACCCATAACTGAAGGTGTTGCTTTAGAATAGTTTACAGGTTCTTCACATGGGAGTCATATCTCTCAAGAAAGGAAAGGGTTTGAATAAAGGCCTACTAGGAGGGTGAGTGCTGTGGCTACCCAGCCTTTCCATATAGCTAGTTGAGTGCTTTTTTCCCCCTTACTGTAGCACTGGGTTACATTAAGGTAAAAGACAAGAACCGTTATGGTAGATAATGTTGCTAATGTTTTTCAGTTCCCTTAATTACTATTTCCTACAGCGCTACACAGTGAGCAACAACATATGTTCGCCACCCACCTTCTCCCTCGCAACAAAAACAAAAAGAAAAGAAATAAAACATTTCCAGCTAATTTGATTGTGTGAGATAAGTTTCATGGACATTAGGCTAACCCATTTGTTTGCAAAATAATGTTAAAATTAGTAATGTTAATGTTAAAAAACAGTAGAATGCAGGGATTGTCAGCCCATATGTTTTGTTTTATTGCTACCTTATTTACTTGAAAATAAGACCACCCTGAATATAACGTGACCCCCCCAACAGTTAGATTCTATCTATATCAAACATAAATTTGTTATAATATTCCAGGTATACAATCTTAGTATTGGAGGGTTGTCTTGAATTCCCCCCCCCCCCCCACTATAGCAAGGCAAGCAATGGTTGGGGAGAGGGGTGATGTGGCCTCATTTCCCTCTTCCCCTCTCACTTCTCCCTCCTGCTTCCTATCCCCTGCCACCTGCACCCCTAAACTCCAGCTCCCCACGGCCTCTGCCCTTCCCCTCTGTTCCCCAGTCTCTGCCTCTTCCATCCCAATACCCAGTCTTTGCCTCTGCTGCCAAAACTCCCCCCAGTCTCTGCACCTTTCCACTCCAACTTCCCAGTCTCTGCCTCATCCTCTTCCCCAAACCCACTTATTCGCACATGGGAGCTCAGCCATTACTGGACCATGCAGCAGTTTTGGTACTGCTGATTTGCTGGGCAGGGGAAGAAATGTCTATGTGCTTCAAGTGTGAGAGACTCCAGCAAGAGCTGAACAGTAAGGAGGAAGGAAGGGGGTGGTTGGGTGGGTGGATAGCAGCTGCAGAGTGAAAATGTAGGGGGGCAAGAGGCTGCTGTGGGTCTGACTTTGGCCCCAAACTGCACTGAGGGCCAGAATCTGAGTTGCAGCAGCCTTCTGCTCCTCCCTATGTTTCACATGCGAATATAAGATAAGGACCTTTTTCCCCCATGCTGCATGGTGGAAAAAACTTCATCTTATAGTCCAGTAAATACAGTATTTTCTCAAATAGCAGTTGGTGTATGGACTATATCTGGCTCCCTTCACCCTTATGAGAGCAGAATGTTATATGTGCCATTTTGACCACCAAAATAAACTCAGCTCCCAAGATAGGGTCAGTTTAAAGCTGGCCCATTGGGTTACATCCAAAATATAGACCGAAGCCAAATGCTTCTGGAGCTTGCCCACTAAAGCCTACCTCATCTCTTTCTTAAAAGAAACAGCGTTAAGGATTGGATGATAATTAGCTAGACCGTGAACATAAAGCTGTGATTTCTTTAGAAAGTACTATCTTCAGACATTTAAGTTCAATGGGGGAAGATAAGCTTGTGAGGGAGATATTAAAGTAGTTTATGAAGATATTGTTAATGCTGAGTTAGCTGTTTTATTTTGGTTTTTACAAGGCAAAAAGGACCTATATCCAGCTCATTTGTAACTGAGCAGGCCTGACAAATTTTATTTTGCCCTCTGCTTTTGGGCAGTTGAATGAAAATCATTCTGGGAATCAGTCTGGTTGGACTCTACTAGAATAGCTTAATCAACTTCCCTTACTGTTGTTTTTAATCAGCATAACCTTTTATTTAAAAAAATGAAAAGTTTCAGAGGGAAAAATCTAGCTAAGACCCTTCCTTGAAGGTTATTTTTGAAAGTATGTTTGCAACATAACCCACCCCCCCACAAAAAAGTCTTAAGTTGTGGTTCAGATAACCAGTCTACAAACACCATGTCTGAAGCTTTTTAATTTTGAAGGCATGCCACTTGATGTCTCCTAAGAAGTTCCTCTCATAGATCTTCTCCACAGCACCTTTGCAAAGGGTGGAGAAACAGCTGAGCTAGAGTTTAGCTCCCGTTCCCTAAGGGCCATGTAGCACTGCTGCATGTTTAGTGTTCTCATGCATGCACACAGGGCTGAAATGCTAGAGTGCTTCAGGGAAATGTTTACACCTAGCAGTTATATTAACTGAAATTAAGAATACAATGAAAATGTTACACTTATATTGGATTTTGTAACTCCACTTGTATTTTACTCTCTATGACCTTTTATTTTCCTAACCTCCCTTATTTTAGGGTTTGTTTTTTTTTTAACTAGGAAAATCCATAATTTTTTCTGTTGTTTTAATACCATTTCTGTCTACAGGTTTTGCTTAGGAACATCAGTTCTACTTACACATCATATACTATATGGAGCAACAGAAAACAGGGACATTTACTAATTCAGTGGTTCCTGATCTCTGACAGATTGCATACCACCAATTTAAAATGATACAACCTTAAGTACCACCAGTCTTCTGCGTCCTCACTTCACTTTTGCAGATAATGTTCTCCTATTGTTTTTCCTCATACTTTTTTATCTCAACTTTAAATAATTTGATACATTTCTTTGTAGTGTTTGCTCTAAATGCTTTAGTAATTTTCTTCCAAAGGTTTTTCAATGTATTTATATTTATGCTTGAAAGTATTATTTTTATTCTAGAAAAACTGCATGCTGGATCCAGCCACAGAAGAACCCTGCATGCTGGCACAATCCAGCATGTGGGGCTATATCATGCAGCCTGCAGAGCTTCCCATGGGTCCATAAATTTTGTAGTAGGAGAGCTGTGGCAGCATTAAATTCCTGCGGCTTCTAGAACTACAGTAGTGAATGTAGCCACCACCAAATTTTTCAGCCTATGGAGAGTTCCATGGGTTGGAGTACAAGGGGATCTGTGGACAGGAGTTTGGGTCTCATTGCTGTAGTTCATGGAGAACCATAAAAGATACAAGAAAAAATTCCCTTGGGGAAAATATATATATGAATACAACACCACCCACAAACTTTTAACAGGTACTTCAGTTTTATCATACAAAGTCAAAAATACATTCATGAAAAGCTAGATTCAAACCCCACCGAAGTAAGTGAAAAACCTCCTTTTGACTTATTAGGTTTTGGATTAGGCTTTAAATCCATAGTATTAATTCCACTGAAGTAATTTTGAAAGAGTGAAAACGTGAAAGTTGTACAAATGAGATCACAAATCAAAAACTTAGGCTTTCACTCCTATTTCTCTATAGGGGATCATGTAAAGAAATGGTTGCTAGCAGTAGATCTGTATCATGTAAAGAGAAGAGTTATAGACATACTTCAAAAGCAGAGAGATTTCTACAAGAAACTGAAAACTTTTAGTTATGTTATTTCCGTCTTATTTCTTGGAGTTAATTTATTCAGCTGCTTTCTGTTTAATTGTGTCTTTATTATTCTTGGTTTGGGGTGGTTATGGCCCATTAATATTTACAAGATGAGATGAGGTTTTGCTACTTACATTAGTTGGCCTTTATCTGAAAGATAAGGAAGGATAATAGGCCAATCAGAACAATAGATTTTTCTTCTCAGTATTATATCAAGTTTATTACTGCCTAATCATCTCTATTCTTGTCTTCATTGTTGGTTATTGTGAAGCACCATGTCACTTACATTATACAGAAAAGTGATAGTATTCTACATTATATTGTTAGTGAACTGACACTTATTTCCTGTCTATTTATTAGATTACTATGAAGCAAACAGTATGCACTAAAGACCTAATCCAAAACTCATTGAAGTTGATAGACAGACTCATATTGATTTCAGGGAGCTTTAGATAAGGCCTCACATCCAATGCCAATCATTAAATCCTTGCTCACATGAGTAGTCCTTATACAAATATTTGTGAGGTATTTTCATGAAGTTTACTCATCTGAGAAGAATTTTAGGATTAAGCTCCTAATAGAAGAGATTATGTCTTCCTTTTCTCTTTAAATCCTGTTTTTCTTTATTATATCTTTAGTACTACAGGTGCTATGCTTTTACACTATAGCATATATCATTTTCTAAATTTTCCTGTATTATCTATATTGAATCCTACATAGCTAGTAATATTTTTCCATACTTATTGAAATTTTCAGGCCAATAAATTTTGTTCCGTGAACACTTTTAACATCTTGACATCTTCAATTTCTTTTATATGCTGGGATCCTTATACATACACATAGGTAGGCCCAAATTCCAGTCCATCCATTAGCTGCCTAAGTAGCACTTAGGCATTTAATGGAAGGTAGATACCAGAGTGGAGTTCTTCTGAGCATGCTCAGAACACAAACAAGGAGAAACATACATAACGAATACATCCCAGTTATTTGGTGACAGTGAGAACCTACAGAGTTATTGTGCTTTCTCTGGTGAAATTGGAGAGCAACTGGACTTAGATGGAGGTAGCTGCCTTAGTGTCCATTCTGGATCACCTTAAGCATATGACATAAAGCTAAATTTAATCACCTAGGGATATTTTCAAGCCAAAATAGAGATATAAAGGTGTTCCAGTGTTTTTTTTTATCTGCAGTGCAGAATGGAATAGAATTGTGTTTAGTGACTTTGACACCTGAAACCAGTAATGTAATGATGGGTGACCAAGTGGGGCATCAGACCTGGGCACTATTTAAGAGAGGGATGCCAGATGGAGCTAGGGGAATGCCTCTGCCTCCTGCCCCCTTACCCCATATCTCTGGCTGTGACAGTAGGGACAGTAGAGAAGTGATGGTAACTCATGATGGAGGAGCAGTGGCTAGAGGGATACTGCTGCTGGGAGAGATGTCACCACCTTTTTATACCATCTAAAATCGCTGGCAAAATCACTGCCATTTTGGTTGCTTGACATGTCAGTGGTAAGAAAGAACAGGTGACACCTCCAGCAGCAGCAAACCTTCAGGCACTGCTTTTGCACTGCCATCACTGCTCTGACCTCCCTTGTGGGGCACAGTATTGCACAGGGTGCATTACTGGCTGGTTTTGCCTTTGCTAAAAGCTGTCTAAGTGCCACTTGGGCATCCTAGTGCAGAATAAAAGCTGGGTGCTTACTGCAAATCACTGACATAGAACTCTTTTTATATAAGCTTTCATATTTACTTTGATCTTCCTTCTTTAATTCAATTTATAGTACCAGTGGTTAAGGAGTGTGACATCATTGCCACTCCTTCAGGTTTAATCCACATCATTACCATTTTATTAGAAATAAACAGACATTTAAATTTTGTTTAGGTTCCTAGTGTACTTCATAACTCATATAAACTACATTTCAGAATGGAGAGCTCCTATATACTTGGTCTTCTGCATATTTTTAAATCTAGAAGGAAATATTTGGTTATCGTTTCCGTTTACTGATATTTTCCTGTGGTCTTTCCTGAAAAGTGAAGTTTATCCTGGATTCACTTGCATCCATCAAGCAATGTGAGATTGACAATCGCCTTCTCTTTAAATCAATGTTAACTGCTCTGCCTCTAGCCAGGTGCTACTATCAAAGACCTTTGTCTCTTTTGAGAAAATGTTTTCAAAATTCTTTAGGTCCAGTTCTTCAGTTTGTTTGTTGACAATTATAAAATTCTTTTTAATTTTTGACTAAATCCACAAAAGCACTTAGATGCTGCAGTAGTCACTCCAAACTTTTAGGAGCTTTGCCACCAGACTGAAATCCATAACCTTGTGTGAGGTACCTGCAATGTCTGTACAACATCAAGTCAAGTCAGTTCTGAGGCTACACTGACCATTAAGGCACCTTTGATGTAGCAAGAACTTCCCTTCATTCTTCCTGGTCTTTTGCAATCCTGGTACAATCAGTCAGTTTTAATCCTATCAGCCACATCCAGACAAGCACAGCCATGCAATGTGTGGTGCCGGAGACACGCCTGTGGCACCACATACCACACATTCAGGTGTTCTCCGCACTGCAAGGAAGCAGCATAGGGTTTTTTTCCCCAGGATCCCAGGTAAAGCTGCTGGACCTAGCCCAGTGCCGGCTCCAGCCTTCCCTACCCAACCTGGGGTAACTTGCCATGTGTCAAAGGCAGCATGGCACAGGTGTTCCCTGAGGAAAACAAGCGGTGGCACAAGATGTCCCACTGCTAGTTGTCCACAGGGAACCAAACATCTATGCTTGTTTGGACACAGCCCTCCAATCTTTGATGTAGGTGGTCCAGCTTGTTCTAGGTGTTCCTTTTCTTTGTCTGTCCACAGCACCCTTCTATTTATACAACATATTGGAAGAATTAAGATTTCAAGAATGGAATACACACATTCTCAAACAAAGAAAACAATTGCATGATGAATGGTCAAAACCTATAAACTAGCCAACAGGAAAACACTGAGCACAAGGCTGTTCCTTAAATTCCATTCCACTCTAATCTTAGGGCTTGCCTACATTTATTTGCCTCCTGTGATGCAATTTCCTGCAGCATATAGCAGCTGCCACCACCACGCTGCCAGAAAGCATGTATATCAGTGTGCTTTTGACATCTACGTATACCTCAAGTATAGCAGCTGTGGTGCTGGAATCTGAAGTGCACCATGCAAAGGCACTTGCTCCTGAAAAGATAACAGAAGATATGGGTGGAGCTACATGCACTGTCTGTCATCTGCTGGATGGTGGAAGACGCTTTAGCACACATCTGCACCATGACAGCAGCTCTTTTTATTTCAAATCTGATAACATTTGAAATAACATTGATAATGTTATATAACATAATGTTATAACATCTGCTATTTGAATAACATTAGAGTTAATCCACATTAACCCTAATGACTTATCCTCTTCTACCTCTTGTTAAATGCTAACAGGAAAATGCAACACATTACACTCACAGTGTAGCAACCTGAATCACACCTAATCTATTTGTGCACATCTCTCTGACCCATGTGTTTGTTTCTGAATGCCAATTACAGACCTTATTACAGCTTGATGTAACAGTAAAGCTATTTGGACTGGAACTTAATTTGTACCTAAACTACTTTAGCTTAAATTCACTTCAGATTTCCATTTATTATGTCATTTTTTTCTGGCTGATTACTTTTGATTTACCATGCAATGTATCCCTCTACACTTATATAATCCCAACTGTATTTAATGTTAGAGACAGAGAGATAGATAGATACAACCAAATGATCTAACCATTATTTCTAATAGAGATAGACTTCTTAAAAATATTAGGATTTTTCAGCATTGTCTATTATAACTAATAACTAGACTAAAAGACCCTAACTGATATCAGTGTTACTGATGCAAGTTGCTGATTTCAACCCAGTAGCATGAGTAAGGTGGGGCAAGGCGGGGGCGGGCACACATGCTGGGTGCTGACTAAAGAACGGTGGGGTACAAGGATCCCTCCCTGCTAGGAGTCTTTGCTGCATCAGGGGAAGCTCTGTGCTGCTGCTTCCCAGCCATAGGAGCCTGGAAGAATAGAGCTGCATCAAGCAGTGTATCTGGGTATATCTGGCAGGAGTGGGGTGAGTTGGGGAAGCAGAATTGTGCTCTTCCCCACCCCAGGTGCTCAGTCAGTGGGCACCACTGTTTCAACCCTGACATTTCAAAGACTAGGGTGATTCTATGGGTAGAATATATAACTCTATGTCAAATGTCCCAGTTTCCTGAAGTGATTAAGCAACCCATTTAGAAGAACAGCAGCAAATGGATACAATTGTGAGTCTCCTGGGCAAGATCGGAAACCAAAAGGTCTGTAAACATATAAGCAACCTGCTATCCTGAAATCATGCCAACGTTCCTACTTAAAAAATAGATTGAGAAGCAGAAATTTTTTAAGGGCCTCCATCCTAAACATGGGTCATAAATCGGTACAGCAAAATATACATACAACTCACTCTGCAGAATGAGGGTATTTGGCATATTTACTAAAAAGAAATACTGAAGTTATGGCAAGCATTTCTCTCAATCTGCCAATGCCCCAAGCGGGATATGATGTATGAAAGTGTCCCCAAAATGATATAGAAAAATAAAAAATATTCATTCAAGGAATATAACACTGAGATTATTTCCTGTAGTGTAAATAACTAGCACCATTTTTGTGTAGCGATAATTTTACAATGTTTAACAATGTAACTAAGGGCTCAATCAGTGTGGACTATATGTGATTTTGGAAATAAAATGAAGATTATCTGAGATAGCAGTAATACCATAGGTTTGGTATATGATACTGGTATACTGTAGAGATGTAAACAGGAGCACTTCCAAGCTTGTCCTCAAGAACTATTGCAAAACAGTGAACCCTGTAGCCACATTACAGAAATTATTCTTCTGCCTGTTTCTTTGATAGATCAGGGAGCCTGCTGAGTAGGGCTGTGCGAAGATTTGGAGGAGATTCGGTCCAATTTGGTAGCCAAATCTCCGAATCTGAATTGAATCAGGGGACCAATTTAAAGGTCCAAATTGATTCAAAGCTCTCTGAATCTTCAGCATAGATTCAGAAAGAGTTGATGATTCGGGCAGTCCCCAGGGGATGCAGCAGGGAGCTGCATCCACTCTGAGCTGGTAAGTACTAGGGGTGGAGAAGGGGTGCTGGGGGAGGTGGGAGGGGACCATGGGGGGAACCCCTGCCAGCCCCCCCAACCCTCTCCCTCTCCCCCAACCCCCCTGACCCCCGCCTGCTCCCTCAGCCCCACCATGGTTGACCCTGCCCACCCCATCTCTGCACTTTAAAAAAAAGCCCCGGTACTCAATGGGTGCTGCCAGGCAGGAGACTATCCCCACTGTCCTTCACTGTCCCATGCTGCATGGGGGGCTCTGTATGAGCCCCCTTGACCCACCCCTGCTCCTCTGCCCCCCCCCCCCCACGGCTGCCCCACCTGCCAGGAATCTGGCCCTTTAAGAAAAAAAAAAGCAGAGAAAAGCCCCAGGACTCACCACTGCTGGTGCAGCCTCAGGGCTTTGGAGCCTTGTGGAGAGCGCCCATGTGGTGGGAGGCAGTAGGAATCCCCCCACCCACAGCAGCAGTGAGTCCCGGGGTTTCTTCAGGTTTTTTTTTTTCTTAAAGGGCTGGAGCTGTCTCATGCAGGGCACCTGTGAGAGGGCTGGGGGAGTGAGGTGGGGGGGAGGGGGGGCTCGTGCATAGCCCCCCATGCAGCATGGGGAAGCAGGGATCGCCACCCACTCGGCAGCACCTGCTGAGCCGTGACTTTTCTTTCCCCAAGTGCTGGGAGCTGGGGCAGGTGAGGCGGCCATTGCTGGGCTGGGAGAGGGGCAGGGGATGGGCCAGGCCTGGTTGATTTAGAGATTTGGCTGCTGCTGAATCTCCAAATCAGATTTGGCCAAATCAAATCAGGACAGTGATTCAAATCACTGAATCGAATTGCTGTCCCCCAAATCAGCTGAATCCGAATCCAAAGCAAATACTAGCCGCTTCACACAGGCCTAGTGCTGAGTTGCTCTGGATAGACCACTATAGCAGTTTCACCACATAGATCTGAAGTAAAGTTGCTATGGATGCTTAATGGTAGGAGAATCTAACTTTCCTCATTTCTTTCTCAAGAAGAGCACTTAGCTTTTCCATCTCCTCTCACAGGGGTTTGTTTGTAATTATCTAGATCATTGTATCCCATACACGCCTCACCACTTTGGAGCTATGATTCTTTTCTTCTCCTTCTGCCATCCAACAGGAGCGCTTAATCTCTGGGTCCCATCCCTCACCTTATGGCAAGAAGCAGTCTTTTGAGACAAGGCCAAGCTTAATGGCGGATGGTACACTATACAGCAGGGGTGGGCAAAATATGGCTTGCGGGCTGGATCCAGCCTGCCAATTGATTGTACCAGGCCCTCCACATATGGCCAAGCCCTGCCTTTCTCACCCAGCCCAGGCTGTGCTCCTGCCTACTGACAGCACTGCCCTGGCCCCGGCTCCAACCAGCTTGCCCAGTTTCCTGATGGGGCTGCTCTTGCTTCTGTTGAGCCACCTGGGTATTGTTCATCTCCCCCCACTGCTTGCAGCTCCTCTTCCTCCTCCTTGTGTCCTTGGTGCACCACTTAGGCTGCAGGTAGCATGGTGAAGTGGCAGCAGCCATGGGGATGCATGCCGGGCATGACATATCCAGCCAGGTGGGGAGGAAACTGCAGCTAGGTGGCTCCTGCCTCAACATGTGGGGATTCAGCTCCTACTACTCAAAAAACCATAAATCAACACAAAAATAGGAGGCTTGATTTTAGTATGAGTTGGTTTTTTTTATGTATAGTTTGTTGAAATGATATCTTCTGAAAGATTGTATATATGCAGCCCTCAACAGCTCACCAAAACATGTTAAGTGGCCTACCAGCTCAAATAATTGCCCACCTTTGCTGTACAGGAATATAATTTTGTCAGAAATTCAGACTTCAAAAGTTGGTTCTCTTCCAATCTGGAATGAAATCCAAAATATTTTAAATTCTCTGATGAAAAAATTCTTCAGGAAATAAAGAAAAACAAAGCTGTTTAAGAGTTAAACCAAATAAATTTAATCATTTTTATATTGCTAATTTTTTTATTTAACTTTTAATATAAACTAATATTTTGCTCCTGGTTCTACTTCATGTTCAAGATACAGGATCAAAGCATTAGCTAGTGTATGAAACAAATAGATTAATACACAAGCATTTTGCTCATTTAACTCATTGGTATAACTTTCTGGATGAATTTGTAAAATATCATTTTAATTTGGCCCCAAATTTGCTTATCTCATTCATATTTTTGTTTATTGTATTGATTTTTTACCCTCGTTTCCATAAAATAATACCATTTTGAAAAACGAGTCAAGTTAATGATGGATTATTAACCTTTATTCTAAATTTTTATCCTTTGTCTCCTCCTTAATCTTGATGTCAGTTCAATCATATCTAGTATAAATGGCATACATTAGCTTTTTAAGATAAAAAAAAATCTTTCAGAGAATTTGAAAGATTCAACCTATTAATGAGCCACGTGAACCATTAAAATTAAATTAATTCACTGATATGAACTACCTTGAAGAATATAAAGAAAAATTACTAAATGAGAGGCTGTCTAGCAAGAGCTGTTTTTAACTGGTATCTCCTTTAGTCACTATATGCCCATCTCAGTTTGATTATCTGCTCCCGTGCCACATTGGCACGTGTGCGTGGTGTCGGACACAATGGGGATTTCTGTGACCTCTGGAGAGGCCCTCGATCACTTCGGGGAGAACCCCAAAACTTTTCTGCCATGACTTGGGATGGATCTTCAGGGGTAGGGTCTCCTGTTGAGGGTACCTCCAGAGTTGTCGCATCCTCTGAAGGATGTACATGGGGCTCCACCTCCCCTACACCCCGCCCATA
Organism: Alligator mississippiensis; assembly: GCF_030867095.1. Classification (NCBI taxonomy): domain Eukaryota; kingdom Metazoa; phylum Chordata; order Crocodylia; family Alligatoridae; genus Alligator; species Alligator mississippiensis. Next base: position 72,887,788 of record NC_081827.1, read on the forward strand.
TGCCAGCCCTTGAGACAAGCCTCAGGATCTTTATGTGGCTTGCCCTCCGGTGATGTCAGTTCCGGACCTTTGTGCCCCTTTCTCTTCCGTTGGTTCTACTTCTGTTCTGATTGGACACTGGGGCCTCTTGATGTTCCACTCTGAGATGTCTCTCTGGTAGGCTGGTGATTCTGGTTGGCTCCATATGCTACCATCATCTCTTGGCACTACCTGTGTCCCCTGCCAAAATCTCAAAAACAATACATGATAAAGTAATAAATGAGAACTGACACCAAAGTAAGAAAAAAAGGAAAGAGAAGAAAAAGAAAGGAACTGCTTCAGTAAACTGGAAACAGGCAAAAGAAAAAAGACTGAAGGAGAGGGGTTGGTGGGCTAAACAGCCCTTCTTCCCTCGAGCTCTAGCCTGAGCCCAGCATGTGTCCTTGACACAGTTCCATGCTCTCGCCCCAGCCAGGGTCCTCTTCGGCTCTTCTCTGAGCCGCCTCTGGTCCTGTGCACCGGTGCCAGCTGCAGCCAATGCGGGATGCTCTTGCAGCTTTTGCTGCCACCAATGCCTGCCTCTGCATCAGATCTCATTGATTCTGCCGGTGCTGGGTGCAATTGGCGTGGGGGATGCTCACAGCCTTTCCTGCTCCCAGCATCCCCGCTCACTCGTTCTTGGAGTCGGCTTTTATTTCCGCCAGGCAGCGTCTCCCACTGACGGAAAAAGAAGAGACTTCAAGTTAAGTGGGTGCTGGGAAGAGTGGTCTAAAGCAGTGTTTCTCAATCAGTGGGATGCAACCCAAAAGTGGGTTGCAAGAATATTTGAAAGGTCACGAGGAAGTCCCAGAAACACCAGCAAAAGCATGGGTTTTCCCTTGTAGGCTGGCAGCATTCCAGCCTGCAAACACTGTGTCATGGCGTGGGGTCCCCAGGGATGGCTGTGATGCTCCAAGGGCTCCGTGACCATGCCAGTCTTGCCCAATGGGTACCCTTTTCCTTTTCTGCCATGTCTTGCTGGTAATTATAATAGGGAGGCTGCCCTAGAGTTTGTTTGGAAATGGTCCTGATGGAACCCACTGAACTCTGTGTATTCTTGGACCCCTTTTGGCCACCCCTTCACCACTCCCCAGGCCTCAGGAATGCATTCAAACGTTGTACCTCTGAGGCCTTAGTCTAGCTTTGCCTCCTGCCATCACTGAGCTCTCTGCAGTCCTGTCGTCACTGCACCCCATGGCACTGGGCTTTCCACACTGTAGTGGGCCCCAGTGAGGCCTCTTCCTCCCCAATAGCCTCATCACAGTCCACCAGTTTATAAACAGCAACCAAAATATGAGCCCCTGGGCTATAAAATAATACAACAAGTCCAGGGTGTGCTCTGTTCCTTTAAAGAAGTCAAACTTCCCCACCCCCAGCATTAAGTGCCTTGTAGGCCAGGGTACCTGGTGAGCTCTTGGAGCCCCACTAGCCCTGTATGTAGCATATCAGGCAGCCACAGCATCTCTGGGCAATTCTTCTCTGCAGGCTCCTTCTCTTGGCTGCTGCCAGAGAACTAACTCTTGCTGGTCTCAGCACTATGGTTTATATGTGCCCAGGGCCCTGCTTTCTTCCAGTCAGCTGACTGGGTGCAGGTGCAGGCTAATTCCTTCCTTAGCCTGCTGCCATAGTAACCTGCAGCTGTGGAGTTTCTGTCTGCCACCTAGGGCCCTCTCCCTAGGCAGTTTTTGCTCTTAAAGGAGCAAGCACCTTAGTGCCCTGTGACACATGCTTGGGATGATTGGAGGCAAGTAGGCACATGTGTATCTTCATGTACAGATGCATGTTACCAGCATACAGCGAGGCTGGGTTGTGGGAGTAAGTATATGGGGAGTGGGGGTGGAAGTCCAGGAGACTGTCCAGAGGGCTGGAGGGGAGGGGGGCATGCTGTGTGTGTGTGTGTGTGTGTGTGTGTGTGTGTGTGTGTGTGTGCGCGCATGTACACACACTGGAGATGATGGCCAGGTGCAGGGCTCTGGCAGAGCAGGAGGAGCAGGCATCTGGCTCTTGAGCAGGGGAAGGAGGCAGGGGCCCGCACTTGCTGCTCATGCTCTGGCCTAAGTGGGATGGGGCAGCTAAGGGCTGTGGATGGGGAGTGAGGGGCAACAGCAAGGCCTGGGGGGGAAAGGGGCTGTGGCTTGAAGATGAGGGGCACCAGCAGGGCATTGTGGAGTAGGTACTGGCAGGGCCAGGGTGGTGTGGATCAGGACAAGACATTGATCTTGGCAAAGGGGTCCTGGAACAAAAAAGGTTGAGAACCACTGGTCTAAAGGACATGTAGGGCATGTCTATACTACTTGCATGGCACTTCCAGGAGTGCTGATGAGATCATACCCTTGCTATATAGTGTAGACACACTTAGAGATATACTCCAAGGCACCTGCTACCTATCCAGCCTCCAATTCACAATTTGGAGTGTATTTTAGGGGTCTTCTAGTCCAAGCCCCTTCCAGCCTTCTTCATATGGCTTGGATTCCAATCTGTTTATCATCCTCCTCACTTGTTTCTGGATGCTTTGTTCCCCTCCTAATTCCAACTGGCTCAGATGTATAGGCCTAAAAGGTATGTTTTGATACTATAAACATGAACACAGGAAAATAAAACAAAAAGGGATCTTCTGAATCATTGGGTCTAGACCCCTGTTATCATGGCTAGTCATGTCATATAATCCACTTAAAAAACTTATCAAGGTCTATTATAAGGTATTATTTTTCTTCCTCCCCACTACAATTATTAGAGATGATTGAAAAATGCCCAGTGAAATTGTTTTTCAGCGGAAAATGTGGTTTTCAACAAAATCCTATCTTTCATAAAGACAGTTTGGTATTTGTAGAAAAATGTGTTTTCAGATTTTATTTTTTGATGAAAAGTTAATATTGCCCAATATACGTTTATTACATTTTCCTTTAAATTCTCCATTTGAAAATAAAATCCATATATTTTCTGTCAGCTCAAATGCATACTTTTTATCCCACTTACTATATTTGAGACTAGTGTAATACAATGAAAATAATCAGTATTTTAAAATAAGTAACAAGTTAACCTCTGTATGTATTCTGGACATGATAGGCCCAGATGTAGTAAGTTTGATTAATAACGATAGGATTGTAGCTGCACATTCTTAAGGATTTTTAAATTTTTGTCTAGAGAACATAATATATAACATATCAAACTCAGAATTTGTACAATATTTATGCCGCATGAGACAATGATGTGACCTCCTGAATTTTCTATTTCCTTGCCACAGATGTTTGTGGCCAATTTTTAAGATTATGCTAACTCTCATTTGAATACTGTTGAATTTGGTTTTGTAAATTCTTTGATCTTTAAACTTTCAGAAAATGGGCAGTATTTAGCTGAAAAATTCTAACCATTAATAAAAAAGCCATGCAGTAAATTTCACACAGTGCTTTGAAAGCAGTAATACTAAATCTTGTTTAATTGAATGGTTCTACCTTCCCATTCATTTAACTAGGATACTTTACTGTAACAATATGGGCATTAGCATAACAACAGTTACAGCTTTTGTAACAGTTAGTTAAACTGAAAGATTTATTATGTATTTATTAAGTGGTAATATTTCATTACACTACAGCCCTTTTTTTCTTTTACATGTACTTTATGAAACAGGTTTGCAATAAATCCACTAAAGAATGCACACTTATCTGCAAAATTAGCCCAATTGGGTACAATTCTGATTCACCTATAGTAATGATAGTTTCTACTATGAAGAGTCTTTGTTAGCTGTTTGGATGTTGTCCTAAGACTGGTTTCAAAACATTAAAAACCCAGGTACAATGACTGGTTACATCAGCAGTGTATAGTAGGGCTGTGTGAAATTTTGCTGGGTGTTTCATTTCAAAGCTGTTTCAATGGTTTTCAGCTCAAAACAGTGAAATTGAAATGAAAAAAAAAGCCTTTGAAACAACTTCAAAATGAAACAAGGACACTCAAAATGTTTCAAAAGTTTTGAAACGCTTTGAGTTTTGAAGCTGGGCTTACTTGACTTCAGTGACAGTCCCAGCCAGCAGCAGCAGCCTCCTGTTATCCGATGCAGATCCAGGTGCCATGTGCCCCAGGAGGATTGTGACACAGCTCCCAGCCCTCCTGGGGGTATGGACACCTGGATCTGCACACTGGATGATAGCATGCTGTTGCTGCAGTCTGGAGCCAGCTCAGGGCTGCAGGACTGTGCCAGACCCCTCCTGAGGGTGTGGACCCCTGATCTGCCTGCCAGGTGACAGGAGGCTGATTCTGCCACATGGGACCAGAGACAACACCAATCTTCCAAGAGCTGGGTGTGTGCCATGCCCAGCACCAGTCCCAGGTGGCAGCAGCAGCCTCCTGTGATCCAGCAGGCAGATCAGGGGCCTGCACCCCTGGGAGGAGTCCAGCACAGCCCCACAGCCCTCCCAGGGGTGTGGGCCCTTGGATCTGCCTGCCGGATGACCGGAGGCTGTCACCGCTGGCAAGTGACAGGAGTTTTGCTTGTCAACAGCTTGAGCTGCAGTTTCCCACAAACCTCTGCACCTATCTCCTTGAACCTTGGCAGGCTTCATGCCCTCAGAAGTGGCTAATATCCCTGCAAGTTTCATAGATTCATAGATGTTAGGGTCAGAAGGGACCTCAATAGATCATCGATTCCAATCCCCTGCATAGGCAGGAAAGAGTGCTGGGTTCAGAGGACCCCAGCTAGATGCCTATCTAACCTCCTGTTGAAGACCCCCAGGGTAGGGGAGAGCACCACCTCACTTGGGAGCCCATTCCAGATTTTGACCACTCTAACTGTGAAGATCTTCCTAATGTCCAGTCTAAATCTGTTCTCTGCTAGCTTATGGCCATTATTTCTTGTAAGCCCCAGGGGCACCTTGGTGAGTACAGCCTCACCAATTCCCTTCTGTGCCCCCATGATGAATTTATAGCCAGCCACAAGGTCGCCTCTCAACCTTCTCTTGCAGAGGCTGAAGAGGTCCAGGTGCCGTAGTCTCTCCTTATAGGGCTTGGCCTGCAAGCCGTTAACCATACGAGTGGCCCTTCTCTGGACCCTCTCCAGGTTATCCACATCCCTCTTGAAGTGTGGCATCCAAAACTGCACACAGTAGTCTAACTGCGGTCTGACCAGTGCCCGATAGAGGGGAAGTATCACTTCCTTGCATCTGTTCGTCATGCATCTGCTGATACGTGACAAAGTGCAGTTAGCTTTGCTGATGACTTCGTCACATTGACAACTCATGTTCATCTTGGAGTCCACTAGGACTCCGAGATCCCTTTCCGCTTCTGTGCTGCTGAGTAGGTCATTTCCTAGGCAGTAGGTATGCTGGACATTTTTCCTCCCTAGGTGCAGCACTTTGCATTTCTCCTTGTTTCATATGAATCAGGCAAGTAATGTCAACGTTATAGGCAGTTTTGTGCTTCCCCATTATAGCCTATGGGCAAAACATCAAAACAGTGTTGAAACAGTGAAATTATTTTGCCAAAACGAAATGGAACGGTACTTTTGAAACTAAATGAAACTTGAAACAAAACACTGTTCCATTGAAACAGAAGTTGAAGTGGAACGGTGTTGGTTCACACAGCCCTAGTGTACAGCATACACCTCAGAAGTGCATGAATTCAACATGTATAGTAGCCCAGCTAACAGTGCTGAGCTGCTGGGTGCCTCAATCCCCATGGAATTTGCAAAACAAATATTCCCTTAATTATCTTGTCTGTGGTGCTCTGTTTCACAGGCATTCTTAGAACATGTCTATGCAAGTGTCTCTCACACAAAACATAGGGATCAGGAGCTATAGCCTGCTGATAGCTAATAAACCGTGTTCACAGCACTGGAAGGTAGAATACTTGGGTCCCCCTGCTTGATTTGGAACAAGGATTTGAAATTTGCTCACCTTCCAGGAGAGCACCCTACCCACTGGGCTCTAGGGATGCAGAGAAGTGACAATTTTTGTCTGATCTGGCCACTGAAAGCACTTTATAGCTGTGACCAAACACCAGTGCACAGCAGCAAACAGCTTAAAAAATGGCTGATTGGGTGAAAATCTGGCCCCTCATTGCATGAGGTATCAGATAAAGATATTACAAAATGTAGTGTCTTCTATAACTTGTATCCACAGAGCTCTTAGCCTGTTGCTGTCTTTAGAATGGGAGGGGGGAAAGCGAGCAAAGGGAATTCAGTTGGGGGGGTTTCAGCTCTACCTGGAGGGTGAGGCAGGTCTATTGCAGCCCACCTGAGGTGGTGGGGGGACTCCAATTCACCCACCCCGCCCTTCACTACCAGCTGGGGAGCCCCAAGAATGAGCTTCCTCCACTGCCTTTCCCCACTCCCATTCTCTGCACTGGCAGAAAGCCCTGGCTGTTGCTTTGAGAATCTGGCTGCAGGCTCCCAGTCCCAGCTACATTCCCCTTTCCTGTGGAACCAATAGTGAACTTCTGTTTGATCTGGGGTAACATTGTAACTCAGAACGCTTTGCAAAAATAGTTCTCATTTACAGCTGGGAGCTGCACTTCTGTCTGCACCCTAGGGTACTCTGAAATATGATTTTCTCTGTCTCTCCTGTTGCAGCTTTTCCACTTCTAATAAAATATGCAATATTCATTGCAGCAGGGACATGGGAATGCCCTAATCTCCAGACTATGAAGTCATAGTTATGTTCTTGGGTCTAATAACTATTAAGTTTGTTGAAGTTGTTCCATTTCATATTAAATAATTCCAATTTCTATATGAAGTGTTTTGTCTCACTTTCTGAGGGTCCTCAAATGACAAACACAGCAGATTTCTGTTTCCTTTCAACTTTTTGCTATAACACTATTCCTGAATCTTCTGAACCAGAAATAACAAACCAAACAAAAACCTCCCTTCCTCAGGTGAACAAAGAATAAAAGTGGGGCATCAATTATGAATTTAATGATTTCTCAAAAGGCTTAGAGACCTTGTGGCACCTCTCATTCCATCAATTCCTGAAGAGTTCTAAAGCATCAAACAGCTTCTATTCAGAAGTCTTTGTAGACTTAGGCTGAGTACAGCTGTTCAAAAAGTCACTGATGAACTGGTGGAAGTGCTCTAATTATCATGCTTTATTTAAAGCACTATAAGTTAGAGTGGGAGCAAACTGAATGGAGGTTCATGTAGCAGGACACTTGCCTGCCACTTTAAGAGGTCAGGCAACCTGAGGAGCTAATTGTGGAGTCAGCTCACCCAGGGAGCTGGCAGGTGAGGCTAGGCCTGATGAAGGGAGTCACCTGATTGAGGAGGGATAGACTTAGGCAGGGTATAAGTGCAGATCCTCAGAGTAGGGTTAGCAGTAACATCTTGGGAGCTGGTGAAGGAACATTGCCTAGCAGGAAGGCTGCAGCTCGTGAATATCAGCAAAGCAAATAACACCTGAGGCAGTCTGGAGGTTTGGGTAGTAACTGAGCGGATGGAGGATATTCCTGGGGACCCAATGAGGGGTCCAGGGCCCTGAGAAGAGGGTTGAGTATACAGGGGCCTAGTGGGAGGCCAGATGAGCCCAGGAAGAGGGGCTGAGTGTATAGAAGCCTATTAAGAGGCCAGGTGAACCCTGAGCAACTGGAAGTCTGTGGGCCTATTGAGGGGCCAAGTGAGCCCCAAGAGAGGGGCTGAGGAGACCCTTGAAAAATCTGGGTGAATCCATTGTGTGGAGCAGAGTGTGGGGGGCCTACTGAAGGGTCCCAATGAGCCCAGAGAAGGAAGGATTTGTGTTAGTGAAGACCTATAGAGAGCTTCAGGTGAGCTCAGAGACAGTGGGTGATCTATGGAGAGGCCTGAGAGGATGGACCCATGGAGAAGAGAAGACTTATAGCCAGAGGACTGACCCTGGGAATCTTAACTGACCTGTGTATGGCCAGGGCCCAGGAGGGCCAAAGGTTGTAATAGACCACAGCAGAGACTACTAGAGCCAGGAAAGCCTGGATTTCTCAACTAGCTCAAGGTAAGGCCAGGGTCTAGGGAAGGCTGAAGGTCCTTGTGTGATGACAGCTGAGAGGAAGGGGTCAAGGGGCATGCAGCCCAAGATGATAATGGCTCATGATGGGCCATTCAAGGGGGCCAGAGATGCATGAGGGCCCAGATGTGAGATGGAGCTGGAACCAGGGGACCCAGAGGTTGGCAGCTCAGGATGAGCTTAGGACATCAAGAGGCATCTCAGAGAGGGATGAGTAAGATCAGGAGGGCCTGAAGACCAGTCCTGGGTAAGACCTGACACTGCACCCTACTTGTGCTGGTTAGCATGGTGAGGCTGCCTGTGGCAGGGCAGCCTCCAAGAAATGCCACACATGGACCACCCCAGGGAAAGGTAAGTATGTGGTGCCAGAAAGCCTCAGCTCCTACTGCCTTGTGGGTTACCTTATGAAGAGGGCAAGCTGGGGTGCACACCCCAACAGAAAAGCACCTGGCAAAGGAGAGCAGGACTACAGGAGTCCAAGGATCCAGAGAGGAGCCAGGGAAGACCAGGGTCCTGTGAGTCCAGTGGGCCAGGGAGGGGTCAAGGAAAACCAGATCCACATTAGTCCAGAGGCCCAGTGAGGGGCCAGGAATACTGTAGTGGGACCAGAAAGGTCCAGTGGCCCACTGAGGGGCTGGGAATAGAGAGAGGGACCAGATGGTCCAAGAACCTAGAGAGTGGCCAAGGAAGTGGAGGGCCAAAAGGGTCCAGGACAAAAGACTAAAGGGGCTGGCAGCCCAGAGAGAGGCTGGGATAGAGACCAAGGAGTCTACTAGCTCATTCAGGGGTTGTACAAGACCAAGAGGTCTGAGGGCTGGATATGGGGCTGGAGAAGAGGCTGAGGGGTCTGGCAGCCCAGAAAGGGCTGTGTAGAGATGCTGAGGGGTCAGAGGGACAGGAGTGGGGCTAAGTGAGGCTGAGTGAGGGGTCAGAAGGCTCAGAAAGGGGCTGCATAAGCCACTGGTAGAACATCAGTGAAGATGCCATCTGCAAGGCTTCGGGTGTGGTATAGGGGTGAAATAGAGCCACAAAATTTGGCCCATTAGTCCTTGGCCACAATCCTGGTGGGCATTGTAATAAGCCACAATCCTGTAATGTGGGCAGCATCCTGCATTCTTTATAACTAGTAACATCAAGGCGTGGTGGGTGAGATCTGGGCAGACTGCCCATAGATCAGGGTATACAAAATTGTTTTTGGTCTCCAGGGGCTTACAGCCCCCCATGGAGATAGTACACTGTGACAGTCTGCTGTTTGGTGTAGTTGGGGAGGGGGAGGCTAAAAGCCTGCCCACTCTGGCCATGGCCAGCAGGTTGGGGGTGCACTTGTGCACACCTCCCAGAAAGCTGCCAGAGTGCCCCATCCCCTGCCAGCTGACAACTGTCAGCAGTGTCTGGAGAGGATAATGGGGGAAAGGGATCCCCTGTGCCTTGTGAGCCACCCCCAGATTGCTAGGTTGGGTCTTGGGGTGGGGGGAGCTGGGCTGGGCCGGGTCTGTGTGGCGGAGGAGCTCCTTTCTCCCACTCACAGTTCCCAGTGCAGCCAAAAGCCAGGCCAGGTAGTCTCATGCTGCAACTGCCAGCTGCAGCTATAAAAGTCTGGAGCAGGGAGGGAAGAGAGCCCCCATGCCACACAGACCCCCCCCCCCCAGATTGCTGGGTCAGGTCTTGGGGGGTGCCAGGCTAGGTCTGCATGGCAAGGGGCCCCTTCCTCACAGCCCAAGTTACCGGTGTGACCAAAAGCTGGGCTGTCTCATAATGCAGCTGCTGGTTGATGCTGTCAAGAAGCCGGGGTGCAGGGGGAACCACTAGGGCTGTGCTGATTTGATTTGGAGGAGATTCGGCCTGATTTAGTGGCCAAATCTCTGAATCTGAATTGAATCAGGGGGCCAGTTAAAAGGTCTGAATTGAATTTGAAGCTCTCCGAATCAATTTGGAAAAGATTCAGAGAACTTCGGTTATTCGGGCAGTCCCTGCTGGCTGCAGCAGGGAGCTGGACCCGGAATCCAAGCTGGTAAGTAGGGGGCAGAGGAGGGGAGAGGGGACCATGGGGAGACCTGTGCCAGGCCCCATCCCCTGCCTGCTCCCCTAGCCCCCCTAATGGCTGCCCTGCCTGCTCTAGCTCCTGACTCTTTAAAAAAAAGCCCCCACTCAGTGGGTGTTGCCAGATGGGGGGGGCAATCCCTGCTGCCCCCCACTGCCCCATGCTACATGGGGGGCTCTGCCCCCTGGCCCTTCTGCCTGCTCTCCCAGTGCCCCCCATGGCTGCCCCGCCCACTCAGCTTCTAGCCCTTTGAGAAAAAAAAAACAACCCTTCCAGACTCATTGGCTGCTGCAGTGGTCTCAGGGCTTCTGGGAGCTTGTGAAGAGCTCCCCATGCAGCTCGGGGCAGCAGGGGGCAGGGGGGATCACTCCCCTGCTCAGCAGCAGCCCGTGAGTGGGGGCTTTTTTTTTTTTCAAAGGCTGGGAGCTAGGGTAGGTGAGGCAGCCACTGAGAGCAGGTCAGGGATGGGGCCTGTGTGATTCAGAGATTTGGCTGATTCAGCAGCAGCTGAATCTCTGAAACGGATTCGGCCAAATCAATTCGGGACAGTGATTTGAATCACTGAATCAAATCACTGTCCCCCGAACTGGCCAAATCTGAAGCGAATACTGGCTGCTTTGCACAGGCTTAGGAAACACCCTGCCGCATGCCTCCCCTCTCCCCGATTTGCTGTGTCAGGTCTTGGCAGGGGGAGGGGAGCAGGCTGGGTCTGTGCAGGAACTGGGAGAAGAGGAAGGGAGCCCCCTTGACACACAGACCCCGCTTGACCCCCTCAAGACATGCCATAGCAATCTCGGGGGGGGGGGGGGGGTTGTAGCATGCAGAATCAGGGCTCTCTTCACTGGTCACCCCCAGTTCCTGGCACAGGCTAAAGCTGAGCTGTGCAGTCTTGTTCTGCAGCTGCTGGCTGTAGCTGTCAAGAGGCTGTGGTGGTGGAGAAGGAAGCCCCCCTGCTGCATGGACCGAGCTACCTTCCCAAGACCTGGCAGATCCCACTCTATGTGCCATGAACATCTGTTCTGTTACAGCTGTAAAGCGCTTTCTGCACACTTAACATGCAATAAGTGTAACATCTGTACCTAGTCTTGCTTCCTGTTTTACATTTCCTTTTCTCCTTACTGGTATAGCTTCTCCTGGTGAGGACATCCAATGACCTTAAGGCTATAGTGTAATTCTTCACAAATCTGTAGTAATAGCCAGAAAATTTTACAGAGGCCTTGAGCTTTCTATAATTTTATGGTAGGGCCATGTAGTAACAACCTGTATTTTATTAGGATTATATTTATACTTTCTTGCAATACTGTGTGTCTGACATAGTTGACTGATATTCCACAGAACTGCCATTTATAAATTAATAGTTTGAATTCATACTCCTTTCTCTGGCCCAATGTTTTCTTCTTTCTACTTCCTTCAGACTTCTTCAAAATATGGTTAGATCATCCAAGTTGATTAATATCTTTGGCACGTTTATTTCTCTTACAACATTCTCCATTAAAACCTGAATTATTGTTGATACTCTAGATATGCCTTGAAGCCTGAACTTAAATTGGTAAGAGCCCATGGGGCAAATGAATACTGTCCTCTCTTCATCATTTTTCCTCAGACAATTTGGTAATATTTACCTACAGTGTTCAAAACTGAAACACACTGGTTCTCTAGCAAGCAGTTAAAATCACCTTGTAGAAGAGGAATGGTATACTGACCAATCACACTGTGTCTATTTAAGATCCAGTGGTCTATAAATGTTATTATCTTTAAATTTTCCTTTCGAGCCTCCACCATGGGGACATGCAGGTTGTATGGCTCAAGCCAGAAAAGAGCATGGGTCTTTTAGTGCTGCTTCTTTCTGTACTCTGATGAAATTCCCTAATTCATTTGTAGGATCAACTAGTAAAGCTGAGGCCTCACATTGGTGTTTTATAATGGTCTCTTTCTCAAATAGGTCCTCTGATCTTGTCTCTTGGAAATTACACTGTCATCTTTTTTAACATTCAGAACAATGGTGAGTACATCACTAAACATTATTTGTACCTTTTCTTTGTCTTTTACATAACCTGTGATTGGATTTTCAGGGTATAATATATAAAGACAAGCCCCTGAGACTTTTTAAGAGATGTTTTCATTTTTTTTCCATTTGGTATTGGTGACTAATATTATTTTTGTGGCCTGTGAAAACTAGCACCAGTTAGATGTAGCTTGGCACTGTAGTGGACTGGTATATATGGCCCAATGGAAACTACTGTAATTTTCATAGTTTTACACATTCTATATAGCAGATATCCCTGCTACCAAGAGGTCTCTCTTGAAGTTAATTATATGTCCCTATTTATCAATCCTATAAAACTATGCAGGTGATATGGATCATAAAAATATTTGCTTTCTCTGAGTGATTTAGGACGTGTGCAAGGGATACTATCTCAGAGGATCATGGATGAGATCCTAAGCTAATCCTTTTGTTAGCCGATTAACAGCTGTAAAAAGGGCAAATTGTAGCATAACAAGGATATCTTCTGGAGTTCACACCCTGAAATCTGGGAAATAAATACATTAGGTGCCATTAACAAGGCAGAACTTTCCTATTCACAAGTCCTCCAAAGGTGTGTACAAGCAGGGACATCTTTATGAGAGGAAAGAGAACACAGTTATAAACCTGAGAAAACACCACAACCAAATGTATTCAAGTAATGTAAAGTGTAAAATTCCATTCTCCTCCAGAAACTTTAAAGTAGTCCATCTAAAAGCCTTCATAATTACCAGGGAGAATATCTTACATATAACAGATCTTCTGACACTTCACAACAGCCACCCATCAAACTTCAAACACAGGTAATATTAGCAAATAGGAGCAGTCTGAGTGTCTTTTGGCAGTCTGATTCTGGTTATTGACCTGGACGTACAACCATGGACCCCACCTTGCTACTCCAAAGGCATTTTTAGAGTCCACTCAGATTTGCAGCTGCTTCTGTCTAGGATGAGAGCTAAGAACATTCATGGCCTGGAATCAGAATCTAAATTTCTATAAAAAAATTAAATCTTTGAGGAAACTTCTATCCTCATATATCAAGCTAAGCTTCTTATGGTGAATACTCAAATATCACTTGCTGAATTATTGGTAAGGATTCATATAAAACTCTCAGTGGAAGATTTTTTTCCTTTGTACTAATAAAGGAAATAAAAAAGCCCTTTCCATTTTGGGCTTGTGATTACAGATTTTGAAGATTCTGACTAGCTACAAGTGAAATAGTTGTGTACAACAGGCTCAAAAGTCTTCCTTTATGTATACTCATGAAGCACCACTCACTCATTTGAAGACAGTGAAGCTACATAACTGTAATGAGGGCAAATTGTGTTACATTTATGTTTCAAGAATCAGAGATGTGTATAGACCCGTATTTGCCAGTAGAATACCATTAGAAATTGAGTCCCTTTGTTAGATTACATTGTGCTAAAACTTTAGTACAAATCTATCAGGCTAGTTTGGATCACTGAGTGCTGGCTGAGTGACAGCAGAGAAATTGAGGACTTTTTCTAGCACCTGAAGAACAGAAATAATTAATGGAATTGATTCAAGCCCAACGAACATGTAAGAACTCTATATTGAATCAATAAGATTTCATGACTTTTATATTGACATATACATCTTAGAGGATTAAAACAGATCCTATCAATGGAGCAATACTGTAATCATGCAGACATCTATAAATTTGTATTTGATACCCTGAATAAAAAAGGATTTTTTTAAACTTTGGGGATCCCAGTGATTGATCTATGTCATATTATATTATTGTGTTGTGTTATCTGCCCTGTTTTCTAGTTTAGTAGTTAATGAAGTGTGAAGAGTGACCTATCACCATTTACTTCTACTCACAAAGATAGGTAATATAAGAAATTTATTGTCATTATCATCATCATTCTTCCCAAGATCTCTAGTCATGGACCAAGACCCCATTATGCTAGATAGCATACAAACAGAACAAAAAGAAAATCACTATGTCAAAGAGTTTAGTGTAAGGCACAAGGCAACAACTAAAAATCTGTCTGGGTATATGCCATTGTGGGATATAAAGGGAAATAAGATTCTGCCCAAGAAGACAGTCAAAAGTTGTTGGCATGGTTATGTTTGTGGAAGACACTACCCAGAAAAATGGTTTAGAGGGAGGGAAGAAGGGGATTAGAGCAAAGCCCTTTGGGACTCCCATGAAAATGTGGAGGTTGGTTGAGAGACAACAAATTAGAAGTAATTAGAGAAATAAAACTGGTGCAAATTTGAGCTGGGGCTTTTTGCCTCAGTGCACATGCTCAGACATGCACTTTGTTGTGAAGCCAATTGTGCCACTTGAGGTAAAATAACCCTGCCTGGCTCCTCCCAGATCTGCAGGAAGGGGGAGCTAGAGCACAGGGTCAATACGTGTGCTGTCCCCACCAGTATATAAAGCTGCCCTGTCGTGGCCCCAGCAGTACAAAAAGCTGTCCTGGCAAGTAGCTCAGGGCTACTAGCTCTCAGGAGCTTCTGGAGCCCAGCCAACTGGTACCTGTGGACACTACCCCTTGTGCCAGTTGGACTGCTGAAGCAGTCCTGGGAGTTCCCTGCACCCTCTATTCCAGGGGCAGGCAATTATTTCAGGCGGAGGACTGCTTACCCAGTTTTGGCAGACTGTCGAGGGCAGCATGGGTAGCCTTGCCCCTTGACAGGTGCCCCGCCCCTTGACAGGTGCCCTGCCCCCTGGTCACCATCTTGGGATCAATGTCCCAGGGCCAGCACTGGTGGGGCCCAAAGTAGGGCACAGGCTGGCAGGGGTCTGTGAAGCAGGCTGGGCTGCACCACAAAGGAGAGGGGGGAGCTGGCCTGGCTCCATAGAGCCACTGCTGGCCGGGACCCCTGTACTCCTGCCACCCTGCTCTGGGCCCCACCAGTGCTGGCCCTGGGACACCAGAGTGGGCCCCATGCTCCTGCTGGCTCCCCACCCATGCATTCCCAGTGCCCCTCAGCCCCGCAGTACAGGTGTGGGACAGCACACAGCCCTGATCCCCTGCTCACTGGCAGGGAAGAAGCTGATGCCAAGCACAGGGAAAAGCGGCCCCTCACCCACCCCATGGCCGGTGCTCCCTGCTGCAGCCACTTGCAGCCCATGTGGGGCTGTCTGGAGCAGGCACAGGCAGCCCCACATGGGTTGCAAGCAGCTGCAGCACGAGGCACTGGGCACGGGATAGGTGAGGGGCCGCTTTTCCCTGTGCTCAGCACCAGCTTGTAACCTGGCCCTGCTGCAAGCCTGGACCCACCCTGCACCAGCTCCGGGCTTGCCCATCGGAGCTGCATGTGGCAGCAACAGCTGTGGGCCCTCCGCTTGCCATGTTGGGAAGTGTTGACTGCTGCTGCCTTCCCAGAGCTCACTCGCTGACACGCTGGGCATCCCAGAGGCAGCAGTGGCAAACAGTGCCTGGCAGATCAAGCAGGGGGTCGCAGCTGCTGTCACCATGAGCAGCCTTGATGGGCAAGCCAGGAACCAGCGCAGGGCCCAGGCTGGTAGTGGGGCTGGGTTACAAGGTGGGACTGAGTGCAAGGGGGGAAAGCTGCCCCTCACCCATCCCGTGGCCGCACCCCATGCTGCAGCTGCTCACAGTCTGCCTGGGTCTGCCTGTGCCTGCTCTGGACAGCCCTGCATGGGCTGCGAGTAGCTGCAACAGGGTGCGCCGGCCACGGGGCAGGGAAGGGCTGCTTTTCTCCACACCGGGAAGAAGCAGGGAAGGAGCCCAGGGAAAAGTTGAGTGTGTGGGGGGGGGCAAGCGGCCCCCTCTCCTGCCCCGTGTCCAGTGCTCCCCGCTGCAGCTGCTCTCAGCCCACGTGGGGTTGTCTGGGGCAGGCACAGGCAGCCCCAGGCGGGCTGTGAATGGCTGCAATGCATAGCGCTGGCCACGGGATGGGTGAGGGGCCACTTCCCCCGCACACACAGTTTTTTCCCGGGCTCCTTCCCTGCCTGGGGTCCTCCCCTGCCCTCCCCCCCACCTTCCCCTTTACCTGCAGTTCCAGCATAGGGCAGCCATGTGGTCCCAGGCCAGAAGCCCCTGCTGGGGCTTCCAGCTGGGCGGGGGCAGGGCTGGGTGGGCCCTGCTGTTGTGGGAGCCTGCTGGGTCCCCTGGGTTGTGGAATTCCCCTGGGTCCTACTGCCCTTGGTTCCTGTCATTATTGACAGGAATGAAGGGCAGAGAAAAATTAATTTTCTAAATTTTTTAGGAGCCCTGTGGGCCAGAAAGAATGGCCTTGTGGGCCGTATTTGGCCCGCAGGCCGTATTTTACCCACCTCTGCTCTACCCACTGCAGCAGTCTGGCAGTGGGGCTGCTGCCTGGCTGTGACCTGCTGTGCACCTGCCAGACCCGGATGGGGACTGCACAGCCAGTAGAGGCATCTGCCTTCCTGGGCCAGCTGCCAGTGCACTATGGCTTCAGGGTTGGCCTTTGTGTGGCACTATTGCCATGTGTGTCCTGCCCGACCATCTGGGCAGCTATTGCCCGGAAGATGTTTCCAGTGTGGTGGCCTGCTTTGACCTGTCAAAGAATGTCCTCCAGGCCCCAATTGGCCAGGAGGTCACCCACCTTCAGCTGCGTCCAAGATGCTAGCTCTGAGCAGGCAGGGTCCTGCCACTGGCCTCCCTAGCAGGAATTCTGGTGTTCCCTATTTGGAAACTGAAAAATCCCTGATAAAAAAAATCCCAAAGTCACTCTGTAAAATACCACAAAATCCACGTCCCTCCATGATTAAAACAAAAGACCACTATATATATATATAGAGAGAGAGAGAGAGAGAGAGAGACAGCAATCAGTTGGGCATGTTTTACTGATGTATCTACAGTGCAATTCGGACACCTAGCAGTGTCTCTATCATCATAATAAAATACATTTTAAATACCTATTTGTTTTGCTGCTCCCAACAGGGGCAATAGCCCCCCAACAGGGGCCAAATGCCCCCCACAGGGGCACCCCCCGGAGGGCCCATATACCACACCCCAGCCCCCTGGATTACTGCCCCACCTGGTCCCATCCCCCCGCCAGCTCCTGTGGCCACCCTCGATGGCTTCCCTACCTAGCCCCACCCCCGCATTCCCCCAGACCCCACAATGGCTGCCCCACCTGGCCCCATCCCCCACTTGCACCACCAGGCCCCCAAGGCTGTCCCCCACAACCTCAGGCACCAGCACTTAAAAAAGAAAAAAAGAAAGAAAGAAAGGAAAAAAACCTCTACTCACTGAACAGAGGCTGGGGGGTTCTGGGGCCTCCTGGCAGTGTCCCCCTGGGCAGTACAGGGCAGCGGGGGGCAGCAGGACCTGGGCTGGGGCCCCTGTGGCTGTCACCCTGCCCCAAGCTGTGTGGGACGGGCCCCAGTGACCCAGGCAGCAGCTGGAACTGCTGGTAAGTGCTGGGGGGTTGTTTGTTTTTTTATTCTGGGGATGCTGGGGTGGGGGGGCCTCAGGGGGTTGGGGGGGCTGGGGCTGGGCAGGGCAGAGACCGGGGGGCTTAGGGGACAGGCAGGGAGTGGGGCTGGGTGGGGAAGGGATCAGGAGGGCTGGGGGAGTGGCCTGGGGATGGAGCCAGGTGGGGAAGGGATTGGGGGGGCATGAGGGGCAGGCCAGCAGTGGGGCAGGGATTGGGGGCTCAGGGGGCAGGTGGGGAGTGGGGCCAGGCAGGGCAGGGATTGGGGGAGGCTTGGAGAGCAGGCGGGGGATGGGGCTTGGCAGGGAAGGGATTGGGGGGGCTGGGAGAGTGAGCGGGGCCGGTGGGGTCCTCCACACAGGGCAGGCAGTGTGCTTTGGCACCAGGGTGAGGGCCAACCACAGAGATGCTCTGGCAGCCAGAGTGTCTCTGTGGAGGAAGCAGCGGCCAGTTGCCTCAAGGCATGGTCCAGGACCATGCCCTGCCCCGCTTTTTTTAGCTCCATTTTTTTTGACCCCTGGATATCCAGGGGTCTAATTTTGCCCCCATGCTGCAAACTTGCAGTGGGGGGAACCTATTCCTATTCCTGCACATGCCTCTTACAGCATCTCAAAGGGGTTTGATACATTGCAAGAGGCATGTGCAGGCTTGTCTGGATGTGCCCTAAGTGAGTAAGTGGGAAACAGGAAGAGTTAATAGCAGCAGAAACAGGAGAGAAGAAGCCCAGCTCCCCTGGCATGGTATGATTCAGGATGGGCATTGTGAGAAAAAGCGGGGCTTTCATAAGAAAAGGCAGCTACAGATGAAATACCAAAATAAGGGATTAAAGTCTCAAGGAAACAAGATCTGAAGAGGTCATGAATGGTTGTGTTCTTTGTAGAGAGGTGATGAGACTGCAAGAGAAGGGAAGGTGGTTGGAGGAAGAAAGACACAGATAAGGAATGAAGACACAAGAGAAGCAGAAGTAGTGGCAGAGGCAAATGTGAGAAGTGCAGAGTAGAGGGAGGGATGGTCACAACCAAGATTAGACAAATAATACCAAGGTAAGGAAGAGGGAGGAAGAGGTGAATAGGGAGCATAGATTTATGTTGGTGGGACAGATGAGGTAAAATTTTCTGTAGCACGGATAGGGACAGAAATTACATATAAACTGGTGTAGGTGATCAAAAACCAGTTCAAATCTGCTACACAACAGAAGTTCAGTGCACATAAACTGTTTTCAAAACAGCTGAAACTCCTTTAAGATAAACCTGGATGGATATCCGAATTAACTGATTTAAGTTAAATTGGTTTATTGAACTTCTGTCTTGGGCTCCCTCCAGATTCAGGTTAACTCACAGTCCCCCAGAATCTCAAGGTGCTTTACACTTGCCCGGAAATTCTCCGTTGCAGGGTAGGTGGGCTAGCTCTGGCTCAAGCTGTCTGCTTCAGCATAGCAGGGAGGCATGTTCTAGCACTCCTTAGCCTCTGGCCTGGGCCAGTACAAGTATGTGACTGAATGTCTGGAATCAAAAGTGAATGTCTGTTCATTTTCTTATCAATTCAATCTATGCAGTTTAGAGTAACCTGCAGTTAAATCAATTCAGCCTCAGGCTTTTCGACAGTTTGTACTCATGTCACCAGATTGAAACCCCCTCTCCCATGACCCTCATGGGGTAACATGCCTAAGACTAGCTATCCTTCCACCTTACAGAGGGCCCTCTCAGTGGCTCAGTGTGACACAAACTGGTCCACAGAAAGAAGGAAAGAAAGAAAGATTACCAATTGTGATTAGGAAACAAGAATCATGGTTAATTAGGTGAGAACCTTCTGCAGTCAGGGTTAAACCAATTTAAGAGATAGGTCTCACATTAAGAAGAAGATTAAGACTATGAATTTAAATTAGGAGCTAGCCTTATATTTATAAACTCTGCTAAACCAATAATACTGTACCTTTAAGATTTTTAAAGGTGGTTACTAATTATTTAAATTGAAATATAAAGGTGTTTAACAGAGTTACCGGAAAAGCTGGCTAAGGCATTAGAAAGCAGATTTAATCTATAAGGAAGACAAGACATCCATGCAAAATTGCTACCAAAAAGCTAGTATTCACTGAGTTCCATGAAGAGCAAATGACACTTTCTTTTCATGCATATGGAAGCAAAATATTTACAAAGAGGAGGAAAATTACCAATTCTAATTTAATTCCGTTAGCTAATTTTTACATTTATCTGCTTATAATCTATTGATAACAATTCATGTGTGATGAAATAAGATGATTGACCCAGTAGGAACTGTAATGGAGCTGAGGACAGAAACAACAAAGTACCAGTGGGATACCAGCAAAGCATCCAGAGGGATAAAGCAGGATTAGGTGGAATAATCAGGAATTTAGTCACTGGCAGGAAGCTAAACAGAAAAGCGAGCTACAGGGTTAATATAGTTATGAAAGAAATTATACAATAAGGGGAATAAAATTATTTTTACAACTCTGAATTTAGTGCTTGTAAAAGATGTCTGATAACCATGGATATTTATCTACTGCATAAAACAGACAGGGCATGGTATCAGGGCATGTTTCCTCACAGTGCCCTACTACTATCATTCTTAGTTTTATCCTGAGAGAAACACTTATAACGGGGTAGTTCATTTCTCCATGCCTATCAAAAATTAAATAACACTGCTACCACTGTCAACAAAGGGCCAATTATGGTGTGCCAGCCACCTACCTAATGAAAATTGAATGAGACCAAGCTCATTCTGGACTCAAGCAGGGGGTTGGACTAGATGAGGTTTCTTTCAGTCCTACTGAAATGTTGTCATGCAGATTTTAATCTGTATATTCAACTCTGTTCAGGTTCAAGTACTGTCTCCTTTGCCATAGATTTTCAAATGTATTTAGGCATCCAATTTCCTTTGAAATGAACATTGGAAGCCTACATACTTTGAAGATCTGGGCCTGAGTGCCTTCCAACAGAGAAATATGAATAACAGCTGTCAAACAATTCATTTTCTCTCTTATCCTCTCCCAAAGCATAAGTTATGAGTGCAATATACTGTCTGGGAAATATTTTTTAAAGATAAATATGTACACCCTGCTATATATTTACATGATAGAAGGCTGGGTTGAAGTAGTGCTTTTTGTATTTGTGGGTTCTTAGTCCCTTACGGAAGCAGGCATTTAGCTTTCTGAGAAAAAATGCCACTGGACTTGTCATTATGGTCCACAACCTAAGCCTTTAAGTTAACTTTAAAATAACCTGGGCTCAGGCCATTCAGCACCTGGAAGTTTATAATTTCCCATTAGCCAAACCTTGTGACAAGTTGTGAATGATTTTTTTTTCAGATGCAGATGGATATTAATATATCCGAGTAATGGAGGCTTTGATGTCATTTGGGCTTTGAGCCGTTTTTATTTTCAGACCTTTTCTTGACAATTTAGAAATTGTAAGCAATCAGAGAAGAGAAAACAGCATATCCTTGGAAAGCTCCTCTTATCACCTGAGTGATTCTTTTTAAATTGTTCTATCTAAATGGACCCCCAATTTCAATTGTTAATCTGAGAGTTAACCTGAGCAGCACAGTGCAACTTTATAACTCTCCCAAAGTGCCTTCACCACACAAATCACAAGGTTACATTTCACATAACTAATAAAGTTGTAAAATAATATATTCATAAACTGTTGTTTATTTTATGTCACATTTTAAAAACAGGAGAGGGAAAAAGTGAAAACAGGAATTATGGCTCCAGACAAGGAAAGTAATAACTGAGAAAGTATTCTGCAGTTCATTCTACGAGCAATGTGTAATCAGGACTATGGGAACTTTAATGCACAAAGGGCAAAATGCAAGAGAACTCTGAAGCATGATGCATTCAAAATTGTGCCCTCTGTTTATAAATGTCTCTGAGGCCTTGTCTTTGTCTGCTTTTTCTATTCCCTATTGCATACCTATCATTTGTATCCTCTCTATTTCTTTGTACAGTCAAGCACTCGTGGTGCAGACAGCTTCTCTATAGAATTTGTCATCTGGAACAATCCCATCCTCCTCAGCCCTGTCATTTTCAAATCTCATAGAAAAAACAAGCTGCCCTGAGAATGCTCTGGAAGTCCAATGAGATACTTCCTCATTTTCTGCCAGAACCCTTTTTCTTCCCCTCTAACTGCATTGCTTAAATTTGTGAAGCATTTTGGGATGAAAATTCCTTGAAAGAATTCCAGCTGGTATTATATGCAAGGACTGTGTCTTCATATCAGTCTTTTTTATCTTCCCTGACAAAGGCTTAGCATAAAACTGATAGTGATGTTAATTTCTCCACTATCCCATTACTCAGAGCAGGTCAACACCCGTCTACAAGTTCCTTATTCCGATTTGTTGAGGAACATTGTATAACCACTGTCATGTAAATTCCTTTTCCTGATTACTTCAGATGCAGCTTGGAAGTCTGAACTGCAACATTATCTATTCCATCAATATATCTATAACTGAGTTACCAACTGTCAGTAAATTTACTAACTGTCAGCAAAAATTCCAAAATGGCTGTCAGTAAAGTTCATTTAAAAATGTTGCTGCCAGTAAAAACACTAAGCAGCTGCAGTTTGATTAAAACTCTGACAGACATAGCCCAGCAACACCACTTGGTGTCTGAGTGAGAGCACAGAACCCTGCAGAAAATGTGCTGCTGTGTCCTAGGCTGTCTGTAATACTGCTGGGTCATAAGGAGGCTTCTTTGCAGAACTGTGCCAGGACAGGGGAGCTGGAATGGCAGAGGTAAAGCTGGGGAGTGAGCTGGAATGAATAGCAGGGTGCAGTTATGGGCATCAGGACTAGGGGAGCCCTGGTGAGGTGGGAGGTGGGGTGTAGTACAGTGGAAATCCATCACTGTAGTCAAGTAGAGTTGCTAATCCAAGATTTTTTTTTTTTTAACTGCAAAATTTTTACTGACAATCAAACTTTTAAACTTTTTTTTACTATGGCTGATACCAAAATCCTAAATTTTATCCCATTTCTTCTAACTGAAGCCTGGCAGTAGGGCAGGGCCTGGCAGAAGAATTACATTTACATTATGTCAAACATATTAGTAAAAACATGCATCAGTAAAAAAAATGCTTCTGTCAGTAAAATGATTGCCGATTGTCATTAAAAAAAAATGTCTTGGATTGGCAAGCCTGATGTGTAATTGGATTGATTCTTTTATCCTTCCATAACTGTGCCATCACAAACTTTAAAAAAATAGCACCTACTACAGGGACATTCTTCTGTGGCTGCTCTTGAGATTTCAGTCTTTGGTATCTTGACAACTCTTATGTGGGATATTCTAACAACTGCTGTTGGTGGCCCCTCTGAATTGGCAGCTTCTAGTTTCCTTGTGGTTTCTCTTTGCTTCTATCTTCTATAGTCTTTACTTCCACTTTGCCTGAAAATCTCATCTGGCCTAGGACATACTTGACAAACAATCTCTTTATGACCCATAAAATGACTGCAACTAGTTTGCGCTCAAGTCATTTCTAACTGTTAGCATTTTCACTAGCAATCTTTCCGAAGTTATGTGGATGAGATAGAGGAGCCACCCTGAAACTGGGAATTAACAACAACTGCCTTTAAGAAACTTCCAATTCCTGCTTCCATGGTCTCTCACTTCAATGGGAGGTTATGAAGTTCTGATCTTAAACCATTTACAAACTGATTGCTCATACAGAATTCTTTCACAGCTTGTCACTGGACACAGGCCTCTCTCTATATTTTCAGATTCAAAACGGCTCTGTACTGCTTTCCCAACAGTTAACCCATTCATAGAAAGCAATAACTTGAACAATGTCAACTACTCATAGATTCTACTTTCATTTGCATTATCACTAATATTTCCTTAGCCAGCAGGGCCCCCTCCACTCTAATCAGACAACAGCATAAGATACAAAAGGAAAAGAACACTATAATAAAGATACAGCACCATCTATTGGTGGAGCTGCCAGCTGTGCAGATTATTATAATATTTACTTATACTGCTAGCTTTAATTCTTATTGAGCAATTTTGATTATAGTATTTCATGCCTAGTCCAAGGTTGGAAAGATTTATTGTAGCTACTATGTTGCCTTTTCATTTTATTACACTGGGTAGGTCTATACATGCAATTATGGCACACGAATAAACTGCAGAACGTATTGCTCTGGAGTTAATTGTCCTTGGTTGCACCATTTGAACATGTGCCTGGGAGCAATTCTCCCTGGAGCAATAAGCTTTGCAGTTTATTCATGTGCAGCATGTGGACCTGGATCAGAGCAGCCCCGGCTGGCAGGGGGCCCCAGAGGTTAGCCTGCCAGCCAAGGGTGCTTCCCCTGGCTCAATGTGCTGTGGAAGTGCTGGCTGGGGCATGAAGGAGCTTCACTGTGGGGCTAGCTAGCAGGCAGCCCAAGCACTAAAGCACCCCTATGCCCCAACCAGCCCCTCCAGCATCTACATGTGCATAGCATTGGAATTGTTTACTTCGTAGCAGAATAGTACTTGTATTTGTAAGTACTATCCTGCTGTGGAATAAATTAGTCTACTCCAGCCTAATAGCTGCACACGTGTAGACACTGAGACATTTCCTGCACAGCTAATTAGTCATCTGCACCTTAAATGTCTCATGTAGACATTGCCACCAAGACTGAAAACCAAAACTTTCAAGCTTGGGACCCTAAAGTTAGGCACCTCAGCTCCTGTTTGGTAAAAAAAGAAATGTATGTTGTTTTGTTTTGTTTTTTTAACTTTAATCTCTGGACTATATGTACTGAAGACAATGAAGCCTCTCCTAGAAGTAAAGGTAAGCATATGCTTAAATGTTTTGCTGAATTGGAAGGACATATTCACATTACAGAATACAGTATAGTGTAGGGATGCCTGGGCTAGCTGTAAACTTGCTCAGGTACCAGAGACAGACTAGCCACAGCATCATGGAGGTAAGTATGGGCTCTTTTATACTACTTCACATTTAGGGTGACTGAGGTAAGTTGCTTCAGATAGGCTTGGGTATCTTGGCAGCCAATTTCAGTCTACATTGACAACATACCCCTAGCTCTTCAGTACCTCAATAAAAAGTCTGTTGGAGACACCAGGCATAATTACCTTCCCTGGAAATGCAGAATATTTAGCACATCTGAAAAAACAAACCACTAGTCTGAAAAAACATTGGTCCTAAATAAGTGGCTATTTGATGCATTAAAAAGCTGTTACACATTATTTTAGCATTCAGATCTTGATAACTCTCTTCTCCTTTCCTCCTTGCCTATAATGTCAAATAAAAAACCTTTTACTCTTCATTAATAAAGCTAAATGAGCCTATTTTATTATTAGATTTTTATTTTAAATCATGGATCTTTTATAATTGATATGAAACTATTGGGACATGGATAATTAGGGTTCTGTATAAATCAATGTTGACAAGCTGCATGAATGATTAAGGCAAAAAATGGCTAATTTCACAGTTTATCTGTGACATAAAATTCTCAAAAAGGGTAATTTATATTGCTGAAAAGATTCTTAGATATTTTAATTTTTTTCCAATGGCACACAGTAATAAGGAAGATTAATGGTGGTTTTCAAATGACCTATAATTTATTCTTTTTAATCAAGACGTGAATACAGAATTTTACATGATACAGAACTTGAATAGCCTTATATTTTATTGAAAAAAGGCAACCTATATATTGTAAATATGATTCAATTTTACAACTGCAAACAATAGTCTAAAGCAGTGGTTTAAGATTTAATAGGCAGGAGGTACGTCTACACATTCACTAAGCTGCTGTTCCTTATGTGCTTTAAATTTAGTACCTCCAATGTGAGGTACTAAAATGCGTATTAAGATGCCTCAAAGCACAATAATGAATGTGAATGGTTTTTAAGTAGTGCTTAATGTGCAGTAGCTTATTTTACTTCACATTAGCACAATAGCACATTTTTTACATGACACTTTAATGAGCAGTAAAATAGGCTACTATGCATTAAAGCACACATGTAGATGCACCCAGGATGTACAAAGTGTAAAGTCACATATACACACTCACTTAGGACACAACATTGAAATAGCTTCCATCTGATCAGTGATCTTGGATCCCTACAGGAAGCTTTGTTGAATTTGAAGAATCTTTTTGGAAGCATTTGAACAATTTTCTGTAGATGGATTCAGCTTTTGGTCATTATGTTGGGTCTCCTTTACATAGGCATCTTTCTTCTTTGCCATCGTTTCCCTAAAAATATTTATTTCCATATTTATTGCATGTCAGCATCCTTAGATAAGAAAGTATTGAAATATAACATGAGAAATATATGTTTGAAGCAAATACCTTGTTATTGGGGTGGAATGTGAGGAACTTCACATTGAATGAAGGTTATAAAACCATCAGAATAAGTATAACCTGAAGGACCATCGATTAGGATCCTGGAAAATTACTACAAGAGAAAATTAATCTATTTTGTCTTATTAAAAAGGGCTTTTGATATTAACTATCAAAACATGGTGCACTTAGAAAGAAAATGTAAGTACAGTTTGAGGTGGTGGAAGGGATCACACTAGCAGTCTTACAGCCTTCTTGTGAGGTTACTAAAGGGCAAGAGCAATGAAATCTTTCCCATATTTCCAAGATAGTGTGGCTCAACCCCAATCTAGAGGAGCATCTCTGCAGCTGAGAAAATTAATCAGTATCATGTTCATTCGGTCCTTGTCATCTCTCCTCACAATGTTACATGTTTTGTAAGTTAGACTTCTTTTTGCCAGTAAATAGTTTTCAACCCATTTGTTTTCCAGGAAATCAGCAAATAGGAATGGATTTCTCACACTGCGAGCCTGGAGTAGATTGAAAATCGGGACAAACTAAAACAAATAGCACATGATTACTTTCTTGAGCCTTTTCTTAAAACATGGCTTACATTTCTTAGGAGCCTTCACCTTCATGTAAAAGTGGAGAGAGAAAATTTTGGACTAAATGGATACAGTCATAAGCAATATGCACAAAAAGTATTTTGCTGTCAGATTTTCAAGGATATTTAGTTGGTTAGTTCAATTTAAGTGCTAGAATAGAGCAGTTATGCAAGAAGCATCAGAGCTGATGAAAAACATGGACCAAAAAAAGCACCAACGAGTGGTTTCAAAAGTATTTGAAATCCATGGAAGATGCATGCTTTTGAAACCCCCCATCTGCATCTAGTCCATTGTTTTTAACACAGAGCCTCATAACTCCTCAGTCTCCCACAAAGATGTATCATGAATCACCAATTACCTTCTTTCTTATTCTATGTACTTACTATATTATATCCCCTTCACAGAATCTTGTGTTTTGGGCTTTTAAAAATTGTTTTATCTTTTGGGAAAGAAAGAATATACTACATTTTTCAGAAACAAAACAGATTTCTCAATAAAAGCTCTGAGAAATTTTTCCATTAAGGCAATCCCTTATTAATCTTCTTGAGTTTTTTCATTTGCTTAATTTTACCATATTCCTAAAATGCTTTCTATTATGAAAAATGTTGGTGGTCCATTCACTAGTTACAAAATTTTGAATAAACATTGTTGAAATTATGGAGATCAAATAGAATCATAAGAAAGTTGGGCTGGAAAGGACTTCATCTAGTCCAGCCCCCTGTTCAGAGCAGGATCATCCCTGATTACACAGTTCCAGTAAGTGGCTCTCTAACCTGCTCCTGAAAATTTCCAGGGATGAAGATACTACAGCTCCTTTAGGTAGCCTGTTCAAACAGGAAGAAAAGAAGGAGCAGCCCCTTTTTTATCCAGAGGTCAGTGGCTAGACCATTTATCTAGGATGTGGGACACCTGGCTTCAATTTTCTTTGTTTCCTCAAATCAGCAACTCCCACCTCCTAAGGATAGCGCTCTAACCAGAAGGATAAAAGCAATTTTGTGGTAGAGATCCTTGAACTCTCCAGCTTAAGCTGGTTCACTTTGGAATAATTAAACAAAAATGAGTTTGAGTGAGTATGACTCTAGTCTTGGGGTTAAAGAACTGACTTCATTTTTATTCCTGTCCCAATAGCTAAGTGATATATTTTGTATTTTAATGCACAAATATGTTAATTTAGTATTCAGACACTGAAATTCAAACTAGATTAATTATATGAAATCTGATAGCAAAATAAAAGTTGGTAACAGTTCTCATACATTAACCTACGATAGATATATTCTACTTGGGAATGTCTACAAAATTTAAAAGAATGATTTGTCAGCAATAATTACAAGGAATAGGTTTAAAGATTGAGAAACTGAAGGTCAGTGTCAAAATCAGAGATAAGTCCAGCTCAGGAAAAAAAAATGTAAAGGAGATGTGAACATAAATATGCAAGGTACAGGGACAGACTTACATGTGAACTAGAAGAAATAGGAGGGAGTTACAAAAAAGGCAGAAGGTGAGGGAAAAGGCGATTAACCCCAAACCTAGAAGAATATGGGAATAGGCAGAAGGAATTTATTGTTTTGGCAACTGTCTGAATTTCATTATTTTTGCCCCAAGAAGTGATAAAGGACACTGCTTCAGAGCTGTTTTTCCCTTGATAGTCAGGTAAACTCATTTTTGATGCCAAAGGACATTGGAGAAGAACAAGGACAATGCAGCAAATGGCATTGAAGTAGATATTCTTACAATCCAGAGATCTTGTTTTTAACAAATGAGTACGTCAGTAACATACTGCTTCAGTTTGGCTTTTGCTTGGAGAGTAGGTGCCAAATATCTCTGAACAAACAGGGCCTTCCTCCTTTGGCTCTATTGTTGCACAAGCATAATCCCAGAAAGATGCATGGTATGCAACTAAAGGGTTGCTAGAATGGGTGTTCACTCATAGCCTCTAAAAGTACTCTGGAAAGTTATTTGTTCCACTTGCTGAAAAGTTAAATGTGACCACTGAGTAAGTACGAAGTACTGAATTAGATGTCAGAGAGAAACAGGAATTATTCTTGCATGGATGTTCAACCCCTCTGGCTGACTCCTAAAACAAACCTTTTTGATGGGTTCCCAAGTTAAAGACAGATAAAACAGAAAAGGAATTTTAAAAAGAGAAAAAAACTGGAAAGTGAAATTATAAGATGATAGCCTGTAATACCACATTTTTGGGAAATCTAATTTGTCCTTCAGTCCTTCAGATGGAAAAGGTATTAGGTGCTAGAAGAGATTAGGCCTAAACAGCATCTTTCTTGGTGTTTCAGAGTATTCTGCATATCTCTGTTAAATTCAGAATGTAATATTCAATCACATTACAGTATTAAATTGTCAAACAAGATGGATTTCGGAATTCTAGCTCATTACCAGAAATTGACAACTACAACGGGAGACTGAACATTTATTTTACCTTCAGTATCTGCATACAGGCAAGATAATGAGTAAAGTGTAGATGAGCTAGAAAGAAAAAATAACAATAGAATAAAACCATTTATTTGTAATGAAGTGGTTTCCAGCATTTGTTTAATTTCCTCACAGTCTAGTAAAACAGCTATCTTTCTTATTGGGTGAAGATATATGTATCATCCTTTTTTTTGTTGGATTCATAGAGTAAGATGATATAAAGAATGATAGGACTTTTCAAGCAAAGAATGGTCCAATTTGTTAAAATTTGCTACAAGATTTTTTTTTTACTTTATTTTGCACAAGTGCATCCCTAAAATGTCTCACTTCCATCTGAAGTCAAAGATTGTATTTTGCTTTGAAATGTGTTAAAAAGATATTAAAATCTACTTTGAAAGCAAGAACAGAAATTATATAAATTATTATGGTATACTACAGAGGCAATAAGAGAAAAATGTCTTGCCCTGCCAGTGACAAGACTGGGCCCTGGAGCAGCTGTGATGCTCCTGGTGGCTCCTCAACTCCCGCCCTCCACTTCAGCTACTTGGGGTAGCCCCTCACTTGTTTTTTTTGCCCGCCACACCTTGATATAATCACTTTTAATGTGAAAGGAAGGCTGCCCCCAGGGCCCCCGAGTAAGCCCAGTCCAGCTTTGGATTTGCTTGTTTTGCTGTTTGGTTCCTTGTTTCCTTGGTCTCTTAGTTTGTCAGGGTGACATTTGCATTTAGTCAACTTCGTTTTCCAAAGCTGCCAGTCCATATTCAACCCTTTATGCTTTCTCTTTTACTATGAATTCAGAGTGTCTACTATATCTCAATCTTTGTGTTAATCAACTCATACACTTTATATGTAATTATTATATTGCACAAGGAAAATGGAACAATCTGTGGGCAAGGCAAGGGCCCCCAAAGGCACACTTGTGTGCCTGTACACAAATGCTAGGAGCTTTGGGAATAAATAGGAGGAACTGGTTCTTCTCCTAAACAAGAATGACTATGATCTCATAGGGATAACGGAGACCTGGTGGGACTCCACACATGACTGGGCCACAGGTATAGACAGTTATACCTTGTACAGGAGAGATCGAGTGGACAAAAGGGGCAGGGGTGTAGCTCTCTATGTCAAGGAAAGCTATGCATCCCTGCAAGCTGACATTGGTGCCCAGGGTTGATGACTGGAGACCCTCTGGGTTAAAATCCATGGGGAACACAGCACATGGGACACAATGCTAGGAGTCTACTACAGACCTCCTACCCAGGACCAAGAGCTTGGCCAGGAGTTCACTAGGAATTGGCCGAGGCCACATGCTCTGAGTCCACAGTTGTCATGGGAGATTTCAACTACCCAGACATCTCATGGGAAGAGCACTCAGCCAAATCCAAATGGTCACAAAACTTTCTCACATGCGTGGATGAACTCTATCTGATGCAATAAGTCTATCGGCGAATGAGAGGCAAAGCACTGCTCGACCTGGTACTGGCAATGGGAGACGATCTTATCAGTGACCTAACAATTGAAGGGAAACTGGGTGACAGTGACCGTGAGCTGATCACCTTCATCATCTGCCATAAAGCTGGCAAGTCAGTCAGCAATACAGAAGTCCTCAACTTCAGGAAAGCTAACTTTAACAAGCTCAGGAAACTTGTCAGTGAGGCCCTAAGGGATCACGACCCAAAGGGGAGGGGAGTTCAGGAAGAGTGGTTGCTACTCAAGGGGGCAATCCTAGATGCACAAGCAAAGTCTATCTCAGCTCAGAGGAAAGGCAGCAAAAGGGCACAGCAGCCCCCTTGGCTCTGCAGGGAACTAGTGGACCTCCTGCATCTAAAAAGAAAGGCCTACAAAGGATGGAGGACGGGATCCACCTCCAAGGAGGAATATTCTGCACTGGTCCAAACCTGCAGAGAGTGAACCAGGAAAGCCAAGGCTGTGACTGAACTCCAAATGACTACAACTATCAAGGACAATAAAAAGTCCTTTTTTAGATATGTGGGAAGCCAGAGGAAAAGCAAGGGCAACATTGGACCCTTGCTAAATCAGATGGGACAACTGACAACTGACGCCCAGGAAAAATCCAACTTGCTAAATGCATACTTTGCGTCAGTTTTTCACCAGTCCCAAGTGACAACTCTGCCCATTATGGGACAGGAAGACCTGGGTGAGGGAGATTCCTTACCCTCCACCAGTGCTGACCTTGTGAAGGAACACCTTGAGAGGCTGGATACCTTCAAGTCAGTCAGCCCTGACAGCTTATACCCCAGGGTACTCAAGGAGCTAGCAAGCATCATAGCTCAGCCCCTGGCATGGATCTTTGAGAACTCCTGGCACTCTGGTGAAGTGCCCGAAGATTGGAAGAAGGCCAACTGGCCAACTGCAGCCTCGGCTTCACCACAATCTGCTGGCTAGAGAATTGGCTTTATGGTCGGACCCAAAGGGTGGTGGTTGATGGAAGTCAATCATCATGGTGCGCTGTGAGCAGTGGGGTCCCTGAAGGCTCTGTCCTTGGGCCTATACTATTCAACATCTTCATTAATCATGTGGACATTGGCATCAGAAGCAGACTGGCCGAGTTTGCTGACGACACCAAACTTTGGGGTAAAGCATCCACACCTGAGGACAGGAGGGCAACCCAGGCTGACCTTGACAAACTCAGGAAGTGGGCGGATGAGAAACTTATGGTTTTTAACACCGAAAAATGCAAGGTTCTCCACCTTGGGAAGAAAAACCTGCAGCATGCTTATAGGCTCGGCAGTGCTATACTGGCTAGCACTACGGAAGAAAGGGACTTGGGGGTCATGATTGACCACAAGATGAACATGAGCCTTCAATGTGATGCTGCAGCCAGTAAAGCAAGCAAAACACTGGCTTGCATCCATAGATGCTTCTTAAGCAAATCCCAGGACGTCATTCTCCCATTGTACTCGGCCTTGGTGAGGCCACAGCTGAAGTACTGCATCCAGTTTTGGGCTCCACAATTCAAAAAGGATGTGGAGAAGCTTGAGAGAGTGCAGAGGAGAGCCACATGCATGATCAGAGGTCAGGAAAACAGACCTTATGGTGACAGGCTGAGAGCTATGGGACTCTTAAGCCTGGAAAAGTGCAGGCTCAGGGGTGATCTGGTGGCCATCTATAAGTTTATCAGGGGTGCTCATCAAGATCTGGGGGAATGTCTGTTCACCAGAGCACCCCAAGGGATGACAAGATCAAATGTTACAAACTCCTTCATGACCATTTCAGGCTGGACATAAGGAAGAACTTCTTTACTGTTCGAGCCCCCAAGGTTTGAAATAGACTGCCGCCAGATGTGGTTCAAGCATCTACTTTGAATACCTTCAAGAGACATTTGGAAGTTTATCTTGCTGAGATCCTACGACCCCTGCTGACTTCTTGCCCCTGGGGCAGGGGGCTGGACTGGAAGATCTTCCAAGGTCCCTTCCAGCCCTAATGTCTATGAAATCTCTGAAAAAGAGTGTGATAAGGAAGTAGTAGGAGGAACAATATAGCTGAGGATTAAAAAAATTGAATTCCTAAAATATTTTTTTGACATCTTGGAAAAAAGTGTTGGCATGTAACCAAGTTACACAGTTGCTTGAAAAATAAAAAACAAATTCATCATGATATTGAGATTAAAGTCATGGACTGGTCTCAACTGAAAGCCACTGGGAAACATGACTCCTTGGTTTGGCATCAGAGCCCACCTCTTTATCCAATTTTGTTTGAAAGAGAAAGCTGATTTATAGACTTTAGTGCTGATATTTTGTAAGCTGTATCTTAGAACTTTGCTGTCAATAATATTAGTCTGGAAGACTAGCCAAAAGGTGAGCACACTTTTTTATTAGTTAGCTAAGATAAATCCATTCCAGCTGTATTCCATTGTGTTAAAGCTTTTCTGTAAGTATATCTGGTAGCTAGTGGAGAGGCTGTGAATTTGAGCACACTGCTTAAAACATAATAAAATAGCTAAAAATCAATAAAGAGGATGAGACCCTCATTTTTATTCGAAACTTGTTTCTGCAAATTGACATCTGTTAAGCCTTTTTAAACTAAATTGAGATCCACAGTGGATGACATCTCATTGACCAGAACATATCACATGATAGGGATTTTCTTCTTAGGCTTTCCTGAAGTTTTTTGTGATTCTTATGGAAAACTAAAATGCAACTAGAGCATTGCATCAAGAAACCACCCCATTGAGAATGACGTCTAAACAAGAGAAGAGATTCAAAAAACCATTCTGGTCATTTGCAATAATTAGAACTTTTAAATATGATTTAGTTTTAAAGTTCTACATATTGGACAAAAATTAGCTAGATTCTTCTAACAATTCTGTTCACATTGTCTAGGGTTAATAAAGTAGTCCCCTGCATTATTTGTAAACATGCAACTCAGATTTTATAGGCAATATAAAACCCCTGTCTTGGATCCATCTCTTTATTAAATGAATATTAATCTACCCTAAACAAATCATTAACTAAAAATATATTACCCCAATTTAGCCTATGGGTCAAGGAAATTTTAGTTAAAATGTCCCTTAATTTGCAGGGACAGTGCAAAGCATTCCACACCAGGACTGCATTATGGTTGTGTGTGTGTGGAGAGAGTTTGAGAGGGGGGCCACAGGAAATCAGGTAGCCTCACCTTTCAACAATTCACTGTCCAGTCTGCAGGCTATT
The DNA here is from genome assembly GCF_030867095.1 of Alligator mississippiensis. Taxonomy (NCBI): domain Eukaryota; kingdom Metazoa; phylum Chordata; order Crocodylia; family Alligatoridae; genus Alligator; species Alligator mississippiensis. Next base: position 72,921,207 of record NC_081827.1, read on the forward strand.
GCAACCTGGTATGTTTTGGATGTGCCCTGCCAGGAATTATAGAACTGGAATTCATCACCTTGGCCCAATTCTATTAGCATAGGTCCTGATTGCAATGACATTATGCAAATGAAATATGTTTTGCTTGTAGATTATACTGTATCTACCTAAGTAAATATTTCAAACTGATGGTCTGCTCTTTATCCAATAATAGTATTATATCAAGAATTCCAAGGAATCTTGGGTTTTATATTTCAATGTTACAATGACTTTATTCTATTTAAATTTGTTTGGGTAAATTTTGAAGTTTACAGTGAAAGAATCTGACAACAGATTTGATGGTTTTTAATATTTTTAATATTTTTAGATTCCTTTCATTTTAGTGGAAGCTGGGAAATATGAATCATTTAATGACTGTTGACTGTGCAAAGGTATTGGTTGTAACTATGTTGGTCTAAGGACATAGGTTGATAAGGTTCTTTGGGTAAATTAGATATCTATCATTAGACCAATAAAAATAGTTGGTCTAATAAAAGATATCCAATTTACCCAAAGAACTTTGTCTCTAATGTGCAAAAACAGTTGTAATTTGTGGCATAACAAAGTTCAGAAAAGAGCAAGTTGTAAGTATCAGTATAGTCAGAATACACCATGCAAAGGGTGAGACTTTTATAGCAATTAATTTGGAGTTCTCTAATGATCTACGTTGACAGTATACATAGGTTAAATTTAGATCCGGCTACAGACCAGATTATAAACTTCTCTAAATTCTTATCTCTTTGTACATTAGCAGCCTGTTCCAGCAGTTCCAGTATGGCAAGGCTACATCTGGGCTTGCTGGATAGTTAGCTTGCCCACTCAAGTCACTTTAAGGTGAAACTCCCCAAAGATAGCAACAAGCAGAGATGAGCTAATCTAAATGCAACCAAGTCATTCAGGTTTAGATAATAGTCACTGTCAGGATAATTTATGGTTTTTAGCTTTCCTCTGTGTTAGTAACATACCAGGTTCCAGCAATTGTATTAAGTCATGGGCTGACATGAGTGCAAAGTAATTTGCACAGTGTATGAAAAGATAGTTGCAAAGAACTTTAATAGTGTAAGTTTTATTTCAACTTTGCCTTCACACTAGTTTCCAGGAGTTAATTCCTACCCCCATTTCTAAGAGACAAAGATTAATTGGTCCTCTTTATCAGAGCATTTGGCGATTAGGGATGTGCTTTTTTCGCACATATCTTCCATCATGGACTGTAGTTGTTCAATAAAAAGATGTGCCCCAAACCAGCACATCCATTTTTCTGTATTGCAATATATGGCAACAGGTTACTGTTTTTGTAAAGCTATTACTTTTTCTGTCAACATGACTGCTACTATAAGTTGTCTTATTAGATGGGATAAATTGGAACGGAAAATATAAATCTGATCAGGAAAAAAATCTCCTGAGCTCTACAATATAATATATGTATATACATTCAAACACATATACAATATACTTATAAATAATTACAAGTCTTTCCTTATCAGACATATCAAAGTAAATTGCAATACAGCAGATAACACCCAACAGCTATTAAAAGGAGTTTATAGCTGGGCAAGATTAGAAAAATATGAAGAAGGCCCCTAGGAAGATGAAAAATGAAAGAATGATGCACTAGAGCAGTATATGTGTCGTTTTAATATAAAGGCCTGAAGACTGCTCTGGGATGTAAAAATAAACTTAAAAATCTGAGAAGTAATTGATTTTCTTATGAAAGCTAGTTTAACCATGTAATTTCCCCAGTGACAGAGGCGTTTAAATTCTAATCCCTGAGGGAGCATAGATGAAAGAGTGAAGTGAGCCAGCACTGAAGTTCTGGCTTGAGCTGTCACTTGTAATTAGGTCTACAAGTGTCTGGTTTGATTGCATGTTAAGGAATGGTTCAATCTGCTTTAAGTATTCAGCCAAAAGAATGATTAATTTGTATGGGATCTTTAGGGGTAGAGAACTGGCAAGGTATGCTTGTATCTTAAAACCATTTTGAGAAATGCCTGCTGGCTCCCAAACATGCCAGATAAACATATGGGCAAATAACTGGACACTGTAATTTTTTGTATGTGTGTATGTAGTGCATATTCATAATTAATCAAGTAAAAATAGATTATTCTTTCCCTGTTTTCTTCTCTTACCTATATGCATGTGTGCATGTATACACATGCACCCATTTGTCAGAGTATCTAAATGCTTTTCTACAGGTTCATGTTCCTTTCATTCTTTTAATAGCCTTTTAAAGCAATTGCCTATCCAGATATGTAGCAATATTAGCTGCAATGAATGATCAATTCTTCTTTCCCTCAATAATTACTTATCAGATATCTAAATTCCTGAAGCAAAATATCAGCATCAAATAAGCTATGCAAGACATTTGTTAGGCAGATGCATTGTACTGCTGAAATGTATCTCTTGGTCTATTGCTACTTATAATTCATTTTATTGTACAAAACAAGTCTTGAGAAAAGAAGTAGAAATCAAAGGCTAGTGTCTGACAAGATGGACAAATGAGTGAAGGTATTGGGCTGAATCCTTAGTTGATGTTAACTGAATTGGTGGTGCAGTGCCAGTTTGCACCTGGCCAAGTAGATACTTCTCTCATGTGTGAAAGACAGGGAGGTTTTACCTGTGCAGATTTTCTAAGAAATGGGCTCATTATATGATTCAATATATATGCACCCATCCATAAAGCCAGACTGTTTTAATAATATGAATTCAGCTACAGAAGCATTGAAGGAAGAGAAAAGTGACAACTATTGAATTATAGAAAGTGATCAAATGGTCGGAAATAGCTTTCATATTATATATTATGAAATAGCTTTACATTTTATATATTATCTAAAGATCCTTTTTATATATGTGTCATGATCTTATATCTTTGTCTTCCAGTACTGGGGGAAAAGGCTATATATTAGGGTGAAGATCATTAAAGTCAATTGAGCTATGCTAATTTACATCAGCTTTGTATCTGACTATAAAACCTTTAACCTGTCATCAGGAAACATCACATTCTCAGACTACCTATAAAATACCTTCCTGATATTAAAGTACTGGTAGAAAAATGTTCATTCCAGTTATATAAATACTATTGATTCTACTGGTATTCCCCATTTTAAGTGACTTGATTGAATCAGTAATATTTCTAAAACTAAAATTCATTTTTAGTGTGCCCACTGTACTTCACACAGTACAGAATTCACAACATCAGCCCTTACCTAGGTATTTTCCCTTCTAAGCCTGAAGTAGATTTCTGGAAAAAATACCATAGGAGGGCATACAATCCAAATAGAAATAAATTCTGGACACATTTTAATTTCAGTAAGTCACAAAACTGAGCCATGAAACACATGGTATATGCAACTATTTAAAGACATGCCAAGGAAATACAACCAGGAACAAAGAGCAAGAAATAAGAAGATTTTGTCTCCCTGAAACATAAAAGATACTCAATGCAATATCAGTATAGCATACCAAGACCAATATAAAATTAGAACTGTGAATCAATCCCTTACACACACAAATTCCAGCACTGTGAAAGATTCTTCAATAACTCTACACGTAAGTTTGGAAGTCAGGTCAGAAGCAATCTTGTTGGAAATTCCATTTGGTAGAGCCACTGGTTAGTGCCTCATAATGTCGTCACAACAAAAAGGAGTTATTACTGCCTTTGGATTTTTGAACATATTTAAAGAGGTACTTTGGTTCCAATGGCCCACTGTTTCATTACGATGTTGCTTTAACATTGGTAGCAAAAGTGACAGCCCTAATATAAATGCAGGTCTATGTACCATGGGTGCATCTACACGTGTGCATTTACTGCACAGCAACCAAAATTACTGTACAGTACAGGTGCACATGTACACATACAGACGTGTACTGTGCACTAAAAATAGTGACTTATGCTGACTTGAGCATAAATTTGATACCTGCATCATAGAGGTATCAAATTTATGCCTGCTTAGTTACTGTGCAGTAATGCATGTGTAGATGCCTTACTGCACAGTAAAACTGTGTGTGTAGACTGACTTGGGACTAACTTTAGTTCCAAGCCAGTCCACACACAGCGTTAATGCACTTTAACAACTGCATGTGTAGATGCTGGCCTATTCCCACTTCCTGTGGAGTAATTTATTGTGGAGTAAATGTAAGCTGGAGTAAATGCATGTGTAGACATGCCCTGTGACATCTAACCCTGTTGGAGGCAGATTTATGTGGCATGGTAACTGAAAAATCAGAGGTCTTATCTAAAGCAGTGTTAGAGTCAATAGTCTGTGGATTTCCTTGGCATCTCATCATCCATCCAATGGGTCTTGCTTGAAAACATCCCCAGTAAACTTTTCAGAGTAAATTGAATATCTGCACTTATTATTCCACTTCTAATTGGAAATCCATAAATGACATTTTCTAGTGTAAAGTGATTCCTGGGTTCACACAGACCTTTTAATACAGCCCTTAATGAAGTCAAAACCCATAATATGATAAGTTGACCCTCATGAGAGTCATGTAGCTTGATCTTTAAAAATTAGATTATCCCATGTAGGAATTCAGTCCAAATGACATTGTAACAGAGGTCAGCTTTTTTGTAATGCAACAAGATCTAAAGATTTTTTTAAACAAAAAGCAATTCCTATGGGAAGTTGTGCAACATGAAGTGAGTGATCTTGTCAAAGAATAAGTAAATAAATGCCTCTAGCTTATCCAGTTTAATGATTTTATCCCATCAGTGAAAGCTTTACATTATTCACCTATTGGTGATCATCTCTTAAAAAAAAGCATGAGTATAAGTGACTTGTTTGCTCTTAGACTTGACAGGTAAGTTATTTATGAAAAATAAAGGCAAACATTAGATCATATCAATTTCTAAAAATGCTTACAAGTGGGTACATTTATTTATTATATATATGGCTTCCCTTTATTGCAATGATTATTTAAATTTACTAGACTTCTTATTTAAACAGTTTTATAAGAGCAATAGTGTTTCACTATTCTTTCTAGGAAATATAGTAGTTGATCATCTCACAAAATATTAACCGTAATATTTCCAAATGAATCAACCTATTCAAAACATTTTTCCCAAAGCTGAAAAAATGCTGATGACACACAATTAGGAAAACACTTTATGACTCACATTTACAGCTAGCTACAGTAGAGTGTAAGAGTTCTAAGGATTAAGAACCCATACAAACACATTAAATTAAAATGTAAAGTGGATTTGTTGCTGTGCTTATGATAGCAATTACTTCTTCTACTTATTTGCCAAAATCCAGTCAACAAATATACCAGTCCACTTAATCTAATGCTCCATTAGCAAGGCAAACCTTCATTGTCAGCCTCTCTGTAAGATGAAATAGAAGGCAGAAAACAAAGAGTCCATGTTTAGGCCTTGTCAATGAGTTAATGTTGTACAGATTTTGAGCTCTTTGCTGAAACAGGACAAGTTCATATAATCACGGACCATGAAATACATGACTACAGTTAACAGTCTCTTCAGGGGAGAGAAGTAATTTCCATCCAAAGTGACTGCTGTAAACTTAATGAGTTTCCTGATAGTTGCAAGACAAGATAAAGTAATTTTATATTAGAGTTAATCTTTTAAATGAGAGTCTTATTGTACAAGTTTGCTTGCTATTCTTTTTTAATCTCCATATCACATAATGACCAGGGATGGAATGCTGAAATTACACTTATTTTCCATTGAGAAAGAAAAGTCACAGTAGATCATATACCCAATGTATAACAGGTCTTTGCACTGTACTGTTCTACACAGATATGAAACTAACATGAAAAATTATGAGAATTTCTGAGGATTACTTTTTCTCTTATCAGAAACTTGATCCATGGCTGTTCCTGTTTCTTTGACATTGTCTGTGCTACATTATATTCTCTTTCACCCTTAGGCATCAGCATTTGATTAATTTTGAATTTCTATTCAAACACAGATATTTATATTTGTCGTTATTCTTATCATACAGGAATATGAAACTTGTTTCCTTTTATGGCAATACACGAAGATTGAGGGACAGAAAAGCTATTTCTGCAATTTTCCAGTCAGTAGTTTATCATATTTTTGTATGTGATTTTGTCCTCCTGTTATACACAGGAATATATGAAATACCTTTTCCTGTGTTTTTCACATACAGATTTTTGAGACCTTGTACTCACAAAGGATGAAAGAACTACTAGAACTACAGTAAGTTTTACTCACTTTTATTTTTTGTCAAACATTTTTTGAAATTTGAAAAGGTTTAGTTAAGTCTTTTAGCTCCCATTATTTTCAAGTTTGCATGCTATTTTATTAGAAGGCGGGTAGATTTGCACCCTATAGACTAACTAACTTAGATATATAAAGCATAAGCTCTCATGAGCTGGACCTGACTTCATCAGATGCTGTGGAAGGAAGTGAAATGTACAGAGCAATGTGCAGAATGGAGATAATGATTTGAAGACAAAAAGTAGGAAGAGAGGGGGAGAAGGGGAAGAGAGGAGGTGCGAGAAGCATTACTGGGAAAGGCATGCAAGGAAAGAATCTATAGGAACAAATGGGTCACAAAAACTAATTCAGGTAAAGGGATAAGAATCCATAGTCCCTGTTGAAACCACACTTAATACAATCCAGTCTGTGGATGATTTCCTGTTCCACAATTTCCTGTTCAAATAATTGTTTTAAAAGTTTGCTATCTAAGAACAGCTACCCTGAGGTGAGTGATGGAATATCCAGGGAGGTTAAAGTGTTCTGTTTTAGTTAGTCTATATGGTGCAAATCTATGCTGCCTTCTTGATTAACATGGCTAACTACCTCTTTATGCTATTCTTTTTCCAGGCCTAGCTGTGGTGACAAGAAATATGTTGTAAAAGAGCTGTTTTCTCTGTTTGTTGGTAAGGAGGAAGTGCTGCATAATTCATGAGGAAAGCTATCCTGTAATAAGATGCATGTGGACAGACCCTCGCGCCTGTGAGGAACCCCACTGATCTCAGTAGGTCTCTGTGCGTGTGTAAGTGTCTACCCAAGCAGATAGAACCGCGGGATTTGGGGCCTAATTTTCTTGATCATTATGTTTGAATAGACTGGCTAAGATTCAGAGAAGTATCTGAACTTTTGGATGCTAATCTGAGTTTAAATGTACCTTCTGAGGCTCATCTGGTACTAGGAGTTATCAAAATTATTATTTTGTTTTTTAAAAGAGACTTCAACGGTGTTTCATATTGCACCTCTTCCTTTACCAAGCAACATCATATCCACTAACATTCCTGTCACCCATACAGAGTATAGAGTACTTTTCTTGTATCAGGCGAAACAGTTTTATTAAATACTACAAGACAATCAGGATGAAAGAATTATTTTTTGAAATGTAAACCAAGGCATATATAACAGAATGTCAGTGCCGTAGTGTGTACCATTTACTACATTTATTTAATTAAATTAGACAACAATCATTATAAGAGGCAAAAAAATGATAGCTGTATTATATCAGTGTTAGCTGATAAGGAAATTACATATTTTTAATTCCTAACAAAAAGGATAGGGCTTTTTCCTCATCCAGATGGCAAAGATAAGAGGCTAATATTAATGATATGACAACTATAGTACACATAAAAGAGTAATGATAAACAATCTATATTTTATGACAGCATTGCTGTAGTGATTTAAGGGTTAAGAAGCTGCTGAGTAACTAATGATCAATAACTGTCAGTATTTCTATTGATTAACCTATCTGACATTGTAAGGAATTAGAAGCACATAAAATGATATATATCCCCTGGGAAGGATAAATATTGTGGAAAATAAAAATAGAAAGAAACATAAAATTATTGTGGTCTGCTTTGTATTATTGTAAAATAATATAGTTTTTTATGTAGTACAATTTATTTTTGATATAAAGGGGACATGATGACATATGGGAAAATAAAAAAAATAAGGCAAACATGGAGTGTCTACTTCTCAGATAAAGGAAATCACTCATTTTCCCATTTACAAATATAGCTAGGTATGCATATTTAAAATATGTGGATGGTAATACTATTTTGATAGCTAATGAAACATTTTAAGTGCAGCACTGTAATGGAAGGGTGATTTCACTGTTTGATGTAATCTGGGTGCAAATTGAAGGAGATTAGATGTATTATACCATATTTTCTTCCATTGGTTTCATAGCTGTTAGTATTTCACAAGTTCCATTTTTGGTGCAACACTATGCTAAATATTAGCCACAGAATACTTCTGCTACCTCTCTAAATGCACCTGTACAATAATTTAGTACCACTGAAAGAATGGCATAAAACATACAGTGGGTATATGTTAAGATGGTGTAAATCAGCACTGCTCCACTAATGGAGCTTTGTTGATTTACATGGAGTGAAATCTGGCTCACATAATTTTGAATTTTTTCATCAGCCAAATAATGACTTAGGGCTAATGCATATGCGTGTTATACACCAGTGAACACTGGGTTGCTTTGTTGTAAAAAGATTTGCATCAATCTTCCCAGCAACCTATACAATGCCCTGGATATGCTGTTAAGAAGAAATTTAGTCCCATGCTGGCCCCATGCTGTCACCATAATGTGAAATGTAATAAAGTAGCAATTCTGAATGCCCTGCCACACAACTAGCCAGTACTGATAATCTCTGTGAACAAGAGAGCCTTCCTTCAGTTGCATTGGCACAATTGATGGAACCCACATGTCTACTGGTTGCCCACCCATGACAGGCCCTGAGGAAGAAAGGGATTCTTCTTCATGGTCCCAAACCACGTGGGAGGAAAATTAGAAATATATTTACTAGGGCCGTGCGAAGCTTTGGTCACTATTTCAATTCGGTGGAGATTTGGCCTAATTCAGCAGCCAAATCTTCTGATCTGAATCAAATCAGGAGACCCTTTAATCTCTCTGAATCAAATTGGAACCCTCTGAATTATTCAGAGAGATTCAGCGACTCAGACACGAACACAGCTTTAAATGTTTTTTCTACATACCTCAAGGTACCAGGTGTGGCTTGTGAATGCTGAGATGCTGGGGTGCATGGAGTGTCCCACAGGAGCGCGGGATGGGGGTCCCCAGTGCACTTGGCGGTGGACCCAGAAGTGGACCAGAAGCACTTCTGGTCCACTTCCAGGTCCACCAAAGAGCGTGTTGGGGACCCTCCCCCTGCCCCCCGGCTTGGGGGGGGTGGGACCCTGCGCTCTCAGCTCCTCCCCACACTCCTGTGGGACACTCCATCCACCCCACCATTGTAGCGTTCACGAGCCGCGCCTGGAATCTCAAGGTCTGTAGAAAAAAACATTTAAAGCTGTGTCTGTGTCTGAGTCGCTGATTCTCCAAATCAGCATCGAATCTTCAGATTCAGATTCGGCCAAATCAAATCAGGACAGTAATCTGAATCAATTAATCGAATCACTGTCCCCTGATTCGTGCCAAATTTGAATCCAAATTGAATACAGTCCGTTTCGCACACCCCTAATATTTACCATCTCCAGAGACTCTCAAGACAGGAAAATGCTCTGGAGATGGCATCTCAGAATTCTGGGGAGCTAAAAAAATATTGTTGCTACCATAGGAACTGAAAAATGAACAGTGACTGCTTTTTACTTTTCTCTCCTGAGCAGAACAGGACCTCAAGAATATCGCCATTAGTCCCTGCCCAACATCTGGAAAACTTGATGAGTTACAGAAAAATAAGAGAAAATGTTTGGGGAACTTGTTGAAGCCCTGAGAAGTAAAGAGGAACAGTTCATAGTGAAGGATGTTTCTCAGGAAGTCAAGGATAAACAGAACAAGGACAACCTTGTTGTTACTATATTAACAGGCAGATTATGATCCAGGAGCAAATGGAAAAAGGATTTTGTGATGCCAGGGCAGAGCTATGTTGAACCTTAGAGAACTATAGAAATGGTCAGGGAGACAGAGGCAAGAGAAAAAGACAATGGATACATAATCATCATTGTTGAGGAACATGCTCCAGGAAAGGTACTGCTTGCCTTTTACACCCTGCTATTTGGTTCCCTAAGTGACAGCTGTGTATTCATAATGTTCATAGAGATAGATCTATAAAGCACGTAACAAACCTTGAATGCTATGAACCTTGTAAAGCAGAGGCCCATGTAATCAAATTGGCCAAACAATGAAAACAAATGTTACACGTTGTTATAAAGTCAAGAACATGTACAAAACATGCAAAATAAACCCTGGAGGGTGATAATACACTGCCTCAAGCTGATTGACATGTACCACTCCATTTAAAATGAATGAACACACAAAGCCATCACTTCAAAGTGAAAAATAACTCCATGCAGCCCAGCAGGCTACCATCTATACTAGCACTTCTAGGTACCAGGAGCCATGAGAAGCAACACAAAACTGTTAGGAAATCATATATCCAAAAGATTATGTATGTATCCCTTCCTCAGGAAAGGTGCACAAAATATTGATGATAACATTTTCCTGGTGATTGTCACTGAAGTGGAAGAGTCTTGCTCAAAGCGTTCTGAAAGTCTCTGAACCTCCACCATATAACACTCAACTTTTTCTCTTTGGTTTCACAGATGTTCAGAACACAGTACACAAATATAATAGGATGCAGCTGCCTCAAGCATTCCAAGTAATGCCTACCATCTATCTTTCAGTCTCTCAAAGGCATGGTCCAACGTCATCCTGCAGCTGCTTAGGTGGTAATTAAACAGTTATTTTCCGCAGTACAAATGTCCAGTAGAAAGGCTGATGTGTTGACACCATTAATGTCCATGTTGATAGCTACCCTAGCAAATCAGCCTTTGTTCAATTAAGGAAAATAATTAAGGGATTCCAAAAATTCGAACACCATGCACTTTTTCAGACCAACCAAACATTAATGCTGGTAAAATTACTGTAATGGCTTAACAGGCCTGGAGCATGGCACAGTACCCCTTTCTTTCTCAGGGCCAGTCATGATTAGGCAAAAAATAGACGTGGATACCATCAATTATGCCAATGCAACTAAAGAACCCCAGGGATTCAAAATCAGCAATACATTCCTAAAGAGTATAAGGTTTACCATAGGTGGTAACAGTACCCTTTTAACAAAAGCGCCATTGCAGCCGTCCCAACAGTGTACCTGTCTGTGTCTCATTTACTAGCAACTGATGATGGCCACATGCTTCTAAACAGATAAGGGGACTCTCAAATCATTGTGCTGTCTCTGTAGCTCTGCGAGAAGCTCCAGGCAGATAGATGTCCAAAAATGTCTTTATCATTCTGAAGTGCTGCAGCCACTGCTGGTCATCCCAGCCCAGCAACACTGTCATCTCATAATAGCTGGTACATTTCTCAGGCCCAGAGTAACATTGCACAACGTTGCAGAACACTGAAATTGTTCTGAGAAAAGTCCTTCCTGAAGTTGCTGCTTAATCTTTTCTCCCAATTTTTATTTTCATCTACATGTTTGTTCTTCTCTAGATGTAGTTGTAGGTAGGGAAAGGTATAACACTGTTACTTGGTCAGAAGGGGTACCTATACATGTTCAGGGCAGACATTTCCAAAGGCACTGTAACTTTGCACTTTACTTAAAGTGATTTAGGTACAGTGCCTTAAAACTGAATAGATATTCCACAGATTGGTGCATGTTGTGTGCCTTGCTATACTTCTGTAGAATAGGAGGCAGAGGGCACAGAATGCTGCACAATGTGCAATACAGTTAATTAACACTTTGAAAAGCCCCAGTTAAATACAGTGCAATAAAGATGAACTAGGTAGGCTGAGATGCACTACCTACTACTGCAGTTCACCTTACATTTAAATCACATACAACAAGGTTTAATTAAGGTGACTTCTGCTGTTTTAGAAATGTTCTAAATTTACCCACTGTTTCAAGTGATGGCTTTAGAACAAAAATGGTGAAAATCATCACATGGATAGGCACCTATGGATTTTACCTCCAATCTAATACATGCGCCCGAGCCACAATCTTCTCTGTTGTTTATGATCACTTAGGATTAAGGGGACTGATACAATTAATTAAAGAGAGTTGTGTGACTAGAATCCAATCTTCAGCAAAACCTGCAGCCAAAAACTACTCAGTAGTATTGCAGCTGGCTTGCTGAGATGCATCCATCCGGTACTAACATGTCACATACACCTGTACAAGCTATTGCACAAACTCAAGTAGCAGCATCACAGAATTGTAATCTGCTTTGTTGTGAATGCTGTTAGAAGTTTGAACATGGTGCTGCCTATCCAGAAAGAGGTGGAACATGGGATGGCGAGAGAGGAATCACAGGATTTTTGCAGTGTGACCAATGAATGTGGAATGAATTAACTTCTGTCTAACTTCTACTAAATATCCTACCACATCCCATGGGAACATTTCCATAATTCATAGATCTCACTACCAGCCCAAAGGAGAGTGGATACCCCTGTGGGGTATAAATGACTAGTAGTAAAGTTAAAGCCAGTTGTTAATTTTGACTTGCCTGTGACATACAATTTAATATAAAAAGTTACAGCAAAGAATCTCATTTGAAAGTAAATCCCTTCATATAAGGAAGTCCTTAGATTTCTGAACTCCAGTGTTCATTACAGTTATCTGCCCATATACCTGATGGTATAATGACTATTACCCCACTTACACTGGATTACCATACCTGGGAATAATACCTCTAAGCCTATTTTAAGCATATAAACCAAAAAGCTAACCTTTCAAAGAGAGGTTAAAATTCAATTGTGATTCGTCTTTCATTGGTGAAGATGACGGCATCCAGTGGGTGCTGAAACTCTTTATGGACACATTTATGGTATCCTTGTACTGCTTCTTTGGTGTGCTGTGACAGCATACTCCATTTGACAGCTCACCATAGAATATTTTCTTTGGCAGGTGTGTGTCGGGGATTCTTGAAAGGTGGCCAGCCCATCTTAGCTGTGCCAGTTTCAGTAGTGTGTGAATACTGGGGAGAGCTGATCTTCCAGAATCTTGTCCTGCCACTTGATCTCTAGTATCGTTCAAAGGAAGCACAGGTGGAAGTGTTTTAGTTTCATGACATGATGCTGGTAGATGGTCCAGGTTTTGCAGGTGTAAAGGAGGGTCAGGAGAATGATGGCTTTGTATGCCTTCAGTTTCTTTGATATTCTGATGCCTCTGAAGCCCCAGACCAACTCACAGAGTCTGCTGAAGGCCATGCTAGCTTTTGCTAGTCTCACATTGACTTCATCACTGATGTTAACAACACAGGAAAGCATGCTGCCAAGAAAGACAAACTTGTCGACTACCAACAGTTGTTGGCCTTTAACTGAAATGTGTGGTTCCTGGGGTGTTGTGCCAGGTGCAATTTGAAACATCATTTTGGTCTTTTTCATGTTAATAGTGAGTCTGAAGTTGTTGCAGGCTGACGAGAATAGGTTCATGGACCGTGTGGCAGGGTGCTGTTGGTGCCTGTCATTTTAAGGGCTAGGCCAGGGAGAGGCCAGGTACCCAATGAGGGTGGCTATTTAATGCCCAGCTCTCTGTGCTGAAGGGAAGCAGTTTGTGACTAGGCAGCAGGGAAGAAACATCTCCCTCCTGAGCTCTGCTGCTCCAGGAAGACTTTGGAGGTAAGGACAGGAGCTTATGGGGATGGTTTGGAGCTCCTGGTCTGGGGCATGACCTAAAACTGCACCCTGCAGTGGGTGATTTGGTGGGGCTCCTGGTGGTGTGGGAGCCCCCAGGAAATACCAGGCCAGCTACCACCCTGGTGAAAGGTGGATCAGGGAGCCTTAATAACCCCAGTTCCCACAACTGGGTGGGTACCCCGCAGTAGGACCTGAGAATGCAAACCCATGTAAGAGAGTGTGGGCTAGTTGCTCAGAAGCCTGACTTGAGGCACCCTTGACTGGTCAATGCTGGGGCCAGGACCAGAAAGGTCAAAAGGGACAGGGGCCCACCACAAGGGACATCCAGAGGCAAGGGCCTGGGGTTCTGACTGGCCTTGGAGGTGAGGCCAGGGCTTTGGGCCAAAGGTCTTGGGGGTGGGGGGCACACCCGGGATGGGGGAAGAGTGCAGGGAGCTAGGCAGCCCAGAATGAGGGTGGAGTAGGCCTCCTGATTAGGAGGGATCTAGTTGGGGTCCAGACCAGAGTGTTATGGGACCCAGTGTGGGGCTGGAGATGTTAAAAACCTAGATGCCATCTGCGAGGCATGGGCTGCAGTGTAGGGAAGGTTTTGGAGCCTTAGATAATACTCCCAGCACTGGGGCAGGAAATGGTCAGCCTCCCACCTGGATAATATCTTAATCATTTTCCATCAAGACATGACAGGGGAGAGAGGCAGGTGGTTAGCCCAGAAACAGGTGGGTGGGCCAGCTTCTAACCGGCCTTGGGAAGGCCCCCCATTACAGTGGTGCATTGGCCAGGAACATCAGTCCAACAGCTGAGTACAATAGTACCTTCTCCTTCTGTAGTGGAAGTGTTAATAGCCCTGATAGAGAATGAGGCATAGAGCCCAGAGTTATAGAGTCTAGTAGAGAGAAAGGCAGTAGGGTGTGCATGAGAGTGGGCTGAGTAGGGCCGAACTGTGAGTAAGAAAATATACGATGGAGGCATCATTGAATTCTTGAGGGACTACCTCCCATGCCCACATACTGCAGAAGATCTCAGTTAGTTTCTCTGCGAAAAAAAAAAAAAATAATTGTATTATACTAAAACATAGCTAAAATCTTTTCTGCACCTACAGAGGCCAGGTTTATCCCATCTGCCTACAGACCTCAGAACCTTCACTGAAAAAACAAGTCCCACCCACTAGCTTCCATTTAAACAACTGAGAGGAGTCCTGAGAAGGTGAGTCATAGGAGAGCATGAGAGTAGTGGGTATGAGTGACCAACTCCTCTAAGTTATCTATGGGTATGTCTACACATGCATTAATACACCCTTTCAAATGCATATTAAATTTAGTATCTCCAATGTGAAGTACCAAATTAATGTGCATTAGGTTGTACTAATATGCAGTAGCACATGTGCATGCTTTTTAGTGACACCTAATGAGCAGTAGACTGTTTTAGTAAGAGTAATGTCACTTTTTTATGTGATGCTTTAATGAACAGTAAAATAGTCAACTGTACATTAAAGCACACACGTAGATGTGTCCTATGTTTCCTAGTTCCTGGGTCTGGGACTGACTGGAAAGGAAATGTATGGGCAGCAATAGTTTCTCAATGCCAGTCCTGAGATCAGTACAGTCTGGTGATATATCTCAACAGAATGAGAGATCTTGAAATTAACACATCTCTTAAACTGGGAGACCAGTTCTTGAACAATACATGGAATTTTAAGAAATATATTCTTTTTCTCCTTTTTTGTTTATATTGTAATAAAATGTGATCTTCTCCTTTCACATATTGCTGCATCAAAAGGAATTGTCTCTCTAGCAGTTGATCTACTTTTTCTCTTACCCATGGTACTTGCCAATCCTTCTTTTTTCCTAAACTGTCTCTGCCTGTTTCTTTATATCTACCATCTGGGAACAACCACATAAGCTTCACAGCACAGCAATAAAGGAAACTTTAAAAACTCCTGTTTTCTAACCTGTCCTTTTCTATGCACATTCTTTTGGGTCCACAACAGGGGCTCTACAATGCCTAGATAACAAGAGCTGACACTAGTGTTGAGGGTTTTGTAATACACATCTTATTTTTTAATGAGGAAATATAGCGATGGAATATTAAATGATGTTGTTAAGGCTCGGTGTTCCATGCTTTTCTCTGAGAACATGATTAATCCAAAGTGTAGTATTTATGGTAAATTATATTAATGACTTCAGGTTATTATTCAAGGGCCACAAAATCCTGTTCCCTCAGTATGCTGGTCATTATTTTACTCTTTGCATGTTGACAAAGGGTAAGTATAGACATTCGGGAAGATTAGGGGGAGTTTAGATCAAGTTAAAAACAGCTGCATGCTCTCAGGTAAGACAGGATGGGGAGGGACTCAGGTGGACCACAGTGGGGTCAGAGAGCAGGTGGAGTCCTCGGGGTGATTGGGGGGAGCTAGCAGGATCCAAGGGATTGGGGGGCAGACAGCATCTGTGGGAAGGATCGGAGGGGATAGCAGAGTCTATGGGAGGAATCCAGGGGAAGAAAGGATCTTTGGGAATGATCAGGGGGATCAGGGGTGTAGGCAGTGACCACAGGGAGTTGCTGGAATCTAGGAAGAGTTTTGCAGGATTAAGGGGTCTCCTGGGATCTCAGCAACAGAGGGTTTTGGACTGGCTGGTCCACGGGGTGGGGGTGGGGGAATGGGTGAGGGGTTGGGGACTAGAAATAGTCCAGTGCCAGGGGGGTGGGTAGGAAAAGAGCAGCCCTGGGAACTAGAGTCAGCAGCTGAGTTTTCCCAGCCTTAGGACTCTGCTGGGAACTGTATAGATGTTCAGGAAAGTTAGATTGGCTTAAAAATGGCCAACCCAATCTAAGAAAAACTAACTTAGACTAGGGTTAACTTAGATTGGGTCAGCTATTTTTAGACCAATCTGACTTTCCTGGAACTTCTGTACAGTTTGCATTTAGATCAACTTAATTAGGGATCTAAGTGTAAAGTCAAAGGTGTAATGGGTGACCTAAGTTAGATCAGGTGGCTTTTTTTAACACACTATAACCTCCCCCCTAGGCCCTCTGAACACCTGTACTTAGCCATGGAATCTCCATCTCAGTATCTCTCAGTAGTTTTTGGAAACTTAGAGGTATTCACTATATAGGAACTGACATTGGATGGCACCATTCAAATCACATTTATTAAGCATGTTTTTAATTGATTGTTTTCCATACACTTGTTTCACTGAGAGGTTTAACTCAAGGTTGAGATATAAATATCCACAGTTAGCAGAATCTGGAACTCTTTCTGGGTTTCAATATCCCCCTCTCTCCTTCCCTCCCCAGTGCAGAACTTGGCTTCATAATATAAGCTCTAATTTTAAACTAGCTAAATATCTAGTCCTTACAATTTTATAATTTTGAACAAAAACATTTTTCAAAGAGAAACAAACAGAAACATTTTTCACCATCTCCTGAAACAGCAGTTCTAAAGAAGTATGAACTGCTGCATTTTGTCTCAATATGATATTAACTCTTAAGTATTATGATGACAATTTGAATGGCAATACTTGGATACATGTTGGCCCACAAGACCACTCATTTTAGTAGGGAGAGAAGACTACTCATTTGGGAGAGAAGTGATGTGTGTTCTTTATGTACTTATAGTTTTATTATATTTATATTTCAGTTTACAAGTATCTTGATGATGAATTAGAAGCTGAGAATACTTGTTTGCTTTAATTTGCTTACATTTCTTTAGTCTAAACAATCAACAATGTGTATCAAGTTATCTTATACCCTGAATATAATTTTTCTATAAAGGTAAACTTTTTTGACAGTTTGAGATGAAGAAGTCTTTTAATGATAGCATTAGGATCTCTTCTCTATTTTATCTACTCTATGGAACATTATTGTGTGGGCATATGGGATATACAATGAACTAAGAGAATTTTATATAGCATCTGGAATACATCGTGTACTACTAGTCACAGAAGACCAGACCAATGAATGGGACTCTCTCAAAATAGTTTCACCCTTTTCCCATCCCTCATTTTCTGAATCTATCATCTGCTAGTTAACTATGTGACCCACTTCCAAGTTTTCTGACCAAATATTAATCCTATATCTAATATGATTAGCCTCTCAGCTATAGAAAGCAGTTTTGGAAAAATGATAATTTCACAGTATCTTCTTATTTTACTATTCACTTCAATCTTCCACATATCAGAAAACCTGAAAACAGACTCCAAAAATGCCATCCTCTGAAGCAGCTCTAGAAACCATAGTTCAGGTGTTTGTCATATTGTTATGCTATTGAACTACTTTATAAAGTTGGCTTACATGATAACATTTTCTGTTAATCATATAGATGTTACCCCCTATCTAATATATGCACCTATGCCACAATCTTCACTGTCATTTCTGATCACTTAATAAGGAGACTGCTTAAGAAGGGTTTGTTCGACTACAATCCAGTCTCTTGTAAAGATCTGTTAAAGAACAGAGTGATCTAACCATGCTTCTACCTTCAAGACATTGAGTTTATCTGAAAAGTTGGGCATAAGGCACAGATAGAGTTGTTTCTTGTCTGCTGTTGATGCTCTCTGCTCTCAGGGACTCAAGAGGTCAATGCAAGCAATGTTTTTCTTTGCATGCCATTAATCATATTAAAACAATCTTATTGCTCCAACTGATAGCTCATAACATATAGGTCTTTGACTGTCAATGTGTCTTCTGTTGGCACTACACAGATTTGCATCTGATTTTCACACTTATCTGCTGTTAGGTACAGCCCTGTTAATCTCATAGAGCCAGCTAAAGCTGTATCAGCACCTCAGACAAACTGGAGAAGAAACATCGTATTAATGAGTTTCCTCTTCCCTTCAACTCTTATTGAAGGTCTTTTCTCTTATTACTACTAGTGGCATTTATTTTGGGGTGCCTCAGTAAGCCGCATGTGCCATGCTGCATTCTACAGCATAAAATGATTAAAAAGTTTGAATGAAATTCATTACACACAGAGATATAGGCCTGCAGACACAGTAGATAGCTTGTTCTTTAAGCAACTCTCATTTCAAACTACTTTTTAGCGAACATGAAAATATATGGCAAGTAAAGTTACCCGTGTACCTTTTCTGCTTTTTAAAGAAAATCTATATTGGAGATCACCTTAAGGTGAGCTTATAATTAAAAAATATTTGTGCAAATCCTTTTGAGAGTTTCAAGCTGATCAGTTTTTTTACAGGTACTACTCATGTGGGTAAAAATGCTAGCATTTAGTTATCAGTTACATGAGGTGTGTAATCTATTAGCTAGAGAGTTGATACAATCATTATCACCCAGATTTAATGAACATGTGCAAATGACTCCAAAATGCAAAACTAGGGGTTGTAGCTGTCTGTGCTGACTCCCTGCGAAGTTTAGGACAACTGTTTAGTTCTAACTCACTTGGTCAAGCTCCATGCACACCTGACCCTAGCAGTTAGACATCTTAGACAGCTTAGGAAGGTCCTGAGCACATGCCCCACAATTGCTCTCTGGTTCTCCCAAAACAGGCAGCTAGGCCACATTCAGACAAGCGTGGATGTGCAGTATAAGGTGCCATGGATGTGCAGTATGTGGCACCACACATCACATATGCAGTTGTTTCCTATGCTGTTACCTTAATGCGGGGTGTTTTTTTTGACCCTGGGAGATCCCCCAAAAGGTGGGTGGCAGAATGTGCTGCCCAAAACTGGAGCCTATATAGGTGGAGTCATGCTCTGGCTGCCAGCCATACTTTTTGCCATGGCTGCAGCCCTGGGAGGCCCCCAGAACCCCAGGTAAGCAACTGTGTTGGCCCTAGCCTCCCTTACCCCTCCCAGGGTAATCCACCACGTGCCAGATCATGCATGGTACAGGTGTTTCCCAGGGACAAATAGCAATGGCACAAGGTGTCCCGCTGCTACTTATCCCCAGGCAAACAAATGTCTGTGCTCGCCTGAACACACCCCTAGCAAACAATACTTTGACATGCTCTCAGAATCCTCTACACTATTTATGATGTTTAATTGCTGAGAGTGAGAGGAGTTTCTTTCTCAAAAGAGGTCTACTGATCAGCATTAAAGTAGTTTTGGCATGGCCTGTTTCTAAAAAGTCACCTCATAGTGGGTCAGTGTTGATTTACATATGGAGGAGTCAAAGGGCTTGCATTTTCTTTCACTAATCCTTAATGGTAGATTGAAATGTATTGGTTGCATCTCAGCTGTCCTATATCAGGTAGAACATTCAATAGCTGAACTTTCACCCAACCTCATACTGTAACAATGATGACAACAGTAGGACTACAGCACAATAGACTCTGGTCCAGTGAAGGAGTAACATCAATTTCAGTAGTTTTGCACAAGCTGCTAGGGGTGAATTTGATTCTCGGAGAACCAGGTATTTTAGGGTCTATAGTTTATAATTTTTCTTCTTCACATTCCCTGGATACATCACCTGATTCTTCACTGCCTTGAAGGTTGCCATTTGCATTTGATTTGGTAGCTGTCACAGATTGGGGTTCTCTCACTCAGCCATAGGCACCCCTTGCAAATGACAGCTTGCGTTTCTCTCAGGGCAAAATCTCATGATTCAATCTACCAAGTCTAAAGATTGTTCTTCACACCACAGACTCCCTGCTTACCAAATATTTATCTAGGATAGAAGGCCCTCATGGTTGTGGTGCCAGGAAGATATGGATTCAGGAGCTATAATCGGTAGGTAATTGTGGTAACTCAGCACAGAATCTTTAAAATAGCTTATACTTTATAGGGCTGTGTGAACATTCAATGAATGTTTCATTTTGAAGCTGTTTTGATGCGTTTCAAGATCAAAACAGCAAAATCAAAATGAAATGAAAGGCTTTGAAACAGCTCCGAAATGAAATGAGGGCACTCAAAACATTTGGAAAGTTTTGAAACATTTCGAGTTTCAAAGCCGAGGTTGCTTGCAGCTAAACAGAAACTAATATACAAATGATATTGACATCTAGCTCCCGGTTCAATTCCCTAGCTGTCTGACTGCTTTCCCCAGACCTCTGATCATTCCTCCAGCTCTTCCCAGGGGGCGTGGGCCCCTGATCTGCACACAGGGCCAGCAGCAGCCTGCTGAAACCCAATGCGCAGATCTGGGGACCTGTACCCCTCAGGAAGAGCTAGGAGAATGATCAGAGATCTGAGGGAAGTGATCAGAAAGCTGGGGAATCGAGCCAGGGGCTGGGGGGAATGTTCATGTCCTGGATGATGTGGGATGACAGCAGGCTGTCACTGCCAGCTGGGGATGGCAGTGGCTCCAGATTATTTCCTGAGCCAGAAGCAGCAGTCTGCTGAAACCCCACATGCAGATCCAGGGGCCGTGCCCCACAGAAAGAGCTGAGGGAATTATCAGAGAGCTGGGGAATCAAATTTGGAGCTCTGGCTGACAGGTGGATCTGCCCCAGCTCTGAGACAGTGTGCAGTGCTCTGCCAAGCCACGCTGCACCCATGCAATGGTTCAGATGCCACGTGGGTGCCAGGTGGGGGGGGGAATCTCTGCTGCCCCCCGCTGTGCAGGGGTCTCTACCACGAGCACCCAGAAGCCTCAGTTGCCACTGCCAGAGCTGGTGAGTGCAGAGCTTTTTTTTTTTAAAGCTCTGTGCTCACCAGCTGCGGAGCATGCACATGATAGCATGCTCCAGCTGCTGGCTGGGGCCAACGCCAGTGCTAGCACCCGAGGCTGCCCAGCACAGCCTGCGCTGAGTTCTGGGAAGAACCCAGTGCTGGTGCTGGCCCCAGCTGACAGCGACAGCCTGCTGTCATCCTGCACGCAGATCTGGGGGGGTTGTGGGGCTGTGCCAAACTCCTCCCGGAGGGAGCGGGCCCCCGAATCTGTGTGCAGGCTGCCACTGCCAGCAAGTGATACTAGTTTTGCTTTGAACAATTTGAGGTACAGTTTCACAAAACCCCCTATACCTATCTCCCTGAAACTTGGCAGGATTTATATCCTCAGAAAGGGCTACCATTCCTGTAATTTCCATCCAAATCAAGCAAGAAATTACAAAGTTATAAGCACTTTAGTGATTCCCAATTACAGCCATTGGGTGAACAACGAAATGCATTGAAACAGCGTCGAAACAGCAAAACAGTTTCAATGAAACCAAATGGAACAGTGCTTCAAAACAGTGAAACAAAACACTGTCCCTTTGAAACGGTGAAATGGAAGTCAAAACAAAATGGTGCTGTTTTGCACAGCCCTATTTATTTATCCTTGGGAACATAGCAACTGGAAATAAAAGGGAGAAAAAAACCAAAGGACTCCACCCATATTCATCTTACTTAACCATTTAAGTAGGTTTTGTTTCATTTCAAACACTTCAATACTTTGGAAGGAAGCAGAGGAGTCTTCTTCCCTCCAGACCCTAACTCTCCCATCTGGATTCAGGTAGAGGCATAGCAGGGCAGGTCTACACCCAGGACAGCTGTGACATGGAGTAGTGCCAGCTGCTGTGGTGCTGATAGCAGTTGTATGTCCAGCTGCCACTATTGCAGCTGTTACTCTTTGTGACCCTGCACCAAAGGCTGCCACCCCTCCCAGTTATACTATGGGATTCAGGGCCTAAGATTTTAACAGTTCTCAAAGTCTATTGTTCTAATATTCCCCTCTTAGGGATGCAGCAGTCTCAGAAATAGAATTCATGGGGTTTGACAGCTATATTTTTCTGTTACATACAGTAACAGGTTATCAGAGATCATCTCCAGACTTCCTGTGGAGGTATAAAAACATCCAGAACAGAGTTGAATCTTTGATGGCAGGTACCATTTACCCATACTTCCAAACCTGGCTCCTCCTGAGCAGAGGTTGGAGATGGGAGGCAGGCTGGGCTGAGCACCATTCCTTTTGCCTGGGGTGGGGATCAGCTGTTGGGGGGAGAGAGAGGAGTGTCCTGGATTTCCTTAAAAATATGGTTACCCTACCTAAAGGTAGCATAGGATTTAGCTCAATATTACAAACAGTTCTGGATATCTAATATATGGATCAAGAAAAGTGTTATGTTGAATGCATGAAAATCGAAGTGGTCACTGCAGATAAATATAGATCTCCTGAGTTTCCCTTCCATTGTATCATTCAGTAGCAAGGACAAGGACAAGCTCCTATCACATTAATTACTGGCTTAGCCACTACACAGATAATGGATACGTCTTGTACTGTGTTTTATCTTTCAACTTCTCCAATGTAACTTATAAAATGTAAAGAAAGAGTCCAATAACTTGCAACGTACACTAAATCTCCATGGTTATCCTGCCTATTTCTAAGCTAATTATTGTGTTTATTTTGTTTTTGCATTTCAAGGAGATAAAAATATCCATGCAGATGGTTTTCCATAGTTAGTGGGTATGGACTTCTCTGAAAGTGCTTAGACACTTTAAGAAGATACTTTCACCCTTGAAAAGCTTTGAAAAATATCCGTTATAAATACACTATTCCTCTATCACTTATTTTAAAAAATCATTATTTATCTTCAAGAACAAGCATGTTCTATCTAGTCTGTCTGCTTCTAATTTCTAGTTGCTTAGTTTAAAACCATGATTTAAGATTATTCACAAAGGAAAATTCTACTTAGTGTACCTAATTGGAAGTTTGACTTATGGATTGGGCTCAATGTGAATAAGAGTAGCTGTTTCTGGCCCCAAAATGTTTGAAAACATCATCCAGGAACTCTCTGGAATAGCCCAAAATAGAACTCGGGTCTCGTTGATTTGGATCCAAATAAGTATCCAGGCACCTAAAGATATGGACAGAACAACAAAGGACAGTAAGTTGAAAATGGGCAAGGATTTACTGTACTTCAGTTACCCTGTGATAACTCACCACCAGGGAGCCTGGTTTTCTGTTTCCCATGGAAAAATGGAGAAAACCACAGATTTCCTGGTTTTATCAGAGAAAACATGGATTTTCTCTTTTAGCAGAAAAACCCACGGATTTCCCCCTTTTGCAGAGCTCTGCAGCCTGGCTGAGCTGTTTGCAAAAAAGGCCAGAAAGCCCCAACCCTGCCTGGAAGGGCAGGGGGAAGGAGAGGCAGAGGAAGAAGGGCAGAGCCTGTGACTTTTAGTCAGCTGCAAGGCCTAGGTCAGGCTCACTTTTCTCCTGGAGCCTGTGAACTGGTAAGTGGGGCTTGCAGGGGGCTGGAGGGTTGTGGGGCAGGGCTGGGGGCTGAGGAAGTGGGGAGGTATTGGGGAAATACACAGAGTGTCCAGCTGGCTCCACATCTCCCCACTCGTGGCTGGAGTGCCCGGGGCAGGGCAGGTGAAACTGAAGCAGCTCTAGCAGCCCTTAAGGGAAGCTACACACGGAGGCACCAGCCAGGAGTGGGGAGATGTGGAGCCAGCCGGGCACTCAGTATTGTTCATTCTAAGGTGTCAAGGTGAACCGATGCCCTCAGATTGGTACAGGGGACAGGATGCGGGCTCAAGCTTCCACCCTGCTTTCCTCCTGCAGGGCCACTGTAGCCCCGCAGGCAAGACCCAGTGCGGCTGGCAACAGCAGGGCTGCGCCAGGATCTCCTTGCCTCCCGCTGTCCCTCCTGCACCTACCGCTGCTCTAAGTGGTGGAGCCCTGCACCGCTTCCCTCAGTGCAGCCATGTGCGCAGGAGATGCATTGCTGGGGCAGTGGGGAGCAAGCAGCTGCTAGGAGATCCCTGTGCAACTCCTCTGTCTCCAGCTGCATGAGGTCAGGGGAGAGGAGCAGGGCAGCAGATCCCTGCTGCCCTGTTCCCCTCCCTGTGACCCACTGTGGCTGAGGACAGAGGAGCCACATGGGGATTTCCTAGCAGCTGCTCACTCCACACTGCCCCAGTGATGTGTCTCCTGCACATGGGGCTGCATTGAGGGAAGCGGCATGGGACTCCACCACTTAGAGCAGCAGAGGCACATGGGAGCACATGGGAGCAGCAGAGGCACTTAGAGCACAGAAGGCATGGCGGGAGGACAAGGAGATCCCAGCGTGGCCCCATTGTTTCCAGCCATGCTGGTTCTTGCCTGAGGGGCTACAACAGCCCTGTGGGAGGGAAGCAGGGAGGGAGCTCAAGCCCACTGCCTGCCCCCCGTACAGCTCTGGGGGTGTGGGTCCCCCTTGCTCCCTGGGAGTGCACACAGCCACCAAGAGCCAGCCTCACCTCTGCCTGAGCCAGAAGCAGGCAGCAACAGTGGGGGAGCTGGCTGCATGCTCCTGCTGCAGGTGTCTTCTGTTGGGGGCAGGGAGCTGTGGACCTGGATCCCTGGTCCCATAGCCCTGGCAGCTGGGGGCCCCCTCCAGCAGGGCAAGGGGGCAGGGGCTGTGGGTGGGGGACAAGGAGTATGAGCAGGGCTGGGAGGCTGTTGTGGGGGCAAAGAGGGGCACCAGCAGGGTGGTGGTGGGGAGGCCTGTGGGGGGCCTTTAATTTTAATCATGGATTTTTGGGGTTTTATAAAAGAATTTGCAGTTTTTTATTACAGAAAACCAAAATCCCTGCAACCACATGCTCTCTCTTATCCTCTGAGCAGATGGGGCAGTTTAGCCCTCAATGAAATAGTTAATATAGGACTTAGGTAGCATTTAGGTAGTTAAGTACAAAATTACAATTAAAAAATCCTTCCTCAGTGGCCAAATAATACTAGAGGCACCTACATTTGTTTTCATTTTTGCCCTAAAGCTTCACAGATGCCTATGGTTAAGCTTTTTGTGCATGTACAGAGTTAATTCAGTCTGTGAGGGTAGGAACTTATCTCTTGACTCAGCTGCATTTGAACCCAGAAACTATGCAGAGTAAAAGACTATACAGATTCAGAAACAAGTCTCACATTCCTGAAGTTCTTATAGGGTGCATCTACACATTCACTTAATGTGGCTGAATAAACTCTGGTACAGTTCAGACCACAATTTATTGCTCCCAGGCACCATGTTTGCAAGTGCACCCTGGACTGCAGCATGTTGAGCTGGGGTAGAGCAGTGCTGGCTGGCAGAAGTGTCAGCCTGCCAGCCTTAGGCTACTCTAGCCAGCAGGCAGCCCCCACACTGAAGCACCCTTGTGCCCCAGCCAACCCCGTCAGCATCCTCACATGCATTGTGTTGGAGTAAGTAACTGTGCTGTAGGATAGTACTTGTCTGGCAGAGTTTCATAGATTCATGGATGCTAGGGTCAGAAGGGACCTCAACAGATCATCAAGTCTGACCCCCTGCCCCCTTGGCAGAAAAGAGTGCTGGAGTCAGATGACCCCAGCCAGATGCCTATCCAGCCTTCTCTTAAAGACCCCCAAGGGAGGGGAGAGCACCACCTCCTTTGGAAGCCCATTCCAAATGTTGGCCACCCTTACCATGAAGAAGTTTTCCCTGATATCTAGCTTAAATCTGCTCTGTCAGTTTGTGACCATTGTTCCTTGTTATCCCAAGAGGCGCCCTGTTGAACAGAGCATCTGCGATCCTTTGCTATGTCCCCTTAATAAATTTGCAGGCGGCCACAAGATCATCTCTCAGCCTTCTCTTGCGGAGGCTGAAGAGGTCCGGGTCCCTCAGTCTCTCCTCATAGCACTTATCCTATAAGCCCCTAACCATAAAAGTGGCCCTCCTCTGGACCCTCTTGAGTCTATCAACATCCTTCTTGAAGTACGGCACCCAAAACTGAATGCAGTATTCCAACTGCGGTCTGACCAATGCCACATAGAGGGGAAATATCACCTCCTTGGATCTATTTGTTATGCATCTTCTGATGTATGATGAAGTGTGGTTAGCTTTGCTGATGATTTCATCACACTGACAACTCATGTTCATTTTGGAGTCCTCTATGACTCTGAGATCGCTTTCCGCTTCTGTGCTGCTGAGTGGGTCACGTCCCAGCCAGTAGGTGTGCCCTATGTTTTGCACCCTATGTGCAGCACTTTGCACTTGTCCTTGTACTGCATCCCATTGTGTACTGCCCACTTTTCTAACCTGTCCAGATCTGCCTGCAATAGTTCCCTACCCTCCAGAGCATAGACTTCACCCCACAATTTAGTATCATCTGCAAACTTGGACAGAGTACACTTCACACCCACATCCAAGTCACTGATGAAGACATTGAAGAGTACCGGTCCAAGGACCAAAACCTGCAGGACCCTACTACCCACATCCTTCCAGGTCAATACTAGCCCGTCTACTACCACTCTCTGGGTGTGACCACTAAGCCAATTTGCCACCCACCGGACCGTGTAAACATCTATGTCACAGCCTCTTAATTTATTAATGAGAGTAGGATGAGATATCGTATCAAAGGCCTTGCTAAAGTCCAAGAAAATGACATCCACCTCTACTCCTGCATCTAAGCATTTTGTGACCCTGTCATAAAATGAAACCAGATTGGTCAGGCATGATCTACCTGCTACAAATCCATGCTGTTTTCCCTGCTGCATCATTTTTCCCACTGGACTCCCACAAATATGATCTTTCATAATCTTTTCAAAGACCTTTCCAAGGATGGAGGTGAGACTGTCTGGCCTATAATTAGTCGGATTGTCCTTCCTCCCTTTCTTGACAATAGGGACCACATTGGCCCTTTTCCAGTCCTCCAGGACCTGACTTGAGCACTATGAGTGCTCAAACAGCCATGCCAGTGGTTCTGCTATGACACTGGCCAATTCCTTCAGTACCCTCGGATACAGCTAATCCGGGCCTGCTGACTTGAACATCCAGTCCATCCAAGTGACTCTGCACCAAGTCAGCGTTGATAGTTGGTTGGCTGGTGTCCCTCTGATGCCCATCTAAGAACCCATTAGGAGACTTATCTTGAGCCCTGTTCAGGAACATTGAGGCAAAAAACTCATTGAATAGCCCCTATCACTAATTGCTCCTTCTTGTTCAGTAGGGGTTCTATGCTGCCCTGTGCCTTCCTTTTACTGCCTCCCTGCAAGTGTGGGCCAAGTATGTATACTTCTCCTTGGTAGCTTCCCCCTGGTTCCACTGCCTATATGCCTTCTTTTTTGCTTTTAGGCTCCCCTGGATTTCCCTGTTTAGCCAAGGAAGCTTTTGTCTCCTTTTCCCCTTTTCCCTCATACTGAGATCGTCTTCCTCTGTGTCTGAAGGATAGCTTCCTTTAGGAATGACCACCCTTCCTGGACTCCAATCTCACCAATACTCCTATCCTGCAGTGCATCATTGACTATACTCCTAAGCACACTGAAGTTAGCCATCCTAAAGTCAAGCATTTCCACCCTACTAGTCATCTTACCCATGCTACACCATGTGGTGAATTCGATTGATTGGTGGTCACTGTCCCCAAGGTGACCAGGAATCTGCAGCTCCCCTAACAGGTCCTCCCCCGTAGCCAACACCAAGTCCAGTAAGGCATTCCCTGTAGTGGGACTGTATACCTCCTGCGTTAGGTGAAGGTACTGCATGCAGGTTAAGAACCCACGTGAACAGTTGGATTTGGCTGACTGCTCCTCCCAGCAGATGTCAAGGTAGTTTAGGTCACCCATGACAACCGCATCCCTAGACTGTACAGCCTCTGAAAGCTGCCTCAAGAATTCCAAGTCTAGCTTTTCCTCTTGGTGTGGTAGTCTGTAGCAGACCCCCCCGACCAAGTTTCTTTCCCCTTGGCTTCCATGTATCCTAACCCACAATGACTCAACTTTCTCCTCCTCTGATCCCATTTGGATTAGGGCAGATGTATAATGCTCCTTTACATAGAGAGCAACATCACCCCGTTTCCTCCCTACTCTGCCCCTTCTGTACAACCTGTAGCCCTCAATGTGTACTGGCCAGTCATGGGTCCCACCAGGTTTCTGTTAGCCCCACTAAATGGAAGTTATTATCTGCAAGTAGAAGTGCGAGTTCTTCCTGCTTGTTCCCCATGCTCCTAGCATTAGTATAGAGGCACCTGAGCCCTCCAAATGGTGCCGTTGGCCCCCCTGTTCTGATACCCAAAGGGCCCCTTGGTACTTATCTGGGGTGTACTGCTGCATGTCTCACAGTTTGTAGGTTCTAGACTCTCTCCATCTCCTGCATCCCCATCCCCAGTCAGACTTAGTTTAAAGTGAGTTTATTCTGTCCTAAAAGCACTGCCCATGTAGATAGTGTCATTTTACTGTGGAGTTAATTAGTCAACTCTGCAGTAAACGTCTCATGTAGATGTGCCCACAGTCAGTGCATGTGAAACAAAAATGTACAAGCACCCCTAGAAGCACAGATCAGAGTCCACAACTGCTACACCCAGAAAAGCGCTTTCTTGACTAGGCTGCAGTCATGCTTCCTCTTCTTATTCTCACTTCCTGGCCCCAGGAATCTTGAATGCCTTTGTGTACAATGTCACAGTTTCAATAGAGTACAGAGAACCTCTCCTCATATAAACCCAGGCTAACCTACTTATTGTCTGTGCGTTAGTCTCCTGGGAAGATAGGGGGTGTAGATTTTAATTCCCTCAAACAGAGGTGGGACCATAACCTAGGTCTCCCAGCTGAGTACTCTAATCATGAAACTAGTAGGGTGAGCAGGAATACCCTCCCTTCTAGTTACATTTTCAAAAAAAAAACAAAACCCCAACCAGTGAGCCCTGCTCCATCCTTTGAAAATAAAATTGTACTTAGCAACTCGAAAAAGTGGGCTCCAGCCTTGGGATCCTAAGTTATGGAGGCACTTTCTTGACTCAGGTACCCTCTAACTAGGCTCAGGAGGAAAGGAGTATTTCAGACATACACCTCTCCTTTGCATTTCCTGTTGTCTACTTTAAACGACTCACAACAAAGTGTGTGTTTTGGGACTGCCTTTTTGAGGCAGCTGGATTTCCTTCCAGGGGTCAGGCACTTGAAACTGTGGTACCATGATGCCTACCTTGTAGGCAACTAAGTTTTTACTGAATCTAGCCCCAGTCACCCCATTCTGTGCCCTGACAGAATTCCAACCAGAATACACAGCTGAAGAGGTAAGATACTGTCATCATTGTTTTGTTAGTTAATGCTTATATAGTACTTTGGAAATGAAAAGCACTTCCAAAGTGCTGTCTTTATTATTTCACTTTATAGCAGTGTAATGGTGTTTCAGAACATAAAGTAAGGAGGTAAAATTGACCAAAACCTTCCATTCTTGGTTGTAAAAATAATTGTCAGTAGGTATGAAATAAATCAGATTCCAGATGAGGCTTGCTGAGGTCTTGTGTACTTTTCAAAACTCTGCTATCTCTTGATTACAGAGTGAAACATCTTCATACGATCTCCAGTAAAGTAGCATGCTATGTTTAATTAAGCTCTAATAATTGGTAAGGATGAACCAGGAGCTAAGTGAAAAAAAAAAAAAAAAAGGCTGTCTACTTACGCCAGATGAGCAAACCTAGGATACTAATGCTTATTAGGCCTTCTGGCTTTCTTTCTAGATGCCACTGCTTAAAAAGTTTCCTATGCTTCAGACTTTGGGTCCTTCCAACCAATGTGACTCACCTTTTTCTGCAGCAAAATGAACTCCCATGGACAAGAGACTATTACCAAGCTATCCCATGGTGCAACTTCTGTGGAAGTACTTCTGTAGAAGAACTACCATGCTTGGAATCACAGGGAACCCAAAACAACCTGTTAAGGATGCTCTTCCTACAGATGTCCTAGGGGGAGCTCTCAGAGGCAGTCAACCTGCGGTTGTCCCTGTAATGGTGAATATTGAGGAAATCAAAGCATAAGCCCATAAATTCAGGGCACCATCTTTATTATTGCATTTGAAGGAAGTTTTGGTGTAATGGGCAAAAGCTCTCCTGGTGAATGACCAGTGACTACAAATTTACAGAAGATTGTGGGGTGATCATATTTGGTTTAGGGTAAAAACAGGGGCTTTGCACAATGGCTTGTTCTACTAGACCACTGGGTCACATAATCAGGGCTCCTGACTGGGGAAAGAAACTAAAAGCCCAAGCCAAGCAGCAAGTTTTGGAGGGCTGCTAAGGCAACACACCTTTGTAGGGCTGCTAAGGCAATCACATGAGTACATGACTCCCAGGAGCTGTTATAAAAGATTTTTTTTCCTGCTATATTTTTATGGTCTCCATAAACAGAGTGTTCAGAACTTAAACTGTAATGAAGAATTTCACCGTAACAAGATCATTAATTAGCCTACAAGGCATCTGGACATTTTTGTTTACAAGATTTGCTAATACAGAAAGTCACCAAAAGCCTGCTCTGTCTGTCTTAGTCTATTCCTGCAGAAGGTGTCCTGGGAGAAGGGGGAATGATGTTTTTGGCAAAGTTCCCATTTACTGGTCCCAGTTTGTGCAGCAATGAAAGCCCTCAATAGAAAAATCCAAATATTTCTTCTCCTCTTTGCCCTGTGGAGGTTTAGTGCCAAACACAGGTTGGGGGAGTAGAGAGGCTGGCTTGAGACAAACACCAGTCATTTAAACAGCTGATCAGGATTCTTCTGGATCTTTATTTGCGCCTGGGAGATGACGTTGGTGAACATTTCATGAAGCAAGAATTCTAGCCGGCCAAATAGGTGAGCTAGTAGGGCAAATCTTGCTGATCACCTTGATAACCCTTCATCATCGTGAACCAAACCACTGGCATGCAAATTCCTGACTGTTGGAAGTTACAAAGTCTTTTGAAAAAAAAAAAATGAATACAAAAAACACACACATACAAACCTATGTTGTGTCATGATCTGCTGTTTGCTTAGTACACATTCACCTGCTACTTGTGTCCTGTGTGTCTCAAATACAAGCAGAGATGATATACCAAAAATGACAGGAATTTAAAACTGACCTTCCACTGAATTTCTAACTTTCAAAATTGTGTCTTAAATAGTAAACATGCCACACATTTAGGCAATTAATAGCAACACTGCCCCAGTACATCCCTACCGGCCACTGATAGCTGCATTTCAGTTGGATTGGGACCACACAGAGGCTCCAATCAGTTGCAGTATGGTCTCTGGATCCAAGTCAGCAGAGATCTGCCCTAGTCACAGAGCAAGCTGATCATCAACCAGTTCTGAGGACCACGCCAGAGCCCCCGCATGGTCCCAGGCCAGCCCAGTCCACCAATGATCAGCCAATTGTTAGGCACCCAACTTTCTACCTCCTAGTACAGGAGGATGCCAGGGTCATGACCAGGCTCCTCCTAAACTGGCAAGTAGGGTATGATTGGGATCCCAACAACCACACCTTCTGCCATGCCACATGTGCATAGCAAAGCGCACAATTTGGGGATCAGGGATGAGATCCCATCACGCCTTTAAATGAACATCTGTTATCAGCCTATATCGCATTTTTGGTGCTTCAGAGTCTGGTGGGCCAGCCTCCCACTGCCTACCCTGAATATATGGACTAAACAGCAGAGAACAAAAAGTGCTCCATGAATGACATCTTGGAAAAGGCAAAAAATTCCAGGATTTGATGTGACAGTGGAGAGATTGGGAACAGAAAGAGAGGCAGGCACAGGAGGTGTTAAAGGGTATAACCGAGCCCCTGCCACATTACTAAAAAGGGGGTGGGAGCCCAGAGCCCACTCATCAGCCCAGCCCTTTTGAACAGACTTAAAGATAAAAGGGATCTAAATAAGCTGGCTGCCTGCCACAGGTATAGGCAGTGGTTGGCAGGCTTGGGGCAGAAGTAAAGAGTCAGGTGACCCAGGGAAAGGGTCAAAAGCCTAGGACTTAGCCCAGAAAAGGCAGTCTGGCTGTAGGAGCCCCCAGAGGCAGAGCTCCAGGGGAGAGCTAGTCTGGATTGCCTGGAAGAAAGGACTGTGGGCCAGAAAAGGGGGTAAGAGACCTTACACTGCAAGTGACATGAGCTAAGTACTTTGAGCCTTTTGCATTTGTGTTACCCCGAGGTGAGAATTAACCCCAACAGGGGAGTTTGCGTTGGGCAAACCTTGTGTTTGGGACTGGACCCTCATACTTTGATTTATGTTTGAACTGGAGGATCAGAGTGGCTGTAAGGGGTGGACTGGAGGCTACTGGGATGCAGCAGAGGCACTCAGTTTAGAACACTCCTACAGGGCTGGAGCCCTGGTTGTTGCATGTAGGCAGTAGCCCAAATACACTTCAAAAGGGAGGACTGTGGCATGTTGGAGGACTAGGCATCTGACAGCAAGACCAGTGGGGAGTGTAAACCCTGTGCCTGCAAATGGGAGGTACCTAAGGGCCGGTTGGCCCAGAGCTCACAGAGAGCTGAGCTGGAGCCGAGTCCTGAGAATCTAGGGCTCTGGTATGGTGAACCCCAGGCTGTGAAACCCAGACAAAGTAAAAGTAAACCAAGGCCCAGAAGGGCCTGAGATTAGATCGGGACATACCCCAAACCCTCCTGGAGCAGTCTCCCTACAAACTTATAACATCAAATCATGGTAAGTGAGATAACCACGGGAGAGCAGGACCCAGAGAGCCCAGAAGCGAGGGTGAGGAGGTTGGAACCCAGTGGCAAGCTGGGCCAGAAACCTTTTAGTATCAGCCTGCAACATTCACCATTAGAGAGGGTTATAAATATTTTGGGAGGAGGAAATTGAGGTTAGAGAGCAGGAATGTGAACTCTGGCAACATTTCTTATTTGTGATCTGAGAAGTAGCAAATGTCCACAGACCCAAGAGGCCCTCCAGGCCTTACAGGAAGCACTGACACTACAAGAGGGCAGAGTCAGGCCCCTCCTTCAGGCCAGATTTTGTTCATGCTGCAGGTCTAGGGCTCGGGAGAGTTGCTAGGCAGGCACAAGTAAACTTTCCCTTTTCCACACCTCTCTGAGTCCTCCAGGAGATCCTGAAGTCCTCATCTTCCCTAGTTCCTCCTACATAATATGATGAGCTGACAGTTACTACTTAGGAGTACCAAGAAGTCCTTTTTCATTCCATATTTGTACCACATTGTGACACACACAAGAAAAGGAGGAAAGGAAGACAAAGGGTAGGATACAGACAGCAAACCATACTCTCACTGATGCGAGATACTAAAAACTAAAGCAGAAAAAGAAAATGTAAGTGAACTTTAGTTGACTTTACAGTTTTTACTCATTTGGTTTGGGATACTTGGTTTAATTAGCACTTTGATTTTGTTTGTTTAATTTGGTTTGGTTTGTGTAATTGTGATGTTTTTGTGATATTTTTTAAAAAAGCACTTAATTTATTGTTCAGTCAGCTGATCTGATCTCAGCCTTAAATCATTTCTGTTTTCAAGTTTACTAACATTCTCTCTTTGGTGAAACTATTACTGCTTCTCCATCCACTGGAATGAAAGAGGAATCTGAAACCTTGCAAAAAAAATGTTATTGATATATTATAATGGGAGGAGTAATATACACAGTCCGTTGAATTGGCACCCCATTAGCCAAGTAGCTAGCAGAGAAATGCAAAATTAAAGCAATGCATATAAGCAAATTCAGGCTTTGTTCCACCTAGCGCAACTCAAGCAGTTCATACCAGGCAAGATGCCTCAGATATATCACCACCCTGTTGTCCTAAATGTTGGGAAAATGATTCTAAGCTCTGTTACAAGCCAGTAACCAACAAAATAACAAGACTTAGTAGGCACTTATTCATTAGGACCACCAAGTTTGGCTGGAATATGAGCATGTATGACAGACCTAATTTCCTTAGCCTTTTTGTTACAGTACTCCTTTTTCCTCACTGGGACACTTCCCAGCTGCTGGGAATCAATTACAAAGTCCATCAGTATCTATGATCTACTCTATATGAAAATACTTTCCTCTAGCTTCTAAATCATTTGCAAGGCACAACATACTGCAATAATACATGAAACATTCATTACCTAGGCATCCAAACAATTTTAGATAGAATACCGCCTTGCCTTCAGCCTTCCCAGTCTGTGATGCACCATCTTTCATCAGCGGACAAGAATGTAATTAAATGGTCTATGTGATCTCATATTTTCTAAGCATGGCTTATCGAACATGGTGTACCTGTATCCCTCTAGATACAGGTACATCATTCTCCCTTCATCATTGGAAGGGAATAAGGCCTTGGCTTGCAAGTAAACAGCGGCTCTCCTCAAACTCATGGTGTGCAGCTTAGCAGTGCTGCCCATATTCATGCATGAGAATCCTTTTTTTGTGGTCCGCTAAGCCCAGCAGAACTAAGAGTGGGTATCTCTTCCAAGTAAGGTTCATCAGCCCCTTCAGGAAGGTAGACTATGAGTATGTGTGCACCATCAGCAAAAGGATTTGGGACCCCCAAATGTCAACTGCTATTTTAGAGACATTCCTATTTTCTGTTTACCTATTCCTGTGGGTAAACAGCAAACTAGGGATGTGTGAAATGGGCTGTATTTGATTCGGATTTGACCTGAATCAGGAACAGTGATTCGATTCGTTGATTCAGATCACTGTCCCCAGTTCAATTCGGCTGAATCCGAATCTAACAGTTCAATGCTGATTCAGAGAATCAGCAATTCGGCCATAGACACAGGTTTAAATGTTTTTTTCTATATACCTTGAGGTACCAGGCGCAGCTGGTGAATGCTGTGATGCTGGGGTGGATGGAGCGTCCAACAGGAGAATGGGGGGGCCCATACATGCTCATTGGTGAACCCTGGAAATGGACCGGAAGTACTTCTGGTCCACTTCCAGGTCTGCCGGGGAGCCCCCCCACACACGCCCAGCTCATCAATCAGCCGTGGGTGCCCCCCCAGATCCAGGAGGCATCAGTCGCTGGGCCAGGAGGCACAGGGGCAGCCCCCAGCATGCTCCCTGGCAGACCCGGAAGTGGACTGGAAGTGCTTCTTGTCCACCTCTGGATCTACTGCCAAACATGCTGAGGAGGCCTCCGCACTCCTGTGGAGTGCTCCGTGTGCCCCAGTATCTCAGCATTCATGAGCTGCCTGGTACCTCAAGGCATGTAGAAAAAACATTTAAAGCTGTGTCTATGTCCGAATCCCTCTGAATCGATTTGGAGGGTTCTGATTTGATTTGGAGAGATTAAAGGGTCTCCTAATTCGATTCTGATTCAGAGATTTGGCCACCGAACTGGGCTGAATCTCCACTGAATCGAATCGGGCTGAAGCTTCGCACAGCCCTACACCAAACATCTCAAATTTCCACAGCCCTCAAAGTGCCAAGTGCTTTTCCAGTGCCACAAATCTCTAGTAGTCTGAAATAGCCAGTTTCCAATTATGATCACAACCTGCTTTTGTACTAATATTGCCCCCCTCAGAATTGTTCTGCTCATCAGAACCTCATGTCATAGCAGGTTGCAATAATGTATTCTCTCAAACTCTGAAGAAAGACAACTTGCATGCACATTGATTCCTATGAGGGTTTTTCTCTCATGGCACAAGGGAACCTGGGATACATCAAAATACTGCACACAAGTTCCAAGAAGCATAGTGTGTATGGGCTTAGCATACGTCACAATCAACCATGTGGACAGTAGAAGGTCAAATCATATAGCACGGAGATGTGCTTCAGAGCCTAGGGATACCTGTCAATGTGGACACATCTTTGGCTGTGCTATACTGATCTTGCAGAGGCCGTTTTTCCTGATAATGGGACAGAATATGAGAAAGAATCACTTTCTCTAACACTGATTAAGGACCTTTCTTAGAATTTGGGAAATGTATCCCTGCAGCTATTCTGTCTCCCCTTTCTGGCTTCTTTTTTGCACATCTGCCTCTCTTAGTATGCATGACTAACAAGACATTTTCTTGAGCTATTCACCTTTTACTTTTCCCTTTTTATTTTATATAGGTGTTTTCCACTTACCCTCACTCATTCCCATGCCTGCTATGGCCACTGTTGTCAGGGCCAACCCTTATGGTTCTATCACCAGTGCCACAAAATGTTTCAACAAGTGTTTATTTCTGTTAATGCAGGGGTGTTAAATTAATCAGGCCATATGAATAGTGTGGAGCCAGTCTGCAGGCCAGGTCAGGACTGCAGATCAGTACCATGCATCAAATGCGACATCTGGGGCTGGTCCAGTGCATGCTGTGTGTGGTGTGCAGGGTCTGTTTCCATACCCACTATCATAGAATCATAGAAAATTAGGGTTGGAAGGGATCTCAGGAGGTCATCTAGTCCAACCCCCTGCTCAATGCAGGACCATCCCCAACTAGATCATCCTAGTCAAGGCTTTGTCTACCCAGGTCTTAAAAACCTTCCACAACCTCTCTGGGTAGCCTGTGCCAGTGCTTTACTATCCTCCTAGTAAGAGAGTTTTTCCTGATATCTAACCTAAACTTTCCTTCCTGCAACTTAAGACAAGTGCTCCTTGTTCTGTCATCTGTCACCACTGACAACAGTTTAGTTCCATCTTCTTTGGAACCCCCTTCAGATAGTTGAAGGCGGCTAATAAATCCCCCCTCGGTCTTTTCTTCTCCAAACTAAATAATCCCAGTTCCCTTAGTCTCCTGTCATAAGTCATGTGCCCCAGCCCTGGGCATGTCCCCCAGTCACTAGCAGCACTGCAAGCCAGATGATAGGGCCATATTTTTGACACCACTTATTTAATGTACTTGAAAATAACAAAATTGATTCCTTAGGAAAACACTCTCTCTAGATAGTTGTTCACATTGGAAAAGTTGTTCACATATACCCCTGGCTAATAATAATTAACCTCAATACAATGCAATGTATTGATGCATTCCTTTTAATTTGTCATAAACAGCATAAAAAATCAGATGGTAATACTATTAACATAAAGATTGAATTGTTAAGCAAATAATAGCTTAAAGTATAAATTGACCCCCCCCCCAGAGCATATCAATTACTTTAAATTCCACTCTTAGTCTTTTGACTTACGTTGAACTCTGGCCTTAATATGAAAAAAAAAAAGTGTTGCCTTTTTTATAGCAATAGCAAGTGCTGTGAAAAAAACAATGCAGGAAAATGCAATGGAGTATCACTATCATACAGTCATTTTTATTAATCAGGTGCTTCCATAAAGTTGAAAGGCACCTCAAAGGTCATGTAGCTAAACTCATTACACAGCTGCAGGATGCACTATTCCTAGACATCTCAGAGAGATGCTTATCCAGCCTCTTCTTGAAAACACTTCCAGTGAAGGAGTTTCCACAGTTTTTCTAGGTGGCTTGTTTTATTGTCCTATTCTTATGACTATGTTTTTTTTTTTAATGTTGTTATGGTAGCTTATGGTGTTTATGATGAGAATGACTTAGGACAATCAGGAATGAGACTGTGCTGTGAAAATAGAGTGCTATCCCTTATTATTAACAGACAAAAGAGGCTGAGGAAAGAGGTGGCTAACATAAGGTGATCGCACAATATGATAGCACAGGGGTGGGCAAAATATGGCCCGCAGGCCAGATCTAGCCCACAAGGCCATTCAATCCAGCTCGTGGGACCCCTGAAAAATTTAGAAAATTAATTTTTATCTGTCTTTGGTTCTTGTAAAAAATGACAGGAACCAGCGGCGGGCTCCTGCAACAGCGGGGCCCAGCCACCCCTGCTCCCCCCAGCCGTAAGTCCCAGCAGGGGCTTCTGGCCTGGGACCATGTGGCTGCACTGGTGCCAGAACCTCAGGTAAGTGGAGGAGGGAGGGCAGGAAAGGAGCCTGCAGAAAAGTAGCCCAGGGAAAAGCGGCCCCTCACCTGCCCCATGGCTGGCGCTCCCTGCTGCAGCCACTCACAGCCCATGCGGGACTGTCCTGAGCAGGCACGGGCAGCCCCAGGCAGACTGCGAGCAGCTACAGTGCAAGATGCCGGGCATGGGGTGGGAGAGGGGCCGCTTTTCCGTGCTCAGCACCAGCTTCTAACCCACCCCTGCTGCAAGGCTGGGCCCCACGCTGGCTCCGGGCTCACCCGTTGGGGATGTGCCCTGGTGGCAGCAGCTGCAGTCCCCTTCTTGCCATGCCGGGCAGTGTTTGCTGCTGCTGCCCACTTGGAGCTCATGTGCTGGGCAGCCCAGAGGCAGTGGTAACAAAAACTGCCTGGCGCAGCAAGCGGGGGAGCTGCAGAGGCTGCCACCGTGGCACAGCCCTGACAGGTGAGCCTGGAGCCGGAGTGGGGCCCAGGCTGGCAGTGGGGGTGGGTTACAAGCTGTTGCTGAGCATGGGAAAAGCATCCCCTCACCCGCCCCATGGCCAGCGCCCCATGCTGCAGCTGCTCACAGCCCACATGGGGCTGCCTGTGCCTGCTCAGGACAGCTCCACACAGGCTGCGAGCGGCTGCAGCAGGGAGTGCCAGCCATGGAGAAGGGGAGGGGATGCTTTTCCCTATGCTCAGCACCAGCTCATTCTTTGCCATGGAGCAGGGGGACAGGGCTATATGCTGACCTCTGCCTGTTCCACAGGGCTGGGGGGACACTGGGGGTGAGCAGGTACACAGGGCCCACACCAATGTCCCAGGGCTAATGCTGGCAGGGCCCAGAGCAGGGCGGCAGGAATACAGGGGTCCTGGCCAGCAGGGGCTCTATGGAGCCGGGCCAGCTCCCACTTCTCCCTGTTGGTGTAGCCCAGCCTGGCTCCACAGACCCCTGCCAGCCTGCGCCCTGCTGTGGGCTCCACCAGTGCTGGCCCTGAGACACTGGTCCCAGGACATTGGGACATTGGTCCCAAGATGGTGACCAGGGGGCAAGGCACCTGTCAAGGGGTGGGGCTACCAATGCAGCCCTCGACAGCTTGCCAAAACTGGGTAAGCAGCCCTCCACCTGAAATAATCGCCCGCCCGTGTGATAGCAACATGTCATGTTAGTTCCACAGTTTCTTTTGGAGCTAGGGAGGGCATGGCTAGTAGGGCTGTGTGAAATGGGCCCTATTCAATTCAGATTTGGCCCGAATCAGGGGCAGTGATTTGTTCTGTTGATTTGGATCACTGTCCCCGATTTGATTTGGCCAAATTTGAATCTGATGATTCGATGCTGATTTGGTGAATCAGTGATTCAGACACAGGCACAGCTTTAAAAGTTTTTTCTATATAACTTGAGGTAGCAGCGTGGCTCATGATCGATGTGGTGTTGGGAGGACTGAGTATCCCACAGCAGTGTTGGGGGCTCTCCAACATACTTAGCAGTGAACCTGAAAGTGGACCGGAAGTACTTCTGGTCCACTTCCAGGTCTTCCAGGGAGTGCACAGGGGGCCCCCCTGTGCCCTTCTGGCCTGGCAATTGGGTGCAATGGGACCCCAGGTTCCCCTCCCCATTGACCCAGGAGGCGCCAGTTGCTGAAGCGGGGGGTGGGGCGCGGGGGGGCAGCACGCTCCCCGGTGGACCTGAAAGTACTTCTGGTCCACTTCTGGGTCTGCTGCCAAGTGCGCTGGGGAGTCCCCCTTCCCCCCCGTGTTTTTGTGGGATGCTCCATGAGCCCCCAGCATTGCAGCAATCATGAGCCCCTGCTACCTAGAGGTATGTAGAAAAAAACATTTTAAAGCTGTGTCTATGTCCAAATTGCCAAATCTGTCCAAATCTCTCTGAATCGATTTGGAGGGTTCCAAATCAATTCAGAGAAATTAAAGTATCCTCTGATTCAATTTGGATTCAGAGATTCAGCCACCGAATCAGGTTGAATCTCCACCAAATTGAATCAGAGACCAAAGCTTCACACAGCCCTAATGGTTAGTTTAGAAGGTACAGAAAATAAAGGTAAATGGAACAGAAGGTAAAGGTAAAGGAGACATTGAAGGGAAAGGGGAAACTCAGAAGGGAGAAGAGTGTATAAGGGGAGAGGAAAGAGTAAGGTAGAAGGTCAGTTATTAATACTTATTGCTAATGGAAAGTCATCACTATATGGAGTTGGTCTCTCAATAAGGTACTGGGAATGTGGAAAATATTAGAGATGTTCAGATGAGATGTTAAGCTGAAGGCTTTGTGTTGTCTTTTTTGCTGACATTCCATGTCCATGTTAAAAATGCTATATTCCATTCAAGAGTAGGCAGATAAAAGTTAGTGTTCTAACTAGAGCAGCTAGAGAATTTTTAGAAAAAAATATGGCTGCTAGCCTTGGCTCCCCACCCGTTGTCCGGTCCTCGACAGGGCTGCAGAATCCTGGCAGTGCTCTCCCATGCTTGGAGCACTCTGATTGGCTCTTTCTGTCAGTCAGAGTGTGAATAAAGTGTTACAGGCAGACAGACTTAGGCTTTTATAATATTTCTCTCTCTCTCTCTCTTATTTATAACACACACACACATATATATAGCCACCAGGGTTAAAGCTCAATCAAATGGAGCTATAATCTTGATTAATTTATTCACTCTTAGAGAAACCAGAAAGCTAATAAGAGAGTGCTCTTTTGGCAGATGAAAAAGCACCCTCTAGATATTTTTAAAAAATAAATCTAACCAGGGAACAATGTTTTGGGAAGAAAGAAGTCACTCAATATTAATTGTTATTGTTATGCAAGTCAGGTTGATGATATTAATAATACTGTTTTGGGAACTATACAAAATAGTATCAAAGTGGCCATGCTATGACATTCAGAGCTTAGATGTTAATAGAATAGTGAACTCATGCTATTTTCTTGAACAGCACCACAGGGCTGGGGGTGGGATCCCTGGCTGTCCCCATTTAGATGTCTAAACCTTAGAGGGTGATAATTTTTTATTAGGAATTCTAAAAATATGCTGAAGACAACGCTCTGTGTAGAGATGGCTCCAAAAAGCATTGCAATTAAATAGCAGTTCACATAAGAGACTGCAATTGTGGAGGCTGCAAGGAGACAAGAAAAGTGTTGGCGGTATTCTCTTTGCAATCATTACAGTCAGCACAAGAGAGGGTAATAGTGGTAAAGTGAATAGTGAACTAGCAATATAAGGAGAGCAGTTAACTAATATGTCACGTTCTGTAACAATAAAGGCGTATGTCCTTGAAGTTCCCTCTCTGTGAAGTGTACATCTATACGCATGCACACAGACACACACACAGCTTCAGTGGGATCATGTTATTTAATATGATTACACTCTATATAGCCTTATATGCAGAACTTTACTTCTCTTCCAAAAGTTAATTGTACCTGAACTTTGGGGATTTATAGTACATTTCCAGATACTTTTGAATGCCTGCTGTTTGGTGATTCTCTGTTAACCTGAAACAACTGGGTTTTTCCTGAAGAATGTAACCTTTACTATTTCCCATTTTATTGAGACTAAAGTTAATTTCATTTAATGAAATCCAACAGCTAGAGTTATTCACCATGATTACTGCTCTGTGTTTTTTCTTCCAACATTTTACCTTATCTTGCTTCTGTCTTTTAACAGACAGCTCTTTCTTCCAGATTGCTAATACAATCTAATGATGAGAGAGAGACAGACCTTCAGTAAGATTTCACCATTCATTTATGCAGTAAGTCTCTCATAACATTCACTTATTTTACAGGCAGTAAAATTTCTCACTCTTGTTGGATCAGTAATTAGGTCCATATTAATCCCCCCATCCTTCTTTACAGGCCTTTAGAAGATGTTCCATCTGGTTAAATATCTGAGGTGTTACTTCTGAAAACATATATACAGTATAAACACACTCACCAGTGCATATACTATGGGTATCAGGTACAGGATTGTCATACACTGGGGAACTCTAAAGGGGAGGAGTGGCAGATGTAGATCAGATCCTTACTATTTCCCTCTCTCTTCATTGAATAGAGATTTAGGTGGTACTTAGGTGTTTTATTGCCACTTTAGGCAGCCAAGTCCACACATAGCTTCTCTCCTGTTGGAAAACTTTGAAGATGCCAAAAATCTATAGCAGCCTATGGCAAACTGCAAAATTCCTGTAACCAGGTTCAAAAGAGGACCTAGTCACCTAGAACATATTTAGACATTTAGCAAAAACCAACTCATCTGGCTTCTAGTCCTGGAGACACCTAAGAATGCCTTCATCTGCAATATTTAAATTCTCAAGTTCTCCTCCAGTACATTCCCAGAAGCACTTCAGTCTGGAAAGTGCCAAGCAGCTCAATTTCTCCATGTCCAAGATCCATTGGG
This sequence comes from Alligator mississippiensis, assembly GCF_030867095.1. NCBI lineage: Eukaryota > Metazoa > Chordata > Crocodylia > Alligatoridae > Alligator > Alligator mississippiensis. Next base: position 72,963,585 of record NC_081827.1, read on the forward strand.
ATATACATTGTCATTATTACTCCACCCATCTCTGAAGGCCTTAATCTGGTACACATTCTCAAAACATATCTACTGAATTGTGCTCTTCATGAAACAGAGCCAAACAAGTTGGTGGTGGCACCCCAACTTTACTGCTAATGAAGTGGTTACAACACTCATCCCAGATGTGGGAGACACTTGATTCTCCCATTGCCCAAACTGATTTGAACCCATGACATTGACATGCTGGAAGAATGCCCTAATCATCAAGTTATAGGCTGTTTTGTGGTGAAATTTGTGGATAGGTGTTCTTATTTCCTGCTTTTGAGACAATACCATTTCTTTCATAAATAAATCATTTGCCGAGAGAGACCATGAATGTTGCCAAGTGAGACCTGTGTTCCACATCTTTCTCTACTACATACTTAAGTGGAGCAAGGACTCCACCTACTAAGTGAACATACTAGTCACTGAATTCATGTTCTCTCTGGCCCACTTACCCAGTCCTAGAATATGCTGTAGCCTGGTATTCAAAGATTCATAGATTGTTAGGGGCTGGAAGGGACCTTGGAAGATCATTGGGTCCAGCCCCCTGCAACAGGCAGGAAAGACAGCTATTGTCAGGTGACCCCAGCAAGGTGACTGTCCAGTCTCCTCTTGAGGATTTCCAGGGTAGGCGATTGCACCACCTCTGGAGAGAGCTTATTTCACAGTCTGGACACTCTAACTGTGAAAAAGTTGTTCCTAATGTTGAGCCTGAAACAGTCTTCCAGGAGTTTGTGGCCATTACTCCTAGTTTTCTCCTTGGGTGCCCTGGTGAATAGTTATTCATTGAGCCCTTGATGTACTCCCCTGATGTAGTGGTAAGCTGCTACCAAGTCCCCTCTCAGCCTTCTCTTTTTCAGGCTGAAGAGTCCCAGGTCCCTCAGCCTTTCCTCATACGGCTTGCCGTGCAAGTCTCTCGTCATATGGGTGGCCCTTCTCTGGACTCTCTCAAGTTTTACCGCATCCTTGTTAAAGTGCAGCACCTAGAACTAGACTCAGTACTCCACCTGGGGTCTTACCAATGCTGAGTAGAGCAGAAGAATCACTTCCTTGGTCATGAGTGACTGGTGCCTCCTGAATCTGGGGGGGGCACCCACAGAAGCCACCGACCCTATCAGCGGGGGCACCAGCCCTACTGACAGCATCAGTGTCAGCCATTGGGGGGGCACTCGCCCCGTCATGGGGGGGGCACATGCATCCCCGTGCACCCCCTACCAGTCACCTATGTCCTTGGTTTTGCTGGAGATGCATTGATTGATGCATGCCAGAGTATTATTTGCCCTGCTGACAACAGCGCCGCACTGTTGGCTTGTAGTCATACTGTAGTCCAGGGGTCAGCAACCCCTGGCACTAGGCTCTGGGCAGCTGCAGCAGGCAGTGGGCAGCCTGCAAACAGCTGCACTGAGCTTGCTAGCCTGTCTAGATCCACTTATACCTGTAGCCTATCTTCAAGCATGACCACGCTTCCCCATAACTTGGTGTCATCCACGGACTTGGCCAGTGAGCTCTTCACCCCCACATCCAAATAATTGATAAACATGTTGAAAAGCACTTGACCAAGTACCAACCCCTGTGGGACACCACTGGACACTTCTTGCCAGGGTTACACAGATCCATTTATTAGGACTCTCTGGGTCCTACCCCGTGGCCAGCTTTATACCCAACTAACTGTCTCGCAGTTAAGCCCACAATCCTTCAATTTTTTCACAAGAATATCGTGGGATACCAGATCAAAGGCTTTTTAGAAGTCAAGGTATACAATGTCAACCTCTTTTCTCTTATTCAGGTGGCAAGTTACCTGATCATAAAAGGAGATGAGGTTGATAAGACAAAACCTGCCCACGATGAAGCCATGCTGGCTGTCATTCAGAATCCTACCTTCTGCAAACCTATTGCACATAGATCCTTAATGAATTTTTCCAGGATTTTCCCTGGGATAGAAGCTAGGCTAATTGGCCTCTAGTTACTTGGGTCCTCCCTCCTCCCCTTCTTGAAGGTGGGCACAACATTGGCCCTCTTCAGGTCCTCAGGGACATTTTTGGAATGCCACGAGTTTTGGAACAGTTTTGCCACGGGCTCCGCAATGACTTTGGCCAGCTGCTTCAGCACTCTTGGGTGGAGTTCATGTGGTTCTGCTGACTTATATATGTCTAATTTCTTTAACTGATCACACACCAATTCTAAGGCAACAGTAGGAAGGCAGTCATTCCTGCCCTGCTCATTCTGTACCCTGTCTGGCATGATTTTCCTCTTGGCCCGGTGAAATACCAAGGCAAAGTAGTCATTCAGGAATTCAGTTTCCTCCTGAGTGTCGATAACTGGCTGTCCTGAGTTGTTGAGCAATGGCCCCTCCTGTTTTCCTCCTGTTCCCTACATACCTAAAGAAGGACTTCTTGTTGTCCTTGATTCCTGTTGCTAATCTAAATTCAGTCACCGCCTTGGCCTTTCTAATTTCTTCCCTACAAGTGCGGGCTGTTGTTGTACAGTCCTCCTTGGGGCTTGTCCCCAGCTTCCACTCTTTGTACGCCTCTTTCTTCTTTCTTAAGAGGACCACGATTTCCCTGCTTAGTCAAGAGGGCATCTCAGCCCTTCTGCTATCTTTTCTTCATGTGGGAATGGTCTTCCTTTGTGCTTCAAGGATTGTGTCCTTAATGAATGACCACTCTTCATGCACACCTTTTGCCTTCAGTTCCTGGTCCTGCAGCACTTCCCCTACTAGTGCTCTGAGCTTGTTAAAATTTGTGTTTTTGAAGTTCAAGACTTCAACCCTGCTATCAGATTTGTCTGCCTTGTGATGGACAGTGAATATGATAATTTCATGGTTGCTCTCGCCCAGGCTACCCTCTATATTTAAGTTGGTCACGAGGTCATCTCCTTTGGCCAGGACCAAGTCTAGGACAGCACTACCTCTGTTTGGCCTGTGCACTTCCTAAGCTGGAAAGAGCTCTTCAATGCAGATCAGGAAGGAACATGACCAATCTGACTTGGCCGAGTGTTCCTCCAAAGAGATGTCTGGTTAATTGAAGTCACCCATAACGACTATGTCCTGTGCACATGCAGCCTCTGTCAGTTTTCGGGCAAACTCTAGATTGAGTTCCTTCACCTGGTTTGGTGGCCTGTAGTAAATACCTACAGTTAGGTCTCCCTACACCACCCCCACAGCTTGACCCAGAGGGTTTCAAGCCGTTCTTCTTTGGAGCTGATGTCAGCCTCCAAGGAGGTGTACTGTTCCTTCACATAGAGAGCTATACCTCAACCTTTATTCCCTACCTGGTACCTTCTATGAAGGGTGTATCCCTCTGTGGCTATACTCCAATCATGTGAGAAGTCCCACTAGGTACCCATAATCCTTACTAGGTCATAATGCCCAACAGAGAGCAGGAGGGCTAGCTCCTCCTACTTGTTCTCCATTAATGTGGCATTAGTGTACAGGCACCTGAGTCCTCTTATTGAGACCTTCTGCTTCCTGTCATGTTGAAGGAGAGCTATTCCCTCAGCTCCTGCAAGAGTGGCTGTCCTAGTGTCTGTATCTATGGAGCTTTCTTGTATGTCGGTCCCTAGGCAAGCTCTAGTCAGTGTTTCCCTGTCCCCCAGCAATCTTAGTTTAAAGCCCTATCTAGAAGATTGGCCATCCCGGCTGAGAAAAGGGACTTACCTCTCTGCGTGGGGTGGATGCCATCCCTTCCCAGGAGTCCTCTGTCCCTGAAGTGTGCACTGAGGAAGCCAAAGTCCTTTCAGTGACACCACCGTTGGAGTTGTTGTTTGACTTCCTCAATGTATCCTTCCCTCTTAAGACCGTGGCCTACAACTGGGAACACAGACAAAATGACTACCTTGGCCCCTGACTCCTTGAGCCCTGCCCCTAGAGCCCCGTAGTTACTCATGATCTGGTCTGGATTACTCCTGACCATGTCATTTGTATCTAAGGTCCTTGTTAAACTTTGTACTTTGAGCTGCTCAAATGTTGATCAATGTTAGTGCCAGCTTGAGTTTGGAGCAGTTACACCTTAAGGCTAAAAATCTTATAGATTCATAGATGTTAGGGTCGGAAGGGACCTCAATAGATCATCAAGTCCGACCCCCTGCATAAGCAGGAACGAGTGCTGGGTCTAAATGACCCCAGCTAGATACTCGTCTAACCTCCTCTTGAAGACCCCCAGGGTAGGGGAGAGCACCACCTCCCTTGGGAGCCCGTTCCAGACCTTGGCCACTCAAACTGTGAAGAAGTTCTTCCTAATGTCCAGTCTAAATCTGCTCTCTGCTAGCTTGTGGCCATTGTTTCTTGTAACCCCCGGGGGCGCCTTGGTGAATAAATCCTCACCAATTCCCTTCTGTGCCCCCGTGATGAACTTATAGGCAGCCACAAGGTCGCCTCTCAACCTTCTCTTGCGGAGGCTGAAAAGGTCCAGTTTCTCTAGTCTCTCCTCGTAGGGCTTGGTCTGCAGGCCCTTGACCATACGAGTTGCCCTTCGCTGTACCCTCTCCAGGTTATCCGCATCCCTCTTGAACTGCGGCGCCCAGAATTGCACGCAGTACTCCAGCTGCGGTCTGACCAACGCCCGATAGAGGGGAAGTATCACCTCCTTGGACCTATTCGTCATGCATCTGCTGATGCACGATAAAGTGCCATTGGCTTTTCTGATGGCTTCGTCACACTGCCGGCTCATGTTCATCTTGGAGTCCACTAGGACTCCAAGATCCCTTTCCACCTCCGTGCCACCCAGCAGGTCATTCCCTAGGCTGTAGGTGTGCTGGACATTTTTCCTCCCTAGGTGCAGCACTTTGCATTTCTCCTTGTTGAACTGCATCCTGTTGTTTTCTGCCCACTTGTCCAGCCTATCCAGGTCTGCCTGCAGCTGTTCCCTGCCCTCCGGCGTGTCCACTTCTCCCCATAGCTTTGTGTCATCTGCAAACTTGGACAGAGTACATTTCACTCCCACGTCCAAGTCGCTGATGAAGACATTAAAGAGTATCGGTCCAAGGACCGAACCCTGCGGGACCCCACTGCCCACACGCTTCCAGGTCGAGACCGACCCATCTACCACGACTCTTTGGGTGCGACCCTCTAGCCAATTCACCACCCACCGAACTGTGCAGTCATCCATATCACAGCCTCTTAATTTGTTCACCAGTATGGGGTGGGATACCGTATCGAAGGCCTTCCTGAAGTCCAGGTATACGACATCCACCCCTCCTCCTGTGTCCAGGCGTTTCGTAACCTGGTCATAGAAAGAGACTAGGTTGGTCAGGCACGATTTGCCCACCACAAACCCATGCTGGTTTCCCCTCAGCATAATTTGCCCTGCCGGGCTCTCACAAATGTGAGCCTTGATAATTTTTTCAAATACTTTACCAAGGATGGAGGTGAGACTGACCGGCCTATAGTTGCCCGGGTCCTCCTTCCTCCCCTTTTTGAAAATGGGGACCACGTTAGCCCTTTTCCAGTCCTCCGGGACTTGGCCTGTGCGCCACGAGCATTCGAATATTCCCGCCAGTGGCTCTGCAATGACGTCGGCCAGTGCCTTCAGCACCCTCGGATGGAGCCCATCTGGGCCTGCCGACTTAAAGGCATCCAGTTCTTCCAAATGACTCTGCACCACCTCAGGATCTACGCATGGAAGTCTGGCGCCTTGCTGCTGCCTCTCTACAACCCCAGTGAGAGACTTGTCGTGCCCCTCGCTTAGGAACACTGAGGCAAAGAACTCGTTGAGGAGTTCAGCCTTGTCCCCTCTATCTGTCACCAATTGCTTCTGCCCATTTAGCAGGGGTCCTATTCCTCCCTGGGCCTTCCTTTTACTCCCAATATATCTAAAAAACAATTTCTTGTTGTCCTTTACTTGGGTTGCCATCCTCAGCTCCATGGTAGCTTTGGCCCGCCTAACTGCCTCCCTACAAGGACGAGCAGAGGAGGTATATTCATCTTTAGTGATCTCACCCTGTTTCCACTTTTTATGTGCTCCCCTTTTGGCCCTTAGGCTGCCCTGGATTTCTCTGGTCAGCCATGGAAGCCTCCTGGCCCCTTTCCCTCTTTTGCCTCGCTCGGGGATCGTCTTGCTTTGTGCCCAAAGGATCGTTTCTTTTAGGCACAGCCACCCTTCTTGGGCACCCATCCCATCAAAACTCCTACTCTGCAGTGCTTCCTTGACTAATCGCCTGAGTGCAATGAGATCAGCTTTCCTAAAGTCTAGCACTTTCACCCTACTAGTTACCTTACCCACTCGCCGTCTTATGTTGAATTCTATCATAAGGTGATCACTGTCTCCCAGATAGCTACCGATTTGGAGGTCCCCTATCATGTCATCTCCCGTTGCCAATACCAGATCCAGTATGGCATTCCCCCTAGTGGGACCATACACCTCCTGTGTCAGGTGGAGGTCCTGTACACAAGTTAGAAACCTGCGTGAGCGATGGGACCTTGCTGTCTGCGTCTCCCAGCAGATGTCCGGGTAGTTTAGTTTAGTTTATCTTCTCTGACTGTCCCCCATTTTTACAGCTATGACTACCACTAGAGGACTGGTAAGCAGGGACCTAAGAACTATAGCTGTGAGTTGCCACTACAGGGCTTGTGAGCCAGAACAGGCATCTATCCCTGGCTTGGGGAGGGGGAGAGTGGGAACATGAAGTTGGGAGGTGGAGGATTAATGGGATGGAAGTAAGTAATGGAAGGGGAGATGGAAATGAAATGGGGGTGGGGGAAGGGTGGTGAAATGAAGGAAGTCAGCCAGTAAAGGATAAAATAAAAAAGTGGAAAAAAGAAAGAATTTAAAATGAAATAAAAATAAAATAAATTAAAGAAGGTCTCATGTTTTAATAAATTGGGGTTTGGGTATAGAGGGTGCTGGTCATGCTTCGTGGAGTGGGTGGAAGTTGGGAGCAGTGAGGGAAGGCAATTGAGGGAGCCACTGCTCTCACCATGGGAAGGAAGCCCCAGCTCATGAGGACTCTATCTAGCCCTCTAGCTTGTTCCCCCCACCACTCCTAGACACCACTCCTGGGCTTGTCCAAGCCCTGTGACCTGGCTAGCAAACTATTTGCATTGGGTTGCATCCCAAGGGTGGAAAGGTCAAATCTTTGGGGACAGGAGGGAGAGTTGACTTGATGCAGAACTGCTCCCTGGGCAGTAGAGTTCAGGGGGTGGAAAGTTTGTTCACAGAGAGCAATATGGTGGGGAAGGGACACTGCATCCAGGGATGCTGGAGGACTGCAAATTGGACAGCTTATCTTTAGGGAGTTGCAACACATTAATGGAACATAGGCTAGGTAACATGTATCAGAGAGAATCCTGACCTGGAGTGGTGTAACCTTAAGCCACCTAAAGTGTGCCTAAAACTAGTTTCAAGTGCTAAAGTGTGGACAATGCAGGGGTTAAAAGCTCTAGAAGCTGCCTAAAATTAATGTGTAACAAGGCCCTAAGGCATTCAGGTGGAGACATGGGTTCAAAGACAGAGGAGAGATTTAAGGATATGACTCTAAGATCCCTAATGAGTGCTCCAATCACTGAGTTAGTGAATAAAATGGGACAAACAATATATCTTACAGTACTATTTTGGGGAAAAAAATAATGAAAAAGAGGAATTAACCACATCTTCATTTTTTGCAAGAAAGAGATTCTGTTCCTACCTCCAGAAGATGGTTCAAGGCCATGGCTCTTGCATATGGGAAAAGCCTCCTTGGATCCAAATCTGAACGCTGTATTCAGCATTTCCTACTGGCTAGTTCTGGTGGTTCTCTGCTTAGGCATCTTGACTTTTGTGGATGCCATTCTTAGGTGCATGATCTCTCCATGAATTTGGTAGAGTTTACATGCCCAGCCCACATGTGGTTAAGACATAGTGATTGCAATGCTCTACGCTATAGCACCTGATCACCTCTGTGGATTTAGTCCTGAACTGCATGCAGCAAAACCCTTCTGGATAGACTGGTTAAAGCATAATTGTTTTCATTAATTACAGATCTGAGTTTTTTCCTCAGAAGAGGAATTTTCATATTATGTTATGGATAAAATGATTTAGTTCTAAAGTAAAGTTTGTTTCACAGTGACAAAAAGCTAAAATGATATGAAGGAGGATGCAAATGATCCTACTTCTTTCTAAACTACACAGGAATTTGTGGGTGAGGGAACTTAGGGTCTTGTGACACATTACACTTAATTTTAATTGGTGTTAAAATTAGCATGTGCTTTGATCAGTCATCAGTTAAGGGTTAATACCCCTTGTGCACTGCTCTGACCTACCTTTAAGGGCCTGGTAAGCATGGGTAGGGCTAGGAGCCAAGTTGACTCTGTGCCTCCCTAGCTCACCTGCTCTCAGGGGCTGGGTAGGTAGCCCACATTACGGTCAGTTGGGGGCTGGCAGGGTCTCATCAGGGGAGGGTGGGCCTGATTCAAGGTGAAGGGGGGTGGCTGGATCAATCTGGGCCAGTGGGGAAGGGCAGCACAGTGGGCCTGATCTAGGGGAGCAGAAAGGGGATGGGTGGCATGGTGGTCCTGATTTGGGGAGCGGGTGGGAGGCACCAACCACCTCCCTCCACCAGCCTGACTGGGCCAGCCCCAAGATTTGGTGCTGCACGCCCCCTCCCACCCAGATCAGACCTACTGAACCATGCGCCCCTCTGTATCAGGCCTGCCAAGTTTCCTGCTCCCCCCTTAAAACTTCTGGACCACCCCCTCTCCCCACATCCCAGATCCCCGCTCAACAGTCTACAAGCAGTTCCTAGATCACCTGCAGCTCCTTGCACTGTCTTGCTGGAGCAAGCAGAGAAGAGGAACCCATCTCTTGCCAGTGCCACCACTGCTGTCACTCTGTGGGATGGACCCAGCCCAAAGAACAGTAGCAGCCCAGCAATGGTGGTGGTAGCACTGGCAGTGCCAGTAGTAGTAGCCAGGTAGATGGGTTCCTCTTCCTTGCCTGCTCCCCTGGGACAGTGCTGGAAGTGCAGGTAAACCAGGGGACATAGGAGATAGGGGAGCTCTGAGAGGTAGGGACAGCATGGAGTTCTAAGGGGCAGGGAGGACAAGGGCAGAGGTGGAACAAGGGGCAGAAGGGAATCCTCTTCCCAAGGGGCAGAAAACACAGTGAGGGTAGCCTCAATGAGCAGAGGTAAAACCCCGGGGTGGGGGAAGAGGATTGGGGAAGCCCTGGAGGCCAGGAAGAGCCCAGAATGGAAGGGGAGGGGGGATTCTTAGCTTTAGGTGCTCCCACACTGTCACTGTGAGAGAATATAGAGTAGCTGGGAGCAGTGGGATGATGGAGGTCTGCTCCCAATTGGTTTTGGGCCTGTGGAGCAGTCACACATGACTGCAACACAAGGTACCTAAAACCAGTTAGAAATAATCCTCAATGGAAGATTATCTCTGAGACATTCAGAGGGCCTGTAGCATGTGTTTCCCTGCATTAATGTGTGGACATGCCTAGTTTAAGGGTCCTTAACAAGTATTTAAGTTAATGTGAAACAATATCTTAGTAAACAGGTTTCAGGCATTTGATTTTCCTATGTGCATAGGAGTTCCAATCTTGAATTTGACTCGAGTGGAAATTTAAGTTAAAGCATAAATGTATGTCAGGGTGACACATACTCATGAAGGCCTTCATTCTTCACTGACATTCTTCTAGATGCAGATTTGGGGCTTAACAACATATATGAATCTTAGGTTTAAAGCTCACCTTTTGTTTTAAAGAATCACCATTGGGGATTATAAAGTTTATAGCCCTTTTTAGGATAGGCATTGTATGCAAGCACCTATTTCAAAAGGATGCATAAAACAGATTTCCTCCTTTTTAAAGGATGTAATTACTGTAAAATGCACAGGGAAAGAAAGATCTACAGTAGCTAGATAAATGTGCACTTGTGGAACTAATACAGTTCAGGTATTATTTTAATAGTATTTCAGGTATTTTATTTTAATAGTAATATTGGAGACATTCAGAGGTTTATTTGTGTCACCCAGCTAATAGTCTCAAGTTAAGCCTTTTACTTCATTGTCAAATCTATGGTTGGTTGAACCCTGAAAAATCCAAATTTTTCATGCAGCTCTTGAAACAACTTAAGCATGCCCTTGAAAGATGATTTAATCTATTTAAGATTGATGGCTAGACCAAATATTTTCTTTAATATTCATCCATGAAGCACTTGTTTATAATATATCAAAATCAAAGGCCAGGTTAGCTTTAAACATTGAAATATCTTGGCATTAAGTTATTCTCTTGCTTTAATGATTATAAAAGAAGAATTTTTGCCAGTTGTATTACCTTATTTTTCCCACTTAGTGAGTGTGGGTACACAAGATGTTTACTATTGAGCTGCCTAATTAGCTCTGCAGTAAAGTCTCTGCATTTACACACATGGCAGACAACTTATTAGGTTGCAGTAAACTAATTAACTCCACCATTGGTTAGTACTTGTAAGCACAAGTACTATCCTGCAGCCATGTTATTTTGTGCAATGTATAGACACTGATGGGGCTGGCTGGGGAATGAGGGTGCTTCAGCATATGGGCTGCCTGCTGGCTAGCACCGTACTGGAGCACCCCCATGCCCCAGCCAGCCCTTCTGCAGCACATTGAGCCAGGTCAGAGCAGCCCAGGAGTAATAAACTCAGGCACAATATGCACTGGAGTTTATTGCTCCACGCTAATAGTGAATGTACATGCACCCAGTAGGTGGTAATTGAGGAATATTAAAATTTGATTCTTTTTTTTTGTTTCCTTCATTTATTTTCTGACGTTGCCTTTTGCCACTTAATGACAAAATGTGTGCCATGCATTTAAGTGCCTATGTCTCAAATTGGGCCAGTTTGGGATGTCTTTTACATTATATTATATGTTTGGTTTCATGCTTTCCAAAATAAGTTCCTGAACTCTATAAATCTATCCATAAATTTGTGACTGGAAGCCCCAGTTCAGCAGAGCATTTAAGCATGTGCTTAAGCGTAGTGCTGGATAGGAATCTTAGGGCTCACGCACATCTCCACTTACATTCATGTGTCTTGTTCCTATAGCAGGGCTGGCTTCTGGAGTGTGGATGTTGCACCCCCTGCATCGACCAAATTAATCCTGTTCCACCTCCTCTGATCTCTCAAGGCTACCACCTTGTCCTCACCTGGCATGTTTTTTGGATGACCCATGTGTATTTGGGAGGCTGTGTTTTGTGACTCAAGTGCTCCAAGACTCACTCTCTCTCTGTTTGGTCCCAGTTGCTTGTTTTTCTAGTTCTTTTCTCTCTGAAGGTCTGGGCCAAAGAACCTAGCTAAACTACCTTATGCTGCTAATTGTGCCCTTATAGGCCTTAATCATGCTTTAGGGGCACTAATCACAGTATCCAGCTTCCCTCATAGCCACACCCATGCCTTACAGGGCAGGCTGGTCAAAGCTATAAACCACTTGATCTCTGCCCACTCAGCCCACCAGACTTCCTCCTCTTCCCCACAAGGGCTCTAGTTTCAGTCCTTATGATGTGGAGTGGTTCCTATGTACTTCTGGTGACCTCTGAGCTCTCCTGTAGACACACCCAAACTTCTGGTCAGACAGAGAAACACAAGCAAACTGTTTCAAACTAAAATACTTAAGCCCTACTGGATCACTATGCCACAATCCCCCTCTATGGTGCCCCCCTCTTAGCTGTCTCTTAGCTTCCTGCGGGTCTATCTCCAACAGCCTCAGTCTCCCGGAGCTCCTCTCCCTGAAGAGGTCAGGGCCAGACTGATTCCTCTAGCTCAGAGGGGCCTCTAATGGGCCAGGAGTTTTTGCTAAGCCCATTACTCAGCCTGTTCTTTTCTGCTTCAGTTTGTCTAGCTGGCCTTTTTCTATTCTTCAGATACTTGTCTGCTTAGAACACTGCTCTGTAGCTTATTGTAAGGACATCTCACCCCAGGGCAAGGGACAGAAGTTACACATAAAACAGTTTAAGCAATGAGAAACTGATTTAAACCTCAGAAGCTCAGTGAACATAAACCAGTTTCAAAATGGCTGAAGCTGGTTTAAGATAAACCTGGTTGAATGTGGTATCAGACTTAACTAATTTAGGTCAAACCAGTTTATGAAACGTGTGTTCCAGACTGATTCCTGTTTCAAGTTAAATCATAGTCCCCCAGCATCCCAGCATGCTTTCCAGCTCCAGGCTGGGCTGTACTGTCTGGTCCAGAGAGCAGGGCTGGCCCCACCCCTCTGCTCCTTAGCTGAAGCAGTGAGGGCTGGCTGACAAGGGTGGGGGGCAAGCCTGACTGGGGATGCAGCCCAGTCTACAGGAGGAAACTGCTCATCCAGGCAAATCCCATCTGGGGCCAGAGAGGGGAGTTAGACATCCCTTCCCCCATGCAAACTTACCGCTGTTTGCAACTGTGGACTGTAAATGCCAGAGGTACTTGTAAGCAAGAACTGGAAGTGATGAGGAACTCTGCAGACTCCTGCTGCTGTAATTCTAGACTGCAAATCCCAGAGACCTCAGGGGCAGCAAGAAGAGGAAGTGAACAGATAACTAGAGAGGCATGCTGGAATGCTCCCTGGCTTCTGGCCTGAGCCACTGCAGGCATGTGGGTGCATTTCATGAATCTAAGGTGAATGTCTATTCACTTTTGTTTCAATTTAATCTGTGCAGTTTAGACTAACCTGCAAAGACTGTATCAATTCAGCCTCAGGCTTTTTTACTGTCTGTACTTAGCCCAGATGGCTGCCCAAAGATCCTCTCTCTTCCCTTAGGCTGCTTACTTGCCTGAAGCTAGCCCTTGGTCAGCTGCCTAGTCCAGATTGCAGGCCTTGCCTACTGCGCTTTTCCTCTTAAAGTAAGAAGGTCCCTTGACCTCTGTTACAGTTCCTAACTAGTCTTCTGATTTCAAAGATTTTAATGGAAGGGATACTGTAGTTGTGCTACGATGCCATATTGTACTTGAAGATTTACATTTAGTATGAACATTAAGCACTGTTGCTTTGGGGATGAACTCTCTCAAGACAAGGGAGTCTTTTAAATACATTATAAAACTATGTTCTGCTGTTTTTATGTCATTTGAGCATTAAAAAGTTCTCACATTAACAAATTTGACAAATGCAAAGCTGCTTTCTTTGAAACGTGTATTACAGATATAGTCCACAGTGGAAAGAAGCATCTTTGGAACATTTGAAAAAAATGGTTTATAAAACTACAAGCAATTTAAAAAATCAAGTTTTTATTGTATTGAATTACAGGAGGGTAATATAATTAACTCTTGTCAACATGGATTTATGGAAAACAGTTTCTGTAAAACTCATTTGATATTGGTTTTTTATGAGATTACAACTTTGGTTAATAAAAATAATAGATTTGGTTTAATATACTTAGACTTCTGTAAGGAGTTGACTCGGTAGCACATGTTATTTTGATTAAGAAAGTAGACTATAAAAACACTATGTATGTTAATGTAGCCAGGTGTAAAGTTCTTTATCTAGGAAGAAAGAACATAGGCTTTACTTAGAGTATCAGGCACTGTTACCTGTTGAATGAATGGCTCTGAAAAGGACATGAGGATTATAGTGGTAGTCCTATACATGACCTCTAAAGTTCTTATTTTTGCCTATACATTCTACATTATGGAATATAAATCAACATAATTAATACATTACATTGACAGTAAATATGCATTCACATAATTTTTAAACATTTATAATATAGAATTTCCTATTCATCGTTGAGTAAAAGATCAGTCTCATAACAGAAAATATGGAAAAACAAACACATTGGACTAAATTTATTCCTGTACAATTTCTGAAACAATTTATCACCGATAGAATTCAATTTTATCCTAAAGAGGTGTACAAAGTGTGATATTATCATACCAGTTGCAGACTGTATTCGCCCCTCTGAATTTTTCCTAAAGAGTGTACAGCAAATTCTTCATCAAATTCTTCTGGAGTTCCTGGAGTGGTTCAGGGCAGTACAATAGCAAGGAAATTTGGCACCCAGGGCAAACTTGCAGGGGCAGCCCGCTCTCACCCCACACACAGATCCAGGGTATACCTGTCCACTCATGCTTGCTCAGGAGTGCATGGAGTAGTGGGAACCACCCTTCCCCCATTCCCATGCCCCTCCCCCTGCTATGTGCCCCCCCCCTCCCCCCAAAGAGAGCCTGGAGCATTGCACTAAGTGTTTCCCTATCATATATTAAGCCTGGATCAACCCATTTTGTTTCTCATTCATTTAAGGTGACTGTGGGGAAAATATTTTTAGGGTCTTGTCACATGGCACACTTAGCAAATGTTTTATTTACATCATAGTGGCCATGTCTACACATGCATTTTACTGTCGTATAGACTAATTAGCTGCAGAATAAACTGTTACTATCTACATGTGTAATGGTATTCGGCTGCAGTAAACAAATTAACACCTGTCAGAGGTAGTACTATCTTATGGCAGAGTAATTAACTGTGATTTAAACACGTGGATAAACATTAATGATAGGTATAAATTGTGCCCCGTCAGCCCAGGCAGCAGGGGGCCAGACTCTTGCCTGCTACCTAGCCACATGGCTCTGCAGTTTCTGCACATTCATGCCCCAACCAGCCCCTCCATTGCCCAGATCCTCCACCTGGAGCCCAAGGCAGAGCAGGACAGGAGCTGCCATTGCATAAACTGTTCCACCCCAGTTCAAGTTGCTGCTGTCCTGGGTGTACATGTAGCTGCTGTGCCAGGGAGTAGTTTACTATGGCTGAAGCTGCTTTGGAGCTTATTGCTTCAAATTAATTGCACGTGTAGACACACCAAGTAATTATTACCATGCCCTATTAAAAGTTAAAATGCGTTCTGAGCAGTTGCACAGTAATGCTTACTACAATCTCTAAGTATAACATATGACATGATGAGGGACCATGCTGAAGCCAGATCAAGACTCCAGTGCCATGCTGGAGCTGGGACCAACAGTCAGATGACTGTTGCTCGTCCCAGCTCTAGCACTACATCAGAGCTGATTGTTGGTTCCAGCCCTGGACCACATTGGAGGTGTTTCAGAATTCCAGTGCAGTGGCAGAGCTGAGACCAACAAGCCACAAGCTGTGATAGTATTATCTCCATTGAGCAGTCAGATGATAACTGAACACCTATTACTTATTAAGATCGGGATATACTCCTCTGCTGAAAAGTCTTAATTTTGCTATACTATGATAATATTTAGCACATAGTTTACTGCTTCAACATATGGACACTCACATTTTAAGTGCAGTTATCATGTCCTAAGCATGACATGCAACAAAGTCTTTACATGAAAGGGCAAGCACCCTGGCAGAATGAGGGAGACAGCATGCATATACACACAGTCACTGGTTTTTGAATAATGCACACATTTACTGCAGGTCTTTCTGCCAGCTTTATACCAATATATGCCACAAGTAGAGGAAACAACAATCAGATGAATTCCCTTTTAAGTTGCAAACTTCTTGTGCTAATTGTAATCAATGGAGTGAAGTTGAAGTAATTTTAAGCTGATGTGTTATCAGGATCCTTAAAGAGCTTATTGTGAACAAATAATATTATAAGATATGTATTTTTAAATTACTGCCAACCAAGAACTAAATTAACACTTTTAGAAGTTTCACATGCACACACTCTGAGGCCATCATTTATGACCAATACCCTGCATGCAGCATTGGATTGGATTCCCTTTGAAAGCCATCAACATCATTCCTTACACATCTCAAGAGGTCAGGTTTCCATCTTCCCCAAAATGTCTTATACACTTCTAGCAACTCCGTAATTTAGGGCACTGAAATGGAGCCAATAAGCTAATATGTCAGGCTACCTGACATAATTCAACACATTGTCAAACAGGGTTATTTCTGTTATGTTTCAGTTAAATATTTAATACTATAGGCAGCTTACTTGATTATATAGGGTTTGCGACAGTTTGACCTAACCCAGTAGAAATTGTTGGCTGGGCAATACATTAGTTGATTATCGAGAATCTTTTTCAAATGGGTAATGAAGGAACTGTATATAAAATGCCTGATTTATTCCTAGTTCAAGGCATTGTTGGACATACTATTGACTGCTTGTAGATGTGAGGGGAAAAAAAAAAATGACACTATTTTAAATTCAGCAAGCTCTCGTGCTGAGTCCAAAGCATGCCCAGAAGAGACAGCACATTAGTTGCACCCAGCTTTCCCAACATCTGTATAGATTGGGCATTTCATTTAGTGGAGCTTTTTGGTGCTTTTATCTAATAGCTGGTTGAATCAGCTTCAGCTAAAAGTGCCAAAAGCTGAAGCGACCAATCTACACAGATGCTGCAGAGCCGATTTGAACTAACATGCTGCTACTTCTGGTAAAGCATATTCTTTTTCCACATCTGTCAGCACCCAATATACCTACGCAATGCTAACTGGTCAGCCACAAAATCAGGCATCAGATTTAATCAATTTCAGTCGAATTGTACCCTCAACCTCTTAATCTATCCTGGGTGTTAAGATGACAAAGGGCATGATTCAATTTGCACTCAATAGAGATCACCTCTCAGTTAAATGAGTAGAGAGAGGTAGTTAGCCATGTTAGCCTCTCTTAACCAGTTAGTCTCTAAGGCTAGGTACAGATTTTACACTTATAGTGCAGTAAAAACTTTACAGTTGTAACAGAACAGACATTCATGGTACATACAGTGCTTATAAATGGTGTATCCCACTCTAAGTTAACCCTGGAAGGATGTGGCATCAGACTAAAGCACTTAAGATAGAGAGCTTTGTCAAATGTCTGTACCACATCCTGTCACTAGTCAAGATAGGTCATATTTTCCTGGGGGCACCTTGCTGGATGGCTTTCTAGCCTCAGCCAGTGCTTGTCTGTTCTGGGTGAGCATCAGCCCAGACCTGTTTCTGGGCTGTCACAGAAAGGAGACAGAAAAGGCAATTATAAAAGCAGTTACAGTGAAAAAGACTTGTTTCAAGTTTGAACAATTTTGTCAAAATTTACATTTTCCCCAGGGTTGGACCTTGGTCAATTCCACTGGCAAAAGGCATGGATTTCTGCCCTTGATCAAATTTATAAATAGAAAATGAGCACTGGTAGTTTCACATGCTTGTAGTGCTGAATTGCTTTGGGAGAGTTCCAGAATTGAAATTCTGTCATGGCCACATATACATCCACAATCACCTTCTCTGCAACCTAAACTTGAAAATAACATGAAACAAAATATGTGTGTACCAAGATAAACAACCCCACAACAAACTAGCTGTCAGAACATTAATGGTACTACTGTCATGTAATAACATAGTGCTATAATTGCTTCCTGCTACATACTATGGTTACATTTAATGTGGCTGGTTTCAATGCAGCTCTTTATGAGGGAAAAAAAATTATTATATATGCTGCACCTCTTTGACACATAAGAGTCAGTATAAGCTGTATACATAATTTAAATGTAAAGGTTTGCTATTAAAACAAAATCAGAATTTGCCAACAGGTACTGCTGCTATTCCTATTGTAATTACATTCAGTGCTATTCAAAGAAACAGCTTGACATCACTTGATTATGATTGAGCAAGACTAAAGAGAATTTGATTATACTTTCATACTGCTTGTATTTCCCACTGTCAGAGCCTGCTTTTAAAGCTCATAGGTTTCTCATTTAGAGGACAAATCATCTCAGATTTCCTGTTAAAGTTGTAAGTTCTGGCCCTGTTGCTTGAGAAGGTAGCCATAAAAAGTAAGCTGAAATAGATAGAAATAGAACACTAACACTGAAATTTGATGTTCATCTCCAGAAATTATCTGTTTTTGTGAAAAATATAGTGGTTGGTCTCTCAGTGTTGGGGAAGACATGAGATCAGTTATGGTTGTGGAGGCCTCTGCTTCATAAGGTAGACAATAAAGGATTCCCATACAATAGCTCTTCCTCTGTACAAGTTCCTTTTACAGCTTTGGTTAAAAAACATACTAATACTAAAAAAGAAAGTCATTTAGAAAACATATTGCCGATTAAACATCAGCAAATTTAGCTGATCTTCACTTCAGGGGTTGCATCTATGTGAGGCACTTTATTACACAGTAGCATAGTTTACAGTGCAGTAAGTGTGTGTGTCTACACGTACATATGCTTACTGCGCAATAAAAATCACTACTCATGAGTAAATTTGCTACCTGCAAATGCAAGTAGCAAATTTACTTGTGAGTAATTACTACACAGTAGTTACTACACAGTAACGCACATGTAAACACTAACTGGGAGCAAATCTGGGAGCCTCACCACTAGGGGGCCAGGCTTACTGCAGCTCCAGGGACACAGGGCTGGAACCCTCTCCTGCCCCAGGGCTGGGCCAGCTCTCTGACAACCCCAGCTTCAGACCTTTAAATGTCTGCAGGCACAGTGAGACCTGGGGTACATAGAGGGAGCCTGATGCCACACCAGGCCACTGTATCCAGCTGCACAGCTTCCAGACCAGTTGTGCTAGCCTACCTGAACCCTGACACCACTGCCTGGCACCGCAGTGCTGTGTGGCTGTCCAGGCCTTCAGGGTGCTAGAGGCAGCTCCTGGCCACCCAGGTCAGCTCCAGCTGCCTGCAGCCACCCCAGCAGCCTGGCCAGAACCTGAAGGTGCTGTGGAGTATGGCCCAATGACATGGCTGCCAGGCCCATGCCATGCGCCTGTGCTGGGTGCTGCAGGCAGCTGTCCAGGCCTGGCAATATGGGGACAGCTGTGCAGAGGCCCAGAGAGCCAGCGTGGGATCCCCAATGGCCTCATTGCCGATGCCGCACCCTGCCACCTGGGGCCACAACTGGTCACAGGAGAAGACTGGCAACCTGTTGGTGCTGTTGGGTGAGGTGGAGGTGCAGTAGCAGTTTTCATGGGGTGGGTGCTTCAATGCCCATGTCTATGAGGGGCTGTCAGGCCAGATGTGGGAGCACAGGCATGACCAGTCAGTGCAGCAGTGCCACATAAAGGTCAAGGCCTTGTGGGCACAGTGGGCCACCATCACCAACCACAACTGTCAGTCTGGCAGTGACCGCAAAACCATGCCCTTTATTGTGGTAGCTGCTGGACATCCTTATGCTCCAGGACCCAGGCTGCAGCCATTCTGTGTGCAGGAGCATAGGTGGCCTGCCTGACTCCCACTCTGGCTTGGCACACACAGTGATGTTTCACTGGGGGAAGGCCCCTTGGGATGCCATCACCCCATCCCACTGAGCTCCCTGTCCATAGTTTCCATGAGCAGCTTGGAGAGCCCAGGCCAGCACCTGCTCTGACAGGTCTGAAGCCTCAGCCCCAGTCATGAGGTATGGCTGCTCATGACACCAGATCCTCCTGGACGAGGGAGTGAAATGTACTCTGTCCAAGTTTGCAGATGACACAAAGCTATGGGGGGAAGTGGACATGCCGGAGGGCAGGGAACAGCTGCAAGCAGACCTGGACAGGTTAGACAAGTGGGCAGAAAACAACAGAATGCAGTTCAACAAGGAGAAATGCAAAGTGCTGCACCTAGGGAGGAAAAATGTCCAGCACACCTACAGACTAGGGAATGACCTGCTGGGTGGCACGGAAGTGGAAAGGGATCTTGGAGTCCTAGTGGACTCCAAGATGAACATGAGTTGGCAGTGTGACAAAGCCATCAGAAAAGCCAATGGCACTTTATCGTGCATCAGCAGATGCATGATGAACAGGTCCAAGGAGGTGATACTTCCCCTCTATCGGGCGCTGATCAGACCGCAGTTGGAGTACTGCATGCAATTCTGGGTGCCGCAATTCAAGAGGGATGCGGATAACCTGGAGAGGGTCCAGAGAAGGGCCACTTGTATGGTTAAGGGCCTGCAGACCAAGCCCTACGAGGAGAGATTAGAGAAACTGGACCTTTTCAGCCTCTGCAAGAGAAGGTTGAGAGGCGACCTTGTGGCTGCCTATAAATTCATCACGGGGGCACAGAAGGGAATTGGTGAGTATTTATTCACCAAGGCACCCCCGGGGGTTACAAGAAATAATGGCCACAAGCTAGCAGAGAGCAGATTTAGACTGGACATTAGGAAGAACTTCTTCACAGTTCGAGTGGCCAAGGTCTGGAATGGGCTCCCAAGGGAGGTGGTGCTCTCCCCTACCCTGGGGGTCTTCAAGAGGAGGTTAGATAACCATCTAGCTGGGGTCATCTAGACCCAGCACTCTTTCCTGCCTATGCAGGGGGTCGGACTCGATGATCTATTGAGGTCCTTTCCGACCCTAACATCTATGAATCTATGAATCTCCCTGGGGTGGGCCCTGGTTGCACACCCCCATGTCGTGCTCTTCCAGTCGATGAGTCCACCCTGAGGCACACGCCACAGCCAGGACTGACCAGTGCCATTGGGCATGCTAGCCCTGGCCATGTGGTAAGCCCTGTAATTTGGGGCTTACCCTCCCTGCCCCTGCCCTTGCCCTTGGTGCTGCCCCTTCCCCCACCTCCCTGCCCAGCCTGGCCACACACCCCTGGCCCCTGGGTCCCTCCCCCTCCCCATAGTATGTCAGGATGCTGTTGTTGGGGAGGGAGCGGGGAAGGGCTCTGGTGTTGGGGATGGAGGGAGGACAGGCTATGTTGCTAGGAAGGGAGGGTGGAAGGGGGGGGGTCTGTTTGTTGTGAGAGCAATAAAGTGGTTTCCTGAGAACTGTCTGCAGTAAGCATGGTGCTGGGGGTGGTCAGCGGGGTAAGGGGAGGTCCGTGGGTGGCTGTCTAGGCAGGTTATAGTGGGGACTGCAGGAGGAGGTGGTTGGCCAGAGCTTCTCACACCTGGTGCTCTGGACCCTGCAGGTGGGTGTGAGGCTCACCTGGGGCTTCAGCAGCGTAGGCCTGCTGAGACCAGCAGCATGGCAAGCAGGAGCCCGGGCTGTGGGTGTTGCAACCATAGTACAGGGAGGCAGAGGCTGCAGTTAGAGAAATGATGCATGCTAGCCTCGACCTCTGCATGTTGCTCCAGACCAGAAAAGCAGTGGCCAGAGAGTGGGGCAGCCTTTTAAAAATGTCTGCCAAGGTGCAGCTAGAGACTTGAGCTCCCCTGGGGGTGGCAGGGGCCCATTGCAGGGCACCTGAAAGTGGCAGCAGTTTGCTGGAGCAGCAAATCTGCTCTCATGTCCCTGTATGTATAGACGTCTGCCTGGGAGTATTTACTCGTGAGTAGTTGGCTTGCAAGTAGGCTGATCCCAGATCAACTGCTTATGTGGATATGCCCAGGAACAGGAGGTTTGAAGGTAGAATGGGACATTCTAAAGATTCCTGTCAGAATCAGCCCTTAGTGTTTTACATAAAACACTCAGTTAGTCTTAGACAGTCCCCAAGCATCATCTTACATACGCTACGCAAAATCTTCAGGCTAGATGCCTGAAAAGGCCTGAATGAAGTGGGGTAAACCATTTTAAAGAACATCTTCTGTTTCTTTTTCCTGTGCCAACTGTTCACAAAAAAGGATGGTTTCCTCAAAGCTGTTCCTTATGCATGATGATTCATCAGATTACTCGTCCAAATAAGTGACAGTTAATCTGTACATTGATCAGTATGATTATGCATTATTCTCTACATATGATTGGCCACCCAAACTAGATATTAAGTCCAATTGGCTGAGTGAAGAGTGAACCAAGAATGTAATGCCTATGTCCATGCAGAAAAAAGGCCTTGCACACATAGCAGTGCTCAACCATTTGTCTGCAACTGGAAACCAGAAATCTTAATGTCCTTAGAAAATGAACTTAAAGGGGCACTAATACAGCTGTGCAGGAATCAAACTGCATCAGGTAATATACTTACATGTAACATGTCAGCAAAAGCATTTTCTTATTCTTTGATTGTGTCAACTGCAGTCATCGTGGTAGAATGGGCTTGCTAATGTTTGGAGGATCAAAATATTTTTCAAGTACACCCAAGAAAACCAAGGCCACTTCTTTACCTGTGTGGCTGCCCTTCAACTTTGATTAACCAGCTATTAAACATCCTGCTTGGCAACTGCCTAGAAAGGGGGGAATGAAGGTGATTTTAAACTAGCTTTACTCTCTCCAGTCCTGGCTATGGCAGTTTATTGAATCTTTCCCAGAGACAAAGGATCACCAAGCAAGGTTCCCTCTAAGGTGCGTGCATGCACGGCCGCATACAACTAAAAATGTGGCTTTTCAAGGCTGCACACCAGGAGAGGTGGGAGTGGGAGCCTGGCATGGGCTCCGCCGGCTCTGGGGAAGTGCTCCACTCTCCCACATCAGGGCCAGGGTGTGAAGCACTTCCCCGGAGCCAGTGGAGCCCATGCCAGCCTCCATCCCTGCTTTGCCTCACCTCAGGGAGGAGCCACTGCCTGCCCCAAGTGAAGTTCTGCCAGCTCCGGGACACTGCTTCGCTCCCCTGCATGGCCTCAGGGGTCATGTCCCGCAGTGTCCAGGAGCCAGCTGAGCCGCACTCGGGGCAGGCAGCGGCTCCTCCCTAATGTGAGGCAAGGCAGGGATGGAGGCTGGGGTGAGGGGGCTGGTTCGGGCTCTACTGGCTCCGGGGAAGTGCTCCACTCCCTAGCCTTGATGTGGGGGAGCGGAGCACTTCCCTGGATCCAGCGGAGCCCGCGCCAGCCCCCGGCTCCAGCCCCTGGCTCCCGGCTCCGGCCCGTGGCCCGAGCCCCCTTCGATAAGGGTCAAGTGTCACATGCCAGACCGAGGCAGCGTGCTCACGGACCGAGGTGGTATGCTTACAGATCAAGGCAGCATGCTCATGGACCGTTACTCCTTAGAGGGAACATTGTCACCAAAGGATAAGGAGGCTTGGGTTAGCGCACTTTCTACTGTATGTACACCAAACGGTCAGGTAGGCACAAATACAGTGTTTCTGTGCTATGCAAGCTTTCACTGACAAAAATAATCTCAGGACCCAGACCTCCCCTTTATCCCTTTGTGCTGTCTGGGAAGGACTCAAGCTCTGGCCTATGATTTAAGATATTGAGAAAATCCTTGGAAAAGCCCAGACATCATGCATCTATTAATGATTTTCCAGTAACTGCAGTCCTTTTAAAAAGTATTCCAGAACTCATGACTACAAATAGCAGAATATTTTTCCACACATTGGAGTAGCATCCCACTAGGCTGTAAAAAATACCACAAAAATATTTTGCATGGTTTGGGCATCATACAGGTTTGTGCAGGATTAATTTCTGTTGGGGTGAAAATTCAGTGCTTGAGGTCATTTCTGATGGAAAGTGATAATACCTCATTTTTTATTAAGTGAGAACACTAAATACTGAAATTTAGCTCATCAGAAAGAAAGATTTGTATGAATTTTAAAACAATTTGGTCCTCTGCTTGCTGGCCCACACAAGTTATTAAGTTTTTCCTGTTGCATATTATACATTTGAGTACTGCATTGCTTCTTATCTGGGCCCAATGCTCTGGTACTATTCTTCAGTAATACAAAATGTTGAGTAGTATTCTGAAGATACTTTGGTTTAAAACATCAGTGCTACAACCTGACCCAGTCCTTCTCTCTCTGGACAAGAGACAGTCCTTTAGGCCATTTGTACATGCCACAAATTGTCCTTTAAAGCAGCTTAATGCCCTTTTGCACCACTTTAATGGTGCAGCTGTTTACACATGTCAGCGGTGTAATTTGCTTTAATGGCGCAGCTGTTTACATGTATTGGTGGCATAATGCACATTACATGACTTTGGGATGCAGCAAAATAAAACATGTCTGAGGTATTTTAGTTTGCTACCTTATAGCCACAGAGGGAAGCACTGAGCCCCGTGCAACTCAGGGAGCGTACAGGCAGCCCGTGCAGGCAACTCAGAAGCAGCCTGTGCAGGCATGTTCCACTGAAGGAAAAAAAAAATGGCAAGCATGATCTTCCCCCACTTTCCCCCCAGAGCCTGCCTGCCTGCCTGAGCTGCGTGGGGGCCCAGTGCTCCTCTCCATGGCTGTGGTGCTCCCCAGGATTACTCGGGCTGGTTGCCTGTAGACAGGTGCTGCCTGGGGGGTGTCGCTGCTGCTGTGGAGGAAAGTATCAGCCCCCCTCTCCCCCTGCCCCACAGCTCAGGGACCACTCAGCCCGCTGGCAGCTCATCTGTGCCTTCCTGCCATCGGGGAGCCATGTAAGGATTGGACCCAACCCTTGTGTACACAGCATGGGGGTTTACTTCACTCTAAATTGAAGCAGTGTTTTTAAAAATCCACCACTTCAATTTAGGGAGTATTAAACCGAAGTAAACCCCCATGGTGTGTACATACGGCCTTCTAGACCCACTGGGACTGGGGCTTACAATCAGATGCAGACCTTGCATCTACTATTTTCCTTGGATATGAGGCTTCGCAACCCTGAATATCTTAGAACCACATGATCAGCAGCTCGGTCCTACCAGGGCTAATCTTATATATTCTGTCAGAGTTCTAACGTGCTGGGGACATTCTGAGCATCTTGTTTAACCCCTTCCAGGATAAAATAGGCTTAAAAAAGACATTTCTCAGCCAGTCACTTTGAGTATATGCAGATGTTACACTTAGATTGAATGAACTAGGGTTAGGTCAATCTAAGTGATTTGTACATACATTCATGGAAGTTAGAGTAGGCAAAAAAATGGTTGGTCCAGTCTAACTTAATTCACCTGAGGAGGTACACTAAGTTGGATCTGGAACAGGTTAGCCTAATCTACTAAACATCTGTACACATTTGGAATACAGCCCTGTGACTAAGAAAGCCCTGCCACTCACCCTAGCTCCTGGACCATGCTTCTCCTCCTCCCACACCACCCTGACCAGGTTATTTTTAGTTCCCTGACCCAACCCACCTCCACTTTGGACAGACAACCTGCCCCCATGAATCCTCCAACTCCTCCCATGGACCCTCTAGAGCCTCCACCCCATCCCTCCCACCCCTCCTCCACACTCTGATTTACTTAAACCATATTCCTGGCATGGCTACTGGCAATGGTAAACATCTTCACAAGCAGAACAAGATCTACGATCACATGGCTTAAAGTAAGCTGTGTGATTGTAGATAGAGTCCTAGGAACATCTGCATGTACACTTTTACTCTTGAAAATACTAGAGGATTACAGACAGTATAAAAACAGTCCTTACACAAATCTCACCTCAGTCTGTTCTATCTCCTTCAGTTAGTAGTTTAGGTAATACAGACACATTGTCCCCATTTTTCTGTATCACTATCCTGTATTCTTGCATATCGCAGTAGTGGTCTTAGAAGAGATCTCCCCCAATCCTTTCAATTCCTTGGCCCTGGTACATTCCTGGGGTATGTACCCCAGCTGAAAACTGCAGCCACTGTCCCAGGCTAGCAGCTGAGAGAAGCAGTCAGGACATGGACAACTGATATACTTTGTTTTTGTTTACATTAGTTTATTTATAGATTTAAATTGCACCTGCAATAGGAGTGGACAGACATACAGCTCTTCTGGGGTAATCATATGCAGTAGGCAATTATTACAGGTCCTTATCACTAGATACAAATCAGGATGAGACAAAATTAAAAAAAGGAGTTTGCAATTTGGGACAGATATCTCTTTCTCCAGTTAGTTCCACTTAGTGTAACTCAAGGGAGAGTGGACACATTTTGGAGGTGTGCTTTGTGCTTTCCTCATTACTTGGAGCCAACTAATTTAAGCACAGGCACAGCTTCAGAGCTGCTATAAGTCCTGTTATCTTCCAACTGTCTCCTAGGAGTTCTAAACACCAGCCAGTAGTTTACTCTCAGAAAGGAATTAATAATTATTCTGTCAATTTAGATTCCCAACCCTTGTGTATTGCTTAAGCAGCACAAAGAGAAGCATCTGGCTCGCTAAGTTTTGCTTATTGAATAAAATGATTCTAAGGAGAATCCAAAGACTTATTATTAGTATCATGCAGTTGTGACTGTCACAATAGATAGCAGTAAAGAGAAAAGAATTGCAGAGTAGTTTCAAAAACTCTTACTTTAAAGCAGGTTTGTTCTAGGAGGATTCATCCTGCCTTACTAAAACTAGGGCACATCTACACATGATGCTACATAGCTGTAGTGATGTGCTATGGTGACTTAGCATCCACAGGTATCTACATGTAACCAGCAGCTACTTCACCATAGCAGCACAAAGCCATGGCAAATTAGCTGCTAAAAATAACGATGCACCATGTGTACAGTGCAGTATGGACGGTTACTACATCATGTTTAGTACTTCCAAATGGTAGTGCTAAAGTACAGCACTGTAATGACACCACCATAGGGAACATGTAGACGTGCTCCTTGTTCCCTAAATCCTAGGCCCCGATTGCTGCCTCCTTTATATGATGCACCTTGGAGCCCTAAGGGGACATCTAACAGGGGTGAGACTAGAAAAAAATGAATCTTGTGACTTTGCTTAAAAAGTTAAACGTGCAAAAGGGAAATTTGGGAAACAAGGTAAGAAAAATGCTACTTTAAGCATGTGGTAACAGGAGCCATAAACATTCTTAGAAGTATGCTAAATTTGGGGAAAATGTATGCAGTGGGGCTCTTTGGGGTCTGTTTTGTTCTGTTTAAAGCGGCTATTTATACTCTTACTAGGTGTGTTTAAAGCTTTTCATTGTTCTTACTCCACTGTGGAATGTTAAAGTTCTGATTATATTTTATTCTGTGTCTTGATAAAGATTTGCTAGGTGAACTCAGCATTGGAAACCACAAAAAACATTGCTATTATGCTAGCTGTAACAAATCTAGTCAGTCTGCATGCTTATGCACATGCAGAGCAGACATTTCCAAAGGCACTGTAACTTTTGCACTTTACTTTAAGTGCTTTAGGTACAGTGCCTTAAAACTTAATAGATGTTCCAAGCTTGGTGCATGTGTCATGCCTTGCTATAGTTCTGTAGAGTAGGCAGAGGGTGCCAGATGCTGCACAATGCAGCCTGAGGCTGTCGGGAAGCCCTAATTGAATACAATACAGCAGCACTACCATAGTTTGCCTTATATTTGAAACATATAAAATGAGGTTTAATTAAGGCAACTTCCACCATTTTAAAAGCATTCTAAAATTGCCTCTGGGCATTAAATGATGACTTTAGAATGCTTTAAATGGCAAAAATTTTCACATGTATGGGCATCCTCTGATTCTTTTTGTCAGTAATACAAATGACAATATTACATCAGGGAAAGAGACCATTTGGACAATTGCCTTGTCTAGAAAAGATAAGGTTTAGCCTTCTATCTCCTGATTAGCTGTTAACATTTTGAAAGACCCAGTTATGATTTCTTGAAGACTAGTGTAAATCCATTGCTTTAACTAAAGTTACTCCTGGTCAGCAATGAGTGGGAAATAATGGTCCTGTCTTCAGAAAATTTCTAAGACACCACATACATACTGCAGATGAAAAGCCAAATCTTAAAACTTCCATAAATGAACAATCTTAAAGCAAAATCTTTTTTCACTCAGTCTTTTTGTTTTGATATGCTTTGTTTTTATGGTGGTCTTTTTACTATAATTACTTTATTTCCCAAACGTCAAGTTGTTTAAAAAATGAAGTTTTCATATTGAAAGTATCAGAATGGATCATTCCCACAATTTCAAGAACTCTTTCCCAAATTTTTTAGGAGTGAGAAATTAACTGATATTGATTATTCCTTACAGTTTCAAAGTTGCTGAATTAGCACTTTCTTATGAAAGCTGTTTTGTTGACATGTTTCCATCCAGCTCTTCTACTGAGAGAGGCTGGCATGGGAAAGGTCGTTTGGAGTCAAAGCTTGTAATCTTCAAAGAGAAACTCTTTCTTTTTTCTCTAGACCAGTGAAAACATTGAGAAATCTCTAGCCTATACCTTTCCCAGCTCTTACTCTGGTTTTAATACAGCCAGTAATTTGGCCTGAGTTCACACCTATATAAATAGTCACTTTGATTTTTCTATCCTATCTACATTACGCTTTTATTTTACATTTCTTAAATTTTAAAAGGTGTATGAATAGCCTCATGAATTAAAATCATAGTAATCAGTGCATTTGCAAGGACACCAGGTCCAGTTCATAAAAGTATGTCTCTTCTCTTATAACATGCATATTCCACATGGCTTGGATAGACAATAATTGTACCAAGTTCACAATTTCTTGTTATATGTCAAATGTATTTAACTTTCTGTGAATAAAAAACAAGCTGTATTATATATTTGCTATTTTTATTCAAACAAGTCCTTCCATTTCTGATAATAACAAAGAATCTGTTTTACCCCTTGTTTCTTCTTAGCCACTCTCCTGTGACATTATGCAATGCATGCATAATAAGTGGCTAGCCATTTTATCTTCTGTACTTTATTTCTAATCTTCATTATAGTAGCTGGCTTGACACCCTGATCATTTTATAAACTAGCTGGTTTCTGATTTGAATTACACTGCAAAAGAAATTCAAATAAAAATCTACAAAAAAGTAACAGAAAAACTGAGTATGACCATGGGGCATATATTACAAAATAATGACTGCACTAAATCACACTATTGTGTATTGAATAGTTTCCTGAGAAGGGTTAAAGGTCTGGAATCCTCTTAGTTTTTGTGTAGAAAAAATAAGAGGGATTCTGATTCCAGTATTGCAGGAGAAAACTATGAGTCCTGGGTAGCATTTACTATATCATTTTAATTATACAATGACAAAGGTTTAGCCATCAGTTATTACCTTCCTCTGTAAATGAAGTCTCATGCAGTATGACTTCAAATTCTCGGCTGAAATTCTGTGTCTTACATTGGAGTATCAGCTTTAACATCCAGAGACTGAAATTAGCATACAGACATAGTGCTTGAGGCTGTTGATCATGTCAAAATGGAGTGATGAGTATATACAGGGAACATAATTATCCAATGCTGCACCTGAAATGAAATTTTTCATTGTATAAACATATTGGCAGGATTATCGCAGTATCAAGAGTCTAAAAAGACTTAAACATCCTACTAGTTAATCAAATTAACAATTAGAATATAATTAATTTAATTAATGATTACAAGATAAAAAGAGTTTGGAGTTTAAGGCTAAGTACAAATATTCAAAAAGCCCGAGGCTGAATCAATTCAATCTTTGCAGGTTAGTCTAAGCTGTGTAGATTGAATTGATAAGGAAGGGAACAGACATTCACTTTTGATGCCGGAAATGCAGCCACATGTCTGCAGAAGCCCAGGCCAGAGGCTGGAAGGTGCTAGAGCATGCCTTCCTGCTCAGCTGGTGCAGACAGCTTGGACCAAGGCTAGCCAGCCTACCCTGTGGGGGGAGGGAGGGGAGGGTTGGGGGAGGTGCAAAGCATCCTGATATGCTGGGGGACTGTGAGTTAACTTGGATCTGGATGGGATCTGTGACAGAAGTTCAATAAAGAGATTTAACCTAAATCAGTTAAATCTGATACTACATCCATACGGTTTTATCTTAAACCAGAAGTCCTTTTTTTAAATACATAGGGGGTAAAAAGATGGTGCCAAATAATGTGGGGCCTCTGCAGGACATGCGTGGTAATCTGGTGGTAGCACCAGATGACAAAGCTAATTTCTTTAACAGATTCTTTGCTTCCATTTTTCTGAGCAGGGACAGGGATATCCCCCCCACTGGGATTCCAGACGGACCCAGGGGAAGTACAGCCAGGCCCAGGGTCGGTGAAGACCTAGTCAGGGAACTTCTGGAGGGACTAGATGTGTTCAAATCAGCAGGTCCTGATGATCTCCACCCCAGAGTGCTTAGGGAACTGGCAGAGGTCATTGCAGGGCCCCTGGCACAGCTTTATGAGCACTTGTGGTGATCTGGTGAGGTGCCTGATGACTGGAAAAGGGCCAATGTGATCCCCATTTTCAAAAAAGGGAGGAAAGAGGACACAGGAAACTATAGGCCCATTGGTCTTACCTCGGTCCTGGGGAAGCTCTTTGAGAAAATTATCCAGGAGCACATCTGCAAGGGACCAGCAGGGGAGTTTATATTTAAGGGCAATCAACATGGGTTCATTAGAGGCAGGTCCTGTCAGACCAACCTGGTGGTCTTCTATGACCAGGTCACAAAAGCCTTGGATGCAGGTGTTGCGGTGGACGTAGTTTTCCTGGAGTTTAGGAAGGCTTTCAACACTATCTCTCACCCGATCCTCATTAAAAAATTAGACTTCTGTGGTGTTGACACCTACACAGTCAGATGGGTCGCAAATTGGCTGGAGGGAGAGAGTGGTGGTGGACGGGTCATTTTCGACCTGGAGAGATGTGGGCAGTGGGGTTCCCCAGGGCTCGGTCCTTGGGCCTGCACTGTTCAATATCTTCATGAGCGATTTGGCCGAGGGGGTGAAAAGCACCTTGTTCAGGTTCATAGATGACACTAAGATGTGGG
Organism: Alligator mississippiensis; assembly: GCF_030867095.1. Taxonomy (NCBI): domain Eukaryota; kingdom Metazoa; phylum Chordata; order Crocodylia; family Alligatoridae; genus Alligator; species Alligator mississippiensis. Next base: position 72,993,832 of record NC_081827.1, read on the forward strand.
TAGAAGTGAGCACACTAGAAGAGAGGGACAGGTTACAACTAGATCTCGACAGGTTACAGAGGTGGGTGGATGAGAACAGGATGGGTTTCAATACAGACAAGAGCAAGGTGTTGCACCTGGGGGGGAAGAACCGGCAGCATACCTACAGGCTGGAGAGCTCCCTTCTTGTCAGCACAGAGGCAGAAAAGGATCTTGGAATCACTGTTGATTCCAAGATGAACATGGGCCGCCAATGTGGGGACATGGTCAGTAAGGCTAATCGCACCTTGTCATATATCCACAGATGCATCATAAGCAGGTCCAAGGAGGTGATCCTCCCCTTCTATGCGACATTGGTCAGGCCACAGTTGGAGTACTGTGTCCAGTTCTGGGTGCCACACTTCAGGAGGGATGTGGACAGCATCGAGAGGGTCCAGAGGAGGGCCACTCGCATGATTAGTGGGCAGCAGGGCAGGCCCTACGAGGAGAGGCTGTGGGACCTGAACCTGTTCAGCCTCCACAAGAGAAGGCTGAGAGAGGATCTGGTGGCCGCCTATAAACTTGCCAAGGGGACCAGCAGGCAATAGGAGAATCCTTGTTCCCCCGAGCACTACCGGGGGTAACAAGGAACAACGGCCATAAGTTGACTGAGAGTAGATTCAGTCAGCACTACTTCACTTCACTATCAGGAGGCAGTACTTCACTGTCAGGGTGGCTAGGAGCTGGAACCAACTTCCAAGGGAAGTGGTGCTTGCCCCTACCCTGGGGGTCTTCAAAAGGAGGCTAGACAGTCACCTAGCTGGGGTCATTTGACCCCAGCATCCTTTCCTGCCCATGGCAGGGTGTAGGACTAGATGATCTGCTTACGTCCCTTCCAACCCTACCAACTATGAAACTATGAAACCAGTTTGGGCCATTTTGAGAGCAGTTTACGTGCAGTGAACTTCTGTTGTGTTACAGATTTGAATCAGTTTCCCAGCAGTTATACCAGTTTATATGTAACTTCTGTTCCTAGCCTAACAGTGAACTTTTTAAATTTTTTACATGGGGGGAAAAGAGATAAGAGAGAGTTTTTTCTTATTTTTAAGCCCAGGAAATTCAATGGAGATAAAAACACAGGATTGGGATTTCCTCGGAGATATAGGAATAGGATTATTTAAGTGTATGCTGAAGCAACCAAAAGGAAGAAACCAGTAATGAGAGTGTAAAGTTTGAGCAAGTTCTAAACAATGGAAGAATATAATGTGGTAACCTTGTGACCTCTCGTGAGACTTGCTGGGGAGAAAATGATATGTATCCTGGATCATTCAGTAGAACAGCTTCATTAATACTTTGAAGTTTGAGTGCACACTGAGCAAAATTTGCAGAGAACACCGAATTGGCTGGAGTAGTAGATACTTTGAAGGTCACAACTAGGATCCACAATGACGTTGACAAACTAGAGAAATGGTCCAAAATCAATCCATTGAAATTCAGCAAGAACAGATATGAAGTCCTTCACTTGAAATAGAACAATCACATATGGAAATACAGGAAGGGAAGAACTGTCTGGTCTACATTACTGCAGAAAAGAACCAGGGGAGAGTGAGGAATCACAGTGTCACTGTAAATCAAGGGAAGTTATTCTTTTACTCTATTTAGTATTGGTTAGGCCTAACCATGAGTACTGTGTCAAGTCTGGGCCTCTCATTTCAAAAAAGGTATGGACAAATTGGAAAGCACCCAGCAGAGAGCAGTAAAAAATATTAGAGGCTTGGAAAACATGGGTTATGAGGACTAGCTGAAAGAACTGGAGTTATTTAGTTTGGAGAAAAGAAGACCAAGGTGGTTTTGACAACAATCTTCATTGTGGTTGCAGGGGACAGAACAAGGAACAATGGCTACATCTATACATGTGCTTTATTGCAGTGTAGGCTAATTAGCTGAGGGATAAAGTGTCACTGTCTACATGTGCAATGGTATTAGGCTGCAATAAACTAATTTACACTGCTGCAAGATAATACTATCGGGGACAGTATTATCTTACAGCAGAATAATGAACTATGGTTAAACATACATGTAGATGTTCACTTAGGGCATAAATTGCAAATGGCCAGCCCAGCCAACAGAGGGCCAGACTCCTGCCAGTCACCTACCCACATGGCTCTGCACTTGCAGCACCCTCATGCTCTAGCCAGCCCCTCCACTGCCCAATGCTGCCATCTGGACCCCAGGGCAGGGCAGGGAAGGACCGATTCTGGTGTCAACTTCTCTGCTCCAGCTCAAAATGTTGCTGTCCTGGGTGCATATATAGGTGCTGCACTAGTTTACTCTGGCTCAAACTGCTCTGGAGTTTATTGTTTTGACTCAATTTCATGTGTAGATGCACCTAATGGTCTTAAACTGCAGTAGAATAAATTTACATTGGGCATGATGAGGAACTTTCTCCCTATGAGGAGGGTAGTTTAGCATTGGACCAGGCCAGCTCCATTCTTGGACTTTTTTTAAGTCCACATTAAACAAACACTTGACTAGGAAGGTTTAGTTAGGGATGATCCTGTCTTGAGCAGGAGGTTTGACTAGCAAACCTTTCAAGCCCTAGTCTTCTATGATTCTATGGTTTTAAGTGGAGCTTCATCATAATCAGAATGTATGTGAGCATGACAATGCCTTAAATTGTGTGGAGTTTCACAAATCCTTGATCATCCCCTCTCTCCGCCAAAGCAGAATCATTCTCTACAGTAAGTTTGTAATCATTTGGCATGGTCTGGTTTTAAATTATTTTAGCAATGAGTTTTTTTAAGGTTTTCCTTTAAAAACTATTCTATTGTCAATTACTGTGTGTAAAATGTATTCAGACATTCAGTCTGAATTTTCCCTTTTGAGATTCCATTCCTTTCTGCCTAATTCTTCCCATTTGTATTCCCATTTTACCAGTGTTTCTCTCCTGTCGAGGAATTTACACTTATGAAATAGTTGTAGGTTCTGTCCTCCACTCCTCTCCCAAAGAGCCCTTTGTCTGCTCTAAAACCAAGCTCAAATGTTTTCATGCTTCTCAGTCTCTCTAAATTCCAAATGTTTTTTGCTTTTTTCCTTTTCTTTCATCCCTCTAATCATTCTGTAATGTGGGCTCAAGTTTTCAAGGGTATCAAGTACCTAATTCACAAGTCTGGGCAGTTAAGGTGAAAATGTCTTGTGATATATGAATGTAGAAACAAAAAAATAAAAAAGGGATTTCTGCTTTCTGATATACAATGTGATGCCTCTGCACATTATGCCCAAAATTGTAGTAGTCTTCTTTGCTGCCATACATTTGTTGAGCCTACTAAATTCTCTCATATGTGCCTTACAGGCTCACTGCATTCAGCTGTCTCCTTTCCATTGTGCATGTGCCATTTGGACAATTTTTCTTCTTTGTTGCATTTAGCCTGTATTTTCCAAACAGAGTGTCATTTTGCTATTTCCTATCTTTGACTCTAATTTCTCTGGGGTGCCTTTATATTTGTCTGCTCCCCCTGCTGTTTGCAGTTCCTTCCAATTTAGTATCCTTGGCATATTTCTTTCATCTTGTGTTTCTCTCCTCTTACAGAACACTAAGCAGAATAGACAGTGCACCAGCCCCAGTGGGACATTGTTAGCTTGTCATCCCCTCTGCTGTTTTCATCTTTCTTTGGATACAACTTCTTTTAGATATCATTAGATCCTTCAACCAGTTTTCAGCCCAGATCGTTCTATCCAAGCCAAGTTTAATAATTTGTTAAAGTAATATTTTATGAGACAGCATTAAGTGCTTTGCTATAATCAAGATAAAATACTTCTCCTTATTAATATGGAGTGCTTTAACAATATAAGGAAGAAATAGGTAGTATAGGGAAGGGGGGTAGTGTTCACATTCCCTCTGGGTGCAAAGAATTAGCCAGCTGAAAAACAAGGAGTAAAGTCTGCAACTCGCATTGTCCCCTTGCAACAGGGAGACGCAAGAAGTAAAGGTCAGCTCCCTTGTCTTTCATCCTTGCCAACAGTTCTCAACCTTATTAGGCTCAAAGCTTCCCTTGTTAGGCTCAAGGCACTCCTCAGAAAATGCCAGCTTTTAACTTTCACTCATTTATTGACAGTGGAAAAATAATCAAGCATTTTTTCTGTTGCAAAGAACTCAACAAAGACCACAAGAGGTTAGCATATTTATGACACTATGGATTCCTAATTGAAATCTCTGGGGTTTTCTGCCTTACATTTTGGGGAAGATTGTATTTTCTGAGTGGTTCCTTGAGCCTAGCAAGATTGAGAACTATTGGAATAGATGGATTACAAGGAAACTAACCTTTACTTCTTGCTTCTCCCTGTTGCAGAGGGGATGAAGGGATGGACAGTGGGGGTTGCAGAATTACTCCTCATTTTTCTGCTGACTAATTCTTTGCGCCCTAAGGGAATGTAAACACTGCCACTCCCCACACCTCTCTGCCACCCATTGCTTCCTTAGATTGTGAATCATGTATAGGTGTTTGCATACCTAATTTGGGTTAATATTGTGTGGCACCTTACATCACCCTTAAAAGAATCATCACCCTGGTTGAGAATCACTGATCTATTTAGACAATCAACAGGGAGTGAGGACTACATCTCTCTTCTTTCCTATGTGGGGCAAGCTGGTTCCAGAAAAGCAAAGAGAAAATCCTACAGTCCCACCTCCCCTCAAGGAAAATAAGCAGTAGCCATCAAAGAAGCAAGGGTCAGAGCCTACAACTGTCTCATATCTCCAGTTAGGCAAGAAACAACACTCAATGGGCGTGTCTACATGCAGTGTGCTAGGGCGACATAGTGTTAGCAGGCAGAAATCATGACACTGCAGCTACATCACCATAGCAACATGCTCCCTCATAATAGTGCATTACTATGGAGATGTAATGTCTAAAAATAGCCATGTGCCGCCAGCACGGTGCAGTACAGGCTGTTACTGCACCGTCATTTAGTACTTCCAAAAGGAAGTACTAAATGACGGTGCAGTAACAATGGCACCGTAGGGGCATGTGTAGACATACCTAAAAGGAAGCAGGCTTCACATGTTATTTCTTCACTGCCTCTTCCCTCCCCCCTACCTTTCTTTAGAAAAAGTAAGCAAAATACAAGCTATGAACCCATGCTTAGCATAGATGTGTTAGACTCAGGACATTGCAGTGTGTCTGCCTACTGTCTTAAACGTCTTGTCTACATCAAGTGAAAGCATAGCTAAAAGCTCCAATATTGACTGGCTAGTCATAGTCACTGGCCCCAAATCTATTGCATATACAGCCAACTGAATTAGATTAATTATGCTGGATGCAGCAGTTGCTGGTCTTCAAGCTAAACCTTTGCAAAAACATTCCAGTTGCAGTCTAATCACAGGTCTGTGATCAATACAAGTTTCAGTTGATCATTTGGTTGATCTCAACATAATGATGCCAAGAGCCTGTGTTACTTTTAGATGCTTCAAAAAGCGCCTTCATACTTAACTTGAACATGCAGATTTACATTTCAGCTATGGGTAAGTCACTTCACATCTCTGTGCCTCAGCTTCACCATCTGTGGAAAGCACACACTATCATTCTCTTCATCATCAGTTGCTGGTCCCATTATCTCACTGGGTCTGGCAATATGTGAACTTCACAAATATCCTCCTATTTTCTTATGTATTCATACTGATCCATAGATCCAAAATTATTTACTGTGTTAAGATTTGCTATTATTCTTCATTTGTGTAGCCTGATATGGTTTGTTCTTTTTATATTCATAAAGGAAGAATGTAGTTAATTGCTCTCAAGTTATGACCAGCTAACATGATACATCATGACTGGTAATTAACAAGTAGCTAAAATCTTGTGTTCTTTTTTGAAAGGAAAGCGCATGTTGAATGAGCAAAGTAATTATCTTCATGCCATTTAACGTTCTCTGTCATATTTTTTAAAATCTCTTTGAATCTTTCCAGCTGTGTGCTATTTGCTACATTTTACTTGTTCAGAAAGAGGAAATAAGGTTTCATACGGCGATAGCAGAAGGCTCATTTTGATTTGTGACCTTTTTATTTTTTTTATATGAATAAGAATGATATACAGACGTTCTAATGGTCCCCTAGCAGGGCTAAGATTAGTGGCAAGAGGCGTTCAGTTTCCTTTAAAATGTTTGGTTTCCATGGTCCTATGAGGCTGCAATGCATGAACTGCTTGGATCAGAGTTATTCTCGGTTTTTTTCTTTCTCTTGTACTGGATTCTCTTTTCTTTACTAGCTTTCCATACTTTGTCATTTGTCATTTGTCATTTTCTCCTTGCATAGTGTTCTCTTTTCTTTTCTTTTTCTCCCCTAAGAATCATTTTCTGCTTCTGATGCATCCTTAGCCCAAGCAATCCATTATGGTGGGCAACACTGTAGAGCATCTCCCATCAGTGTGTTAGGTTTGTTATCTCTGCTTTCAAACACCATGGAAAACAATGCAATTATATGAATGACACTTCCAAACTATTCAGATCCATCTAGATAAATCAGGCCCAGCTTTTCCAGCTGCATAAGCCCTACAGGTATGCAGTATCATCTTTTTTTACTGTATGATGGTTCCTTCATTTGGGAAGATTGAGTCTAGAGATGTAATAGGGCAGCTGGGCACCTGGGACAGTGGAAAGTCACAGGGGCAATGATAACTTCAGGCAGCTGGTGCTGCCAGTGTGATTGTGTGGCTGCAGTGGCAGCTGCTGTTTTTCTGCCCTCTCTCTTTCCCGAATGTCAGCAGCCCTGGGTTGCCTTATTTATGCTACTATTTATGCTGTTATACAGCCACAGGACAGCAAAAACTCAACCCTCAAAGTGCTCTGTGTTACCAATTGGTAGATACTACAAAGGACTTTGACGCTGTGTGATGTTCATATTTGCATATGTGAAAATCAGAGTGCATACTTCAGACTGTAGCAGGCTACAGAAACAGCCAAGTGACTGATGAATATTGCAAAAAATCCTGCTGTCTTTACTCTCTCTTTTTGCAGGTTATCTCTTGGTGCCAGCAAATAGACTTTAAACCTTGTAATATTTTTGGAAACAGATGATACTTTGCAAAGTTTATGCTTTTTGTTGTAATGAATGCACTTCAGTACTAGTGAAATTGCTGTTCTTGTAAAATAAGGTTGAAGTTTCTAAGGCAACTCAAACAAGGAATATTCTTCTTCCAGCTGCTAACAGAGTAACATTCTGGAACTTTCCATCCTGCATGCAGGGGCCCAAGCCTTTACCCATTTCCTTATGCTCTGTTAGCACAGAAGAAGTGGAATGGGCAACAGGGGGTGTGTCTACACATGAGCCGGATTGTGCGGTTGTTACTGTGCAGTCATTTAGTATGTGCTTGACCAAGTACTAAATGACTGTGCAGTAACCACCATTACTGTGCAGTCCCAGTGCCGCATAGGTTGTTTCCATTGTTACTGCACAGTAGCAACAAGCATCATGATTTGTGCCCTCTGATGCTACATTGCTACAGCAACCAACTACATCACCATAGCTCATCATTATGGCAGTGTAGGGTCTTGTGTAGGCGCACCCTGTATATATACCCAACTTCGGTATCCCGGGCAGAATGGAGATGATGGAATGGTTCTGGGCTGATATGCTAGCTTCCCTCACAACTACCATGCTGTGGCAACTGTTGAGGGTAAGATGTATGGTGATACCAGGCTGTATATCAGGCTCTTGAGGCTAATAAAGCCCATCCTAACTTACACCTGTTGGAACTTGTTACAGGCTTCTAGTGGAGTTGGCAAAAAAGAAATGCAAAAATATGACAGTCACCTTTGCAAACCATCTGTTCCTTAACTACAATGAAGAAGCTCACCTAGTAAGTTAGAAGTCAGCAAATATTATATATTCAAACTATGTCTTGCTGCCTTGTCTCTCACAAAAATTCTCAGACAACCAGGAATTTCTGACAACAGAATTAAATGCCCAGAGCTAAAATAGGGAAAACTTTTTCAAACTTGTTTAATATCTCAGCTGCAGATGATATTTTAATGTGATTTTTCAAATCTTCATTACTGTCTCATTTCTCATGAATGTTTCCTATTCATGAGAGTGATGATTTATTTATGCTGTCAATATACTTTTTTATGTATGGATTTTCTTGCTTATGATGAGTCAACTACTGAATTACTTTTTTCATTTGTAGTCTTTTCTGTTATTGTATAACACCAACATACTTCATGGGCTTTATTGAAAAAATACTCAATGGCCACATCTACAAAAGATGCTGGTTGCGCAGTAGCCCATGACTACAGCACAGTAGCGTCACGTGGCAGGAAGTGTGACATGATGCTACTGCACAGTAGTCATGAGCTACTGTGCAGTCAGGATCATGAAAAAGCTGTTCCTCAGTGCAACTATGCAGTAACTCCAGTTACAGTACAGTCATTTAGTACTTGCTTATACAAGTACTAAATGACTGTGGAGTAACGACTGCACAGTCAGCATCTCATGTAGATGCAGCCAATATATCTCAAGATGCTCTTATCTCCATTTTACAGATGGGGAAACGGAGAGGCTGAGGAGCAGGTTGTTTAAGACTACTAAAGAATTTTATGGCTGATCAAGAAGGTCAAAAAGTGACACCTGACCTTCAGACTAGTGCCTCATCCTCAAGACTATCCACAAGATAGTGTCAAATGTCAGACGCTATTGCTATGGAAGCAATTATAATGTAACTGACTAAAGGAGGCAGGAGGAGAACACTGTTGGGTAAAAAGGAAAATGTTAATTTTCATGAAATCATCTTGACATTTTTTTCTATGAAGTGAACAGCAGTACAGAAAAATTGTATGCCTGAATATAATACAATTGGCCAGATCTACATGACCACTTAATCCGAGAAGCGACAAATAGTGTATGTCCTATAGGCACTGAAAACTTGCTTTAATATAACATATCCATAGAACCAGGCTGAGATTAGAAAGTCAATGGGTGCATCTACAAGTGATGTTATATCACCATAGAAATGTGGGCAAAAACTGTAATGCCAAAGCTATGTCACCATAGAGATGCGCTCCCTCAGTACAGCGCATTGCCATGTAGCAGGTAAAAATAAACATGTGCTGTGCACATGGCACAGTATGGGCTGTTACTGTGCCATCATTTAGTCTTTGGAATTCCTTTTGGAAGTACTAAATGACAGCACAGGAACAACGGCACCGTAAGGGCACACGTAGATGCTCCATATGTATACTCAATAGGGGGCCCATCTACATGTACACTTTTTGGGTGTGTCTACATGAGATGCTGACTGCACAATAGCTAGATACTACTGTGCAGTAGCATTGAGTGACAAAAACCATGCCGAGATGCTACTGCACAGTAGTATTAGGCTACTGTGCAGTAGCATCACTTAGGCATTCACTGGCACTACTGTGCAGTAACTCCAGTTACAATGCATTTATTTAGTATTTGCTTATATAAGTACTAAATAAAAGCACAGTAACCACTGCACAGTAGCATCTCATGTAGACATGCCCACTGAGCAGTATACCAATTTACTGCACAGTAAAGCATCACTGTCTAAACATGTGCCACAATTAGTGCACAGTAGATTAACTTACTCTGGCATAGGATAGTGCTGTCATACATAGGTACTGTCCAATGGTGGAGTAAATTACTGAGCTTAAGTGCATGTGTAGACACTGATGTCAAGATTAATTTATTCTGGCTCAAATTGTGCCGGGGTTTATTCAATTGCATTAATTGCATACATAGCCACACCCAGGATCACATTACAGCATTATGTGAAGCATTTGAATTTTTTCCATTCTAGATACAGTTTAACTAAAACACAGTATCCAGTCCAAGAAATTTATAATCTAAGTGATTCATACAGATATATTAAATAATATATATTCCTCTGCTCTTAGGGAATTTCCTATTTTCAAAGAAGATATTAACATTTGCCCAAATGTATAGATCACAATTCTGCTCACCTTCATTAGAAGACTTCAGTTAAACATGAGCTAATGGCCAAACATTTTACAAGTTATGAAGGATTAATTGCCCTGGAAAAACCAGGGTATCTGTGGTAATGTTGATTGTAATGAGGATTGCCATATATGAAAAGTGCATATGAAAAATATTAACTTTTTAATAAGGTCCACTGGGCTAGAGCTTTTTTGTAAATGATGCTGATATTAGTCTGATTTTATATTACAATATGTATTTCTCTATAATAAACAGAATCCTTGACACTAAGAATAACCATATAGACATAGAATGATGTATACACACACATTGTAGAGAACACAGCTGTTGTGAATGCAAGACTGTCCAGTCTCTGATGGGTAGTGAACTATTCTCCACCAGTCAGACTTCATATTTAAAACACTCAATACATCTGGCTGACTTTAATTGCATTAGCTTTGCCGCACCAGAGGTGGCATAACTTTCATGAGAGCTAATTAGATTTGCTCAATTTAAACAGACACATTAATGCAGCTCAGCAAGGCTCAATTAAATCTGTTTTCAAAGCAAAATCACAATGTGAAGCATTATGGGTAATGCTATGCAAATTGCCATATTGGCAGAGAAGTTGAGTGAGTTGTTAGCAATGCCTATTGACACAAAGTAAGTTTCTCCAGTTAGATTGCAAAGTCTAAAACAGCAAGACATGTGTTCTACATTCTCTTTCTTGGGGCTTTTCAAGATGGTGCAGCTGCCTTTCCAAGCAAAGAAAGTGATTTGTAACTTTGTTTAGAAAACCAGTGTGTCTTTTAGAAAATGTATGCTTCTTTATATTGTATCCTAACCTTTGTGTCCACCGATTTACATTGTAGATGCATTTTCTCACTGAGGAAGCAGATGAACTAATAATAATACATCTCTATAATGGGATTTCAGAATGATTACCCTTTCTGTTGGAAACTTCTTAGACATAACTTCACTGGTACCTTTTGCTAATGTTCTATTTCAACTCTCTTCCATCTCAATTTTATAGCATCTAACCCCAAATACTTTGGCTTCCAAATCTGTCTCTGAAAATGAGAATGTCTGGAGATGGTACTCTTCTTGTAGGTTCCTTCGATTTGTGAAGTTTTATAAATATTTCCATCTGATATTGATATCATTAAAGGTGAGTTTCAGATAACTTTTCTTGTATCCATATGCTTAAGAAGGAAAAAAAATGGCTAAGCAAAATTAACCTTTTGTGGTTCTCTGTCTGTCCTCTCTTTTTGGAGCTCCTGGAGTTCTCAGTCTGGGACTCTTCAGCCTGGAAAAGTGCAGGCTCAAAGGGGACCTCGTGGCTGCCTATAAGTATATAAGGGGTGTTCACCAGGACCTGGGGAAACACCTGTTCACCAGAGCACCCCAAGGGATGACAAGGTCAAACAGTCACAAACTTCTCCAAGATCATTTCAGGCTGGACATAAGGAAACACTTCTTTACTGTCTGAGCCCCCAAGTTCTGGAATAGGCTCCCTCCAGAGGTGGTGCAAGCACCTACTCCAGACACATAAGAAATATGTGGACTTCTATCTTGCTGGGATCCTTTGAACCTAGGTGACTTCCTGTCCCTGGGGTGGGGGCCTGGACTCAATCTTCCAAGGTCCCTTCCAGCCCTAATGTCTATGAAATCTATGAAATGTTTACAGCATGCATAAAAAAAGGGAGTGTTTTGGAATGAAACTTAGAGGCAGGGGTCATCAGAAATGCACTCAATAAATTCATTTGGCCATCCTTTATCTTATGTTGGTTATTTCTTTCATGGGATTTGTTCATGGATGCTACATGAAAGCAATGCCAGAACAAAGCCCCGGAAGATTACACTCACTTTCTCCAGTGACTGCAGAATGTTTCTGACATGGCATCTGAGAGATTCCTACCATGTACTAAAAAAACATATAATCTAGGTTAGCCAGAGTATATTTTATGGGATGATGGTGTCTGTACCCAAAAATCACTGATGCTACCTGCGGTCCCAATGACTTAAAGTTAAATTTAAATAATTGCCACACTTCTCTCAGTGGGATTTACATGAAGTTAATTCCCCAGTAGTAAGACCTTATTTAACAGTTGTGTCTAGGAAAAGAGCTATTTTAATTAATCAGTTTCAGGTAAGGCAGTTTAAGGGAACAGCATCCAGGCCCCCAAAATGTGAAGACTGCACAAGATGAGGGGAGAGGCAGGAGAGGACTAGCTGAACTTCATTGCTTCATTTGGATGCTATCTATTGGCAGCCTGGACAGAGCTTACAAAATTCTTCTTTTAAATACAATGTAATAAAAATGAGCGGAGGGACATTCTACAGCTTTGTCTTTTGTCAGATGATCTGCATTTGGAAGACTGTGACATAACTTGAATAAAGCATACTCAGTAAGATCATTCTGATATATCCTACCCTTTTTGGTGTAATTCAAATATAGTCTCACTTTACCGTCAAGTCTAACGCTGGAGACGTCTTTCACAAATCTTTCTGAATCCTTCAGAAATCTTTGTGTGGGGTATTTATATCCATGGTGAGGTATAAGCCTAGAAGCAATGTCTGAATGAAAGTGCTTCCATTCTCTGCTTCAAGTTTTGCTGCCAGTCAAAGTAATTTCTTAAGTTTCTCCCTTGAATTTCCTCATCCTTGTTTTCCATTAAGAAAGTTGCAGTGAAAGAGGCCATATCATCTCCATTTACTCAAAGGTAATTATGGTAATTGTAGTTTGGAAGAGTTCTCCTGTATCAGATCTTGTTCCTCAAATCTGCCACAGTAGACATAGATAGCAAATAAACATCTAACTTCTTATGGTTTCACCAGGCAAGATGCCCATTACAGGTAAAATAGGAACTATCACTGGGTTCCTAATCAAGAGCAGCAGCTGCCTATGGGCATTTCCTTTACTATTTGTCAGCAGTTAGGTCTTGGGATTTATTCAGCAGTACCATTACTGTCAACAATCCCCAAAGAGGGTGGCTCTGGTATTTTCAAGTCACATGGCTGTAGAAGGGGTCATGGTTAAAGTTTCACTTGAGCCCAAATGACCCATCATGGTTGTGTGTTGAAGGTGTGTGATTTTCTGTAGCCAACAGCACTATGTTCAGTTCTCCAATTTGTTGTAAGGGCTGCCACTGCTATAATATCAGCTTGTTTTCAACAAAATGTACAGGCTCTAGGGGCATTTTTATACATGCATGCACCACAGTGCCGGGCACTTTGAAAAGCGCCTGGCACTGCAACACATACACTTGTATAAGCAGCGAAATGCATATCAGTGTGCAGAAAATGGCAGCGGTCTGAATTAACACATTGAAGGTGTTTTAGTTCGAAAGTTCACTGCCACCACTGTGTCCGTGCTGACATGCATTTCGCTGCTTATACAACTGCAAGTGATGCAGTGTGGTGTGCGTCAGCTTGTGTGCGGTGCAGGCTCAATTAATCCAGTGTGCTCTGACGCGCTGGATCTCTGGCGTGTTGCAGCATGAAAAAGTAGGTGTATAAATGCCCCAAAAGATTAGGACTTAGTGTTTAAATAGCTCATGTAATTAAGCCTTTATAAAAAATAAAGAGAAAAGACATAAATCACAGTGAAGCAATATATGATACTTACTAACGTTTATGCCTGAATTTTAGATATTTCAATGGAAAAAATTTAGCTATACTCCTTCCTATCTAATAACAGATACATTATATACTTTGTATGACTTGAAAGAATATTTCAGTATTTTTAAAAGTTGAAATATTTTAAATTGTAGTAATCTTAGCTGTTACATTTAACTCTAACAGGTAAAACAGTCTCAAATTGGAGTGATATTTATGTGAGTGTTGTCCCTTTAACTTTAAACTTACGTAGTTTGACTGTTGTTTTTTGTACCTTTGAACAAAATATGATCTTTAACTAAAGTAGTACCAGCTGGAATCATTATAATTATAATTTTTATTAAATCACTACTATTGAAATTTTAATCTACTATACTGTTGCTAAAAAGTATAAATTAATAATATGGCATAAAAATGTTTTGCAGAAAAGTCAATTAGTGCATTACCCAAGAGACCAATTTTTAAACTGATAAAATTCACTAATAATGATAATAACTTTCGTTCAGAAAGATTCCAGATTAGATTATGATGCAAAAGTAGGAGTCAATCTAATTCCCATTGATTTCACTGGGTATTTCTTTTACTATTCAAATTTTAAGGAACATTTATTATCAGCTTAATTTGATGGGGGGGAGGTGTTGGCAGGGGGGTGGGGGAATTATTGTCCTATCTATACTTTCTTATGCTTACTTGTAGACCTAGTGAGGTTTGGTGGAATGTTTAATCACAAATACAGAAAAGCAGATCTGGAAGACGCTGAGGCTAGGGACAGAAATTACACATAAACCAGTATGAGTTTTAGGAAATTGGTACAAATCTGTAACACAACAGAAGTTCAGTGCACATAAATCACTTTCAAAGTGGCCAAAACCAGTTTTAAGATAAAACTGGATGAATGTAATATCAGACTTAACTGATTTAAGTTAAATTGGTTTATTGAACTTCTGTCCTGGATCCTCTCCAGATTCAAGTTAACTCACAATCCACTAACATCCTAGGATATTTTGCATCTCCCTTGCAACCCCACGCCCTCCCCCTGGCCAGGATGGGTGGGCTAGCCTTGACCCAACCTACTCTAGCCCAGCAGAAAGGCATAGCTTAGCACCCCCCAGCTTCTGGTCTGGGCCACTGCAAGCATGTGGATGTATTTCTTAAATCAAAAGTGAATGTCTGTTCACTTGTTTATTGGTTCAATCTACACAGTTTAGACTAACCTGCAAAGATTGAACTGATTCAACACGGATTCAGCTATGGGCTTTTTGATTGTCTGTACTTAGCCTGAGAGATCATCTAGTCTAGGCTGCTACTATAGGCAGTGCTATTTCTGCCTAAACCTTCCCAGACCAGTATTTGTCTAACCTAAAGTAAACTTCCAAAGACAGAGATGCTACAGCCTATTTAGGTAATCTATTCTAGTGCTTAACCACCCTTATAGTTAAAGAGTTTTTTTCCTAATACCTAACTTAAATCTCCCTCGTAGCAATTTAAGACCATTATTTCTTGTTCTGTCCCCAGTGAACAGAGAGAACAAGCAAGCTGCTTTGAGATACGGAGACTGTAAATATCATGGTTCTATACTTAGTGAATAGTCATAAAAGAAACTAATTTTATTTGAAAAATAGGGTAGTACTTTTTTTCCATAGTAGCTGCTCAGAAGTTCAACTATTTTACAAAATCAAAATCAGAATTCTTGACCCACAAAATTAAAACATTCCCCCTCTCCACCATTTACCTAACCAAAGGTTCACCTCTAATACCTTCTTCTTTTAATCTTCTCAAGATTTTTGAGAAGATCGTCTGGATATTTCTCTCTTTCTGTTCCCCTTCCAGGTCCTTGATATTTTTAAGGGTCTGTGAAATGGTGCTCAATGCAGCATCTTTAGTGACATTGTCAACTGCCACCAAAGGAGTCATTCCTGCCAGTCTTAGAATCTCCTGTATTCTCACTGGGGATGCCCTTCATTTGTATTTCCTAAAGACAGCAATCTGTCATACTTTCCTTCTGTCCCTTTATCTATTCAACTTTTTGAAAAGAAGGTTGATACTTCATCACCACATACAAATACATACGGAAAATAGGGAGGAATTTTCAATCTTGCAAGAAAAAACATATAAAGATCCAATGTCTAGAAACTGAAATTAGATAATTTAACTTGGAGGTAAGATGCAATTTCCTAGCAATGTGGGTAATTAAATGATAAAAAGCTTTACTTGAGGAGGTGGTAGACTCACCATCACTTGAAATTATGTATCTTTCTAAAACATGCTTCAACACAGTTTCTGGGGAAAAGCTACTGCTGTGCACCCAGAAAGTCAAATTAGATTAACCAAATCATGTCTGGCCTTAGAATCTGAATTAGCTAGGACCCAAATGCGCATGTAATATTACAAAGAATTCCAAAACTGATAGGATTCACCCCCTCCCAAAGAGCTATTCATTTGAGAAAATTAAAATTTTTATGTGCGGGGACAGATACTTTCTTTACTCAGTATAGTTTTTCCTAAAATCTCACATGGGACACAGACAAAAATTACATTTACCATGTGACTGGTCTCCTGAAAGCA
The DNA here is from genome assembly GCF_030867095.1 of Alligator mississippiensis. Taxonomy (NCBI): domain Eukaryota; kingdom Metazoa; phylum Chordata; order Crocodylia; family Alligatoridae; genus Alligator; species Alligator mississippiensis. Next base: position 73,009,919 of record NC_081827.1, read on the forward strand.
CCCTACAGCTGTGCCATGACACACATGCACAGCTGCAGAGCACTTTAGAAGTGGCACAGCAAATTAACCCTCATCAAATGAGGGATCAGATGAAGGTGCTCCACTTTGAAGCACCTTAAGGAATTCCTGTTCTTTCGAGTCAACTCATCACATGATTGGGACTGGGCTGATACAGCCCAGCCCTGCCCTACCCTTGTAGTGTCTATAGGAAGGGAATGTGAAGAAGACAGAGGGAGTGAGCTGCGGGCTGGAGTTTCCCTGGCCTGAGCTAGAGAGGGGTGCTGGTGGACTAGAGCCCCCTCACCTTGTGGCCCCTCCCATCTCTGCCCTCCAGGTTAGGCTGGGCAAACCCCAGCCTGCAGCTTAGTCCCCCTGCTGTCTCCCACTTCCCTTCCTGCATACAGCACGAAATCGGGGGCAGGGTGTGTGGAAGAGTGCTAGGGGAGAGAGAGAGGCTGCAGGTAGGTTCCTCAGCTTCATAGGCTCCAAGGTGGACCTCAATCCCCCCTCCCGAACCCATAGGCAAAAGTGTGTTGGGTTGGGGGAGGGGGGGCACTGTAACTCATGGTGTTTTATGTGAAGTGCCATGAGTTAGGGTGGGATCTTGCGCATCTGCCAGTATCCACAACTCTTCAACAGTAAGTTCAGAGAAATAACACATCCATATGGCAAGTAGTTTGGTCAGGGATTACAATTAGTGGCATCTTGATAAAGAGGAGAAATTTTATATGCAAAATAGGACAAAATTTAGAGCATGGCAGGTGAGGCCAGTTTCCTCAGCATGAGTTGGGGCCAGGGCCGGGGCCGGCGCCAGGGCGGGGAGGCAGCAGTTGTTTGCAGCCTCCCAGCTGCAGATGGCCCCGGCTCTGGGTAGCTGCTGCCAGATGAGAGCCTAGGCTGCTCCCAGCAGGTGACTGGGAGGCTGCAAGCCCTTCTGGGAGCAGCTTGGGCACCATGGCTGACAGCAGCTACCCCAGAGCCTGGGCCAGCGGCAGTCGGGAGGCTACAAACAGCTGCTGCCTTCCTGCCATGGCCCCAACAGCCGCAGTGCTGGCACCTGCTGCCTTCCCAGAGCCCGGGGCTGGGAGACACCTGGGGCCAGGGCCGGGGCTGGGGCCAGGGCTGGAAGGAAGCAGCTGTTTGTAGCCTCCCAGCTGCAGCTGGCCCAGGTTCTGGATAGCTGCTGATAGTCACATCACCTAGGCTGCTTCCAGCAGCTGGCTGGGAGGATAGAAGCCCTGCTGGAAGCACCCCGGACTCCATGGCTATCTGCAGCTACCCAGAACCTGGGGCAGTTGCAAGCAGCTGCTGCCTCCCTGCCCTGGCCCTGGCCCCAGCTGCCTCCCAGCCCTAGTCCCAGACCCAGGCCTGGGCTCTGGGGAGGCACCAGGTGCCGGCAACGCTCCCCGCTGTGCTGCTCTCACCACCGCTTCTGCAGAGCAGCATTGGAACCCAGCAGCAGGGCACAGCAGGGGGTGCAAAAAGCTGCCTGCCTCTCTGAGCTCCCCACTGCCCTGGCTGCACTTCTCCTACAGGCGGGAGCAGCAGTGAGGGGCACAACCCTGTGTGCTGCCCATGCTGCTCCTGTGCACACGGGGGAAGTCTGACCTGGGCAGTGTGGAGCCTGCAGCAGCAGGCAGCTTCCCTGTGTGGCCCCTCTGTGCACTGCCACTCCAGGTCACCCACGCAATTTTTTTTCATCAAAAAGTTCTGAAGCATTAGGCCAGAACATTTGCTGGTGTAAACTGGCCAATTTCATAGCCTATTCAGAAGATCTACTATTTAGGAGCCCCAGATTTAATACAATCTCTTTGTGTACCCCTTCAAGTAGCTTATAAAGTGAATTACTCCTGCTCCTTAGACTCTAAAGGTGCCTATACATGTGCAGCGAGGCTGCTCTGAGATGCTGTAATTATTGTGCTCCAGCAGACTCCAACATCACCTGCATCAGCATCCCTGTGCTGAAAAATGGACACTTTAACTAATGCTCACTAATTAAAGTGCCTTCCCTGCAACTCCCAGACCACATGTATAAATGCTGTAAGACCCTGCCTCCCCCCAGCTGCCCCAGTTACTATTGTGATCCACCAGTGAGCTGCCTCCTGGATCAGACTCTGGAGAGGTCTTTAGTTTAGGGGGATGGAGTCCCCTTAAGTCACATGCAGTGAATCATGCAGCCCTTTTTAAACAAAACATTTATTAATTAACTGTAATATAACAGGCGGAGTCCTTGCATCACTATACCTAAACCAAATTTCAGGCAGAGTTCTAGCTAATTAAAAACCCAAGCCCAAGCTATCTTTTCTTGAGACATTCACTTTCTCTTCTTCCTACCTTTCCTCCTGCTTGAGTTAATGGGAGTCTCTTATACTAGGGCTTCTTTTTGGGTGCCAGAGCATGGAGTTTTTGGGTGCTGGGACCTGAATTCAGTGGTGCTCTGATTTGTCTTCATATGCATATTAGCCCACGCATTCTTAATGACTCTTTTTCTATTAACCGATACATTTAGTTCAGAGCCCTGCTTTTCACTCCTAGGTGAAACATCAACCCATTTTTCTCAGGTTATAACAATGTACAGGAAAGTCAGGGAAACATGGAAGATGATAGTGAAAAAATATATTTGACCCAAAAGTGTTACAAAACAATACCATAGTTTGTCACATTGACATCACTCCATCTCTGTTTTAATTATTGTATCTAACAAAGAAACCTGGTCCTGACTGAAATCAGCCTGATTTCTAGGATCCTCCTTAGAGACTTCCGAGAATCAAGTGTGTCATTGGTATCTCTTCTCTGTCTTCCTTCTTCCATGCTCCACCCCTCTCCCCTTCTCCCCCCAAAAAAGTGAGATGAAGAAAATCATACTCTGGTCCATTCTTCCTCTCTCTCTACACATACAAAGCTAGTCACCAATAGTGAGTGAAGGCATATGCATCTTGGTATAAACCATTCTTGCTCAGTGGATTTTGTAGGTCTTTGAAGAATGAACCTTCCTAACACATATACTGAATTGCTGTGCCTCTCCCCACCTCTTTTTTAGGACTATGTTGAAGTAACAGTCCTGCCCAAATGTGGTTTGCAGTATGATTACTAAGTATTGTAATAGCTCCCCAGTATATACAAAATTTCTGCAGATGTTAACTTAAGAAAGCACTACTATTGAAATTATAATCTACTATGCTGTTGTTAAAAAAAAAAAAGGATAAATGAACAAAATGCAGATATAACATTTATTAAAAGTGACTGCATTTTGGAAAGAATTGCTAAACTCATGTATTCTGTAATCATGCATGCAATTATTGAAAACAGCTGATCTTGCTAATTGGAGTAGTGTATGGGGTGCAGGAGTGTTCCAACTGTATTGATGCAAATTAGAGCTCAACTCAAAATGTTTGAAACCCAATTACCAAGTATGGTTCAATTTCCAAGATTTCAGGAAAAAAAAGGATACATCATAGTAGAAGTAAACATTCTCTAAGGCTTCATTATTGAGATGATTCACATTTGTTGTTTTTAGAGACAACAGTTGCGAATGCCAACATACAATGCATCTCGATTGTTAAATATACACTTGAGAGTTCCTAAAGACTGCACTAATAGTTCTAAGATAATTCACTATGTATATGATTATATAAAGAAAGTCTCATCTGCACAAACTCATTCCTTAATAAATGGATTAAAATAGTCATATATTTTGGAGCCATTGGAGACATGTTTGTTTAATATTAATTTAGATTTTTGTGTTCATAATACAGCAAAGGTCTCCTGGCCTCCAAATGACCTAAGTATTTTATAAGAGAAACGTTTAAAAACAAGCGAAGATCATAAATTATATAGTAATACATTTCTGTTAAATTGGCTGCAGTGAAATTATTTTAATGAGCTATATGATGCAATTTTGTAATTTTGTGAACACTTGCATAACAGAAAGTCTTATTATTGAATGTATTGTTATCCTTACCAGCTGAGCTACTCAAAATCATTTTAAAGGATACATAATTAAGGTCAGGTTGTGAAGGCTTTATCACTGTATGGGCCGCTTACTCTTGAGTAGTTACAGAGCTTGATCGCATCATGGAGCACATGATCTATAGCTATGCCATCACAGATACATCAGCTGAGTACCCCAGTAAAGAGGTATTATATGACAACAAAGGTATTTTTGACAACAGTTACACCACCCTACTAAACAACCAACTAAGCCAGGACCAGGCCTTTTTCTTTAATATGCTTGTGTTTTGCTGATAGCTACATCAGTTAGCAAAAAGTTGTACTGTAGAGATAGTCCCACTGAAATTAAAATGGCCCTTCCACAAATAACCTCAAGAAAATATATGGTTGACAATACCAAACCTCAGGCATAATAAAAGCCTGTGGAATCAAATTAAGTACACACTGAACACGTCTACACGTGACATTGCTATGGCAATGTAGCGCCCACATGTGTCTATGTGTGACTACCAGCTACTTTACCATAGTGGTGCTCTCCCTCATTATAGTGCACCATTACAGTGAGGTAGCAGCTAAAAATAACCATGTGCCCTGTGTATGGTGCAGTATGGGCTGCTACTGTGCTGTGATTTACTACTTCCAAAAGGAAGTACTAAAGCACAGTGCAGTAGCAACTTATCCAAACAGGCACATGTAGATACACCCACTGGGCATGCCATAAAAATATAGCACAGTAAGCCTAAAGGGGAATACTTCTACACATGTTCCCTCTTGGGAGCAGATTTGGTCCCAATGGGAGCAGCCTGATACAGGGTGGCTCCCGCCCTTCTCTGCCTCCCTGCAAGAGCCAGGGGGAGCTCCAGGTTCCTGTTCCCCCTCTAGCTCAGGGGTTGGCAAGCCATATAGAGTAGTCCCAGTGATCATGGCGCCAGGAGATCTCTGCCAGCTGTCGAAGCAGCTGTCTACCGGCCCCATGCACATTTGGAGGGGATCTGATGTGCATGGGGCCAGAATAGTTGCCCCTGCAGTGAGCAGAGTTATGCTGGCCCTATGCACATCCAGACACAAAGCTGCAAGCAAGACTACTACTGGGAAGAGGGTTTGCTGGGAGCTGTCAAGGGTATGGGGCAGCTGCCAGTGAACCTTCTGCCAGGCAGGTGGCACATGGGGCTTGTCAGCAGCTGCTCTGAGCCAGCTGTTTGGGGGGGGAGGGGGGGGACCTGGGAATTTAGCCTACCCTGTTCCCTGGAGTAGCCAGTTTGGTGCCGCATGGATCTGGCTGCTCCGGGGAATGAGTGGAGGCTGGGAATCCAGCCCTTGCTTCTCTCCTAAAGCAGCCTGTATTCCCAGCCCCTGCTCACTCCCCAGATCAGCCAGATCTGTGAGAGGAACTGGGACAGCGAGCAGGCCAGTTCTGGCACTGATCAGCTCCCAGCTCCTGAGGGGAACTGGGATGCTGATCAGTGCCAGGACTAGGGACAGAAAGCTCCCTGTAGCCCTCTGTTGGCTAGGCTGACTGGGAGCAAATTTTTCTTCTGGCCAGAGTCTACACATTTCATTGTGCAGTATCTACTGCACAGTTAGTTTACTACCTGTGTTTGTAGGTAGTAGCTAACTACATAGTAGACTGATTTACTGTGCAGTAAATGTGAGCATGTGTACTGTGATGCTTTACTATGCAGTAGACTAATCTACTGCACAATAAAGCATCTTGTGTAGACACACCCACTATAGCTCTGATACTGGTGCTGTCAGAGCCTCTAGCCATTCTGGCCCAGGCAGGCAAAGGTCCTGAGCATCCATGCGTGACCTTGATCCTGGCCTTATGTGACTGTCCCAGTTCTCTGTAACTGGATTGACAGCTGAGAGTGCCACTCAGCCCCTTTAAGCACATTTGCAATCTCAGGCTGAAGGTAGGCTTTGATAAAAGCCTTCATCTGCTCTGGCAAGCCTCAAATTTACTGCTCTCTGATTATCCTGATTCCTGACTCAGCTTTGGCTTCCCCTGACCCTGCTCTTGGATCTTCCCTGGAACTCAGTTCTCAGCAGTCTGATTCTCCTGGCTCTTGACCCAGATAGTACCCTGGACTATCTCTTGGATTTCCTTCTTGGCTCTCCTGGGACCTGGCCCCACATTCTCTGCTCTGCTGATCTAGACCCCAACCAGATGCCTCAGTAACCTGTACTCCAACCTGGCTGACCTTTTGGTCACCCTTCAGTACCTACCTGCAGACCCAGCTGCTATCCCATCCAGGTAATCACAGCAAGGTATGCCTCACAGAGTCATGGTGGTACAGAGGGATGGATCTACCACTGAGGCACATTTCTGGAGGTGGGTGGCTGGCACCCTGTAGCAATTCAGGCCCTGGCAGCTATGTCACCCCCCAGCAGCCATCTGGATCCTACCTTATTCTCCCCCTCTGCCCTCTCAGGGTCACACTTTACCACATCTTGAACTTAAAGGAGAGAGGCTGGGGCTATTCCGAAGGGTTCCAGCAGGTGTGCAGGGCCCCAGGGCCCTCTCAAAGGCCAGTGAGCTTGGGTTGCTAGTTCTCCTCTGGCCATCTATCTCCAGGATACTGATTCAGAGCCCCCCAACTCCCTCCCCCCCACTCGTAATACAGCACCTCGTCCTTTGGTGCTGCCTGTGGCCTCCAAGCCTCCCTTCATAGCTGCTCCCAGTTGTCTAGTTTAAACTTAAACACAGATATATGCTAACTACTATCAAAGCAAAATTCATCCCCAGGCTTGACCTCTGTCATCACAGGGGTGATGAAATAAATGTACAACAAAAGGAATTTAACTTTGATGGTTGGTACTAATGGGGCTTCCTCAGCCCTCCCAAGGTCTGGAACTGCCCTTGACCAGGCAGGCCAGGGCCCATTCTCTCCATTGCAGTCTGAAGTTCCTCTGCTCCAGCAGGTCAGAGCCACCCCATTTTAACAGCCATGGTTCTGGACTTATGAAGTCTGTTACCATCTTCCTGAGTTACCTGATCCATCATTTCTTCCCCAGGCCTTTTAGTCACTGGCCTTGTTGTGCTGTCTATACCCGAGGAAAGCAGCCATCTTCTAAAACGTCTCACCACCCTTGCTAGTCCCTCCAGGGACCTGGAGTCAGCTGGTTGCTGCTTGGCTCTCTTTCCTTCAGTAATGGAGTAGGGTCCTCACTGCACAGCCTTACAGGAGTTATAAACTCAGGTCACAGCCCTTCAAGCCCATTTCCTGGCCCACCAATGCAGCCAACCAACTTGGTTCACTCTGAACCTTAGATTCCATTACCTGCCAAAGTTGATGGAGATATCAACCACTTCCAAAGCTTCATTAAGCAGTATCACCTTTCATTACACTCTGCCCTGAAACCTACTCTTCTGATACAGCCAGGGTAGAACTCATCTACAGCTTCGAGTGGTGATGCCCTGGTATGGGCTTCCTCACTTCTGGAATCAACAGACCTCTTCCTGGATAAGCTCAAAAACTTTATCCAGGCCATGGCCAAGATCTTCAGGGACCCACATCTGGTTTATACTGCAGAGCAGGCTCTCTAGACCTGCAGGCATAGACTCTATTCAGTATCAAGCTGTGCCACTGAGTTTAGACTGTTGGTTGCTGACACTGAGTGGAATGAGGCGGTTCGACACTTACACTTTTGCAAAGGGCTCCAGGGCCACATTAAGGAAAAGTTGGTCTGGCTGGAGCTCCTAGCAACCTTGGACAGCCTTATTGACTTTAGCCTCTGTATTGATGACAGGAGTATGAGGCTGCATCTTGGCCACCTGGCCTAAGACCACAGAAAAGCCAACACTGCCCCCAGTTGAAGCAATGCAGAACAACATGACAAAGAAGAGACTGCCCTGGAGGAGCAGACTCACCATCATGCTCAGAACCTCTGCTTGTACTGTGGGGAATGAGGGCATTTTTCCCAGACCTGCCCAAGGAAGGGGATACTCACCCTTTCAGGAAGTCTCCCCAGCCTGACCTTGGAAGGGTGTGGCCTGAGCCCACCACTGATTGCTGGGCAGTCAGGTCCTCCAAGCCTTATCAAACTCTTGAGCACCATCAAGCCCCAAGACTCACCCTTGCAAATTACCCATCACCTACATTACCAGCCTGGGATGAAAGTCTCTGCTTCAGCCCTCTTAGACACTGAAGCCACCAGTAACTTCATGAACTTGACCTTTCTAGAATACCACCAGGTGCAGGTCAGGCCAAACCCCCTCCCCTCCACGCCAGTGTAGTGGAGACCATGGACAGATCCCCTGTCTCCTCAGGCTCTGTTATTAGCAAGTTGGTTCCACTAGGGATATTGATAGATGATTACCAGGAGTCTCTTTGTTTCAACCTTATCCATTCCTCTCATCTTTCCAAATTCCTAGGAATCTCTCCATGATCCAGACATCCTATGGGGCCTAAGAAAGCTACATTTTGGCTCACACTATTACTTAAGCTATTATGCTATTACTTGTTTGGAGAAGGTGCATCAAATTGGGACCCAGGCCAGCAGCAGGACTGATGATATCAGGGCCCTCACACCGACCATAGATGACTCCCAGCTGGCATCTGTGGGACATACCTGCCCAATGGACCCTGATCCATTGCTCCCTGCTAAGTATCATTATTTAATGGATGTGTTTGATACACAAAGGAACAGATTAGCTTTGCCTGGATTGTTATTATGATTGCCCCTTCAGGCATATCTACTCCCTGTCTAAACCCACAATGAGTCTGTGATCATTTTTCTTCTCCCATTTTATATCATAATCACATGCTGACTAGGAATCAAGAACCAGAAGACAGATGCCCTGTCACATAAGGACAAACCCTCTACTCTAGATCCTGTGCCAACATTCACTATTCTCTAAGCTAAGAACTTCATTCAAGGAACAGATCTGCACAGCCTCCTCTCAGTCATCCAAACATCCCTCATAGATGATTCTCTTGCCAAAAACATGTGCCAGTCAGCATAATCACCCCAACCCAACTTCTGGTGGCTCAGGGGTTTCTGTTCTTCTGACAGTGCCTCTATATCCTAGAGGGTCCAGTTAGAACAGAATGATTAAGACTATATCAGGACTCTCTTCCTGCGGGTCACTTTGGTCATAAGATCCAGCTCCTAGTCTCCAGAAAATTCTTTTGGCCCTGGATGGGGCTTGATTTTAAACAGTACATCTGTTCATGTTCAACATTTGCCCAAACCAAGAAACCCCAAATTCAGCTGCATGGGCTCCTCCAGCTGTTATCTGTACCTGCACTATCATGGTCAGTGATTTCAATAGACTTCATTGTAGACCTCTCATACTCTGAGATCTGTTTTACAATGATGGTTGTATTGGATGTATTGACTAAGATGGCCCATTTTATCCCTACTTGGTCTGTTTCCATTGCCAGTGAAACTGCCAATCTATTTCTGAAGCACATATTCTGCCTATATGGTTTCCCATCTCAGGTACTCTCCAATTGTGTCCCCCAGTTTATTTCTCATTTCTGGTATGAGTTCTGTAGGGACCTGGGCATGGAGCCTCCTCACTTGTCCACATACCATCTTCAGACTAGCAGACAAATGAAGCATGTAAACCAGACACTTGAACAATAACTCAGGGTGTTTTTTAAACTTCCACCAGGATAATTGGGTGTCCCTGCTTCCCCTAACCGAGTTTACTTATAGTAACACTATCCATATATCTACTTGCCAAACTCTCTTTTTCTCCAACTATGGATTCCATCCCCAGTTTCAGCCGGCACCACCTGGGTTCTCAGGGGTTCCTGTGGTGAACGGTCTTATTTCTTGGTGAATGGTCTCAAGTTCAGCAGAAACAAAATGCTCATCTGGAAGCTGCCAAGACTGTGCATAAAGAACAGGCAGATCAACACCAACAGCCTGGCCCTACCATTTTGGTTGGCAACAAGGTCTTGCTCTTGCCGAGGATATTAAAAGCTGGACCAGGCTCTTGAGCTTCCATACCTGAATTTGATCCCAGCCTAATATTACTTCCCCAGTTCTCTGTAACTGGATTGGCTGCTGAGAGTACTACTCAGCCCCTTCAAACACACGTGTAGCCCTGGGCTTCACACACACCTTAACGACAGCCTCAGTCTGCTCTGGCAAGCCTCACATTCACTGCTTGCACAGATTCTCCTGGCTCCTGACTCTAGTTTGTCTTCCCCTGACCCTGCTCTTAGATCTTTCCTGGAACACAGCACCCTGTTCTCTGATTCTCCTGGCTTCTGATCTTAGCTTGCACCCTGGACTATGTCTCAGATCTCCTTTTTGATTCTCCTGGGACCTATCCCCATTTTCTCTGCTCCCCTGATCCAAACCCTGACCTGACACCCTGGTAACCTGTGCTCCCACCTAGCTGACTTCCTGGTCACTCCTCAGTTCCCACCCACAGGTATGGCTGCCTGCATCCCAGTCTAACCCTCACAGGTGCCATTGAATATTGTCAGTATACCAAATAGTGTTTGCAGAGCATGGACAGAGGTCAAAGCAGACATGGTGTTGCATGGCATCGTATTCTTATAAATTGGTTTTGTTGTATATCACTCCTAAATCTCCCAATTTTCTTGAAATCAGCTGTTCACACAATATTTATGTCCGTGTGCGTGGCAGCAATCATGCAGGGAGTCCTGTATATGTCATAATGCCATGGCTGTCATAGACGTGAATAGAAGGGACATGGCCAGGTTCTTCGCAAGCTACCTGTTCTACGCTAGTCTCTTGGAAGCAGCTGCTGCCAGGATATAAATTAAAGCAGAGGTCAGCCTTTGACAGTTCCAGAACAACAAGACCAAGATTTAAGAGTTAAAGCCACCTCGGCCCATTCCAATCCAAGCTGGGTTCAATTCAATTTAGCAGCATCACAGAACTGGGATCAACATGTTTGGAGGAAGCTTTGGTTGTCTTGTCCAAGCAAAAGTCTACTTATTATAAAAGTGAACTCCTTAAATTGAGGGCTGTACTTCCAGTAGTCCAGGAGCTATAGCTCTGGGATTACATTTGCATGTGCGTTGTCGATCCAAAGCACTATATTTCAAAAGGGAAATGACAGCCTTGCTTCTGAGTTACCCCTACCCAGGTGTATATAGATTAGCCTTCAATATGACAAAGTTAGTCTCTGCAGTTCATAAATTACTAGGTCAAACTGGATAGTCTGATATATGGGGCAGTGATGCAAGTTAATTACATGCTGCTATCCAGAATTGCAAATACCTTTCCACCAAAACAACTAACATAAATTAAGTGTATCCAAGGCAAGTTTAATTTATACTTTAACCTCAGCCTTGATGTCTAGTGCACTTCCTTCACTGTTTCTCCTCCCTCCTTTCCACCTCCCCCCTCCCCCCCCCGGCAACTGTCCTTAAAACCGTAACACTTTTAAAAATAAAGATGTCAGTTTTTGCGGTGGTGTTAATGGAAATTTGTTTCTTTGGCTGTACTTTAAAACTTGTCTTTAATTCACTAGCTCTCTCAATGAATTCTAGAAGACTTGAATTTTTATATGAGCACATTTTAGGGGAGTATGCATTTTACTCATGTTTCTAAAATGAATATTTATAGTAAAAAAGAAGGAATAAAAGTGGAATTCCTAGGGTCACACTCAGTAACCTCCAATCCTATCAATAGGGTATAATCTTGCAAATGTTATTCACATGTAACAATTCACAGGAGCCTCCTGACCTTGTATCCATTTACAGAGTGAATGAATATGCTCTATTCCAGGTCTTGCCTGAGAAGAAGAGGCTATTCCCTGTAATTTCTACTGTGAGAATTTAGGAGCTGCTGTGGTGATGGGTGTAGGAACTAACAAGAAGAGGTCAGTCTCTCCTTGGTTCTCTTTGTCCTTCCTGCTTGTGTTCAGGTATTGTGGAAGGAAAGGAGGAGGGTAGAGAGAGATTGGAGAGTAGTAGCTATGTACAGGTTTCCCTCACTTTATGCAGGTTCTGTACGTGCAAATTTGCTCTTATGCGATGACCCTTTTTATACCAAAAATGTGTTATATGCGAGGTAAATTCACTCTTATGCGATCAGTGTCACAGTCCACTACTTTGTGTGGTACATTGTGGGAGTGACGGACGCGCATCAAAACATAATCTTCTGCGTGGATCTGTGCTCCTGTCTTGTTGTCTGCAACATGTTTCTGTAGTTACCATCCCCATTATAGTAACATTCACTATCACCCTGTGCTTGTGTGTACTGTCTGCTGTTGGTGAGTACCAAAATTATCCTGTAAAAGTGGTAGAAATGGGTCTGGGGGTCAGTACAGTCAAGGTTTTGGAACATATCCCTATTTGTTACATTGTAAAGTGGGTTCCCTTTATGTGAATTCGAGTTACGCACTGTTTTCCAGGAACACATGTACAGCATAAAGCAAGTGAAACCTGTACTGGATATGATTGAAAGACTCAAACAGGTCTCAAGTAGGGTTTGGTGGGAAACAGGTGGGAAAGGAGCAGGATGGCAAGAACAGGAACTAGGAAAAGTCAGTAGATGAGCAGAGGAGTAAACGAAAGAAGGACCTGCTTAATGCATTGGGCTTCAGAACATGGAATTGAAACCATTATTCCCAAGTCTCACCATTCCTTTGCTCCCTAGGAAGTAGCTGTGGAACTCAGTGGCACAGTGTGTATCTCTATCTCCTTCTAATGGCAGTGGGCATGTCTACACATGAATTAAGGCACTTTTTCTAATGCACATTAAATTTAGTACCTTCAATGTAAGGTACTAAAGAAATGAGCGTTAGGCTGCCTGAATGCACAGTAACAAATGGTTTTTAAGTGCCGCTTAATGCGGAGTAACCTATTTTACTGTGCATTAGTGTAATCACACTTTTTAATGTTTTTTTTACATAATGCTTTAATGCACAGTAAAATAGGCTACAGCACATTAAAGCCCACTTCTAGATGCACCCAGTTTCATATATAAAATAATGATAATGATGCTATTACTTCACAGGATCAAATAGTAGAGGACTGCAGTGGATGTAAATATCTCAACTGTTTATGGTACACATGGGAGGCTCCACAAGATATTTTTTTTTTATTTTTCTATGTGAGGAAACTGAAAAAAAATTATAAAATTTAGTTAAAAAGAATATTAATATTAAAAGCATATGAACATAACAGATACCAGGCTGGACAGGCCATAGCCCAGGCCATAATCCAGTGGGTGCCAACTTTTTTTGGCAGGTGTGCCACAAATTAAGCCCTTCGTGCTTCTGGAGTACCACTCTGACTTTCTTCCCCTGCCCAATTTGCTGCTTTACTTCCTGTTCCCTGCTCTGTGCTCCCTTTCTGATCTGCTACTCTGCTTTCTGCTCCCTGTCCTTTCTGTTCCTGTGCTGCCTACCCTATTTCTGATATGCCATGTGCCACACTGAGGCTGTCCATTGCATTTATGGCACTCATGAAGGGGAAGGAAACAATGTCCCAGTCCTGGGTCCAATCTGCCATAACGGTCAGTTATGTACCCTGGCATTACCGTGCATTAGTTAATATGTAGTTGCCACAGGAAAGAAAGAGAGGGGGAGGGGACAAATGGAAAAAGTGAAATAAGAAAAAAAGACTTACCTGCAGCAGGAGCCGTAGTGAGGCGGGAGCAGGAAGAGGAACAAACGCGGTTCGTCAGTCTTTATTCAACTGAGACCGGCCGGTGACATCACCAGTAATCACCAACCGGTGAAAATAAAAATGGCGAACAATGGAGGGAAAGGGAGGATGGACCAGAAGAGCGTGCGGACAGGAGATTCACATTGGAAATCCCCCAGGAGGCGTGAAGCCTTGGACGAGGAGCTAGCAGTGGCTCCTGAGGAGGAGTGTGTTGGCAGCAGCGGGAACGTGCTGATAAAAATAAAAACAAATCAGAAGCAGTCTCTTCAGGCTGCTGAGACAGCAGCAATGGAGGAGAGAGAGAAGAGCCTATGAAGACTCACAGCGCAACAGGTGGGAGCAGTGGGGACAAGGAGGAGGAGGAGGAATTAACCGCATGGGGAGAGCTTCAAAAGGAGCAATGGGATGGGGGATGGAAGAATAGGGCGCTTGCCCTGAACCCGGAAGGTGAACAGCCACATTTGGCGAGACCACGAGACACCCGGACGGGGCCACTCCAGAAAGGGGAGAAGTGGGGTAGCGCAGGGCTGGCGGACAGAGCTGAAAAGGTTAAAGGATCAATTGAAGAAGAGGCTATGGGTATACGACCCACGCAGGGGTCATACCCGGGGTAGACCCCAAGAGAACGGGGCCCCAAAATCTGAAGGCAAGGGGGCTATCTAGATTCTTAGCCATACGACAGGTGAGTTATCTTGTGGTTTTTGTTGGTGATTTTGGTTTATGTTTCCCCAAGTGAAGAGGTTGAGAGGGAGAGAGGACAGGCCTAGCTAAACTGAGTGTCCAGGGTGGAGCAAACAAGGACCCCAGGGGTCTACAGTGTGATTTTGTCTTTTATGTTTCCCCAGATGAAGTGGTTGAGAGAGAAATAGAATGGGCCCAGTTAACCGGGTGCTTGGGGCAGAGACTTTAGGACTCTACATTATGATTTAATCCATGAGGTTGGGATTGTCACAACCCAATGATTTTAGTGCCTCGGCACGATGGAATTTTCCCGCCACATGAGAGTCTCTGTGCACAGCAAAAGTTTTCTGCTGCAACAGAAACCCCCGGTGCAAGAGAGTTCCCGCCATTCGCATGCAAATTTGTGTCCCGCTATTGGCCAGTTCTAAATTATTCCTACGTGGCGGCTAGTAATTGGCTTGCTGGCCGTATAAAATTTTGTGTGACTTCCGCCCAAGTCAGAGAACTTTGAGCACGCTGCAGAGTGCCTCTAAAGATATCTGACTTGTGGCTGAGCTGATCGATAGCCTGATCACCTATCGATTCTTCTCCCCGTCGCCGAGCGCAATCCTTCAACGTACCCTTTCCCTGCCGGCTTAATTTGTGAACAGATTAGCTGGCCTGAGCCTTGCCAGCTGGAGCAACTCATGGAGTTGTTTAAGCAACCGGACCACCTGCGTCATGGCTACTAGCGGCGTAAGTAAAGTTTTTGCAACCAATACGCTTTGTCTGCCTCTCCATTCACCAGCCCACCCAAACAAATGAGCAATTTCTAAATCCCCTCAAGTCGGCTCCGGCCGTCCGAGACATGGCGACGAGGATGGGATGCAAGGGCACGGTGATGGAGATGAGTCTAGTTGGGTGCTGCCCTTGGCGCACTGGGATTCGCCGCGTAGAGAATGCAAGCGATCTATGGGCGCATATCGCCTACCTCCAGGCGGTAGAAGGGGATGAACGGAATATTGATGGCTACTTCTCCGTAAAGAAAGAAGAAGCACTCATAAAAGAGTGGAGAACTAAGCTATCCCTTGGGGAGTTCGGATGCATAATGGGGAGCGACTGGGTCTATTATCGACCCCCGGAGGAAACATCAACCATATCCCTGGCCGGGGTGAGGGCGCAGAGGGCGGAGGGGCTGACCCCCACTCAGGAGTTCGCTCAATGCACCCGATGCTTAAGGGAAGGGGGTGGTTCAACCGAAGGGGGTTGAACCACCCCCACGGACTGGTTCAACTGTCCGGATTTGGTGCCTGAGTCGCGGGGCCATGAGCTCCTCGTTCGGCTCCGGGAGGACCTGGAGACCAAGGGCCGTCACGTGCCCAAATGGGGTTTAACTAAATGGAAGAAGGGAAAGATGATGAATGTGTTGTTCCGTGCAGTAGCGGGTCTACTAAGGGAATACGTAAATTTGGAGGCTCAGCTGCATACGGCGGGTAAAGAGTCGCTGGAGCGGACGGCAAAAAGCTCCGGAGTGACACTTATCAATAGCGCCGGCTGCATGATGCCGCTGACAGAAAGTGGCGCCGAAAGAAACGCGAGCCATCCAGGGAACCCGGAAAGGAGAGGCGGAGCTTCGGAAGACCCGGCGGGAATCCGCCTAGTGACTCCGCCCCCTGAGGTGACGTTCCCAATGGCCCCGCCTCCTTGCCACGGGGAGGGGGCAATGGGAGGAGGGATGTACCCAACGCTCCCGCATGAAGAATTTAACTCTCTCTCTGCCGCAGCTCACCCGATAGCTGTGATGAGGCATGTTGCAGATGAGGAGGGTACTACGCATGCCACTGTTACCTCTCGCACACGCACTCGACCAGAAATTCAGGAACTTTGCAGAGAATCTAAAATAAAATCAGAAGAAACTTTGGCCATGTGGTTGGGACGATTAATAGTGGAGTTTGGATCTGACACTTTAGACCGGGAAGAAGCGAGTGCTCTGACCCGACAAGCGGCGTGGAGCAGAGGGCGTGCTACTGATTTGAACTTGGTCACGGACAGTGCACACTGGCCCATCCCATTCCCGGCGCTTGTAGTGGGACAGGTAACCCACAAATTTCACACCTGGCATGAGGGTCACCCGCAGAAGGCCACTGCAGAACAACTACTCCTAGACATAGTCGGAGTATCATACTTTTCATGGAGCCCGAGAACGAATCCAATGGAGCTAACAGCAGCCCAACGCAAAGAGAGATGGGCTCATCGCCACCTATCGGACCCAGGGGCAATTCCAACGCCCCTGGAGGCTATAGACGCCTGTGTAGAGGTATATGGAGGAGCAAATGCTGTTATGCTCCGACTCTTTTTGAACCCATTGGCGGGTCAGCCAGTGGGAAATCTCTTGGGCCATCTCCCGCGACTGCAGGCGCTCATGAGACAAAGTGAAGGAACTTCTGATGATATAAGAGACCGATCTTCAGCATACCCAATTGAAACACCGAAACCAAGACGTCAAGAGTTTACCCCACAGCAAGAGCTATGGTGGTCACCTCCAAGAACCTTGAAGGAAAAAAGTATGTTCGGGTTTCTTCTCGCCTGCTCCAGACTTGCAAAGTATCAGTTGCGCATTTTGGGAGAAAGGATCCAATGTCGTCTGGCTGAAGCATTAGGATTCAAATTCAAAGACCCACCAAAAAACGAGTAATGGCCGTCGGCTCTGCCGGCGGCCTTCTCCAACTCGAACCTGACCCAACTGACCCTCGTCCTTGTGCTGAATTCACTGTTTACAACCTTACTGATCCAGATGACCAACAACGGGTATTCTTCCTTCTCGATACTGGAGCTCAAGTCAATGTGATTACCTCAATGATGCCTCACCAGAAGACCACCAAAATGATCAAGGTACAAGGGATTAACACTGTTGCAGTCACCACAAAGGTCAAATTCTCAGTCCAAGGCCACCGATACCCCCTAGAGGCTGTCCTAGGGGACATCAACATTCTAGGAATCCCGGGGATAAGAGCGCTTGACCTTAAAGAACAAGTGCTACAAGCCTTACCCATTATTATCCCAGAGCAGGATTGGCATCGACCAACGCTTCGTAACACCTCCATCTGGCGATATTGGCCAATTCCAACCAAGGGTCCCCTAAAAAAGTCCCTTACTGATCTCCTGTGGCGACTTGAGCAACGAGGTTGTATTAAAACCGTAACTGCTAGCACCTACTTGTCACCAGGATGGGGGAGCTGTGAAACCTGGAAAGCCCAACGAAGCCCAGCTAGTCGTAGACTATAGAGAGGTCAACAAAAGATGTCAAGTACTTCAACAACCTAACCCTTCTACTCTGCCACAATGCATGTTCGAGATGGCACAATTCCAGCAAAGTAAGTGGGTTGGGGTCACACTGGATTTGAAAAACATGTTCTTTTCCATCCCGATAACTGACCCTGAAGGAATACTAAATATGTGCGTTGATGGCACTATGTACAGGTGGACGGTTTGTCCGCAGGGATATCGCAACGCTCTGTCGTTGGCTACTGGTGCCATGAATAATACCCTAAAGAATTTTCAAGCCTCACATTATCTTCCTCCAGAGGAGGAATTAAGAATCTGGAGTTATGTCGATGATATTGCTATCATGGGTCGTGATAGTTCCGTAGTTACTAATATAGTCAACCAACTAGTCACTCACCTTCAAAGCGAGGGATGGACGATCAATGAGGAAAAGTCATGCCTACATCCTGTAGATGACATCACGTTCTTTGGCACCCGATACATCGGTTCCATCCACCACGGAATCTCGCATGATGGTCCTAACATCGATCCATTAAAAACATTCCTCCCTGTTACTAAGAGGCACTTTCAACAGCTTTTGGGTCATTTAAATTGGTACCGGCATTATGTTGAACCCAGTGATTTGGCGCTCCTCACTAAGTTGCAGCGACAGATCCATGACAAATCCCGAAAATCCATGCCCTGGACAAAAGGAGATCAGCAGAACCTGCTTCGCCTTTTAGCCACGGTTAAAAACACACAGCTCCATGCCATCGATCTAAGTGAGCCATTGACCGTAACCCTTGGGTTCACCACAAACCACGTATGGGCTGTTGTGCACAACCCTCGCGATGAGCTAGTATACACTGCCCATAAAACGCTTCAAGCAGCACAACATCGATATGGAGCTGTAGGAAAAATCCTCCTAGCTGAACAATTAGTGGAGCCATTAGCAAGGGGGCATGGAACACTACGCGCTCCCGGTGCCACATTGTTACCCTTGCTGAATGCGGAAAAAGTCGACCCGCATTTTCAGGGGGAACCTAAAACGTGGAATATGCTGGTGCTTACCCACCATTACAACTGGCACTGCTGGAAGTTAGAAGATACGACGCCTAATCCCAGCCCAGAAGATGAGGAAAAGGTCCCTACACTGTATGGAACTTCTGCCCCGGCATGGATGGCTTCAGATGGAACCTCCCGACATGGCGGAGGCTATGGGTATTACTGCAAGGCTTGTCACGATAAGGAAATATTTCAAGCCTACCCAGATGACAATTCGTCCCAAAAATGTGAATTGTTAGGATTCCTCAAGGTACTGGAACATTGTCTGACACATCATAACGACTCGCTCCCCGTTCCAATCATCGCAATCGATTAGCAGTACATTTATAAAATTCTTACGGGTACAGCCTTTCCCAACGAAAATTTGAATGATTGGCAAGACATCTGGAAAACATTAACCAAATTTGCACGACTCCCGTTGGTTAGGCACACTAAGTCCCACCATCCGGAAACTGATCCAGTACATGAGGTCATCAATAAGCTTTTAGAAGACCCACTCCGGACCGATGTAGTTTTGCCTATCACATCTACCTCTGGTCCTGAAATAAATCCGTTCCTCACGTGGCTTCATGAAAATTGGGGTCACCCGGGACCACGAGCTTGCCATCAACGTTGGTGCCAAACCATTACAGAGCTGGCCTCATACGGGGTTCGGCGCGATTGGGGAAAAGGTAGCTCAGGCCTGTGAGATATGTGCTAAGGAGAAGTATCATAGAACTAAGCATCAACTCGGAGCTTTCGACTCTTCGCAGTTCCAGGCAGGAAAAGTCTGGCAGGTAGATCTGCTAGGACCCCTCCCAGGGTCTAAGCCGCCAAATAAAGGATTAGTTGTTGTTGACTTGGGAACAAGACAGTTACAAGTTATTCCCTTACGGAAAAGCAATGCCACTGCTGTTATTTCTGCCTTAACTGCTGTATTTGCCACCTGGCAACCTCCTCATGAGATTCAGTCTGATGGGGGACCCCCGTTTAACTCTAACGTGCTAGACAAATTTGCTCATCTTCACAATGTAGCATGGCATATCCATCTGCCGTACCACCCGCAGTCCAATGGCGTTGTAGAAAGACATATAGGCCTGTACAAAGAACAACTTCGTCTCAGAGGAGGAGGGACGTTTAAAAACTGGACTAAATTCAATCATGATGTTCTCATCTCACTGAACACTGCAAAATCATTATGGGACGAAGCTAATGTCAAGAAACCTCTGCCTTGGGAACCTAAGTTCCAACCAGATGAGTTAGTGTGGATCTCGATACCGCACCCCCACCAGTCTCATCCGCAAGTTCACAAGGGAACAGTTCAATGGCCGGGACAATATCCTAATACCTATTCTGTCCAATTAGAGGAAAAGCCCGATCGTCCCCCTATTATCGTTCATCACAACTGGATGACTCATCGTTCCGACGTTCACCTAGTATCCTTATAGTAAATTCAACTACGATTCTCTTTTGTTTTGTTCTGTTGTTGTTTCTTTCTTTACAGGCCCGACTTCAACAAAGCAGTAATCCACAGCCGCTCAATTGTGAGATCCGTCGAGCACCCAACTGCGGTTCCCTTAAGTCAACATAATAACGGCTATGGAGGGGGCACCGAGGCAGCGAATGTCCATCGGCCCAGAACTTGCTATGGCACTGCTCCTCTCTCATTTTGCTAAGTATTTTAATTGGCATTGTCTGTTATGGGAGAAGACGGACGTCCCGCAGTGATTATTTCATTGTGCACTAACTAATAAACAAGGGGAGTCCCAAACAGATGTTCTCCAATCAGACGATAACTAATAGTTGTTGTTATATGTTTAAGTTATTGTATTTTATAGTTTGTTAAAAAGACCGGTCTGTAAAATTGTTTGTTTCTATATATATATATATGTTGGTTGCTTAAGCTCCGTCAGGCCAGTGAATCCTGAAACAAAAATTCTCTATAACATGCTCATGTGTCTAAAATTCCAGTTGTGCCGTCGGCAAGGGGACATGTCACAACCCAATGATTTTAGTGCCTCAGCACGATGGAATTTTCCCGCCACATGAGAGTCTCTGTGCACAGCAAAAGTTTTCTGTTGCAACAGAAAACCCCGGTGCAAGAGTTCCCGCCATTCGCATGCAAATTTGTGTCCCATTATTGACCAGTTCTAAATTATTCCTATGTGGCGGCTAGTAATTGGCTTGCTGGCCGTATAAAATTTTGTGCGGCTTCCGCCCAAGTCGGAGAACTTTGAGCATGCTGCAGAGTGCCTCTAAAGATATCTGACTTGCGGCTGAGCTGATCGATAGCCTGATCACCTATCGATTCTTCTCCCCATCGCCGAGCGCAATCCTTTGACGTACCCTTTCCCTGCCGGCTTAATTTATGACCGTTTCAGTTTGGAGTTTATATACCTACATTCCAACTAAATCCCAGGTCCTCAAAGCACTCTAAATCATATTTGAAATTGATGGGAATCAGGCACTTAAGTACCTTTGGAGATCTGGGCCCACATCCCTTATTGGATCTGAATACCATGATTAGAAAAACATAAATAGTTTGGATGGTGGGCACTAAATAATACATGGGACCATACTTTGAATGAAATATTGAATAATCATTCAGTGAGCACCATTCATTAATGCACTAAATGAGGCAAGGTTCCTGTAAAAATAGAATGTAGTGATGTTATTAAAGACCACACACACACACACACACACACACACACACAGAGTGGGGCAAATTAAAGTTACACTGTTGAGCTTAATCTGATAGTTAGTTCCTCATTTTAGAGGGCTTGCCTTCATCTTTATAATGGTCTTTTATATATAGTACACCCAAAATATACATTAAAAGACCATTATAAAGATGAAGGTATATATATAGGTCTGAAATGTAATCAGAATGATGTATTCAGCATGGAAAAGGCTGTAGCTTATCAATATGTGGATTCGTATGTGGATACAGCTGTATTATATTTAAGAAAAGGTAAACTGTTAATTGTGTTTAGACAAAGCCTTTCAAATTGGTCATAGAACCATTATCTCTTTTCTTGTTTGGAATAGGTAGATTGAAATCTTAAATATGTTTTTTCCATGCAGAATAAATGTAAAAATAGGTTTAATTTTTATATAATTGTTTTTCCATTCCTTACCATAATATGTGTCCCAATGGTTCTTTTTGTCATTATTTTATTAAGCATATAATAGTAATAGCTTAAAATTAATTCACAAGATAATTATAGCATATCAAGTTATTTGCATCACTTTCCCTTCTTTTTCTTAAAACCCTAATTTTCAAAGAGAAAGAAACTGCTGTAAGAAAATAAATAGCATGAGGCATGACATTCACATATCTTATATAGTCATATCAAAATTACCTGGACTAGAATAATGGCAGCATTCGCTAAGACAGGTATTTGTAAGTTCCCTTCTATATAGCAATACCTCAGCTTGAATAAACATCTTGTACTGATTCAAATCTCACTACTACACAAAGCATTTTATAAGCCTCTCTATAGTCTATTCAAGTTAGTGAGGTTAACAGCCAATGCAATCACTATTCCTTATGCAATAAACTTCTTTATTTTCATCTGTAAGTTCTGTGAGGAGTAACACAAGCATAAAGGGTGTATTCAGCCTATATGAAATATAACCCTATTAGAGTACCCAACTAAATTACAGGAGCTCTGAAGCAGAAAAGCTGCCAGCTTTGTAAAATGATGGCTTCTGTATTCCTGAATGAAATTAAATGATAAGGCTGCCGGTTTCACTAAAAGAGGTCAGAACGAAAATCCAGAGCTGTACAGAATGATCCCAATAAAATAGGAACAGTGGTGAATATAATATATCTAAGGACTGTATTTAAGAAAATGGGCACTCAGATTAAAACAGGAAATTGCAAAGATAGCCATGTTGAGGGAACACTTTAAAAATAGGTCCGTGTTTCCCAATTTACCTCCAAATGACATCAGAAAATAGGAAGTCAACTCAACAAGTAGGTGAGATGTGGCTATTGTAGTAGCAATTTTAGCAGTAGGACAGTGCAAACTCTGCTTATTTATTGAATACTAATGACATCTCTTCAAAAGGAAAATGGCTGTTTATATTTTAATTTGGTTACTACTACTAAATGGAATGGGATATATGTCACAACATGACAGGAAATAGGAATTATTTGTGCTTTTGTTTCTATTAATTATTGTGACAGACAAACCCTAGGCTTTTAAACTCATTAAGGTTTGAGCCCCTTTGAAAAAAATCATTCTTCCATCACTTCCCAGCTGTGACCACTTATATTTCTTCATGTTAACCCAATGAAAGAGCAACCTTGCTCTAAAGGACACAATGAGATTTTAAGAAGAGCATCTAAGCATTGCTTCTATGCAATGTATAATGATTAAAAAAGCTAATAGTAATAGCACAATAGCAAGTACCACTAATCAAATGATTATTCTTGGTATCTCTGGTCATTAAGAAGAAGCATTTATAGTACCTGTCCTCTCAAAAATGAAAAACAAGGTTAATGAGGTTTTCTATATCTGGTTTCTTAAGAGCTCTTCATACTTATTTTTTCTGTTTCCCATTGATGTGTATCCCATTCTATCCAGAATAAACATCATTGAAACTGTTTCCCTGTATCTAGCCAATGATGTGCACCATTTTTTTGAATTACAGATCTTATGTCGCCAAACATTCCAAAATCTGCGTTGTTTGCAGCTTTCTGCTTAGGAAGTAATTTGTCTGGCATAATGAAGACAACATCTGGAAAGAACTAAAACAGTTTACTGATCAGTTGATTAACTTTATATTGTTTAGCCATAGACTAGAGCATAGTAAAAGGTACCACAGCCAAAAGGAATAAACTAATAATAATGACATCTATCATAAATTCAAATATTTTAATGGTATCTTTAAATTAAATCCAGCTATACAGAAGTTTTAGAAATCAAGACATGCTTGTGAATTAATTATTCAGTCTATACATATAGCATTATCTAAGCTTCAGATATCATTATTTTGTAAGCCATGTGGGCTATGTTAAACTTCCTTATTACCTGTCCATGTTCCTCATTACCTTGTCCTTATGAAAAATCTCAACTACGCAGTATTAGATATCAACTAGTTAACTAGTAACTACATAAAAACAGCACTAGCCAAATAGTTAATACCACCAGGGGAAATAGTTCCTATTGAAATTTCAGGGAAGTTTTAGGAAAACCAAATATAAATTCTCACGTTAGGGTTTGGGTAGGAGGGCAGAGGTAATAACCTTACTATGGGAAAAAATTAATGGGATCTTGAATGAACACAGATGGTCAAGATAATAATCTTATTTTTTCCCCACACACAAAATTATTTCTGCAGCAAAATGTTTCCTTATAATATGATGGATTTATATTTAAGTACATCATCTAGTGAATCAACATTCCCTTAGTTCTCTCTATAAAAGCAGAGGAAACTATTACAGTTTGCCTTTGCTTCCTACATGTTAGGTATAGCAGATGAAACAGGTATCCCAGAACAGTTGATGTGTACTCCCAAATTGAAAGATTCTGCTCCCAGGATTATTTATGCATTTTATATTAGACAGTTACTGGTTAAAAAACAAAAACCCCTCCCCTGCACTCCCCAACATCAAGGACCAGAATTCAGAACTTCCCCCTACCAGGACATTCCTTCATCATGAGGCTACATGATCATGCTCCCTCCTCCTTGCTCTCCTTCTGGTCCTATTAAGGATTAATGCAGGGGTGGGAAAAATATGGCCTGGAGGCTGGATTCAGCCTACTAGGTGACAGAATCTGGCTCACAGCTACCCCTGTATGGCTCAGCATGGGGCCAAGTCCAGCCTGTTCACACTGGGGCAGCCTGCGCTACGCTCCTGCCATCACCCATGGCCCAGGCCTGACAGGCGTGCATAGCTTCCAGTGGGGCTATTCCCAAGGTGACTGCAGTTGACTGGGTCCTGCTCTGCTTCCTCTGCCTCCAGTGGCAGCTCCTGCTCCCACCAGCACCTGGCCAGTGCTATGCAGCATAGTGAAGCATGGGCAGGAGCAGGAGCTGCCACTGAAGACAGGGGGAGCAGAGCAGCACCCAGCCAGCTGCAGCCACACTGGGAACAGTTCTGCTGGACACTGCTCCTGTTCCTGCCCTTGCTGTGCTACAGTGTGCTGCTCCAGGTGGGTGGACAGCTTCAGCTGGGCAGCTCCTGTCCCAGCATGTGAGGCTCTGGTTCCACCTCCCAGCCATCTTTCAGTGGAAGGGGGCCAGTAGCTGGAGTTGGAGCCCCACATTCTGGGGCAGGAGCCACATGGCTGAAGCTTCCCATCTGTCCACCCACCTACACAGAGTGGCATATGGAAGCAGGGACAGGAGCAGGAGGAGAAGCCACTGCTGAAGGTGGGGAAGGAAGACCAGCACCTGGGTAAGCTCTGCTATAAGCACCCTGTACACCCCTTCCCTTCCCAGGACATAGTGCTCAGGAACCTCCCCCTGCCCCACACACACACATGCACGTACCCCCACACTTCTTCCACATACACCCCCCCCCCCCGAGGGCAGGGGTATGCAGGGAGTGGGCCCCAGCCCTGAGATGTCACTACCCTATGACCTGGCCCCATCATCCCAGCCTTGCCCACCACTCCCAAACTCTGCTCCCTGCCCATCTGCACCCCAATAGGGAGTTTTGGTGAGTTGTTGCGGTGGTGGTGGGGTTGAGGGAATGACCCGGCCCAGCCCATGACAGCTCATCAAAACTTCCTACATGGCTCTTGGGTCCAAATAATAGCCTAGGGTACTCTTAAGTGGGAGACATGACTTCCTTCAGGTTGAGGAGGGCCTAAAATGCAGGTCTGGTAATGTAACCACTAGTCTAAAATCCTAAAGCCCTACAGCCATACAACCAACCAGCTGGGTCAGAGTGTGAATGTGAGGTGCTTTGATTTATAATTAAACCTGCACTGTGGTCAGTGTGCATGACACATTGGCCAGGGGAGATGGCTCTCCTTTGGGCACTCTGAATCTCCAAGTGATAGAGGTTCCTGATGTGCAGCCTAGAGTAATAAACTTTGACTCCAGGGAAGGGTGGGAGTTAGGTCACATTTTGAGCCTAACATTTCCTACTAGCTACCTGTAGGTGCCTCCCTAACCAACACCAAAGCACTCTGTATTGCCTGTGGGAGAAGACTAATTCCATTACTTCTGTAGGCCTCCTAGACACCTAACCCTGTTGATTACAATTATGTTTCAGAGGTCGGATGCCTAATTTTTAGGTGTTGCAAAGCATAAGTGAAGGCACTTATAGGAATGATTTTGAGCAGACCCTGGACCAAATCCTAACCTGACTCAAGAGACACTTGTTCAGGCTTTAGCCATCTAAATCACTAAATGCAATTCTATTCCAGAGAAAGGATAATTGGGCACTGATTATATATACTCAATTAATATCTAATAAAAAAATCTAAACACATCATGCAAAGCCCAAGTTAAAGGCAGGGGCTACAACTCAGGTCTCTCTTTCCCAGAGTTCTGTCTCTCAGGGGTAAAGTCAAACTACAAAAGTAGGAGGGCCAACCAGACACAGATTTAGTGGGCATACAGTGGTACAGCTACATGGATCTATCCAAACTTTAAAACCAACAACCTGGTAGGGGAAGCAGCATTTCTGGTCAGGTAATACTGAAAGAGTCAACTAACTTCTATTGCCTCCCAGATTCCTATTATTCTCTCTTGACTCCATGGGTATTATCAATCTTATTTCCTTTTTAATGTTCTTGATATTTTACTATTCAAACCACCCTTTCTTCTGCAGTTTTGCTGTCTGTTAGCCCTTCCTGGTAATGTCTCTCTTCTATTTTACAGCCCTGCAGACTGTTTTCAGCTCCAGCTAAAAACTTTAACTAAAGTGTGCTAATATTAACTCAGGTGTAGTACCCTGACTGACAGGGTATTGGAGGTACAGTCCAAGAGGTTCAAGAATGCTAGATTTTGTTTTATGAATCTGAATAAGAGAGGTAACCTTAACTATAATGACTATGGCACTAACGATACAATATCCTGTATCTTTTTGCCTTGTTCATTGTGGGGTTTTTTAACTTCATATGTATTCTAGAAAATTAGTGCACATTCTAATAGTTATATTTGTTTTTTTTACTTTGATTTTAAATTGAATATAGTGCTACCATTCTAGTAAATCTTTCAGTTTCTCCTTATCTGGAAAAAAATGTGTATTGTGTTATATGTGATGATGCGCGACATGATCTACACCCCTCTTTTCAAAATCCTAGATCTGCTTGTAACAGGGAGCCAGGGTCTCCTGTTACTTTAAGAGAGAAGGCACTGCAGGTATGTCTCCAGGTGGGGGAGAAGATAGTGGATTCTGGGCTAGCTTCAGGGATGTAGGCAACCAGGGGCTCATAGACTGCAAGTGTCTATTGCCCAGCTAGTTGCCTAGCAATAGGATAATAGGGCAGAGCCCTGGTTAAGCAACAAGGGCACTAGACAGTTTGGCCAGAGAAATAGCAGTAAGCTGATCTGGAGGCTGAGGGGACATACCTGCAGTCAGTCAAGAGAGGACCTGACTGGAAGGGGATGACCCAAGGGGATATAAGCCTGGGAACCTGCGGCAGAGGGGGCAGTGCAGCCCTAAACTCTGCAGAGAGAGGAGCTCCTACCGGTAAGGCTGGTATGGGGTGGGATCTGCAGGCCATGGCAGGTAATCCTAGGGCTGAGAGAACCAGTGAGTGGGGAGGTGGGTTGGCAATGGTATGATGATCCAGGATGGGGGTGGTGGGGAGGCTTTGAGAGTTTAAATTTAAAGCAGTTACTTGCATTTTTGTTTTAATTTTATACTGGAGGACTGGTTGTGGCTGTAGAGGTGGAAAGGAGGCCAGCACACCATGTTTTAAGCCCTGCTAGGGACAGGGGCACATGACAGAAGCAGCCTGAGGCCAAGAGGGTCATAGCCATAGCCCAGAGGGGGGTGTTCTGAAGCTGATGTGAGGCTACAACTGAAGCTGTATACAGACATTCAGGGAGGTTAGGGGGAGGTTAGATAGGGTTAAAAATGGCCACCTGATCTAACTTTGACTTTACACTAATTAAATGGATCTAAATGTGAACCATACCAAAGTTCAGGACAGTTAGATCTGTCTAAAGGTGGGAGAGCCAATCTAAGTTAACCCTATACTCAACTTAGTTTGTGTCAGCATTTTTAGACCAATCTAACTGTCCTGAATTTCTATATAGTTCCCAGTACAACCCCAGGGTTGGGAAAGCCCAGCCGCTGGCCCCAGCCTCAGGACTCTGCTTTTCCTACCTGCTCCTTGGCACCAAACTATTTCTAGCTCCCCAGCCCCTCCCCCCAGACAGACAATCCCCAGCCCAGGCCAGCCCCTATCCCACAAGCCATTCCCTGTGCTAGCTTTACCAGTGTTTGCCAGTGCCGGGAACCGAGCAAGGAAGTCAGGGTTGGAGGAGAGGTGGGTGGGATAAGGCATTGGTTTGGAGGGGGTTGTTTGTCTGGAGATTGGGGGGCTAAAAAGTGCCCCATGTCCAGGCTATGGGGAAGACAGCCTCGCCCATCCCGCCCTGCAGACCCTGAAAGCCCCCCAATCCCACCTGAAAATCCCCAATCTCCCCCTCAGACCCTGCCTGCCCACCAGTTGCTCCATAGACCCTGCCTGTACCCTCCAATCTCTCCATGGGCCTCCCCATCCCCTCCCTGGAGACTTCTTGCCCCTCTGATCCCTGCCAACCCACCCCAACCTCCCCCATCTCATCATATTGTGTGGCCATTTTTAACTCATTCTAACCTCCCCATAACCTCCCTGAATATCTGTATTCAGCCTGAAAAACCAGGCCAGATCCAGTAGGTCTAGACTACCAGCCTACAGCCAGAGTAAACCATAGACTATGGCTAAGAAGGACAAAGCCTATACAGGACAGAGTGATTTCTGCGCGGCACAGACATAGCTGTAGGGATGAAAGGAGGCCAAAAAGATCTCTTAAGGCAATGGGTTCCCTGAGGCACTGATGAGACTGGGGACCCTCCACTTAAAGCTTGAAGGACAGGACTAGGGGTCAGCTGGGTATGGGAGGGGCCTGCTGGCCAAAGAATGCCTCACTCTGGGACAGCCTCCCTTCTACAATAAAAATAATTCCATCGGGTTGTGGCAGGTGAGAGGAAAAGGGAGGGTACTGCAAAGAGCCAGAGTGGGGCAGGACCCATGCAGCCACCAGGGGGCATCACAGCTGCCCCTGGAACCCGGTCCAGCTACAATGCCCATAGGGCCCACTCACCTCACTGAAGTTGATTGATGGGAAAGTGTTTTGTCTCAGTGCTCATAACCTTCAGTAAGTGATGCTAAACTGCTGTTCTTTCCCCCCATTTCATTCCAGAGAAAATTACTGAAGTTTACTTTTACTTACTAAAGGTTAAATTTAGACTGAAACATTTATCCCAGACCAGTTGATGTGTGCTCCCAAATGGTGAATTTCTGCTCCCTCTTTCTTGCTTTTATTCTGACCCCATGACTAGTTTTTAGCTGCCCAGTGGACCAGCTTCAATAGGAGAAAAAGAGAGAACTTTTAGCCCTCCATCTAGTGCCTGGTATGCTAGTATTCCTTTGAATTCCAGGTTTAGAAAGTCCTCAGAATAAGGCTTCAGAAGGTTAGGTGTCTGGTATTATGGTCATAGCTTACTAAGTTGTAACAAGGAAGTATTCAGAAAAGAAACAAGTTGGAGCATACATGCATGGTCAAGCCCTTTGGTACATAACAAGTGTAGATGTGTGTACATGCAGTGGTGTTAAGTAAGAATGGAAGGGTATATATATGAGAGCCACTACTTCCAAGTTCTGGGGCAGGAAGACCACCAATGAAGATTGCTGTAGCAATATTCAGTTCCCCTTTCTCTGATCCTCTCAGCGATAGGGTGTAGTTTCCTGCCCTTTTCTATAAGTTAACATATTTGATATTATGTAAAAAAACTCATTAAAAGTAATAAGCATATTCTGATCTATTCAGAATAATGAGGATAGGTGGCCCTGGTCTCTGATTTCTGAGAATTCAAATCAGAAAAATTATAACATGCTAGCTAAGGCATTTTTTTGGAAAGTGGGTTCAAATCCCCATAGCTAGGGAAGGCCTAGGATCTAACTCTCCCATTCAGTGGACAGATGCCTAATCACTAGTTTATCGGGATAAAGAGTAAGTGGCCTTCCATCTTCTTTCTGAGCTAGATATGGCCTAGCCACATAAGGGTCCATCACAAGAAAGACCTAGATAATTACTTGGTAGGATTAGTATTAGGATCAGTGAAGGCTGCCCATTTTCAGAACATGTAAATGTATGCAGGTATACAGGCCTCCTTTGAAAGAACAGGAGACCTATACATCTCATTTGGTAGATTAGGACTGCACTCCTGAGATGAGATATAGTTTTCAGATTAGTTGTTGGAAGGTTTAGGTAGTTCAGGATTTGAGCTTGTGTGTCTGTATGCTGCTAGAGGTAGCTTTTGGGCAGATCACAGCCAGGCATGTTTGGTAATGCCAGCCAGTGCTATAGCAAGGAAGTTTGGTCGCTGGGTCTCGCAGTGGCAGCCTGCTCTCATCCTGTGCACAGATCCGGGGTGCACATGCCGATCACATGGTTGCCTGGGAGTGCAAGCAATGGCAGGAGCCACCCTCCCCCCATCCCGGCACCCTCCCCAAACAAGAGGCTCATGGCTCCATCCCGCATCCCAGCATGGCTGGGCAGTACCTGTTAGAGTCCCTTCACTTTTGTGCCCGAGGCAGTCTCCCCACCCAGCTCCCTTGCTATGGCACTGGTGCCAGCAGAGCTGACCACTTTTATTTTTGCTACTGACTTTGGTGGAGGACCCACTGTACAGGGTCCCTGGCCTCCTCTGCAGCAGAGCTAGTCCATAACACAATGAGGCCACCCAGGGCTTGTAAGGAATGCAAAATAAGGAAAAAAAAAGTTAAACAAATAAACTGCCACTTAGCTCTTACCTGGCTTCCCGCAGCTTTACCCAGGCTTCACCTTCTGGTAGCCTTTTAGCTTTCAGAGGCTTTGAAGAGAGCCTGCGGGTCTTGTGCAAACAAAACGAATAAGCAAGCAAGCAAGCAGACGAGAGGCCTTTCCCTCAGCCTTTCCTGTTGGCTGTTTGACCTTTGGTAATCCCAGGCTCCAGACAGCCTTGCTTCCTGTAGGTGCAGCCACCCCCAGGGCTGCTTTCAGTGTCTTGTATTCTCCCCCTGGCTGGTCCACATGGCTGGCTCTACCTCATTTGCCACACTTGGGTTAACTCCCTTGATGGGAGGCTCACTATGTCCCCAGACCTGGATCTTCAGCCTTCAATGAGTCCTTCCAGGTCTGGGGTGGGTATGGGGAAGTTCTCCCAGGGTGTGGGGCTGCTGAAGCTCCTCTGCACCCATACTAACAGGGCCCAAATCTGATGGTGGGCATAATGGAATGACACCCACTGACTTCAGTTGAAAATGGATGGAGCCCTGCTTTTACATTGCATCCTGACCACTGGGGAAATATTTTCTGTTAGGAATTTAAGCCTGCCTATAATGTAAAGGCTATAAAAATTATTGATTCAAGTATAATCATAGAATTGTAGAATCATAGAAAATTAGGATTGGAAGGAATTGCAGGAGGTCACCTAGTCTAGCTCCCCTGCTCAAAGCAGGACCATTGCCAACTAGATCATTCCAGCCAGGGCTTTGTCAAGTGAGGCATTAAAATCCTCCAAGGATAGAGATTCCACCACTTCTCTGGATAATCCATTCCAGTGCTGCACCACCTTCCCAGTGAGAGAGTTTTTCCTAATATCCAACTTAAACTTCCCTTGCTGAAATCTTAGAATAGTTGCTCCTTGTTCTGTCATCTGTCACCACTGAGAACAGTCTAGCTCCATCCTCTTTGGAATCACCCCTCAGGTACTTAAATCTCCCCTCAGTCTTCTCTTCTGCAGAATAAATTAGCCCATTTCCCTCAGCCATATCATATTGCCCTACAGTAACCATAATTCTTGGAAGTGAATATGTACATATAACTCAAAATCAGGGGTTGAGGCCTTAATATTAGCCTTCAGGTCCTGACCAAATCACTTTATGACTATTTACATTTCATACACTTGTGGCACATCTACATGTGCATTCATTTGCTTTTGCTACTGCACATTAAATGTAGTACCTCTAACATAAGGTTATACATAAATGTGCATTAGACTGCCCTAATGCCCAGTAGCAGAAGTGCATACCTTTTTAGTCATGCTTAATGTGTAGTAGCCTATTTCTACTGCACATTAGCATATTAGCACTGTTTTTTGATGTGACACTTTAATGCACAGTAGCATAGACTACTGTCCATTAAAGCCCGCATGTAGACATGCCCTTGTAGTTTCATTTAAATACAATATTCCTCTATACATCCCTTGCTATTTAGTGTTAGCAGGTGGTTCACTGCAGGATATACCCACACTATTGATTATTTGAACATTGGATATGCCCTTTGAGGCTTGGCTAAAGCTGTGGTCTAGAGCAGTTCCTAAAATCTACAATTGTTCTGGACGTGTGATTTCAAGCTCCATAGAAATGTGCAACTAGCGGGCCTTTAAAAAGACAGGTAAATCTTGATATGATTATTTATTTGCCGAAGCCTTCTGATTATGTATAGATTCAGGTGTCACCTTAAACATTCAGTTAACTGGGATTTTACTGTAAATAAATAAGATATTATTACTGTCATTTAGCTACTAGTTCTTCCCCTGTTGCTAAAATCCATCAGTCCCATGTTAAATTCTGTTCCAGCAATAAGCTCTTTTATCTTGATTTTTATTCTCCCACTGAGCAATCTTTTATAATATGAACTATAAGCTAGCAACTTGTCTTGTATAAATGAAAACTGGTGAGCTCATAATGAGTGAGTTGAGTAGCTCAAGAATTTTTCAACTTTTAGTGGCACTCATATAGTAACCTTTGAGACAGGACCATGTTTAATTGTACAAACCTTTTTAGTCTCTCAAATAGGAGGCTATTTATTTTGCTGTGCCCTTTACAAACTGGAACTTGAGAGTTGAATGTAAGATTTTAGGAATGATAAGAAGTTGCTGGCAGCCATGAATGTGCATGTCAAAAAAAACTAAAAAGGTTCTGGTTCTCATGTAAATTCATACTCAAGCAACTCAGTAAAGCTCTTGATCACTCTTTTATGTAGTAAAGAATAAAACAGCCAGGGACTTCAGGTGAGGAAATTCTGGCACAGATAACTTACTTATTAACACAGTCAAAAGAAAATGAAGGTCTATTCTAGGAATTCGTAGTTTTAACTTTACAAGATTTTGCTCATGAATAATTTTACCATTTCTTTTAACACAAATTTTGCTAAAATCACAACCTCAACAAATAGCTGTTTTGGCTATGAAACTAAAGAAGCACAACATAAAAGGAACTGTCTTCTGGTTAGGGTTCTGGGATATGAGGGAATTGGGTTCAGTTCTTGTCATTTAACAAACATTTTACGTAACCTTTTGTATTCTGATGAATTATTTTGTAAATGTGGGCTTTAAACTCTGTCTCATTTTCCACATGACAACTGGAGTTTTGGGGGAACTAATAAGTTCATCGCACATTACTATTGTGAGGTTAAATTCATTAACATTTTGGAAGTGCTTAAATATTATGGTGTGACAGAATCTGAAAACAGATACAAGAAATACATGCCTAACTATTATTTCAATTGTAAGACTTCTAAATGGAAGTTACATGGCTCTTAGGCAGGTAAGTCACTATGTTTGATCATATTTTACCCAGTGCAGGAGCCACAAAACCATTAAGAAAACTAAGGATATCTTATATATTACCTTTACATTTATTCCTAAATAGTACTTGCATATCTAGAGATGTACCAAATGCCGGGAAAAAAGGAGCCATGCAAAAAAGCGGGGGAAACTGGGGCTCCATATATAAAAATAAAAGGTTTTTCTTTTTCCCCACCCTAGGCAGCAGCCAAGATAGCTGCTGCCCCTGCCCCTGGCTGCTGATTGAGAGACAGGGCTGCCCTCATGCAGCTTTCTAGCCCTGCAGCCTGGGCAGACAGGGATAGCTCAAGCCCTGCTTTTTTTTTTCCATGGTCACAGTGGCTTGGCTGGGCCCATCCCATAGTAATTGGGTGCTGTGGAGGATGGAGCCCAGTCAGAGTGTGGAGGCATCAGGACTGTGGCAGGGAGAATGGACTGGGCCAAAGGAAGCAGAGCTGGGTTGGGGCAGGGTGGGGAGTGTGGCTTGGTTGAAGCAACAGGAAGAGGGGCAGTGATGGCCCTTTCCCACACCTGGGTGAGGCTGGGGAGGGAGGTGGGAGCAGGGCTTGGTCATCAGGAGGAGCACATCTGGGTCAGGGAAGAGGGGCAGTGTGACTGGCTGGGAGGCAGTGGTGGCCAGGGAAGGCTTTATTTTTCCCCCTGTACAGGCCAGAGCAAAGAGCAAGGCCAGGCCAGGCCAGGCAGCAGTGGGGCAGCAGGAGCCCATGTGTCTGCCAGCCACCCCAGCCAATCAGGGGCATGGGGAGGAGGGGCACATTCTGCCTACAAAATTGGAGCCTGGGGCCACCTGTAAAATTTTGCCTTGGGTTTTGCGATTTCAGAACATAGCTCTGCACATTACACACCTGCGATTTTTTAGACAAATTGCTCCCAGTCAGCCCAGTCAGCTTGCGGGGTGGGGGAAGAGCAATATCCCCTTCCCTCAGCAGCTACCTGGTTCCCAGCACCGGCTCCAATCAGCCAAACAGAGCCAAGGCTGAGACATTGTCCCGTGCTTCTGCAGCTGCCTGCTGCCAGGGCTGGCTCTGATCTTGGAGTCATGGGTGGGCCAATGTCCTCTGTCCCTGCTAGGATAATGTTCCAGCCCCTGTTCTGATATTGGAATGGTGGCTGGGCCTGGGGCAGGGATGTGGGGTAGGGGGAAGCTGCCCCAGACGTAGGACAGCTCCCCCCACCCCCTTGAGCCCACCCAGTCTTGACCCTGGTGCCACCTGCCATCCCAGGGCTGGTACCCAGATTCACAGATTCATAGATGTTAGGGTCGGAAGGGACCTCAATAGATCATCGAGTCTGACCCCCTCCATAGGCAGGAAAGAGTGCTGGGTCTAGATGACCCCAGCTAGATGCATATCCAACCTCCTCTTAAAGACCCCCAGGGTAAGGGAGAGCACCACCTCCCTTGGGAGCCCGTTCCAGACCTTGGCCACTCGAACTGTGAAGAAGTTCTTCCTAATGTCCAATCTAAATCTGCCCGCTGCTAGCTTGTGGCCATTATTTCTTGTAACCCCCAGGGGTGCCTTGGTGAATAAAACCTCACCAATTCCCTTCTGTGCCCCCCGTGATTAACTTATAGGCAGCCACAAGGTCGCCTCTCAACCTTCTCTTGCGGAGGCTGAAAAGGTCCAGGTTCTCTAGTCTCTCCTCGTAGGGCTTGGCCTGCAAGCCCTTAACCATACAAGTGGCCCTTCTCTGGACCCACTCCAGGTTATCCACATCCCTCTTGAAGTGCGGTGCCCAGAATTGCATGCAATACTCCAACTGCGGTCTGACCAGTACCCGATAGAGGGGAAGTATCACCTCTTTGGATCTGTTCGTCATGCATCTGCTGATGCACGATAAAGTGCCATTAGCTTTTCTGATAGCTTCGTCACACTGCCGACTCATGTTCATCTTGGAGTCCACTAGGACTCCAAGATCCCTTTCCACTTCCGTGCCACCCAGCAGGTCATTTCCTAGGCAGCAGGTATGCTGGACATTTTTCCTCCCTAGATGCAGCACTTTGCATTTCTCCTTGTTGATTTGCATTCTGTTGTTTTCTGCCCACTTGTCCAACCTGTCCAGGTCTGCTTGCAGCTGTTCCTTGCCCTCCAGCATGTCCACTTCTCCTCACAGTTTTGTGTCATCCACAAACTTGGACAGAGTTTCCCCCCTTCACTCTCTCATCCAAGTCGCTGATGAAGACATTAAAGAGTATCGGTCCAAGGACCGAGCCCTGCGGGACCCCACTGCCCACACTCTTCCAGGTCAAAACCAACCCATCCACCACGACTCTCTGGGTGTGACCCTCTAGCCAATTCGCCACCCACCGGACTGTGTAGTCATCCAAGTCACAGCCTCTTAACTTGTTCACCAGTATGGGGTGGGATACCGTATCGAAGGCCTTCCTGAAGTCTGAGTATACAACATCCACCCCTCCTCCTGTATCCAGGCATTTCATAACCTGGTCATAAAAAGAGACTAGATTAGTCAGGCATGTTCTGCCTGCTATGAACCCGTGCTGGTTTCCCCTCACCATAATTTGTCCTGCCAGGCTCTCGCAAATGTGAGCCTTGATAATTTTTTCGAAGATTTTGCCAAGGATGGAGGTGAGACTGACTGGCCTATAGTTGCCCGGGTCCTCCTTCCTCCCCTTCTTGAAAATGGGGACCACATTGGCCCTTTTCCAGTCCTCCGGGATTTGGCCCATGCACCATGAGCATTCAAATATTCCCGCCAGTGGCTGTGCAGTGACGTCAGCCAGTGCCTTTAGTACCCTTGGACAGAGCTCATCCGGGCCTGCCCACTTAAAGGCATCCAGTTCCTCCAAGTGACTTTGCACCATCTCAGGGTCTACGCATGGTAGTTTGGCATCTTGCTGCTGCCTCTCTACCATCCCAGTGAGAGACTTGTCTTGCCCCTCTCTTAGGAACACTGAGGCAAAGAACTCATTGAGGAGTTCAGCCTTGTCTCCCCTGTCCGTCACCAATTGCTTCTGCCCATTTAGTAGGGGTCCTATTCCTCCCTGGGCCTTCCTTTTACTCCCTATATATCTAAAAAACAATTTCTTGTTATCCTTTACTTGGGATGCCATCCTCAACTCCATGGTAGGTTTGGCCCGTCTAACTGCCTCCCTACAAGCACGAGCAGAGGAGGTATACTCCTCTTTGGCGATCTCTCCCTGTTTCCACTTTTTATGTGCCCCCCTTTTGACCCGTAGGCTGCCCTGGATTTCTCTGGTCAGCCAAGGAAGCCTCCTGGCCCCTTTCCCTCTTTTTCCTCGCATCGGGATCGCCTCCCTTTGTGCCCGAAGGATCATTTCCTTAAGGCACAGCCGCCCTTCGTGGGCTCCCATCACTTCAAAACTCCTACTCTGCAGTGTGTCCTTGACTAATCGCCTGAGTTCTTCAAAATCAGCTTTCCTAAAGTCTAGCACTTTCACCCTACTAATTACCTTACCCACTCAATGTCTTATGAAGAATTCTATTATTAGGTGATCACTGTCCCCCAGATGGCCACCGATCTGTAGGTCCCCTACCATATCATCCCCCGTTGCCAATACCAGATCCAGTAAGGCATTCCCCCTAGTGGGACCATGTACCTCCTGCATCAGGTGGAGGTCCTGTACACAGGATAGGAACCTGTGTGAACGGTGGGACTTCGCTGTCTGCATCTCCCAGCAGATGTCTGGGTAGTTTAGGTCCCCCATGACTACCGCCTTCTTAGTTTTTATGGTCTCCGAGAGCTGCCTCAGGAGCCCCGAATCTAGTTCTTCCCCTTGGTGTGGGGGTCTGTAGCAGACCCCTACCACCAAATCCCTTTCTACTTGCCCCCCATGTAACCTAATCCACTATCCTTCTACTTCCTCATCCTTCGATTCTGTCTTGATGAGGGTCGATGTATATTGCTCATTGACATAGAGCGCAACCCCTCCCCCTTTCTTCCCCACCCTGTCCTTTCTGTACAGCCTATAACCCTCAATATGTACCGCCCAGTCATGGAACGAATCCCACCAGGTTTCTGTTAGCCCTACTAAGTCATAGGTGTTTTCTGCAATCAGGAGCACTAGTTCATCCTGCATGTTCCCCATGCTCCTAGCATTAGTATATAGGCACTTGAGCCCTGTGACTGGTGCCTTTGCTCCCCCCCCCAGCTCCGAATCCCAAGGGGCCCCTTATTTCTTACCTGCTTATTGCTTACCTGTGCTGTAGTGCTGGCCACCCCATGGCTTGCAGGTTCCCAATGTTCTCCTTCTTCAGGCTGGGCTGTCCTTGTGGGTGCCACATGGTTTGGTGGTCCACAGTTTCCCCCGCCTTCATCTTCCCCTCCCCCCGATGAGCCTAGTTTAAAGCCCGCCAGAGGAGATCCGCCAATCTAGAAGAAAACACATGCTTACCTTTGGGGGACAGGTGAAGCCCATCCCAACTGAGCATGTCCCTCGTCATGATGTGCGGGTCATTGTCCAGGAAGCCAAAGCCTGCCTCGAGACACCATTGCCGAAGCCGCCAGTTGGTCTCTCTCATGCAATTCTCATGCCATCTTCCACGTCTGCTCACTGGTAGGATGGAAGAGAATACCACCTGTGCACCGAACTCCCTCAGCACGCCGCCCAGAGCATTGTAGTCTGTCATCAGGTGATCAGGGGTTCTTCTGGCTGCATCATTAGTACCCACATGGACTAGGACCATGGGGTAGTAATCGGTGGGCTGAATCATGGCCTGGATTACTTCCGTCACGTCCCGAATCTTGAGCTCCCCCCAGTGGCTATATAGAAGCAGAGCAGGGCAGGCAGGAGTAGCTCAAATTTTCTCTTGATGGGCGCACGTGAAGACATGCTTTCAGGGAAATCTTACTGTGCAGTATTTGACTGAGCAGTAAACTTTCTGCAGATTAATTGCACATGTAGGCATGCCTACTGTGCCTAATTGAAGCTAAAATCAAATGGGTTTATTGTGGTGCAAATTTTTGCCACATAATATTCGTGAAGGTACTTAACTGAAAGACCTGGGTTAAAGGCTCAGTACTCCCTGAGGAATTTTTAATTAACATCTTCTACTTACCAGGAGTGAATCTTAACCACTGGGTAGGGTTGAGGGCATCCTATTGAATGCCCAGTGCCTTGAGCAGCAGAGTGAAATATTCATGGGAACAGAAGGGCATGTGTGGGCCACGTGAAGGAGGAAACACCATGGTTTTCTTTGTTTCCGGAAGTGTTTGAGTATTTTGCATTAACTAGTAATTTTTTTTTATTTTTAGCCTCTCTTATAATGTATACAATAATTTGTAATGTCAACAACCCTGTTTATTTTAAATAAAATTTGGTAACCTGAAGTAAAAATAATTATAAAATGATTCTGCTTCTGGGTACAGCTGTTAAACATTTCAGTTTCTCAATCAGCCAAATAATGTCAATGTTAACTATGTAGGTTTTAAAACATTCAAAGCAAATGAATTAATGTCTCTCAAAGAAGCTTACTTTAACCATCAAATAATGTGATGGTTGCTGATAATTCATTTAGAAATGGACTATTATGTACTCCAGAGCTACTCAGTCACAAAGCTGCTGTTCTGATGATAAACCAGTTGGATATTCCTTTTTCTGTTTGTTTTTATTTATTTCCAATACATTAAAAATCTTTGTTTCTAACTAATTTAGAAAATGATGCTCTCTGCTGGATATTTTCAAATAGAAGTCCCAGTGGTCTGATTTGGAATAAATTTTCCATATGCAACATCTAGCCTAATAAATTTTTTCAATATAGTAAGAATAAAAGATAATTCAAACAACAGCAAATGTCTTTTTTTTTTTATTCTAAGCATTCATCATTTGATAGACAGATCTACCATAGAAAAATCAGATTTTATGATAAGGCTCAGTTAGACCAGGATAAAAAAAACATGAAAATTAATTTTTCACACACAAAGCACATACTATACCAGCAAATAATTTAAATGCAAATGCAGTAACCAGTTTTATTATGTACCTGAGAAGTGACAAGAAGTGCCTTACTTCAACTCTCAAAATGGCAAACTATTAAAGTAGAACTTGTAAATAATAACTTGACCACACCTTGGTAGCTCAAAAAGATTGTATTTGGATTTTGTACTCCATAAAAAGTACCCAGTGAAGCAATGCCTTGGGGTAAATCTAGTCATGTATCATAAGCAATCAGCAGCATTGTTGCAGCAGGAAAGACAAAACAAAGACAGAGCACCAGATTATAAATACAAAGGAACATAAGTAGAAAAGCAGTAAAAGAGGAAAAGCATGTGACCTGAAAATAAAATAATGTTGATGATTCTGTTGGCAATGAAGTAAACTATATGTTCTTGATTTGAAAATTCATGCTGTTGGTGGTCTTCACTACAGGTGATCAGAAAAACTTTGAGAAAATTTCCCATCAGAAAATGTAGTACAATTGACATAGAAATGGTGTGCAAAATCATCTCAATGTCAGTGAAATTTCATTTAGTAGAAAATCAGTCCAGGCAATATTGAAACAAAATGTATAGAAACAAAATATCTCGATTTTTTGTTTTCAAATATCTTCCCTATATATTGTTTTTAAATTCTGTATCATCTCATGATAGAAATGTAAATAAAAATAATTTGATTTTATTGAAATAAAAGTTTTCTTATTCAAAATAACATTAAAAGAATCTTTATTGGGATTGGGATGCACTGACACAGATTTTTGGGCCAATATGGATGGCTGATTTTTAATGAGCCATATCAGCCAATACTAATCCGATTCAGATATGTGGCTCCAAAGCGTGGAGGCCGGTGTGTAGCTGGTAAGTCTGTTGTGCGGGAAGGCGTGTGGGAGGGAAACAGTGTGAGAGGGGGCAGCTTGAGGTCCCTACAGTGAGGGAGGGAGCAGGGCAGGGGCAGGGTGGGGCATGGGACAGAGCTGCACCTCATCCAGGGGACACAGGGGTGGTGGCTCCCGCCACTGTGTACATCCTGGGACGGCATTCTCCTGGATATGTACATGGGGTGAGGGCAGGCTACTGCCGTGGGCTGGGACTGGGGCCACATCAGGCTCTTCCTGGCAGTGGAGCTGGGCTTGGCTGCACTCAGGGTGGGCAGTGGAAGCACTGGGAGGGAAGTTGTAGGAGTTACAGTGAATTTTGCAGTGGTTGCCGCCCCCTGTACCCCACTTCCCAATGCCACAACTGCCTGCCCTGAGTGCAACTCAACCCAGCCCCACACTGGGAAGAGGCCAGTGCAGCTCTGGCCTCAGCCCATAGCAGCAGCCTGCCCCACCCTGCATGCAGATTCAGGGGCACATGCACCCCATGCATTCCCAGTGTGTGCGTAGCAGCGGAAGCTGCCCCCTCTCTCCTTGCACCCCCCAGTTGAGATGCTTGCAGCTCCATCCTGTGCCCTGCCCCAGCTGGGCAGCCCCTGCCCCAGCCCCACTCCCACTGCCTCCCTCACCTCAGGGGCCTTGATCTGCCCCCCCACCCCTAGCCCCTTCCCCTACAACAGATTTACCTGGCAAACCCAGATGCTCTCCATGTTGGTGGGTTGTGCTCCTGGCTGCGTCCATGCTGTGCTGCAGCTGCATACATGCACACAGCATTTATTGGCCACATTGTCAGCCACATCAGACAAAAAGTCAATTGCCCAATAACTTCCATTTTCCTCATATTGGTGCCAATCCGATATGGGACCAATGTATTGGTGCACCTCTAGTTTTTATAGAATACTGTAATATGTTCAGGTTGTGTTTTGATTCCATAAAGACAAATTTCAAAATATCTAAAAAACCTTATATGATGAAATATCTCTCCTCTAGGTTCAAATTCTGCCTAGGTTAACTGGAGGTACAGTACCTTCTTGTTAAATATTTTTTACTATGTATAGTTCCCTTCCAATGCATTCTCCATATTCTAGTTGCAATAGGTGGGATAAACTTTGTGAACTACTGAATCTTACAGATTAATTGAAAGGATCAATAAGGAGGCCTTAATTTGTTTGAGCAGAGGGCTTCTCTTGATTGACTAGAGGGATGTGTGTCAGAGGCTAAAATCAGATGTCACTTTTGTGCTGCCATAATTTTTGTAGCAGTACAGAACAAAAGTAAATAGATGCCCATACCCTTTGTCATGTCTCAAATGCCCAAATTTGTAGTTGAGATGAAAGGTAGCAATGCTTTGTGCCACTTCATTATGATGGATGTCTATTTGCTTTATAGCAAGAAAGCATAAGCAAGTTGGAGCTGCTCTTGCTCTCCAGCTACCCCAGGCAGGCACACCCTAGAAACCCCCATGCAGGATTGAGCCCCTCAAGCCTCAGGAGTGTCTGTCCAGCTTTCCTACTTACAAGCTATGTCTACGCAAGATGCTGACTGCATAGTAGCTCATTACTACTTCACAATAGTGTTGCATGGCATGGAGTGTGATGCAACACTACTGCACAGTAGTAATGAGTTACTGTGCAGTCAGCATCACCAAAAATCTGTTCAGGGGCTCTATTGCACAGTAATGCCGGTTATTGCACTGTCATTCAGAACTTGTGTGTGCAAGTACTAAATGACTGCGCAGTAACAACTGCACAGTTGGCATCTCGTGTAGACGTGGCCACAGAGATGCATCCCTGGGATGCTGTAAGCAGGGAAAGCTGGGTTCTATGCTTTAAAGAGACATGCCCCTGAGATTGCTGAAGGTGTGCTTCTGTAAGCAGGAATCATGTTGCCCATTGCCCCACACAGTTAACTTGTAGGTCAACAAGTGACATGTGTTTTGCCCAATGAGGTGAATCAGCTGTGTCAGGACATGGCTGATCCACTTCATAGATGCAGGGTCAGAAGGGGGGGGTCTACCAGGGGGTAGGGGAATCCAGCTTCTGGCTCAAATTTGCACCACTTCTATTTGAGCTGATGCAAGCGCATGTGCTTGCATGTGTGGATGTGCCCTCAGATCTGCAGCCAGGGGGAGCTAGAGCCCAGGGCCAGCACCTGTGCTGTCCCCAGCAGTCTAAAAAGCCACCCTGTCCTGGCCCCAGCAATATAAAAAGCCACCCTGGCAAGTAGCTCAGGGCTACTAGCTCCTCCTTGCAAGTCTGCAAAGTTTTCAGAATGGGAATGGGGAAGGGGAGGAGAGGAAGTTCATTTTAGGGGTTTCCCAAGTGGCAGTGGAGGGTAGGGTGGGTGAATTGGAGCCCCACCCCCAACTCAGGGGTGTCCCAATACACCTGCCCTACCCTCCAATAGGGGCTGAAAAGACCCCAGACTGAATTTCCTCCAATCCCTTTCCCTCCTCCCATTCTGAAAATAGCTCAAGGCTGGTAAGCATTGCAGAGAGAAGTTACAGAAGACATTATGTTTTGAAACAGGAATGAGGGGTTAGATTTTCACCTTATCAGCCATTTTTAAGCTCTCTGCAGCAATGCACTTGCGTTTGGTCACAGCTACAAACTGCTTTCTGTGGCCAAATCAGGCAAAACTTATCACTTCTCTCTGCACCGTATTTGTCCAGCAACCACTGCTGATGTTGCCCCTGCTGCTGCCACAGCCTCCAGCCCCAGGGATCTGGCCTATGAAGAACTCTACAGTCCAGAACTAGCTGGAGGCATAAGGTGAATTTGGTACCCCTGGTGTAAACAATCCATATGGAATATAGAAGAAAGCTCTAGACATTCTCTGCACAAACACAGTCTGTGACTCTGAGAGAACTAGACAGAGGTCTTTTGGGTTAAGTTGTCTGAGCAAGAAAGCTGTGTCCTGTTGTTTGATTCCCTCTGCCACTCAGGGAAACAGAACTTTGCAAAACATTTATAAATAAACAAGATTACTTTAATGAAATATTTGTCTTCATCACTAATTTCTTTTCCCATTTAGAACAATTGACAAATCCTGAATTTTGACTAGCTGCTGGGGTCATAGAATCATAATGCTTAGGGTCATTCCCTGGGCAGGAATGGGTTCCAGGGTCATATTACCCCATCTAAATATCTGTCCAGCCCCCTCTTGAAGACCCCCAAGGTAGGAGAGAGAACCACCTCACTTGGGAGCCCATTCCAGAGCCTGGAAGCCCAAACTGTAAAGTAATGTCTCCTGATGTCCAGCCTGAACCTTCTTTCAAACAATTTGTGGCCATTATTCCTAGTAACCCTGGGTGGTGCCCAAGGAAACAGAGCCTCCCTCAATTCTCGCTGGTCCCCCCTGGTGAGTTTGTAAATGGCCACCAAATCCCCTCTCAGCCTTCTTTTGTGGAGGCTGAATAGGTTCAGGCCCTTTAGTCTCTATTCATAGGGCCTGCAACTGTAGTGGGAAACTGTGTCAAAGGCCTTCTTGATGTCCAGGAAGATGATATCCACCCCAACACCCTCATTCAGGGATGTTGTGGCCTGTTTATAAAAAGAAACCAGGTTAGTCAGCCAGGACCTGCCCCCATTGAACACAGGTTGGTTGCCCCTGAGCATTACCTCCCCTGCTGGGCCCTTGCAGATGTGCTCCTTGATAATTTTCTCAAAGGTCTTCCCAAGGACCAAGGTAAGACTGACTGGTCTATAATTGCCAGTGTCCTCCTTTCTCCCCTTCTTGTAAATGGGGAGAACACTGGCCCTTTTCCAATCCTCCGGTACCTGGTTAGTGCCCCACAAGCGCTCATAGAGCTGTGCCAAGGGCCCTGCTATGACCCCCGTCAATTCCCTCATCACCCTCGGGTGAAGAGCATCTGGACGTACTGATTTAAAGATGTCCAGCCCCTCCAAATTTCCCTAAGCAGGTCATCCCTGACCCTAGGCATGGTGGTGCCTCCCCTGGGTCCGTCCGCAGTTCTAGTGGGGGAGATGTCCCAGTCCCTGTTCAGGAATATGGAGGCAAATAATTAATTAAAGAGGTCAGCTTTTTTGTTTGTCGCAATCACCAGCCTATCCTGTAGGGGTCCCACATTACCTGGTGCTTTCTTCTTACTTCCTATGTATTTGAAAAAGGACTTATCCTTAATTCTGGTCACTAGCCCTAGCTCCATCTCTGCCTTGACCTTCCTAACAGTCTCCCTGAAGTCCTGAGCAACGGAGGTGTAATCCTTATTAGTGATAGCCCCTTGCTTCCACTGTTTGTACACCTCCTTTTTTGCCCTCTGGCATCCCTGGATGCCTTTGCCGAGCCATGGGGACTTCTTAGCACTCCTGCCCCCCTTGGTGCGCATTGGGACTGACTCCCTTTGAGCTCAGAGGATCATCTCCTTGAGGAACAACCACCCGTCTTGGACTCCTATATCATTGAAGCTCCGAGACCTGAATGCCTCTCCTACTAATCTTCTTGGCTTACAAAAGTCGGCCCTCCTGAAGTTGAGGACCTCTGCCTTGCTGCTTGCTTTCATCACCCTGTGATGGATAGTAAATTCCAGCAGGTGATGATCACTGTTGCCCAGGTGGTTGAGTACCTGCAGACCCCTCACCAGGTCATCACCTGTGGCAAGAACCAAGTCCAGCAAGGCATTTCCCCTGGTGGTACTATGCTCCTCCTGGGTCAAAAAAAGGGAACATAATTTCTAGCTAGGAAATAACTTAACCAAGACTCATCAGTATCCAAGGTTTAGTATAAA
Source organism: Alligator mississippiensis (assembly GCF_030867095.1). Taxonomy (NCBI): domain Eukaryota; kingdom Metazoa; phylum Chordata; order Crocodylia; family Alligatoridae; genus Alligator; species Alligator mississippiensis. The sequence continues at coordinate 73,054,793 of NC_081827.1, forward strand.
TCTATAGTTACTACACTCTTCATTTTAAGAGAAATGTAGGGTTAACAGTTCATGAGATGTATATCAGAAGAGAGGAACCCCCTGTTAAGCTGAACAGCAAAACTTACAAAAAAAAAAAAGAAGAAATAATACCACATGACTGTATGTCACATTTAAAATAACCCAGCACAGCTAAGCATTCAAATGTTGAGTATTTACAATCTCGTAATTCTATTTAGTTATTTCAGTTGCTTACAACGATGAAAATGCATACTTTAAAGCATTCAATTAGAGGTAATTTGAATATGAGCTTTCACATTACAAAAAATTGTCAAGTACATTCAATTTTCTAAAACAGAATATTTTGTCTTTTTGTTGAAAAATTAGAGACTGAAATATTTGGCTGAGAATCCCTGGCATAAAACTCAAAATTTAAATTTTGAAATGCCACTCCAGTGCCACACTACAGTTGTAGGTCAAGTGTCTCATCCCCTGCTCTGTTCTAATAGCTGGGCTTGCTGGATTGACTACATCTCTGATTCAGCATGTTCTCCTCGTGTAAAGCTAACACATTATATCATATGAGTCCCTAGCTAAGTGAATCATGATTATGGTGAATGTGATTAGGCTGGAAAGTCTGCCAAATCCAGAAAAATGAGGGCAGAAGGAAGCTGGTCTAAATCCTACACCAGGACTGAAGTATATTTTTCAGTTCTCAGAGGTTTACTTTTTTTTGAGAAAGCAACACTTTCTGAAGAAAGAAACTTTCCACAAAGTTTTTTCTAGTCAAAATTTCATTTTTCTATCAAAAAAAATATTTTAAGAGAAAGCATTTTAATTAGCACCCTTTCAATAAATTTTCCTGCATGATTATTTTTAATTGTCTATTTTCTATCCTGCTTAGGATACGCAGGATAGAAAACGTACCAATGTACGCTATTGGTACATTATACCTGGTTTTACCACAGGAAAAGCAAAGCAAACTCAGGAAGTACAAGTAATGATAAGGGTAATATGATAGCAACCTATAACATGACTTCTGAGGCAAAAACAAACCTCTACTTAATTTTTTCTTGAACTAGTTTGGAGATGGAATTGTCCATAAGTGCATAGAAACAGTAAACTCCTACTCTGTCTGCACATAGATGGACCCCTCTTTTTCAGCTGTACTCAAGATTTCAAAGGTGATCAAGTGAATTATGCCCAGTCTACCAGACTCAAGTATTTTCTGTTATTACAATATGAAATGACTTCAAGTCATTTCAGCCTCACTTTTGATTTCAGTATTACTTGAAAACTTTATAAGTGTCCCATCTTTAAACTATTCTGCATAAAGTGCCCAGAAGTTAAAACAATTCATGAAATCACTGACTGAAGCTTTCTCAGTTAAAATCTTTCTAGCATTTAGAGAAAAAGGCACCATTTTTTTCCCCCAGAGAAAATAGCATTTGTAAGGTGTTAAAAGTTCACTTTGAAGCACTGTTGTAGTTCACTGGAATTTGCCTTAATAGCTTTTGTAGTCCCTGGGTGAAAATGCAGATCATTTACTTCAGCAAATTATTTGTTTTTCAAATGGAGAGCTGTGGAAGGGATTTAGTTTACTGACAAAGCAAAAAAGTAAAGTAATTTCATTAACTATGCTAATTTAAATTCCCCTAGAAAAAAATTCCCAAACTATATTTTATTACATTTTCAATTACAATTAATCTATTTTTGAAGTTCTAATTAAATGCCTGAGTGACAAAAATGGTTTTTTTTAAAGAGAGTGGTATTTTCTTTGTATGCTGCATGAAACATGTTTTGATTCATCACAAGGTTTAAGAGTTACTTAGCTGATTCTATCTTGAAGTTTCACTCATGTTTTGATGCTGGAATAGATGGTTCTATTATATTTCAACTATCTGTTTCTTTTTCTACACGTTTTTATACACATTTCTCTGGTCTCTGAAGGTCTAATGCTAGACAGGACATTTTGGCTTAATGTAAACTGATCAAAGTGCATCCAAAATATGGAAATTCACACCAGCCCAGTTTTGTATATTAATCTCATGTGTTGTGGCTAAGTTCACTGCAAATTGTTTCACATAAATTATGCTTTCAAGATATTCTACTATTAAAAGGACCCATACATCTGCAGGCAATACACAAGAATAATTAGCTCATAGAATATGACTTGTAACATTTTCTAAGTACAGGGTGTCCAGTTCTATGCTGTTACTATTAATAAAGTCACTTTTGATAAACTAAAAACTGCCTCTCCATCCCCCATCTGTTGCCAGTGCATACTTTTGGCAAACACAACACAGTTACAAACAGGATTATTACAGGCCAAGATCAGAAAACCTGGGTCAACCCCTTTGAAGCAGAGGAGGCTGATGTGGAAGAGTTGCTGTTAATACCAACAGTTCCTTTGTATCAGGGATTTGAAGGGAAAACTCATGTAAGAAAAGAACAAATCAAAAATTATAAAGTACAGGAATACCCTTTGTCCAATAAAGTGCAAAAGTATTGCAGTATCATAAAATCACCTTGCTCCATGCTGTTTAAGTATACACTTAGAATGAAAGTTAAGTCTTTCATTCCCAGTCTTTACAGGCCACCCCTTCAAATGGCTTGACTACGTAAACTGACTGTGTCCTTATGGCTATAGAAAATGTATGATTGTCTAGTCCATTCTTCAGGGAGCCTTGCTTGGGAATAATATACTGTATTTGTGAATGTGATAGAACAGAAGATATGATTTATAGATAAAAATTCCTCTGGGCCAGTGTGGCAAAGTGAGACTCCCCGATTAGCCACAGTGCTAGTTTTCCCACTTGCCTTTGGGCATGCCACCCAGCCGTCTCACTTGCCACTCCTTGTTGTTAATTAATGAAGTTGCTAATTAAGGTGGGAGGCTGCCCATTCTTGCCTCGATGCCACGGGGTGTTATCTGCAGCTTGGTTCCATTCCCAGCACCACAGCCCAAGCTTCGCAGATGGCATCCAGATGACACAAATCTCCCAGTCTACAGCTGAGCCAAGCTTAGGCCTCATTGTCAGGCCTCAGGCATACACACATTCATACCGCCCTCCTCTCACTAGGGCCTCACACTCCACCCCCTCCCACAGGGTCTCTTTCACATGAGAACAATTTGTACTGCCTTGCTTCTTCTTGCAGCGGGCCCCTTATGCCATAGGCTTTAGCTATCGCCTACCTTGGGTGGCAGATGTACCGTATTTTGGGCCTCTCCTGTGACCTTCACCGGGATAGTGGCCAGCCAATTACCTGACCAGGTCTAAGCTTGCCCTGGCTCCTTCCAGGGCAACTCTATGTACTCAGACATAATGGGCTCCCATCCCTCTGTTTTTTCCCCTAACTGGGGCTTCTCATCTCCGCCCCCTCACTGGGGCTCCAGACCTGCCACCTCACTGGGGCTGGCCCCTCTCTGGGGGTCCTCACTTTCACCCCCTCACTGGGGCTCCATACTACCCCCTCACTGGGGCTATGGGGCTTCCCTCCCCTGTGGGGCTCAGGTGGCCACAACTGTGCAGGGTGCCAACTAACTCTCCTCGGGGTCTTGCACCCCACAGGGTGCAGGTGGCCGCAGCTGTGACTGGCCCCCACTCATTCTTAACCCACACCATGACTGGTGCTCCAGGGTCTCACAGGGACTCTCACTCCCCTGCTGGAGCAGCAGGTCATTGTGCTCTACTATAGCTCTTACTTTTGACCCACACTCGGCATCCCAGTGGTGGAGGGCTTACTGGAGTCAGAACTTGCTCGTCTCTGAGACTGAGCCCCCTTACTCAGCCTCTGGCCCAAACTGTGGCCTCAGGCATCTGAAGACATCCCTTGGCCTCCCCTCCCTGGGGCTGCCCCCTCACTGAGGCTCCACACCACCCCTTCACTTGGGGCCACAGGGCTTCTCTCCCCAGTGGGCTCAGGTGGCCGTAGCCATGCCTGGCCCCAACTACCTTTCCTCAGGGTCCTACACCCCACAGAGCTTAGGTGGCCACAGCCGTGCCTGGCCCCAACTACCTCTGATGTCACATGACCCACCCAAAAGTGAGGGCTGGGGTTAAGGTACCCCTACCCAACTTTCACTGGGGTGGTGACTGGACTGGCATTTCCTGGGGGCTCCTGTACCACTGGGAGCCCCTCCAGGCCACCCACTCCCAGCAGGGTGCAGTTTTAGGTCATGCCCAGGACCAGGAGCCTCCTATCCATCCCCTACAGCTGCTGCCCTTACCTCCAAGATGTTGCATGCAGCCAGGCAATGTAACTGCCTGGCCTGCCAGCAGTAAACTGCTCTATTTATATAGGCAGCCAGAGGTCTAAAATGGCTGCCCCAATCAAGCACCTGCTGGCTACTTGGCTCCGCTCTTGAAGTAGCAGGCATCAACAGCTGGAATTACTCCAAACACTGAATTTCTAGTAGTAAATTTCCTATTGTAATGGAGGAGCAAAGTAGGTATTGTTACAGTGGGGGCCTTCCAAATTTAAGCATTATATTCCATCAGAATATAATGAGAGAGTGTGCCCGCCAGGCCTCGAACATCTTGTTCCGTGCTTCCTTCATTTGGCTGTTCACTGGAACCTGTCCTGCCGTTGCAGGTGGTCTTGCGGGAGGTCTTCACACGCGCTGCAAGTCACCCCTTTCGCGCCTGCCACAACTTTGAATCTCTTACAGTGGGGGGCTTTGTACTGCACAGTTACCCTCTTTAGATGCTTGTTCCTTCAGGGTCTTTCGCGAGGCTCCACCTCCTCTATACCTCACCCTATACCCAGCCTGGTGGATCACTGTTGTTGTTATGGCCTATCTCATGCTCCATGACCCCCGCCTAAACGACAAACCTTCAGCTAGTCTTCCGGCCTTTCTTGTTTCCTATCTCCCTCAACCCCTTCTGACACGGGGAAACATAAACTACCCTTTCCCTCGCCAAGGAAAGGAACCAATAAATCTAAGAAAATCACCACACCGTTACCATGCCTCCTTGTGGAGTGCAGATAACCCTTCCGCACTCCTATTCACCCCACAGGGTCTTGTCTAAACCACCTAGCCTTTTGGGTTAGCTCGTACTGCCCAAGCTAGAGTCGCTCTCCTTCCAACCTCTCAATATTGCGACCCTCTCTCTGGGACTTCCTGTGCGGCCGCCCTCTCTCTGGGTCTGCATAATGTGGCTGCCCTCTCTCTGGGTTTTCCCAGTACAGCGGCCCTCTTTCTGGGTCTTTCCCATGCAGCTGCCCTCTCTCTGGGTTTTCCCAGCACCACAGCCCTCTCTCTGGGTTCTCCACGCGCAGTTGCCCTCTCACCGTCTCACCTATTTCTGCCTTGCCTGTCGCTGGAACTCCTGCTCCCAGCGTTGGCTTGTTGCCCGAGTCATCAGCTCCTCCTCATTCGACGATCGTCCACTCTCTCACCATCCCGTGCCTCTGGCTGACTCCACTGGCCGGGACTTCCCTTGGCATCCGCCCGCCGCCTGCCTCTCTGCATGCCATCCCTTTTGTTTCCACCAGCCAGTAATTGATGTTGACGTCATCCGCCGGCCACAGCTGAATAAAGGCGCGGCTAATAATCCGTAATAATCCGCGCGGATTTTTCCCGTCGCTCTTGTTTTATCTCGAGTCCTGCTGTGAGTAAGTTTTCTTTTTTTACTTTCATTTTTCCTGTTCCTCCCCTGTTTCCTGGCCCTAGGGTTCTGCTCGAGAGCTTTGGGGTCTCCCCGGTTCATCTCTCCCTGTGACAGAGAGATCAGAAAGGAAGCTTCATAAAATTTAGGCAGAGAAACCAGTTTCTGTACAACTATTTGGCCCTATGCCAAGCAGCAAGTTATGTTAACCTACTCCTTCATGGTCCCTGTAACTTGCCCTGTAGAGATTTAACAACCCAGAGTGGGCATTGATATTAACAGAATGAATCTGGATTTATATTCCATTAGATTTGCTGGGGGAAAAAAAACTATTCCTAACCTCACCGCATCCCTGCCTAGCCACAGTTGATTTTTATTCACCTGCTCTGCAACTTAGATAGAATGAAAAGAAACTCTGTTTCTTGAACAACATGCCATTACTATGACTGTACATTTTAAAGCTTTCTTGTTCACCTTTAAACTGAGTTGTTTTATGTTGTTACATTGTGGTCCTTGTTTTCCCACTTGCCCAAAAAATGTTTCTATTTCTAGAATTATTTTTTTTTCATATTTTTAATTTATTTCATGATTTCTCATTTGTAGGAGATATGTCTGGCCTGTATTCCATGGTTAAAAAAACTTTATTTTAGCCCTTAAAGCCTAGCACAAAAATCAATTTTACAATCACAACCTGTAAAACACATAAATTTGACTGTGTCATTTGTTTTATAAAAATTGCATTTGCCACATTTATGCAGCAAATGATCAAAGAACCACCAGAGAATGTAAAGCTACCTAGATTTAAAAGGAAAAGCATTTATGAAAAATGAAATGGTAAGTAACTCTTCACACTACCTAAAGATTGATTTCTGTATCAGGATAAGGCCCAATAAGTAATTTTGTCATTGGTTTGGGGCTCTAGGCCTAGTCTGGAAACATTTTTTCTTTTAAGTTGGTGTATTGATTTTATATTGATATTTCCATTATCCTCACAGTTTTTCCTTAAGAATTCATTTGCTGATTCAATTTCTTACTCAGGCAGGAGGAAGGGAGATTAAAAAAGAGGCTGAGGTGGTAATGGCCATTTTGCTTACTGAGAATACAGGATCCGCTCAACTCCTTCTTCCTCAGTTTTACAAATTACATAGACAGTTATTTTTATTTAGCTCGAACACAAACACCAGCTTATTATAGGTTGCACAGAAAGCACCAATGGTACTAGATTAGAGCTAGCATAGATGTTTCTTGTGTGTTTTCTGCGATGCTTAATCAGCATTTGGTCTTCTCACACAGTAGAATAATATGACACACAAATTACAATATGCTTGCTGTTTACTAAAATATAAAATGGCCTATACATCGTTGTAGCTAGGAAATCTGCTACTGGCTCTTAACTGTTTTGTTTTTGAAAGTGCTCTGCAGAAAATCAAACACTACTGACAGACAAGAGTTCGTTTGACTGTTTTCAGACTTAATGTATACTTGCCAGACCTCCTGGGAGAAAGAGATCAATCTTTCTATTTATTTTTTAACTTATTTATGATTTTTGAGCTTTTCCAAACAATAGAAAATGACAGATACAAGCAGATTTGCACCAGAGAAAACAGATAACTCCATATCACGCAGGCATAGAAACAAAGAGGAACGTCATAGAAATAAGTATTCAGAAATATTAAATAGAGAAAGGCTGCACACGGGAAAAACAGATATAGGAGTGATTACCATCATAATTGTATTCACTATATGGTTGCTTTTTAACAGTAGAAAAATAGAAAAAGAGCAATCTAATGCCTGTAATTTACATTTAAATGCTTTACATAAAACAAACAGTACCCACAATTAATACCCTAGGGAATGTACCACCATAAATACTTTACTAGACCATCAACAGAATATTTATCATATGCAGGCTGTGCCGTTTTATTATCTGCTATCAAAAGGATGGCAAAAAAGCATCTTTATTAATACTTTATTCAGCTGATGCATCAAATTCTTCAAGTTTCTTTTTTTATGGAAAATTCCAATGGAATGTAATTGGGAATTAAATCAGTAAAATTCATAAGCAATTAAATAGCATTATTATAGCTATCCCTGGAGAGGTGCCAAACATTAGATGTGCTCAAGTTGAGCACCCTTATGAGATCCTGTTGAATTTAATAGGGGATATTAATCCTTAGAACAGGAGTCTTGAATCATCCTATAGCATCATATGTTTGCTATGGATTTCTATAGGTTGTTTTTCATATAGAAAAAGGTTATCATTCTCTATTCAGTTCTGTGGGTGCTTTTAATGGGGAGGACCTGATGCTAAGTTTGAATCAAGAGATAATTTAGTTTCCTTGTATTTAATGAAAATGTCCCTCCCAAAATACCATATAACTGCCACAGACCAGCTTTGGTACCAAATTGTTAATAGATTTTTACTACCCTTTTGTCTCAAGCTTTTTTTATTTTCTCCTGTATTTGCTTATTATTTATTATAAGAAGTCATTTGAATACAATTATAGGAGTAGGGCCTTGTGTATAGATAATAGATTTCTGGAGCATATGCATCTTGAAAGTTTTGTGTGCTACTGGTCATGGCTTTGTCAAGAGTTTGATTGTGGGTTGAAAGGTTAGGGAATTTTGCCCCCCTTCTGATGCTATATATATAAGGTTTACCACTTCTCATGGGATAGTTGTAATGGTCTTATAGTCCAGTGGGTCCACTTGTCTAAATCTCCTAAATACTTACAAAAAATGTTCACTGTAACCAAATCTTTATTTTGGTTCCATTTTCTTCCTGAAATTAAGTATAGCCCCAGATGCCTGCCACCTTTAAAAGTAAGTAGGCGCCATGTCCAGAAATGACCACTTACTTCAAACAAGCTGTCCTTCCAGAGAGACATTTCACAGCGGGAGGATTTGTATAAATGCCTTCACAAATATTTGCTGACATTTGGGGATGTGAGGAAAAGAAGCAAAGAGGTGAGTGAAAGAGGAGAGGGCTATGCTACGTCCAATTTATCCTCATTATTCTGATTATAGGTATCAAAGGAAGAAGAGAATCTGGGCTCAGTAGAAGAGAAGAGAGTCTGCACTTAAGGAAGAAAAATAGGACTTTTTACAAGCTCAAATATTTGCATCATCTTCTAAAGTTTAAAGAAGATGTCTGAAATACGGAAGGTAAAATGAAAAGTAAAAAAATCCACACCTACCAAAGGAGGAAAATAATGTTTGTAACCTTAGTGTCTTAAAATGGCTGGCAAATATAGTTCAACGGACAGAACTCTGCTTGACATTAGTTTCCCAGCATGCCTGCCAAGGGTATAGTGTTGGCATAATTCAGTTTGGAGTAGACAAAAATATAGAGACAAAAACATGCTATAGATTCTGCACCAGCAAAGCCATAGAAGGTGTGTAGTCTCAAACCTGGTTACAGTCATATTTGGCCATGACTGTGTTCGAAAGTGATTTCAAGCATTACATCAGTCACAATGTGGTGACAACACCAATGTGTTATGTACGTGGGTGGAAGAATGGGACATTTCCTCAAGTTGAGAGAGATACATCAATGTCTTCAAGTCAAGAGCCCAGAGAGTAAAATATTTCCCAGTCTTTATTTCTTTGATCTATTCCAGTCTTTGATATACAGACAGAATGAGTCACTGTTTGGCTTCATAGAACTATCACAAGAAAAACCTTTCACTCTTATCTCAGATAATGTTCAAATTGCAGCCAGACAGAACTAAAATGGAAAAACATCACAAATACAAAGAGAATGGTTTAGAAATTAAGATACAAAGAAAAAAAAAACCCTTTAAAAATCCAGAATGCAATAATTCTTCTAGCCTCTGTACTTTAACTTGTTATCCACAAAAAAACTTGAAGCTTTGGGACAACCCATGGCTTGCTTCAGAATAATTACAACTGTAGTTTATGAATCTTCCATACAGCATGACATGTTTTTGAACCTTGGCAATCCTGTATTGAAAAATGCTATGTGGATCAGATGATTCAGATTCAGTTCAGATGATTGGGAGTCTGACAATTTTTAGTTCCATATGATTATTACACCCTTTCTTTCAGAAGCCCTGCAGTACCTGATCTTGTATATAGAAATTCAATATTTATGTAATTCAGAGTTCTGACAACAGATCTCATTAAAAATTGGTAATGGGTCCTATATTTCTCTGATGTCATTAATATCTGAAAAATGCACCAGCTAATATGGCACTTTTGGCTAACTTGTGGCTATAACACACAGCCCCAGCTAGGAGGCACTCTGAGATATTACAGTTGATAAGAACAGGGACTTCACATTACCTTAGCCTATAAAAGGCCAAGAAGCAATAACTCCCACCTACAGAGTTCTGTTACAGATAAACATAAAAGTCTTGGGAGTGTGAGCAAGCATGGTGAATGTTAGTTTTTCAAAAGACAAAGTGTAGGTCCATCCTTATCCCCGATGCAATTTCTTACGCTGTTGTACAAGTGATTATGCCATAGATATGCCTTTTAGGGGATTTGGGGTTGGGCTTGTGCTACCACTGCTAGGTAAATGAACTCAAGAACTAAGTTTCTATCTGGTCTCTGCCCATGAGTGCAAAGGTGAGTAATTGGTTCTTTCTATATGCCTTTCTGAGTACTTATTGTAGACCCAGGACAACCTGTTCTTTCCAGTCTTATTTCTCAGAAATTATATCAAGTTTTTACATCTGCATTCAGATTCCCACTATAAAGCCTAACTGATCATGTCCAGATGTCAAATGATCAACATTTGATCACTTGTAAATATGTTATACAAAACGAATCAGAGGAAGAACTCAGCCTGGGTTCGGGCAAAAAGCTTTCTGAATTGCCACTGGTTTGAAAAGTAACCTTCTGACCACTTTCAGTACAAAGCCATGAAATTACCTTTTCTTTCTCCCCTTAGTCTAAGAATGTAAAGTAGGTTGGCTTTGCCATAAGACACTTGTCGAAGGGTTTTTGAACCCGAAAACTTGCTTAATAATTATTTTCCAACTATTTGGGTTGGTCTAATAAAAGATATCAGATTCACCCAAGGAACCTTGTCTGCCTATGTCCTTAGACCAACACGACTACAACCTACACCCTTGTCAGTAGATAGGAGTTCAATTCCTGGCTTTACCACAGATGCCATAATATGACTTAACGCCACTGTCCCCTGTATAAAAAAAATAAGATAATAATATATGTAGTATTATAATGCTGTTGTAGCCATGATGGTATAGGAATTATGTGACAGGCAAGTATTTAGTTGGGTGATACCTTTTATTGGACAAACAGCATAGTGGGATAGTCAGATAAACTTTCAAATGCAAGACATCTTTCTTCAAGTCTGTATGCAAACTAGTACAGATATAAGGGTTGATCTCTCACAGTAAACTCATCTCTTAATGTACAACCAATAAATCAATCAATTAATTATGATAATAATATTTTTTATTTCAAACTGGAACACATACAGGGCACAGCTCTAGCATAATTAGGGGGATAGAGAGAATACAACAGGAGATTTAAGAGAGATTGCTTGCTCAGTATAGAAAAAGAAGGCTGAACATTGATATCATTGCTATCAGGGATATATGCCAAAGCAGAATGAGAGTCATTTGAGTTAAAGGATAATCTTGATACAAGAACAAAAGGGAATAAAATGGTAGAAAATAAATTTAGCCTCGATATTAGAAGAAGGTTTCTAACATTAGAGAAGTGAGGTTCTGAAGCAGCCTCCCAGTGAGAATTAAGACAAAGGTTTCCTGAAATAGGGGATTGGGTCTCAACTCATGGGGCATGTCCACATGAGCATGCACGTGCCTCTTGCCCCACCTCAAACCCCTTTGAGGCAGGGCAACAGGCATGTGCGGGAACAAAAAAATGTTCCCCCCACTGCAAACTTGCTCCAGTGCTGGTAAGTAAGGGGTCAAGGGGGCTGGAGGAGGGGGGAGGGGACTGTGGGGGGGATCCCGACAGCCCCGCCCAGTCCCTCAGCCCCCCCATCCCCCATCAGCCCCCCCAAGGCCCCCAGCCACTGCTGCAGCTGGATTCTCCCCCTGCCAGCCCCCCCCCGAGGCCCCCTCCCCCTGCCGGAGCTGGCCCCTTCCCCTGCCAACCCCCACAAGGCCCCCAACCCCTGCTGGGGATGGCCCCTCCCCCTGCCAGCCCCAAGATGCCTTACCCCAGCTGCGGCCGGCCCCTCCCCCTGCTAGTCCACCGGAGCCCCCCGACCCCCGCCTTGTCTGGCCCCATCCCCCCCAAACCCTTCCTACCCTGCTCTCCCACCCCATACTTTAAAAAACAAAACAAAAAACCTTAACACTTACCTGCAGTTGAAGCTGCCGTGTGGCTAAACTGGGCCCTGCCCACACAGTGCAAGGCAGGGTGACAGTCCCAGCAACCCAGCCTGGGCCCTCCTGCCCTTCCACTTTCCTGTGTTGCCAAGAGGCCCTAGAGCCTCCCCACCCCTGCTTCTCAGGGAAGCAAAGGCTTTATTTTTGGGGGGGGGTTAGTAATGGTGCCTGGGGTTGTGGGGGTAGCCTTAGGGGTCTGGGGGTGCAAGTTGGGAGAAGGGGCTGGGTGGGGAAGCCATTATGGGGGTTTGGGTGAGTGGGGGTGGGTCTGGGTGAGGCAGCCGTTGGGACTGCAGCAGCTGGTGGGGGATAGGGCCAGGTGAGGCAGCAATTGGGGGACTGGGGTGGGGCATGTGTGCCTTGCAGGGGGGGTGGTAGCCCCTGCGGGGGCCATTTGGCCCCCACTGGGGGGCTGTACCCCTTGTGTGGGGGATGAACTCCCTGGTAAGGGGGCGTACCCCTTGTGAGAGTGCTGAACCCCCTGTTGGAGGTCTGAACCCCTTTTGGGGGGGCCAAAAACTTTGTGTGGGGATTGAACCCCTGTTGGGGGGTGTAACCCTTGTGTGGGGCTGAACCCTCTGTTGGGGTGGCTGAACTCCTTGTGTGGAGACCGAACCCCTTGTGTAGGGGCTGAGTCCCCTGTTGAGGACCATAGCCCTTGTGTAGGGGACCAACCCCATGTGTGGGGGCCATCACCCTGTGGGATGGCAGCAAAATATGTATTCATGAATTCATGAAACCTGTATTTAGAGTTCACTTTATTATTATGATAAGAGACTTGCTTTAAAAATGTAGATTTTGGGGATGGATTTTGATGGATTTGGGGGTATTTTAGAGAGTGATTTGAGGATTTTTTTTGCAGGGATTTTTCAGTTTTCCAATAGGGAACACCAGAATTCCTGCTAGGGAGGCCAGTGGCAGGACCCTGCCTGCTCAGAGTTGGCACCTTGGACCAACTCTGGCTGTGGCTGACCTCCTGGCCAAATGGAGTCAGGAGGACATGCTTTGACAGTTCAAAGCAGGCCATCAGACCTGGAACATCATCTGGGCAATACCTGCCCAGATGGCCACGCAGGGGGCACATATGGCAGTAGTGCTGCACAGATGCCAACCCTGCAAGTGCAGTCCACTGGCAGCTGGCCCAGAGGGGCAGATGCCTCTACTGGCTGTGCAGTCCCCATCCAAGTCTGGCAGGTGCACAGCATGTCACAGCAAGGCAGCAGCCCCAACTGTCAGACTGCTGCAGTGAATAGAGGGTGCAGGGAACTCTCAGGGCTGCTTCAGTAGTCCAGCTGGCACAAAGGGTAGTGTCCCCAAGTACCAACTGGCTTGGCCCCAGAAGCTCGTGAGAGCTAGTAGCCCTGAGCTACTTGCCAGGGTGGCTTTTTATACTGCTGGGGCCAGGACAGGGCAGCTTTTTATACTGCTGGGGACAACACAGGTGCTGGCTCTAGCTCCCCCTGGCTGCAGATCCAGGAGGAGCCAGGCAGGGTTATTTTGCCCCAAGTGGCACAGTTTGCTCCACACCAAAGTGCATGTCTTAGCACGTGCACTGAGGCAAAAAGCCCCAGCTCAAATTTGCACCGCTTCTATTTGAGCTGCTGCAAGCACACATGCTTGCATGTGTGGACGCGCCCATGGGGTGCATTCAGACAAATCCATATATGCCTCTTGCCCTATCTCAAAGCCATTGAGCATGTGGCAAGAGGCATGCTGAGAACAAAAAAAAATATTCCCCACACTGCATATTTGCAGAGGGGCTCAAAATTTGATACCTGGATATCCAAGTATCAAAAAAACCCAAAAAAAACTCCAGAAAAAAAGTGGGGCAGGGCATGGTCCAGGTCCATGTCCTGAGGCAACCGGAGGCTTGGGTCCTCCAAAGAGGTGCTCTGATAGCCGGCTCCTATTTGTGCCACTCCTATTTGAGCTGCTGCAAGCTCACGTGCCTGTATGTGTGGACACACCCATGAGGTTCTTTCCAGTCCTATATTTCTATGTTTCCAAGTGGTTCTTAGAGAACCAATGCCATTAAATAGAGCTTTTAATCTGTTCTTCAAATAAAACATCATAGGCAAAGGTGAGACCAGCTTTTCAACTGCAAGTGCATATTGCATATTAAGTGAAACGAATATGACAACAGTCTTAGAGGCACAAAAGTCTAAGAGGCCCAAGAAGCCATGAAGTTTAAATAAAAAACTCCAGGCCATTGAACTGTGATAAAGTTCACTGTCACTTACCCAATGTGCTGGCTTTACTTTACAACTGTAATATATCATTATATTTACTCCAAAACTATAGTTTATGAACATAGAGAAAATTCATGTCAATAAATAAATGGACAATTTAAGTGGTCAAAGTGTGTGAGGCAAAGGATTCAGTTTTTGGCAACATTTCAACATTCAGCTTTCTTATTCTATCTATGCTATTCTATTCCAAATAGTAACAGAACATGATATTACTTTGACTAAATGTTGTTAAAAAACTGAAAAGGAAGTTAACCTTAGGCATAGTGAAGTCCTCATTTTTGTATTTTTTTGCCCCTTAAAATATCACTGAGTAGAAGAAAAAGTAAAATGGTCTAAACTTCCATTAACTGGCTGCATCTACACGAGGCTCTGACTGTGCAGTTGTTACTGAGCAGACATTTAGTACTTACATACTGTGTATTATTGTGCAGTAGCATCCCCACACAGCTTTGTGATGATGCATGCTGCGCAGTAGCTCATTACTACTGCTCAGTAGCTCATTACTACTGTGCAGTTGTGTCACATCACAGTTCATGCCCCACAATGCTACTGTGCAGTAGTCTCAAGGTACTGTACAGCAGTAACTAGCTACTGCACAGCACACATCTTGTGTAGATATGGCCACTGTGTGTTAAGGCCTAGATTCAACAAAACATCTAAGTGTGGGATTTTCAATTCTTTAAATGGGACGTAAGCAGCTGCTTAAAATTAAGCACTTGCTTAAGTGTTTCCCAAAAGCACCTACATGACTCTTGTTTTGTAATATAAGTTCATAAAGACTGAGAAAAGAAGAGAGAACTTCTGATACTACCTGAACTGAATAGTAAATAGGTTGCCTTTTGATATTGCTTTAAGCTCTAAAATGGAACTTCAGGACCTGATCCTGCATTAGACTCCATCCAGGAAAAGGGCTTTGCCTCAGGACCTTATAGTGGATGACTATTTTTCTGTTTGACTTTAATATTATCTTAAATCTCTCAAGTAATTAATTTTGAGAAATTTTTCATGCTTTGTTTTTGCTGCAAGCTATGTTACTAGACAGGTTTATTCAAGCTTACCCAGCTTTAGTTTTCAAGAAGAAAATGGCACTCTACAAGCAGGCTTCACTGCATATCACAGGCATTTTTCACTGGCACTTGACAAATGAGAGTGGAATTGAAGGAGGCTTAAAAGAAGGAGAAATCTGAAGACATACTGTTAATTGATAATCCAATTTGCTCATGCTCAAGAGAGATTTTCATCAACCAGCCACTTTTTTGTACAATGCTTGTCATATTTTAAGCCAAAAGAATCCCAAGAAAGATAACTCATTCATCTTATTTTATATTACTTTATTGATTTTATGGTGTGCTCATATGAAATGGTGTGATTACAGTTTTGAAAAGTATCATGGCTCTTTGGTTAAAAATATTTTTTTTTTCTTGTTTGCCCTCTAAGACTGACCGAAGATAAGAAAGTACATTAGAGTAATTACATCTGCTGTAAAAGATTTCAGTCAGTAAAGGATTACCCAAATGAGGGAGCATATTATTAAATACAGATAGAAAAAAAGTATGTGCCTCAGAAAAATAAGCTTGTCACCAAGCACAGTACCTGGGTTTTCAAGACTGCTCAATATTGTGCCAACCCTGCTGCTTTTGTGAAATCAGTACTCTGGGGGCAGAATTAAGACAATACATAGAAGTTTTGAAAACTGAAGAAGGACAGAATATATTATACTATTCAGTACTTGTTTTTGGTAGGTCTGTTTCTATGAAGGCGGAGTTGAGGTGTAAAGCAGAAGCACAAGAGCTGAAATTCAGTTGTAATTAAAAATGTTCTGCTGGCCTGGCATAATCTGAAAAGGGTTTATGGCTTTGAAATTTGCTTCCCCTTTTTGTCTACTAGAGTCTATTTCAGTAATATTTTAGACATACTGCAGGGCTCATTGAACCCTTAGAGAAGATATAGGTTGTTAGGATAAAAATGTAATGGAGAATTTACCAGTGGTATTATCTAAGGGTCAGTTTTGTGGGTGTTTTATTACACATATTAAATACATTCGAACTCAGTGGCTGCATCCAGATGAGCAAACACATGCCTGTTGCAGTGCCTCAAAGCAGTCTTAGCAGGCACGCTAAAAACAAAAAAATGTTCCTCCCACTGCATATTTGCAGCACTGGCTCCAAATTTGATACTGGGAAATCCCAGTATCATAAAATAACATGCTGGAAAAAAGCGGCAGAAGCAACCAGAGGCTGGGTCCTCAAAGGACCCAGAGCCTGCATCCAGTCAGAGCATCTCAATGGCTGCCCTGTGCCTCTGCTACCCCAGCATGCTGCCTCAGAATGCTGAGGCAAATAGGAGCAGGGTAAGGCTGCAGTGGCGGCTTAGCCTGGGCTCTGTCCCAGGTAAGTAGGGACATGGAGGGCTGTGGGGATGAAGGGACTGGGTGTGTGTGTGGGGGGGGTGATGGGGGTAGAGGGGACTGGGGGTGGGGGTGGAGGGAACTGCTCAGGAGGGGTGGGTCCCCTGCTCACCCTCTCACATGGTGCACAGCTCCCCTGCCCCCCTCCTCACAGCAGTAGCAGCCGTTGGAGCTAGGGTGGCCATCACAGAGGACAGCCCGGTTGTCCTCTGTCCTCTATTGATACCAAACCGGATGCCTTTATATCCTCTATTTTTCTCTTGAAGAAAAATTTTCTTTTTTATTTTTCTCTTGAAGAGAAAAATAGAGGACATAACGGTATCAGGTTTTGTATCAATAGAGGACAGAGTAGCAGAAAGCTGGAATGTCCTCTATGATGGCCACCCTAGTCGGGGCGTTCATGCTTGCTCCTAGAAGGACAAGGACCTGGCCCACTCACATGCCCTTGGAAAGAACTGGGCTGCTCTTGCTGTTACCCAAGGTCCCAGCAATGCACGCAGGGGCTGCACACCCTTGGGCCAGGCCAGGTCCTGCCTCCATGTGCCCCATGCGCCATCGGGTCAGACTGGCTCTATACAGGCAGGACCTGGCCTGACCCAAGGGTGTGCAGCTCTTGTGTCTTGCCAGGACCCCAGGTAACAGCAAGATTGGCCCAGTTCTGCCCAGTTCTGCCTGAGGGTGAGCATGAGTGGGCTGGGCCCATGCCCTGCCTGGAGTGGGCATAAGTGCCGTGACAGATGCTGCTGCTGCTGCTACTGCTGAAGGGATGGGATGTGTGCTGTGTAGGGATCAGGGGACCCACTCAGTGCCCCCCACTCCCACACAGTCCCCCACAATCCACCCCCAAGCCCCCCACCCACATACCCACCCACAGACCCCACACCACCCCAAAGCCCCACACAAACCTCACCCCCACAAACTCTAACCAACTGCAACCCCCCACCAATGCTACACCCAGCCCTCCACACCCCTTCCTCCTCAAACTCCATATCCCCCCCACAAGTCTTACACCCTGCATGCCCAGCTGCCAGATGGGATGGGACAGGACCTGCCGGCGGAAGCCATGGGGGCAGGGGCAACTGCAACACTGCAGCCCTGCCCCATGCCCACAACAATTTTAGGACATGCAGCCCCAGTCTGGGGGGCTCCTGGTCCCAGGAACCACTTGGGGAGGGTGTGATGGGCTAGCGGGGAGGGGGAAGGTGGCAGCAGAGGTGTGTGTAAGAGAAGGAGAAATGGAGGTTGGGGGAGAATTCCATGTAGAAGAGGCCACCAAAGCCAGGCTTAAAGCCCCCCTTTCCCACTAGAGCAGCCTGTGCAGGGAGAGGCTGGCCTAGAAGGCAGAGAGCTTTTCCAGCCCAGTCCCTGAGCCCAGTTGAGGGCTTCCTGGAAACACCATGGGGATTGCTGGGGCCTGGACACAGGCACAGGGAGCAGAACAGCAAGAAACTGCTCAGAGCCACAAAGCAGTGGGTGGGACAGCTGCACCTGGACTCATGTCCTGGTGCTGGGATGGAGCTGCTGCCAGGAGGGAGCTAGTGAGGGGCAGGCAGGGGCTGCTGGTAAGGAGTAAGGGGCACTGGAAGGGCTGTGGATTGGCAATGAGAGGCAAGGACAGTGGCAGGGAACAGGCACATCAATGCCACTCACCACCACATCCTGGTGACCAAAGGGGGCAGGGACAGCTCTGATTTTTCAATGACCAAAAAAAACCAAGCAAACACCAAAGTGTATAAATATTTAGAATTTATTTTATTATCAGGATAAAGACAATGGTAAGCTTCCAAATGGCTTAAAAATTGGAAATATATTAGTAAAACACTGCCCAACTAATCTCTCTATACATAGTGGTATTTCATTTTAATTGTGGAAGAACATAGATTTTGCGTATTTTAATGAGAGAATTTTGTATTTTTATCAGAGAATTTGCATTTTCTTTTAAACAAGGAACACCAGAATCTCTACTAGTGAGGTAAGTGGCAAGACCTGGGCAGAGGAGCCTGCCCAAGACCAGCACCGGGAACCCAGTTGGAGGGCCGATGAGGTGGCTGACCTCCTGGCCATTTGGGACCAAGAGGACATGCGTCAGCAGTTCAAAGTGGGCCACTGCAAGAAGCATATCTCCTGGGTGATAGCTACCCAGATGGTAGAGTGGAGACACCAGAAGACATAACAGCTGTGCAGCCACTCGGAGACCAACTGTGGAGCCACAGGACTGGCAGCTGGTTCACAAATGAAGGCAGCTCTGCTTCAGTGCCTGAACCACAGCCCAGGCAGCTGTGTGAGCCCCATCTGGGTTTGGTAGGTGCACAGCCATGGGGCCACGGGGCCACCATTCTACAAGGTGAATGTTGTTGCAGGTGGCAGCAAGTCACAGGCAAGCAGCAGCCCCCACTGCCAGACTGCTGTAGAGGGTGAAGGTGCCATTTTAGGTTAGGGCTGCTTCAACAGTTCAGCTGTAACAAGGGGTAGTGTCCCTAGATACCAACTTGCCAGGCCTCAGATGCTCCTGAGGGTAAGTAGCCCTCAGCTTCTCACCAGGGAAGCTTTTTATAGTGCTGGGGCCAGCACAGGTGCTGGTCCCAGCCTCTAGCTCCCCCCTGGCTGAAGATCTAGGAGGAGCTTGGCATGATCAATTTACCCCAAGTAGCACAATTTGCCCCACACCAAAGTTCATGTTCGGGCACATGTGCTGAGGCACAAATCTCCAGCACAAATTAGTGCCACTGCTATTTCGGCTGCTGCAAGTGCACATGCCTGCATGTATGAACTGGCATGCAGTCTAGGCAGACTATGCTGGATGCTGTGGCAGGGGACCTGGTGTGCCTGCCACTTTAAGAGATCAGGCAGTCTGCGGAGCCACCAGCAGGTGGGGTCAGGCCTAATTAGAGAGTCAGCAGATCTAGGGGCTGGCAGGTGAAGCTAGGCATGATCAGGGGAGTTACCTGACTGCATGGGAGTTGCCTGATTCAAGGAGGGCTGGGCTTAGACAGGTATAAGCCCAGACCCTGAGAGTAGGGCTGGGAGTAACATTTGGGGAGCTAGTGGAGGATCATCACCCAGCATGAAGGCTGTAGCTCCTGAATGCCAGCACAGGGAATACCATCTGAGACCTCTGAAGATTTAGGTAGGAACTATGGGGATGGAGGAGTTTCCTAGGGACCCAGCATGGGGTCCAGAACCCTGAGAAGGTGACTGAGGGCCTGGAACCTAGAAAGAAGCCAAGCCAGCTCCAAAAGAGTGAGGGGCTGTGTGCACAGGGCCCAGTGAGAGGTCCGGCCAGCCCAGGGAGAGGGGCTGAGAGTCTATTTAGCTGCTAAAGGAGTCCTGAATGAAGTCCTGAGTAGTTGTGAGACCTAGTTAAGGGCCTGGGTGAACCTAGAGCGTGTGGCAGAGCATGAGGGCTCATCAAGGGGACCTGAGGAGCACAAAGGAGAAAGGGGCTGCATTAAATAAGATCTATAAGGGCTCTTGGTGAGCACCAGAGAGCGGGACTAAGTTATGGAGGGGCCTGGGAGGGTGGTGTGAGGGTCTGACAGCTGGAGGACTACCTTCAATTGGTCCATGCTTGAGCCAGGTCCCAGGAGGGGCCAAAGGGTGAGAGTGGCGGGAATATTTGAACGCTCGTGGTGCACTGGCAAAGTCCCGGGGAACTGGAAAAGGGCCAATGTGGTCCCTATTTTCAAGAAGGGGAGGAAGGAGGACCCAGGCAACTATAGGCCAGTCAGTCTCACCTCCATCCTTGGCAAAATCTTTGAAAAAATTATCAAGGCTCACATTTGCGAGAGCCCGGCATGACAAATTATGCTGAGGGGAAACCAGCACGGGTTCGTAGCAGGCAGATCGTGCCTGACTAATCTAGTCTCTTTTTATGACCAGGTTACGAAATGCCTGGACACAGGAGGAGGGGTGGATGTCGTAAACTTAGACTTCAGGAAGGCCTTCGATACGGTATCCCACCCCATACTGGTGAACAAGTTAAGAGGCTGTGACTTGGATGACTACACAGTCCGGTAGGTGGCGAATTGGCTAGAGGGCCGCACCCAGAGAGTCGTGGTGGATGGGTCGGTCTCGACCTGGAAGGGTGTGGGCAGTGGGGTCCTGCAGGCCTCGGTCCTTGGACCGATACTCTTTAATGTCTCCATCAGTGACTTGGACGAGGGAGTGAAATGTACTCTGTCCAAGTTTGCAGAAGACACAAAGCTATGGGGAAAAGTGGACACACTGGAGGGCAGGGAACAGCTGCAAGCAGACCTGGATAGGTTGGACAAGTGGGCAGAAAACAACAGAATGCAGTTCAACAAGGAGAAATGCAAAGTGCTGCACCTAGGGAGGAAAAATGTCCAGCACACCTACAGCCTAGGGAATGACCTGCTGTGTGGCACGGAAGTGGAAAGGGATCTTGGAGTCCTAGTGGACTCCAAGGCAAACATGAGTCGGCAGTGTGACGAAGCCATGAGAAAAGCCAATGGCACTTTATCGTGCATCAGCAGATGCATGACGAATAGATCCAAGGAGGTGATACTTCCCCTCTATCGGGCGCTGGTCAGACCGCAGCTGGAGTACTGCATGCAATTCTGGGCACCGCACTTCAGGAGGGATGCAGATAACTTGCAGAGGGTCCAGAGAAGGGCCACTCGTATGGTTAAGGGCTTGCAGGCCAAGCCCTATGAGGAGAGACTAGAGAAACTGGACCTTTTCAGCCTCCGCAAGAGAAGGTTGAGAGGCTGCCTATAATTTCATCACGGGGGCACAGAAGGGAATTGGTGAGGTTTTATTCACCAAGGCGCCCCCAGGGGTTACAAGAAATAATGGCCACAAGCTAGCAGAGAGCAGATTTAGATTGGACATTAGGAAGAACTTCTTCACAGTTAGAGTGGCCAAGGTCTGGAACGGGCTCCCAAGGGAGGTGGTGCTCTCCCCTACCCTGGGGGTCTTCAAGAGGAGGTTAGATAGGCATCTAGCTGGGGTCATCTAGACCCAGTGCTCTTTCCTGCCTATGCAGGGGGTCGGACTCGATGATCTATTGAGGTCCCTTCTGACCCTAACATCTATGAATCTATGAGTGCCCACCATGAGAGGCATCTAGAGCTGCGGACAGCCTGGAGTTTTGACTGGTCTAGAGGTGGGGCCAGGGTCTAGGAGAGACACAAAGATCTGTGAGGGGGCACAGCCAAGACAGAGGGGGCAAAGGGTCTGCAGCCCAGGTTAATAATGGCTGGTACTTGGCTATCTGAGGAGGAGGGATCAAGGACACGGGTCTAAGTGTGATTTGGGGCCAGAGATGGAGAATGCAGAGATGAGATGGAGCTAAGGCCAGAGCACCTGGTAGTTAGCAGCCCAGGGAAACTGCAGGACATATAGGGGGAGCCCAGGAGAGGTGTAGGACATCTATAAGGAGCCCAGAGAGGGATGAGTAACATCAAGTAGGCCTGAAGACTGGTACTGGATAATACCTAAAACTGCATTCTACTGGAGTTGGTTGGTGTAATGGGGCTGCCTGTGATGAGTCAGCCTCCATGAAATGCCACACGTGGGCCACACCAGGGGAAGGTGAGGATGGGGCATCAGAAAGCCTCAGCTTCCCCTGCCTTGTGGGTAGCCCCATGGAGGGCAAAAGCTAGGAGACCACACCTTGATAAAAAAGCACTTGGCCAGGAAACATCAGGGCCGTGGGGGTCCAGAGGCCCAGTGCGGGGCCAGGGAATATCATGTGGACCACAGCGGTCCAGAGGCCTGGTGAGAGGGCCAGGAAGACCATGTGGACCAGGGGGCTCCAGAGGCCCAGTGAGGGGCAGGGGAAGACTATGTGGACTATGATCCCAAAGAGAGATAGATGTATGGAGGGGCCTGGGAGAGCAGACTCACAGTAAGTAGAGGGCTGGCAGCTGGAGAACTGACCCAGAGAACTTCAACTGGTCCATGCCGGGCCCAAGGCCCAGGAGGGGCCAAAGGGTGAGGGTGCCCACCTTGAGAGTTGGCCAGAGCTGCAGAGACCCTGCAGTCTCAGCTGATCTGGAGGTGGGGCCAGGGCCTAGAAGAGGCAGAAAGCTCTGTGAGGAGCCACAACCGAGGGGAAAGTGTCAAGGGGTATGCAGCCCAAGATGCCAATGGCTGGTGCTAGGCCACCTGAGGAAGAGGGGTCAAGGCCAGGGGTCCAATAATGAGGCCCAGTGAGTGGGGCCTGAGGTAGAAAGAGGGGCTGGTACTGCCTAATGAGGCCCAGTGAGTAGAGCAGGGCCAGTAGGTCCAGAGGGCCAGTGAGGGGCAGAACCAGAGTCAGCAGCCTTTTGAAGGGCTGAACAGAAGATGTAAAGAGTAGGATGCCCGCTGCGAGGCATGGGACACAGTGTAGGGAAGGTATAGCTTCATAGATTCAAAGATTCATAGATGTTAGGATCGGAAGGGACCTCAATAGATCATCGAGTCCGACCCCCTGAATAGGCAGGAAAGAGTGCTGGGTCTAGATGACCCCAGCTAGATGCCTATCTAACCTCCTCTTGAAGACCCCCAGGGTAGGGGAGAGCACCACCTCCCTTGGGAGCCCGTTCCAGACCTTGGCCACTCGAACTGTGAAGAAGTTCTTCCTAATGTCCAATCTAAATCTGCTCTCTGCTAGCTTGTGGCCATTATTTCTTGTAACCCCTGGGGGCGCCTTGGTGAATAAAACCTCACCAATTCCCTTCTGTGCCCCCGTGATGAACTTATAGGCAGCCACAAGGTCGCCTCTCAACCTTCTCTTGCGGAGGCTGAAAAGGTCCAGTTTCTCTAGTCTCTCCTCATAGGGCTTGGCCTGCAAGCCCTTAACCATACGAGTGGCCCTTCTCTGGACCCTCTGCAAGTTATCTGCATCCCTCTTGAAGTGCGGTGCCCGAAATTGCACGCAGTACTCCAACTGCGGTCTGACCAGCGCCCGATAGAGGGGAAGTATCACCTCCTTGGATCTATTCGTCATGCATCTGCTGATGCACGATAAAGTGCCATTGGCTTTTCTGATGGCTTCGTCACACTGCCGACTCATGTTCATCTTGGAGTCCACTAGGACTCCAAGTTCCCTTTCCACTTCCATGCCACCCAGCAAGTCATTCTCTAGGCTGTAGGTGTGCCGGACATTTTTCCTCCCTAGGTGCAGCACTTTGCATTTCTTCTTGTTGAACTGCATTCTGTTGTTTTCTGCCCACTTGTCCAACCTGTCCAGGTCTGCCTGCAGCTGTTCCCTGTCCTCCGGTGTGTCCACTTTTCCCCATAGCTTTGTGTCTTCTGCAAACTTGGACAGAGTACATTTCACTCCCTCGTCCAAGTCACTGATGGAGACATTAAAGAGTATCGGTCCAAGGACCGAGCCCTGCGGGACCCCACTGCCCACACCCTTGCAGGTCGAAACTGACCCATCCACCACGACTCTCTGGGTGTGACCCTCTAGCCTATTCGTCACCCACCGGACTGTGTAGTCATCTAAGTCACAGCCTCTTAAGTTGTTCACCAGTATGGGGTGGGATACCGTATCGAAGGCCTTCCTGAAGTCTAAGTACACGACATCCACCCCTCCTCCTGTATCCAGGCGTTTCATAACCTGGCCATAAAAAGAGACCAGATTAATCAGGCACGATCTGCCTGCTACGAACCCACGCTGGTTTCCCCTCAGCATAATTTGTCACAGTATAGTGTACAGTATAGTGCTGTGTGATTGGCCCATAAGGCCACAACCACAAGTGAGATGGTCGTTACAGTAAGATCAGGGTAACTTCCTGCATATATATCAATATACATCAAGGTATGGCTGACGAGAGCAGGGCAGGCTGCCCCTAGAATGGGGTAGTCCATTTTTTTGGCGGGGGTACCCTGTGATGGACACTCATAGGCTTTGCTAGCTGGGACATGTGGAGCACATGCCTCAAGATCATTTGCTGAAGGCTTTGCTCTATGGCCAACTGAAGAACTACCCATGATGCAGAGGAAGGCCATAGCTCCCATACAGCAACAAGGTCAAGTAAGGTCTCAAGAAATTCAGCATTCCCACTAACAACCACAAGAACCTGCCCACAACTGCTCAATCTAAAGAAGCCAGGTCAAAGCTTTTGCAGTCACCACAGGCAGCCATCAGAGAGCCCAGGCTGAGGCCTACAGCTGAGTCAGTAAGCAGCGTATGCTTCTACCTGTATCTAATGAGCAGACCTATAGCCACTGTGGGATGGCTTGCAGTCACTCATCCATAGTGGTCTTCTCCCACACCACTGCCAAGCACCACTGACTGACTGACTTTGTTGCATTTCCTTTCATCTATCAAGAAGTTGGGTGGCCATTAGTATAACCAGAGCTCATAATATATAGCAATTGGCTCTATAACTTGTATCAACTACTTTTAAGAACTGCATGCTGCCCTGTAACTCAATATAAGGCAGCAGAACAACATTGGTTGCATAGCATGATTCAAGAAATGGATCTTAGAGTACAAAATCAACCCTATTGGGTAACTTGGTTAAAAATGCGGTATCTGTTATATGATTAAAACACAGTTCCATCTTGTAGCGGGATGTAACTCCCAAATCATAAAAAAAATCAAAGTCTTTAATATTATTTTAAGAACCACACAATTATTTCTTGTGGTCACTGCAATATAGAACTATATTTAACCACACTTGAGGATAGCTATGATGTAACTGGCTTCCTGGAAAGAGATATGTTATTAACGTTGATTAGGCCTTTGTGCTTTATCATACCTCCCAAATAAAAAGAATGTCAGTTGTGTCTTTCGGCTCTGGCATGGTATTGGTTGGTTCCACTTTTACAAAATGCTTCTATTCTTCATATATTCTGTACATGTAATTTCTTCATCCTTGCTTGAAAATATGATGTTTTGTATATGTTTAATCATTCAAATTATAATCATGATTAATTAAAAATGAATATGTTAATATTAGTCAGCCATGATACACAGTGAATGAACATTATCTTCTGATATCCTTACCTCTTAATAAATAATGGGCACATCTACATGTGTAATTAATGTGCTCCCAGGCACACATCTACACATGTGCCCACATTGGGAGAAAATTGAGCCCAAAAGCAGCAGCCAAGTTCAGGGTTGCTCCTGCCCTACTCTACTGTAGCTAGGAGAACTGCAGGCTCCCCTGGGTGCCAGAGGATGGTAGAGCTACCCTGGCTCAGTGGGTACCTCTGTCCTAGCTGAGGGGAGATCAGGCAGGCCCTGATCCCTAGGGAACAGGGGGAGCTCCTTCACAGCAAGGGGGAGATCAGGCTGGCTCTGACCCCCAGGTGGCCAGGGGGAGTAGTCCCAGCTGAACAGGCATCTCCATCCCAACTGGGGAGATATCAGGTTGGCCCTGAGCCGAGCATTTGTGCAGCTGGGAGGGCACTGACTGCCCAACTGGGCAGCCTCCCCCCCACCACCCCCAGGAGCTTGGGGCCAGTCTGATCTCCCCCCAGCTGGAAGGGAGCTGCCAGTGGAGCCAGGACAGCTCTCCTACACTATGCAGAGCTCCAGACTTAGCTAGGTAGCAATGTGGCCCCCTGCTGACTGGGAGCAATTTGCTCCTGGTCAGTATCTACATGTGCGGTATGGTGCATTAGTTAATGTGCCATTTTTTCTAGTACCTGTATCTACCAGTATTAGAAAATGCCACTTTAGACTAAGCTAATACTCAGTAATTGCCCTGCACGTGTAGACAGGGATGCTTTACTGTGCATTTGATTAGTCTAATGCAGTAAAGCGTCTGATATAGATGCATCCACTGGACATGTCTACACATCCATTTTAATGTGTAGTAGTCTATTTTACTGCACATTTAAGCATCATGTAAAAAACTAATCATGTAATTATGCTAATGCACAGAAAAATAGGCTACTATATATTGTGTCACTTAAAAAACATGCACTCAGGCAGCCTAATGTGCATTTATTCAGTACCTCACATTGGATTTCAAAATGAATTTGAAACCAAATAAAGCCAGCCTGTTGCAGTTGCTGAATTCACTGGACATTTTCTTCTGTTTTTATTGAGATTTTTTCCTTTGGATAGAGGAATTTTATTGAACCTGCCTCTCCCCAAGTATTTTTTTTTTTTTGATGCTGTGATAACAAAAATCTCAAAACAGCTAGAACAATAATTTTTCACATGCTTAGAACTAAAATATTTATGCTTTATTTTTTCTTTAAAACCTGAACAACTTTCACAAAACTGTATCCTTTCAATAAAATTTGTATTTTGTCAGAATTTTTTTTTTGTTGAAAAGATTTAATTGGAAATTTTGGTCCATCTCTAAGTAGGGTTTTAGGCACTTGGAGCAGTTCCTTTGCAGAGGCTGTGGAGAAGCAACAAAGTAACAAGAATATATTTCCTGGTGTCTTTGGTTTTGGGTTTAGTTTGGGGTTTATTTGTTTTTCTCCCTTTTTTGTCTCCTATGGAGTAAAGCATGTTACCTGGGGGGAAAAAAAATTTACACTGTAATCACCCAAGCTTAGATTCATCAGATCCCTTTCCTGACACTTCATCTATCAAAATCCATCCATAAACCTTAGCAAGAATGAGCCCAGGAAAGAAAGCATTTTGTGGCCTTATTCTAAAGTTCTAAACAATCAATGCAGAGTTCTATTAAAAAATGTATTCTTCCTTCAAACCACAGGTTTCATAGGGAACTGGTTCCATATTAAATGAACAGTAAATTCAACATAACTTCGCTAGGTTGTCATCTGCTCTGAAAATGGCAAGAAGCATTATTTTGCAATGCTGGCTGGATCATAAAGAAATTGGCTTCTGATGCCATTTCAGTTAGCAAAATGCATCATTTTTATGCAGAGAAAAAAATCCTTTCCTATTTTAATCAACTCTTTTAGGATCTAGGACTGGCAAATGAACATCTGCTCTTAGTATCCTTTTTCAAAGATAACAAAATCCATGTGCAGTAAACATTTAGTACAGTTCCTGGTATTGTCTCTACAACACCATAAATTACTGCTGTTTTTGGACTTATGAAATTGTATGTTGAAGACATCATCTTGCATTCAATGTAGTGGCACTTTATAATAACTAAATTAAAATGGGCCTTGATATATTATCTTGATTTTAAGGGATTTCATTTGGTATAGAACAGGCCAGAAGTTATATGTATATTTCTAAATAATTTGCATTTTATGTAAACATTATGTACAAAGATAATTAAATATGTCAACTAGCTAGTTGACATATTTAGTCACTACACAGCCAGACAGGTGAAACCCTTGGAAAACTACAGTACTTGGATTAAATGATTAAATGTGCTGCTGCTTCATTTAATTGGGATAGATGTAGGAACAATGCTGACACAGTAAGAACTGAAACTGATTTGAGCATTTAGTTACCTTTTAAAATTAATCTTTACATTTTTATAACCTTCTGCAACCTTTCATTGGTGAAAGTGGAAGACAGAATTTATAACATTAAAATGAGAGATGCAATAGGCCCAGGCCACAAACACTGAATTAAGTTTTGAAATCCTTTTGTTTCCTTTTTTTCCCCTGTTTTTTTGGGGGGGAGGAGGGGAGGGGGCATATAATTTGGTCTGAGGCCTTCTCAAATTAAGAAGAAAAATTGATCAAATTAAACCTAGATAACAGACACAACTTCACTCATTATCCATTTATGAGTATGGGCCTTTTAAAATTTGGTCTCATGAAGGTAGTGATAAAGTACAGAGCATATAAAGAACAATTTCACTAAATTAAATTATGGCTCAATATTCTATATTTTAAAAAGTCAATGGGAGTTATGCCAAAGTTGTATAAGTACCTTCTATATTGAGTATCTATAGATATATATTTTATGTAACAATCCTGTCATAGATTTAGTGTGTTAATTTTGGACTGATGTACCAATCCTAGTTTAATGTATTGTTCGTTCAATAAAGTGCTGTATTTCATGGTGTATTGGTCAATATAGTGTATCAGTCAACTCAATTTTTCTAATCCAAAAAGTTATGACTTTCATAGATTTTGTAGATACAGTATATAAGTTGACCTAAATTTTCAGATCAGAAATATGGGGCTGACTTATACCAGCCTTGTGCGCCCTCACAGTGGGCCAGGCACCCAAAGGGTGAACACATGCCACAGTACCACCTGCAAGGATTGGAACAGGATTGAATTTTAAAAGTTTAATAAACTGGGCTTGACAGGGGTCGGGGAACCAGTGGTCAAAGAGAGCACAGGGTTGGTAAACCACAAACAAGATGCCAGATTGTACCAGGTAAGTATTAAGGGGTTGGTAAGCCATAAACAAGGCACCAGACCACACCAGGTAAGTAATAAAGGGAACACACACCATCAAGGCAAAGGGGCACCAAGAGCCCCCTTTGGGGGACTAAAATGTCTTTATACAAATGCCAGGAGTATGGGGAACAAGCAGGAGGACCTAGCACTCTTGCTTGCTAGCACACAGTATGACCTAGTCGAACTAACTGAGACATGGTGGGATTCTACACATGACTGGGCGGTAGGCATTTAGGGGTATAGGTTGTATAGGCATGACAGAGTGGGGAAAAAAGGTGGGGGGGCAGCACTTTATGGTAAGGAGCAGTATACATCTTCCACCATTAAGGCGGGGGTGGAGGAGGGGAACACCGAGGCATTGTCGGTCAGGATCCAGGGGGGGCCAGGGGAAAAGGACTTGGTTGTGGGGGTCTACTACAGGCCTCCTCATCAGGATCAAGAGCTAGATGATGTATTCTCCGGGCAGCTAGCAGACGCCACACAGGAAAGGGAGGCAGTGGTCATGGGAGATCTAAACTGCCCAGATATCTGCTGGGAGGAGCAGACAACCAAAACAAGCTGCTCATGGAGGTTCTTACAGTGTGTGCAGGACCTCCACCTAACCCAGGTGGTGTTTAGTCGCACCAGGGGTAGCACCTTGCTTGACCTGGTCTTAGCAACAGGGGATGATATCGTGGGGAACATGCGAGTTCATGGTAGTCTGGGAGATAGTGACCATCACTTGGTCAAGTTCACTATCCAGCGAAGGGTGGGTAAAGTAACTAGTGAGGCTAAGGTGTTGGACTTCAGAAGGGCCAACTTTAGCAAGCTTAGAAGGCTAGTTAGTGAGGGGATGCAACTCAAGAACATAGAGCAAATGGGGGTCCAGGAGAGTTGGAGGTATCTCAAGGGAATGATCCTTGGGGCTCAAAAGGAGTCTATCCCATCACGTAGGAAGGGAGATAAGGGGGCAAAAAAGCCCCCTTGGCTGAACAGGGAACTCCAGGAGAGTCTGGAGGCAAAGAATGAAATGTAAAGGCAATGGAAGCAGGGAGCAGCCACCAAGGAGGAATATATCTCCCTGGCGTGCTATTGCAGGGAATCAGTTAGACAGGCCAAGGCTGGGCTTGAGCTCAGGCTGGCTTCAACAATCAAGGACAATAAAAAGTTCTTCTTCAGGTATATAGCGGGCAAAAGGAAAGCTCAGAGCAACATAGGGCCCCTGCAGGACAAATCAGGACAGTGGGTGGTTGACGTGGGGAAAAAAGCAGAGCTCTTCAATGAGTTGTTCGCTTCAGTATTTCTATGTACCGACCAAGCCAATTCCCCCACCTTGATCACTGACGGATGTCCACATGGCACCAGTCCACCTACGGTTAGTTCTGAAATAGTTAAGGAGCTCCTGGAGGAGCTGGATGGGTACAAGTAAGCAGGCCTGGATGACCTCTATCCATGGCTGCTGAAAGAATTGGCCAGTGTAATAGCTGAGCCACTGGCACAGCTGTTCAAGCACTCGTGGTGCTCTGGCCAGGTCACTGAGGACTGGAAAAGGGCCAATGTGGTGCCCATTTTCAAGAAAGGGAGAAGGGATGAGCTGGGTAACTTTAGACCAGTCAGTCTTACCTCTATTCCTGGGAAAATGCTAGAGAAAATAATCAAAGAACACATTTGCGCAGGCCCAGCAGGGGAAACGATGCTGAGGGGAAACCAGCACGTGTTTGTCACAGGTAGATCCTGCCTGACAAACCTTGTAGCCTTCTATGACCAAGTCATAGAACACAGGAGCTGAGGCTGATGTCATCTTCCTGGACTTTAGGAAGTCCTTCGACACAGTTTCGCACCCTATCCTCATTGGGAAGCTAGCAGACTGTGGAGTGGATGCCTACACAGTCAGGTGGGTGGCCAACTGGCTTAGGGACAACACCCAGAGAGTGGTGGTGGATGGTTCTTTCCTGGCCTGGAGGGAGGTGGGCAGCGGGGTCCCGCAGGGTTTGGTCCTTGGATTGATATTATTTAATATCTTCATCAGCGATTTGGACGAGGGCATGGAGAGCACCCTCTCCAAGTTCGCTATGATACCAAGTTATGGGACAAAGTTAGTACACCGGAGGGCAGGGAGCAGATTCAGGCTGACCTGGACATGTTGGATCAATGGGCAGAGAGAAACAGGATGCAATTTAATAAAGATAAATGTAAGGTACTCCACCTGGGAAGGAGGAACCCCTAGCACACCTATAGGTTAGGGAGTGTCCTTCTCAGCAGCTTGGAGGCAGAGAGGGATCTTGGAGTCATAATTAACTCCAAGATGAACATAAGCCGGCAGTATAATGAGGCCATCAACAAGGCCAATCACACCTTGTAGTGCATTAGCAGGTGCAAGATTAATAGATCAAAGGAGGTGATGCTCTCCCTCTGTGCGGCACTGGTCAGGTCGCAGTTGGAGTACTGTGACCAGTTTTGGGCACCACGCTTCAAGAGGGACGCGGGGAATCTGGAGAGGGTCCAGAGGAGGGCTACTCACAAGATTAGTGGCCTTCGTGATAGACCCTACGGTGGGAGGTTAAGAGAGCTGAATCTCTTCAGCCTCCACAAGAGACGGCTGAGGGGAGATCTTGTGGCTGCCTATAAATTTGTTAGGGGATGTCAACGGGCAATAGGGGAAGCACTGTTTACTAAGGCACCCCAGGAAGTGACTAGGAATAACAGGTGTAAACTAGTTGAGAGTGGATTTAGGTTAGATACTAGGAAGAAATTTTTCACAGTAAGGGTGGCCAGGATCTGGAATGGGCTTCCAAGAGAGACGGTGCTATCACCTAGGTTGGAGGTCTTCAAGAGGAGGTTAGATAGTTACCTGGCTGGGGTCATCTGACCTCGGTCCTCTTTCCCGCCAGGGGCAGGGGGCCGGACACGATGATCCATTGTGGTCCCTTCCAACTCTACAATCTATGAATCTATGAATCTATGAGTTAAAAACTGGGCTTCAAACCTCAGCTTATACACCATGAGATACAGTAATCAAGGAAACAGAGTTCACAAAAATACTTGAAACCAGAATAACACTAACATCTGTTATCTTTCCAAATTCATACTTCAAACGCAGGTATATTTGCCACTACGGCTCCCTCTACCCATTACAGGTATTGTACAATTAACTACTTAATTGTGCAGTTACTCGAAGACCAACTATACATGCAAAGTAGTTAACAAACAATAAAAAGCTTCAACCAGCTATTAAATTAGACCTTGAAAATAGGTATTAACTTTATAGTTGGTTGCTACCAAGCTTTAATTTGCACGTGAACCAAGGTAGTAGGGTCTCCCCTGTGTCTGGGAGCCCCATCAGCTAATGAGGCTCCCAGCTGTGGGAATGCACTGTACCCAGCATAAAACTCCCAAGCCCTAGGGATTGCAGCAGCCTTGATCCCCAGCATCTGGGAGTTTCCTGCACCCCTTAGGACAGGATTGGAGGGGCTGGTGTGTCTACATGGTAGAGGGTGACAATAGCCTGGTCAGGGTGGGGAAGGGAGTAGGAAGAGGCATCCCCAGAAGTGGGGTGAGCAGCTGGGTTTTCCTAGTCTGGGGCTGTGCTCTGAATATGTGGAAACATTTACTAGATCAGGCTAACCTGCTCCTGATCTAAGGTACTTCAACTACTTAGGTGAAGTACTTTAGATCAAGGACACCATTTTGGCCCAATTTAAACCTCCCAATAGGTCAATCTAAATGTAATGTTTGCACATATCCAATGTGTAAAATGATAATAAATAAAATGCACAGTAACAACAGTGCCATTATGGTTGTTATTGGACAGTAATAAAAGATTTACCTGAGTAATGACTGCAGGACTTGGCTTTTTGACTGACTCTGAAGGAAAGCACAGTAAAATATTGCCTCTGAAAAATTAAAAAAGCCAAATAAATCGTGCTGCATGCTATTGCCTGAAGCTGATTACACAAAGGATCTGCTTTAACTGAAAGGCAACTATTTTTGCTACAACTGTCCTTCAAAACATGTTAAATAGCTTTTACTAATTTAAGAGACTTCTGGTTCCCCTCCTGAAACACACATACATATATACTCCTACCTCATCCCTACCCAATTATTGATTTTGGCAGTTCCCTGGGGTCCTTGTTCCAGTCACAATTCTTTCAAGGAAATGGAGCAAGTTGTAGGCCCTCTCTGGCTCTCATCAGAAAGAACATCAGTTGGGGTCTTTGCAAGCAATTATAAGGCTCCCTGTCTCTTGCAGAGTAGTCATTAGGGATATACTGCTTCTTGCTTTTTCAACTCATTCTTATCAGTGTCTGCTGCTACCATTACCAGCCACTTGACATTTCCAGTGCCTACACTAGCAGTAAGTAACTGAAAAGCAGTAATCAGCTATACATGTTTACACATGCTAATGTTCTGATTCACAATAGACATTCTCCACATGGGACAAACTACAGCAATTTGAAATGGCTTCGGAATAGAAGAAATGTTGGGAGCAATAACAGATTTATTGTGTATGTTGTGCCACTACTGTGCTGTGCTTTCTTTATGCCTTGGTGATGTTTCAAAAAGTTGGTAATTTCACATTTGACTTGGGAGTGACTGAGTTAGCTACAAGACTGCAGAAAAGGATCTGGGGATTATTGTAAATTACAGAGTGAATATAATTTAACAGTAGGGGTGCACGAAGTGGGCCCTATTCAATTCAGATTTGGCTTGAATCAGGGACAATGATTTGATTTATTGATTTGGATCACTATCCCTGATTTGATTCAGCAGAATCAGAATCAGAAGATTCAATGCCAATTTGGAGAATCTGAGATTTGGACATAAATGCAGTTTAAATGTTTTCTACATACTTTGAGATATCAGCGCAGCTTGTGAATGCTGTTATGCTGGGGCGGATGGAGCATCCCACAGGAGTGCAGGGGGGCCCTTCCATGTGCTTGGTGGCGAACCTGGAAGTGGACCAGAAGTACTTCCAATCCACTTCCGGGCCTGCCAGGGAGCATGCCCTCCCCTCTGCACCCAATTGGCCCAGCAATTGACTGCAGGGGGACCCCAGGTATCCCCCCCCAGACTGGGGGGGGCATGGGAGGACTGGGAGGCACCGAGCTGGAGAAGCATGTGGGGGGGACCCCCGGTGTGCTTCCTGGCAGACCCAGAAGTGGACTGCTGCTGAGCAGGCTGGGGAGCCCCCCATGCTTCTGTGGGAGACTCATGCACCCCAGCATTGCAGCATTCACAAGTCGCCTGCTACCTAGAGGTACATAGAAAAAACGTGTAAACCTGTGTCTATGCCTGAATTGCCGAATCTCTCCGAAACTCTCCAAATCGATTCTGACGGTTCCGATTTGATTCGGAACAATTAAAGGGTCCTCTGATTCAATTCAGATTCAGAGATTCAGCTACTGAATTGGGCCGAATCTCTGCCAAATCGAATCAGGGACCAAAGCTTTTCACAGCCCTATTTAACAGGATAATATTATTGCTAAAAAGCTAATGGCATACTGAGATGTTATTAGGCTTCCAAGTGTCACGTTCAAGTCACAGGAAATGGTTCTTCTACTCTATTCAGTTCTGCAGAGGCCTGACCTGAAGCACTGAGGCAAGATGTTATAACAGTTTTCAGATACAAAAAGGGTTATTATAAAGAGAATGTCAATCAACTGTTCAGGAAGAACACACACCAACTGCAGATGCTTCCTCAGCCTGATGAATGGGTATTTAAAACCAAAAGCTTCCTAAGAAGAATTTTTCAAACTATTCGAGTTGATCTAATAAAATATATCAGATTTACCCAAAGAACCTTGTCTGCCTAATCAACTGTTCTGAAACTGTAACAAAGGAGATTTAAGTTGGATGTTAGAAAGAACATTTTTACTATGTAAGTGGGTAAACACTGATACAAATTATATACCTAAAGAGACTGTGAAGTCTCCATCACAGAAAGTTTTTAAGTGCAGATTAGACAAACACTTAGTTGGGATGGTTTAGTCAGGGATGATCCTAGTTTGAGCAGAAGGTTGGACTAGATGACCTCCTGAACACTTGGTTTTTCTAGGATTAAAAGTGAGAAGCTGTTATCCTAGTTTAAACCAAATTGACTATCATTTTATTGATTGAAAATCAAGGGATCAGCTTTCTTTCCCAACATAATTAAAATCTTATGTTAGTAAGAATACAAGAGTTCACCTACATGTATGTAACCTCACAAGTTCTAGAAGGGAATAATACTCCCCATTTTGAAATGTGCACAGTATGTACAGGGAAGTGCCAACCATGGACATCTGGAGGAGGGTCCTATTTTACTATCCAAGAGGTGGGAAGTGATAACTGTTGATTTTCATAGTGATAATTTTATGTGAATAAATGAC